>NC_073700.1:35246395-36548099 GCF_023634085.1 Falco cherrug | reverse complement strand
TTTCTACTGTGTTGTCAACCTGGACACGTGCCTGGCTAGCTTCTGCATATGGTGGTATGGGGATGTAGGTCTCCTGCGCTGGCAAAGTGAGACCATCCCAGCTTGGTATCCGCTTTGCTTCTGCAGTTTAGTGTCAAAACCACTTTGCTGTTCTCTCGTCCGGGTTGTGTTAATGGCTTATAGGAATGACACCATCCAAGACCTCTAAGAGGCCACTTCAGATCCTCCCAAGCAATATCCATGTTGCTTTCTAGGCTTGGGAAACGCTGGCCTGGCTTCCTGCAAGTGCCAAAGCCCTTCAGCTTCCACCGTAGTCAGTGTGAGCTGCAGGTGCTTTTTGCTTATGATAAGGCCACCTTTCCTGGGGTGCCTGATGACGGGCTCACATACTGATGTGACTTGTGAAGAACAGTGTTTACTAGTGAAAGAGGAAGGATATTGGTCCTTTCACAGGTGGGATTTGCTTGCTGAGTTCAGCACGAGAACTCACTGCTTCATTGTGGTTGCGGTGCCTAGTGTCACCAGCAAGTGCTGGACACGTAGCAGGTACAGCGAGCAAGACTCATTCTCCATAATGCTTTAAGGCAGCCATACACCAACAAATGGGAAATTAATTGAAATGTATAGCTGTGCTTTTCCCTTTTTGTTCTTCCCTCACCCTGGAATTGCTGTAGTGCCCCCAAGATGAAATGTCTGAATCTGGGCAGTCCTCAGCAGCTGCCACACCGAGCACGACTGGAACCAAGTCCAACACTCCCACGTCATCTGTGCCCTCTGCTGCCGTCACACCCTTGAATGAGAGTATCCAGCCCATCAGTGAATACAACGGCACGACCAAGAGCAATAAGAGAGCACGAGAAAAGCGGAACAGCCGGAACATGGAAGTCCAGGTCACGCAGGAGATGAGGAATGTTAGCATAGGTATGGAAACTGGAGCTTGGGTACCTGGTCGTTAAAATAATGGACTTGCCAGTGCTTGTGTTCCCCTTACAGAAAGAGGCTGGGAGACTGAGGGGTAATCAGCTTGATAAGTATCGGATTTGAGGAAGCCTTACTTAGAAAGATACGTGAACGAGACGGCTAATTGGATGTTAGCAGTTTTCTGGGTAGCAAATAAAAAAAAAGCAGGAATATGAATAGTTTCACCAGTATGAAGGGTGGGAGAAGGCTACTGAGTTCAGTCCCTTGCAGTGGCATTCATCGACATCATAGAATATCTTTCATGAATGTTCAGGTCCCATCTTGGTCTAACTGAACTTTTGGAAAGCTGTTTCTAGACCTCATCAATATATGATAGTTAAAAGCTCCCATTTAGTTTTCTCTCTGGATTTATTTGTAAGTGTTTTATATCCAGTTGTGGATATGCCAGATTTGTCAGGTTAAGTAATAGTTTTCCCTTCTGTGTGTTTATCCCATGCCCTGATGTGTTTAGAAAGAGCAATTATATCCAGCTGTTTTTCTCAGCTAAATAAGGTGTTTTCTTTTAGTCCATTTCTCATACAAGAAACCTCCCAAGTCTTTGGAAGTTAGATTTTTTTTTTTCTTTCCACTTCCCACAGTCCTTTAGTAGTTTGAATTCATTAATTCTTTTCAGGCAAGCCATCGCCTAGGCCTTTAGCACCAGGCTGTGTAAATAAAGAAAATGATGTAATAACATGATAAAAGCCCCTTTCTGTGCTTTTTAATATAGCAGTGCCAGTGCAGTGTCTGAGTGACTTCCAGCCTGTGTTGTGTTTAGACTTGCAGCAGCCTTCAGAAATGAGAAGTGGTCTGTTGGCAAAAGGACTGTAAAACTAGCTGAAGATCATAAGGAAAATCCGTGCATGAGCACAGGGATGAACTTAGTCTCCGAGGTTAGCACCTGAACCAGATTATGATTTTTTTTTCCCTAAGTAATGTAGAGGGCATCCTGCTGCTAACATTCACAAGTGGGTTCCTAACAAATTAAGACTATAATACAACGTGTTACATCTTCTATGGCAGCATTTGAATGAGAATTGTTGGGACTGAGTCCCATTCTCTATTTATGTTAGCAGCTGAGGGGGTCCTGGGGTCACGGATGTCAGTCTGCCAGAAGCAGTGTAGTTCTCCATAAAATGTGCTGCTTCTGCATAGTCAAATGTTAAAACTCTGATCTGTTTGATGATCCTGGCCAAGGCAAGTTAGCATTGGTATCAGAAATTGAGCACAGATGTCAGCAGTTTGAATGCCCTGTAAAGACTTTTCCTTATTTTTACAGTTGCTGCTTTACAAGCTTGTTTATCATCTGTAGCTTTCTTGGGTCAAAGTCTGCCCTCTTCTATCTGTGTGCAACTAGGAAGTCGTGCATGTGAAAGCTTCTTTTTTCTTGGTTGGAAGTACAATATTGTAGAATCTGCTCGAGGCAGATAGATCTTTCCTGTGTGCTTTGCACATCGAACCTTTCAGCTGTTTGTTGCATGTAATGCAAAATAGGGTCTCCATGCTGAGGAGCAACATGGATACTTGAATTTTACTTAGGTATTTTATGCATCTATAATTAAAGGATCTGTCAGTGATGTGCATGCCTTAGAGCTGAACTACCAAAAAAAAGGTGCTTGAAGGTATTTGCAGAAAAGCTTCCCAACTTGAAAGAATGAAGAAAAGGAAGCCTCTGCTTCTGTGAGCTTGAGAACCACTGGTGTATGGATGCCTACTTTGGCAACAGATACACATTACGCTTTGTCTTCAGACTTGGCATTTGTTGCCAGCTGGTGCACAATGCCAGCCTAAAAGAATAAAATCAACACTCAAATTGTCATGAGCTTTGTATGTTTGGCTACTGAGGCTGTTTGGAAAGGTCAAAAATTTCGCATCTAACATCGTTGAGGGATTAATGTAGTTTACAAATGAGGTCTTTAATCCTTCAAGAATTTCTTGTGTGAACAGACATTGTGTTCATATTGCTTGTTGATAGAATAGGTGCAAATCTGAGCTTTTGAACAGCTGGCTTCAGGCTGTGGATTATACAGAAACCAGAGCAGATTTTATGTATCAGTTTTTAGGTGAAATTTCACTGTAGTGGTTATCTAAACTAATGTAGACTTGAGAATTTGTACTGAAAACTTATTTCTGTTAAAACTGAATAGTGCCAATTCGTAACTACAGCAGTCTCTGTGGAGCTATACAGAAACCCACTGTGTTGTCTTAGATCTCAGCTAAAGCTGCATGGTGATTGAAGAGTTTGTGCTGACAGATAAAAAGTTTATGTGGAGTTTATTTTAATGAATGACGTGTTGTTTCTGGTTATCACATTTTAATGAGGATTCAGGCCAATGACTTTGGTGACACTCTGGTGTGGGAGAGGGGAGGGGATGCTTACAGTCTCCCTGCTCTGGAGTTGTGAGGACACCTTCCCAGCAGTGGTGCATTTGTGACTCTTGATGATCAGCCACTTTCTGTTCCTATTTTAAGACTTTGAACATGATACCATGAAGTTTTGAAACCTCAGTATTCAAAAGCCACAAAAATCCCTTCAAGGAACACAATCCTCTGAAAGTCCTGATCCTGTAGATCACATGTATTGTCTTACCTAGGAATGGGCAGCAGTGATGAGTGGTCCGATGTTCAGGACATCATAGACTCTACTCCAGAGCTGGACATGTGTCAAGACCCCCGCCTGGAACGCACTGGTAACAGGTACTGATTGTGCCTTTCCACTGTGTGCTCTTTTGCTTGGTTTTATGAGTGAGCAGTGGGTGCTGTGGCTCGCACTGAGTTCAAGATGCAGCTGTTTGAGAAAGTCCATAGGTTCTGCATAGTGTGAGCATGAGGGGTCCTGACCTTCTTTTTAGCTCCCCAGAGAAGGCTGGTAATCTGCAGCAGTGGCTGGCCAGCTGACCCAGGGCTGGGCTTGTCTGCCTTGCTCGATCAGGGAGGATAGAGATGGAGCAACAAAAGGTTTAAGACAGGCAAAGAGGACATGGGCTTAAGCTATCGGGAAGAGAGAAAAGATGCATTTGTCTAATAGATCAGTTCTGGATTCAGGTTTAAAACCTCAGGCTTTTTCCAGTTTTACTTTTTTCAAGTATTTGAAGAGCAGAAGCAGGGCTGCTCCATGAGGGCAGACAAGCAGGAGTAACCCCAGCAATCCCAGTCTTGCAGGTTCCAAGCAGAGAGGGCACGGCACTGATAATGAGCTCCACCAGCAGCCCCACACAAGGCGAGGGGATGAGTTAGGTCCTGGTGCTACCCAGGAGCAGCCGGATAGAGGGCTGAAGACAGGTACACCTATAGTGTAGCTCAGAGAAGGACTGAAGGTGCAGGCCAGAGGTTAAGGGTGCCCTTGGACCAGTGGGTGGGTGCGGGTCCCAGGTGAGGTTGGTCAGGGCAGTTTTGACCCATTGATGCACTCAGAACCTCAACAGAGTTCTCTAAATTGGCAGACTTTTACTGAACTATTCTGCTGCTCTGGTTCCTATCCATCACCTGTTTTGTTCTAAATAAGAGGATCCCTAAAGGCTATTGATTTTGGCACCATGTTGCTGTGAGGCATGTGTTAGTCTGGAAGTATTAGTACCTGGATTCATTTTTACTAAGCTTGGGTAGTTAATTTTACAGGGTTCGGTAACTTTTACCCTCTTCCAGTGGGTAATTTGGCACTATACCAGCAAAAATAACCCCCTAGCTCTTACAGGGTTGCAAAAGATAGTACCCTAACAAAGTTAAGGCAAGATTTTCTCACAGTCCAAATCTGTAGTGGGTTTGCCCCGTTGAGCACCCTCATCGAGGTTATGAGCAGCCATAACAGATGCATTTCTCAGCTGTGAAACCACGTACAGTTAAGCTCCCCTCGGAGTATGTAGGATGCATGGACAATTTTTAGGGTCAGGTAGAGGAGGAATCTAGATAGCCGAAACAGCTCTGTGTGGGGAATACAAAAGTGACTTGTGAGGTCAGATCAAAAATTGGTCAAACCCAAGGAAAAGAAGAGGATGGAGAGGGCTGCTGCATTGGGAGCTCTTCAGGCAACGATCTCAGATCCAGGTCGTGAGACCGGAAGCTACAGGAGATGCAAGCTAACTCGAGCTGCTGAACAGGATGGTTGCTGCTTTAAAAGCAGAATGCTTTTGAGTTACGTACAGCTTCTGAAAGCTGCATGCTGAAGAGGCAGGTTCAAGCTGAATTAGGTCTTTAGGTCAGATGCCAAGTCACTTGTCCCTTGTGCTGTCCGTTACACTGTGTGAGCTGATTAGTTCTGGTGCAGTCCCGGCACCTATTTGTAATCCTCAGTGCTGTCAGATGTCTGGGTACTGTAATTTTTCTGTAACTGAAACACACCCACCATTTTTTTTCCCTTTTCTCTATAATATCAGAGACAGCTACCGCACCCCATTTGTAACCTCTAGGGTTTATAACTGAGACTTGATTTATCTGAGAACAAAGCCACACAACTTGAGTTAGTACTGACCTTCCTGTTAGATTGCTGGGAAAATTGCACAGCTCTTCATGCTGGCTGATTCCCCTCATACAAGGCAGGACACTTAGAAAGTGTTTATACCCACATCTAAGACCATTTTCTAGAGTAGGCAACGACAATCCCAGAGGTTAGCGGTGAACAGATGGTATGTGCTCTCAGGGTTTTGATGGCAGTGGTCTGGGATGCTCGGTATTTTGGAGAGAAACGTTCTAGCTTAAATGATGTTGCCAAGTAACAAGAGTCTTTTTTTTTTTTTTTTTTCTTCCAACAACAGCCCAACACAGGGGATTGTGAACAAAGCATTTGGCATCAACACAGACTCTCTGTATCATGAACTTTCCACAGCAGGTTCTGAGGTTATCGGAGATGTTGATGAAGGAGCAGATCTGCTAGGTAAAAACTTATTTAGAACCATTCTGTATTCTTTGGTACAATGACAATGATATTAAGCTTCTAGGAGCACTTAAATTGTGTCTCTCTCTTCTCCCGCCCTCTCCCCGAAACTTGGATATTTAGAAATTGAGACATTACGTGACTGAAATATATAGCTGCAGTACAGTGATGGGTAACTTGTGTTTGGGTTGTCTTTATGTGCGTGTTATTTTTCTATAGGATTCTCCCACATGGTTTGAAGACAAAATTCAGCTTCCTGTCCAACCCCGGCTCCCCTGTAATTTTACTTGGAATAGAGTTCACTTGAAATTTGCAAGAAAGTAACTCCTTTTGTTTGTTAAGTTTTCGAAGTTTAAATGGCATGGAAATATTATGGTCTGTATTCCAGTTTTTACCCTTTTATAGTCAGGCTAAGAGCTGTAGTAACTAACTACTCAGGCTGATTTAGAAGGAGCTTGTAATACCTAAAGTCTGGTTATATTCCATATTTCTGACTAGGACTTTGAAGCAGTCAGAGATGTAGCTTTGCCTCAGGTGGTGGTCTGAGCCCTTCCTTGCCGTTCTTTTTAGTGTGACTGGAATGTAAGAACAAGATCCAGACTGTCATCAGAATGCTTGCAATACCTTTTTGATACGGATAGTTTTGGGGTTTTTTTGGAAGCATGGTGCTAGCCCAGCAACGTGCAAGAGAGCTCTCATGCATGGATTGATGACCATTGCCAGAAGTGTTAAAACATTTATTGTTTCACCTCCAACTTGAGATTGCTGGAAGAAAGAAGTCTACAGAAGATTCAGGATGAATGCACAGGCTTTCTCTGCCTGCAGTTGGACCCAATGTGCGGTACTTAAAAAATTAAGAATTTAGAAGGGGAAGCAAGATTTCCAGGTTTGAGAATCACCTGGATGTTAACAGTCATTGCAGAAGGGCTGGGAATGCCTGCTTAAAGTGAAGATGACAGTAGGAACTGCATGTGATGGTTAAAGCTTCGTCTATGTGCTGTGAAATGAATTTTGGTCAGCCAGCCCCCGTGTGTTATTGGGAGCTCTCTTCCTAGCAGAGTCAAAGCATTAAAAACACTGACAGTCTTGCCATTAGCCATTTCATCTTGGTCCTCAGGTACTTCCTTATCCAGGAGAGCGTATGGTATATGGCTGTCTTCCACGAATCCCTGTGCCAACTGCTGCTTTCCTTCTCTCCCCAAAATGGCTGGGGCATCAGGGATTGTCGGCTTCTAAGAGTTAGTATTCAGAAAAGTGATTTGCTTGGTGTATGAACTGCTTTGGACAACTTGTTTCCCACTTCTGGAAGCCTGCCTTCTGGAGACCTTTGGATTATTACCCTGTAGCCTTGACCCAGTGATCCGTGAGAAATGCAGACTGTTGTTTTCAAAAGGCCAAAGATTTTAGTTGCCCAAACCTTGCAAGGCTGATCACCACAGCTTCAGTTAAGTCAGAGGTGCTTCACCTCCTCCAGTACGTAAGGCTGCCCAAAGACCAGGGATTGATTTTGGGCTGTGAATCATCCGTTGTTTGGCAGTTATGATTTGTAATAACCGCGTCCAGAGGCTCTGCTGAACAGTGCCCATGTAAGTGTGGCTTATGAAGAGTATGTTTCTGTGCTGGGATAACTTTCTGGTTTGAGCAGAGCAGCAAAACTCTTGCAGGCGATGGCACAGTGGGCTAGCAGAATACGAGGGCTTCTCCTGGTTCCTTTACAAACCTGGGAGATAGGCTGGGATGAAATCGGATAGTTCTGAAACATTAATCTAATCAGTCCTTTCGTTGAGTCCTGGCTACTGACTGTCCATATAAAAGTGTTATTTAAAATGAACGCACATGTTGGCAGGATTGTACGAAGGGAGGAGGGCAGAGAGATCTTAGAGGTCACATCTCTAACCAAGAAATGAGATTTGTACTTCCCTCCCCGCCCCCCCCCCTCCCCCCCCCAGCCTCGGCTTTGCATTATAGAAAGCACTAAGAAAGTCTGGTAAAGGTGGAAGCAAAAGACTAGGTCTTAGTACTGACAAATAGGTCAACATGATTCAAAATTTTCAAAATTTTGCCTTTTTTGTTAGATAAATTGTTCTGTCTTCCTGCTATACCTTTTGAGTCTGAAGAGCCACAGAGGAAATTGTGCTTTATGGGTGTGATGTAAGAAACAAGAGCCACAAGCTGAAAGAGTGCTCTATCTGGGTTGTATTTGGAGCTCGCTTCTCACTGTAAATCAAAAGAATTAATTAGGTGAAGTTTTACCTAAGTGAAATTTGAATACTTCCAGTCTCTTTCAAAACTTGGCAATCAATCTTCAAAGAGCATTCTCTCTTTTTGGTCTGTTTCTTAAAGAAAGAGAAATCTCATTAAAGAGGACTTTAAAATAGAAGGATCTTACAGAAATTACCCTTGAACAGTAGCTGGCAGGCAAGTCTGTTTCTTGAATGGAAAATCTTACTCATTCCTTCTGGATATCTGCTAAGTGGCCAGCATCTCTTGGTACAAAATTGGCACTCTTCACTGCTATTTTTCAATACCAAATAATAAATATGTGGGTTGTGTCCTGCCCTGCCCCCCCCCATCCCAGCTCTAATGCTGCTTTACATACATGTTTCTATAGGAAGTATTCCAGAGAAAAATGTGGAAGTTAAACAGTTATTTACTAGTGGTAATTGTAGACCAAATTCCCTTTCTCTCAATACAGCTTTAGGAGCACTAGTTGGCTGTTCTCCTGCATGTTCACTTGTTAATTGCAGGTTCTGCCCTCCCAATCCTGGGTTGGCTCCCCCATCTCCCCCTTCCTGTTCTTCCCTATCCCAAGAGTTTCTGGATGCAAAGGAGCACTAGCAGTTTGGTTGTGCACTATCGGCAGGTCCTTCCTTTCAGTTTTAGGGTGCCCACTGTGTTTGCTGTGGAGTTTAAAACCTCCCTTCAAATAACAGGGGTTCTGTGATGAAGACAGAAATTCAGTCATATTAGCGGTAAGTTTATGCGTAGTTTTTTGTACAGAAGTTGAAATGGGATTATCAGAGTCCCAGAACTGCAATGAAAAAAAAAAGGGGGGGGGGGGGGGTGTTTATATGCAACTAACTGATTTTTGCAAGCTGTATTATCACTGAAGAGCACATGTTATCAGAAGATCTAGTTGCTAAAGTCACATGGGAGGGGGTATGAGAAGGTAGTAGGAACTAGCGGTTTTGCATTTAGTGGTACACAACTAAATAAAAAGAAAATAAAGGTTTATCTAGTCCAGGAAGATGTGATTGCCTGAGATTCACATCTGGAAAACTGGGGGTAGCTGAGGCATGTGGTTGCGGTTGTACCGCAGGTTACCTTCCCCTGATTTTTTTTAATGTCCTCTATGTAGAGTCATGCCATCTACAGTCATGGCAGGTCCTGTCCTTACTATTTCATGCCTTTTGACATTGAAATGGCTGAATCATTGTTAATTTTTTTTTTGAACAAAATTTTTATTTTGTTGGTTTCAGTCACTGATTGATCCTTTTTTCACTTCCTTTTTTCCCCTTGTCTCTCTGTGCTTCGCTGGACATGGCCCATAGGGGAGTTCTCAGGTGTGTATCTCCTCTGCTCAGTTTCTTTTCTTGGTTTTGTTTTTTTGTTTTTTTTTTCCTTGTTAAGGTGAAATGATGTGGTATACACGTGTGATACTCCCCTGCTCTTGTCCAAACACGGTTGGCTTTGCAGACTTCTCCCACCTTCGCCTTGCTTGGTTGCCTTGCACTGGTGGGGCCCTGGGCAGCAGGACGTCCCCGTGCTGTGCTCACAAGCCTGCTGCGTTTCAGTAAGCTTTTCTTGTGTGGCTTTCCACAGGTTTGCTCCACTGTGTTACACTGGCCTGTCACCCAAAGTCTTGGGGCCTCAGAGTGCTTTTTTTTCCTGTCAGGATGGGTGCTGTGCTTGAAGCAGGGCTTGGGTGGGCATGGTACTGAGTGAGATTCCCACTGTCCTCCCCGCGAACCACGCTGCGGGGATCCTTCCGTGCGCATGATGGCCGCTGTGGTTCATTGATGCACGTTGGCCGTCTTCTGGAATAGCTGCAGTGATGTTAAAGACACTTTTCTTGATGACTTAGAGTGGCAAAACCTGTCTTTCATGGAAGCTTTGCCTTTCTGGTAGGAGTTTGATACCTCTGTCTTCTGTTTTGAAGACTTGCTGCCTTAGGGCTGTGCTCTGTGGTCAGAAGGTTTCCATAAAATGCACATGGGCCCTGATGCAATTTAGATGAAGTCAAGGGGATCTCTTGACTTCAGTGCAAACTGGGTGAATTTTTCCCTGTAGTAAGGGCAGGTGACTTACACAGACATGATAGCTGTCCCCATTGCCTTGCCAGGCACCTCGTGGTGTTTGCGCTGTAAGGTCACAAAAGAAAGGGATGGCATCATCCTTTCTTTTAGTTCAAACTGTAAGCCACTTTTTTGTGGTCCTTTCTCAGAAAACCTCCCACTGAAGTTGAGTCGGAGTTTGTTGCAGTGTGGAGGTGGATTTGGGCCAGTGCAAAAGGGCCAGATGAGAGCTTTGATACACACCCCACCTTCTGTTTTCCCTCCTGCCCCTGTCCTCCCCTCACCCTGTTCATAACGTCTGTTGAACTACCTTTGTTGTGGGAATGGGAAACTCAGGCCTGTAGTCCAGGGGAGGTGATGAAGATGGAAGAAACAGATGAGCTCATCTCAGGCTTGTTCTGACACTCGAGTGTAAATACTCGTTAGGCCAGGCTGCAGCAGAGCAAGGTGTAGATTAGTTACTACTGAGCATCACATACACTGGCACCACACACAGGTACACGTGCTGATGAGCTGCTGTGTTTGCTATTTACAGATTGGTACTTAATGGCTGCTTTTTTTCTCTTCCTTTCTTCCCCTTTGTCCCCATCTCTTTCTGTTCCCTTTCTCGTATGGGATGGCTCTCATAGTACGGGATGATTTCTTTGGTAAGGCGAAGGCCTTTTTTCTTTTTTTCCCTTTCTTTTTTTTTTCCCTTTCTTTTTTTAAAAATGTGCATTTCTTACTAAATTTCTGCCATTCACTCAGCATCCCTCCATATGTCTTGCATTACCTTGGTTTGTTTTTTTGTGATGGTCGTATCACCTCTCCAAGAAGCAGGACGCAGCTGTGGTTTGGGGATTCTCCGTTTCTCTTGGTTGATTATCCACTTTGATGCTTCACACTATTTGCCTGGCTACAGGAGGTGCACAGTGTAGGATGGGCTCTGTCAGAGCTCTGTCCAGACCTCTTCCCTTTGCTCCACACCACAAAGGGGTGAAGAGAGTTTTTAGTTGCTCCACAGTGAGTTGTTTTTTTTTTTCCCCAGGAGCAGAGCTTTCCCATAACCTGCATAAGGTTGTCTCATAGTGTCCATCCTATGGCTCTGGAAGGCTTCATCCGTTTCTTTATTGCAAGCCTAGCCCTTCAGACCTCTGGGCTGTTAAAGCATTGGGCTGTCACTGTGCTGCACACAAATAAGGTAGAAGCTGTGGTGAGGATACTGATGGTTGAGACACACTATGACTTTTAGTTCTGGTGTGATAGCTCACCCTTTTCACCAGAGTTCCTTTCTCTCCCCAAAACAGACATGGAGAGGGATAGATGACTCAAGAATGGGAAGGAAAAAGATTTAGTCCAAAAAAACAGGATGAACTCTTTCCCTTGATGTCTCTTAGCACCTGTAACACCCTTGTGCCATTTTAATGCCTTACTGGCTAAGTATTTATTTGATGATTTGTAGAATCACTAAAAAGGAACAAGACAATAATTTAGTAAACAGCTGATTTCTTGATCTTCCAATGAACATAGGGCATACCACGAAAGAAAGAGCTATAGGTCACCTTACCAAACCAAAACCACACTTCTGTTCACACTGCAGGTAGTGTCTCTCACTTTTCTGTTGTTTGTAATATTCTTTGACACAGCATCCAAAGAACATGCTGCCTGAAACATCAAAGTGATTAATTATCTGTCTACTAATTTTTCAAACGTAATTTGAAAAAGCTGCTTCTTACTCATTCTTGCTGGGAATTTTCTTTTGCCATCATAATTCATCCCATTTAACTGTGGGAAGAGGATTTGTATGTTGGAGTGTTGTGATGTGTTCTCACTTCTTGTATGCTCCCATGTTTTTCTAACTTTCATTTACTTCAAGTTTGTGTTGTTTTTATTTTATTGCAAATATTAATTAATCAGCAAATAATGGATCATGAAAACTGTTGATGTCTTTGCTGTAAAGGAAGGTAGTTCAGAGGGCAGGACAAGGAGCGCTTCGGCACAAACACTGATGGGTGTGAGACTTCTTCATGTTCTGGGACCTGTGGTGAGAAATAAGCTGCAGCCCTGAGCACTGTCCCCCAGGAGGGAGAGGCCTCTCTGCTTCTAGTTCTCAGGTGGCCTGTATTCCCCGTTGTAAAACAGAAGCTGACCCTATGAGCCAGCAGGTCCCTGGCAGCAGGAAACAACCCAGATGTGCTTTTGGTCCCTAAATTCCTTTCTTTTTGGTTTTAAGAAATACTGAATTTCTTAATTAAGAAATACTGAAAAACCTCACTCCTAGCCTCAGGTTTTTCACAGTGCTTGCAACCCAGTCTGCATATTGCAGTTGTCACACGTTGATGACCAGGTGGAAGCGCAGCGTGTCTGATGTAGATGTTTTCTTGAGCATGGGTCATAAGTGATGGGACCGAGACTTCAGATTTTAAACATCTGTGAGAAAACTGTTAAATGTAGGTAGAGCAATAGATAGTCTAAAGTCCTATTACAGTTCCTCTAGTGGAACGCTGATAATGGGAAGCTTTTCATGTGCATGAAACTGGTCACAACCATGATCCCAAATCTGTACTGAGAAACAGAAAATTTGGCTTATACTAAGAGAGAAAATCACTGATGTGCAGATCTGGCCAGCAATTTGGACAGTGTTCTGCTGTCCTCTGTGAAAAACCCATAAACTTCTACCTTCTTTCTGTATGAGTGATGCTAAAAAATGGTTGCAATGGCTCATGGCTGAACCAGGAGTTACTGACTTGACTTCCCTAATTGGTGTTAGTGAAGCTTTCTTCTCCGTCCCTCTCAAGGGAGTCTGTGAAAGTTGGGGTGAGAAGCTAGGTCTGCATTTGGGCTCTTTACGGAAGGACACATGGGTGTCTTTGCTTGTGCTGCACGGTCTTTCAGCAAGAGGCACTCCGCTCTTCACAGCAGGACACCGAAGCCTAGGGAAGCCTAACAAAAGTGATTTCTCTTCTTCAAGCATGAGTCAGGCAGTGCCACGCACGCTTCGTATTTCTAGAAGAGCAGGTGAAAACTGCCTGGCCTTTCTTTTCAGGAATGGGCAAAGAAGTGGGGAATCTGCTGTTGGAGAACTCGCAGCTACTGGAGACCAAGTAAGGAACTGTTGCCTGCTCTGAACTGCTTGCCTAGTTATAAACGAGATGTCATCTCAAAGTAGGTCTTGGCCAGAACTCCTGCCGGTCAGGGGCTTGCTCATTTGTCTAACGGGTTCTCTTGAATACTCGGTCCTTGAATTGTAGAGGAGGAATTGCTTTTCTGTGTGACTTTCCAGTTTCTTTGCTGCAGGCACTTGGGTGAAATCTCTGGGCATGTGCTGGTAAGGTCTGATCCCAACTGAAATCAATGGCAAGCTTTTAATTAACTTCAGTGGGAATCTAGGTGTGGGTCTGAGCCTCTGTGAGGATATTGCTGTTTATAAGGTTTTATTTGCAAAGTTTGCTAATTGAAAAGAAAACTGCCTTACTGTTGAAAAGAATTTTCAAAGATCGATAGTTGGTAAGGGAGAAGTAGATGGTGTGATGGCCTTACTTTTTGAGAAAAGCTGGCAAACCAGGTACTAAAGCTAAGCAGCCAGGAAGAGGAAGGCAAAGTATTCCTAGGGGAGAGCTGGAGAGCTTGAAGGTGCTGATTTTAAAGGTATTGAGGTATTTCGGAGCAGATTGGAAATGCTTATTTATATTACCATCATCCACAAATATCCACAATTACAGATGACGCCAGTTCTGAAAGATGTGTTTCAGATCTTCATCCTGTTAAAAATAATTTGAGCCTTATGTAGGTGATAGGTTACCCTACACCTCTGTTCTGCAGCATTTTGCCATCTTCTTAAGAGGATGTTGGTCTGTCAGTCAGGGTGCAGGACTGGGCAAACCTCATCCCAAACAACTATGGTGATTTCTGTGTTCTTCTGCAGCTCCTTCCTGCCAAAATCTACTTCTCCATCAGTTATAGCTGGGCTGAATTGTATAAACACTTGTTTCAACTCTCCTTGTAGTACCTGTGACTTTAGTTTCAGGTCTCTCTTACGGATAGCTGCTGGTTTTGGGCGTTTTTGCTTATTGTCCCTTTCACACCCTTAAGAAATGCTTTGAACGTTGTGAAGAATGATTTGATTGCCAAGGTGGACCAGCTGTCTGGAGAGCAAGAAGTGCTGAAGGGCGAGCTTGAAGCAACGAAGCAGGCCAAAGCCAAAATGGAAACCAGAGTCAAGGAGCTGGAGGAGGAGCTGAAAAGGTGAGTGATTCACACCCTGTCCCAGGGACCTGGGAGGACACGAGTGATAAACCTGCCTCCTCTGTTTCCCTCTCGGAGGTTAGCACTGGAATTCAGAGGTGCCTTAAGAGCACTTCAAGGCTGATGGTAGGTGGAAGAGATTTTTAGTGTTACGTTGTTTTTATTGGTTTGAAATGGATTATTGAACCTTAGAAAACCTGCAGAATTTTCCTCCCCAGGACTAGGATTCTGCAGCAGCAACTGTACATCCAGGCTCCCCGGAGGAGAAGCATTCAGAGTTTCAATTTGCAAATATACACAGAAGGGGGGGGCGGGGAGGAAAGAATTTTGAAACCAGTAGTTTTGAATGAAGCTGTCAAGAGCTTGATCCTCGCAGCAGCCAAGATAGCTCTGGGAGGAATGAATGCCCATTCATTTAATGAAAGAGCTAATACAGATTGCCACAAACGATATTTACATGCCAGTATTGGTAATTGTTTCATTGTTCATATTAAGAATGAGAAGAAGAGGCAGAAGAGATTTTAAACTCCTATGCAGGATGCATTTGGAGCAATCTCACTTCTTATTTTCCACTCAAACTAGAGAAACCAAAGCCTGAACGTGTAGCAAAGCCTTTGACAACTTCACGTGCATAAAACTAAAGATGCCCCACAGGGCTTAAAGCAACATAATTACATTTTGACTAGCTGTACATTGCACTGTGGTATCTGAATTCAGAGGACAGTGCTTATTTTGCAGCTGGAATCTGGAATGTTGCCTCACTAATCTGAGCACAGAATGACCAAGAATAACACAGACTGGTCTCTTGTTTTTCAAAATATCTGAAATGAAAGTAGTCTCACAAGCAGAGGAAATAAGTGATTTTTAAAATGCCTTTTGAGCCTCAGAATATATATAATGTATAATGCAGTGGGAATGTGGACTTTTAATGGGCAAATGTGCCTTTTTAAGAGATGGGGACAGCATTTTTTTTCCACAGTGCCTTTGCTGTTACTAAAAGGGCTTGTAATTCAAATGGAACTGCATGAGTGCACCTCGGTATGGAGTTTAATGAAATTAAAAGCACTCGGTTAAGTCCTTCAGGTATTTCATTAACACTGATTTGGTGTTCTCTTCTTTACTGTTATGGCAAACTGTCCTTCATATTAGAAGCTTTTTTCACTGCCTTAAAACCAGAAGCAGCCCAGAAGAAGAACTTAAGCCAGCATTTTCAATGCTGATAATGGCTCAGTTTTTCCCACGGGTAAGATCTCACCAAACATTTGAACATCACGGCTCTGAAATAGAAAGCGGCTGGACTGTTCCAGTGGTCAGTATTTTGGTGCTTACATCAAATGTTCCAAAGGAATGGGGTGATGCTGGTGAAGCTCTTCAGAGTAACATGCTGCAAGAGACCAGAAAAACATCTCATGATTTGCTTAGCTCACAGTTTGAAAACGCTTCCTTGTGGTGTGGGCAGACAGACCTTCCCATACTACCAAAACACCTTGGGGCCAGCCATGGTATCACTTGGTGGTTTGATGCCTTTCTTCCTGTTTCCTAGAGTGAAATCTGAAGCGATTGTTGCCCGACGAGAACCCAAAGAGGAGGTGGAGGATGTAAGCAGCTATCTCTGTACAGAATTGGTATATTACATTACTAAAATGCCTGTGGGGAAAGGGGGTTTATATACTTACTCTGTATTACTGCAGGTCTGTCAGTCCAGAGATGTGTGCTGATCTGCCTTCATTAACAGTGATTGCAGATTGTTGTTGATGAGCATTGCTAACAAACAGATGCCATGAGATTACCTCTTTTTACAACTTCAAACCATAGTTCAGCTAAGATGAGCAGCTGACAGAACGGCAATACATACCATGCATGATGTGGCTTCTGCAGAACGGTGCTGGAGCAGTGCCCTGCTCCGCACCTTCTTGTTCTATCTGGTTCTCCCTGATTTTGAATTGAAGTGTCACGTGCAGTGTGGTTTCTCTCGGGGTCTTGTGATAGCCAGACTTCTCCAGAAGACCTTGTCTCCACAATGGCAGCGAAGCTGTAAGCCATCAGGCTGTTGTACACTGAAATCCAGGTTATACCACAGACAGCTTTGCCGCAGTAACTGCCGCCTTTTATTAGTTCTGTAATCTCAGTCTTGCAGCATTGTTTTTCTCGTTATTTCATTTACATAAGCCAGTACTGCCTATTACAAGGTAGACACAGAGAAGGTTTATGGACTGTTCTTCTGTGAGAGCTCTTAAAACTATTTTGGCTGAGGTAGAAGCTTTTCAACAAAGCAACTGTAGCAAAAAAAAAAACGCAAATCAAAGCATTAACAGAGATTTTCCTTGTAAATGTCACTCTGCTAGGACAGGGCATTAGGTACCCTTCTTCTCAATATTACTGTGTTCTTTCTTTGTAAAAGGTATTGGAGCAGGTTCAGTTCTAGCCTAATTCTTTTGACTGAACTGGGGTGAACTTGGTCAGTTGAGAGTTTAGGTAGATAGGAAAATTTTCAAGTTGTGGTTGTGAGATACTGAAGAGGGCTGGATTTCTTTTAAGCTGGACTGACGGAAGGTCTGTTTTTTTTAATTATAAAAAAAATCTCGTAGAATTCCTTTTCATTTATACGCTTCTTGTTTTGACTGGTCGTACAGGTTTGTTCCAAGTCCAGGGAGGCTGGAGAGGGACTTGGTTAATTCGAGCTATTGCAGCTCTCAGCAGTACTCACCAGCCAGGCTGAGCTTGGGAATTGTCACAGTCTAGGCACAACTCAGTGCCACTTACTAGTAACGAGTTCCCAACCCCCTGACTGTTTCCTTTTGGGCAGATATTTGCCCCAGCTTAGCCATGCTGTTCTCATTTTCCCCTCCTTGAAGGAGACAAACAATTTCATTCCTGTTGCCTCCAAACCCAAAGCTGCATGTGTTCTCGCTGCAAGGCCAAGTTGTGTCACCAAAGAGGAAAAGGCTTTTCTTCAGTTTCTTGTGCCCTACACCTTTATCAGCGTGTACTAACAGAATGCCTCCTTCCTGGCCCTCTTGAGGGGACGGACGGCGTTGTGCAGTGCTCCCTGCTGCTTGTGACTGCCTTTGCTAATGAACTAAAACTTCGCTTTCCAAACTTCTGGACCAGTGGACCACTGTCAGCTCTCGTAATCCCTTGCAGACTATCAGAGCACCTTTCTGGCAATAGTCCCTGGGTGGGGTTTTCGATTTGGTGGTGATTCTAATTCTAATTTCCATGGGTTTGCAGAACACCCCAGAGGTCTGTGGCCCATAGTTTGGAGCTCACTTGTCTAGAATTAACACTTCATATGGGGAATTTAGGGGATAATCCAACAGAACAGGAGGAGAACTAACAGCTGTGTCTTTCTGTCTCCTGACTTGTCCTGTACTAACATCAATCCCCTTCCATCTTTTGTTGGCTGAAGCAGTGCTCCTCCCCCCTGCAGGACAACATTCCCATAGCTCAGCGCCGCCGCTTCACTCGCGTGGAAATGGCCCGGGTTCTGATGGAGCGCAATCAATACAAAGAGAGGTTGATGGAGCTCCAGGAGGCTGTCAGGTGGACAGAGATGATCAGGTGAGACTGGGTGTTGGAGAACATTCCTATTTTAAGACAAAACCTGGCCATGTCTGACCTTGTGGTCAGTGGAACCCCTACCAAGATACGGGTTGAGAAGTGCTGGAAGTTTTCCAGACAGTTGCTTCTCTCCTAATACCTAATTCTTTCTCTCTTATTCCTGAACCTGCGCCCAAATCTCGAGTTGACGTTGTTATTTGGAAACTCTGGGCAGTTGTTTCTTGTGTGCTAATTAAGCTAGGAGAAGCTGTGCTTGCTTCTAATTAATATGGCTTGAAGTGTGTATAATGGAGGGGTTTATAGTTAGCAGACTGGTACTCTGGCGATGATAGTGTTGCAGGGAGTTGATAAAACTTACTTGTCCTTCATGTCAACATTGAAACATAAAGCAATTGGGTGTGCTTACATTAAAGACCAGTGCATGTCACTTCATGTGCTGTGTTTTGAAACATGTTAGAATGAATTCTGAATTTTGACATGGCTTCCCTGATGGAAGCGGCCTTCTGGTTGGCAGAAACTTGGGTTGGCAGAGATGCTGAAATTTACTTGCTTCTGTTGTGTCTGTCCTTAGAGCTTCCCGTGAGCACCCGTCCGTCCAGGAGAAGAAGAAATCCACCATCTGGCAGTTGTAAGTTCTTTGGTGGTTTGTGTAAGATTAAGAGAAGGGGAAGTGTTGCCATTTCTGCTTTAGACAGCAACTTAATAGACTCTGATATTAATGAAACATCAATTGGAAGTGTTAGCTGAACCTTTTTGCCTTCAAGAGCTTCCTTTGTCCGTCGTGAAGTTAAAATCAGATTTGAACATTTGCATTGGTTTTGTTTTACACACTGAAAAAGTTCACGGGTATTCTGGAGTGGAAAGATACATACACTCCCAATCAGTTTTAATAAAGGGCTGTTTTCAGAAAGTATCTGTTTCTGAAAGCTAAAAACACCTTATGTCAATCAAACTGAGGACTTGGCTCCATGTTTGAAGCAGGGCAGTTTTCATGAAGGGTTTACAGCCCCTAGTTGCCTACCTCTTGCTTCCCCTGTTGTGAATCTGTGGTGTGTTGTCTCCGCAGGCACCTTTTCTCTTACTTGTTGGCCTTCTGTCCCTAGCTTCAGCCGTCTGTTCAGCTCCTCCTCGAGTCCCCCGCCAGCCAAGAGGACCTACCCATCTGTGAACATCCACTACAAGTCTCCAACAACAGCAGGGTTCAGCCAGCGTCGCAGTCACACCATGTGCCAGATCTCCTCCGGCAGCCGCACCCTGGAGTTCTTCCCTGAAGAGTGAGTTGTGTGCTAAGCCAGGTCCCCCTGTAGCTCTCCAAAATAGCGGCTTTTCTTGAAATAAGCTGTTTTCAGCTCTAAAAAAAGAGTCTTTGGTGTTAATGTGTTTCTGTCTCTTGTGGTTTATATCCCCGATCTTTCACTTATTTACCACGTCGATGAGCTCAGCAAACTTTGTCTTCCCTAAACATCACTGCCATGGCTTTCTAGGCCATGATGGTTCATCTCAGCAGGGACCCCGCTCTAGGCTTGAGTTGGCCTCAGTCCTCATTCTGCAACGTGTTTGCAGACTGCGTGATGGAATGAAGTAGGGCTTTTGTGGTAGAGTGTGATGGCAACACTGGGGCAGTGGGACGGAGTGTCTTGCCCAACCCTGTTGACAGAGAATTTAGGTGAAGACAAAAGTTCTCTCAACAGCACGTTTAGGTACAATATTTGGGTTTAATCTTAACCATGCTTTAAAAAGAGTCTCTAGGTGTTGTTACTGCAGAGTCTTCTCCATGTTCTTTATGTCTCCTACATGAAGGGAGAAAACTTTTCTGTGCTTTACTTGACTTTAAAATGCGTGCTGCCCTTACGAGGTTGTACAGTTTCATCTGTGGTATGTTTTTGTGGAAGGACTTTGGAGACTGTGATAGTAAAGTATTATAACTTCTGCTGTAAGAAGGATTTGTTGGAAAGGTGCTAGATCAGGAGAAGAGAGATTATCTTTAGAAGGGTAAATTTGTATTTTGTAGATACCCACTGCCTATATTATGTTCTTTTTATCTGACTACATTATCACAGTCATTGTGTGGTGTCTGAATGCTTTTCAGCAGTGCTTTAAATGATGTGACTAATCGCTGCCAGAAGCTGTTTCACCCTCTCCCCAGGGAGCTTTTGGAGGGAGATGTTTTGTTTTAGCAGGGGGTTATTTTTATTTTAAGTATATATGTCATTATGTGTGTGTGTAGGGCTTTTTGATTTAGATTGGATTTTTTTGCTGATGTTGTTTGTACTTGGAATGATACTTTTAAAACCTATTGAGAGCTGGAACTGATATTCAAACAGCCTTTGTTTATATTAAAACATATCTTAAGAGCTCACAGATCAATTTTTCTTTTAACCTTTGCCAGTGCAAAGCTGGAGTTGTTCTGTTGAAACCAGCCGTTTCAACAGCACTTAATGCATATTTCCCTTGTCAGCAGAGAAAGCTTTAAAACGGACAGAAAAATAAATAGTTGACTGTAATGAAGAGGGGAAGAACTCAAAATGCCTTCCTGGTGGAGACATTAGATCAGTAAATTGTAACTGCAAAGCAAAAATCAGTGTAATCTCATAGATTCGTAGGCCTTATGGAAGGTTGCTTCCCTGTTTCTGAAGGCCTTGTGGAGCACTGCAGTACAGAAGACAATGATTTGGCCTGCCACATCGCTCAGGTAACAGGGAGTTAAAAGATTAGGGATGCCAGTATTGTCTTCTTAACAGAGCTTTCTATCTTCCAATTTCCTGCATCTGTTTTCAAAGATGGATTTGGTTTGCTTTATGTTTCCTCCCGCTGCTACGGTAATGTTCCGTTAACCTTCAGCTTCTGTTTTTAACCATAGGTTGGGAAGTGACGCTGTTTCTTCTCTCCTCAGTGACTGTACGTCCTCAGCGCGTCGGGAGCAGAAACGGGAGCAGTACCGCCAGGTCCGGGAGCACGTACGGAACGATGACGGGCGATTGCAGGCCTGTGGCTGGAGCCTCCCTGCCAAATACAAACAGGTAGGGGATCAGTCTCCGGACAGGCTGAGGGCACGTTGTCCCTCCCAGTGCAACCAGTGAAGACCTAACTCTCCCACTGGTAACCTTAGCCTTAGTCCCTAAATATCTCATTTAGAGATATGATATGCATGTTTTCTTTGGCTGATAATTGTAGGCACAGCTCAAAATAATGTTTTCTTTATTTCCACCAAAGTCAATGGAGGGGGCGTTCCTTTGCATGAAGGTTCTGAAAGAACCTACCCTAAACCAAAAGTAATTAAGCTTCCTTGTCCAGAGCCCAGTGCTTGTTTTTATTTCCTTTGTTATTATAATTGGGCTCGTACATTAGATATTTCGTTGATACTTTTGAGAACTTTACCAATTGTTTAGCGTAAAACTCAAATGCAGCGCCGTTTGCTCCTGCTTCTCCCCAGCAGTAATGCGAAGTCAAATGTCATCAGCCTCATTTGTTGGCCTGTGGCTCAATTAACTGGTCAAAGACTGCCTGGAAGAAGGAGTCTTGCAGTGTGACTTGAAAGTGGATGAGTTTCAGGCCGTGATTGAAAAGGAACACCAGTGTTCTGGCTTCCTTGCAGGGAGCATCCGTTAACAACCCTTTCTCTGTCAGCAGTGCAGCGTATAGCCTCTGGTGACCATAACGGGGGCACCGTATCATGGTGAGAGAGGCAGTCTCTCAGGCTGTCTGCTCCCATCCCTGTAGGGACTCTTGTTTCACCCAAGATGTGAGATGAAGCCTCAGCAGCATGCAGCTCTGAGGCTAACAAGTTTGGTTCTGCCACATTGGTTACATCTCATTTACCATAACTCGGCGTTTACAGCTTTGCGCCTCTCTTCCCTACAGCTGAGTCCCAACGGTGGGCAGGAAGACACCCGCATGAAAAACGTCCCCGTACCTGTCTATTGTCGCCCCCTTGTAGAGAAGGACCCGACCATGAAGGTAACATTGTCTCTGCGAACCATTCCAGTCCAGAAGGGGGACATGGAATAAGCAAAGAATTTTGGTCTATAGATGTGCAATTTTTACAACAGTCTGTTTGGTTGGGTATTTTTACATTATATATTCCAAATTCTGTCTTCTGCTTCCCGTTTTTTTGAGTGGTGGCTTCTGGTGTACATAGGGGAAAATGCCTCTCTCTGTAAGGACATATTCTCAGCTGATTGTGTTTGCCAGATTCCATGCTTTTGTCTTACAACTACGCTTTTTTTTTGAGACAACTCTTCAATAATATTAGCAAAATTCTATGCTTATAAGGCTTTTGCTAAGGCTCCTTATGGTATAATGCAAAACAATATAAAAATTCATAAAGATGAGCAGGGGAATGTAAAAATGCATTTCATCATGTTTTCTTAGTTTCCGCTGTTGACCAGGATTCACCGGTAACAGGCCAAAATTATCTAGAGTGGATTTTTGTGAAGCTGTGTCTGTCGATACTAGAATATTTTGAGCAGAATTGTGGTTAAGAATAGATGGTCATCTCTCTACAGGGCAGCACATTTATGTCATTGTGGTGTTTAAGTTGTAATAAAATTCTGATGCTATTAGTTGTTTTTAGAGGGTTGGTGTAATCTTTGGATATTACTGTGTTTAGCATCTTTGCTTTATGATTTTTGATAAATCCAGTATCTGTTTCTGTAGTCCTGTTCGCAGTATTTTCCTAAAAAACTACCTGGAAATAGCTCATAGAAGGTTAGCTAGATTTAATTTCAGAAAATATGCAGTGTGCTTCTTTCACTCTACATTTGTTAGGTAGGGAACTAAACCAGTAGACTTTTTTTTATTTTTTTTTTTTTTTTGTGTGTGACTTCATTTTTTTCCTGTCTGTTTCTTTAAATGGCTCTCTAAGATCAGACACTGGTTTTTGGGCAAAGGAGTGTGTGAGGAAGCAGAAGAGTGCAAGGGGTGGGATGAGGACTAGGGAACAGGAATGCACTGAATGCATATCCTCAGCCAAGCAGTGGCTGTCGATTTTAGTTAAGCAGTACTGCTTCGTGTGTCCTGGGCTAGTAACATATGCCATGTCCTGCTTGCTTTGCTACAATGACTTAGGAACTCCGCAGTCAGAAAAACTGAGGACATTTCAGAAGCCTGTATTCAGTTATGCACTCAATTTACTATCTTTATTTTCTTTACAATTTCCAGTCACATCTGTTAAAAAACCAGTGATTTTCACTAGGGTTCAGAGAACCTTTATCTTACCTCCATCAAATCTGACTACGTCTTCTAGTAGAAATCAGCAAGATCCATTGTTTCCAAGTCAATATTTCAGGTGTTTCACATGTGTCCACAGTTGTCCACAAAGGCACCTGATTTTAGAGCGAGCCTGGAGCCTCCAGAATTCTTAGTTTAAGATTCCTGTTTCTGTTCCTTAGCTGTGGTGTGCAGCTGGAGTCAATCTCACGGGATGGAGACCTTTGGAGCAGGACCCTGGGAACGGGCAGAAATTGGATCCTGGACGTGATCCCCTCACCTGTGATAGGGAAGTGGAAGGCGAAAACAACAAAAGTAGCCATACGTCTCCTGAAAAGAAGAAGGTCAGGAAAGAAAATGGATTTCTTTTTTCCCGCCAGTGTTCTTTCTAATTCCATCCGTGACATGCCCCCTTTCTCAGTACCTTTGTGCTATGCTATGTAATACTCTTTGTACTTCTGAGACATTGTCTTGTGGGACAGGGTTGTGGTATTCTGGCTCTTCAGTAACTTTCTGTGTGATTTGGGATGGATCACTCGGGATAAAATTTTCTAACTTCTACTTTTGAAACGTTTGGAATTTTGAAAAAAATCCTAATAAGGGTAATTTACTTGATGAGGTTTCTAGGAAGATTATGGAGCCCTCATCACAGTAAATTTAAAAAATAATACATAAATTCAGGCAAAGCTTTGTTAAAAAGAAAGTAGACGTAGTAGCAGAGTCCATGAGCCTGTTTGGTTCAGGAGTTGGAGCTCTCGAGATTTATTCCAGCTGGTTTTTAGTAGTCTTAGGCATTGGGTTTGAGGTTTTTTTTATAGAACAAAGCTGTAATTTACATATAATAATACAATGTTTTATTCTTTCTGGTGTGTGGGGTTTTTTTCCCACAGCTGTCTTACACTGCTGCCTTATAAGTCTTCTGAGATCAGCTTGCTTAAGCCGGTAGGTTGAGTGCGTCCCAGCTCCATGGTCTCCTGTCTGAAGTGAATGCTCCGTGATACATTAGACAGACATCTCAGAAGAGAATTTAATGGTCAAACTCCTCTAACCCTAAGGAGCCAAATAGGCTTATTGGCCAGTGTTGCAGATACTAGTGTGGCAATGTGAATGCAATATGCATAGTTCATATTGTTTATTTGCATCATTAGGAAGACACTTGGTTCTTTGAAGCCGGCATTGTGCTATTTGCGTGTGTAAATGTTGCCAAGCATTAATACATTCAGTCTGATCTGAGAGGAGCACTGATTATGCCTGTCTGTTTGCTCTCCTGAAGGCAAAGGAGCTCCATGAAATGGATGCCACGTCCAGTCGTGTCTGGATCCTCACTAGTACGCTGTCAACAAGTAAAGTTGTAATTATTGATGCCAATCAGCCTGGCACAGTGGTGGACCAATTCACTGTCTGCAATGCTCATGTGCTCTGCATCTCCAGCATCCCTGGTAAGTGGGTCGCAGGCACTTTGATCTGCACAGGGTTACCTGCTCCACTAAGGAGTGACAAATGTAGTGTCCTCACTTCATAACTAACCCTTGGACCCTCCTGCATTCTGTAATTGTCCCTCAAAACCATAATTCAGATTTTGCCTTCCCGTAGGACCCTTCCATGGAGATCCCTGACTGTTGAACATGTAGTAAGTTGTTCCTTTGGCACGTAAAGGATGGTTCTTGGGAGCAAGAGCAAGCCTTGCCCAGGTTTGGGAGGGCTCTGTAGCTGGCCTGGATGTTGACACTAGGGATGAAGGCATTCACCATGATGTTGCCTGATGCTGCGGTGCCTCCCCAGGGCAGTGAACCATGAGTGAGGGTCAGATCTTCCATCCCTATGGTTACCTCAGGAATAACATTTAAATTAGCAGTGACAGCTAGATTTATGGGAGAATCTGTTCTTTGCCCTTCAGCGGCCAGTGAGAGTGATTATCCTCCAGGCGAGATCTTTCTGGAGGGAGATGTAAATCCTGAAGAGTCGTCTGGAACAGATGGTGTCTTGGCAGGGATCACTCTGGTGGGCTGTGCGACCCGCTGCAATGTGCCACGAAGCAACTGTTCCTCGCGTGGTGACACACCTGTGCTGGACAAGGGACAGAGTAAGTTTTGGGACATGAAACTTAATGGTAGCCCAATTATAGCTGGTCCCATACAAGCTTACGGTCTTAGAGCTGCATCCTTCTGTACCTGAGTTAAACACTTCAAAAGTAAACAAGTTTCTTAATGTGGTAGAGGAAGACCAAAGGCACTTTTGGCACAGTTCTCTTTAGAGCCCTCCTTTTCTCTTTGAGTGATCCACGTTCTGCAGCCTTGTTGGTGGGGGTCATACAGCAGAGTATTTTGGACAGGTGATATGTTTGCCCTGCTACAATGGCTTCTGTTCTTACTGCTTTCTCCTCTGAACCATGTCTTCTTGTGAAGTCAGTTAAGTCCGTATGAAAACCGTAGCGATGCCCTTGCTGACTCCATACTGTAGTGGGAAGCCCTGGAGAATTTCTAATGTTTTGCTGGCCACAGGCTGTGCCTCACTTTAAAATAGCTTCTCTTCCTGATCCAAGCAGAAAACTCTAGATTTGCTGTCTGTGGTGCAGGCTCAGGGCTTGATTGAATTTGGCAAGGAAGGATAAATTAAAAACTTGACTGATTCCTGTATAGCTAACTTACTAGCTCGTTCTCCAGTACATCTCCCACTGTTCTTTGTCTTTTAGGTGAGGTGGCGGCTGTCTGCAATGGGAAGATCAACCAGTCCCAGTCCACTGAAGAGGCAACAGAAGCTATGGAGGTACCAGAGAACGGTACAAGCGAGGCAGAGCCTGCTCAGGCCAGGCCTGGGCCCCTCACGGAGCACGTGTTTACCGATCCAGTCCCTGCACAGGCGCCTCTTAGGCAGAACGGGTAGGCAGTCAGGGGCCACAGTGCCAGTTCAGTTATTTATCAATCAGCTCTGTTTTCGTAAGCTTTTTGATACGAGAACCAGCCTAATCTTCTATAAAGTAGCAAACCTTTTTCAGTTTTGTGCCCAGATAGTATTACCAATGAGATAATGGGGAGAGAAAGAAATGAAAGGAAAATAAACACGGTTCAGCCTGCAGCAGACTGTGTCAGCTGTTTTAAGTGCAAATATTTGATCTCTTGGTATGAATTCAGACCTGCTGTTAAGACTGATCTTCCAAAGTACATGAACACTTGATATTCTTACAAAGGAGTTTACTGATTCATGTATAAAAATAGTGATTGATTTATTCTAGTACTACCTCTACTGTGCTGTAAAGATAATGAAGACAGCTTATTCACCATCCAAAAATTCTTAAGGCAAATGAGTCTGATGTGATGCCCGAGGAGCAAGGTGGAAGTCTTGGAGACAAATTGTTCCTAAACAACCAAGTTGTTCTAAGCCGTCTCTGTTGAAGCGGGAAATGGACAGAGAAAATACTGTTTATGTGATAGTACTGTCAGACACTAAGTTAAGTTCTGTACATTTGAAGTGCTTGTTATTTGTATTGGTGGGGGAAAAAGGAAGTTTTACAAATTGCGGATTCAGGAGTCAAGCAATTCAAAACCACTGACGAGGAGGAAGCGATTTGTGTATGCAGGGGCCCTTACCTACTTGTGAATGCCAGCCTTTGAGCGTAGATGGGCATTCTGTGCGTTGCTGCTACTAAAGCCTTTAACAGTGTTCTTTTGCCTCATCAGGGAGAATGGTCAGCTGAAGACAGAGTCAAGCACAACACTGCCAGATCAGGAGTTGAATGGGGATGCTGCTGGGACTTGCACCAGTGCTGCCCCCACCATGTGGCTGGGAGCACAGAACGGCTGGTAGGTTCCCCTGGGGCTGGCAGATAACCTCTGTCACCTCTGTTCTCTGGGCTCCACTTTCCATGTCTGCACACCTTAAGTTCACTTGTTGTTCCTAAGAGTAGGTTTTCATTGCTCATTGTTGCCCTGAGCCCTCAGCTCATTGTAATAGGCACAGGGATTTAACCTCACTTTCTTACCTAATCGTTGCCTTTTCTACCAGAAGAAAAGAGTCAAGCCTAGTCAGGCTCAAGGTGTGGCGCCTTGCTGCTAACCCTCCCCAATTTGTCCTTTCTCACAGGCTTTATGTGCACTCAGCTGTATCCAACTGGAAGAAGTGTCTGCATTCGATAAAGCTGAAGGACTCTGTACTGAGTCTAGTGTAAGTGTGCATGCCAAGAGACAATGAAGGGGAAGGTTCAGTGCCCGAGCGATATTTTAGATGGGGGTAACAGCTCTTGTCAGTCATCTTTTTCTTTGCTCTTCTATGTGCATTGGTTTGAGGAGTTTTCCAAGGTTTTTGTTTATTTGAAAGCCTCATGCTGAGCCATTTTCCTGCTTAACTGCAGACCTGACCCAATCCAGTGAAAAAGGTGCTAAATGAGATTAGCGGTATCAGGAGGAGAAAAGGGGGTGTAGTTACGTGGAATTTCTTGAGATTAATGGAGTTTGTAGTGTGAAGAAGTTAACCTCAACAGGAAATGTATGTATGATGTTACTACAACAAAGGTAAGATGTATGACCATCGGCCCTTGCAGGATGTTTCTGCAAGTGCTAAACTGAATGGGAATTGTAGAGAGAGCATAAAGACGGCGTGTGTGTATTTCAGAAAGAAGCTGTTAGTCCCTTAGTTCTACAGACTTTTTTAAGTATTTACTTTTCTGTGATTTCAGGCATGTGAAAGGGAGGGTCCTTGTTGCTCTGGCAGATGGAACACTAGCCATATTCCACCGGGGAGAAGGTAAGAATCAATATAATAACAGAAAACCAAACTTTGCTGAAGGTGTACTAATGGATTAAATGCTATTCTGAGTCAAGAAGGAAAGGTGCTGGCTTGCTAGAGTACAAACACAATTGAAATGCGTAGCTATTATACATATGTAATCATCCTAAAACATTTAAGGTATACTTGAATACCATTTCTTGAGCTTTTGTGAACAAAAACCCATGTGTGGATGTCCTGTGTAGCACATGCAGAGTAAATGCAACACTTTCAGGAATGCATGTGCTGTGCAGCTGTTTGAGGCATGCTTGGTAAGTTTAAGGCATTTGGGCCATGTTGGTGTTACTACGGATTCACAAGTCAGCGGTAACAGGGATGCACAGGGTGCTCCACGCAGCACAGGCTGTACCTGAGCAGATCGTCTGTGTAGCTGCGAATAGACCTGTTGCTTCCTAGAGAAGCTGGACTCTCTAAGTAAGTAAGTGGAACTGATAACTGCATACACAGCAGGCAGAGCTGGGGTGCTCTGGAAGTCTGGAAATCCCCAAAAAATGTCACCTTTGCATTACGCTTGGCCAGTTTTTCTTGTTGCAAAAAAGAGACATCTGAGTAATCTGACATGCCTTAATCCTGCCAGTTCAAGATATTTTTGAATTCTGTATTTCTTGTCCTCTTCACTGTAGTAGGTTTTGTTTCCCTATGACTTGAGCTGTTTCTGAGCTGTGTTCATACCTGAAAGTACATGGGAATTTGCTAACTGTGACTTACGTTTGCATGTTAAGAACTTAGTTGTTCATTGAATAGCAGTTTATCCAGTATGCGGAAATACAGAGATCAGTGGTTTTGTGCAGTCTTAAGTTTTGATTCAGCTTCTGTCATGAGTTCAGGCCTGACCACTGACACATAAAAATCGTTCCCATCAGAAACAGAATAAAGCTTCATGACATAGAGGCCACCCGCTGTGAAGGACACAGTACCTGCCTGGTTAGCTAGAAAATAAGCATGAGAAAAGGGAGATCTGAGTCCTTATCCTGGATTTGACACTTAGGAGAAGTTGTCTGTCTGGGATATGAGGAAGCCTCACCACAAGAACTGTACGATCCGTTTCCTTTCAAGTTTCTGCATAATCTTGTTAGGCTGTCTTTCTTCTTCCCCTACGGTTCTTGTACTTGTTAAAGAAACCTGTTTGCTTCATTACAATAAAAGGATGTTTAAATTAGCCTGATTTGGAGAGCTTTCAGCCCACCAAACTAAACTTTATTGTCGTATGTTTCGTAAGGATAAGGCTGTACCCAGAGTAGTGGTATGGATTCATGGGAAGTTCACAGACACAAGCAAAATGAGCATTTGAGTATTAGCTGAGCCTGTATACCTAGATATATATGGAAAAGTAGATGATTCTGTTTGTGTACTGACATGTCACGAAGGAGATGCATCTTTCCGCACTTGTTTTTCACCTTAGATGGTCAGTGGGATCTCAGTAATTACCACCTAATGGACCTTGGTCACACTCACCATTCCATCCGCTGCATGGCTGTTGTGTATGATAGAGTCTGGTGTGGCTACAAGAACAAAATCCATGTTATCCAACCTAAGACAATGCAGATTGAGGTAAGAGAGAAAACGTGTGTATATGCATGCACGTGCTTGTCTTGTGTTTATTCTTAGAGCTGTTTCATGCTGCAGTGTATGGAAATGCAGAACCTCTGTATTGTCCTTGCTGACTGTAGGACCCAAACTGTCAATCTGGGTCATATCATGACCTAGTCTGCCAGGGTGGTATTTATTCTTTCATCCCTTTCGGAGAGCTTAAATCTTTAGTTACATCTAATCTGAGCACTTTCTTTGCCATCACTAGTGAGCCTATGAGACCACATACTGTACAAATGTACATGCATGCTTTACAGCTGCCCTTCGTATGTGGTCTGAGACTTCATCTGCGGGCACTGTGGCACAAAGGAAGAGTACAGCTAGCAGGCCCCAGCGATACCACTTGCCTAAGGAAAAAAAATGACATTTAGAGCCTTTTGGTTGAAATTCAATACAGTGGTGTTTGTACAAACCTATCTGACAGTGCTCGGAATAGTTCTAACCAAAGGGAGTAGTGCTGAATGTGAAGTTCACATCAGTGAGCCAAGGCAGTTTGATCTGTGGAACTTAGACTGGAGTTGTGTGTTTTCCTTTTCTACCAAGCACCCTGAAAGCTCTTGGTTTCTAAATGTTCTTGCTCCTGAAGTGGTCTGCAAAGACCGTGATCTCTGCAGAGCTGCTGTACAACTTACCATTTCAAGCAAGGGATTTTGGACTTTGCAGGTCAGCTGGTATCAACACATTTTCTCCAAGAGCTGTGAAGTGATCTCCGTTGAGGAAAATGGAGTATATGAGTAGATAATTGCAAAGCTTTTCTGAACTCACGTTGGTCCACCTATTTGGCATTTCAGAAATCTTTTGATGCCCATCCTCGGCGGGAGAGTCAGGTGCGACAGCTGGCATGGATTGGAGATGGAGTATGGGTTTCTATCCGCCTGGACTCCACTCTGAGGCTTTACCATGCCCACAGCCATCAACATCTGCAAGATGTCGACATTGAGCCTTACGTCAGCAAGATGCTAGGTGAGGCAGTAGAGACCGTCAGTAAGTGGTCTGTTGCTTAGTGAGATCAATCAAAATTTGTTAGCAGACCTTGCCCAAAGTTGTAACTGACTCTCCAACTCTTGTGCATGCTTACTAGGCACTGGAAAGCTGGGCTTCTCGTTCGTGCGGATTACAGCTCTGCTCATTGCTGGCAACCGCCTCTGGGTAGGGACAGGGAACGGTGTCGTCATCTCCATTCCACTGACTGAGAGTAAGTGGCATTTATTGGAGATACTCCTGTGCCCCGCCCCCCCCCCAAAAAAAAGATGCTTCTGCATATTATTTGTGTGGCATGGTGGATGGCTCTGGCAGGCAGGCTAATGCTTTCCAGCCATTTTTACCCTGAACCTGACATGCCTTTGATCATTGCAGTGTTCAGAGAAAAGAGCCCTGGGTATGAGAAACCCTGAACTTTGTTTAACTTTTCCTTATTAAGGAAATGTTTGGTTGAATGGATTTAACCTGTTTAAAACCAAATAGGTATTTGTTGCTGTCAATTTCAGTTCAGTTGAAGCTGTTTCCTTCTTGGGGGACCAATGACATCTCTACCATCTGTACAATCTTCTTTTTGAGCGTGACCTTGACAGAGCAGACTCATGTGAACTGATTCTGTAGCTTCTGGAAAGCAGGAGAAACATTGGGAGTTGTAGTAAGTCTCCAAAAGGAGGCCGTGTGATGAGAAGTCACCAGAAGATCTCCCTGGAAATTTTGTTTCTGCATAGACGTCTAAACATCTTTGTAATAGTATTTTCCAGAAACTGACCTTAGAAAAGCTTCATTTACTCAAATTAGGGCTCAGCTTTATCAGTCAAGTAGAAATCTATCCTATGCCAAATCCAACCTGGTGAGGAGACCCAGCAGTAGTAGTTAATACATACATCTCTGGAGCTGGAAGCTTAGTTGAAGCTCTTGGTAATCCTGTTCTGTATGTGCCAGTCAGAATCTTATTTTGAAGGTCTGTTCCAGATTATCATGGGGCAGTAGGATTTGACGCTGATTGCAATTGCTTTCAACAGAAAGCAGCCAAATTTACATTTTCTCACCACTGCATACAGGAAAGCTGAGAAGCAAATAGCTCTTGTATAAGAGCAGCAAACCTGTTGTAATCCTTCTGGAAGTCTGGGCCAAGGTGGTCTCCTCTAAGGCTAGTAGAGCTGGATATGCCTGAGGCTGACACAAGGAAGCCAGTGACAGTCACCTTTGAGCACTGCAGTCTAGGTCTCATTTCTGAATCCCTGTTTTAAAGCCCATTCTTTCTTGGGGCTGCTGTCCTAATTCTAAGTTAAGCTTGTTCCCTGCTATAAACAGGTTGCTTTGTCTGTTGGTGTTACTGTAAAAATGTGCTAAGCAGTAAGGTTTCACTAGAAGCTTTAGCAATGGATCCTTGTGACCATGGTTCCTCTCCCATCTCAGATACTACATTTGTGCTCGTTAGGTAAGACCAAAGCGAGGAAGAACAGTGTTGGTATAAACTGATCCAAGCCTGTAGCTCCTGTTGCAGTTTCTCTAGGTTTTATACATTTCTGTTGCTCCCTGAATTTTCTCCCAGTAATCACCTTTTTCTTCTCTCCCATCCTGCCTGTCTCTTCCCGTGCCCCTCTGTGTTCCCACTCCTTGCCTGTGCCTAGCTGTAGTCCTCCACCGAGGCCAACTCCTTGGGCTCCGGGGTAAGTCCATTGCCTCCTTCCTTCAGCTTTCACTCCTTTTGCACCCATTCACCTTTGCAGTTGCTTTCCCACCCTTCCATCTTGCCATTCAGCACTCTCTGTCCATTTTTCCTCGTCACTCTTTCATTTTAAGTTGTAATCTGAGAAAAGCGACCAGAGACAGTAATGTAAATATCCTCATTTCCCATCGCAAAAAACATTTTCATCCATCTCATTAGCCATCCCTCTGGGGTTTTTCTTTTGTGTTCAGAGTATTTTATTCTTCATCAGTAGTTCCCTTACTGTGGTAGGCCAGGTTTGAGAAGGGGACTGTAAAGGTTCTTTCAGTCAGAGAGTTCCAGGAAGGAGGAGTAGACTGTTCTTCCAAGGTCTTCCTTGGTCATCTTTGGTTTTCCAAGGATGCTTCTCTCATCAGTTCCAGGCCAGTGGCAGTAGGTGCTGTGCACTTGCCAGCTGCAAGTAATCAACCAAGACTTAGAACCATTCGGGACTTGAGAATTGTTTGGTTTTGTGCCAGTTAGGGAAGGGTGTGAGTTCAAATTTATGCTTACCTTAGCCTTTCCAGGGTCAAAAATGAGTATTTATTTTTTTTTCTCATTGTAAGGCATTTCTGTGGCTGTCCAGAAGTGTTATCAGCATGTCTCTCCTCCTTTTAAAGCATCTGATATTGGTTGCAGTAAGAAGCCAGATACTGAGTGAGAAGTGCTAATACCAGCCTGTCAATTGGATGACTTCATCCAACTGCAGCTGCTTACAGCAAACCAAAGCACAGAGATGCAGAGAGCCTTCATCTTAGGCATTTTCCCCCTGTACACACCAATACTTATTCTTCTGTCAAAATACTTGTACTTGTCTCGCCATCCTGGCTTGAGCCTGACAGGCAAAAGTCTCCTTTGTCCAAGTCAATAATTGAAATGCAGCCCAAGCCAAAATACAGAACTACAGATAAGCAAGCAAGCAATTTGAGTTGTCTTACAGAAGGTGAAAGCCTTCTGATTTTAGTACTGTTTCTGTTTTACGGATGTGGGTGCATGCAGAAGGAAAGCATCTCCCATTCTGAGCTCTGAGCACTGGTCTCTCTGTTCCTTGGTGAGTGGAAGGACTCACATTCTTGGAGCCTGGATATGAAACATACAGGCCCCTGAGCCCACCTTGAAATCCTTGGAAACTGTGGATGTGAACATCTTTTAGATGTTCATTGCTCGAGCAGCTGATCTTCTGGTGTCATGGATGAATCAAGGACTAAGGGAGGACCTCACTCCACTGTTGTGACATTGACTGGGCTGAGCACTTCACCTGACCCCGAGACTGCTTTCAGCAGCCGGTGTGCTCACAGCTTGGCATGAACAAAGGACTTGACTTGGAAACGGAGCAACTTCACCAATCCAGAAGATAGCAGTAATTCTCCTCCAGGTGCCCTTAATGTCTCATGGGTACAGTGGACACCTTTGGATACCCTGCCAGGTACTAAAGACCAAGGTTGATCCTAGCACAGCAGGTGATTTCTGGAGGCTGCACAGGATTGCTGCTGGTGAAGGGGCCTTCACTGGGACACCTCAGAGACCTCACCTAGCCTGCCCTAGGGTCACTCTTGCCCAACGCCTCCAGGGATGTGTGCACCACATTAGTAGCCAAATACCAGATATGATGAGAAAATGTAGTTTGTTGTTGTCAGTGGGTTGTTACCAGCCTAAGAGGGAGGTACTGTATAGTCTAGTGTGGTCTCCTCCATCACATCCTTTACATAAGACCTTTAAAGAGACCTGCACCTTTAAAGGTTTTCCTTCATGGCTCATGAGTTTTCTCTTTGATCGAGTCTCTGCTATAAACGGGACTCAGAGCTATTGCTGACAATATTCCTCCTCCCTACCTCCAGCCAACAAGACCTCACCAACCTCTGGAGAGGGCAGCCGCTCTGGCGGGGTCATCCATGTGTACGGTGATGACAACAGTGACAAATCTGCCAGCAGTTTCATTCCCTACTGCTCCATGGCTCAGGCACAGCTCTGTTTCCATGGCCACCGTGATGCTGTCAAGTTCTTCGTCTCTGTGCCTGGTAAGGATGAGCACAGTGCTTCCTTGGGAGAGTCTTGTCTTGCCATCCATTCTGCGGCAGGAGCTTGAGTTGATCTGCAGCAGGTGTCTGTTCGTGACATTTCTAGTGCTTGCAGATCACTGTGGCTCAGACATCACTGGTTTAAAACTGCAGTGACTTACAGATATCACCAGCAGGAGTTAGCCTGCCCAGTTGTGTTTGTGTGTGTCTCTGAACTGCATGGGGGCTGAGCAGAGGCACTGACAGTACCTTTTCTCCCAGGCAATGTCCTAGCAACCCTGAATGGGAGCGTGTTGGACAGCCCCTCGGAGAACCCCAGCACGGCAGCCACAGAGACCGAGGGGCAGAAGCTGAAGAACGTCCTGGTGCTGAGTGGAGGAGAAGGGTACATAGATTTCCGGATCGGTGAGTGCCTGTGGTGGGAGGCATCTGGAACAGGATGGGGTGCAGGGCCATGGTTGCAGAGAGAGGGATCACTGCTGCAGAGAGTGAAGTCTGAAAAGCGCTACGCTCTGTTTCTTGTGCCTCTGGCTGTGAGTGCAGATAGTGAGCATTTTCCTTGCACAGCACAAGGCTGCGAAACCCTGCCCCTGCCTGCAGTGCCACACAGTCTGTGTTAAGGGCCCTGGAAAGAATAAAATGGTCAGTGTCACTGGCTCCAAACATTGGTGCCCCACTGCAGTCACCTGTGCTGCTTGAGGGTGCTCTGTCCTGTAACCATTAGCTTCCCCCAAAAGGAAGGGTGGTTTTCGCTACTACTGGAAATGGTTTGTTCTGTTCACGCAGTCCTGCTTCAGAAAAGCTCCATGTTGCTGTGAATGTTCTCCAGGCATAAAGGAAGGTCTCGGCTCCTGCTGTCTGTTGTCACACTGCCGAGACTGTAACAGGGATATTAGCCTCTTTGGAAGTATGCCAGAGCAGTGCAATTCGGGATTTTCTTCCTTGCCTTCTTTACTCTCTGTTTTCTCTGTTCAGGGGATGGAGAAGATGATGAGACAGAGGAGAATGCAGGAGATCCCACCCAGGTGAAGCCAGTACTTTCGAAGGCTGAAAGAAGCCACATTATTGTGTGGCAGGTATCGTATATCCCTGAGTGAGAATTTCTCCTTTCCCACCAATGTAAGTGTCCCTCCTCCCACCTGAATGCCAAGATGTACATACAGAACGCCTGCATTATACCTACTGCTGGAAACCGACCCCAGACAACTGCAACGGCTCCTGCCTTGGACTGTGACCCCCTTCTAACCTCTGAACTCGCAGCTTTCATCTTGGGCCCGTGAGCTTTCTGCGTGGTTGGATTATTGTTCTGCTCTGGAGCTGGCATCTACAAGGAGAGAAATGGCAGTGCATCGATGAAGTGAAGCTTGGAGCTAGAACTGTGCAAAGCCTTTGCCCAGTGCTCAGGAGCTGGCAGCTGGATGGGTGGTGGCTCAGGTTCTCCAGCAGGTTGCCTCACTCCCACCTGCATGAGAAAGTAGTACATCCCCCAGGCGTCCCCCGCCAAAGCAGTGAAGGTGAATCACAACTTTTAGAGCACCCTAGCAGAAATCCTTTTCTAGTTCATCAGTGGACTCTCCACCTTATCCACCCTTAAGCACAGAATAATGTCCCACGGACTCAAGAGCAGCCAGGTCCGAGGAACCCTCAATAGAAAGGAGTGTCAGGGTTTGGGCAGCACTTCTGCCATGCCATCACTGTGGGGAACACATCCTCCGTACCTGCAGATGGCAAGTCCCTCATCTGCTGCTGTTGTCTCAGCGTTGTGTGCTGGGTGCCTGTGTCTGGAGAGGATTGTTCGGTAGCCTCAGATAGTGTTTGATCATGGAGGCCAGAGGGTCTTTGGCAACTGTGGTAGCAAAGGGGTATTGGAACCTTGATTTTTTTTAAGAGCAGAAAAGGCAGCAATACTTTTCACTCCCCCTTCCAAAAATGACAGGCAGAAAAGAACTCTTGAGTTCATTCTGAGATGTTCAGGAGACAGGTGTCTCTGCATAGCATTCGTTGGGTTTTAAAACACAGGATGGGAGCAGATAATGCTGGTCTGCTGTGAATTCTGTGTGAACACATTGAGATTACCTTGACTCATAAGTCTGTCTCCCCACCCCAGGAACTGCTGGAAGGGAGACACCTGTTTTCCTTCACGCTGTGACTGTTGGTTAGGAAAGACTTTGTAGTTGCAGTCAAGGTTTAGAAAGGCTGTGTCTCGCCTGGGGTCAGGCAGAAAAAGGAATTGAAGCCAGATTTCCTGGCCTCTTTTATCTAACATCGCAAGCACTGAGTTTGTTACTTAGTAGTTCGAAAAGCTGGAAATTTCTAACTCCTGAAAAGAATTGACAGCCCCTGAGAAAAATTCTGACAGCCCTCCTCGCGTAAGCAGTGCTGGGGATTTGCAAATGTGTCTCCTGCTTACAAGAGAAGCAGCAAAAAATGGGGCCAGGAAGAGCAGTTTTGAGCTCCAGACACAGAACATGGCAGGTCCAGATGCAGGGGCATTGGTTTGTCCTCCCTTTCTGACAGTGGAAACAGTCCTGTCTCCACAGGGACAAGTTCTGTTTCCTTTGAACACTCCCTCCTGTATGTGCAGGACTGGAGTGAATAGCAGTTGTTAGCGATGAATTTAGAAGCTCCTAGTGGTCATCTTGCTTCTTCCCCGAGCTGTGCAGCACTCGGGGGTTCACAGGGATGTCCCTGTGCCAGTTGGCACTATGGGGACAGTTGAGGAAGGCCTCCATCTCCTGGAAAGCTCCCAGCCATGTCCTGTGCCTGTGGCCACAGGCCAGGCTGCCCCCAGGGCTTGTGGTCTAAAGCTACTGGTGTGCTGCAGGGATGCAGTATTCCCAGGGGAAGCTCTAACATGTGGCATCTGTCCTGACACAGCATCACTGAAAACAGTTTTTGGATCCACAGATCAGGAAAGGCTGGGGCATACATTTCCCCTGCAAGGAGGCAAGAGGATGTCTCTGGAGAACAGAGGCCTCAGCCACCAAAGTGCAGAGCCACAGTGGTGCCCACGGTGCTGCTGACACGCACACCCACACCACTCTTCACCAAGATAGGAAACCAGCGGGATGGTGTCCTCCAGCCATGAGCACACGGGCTCTCTGGCTGGCATTTGTCTAAGGGGTGCTTGGAGCCACCACCGGCATGCGGGGGGACCTTTCACCAGGGGAGTTTCACCAGGGCACTGCTGACCATGCCAGGTTTCCCATTTGCTTTCCCACAGTGCTTTCTGCTAGGAAGAGCTCTTTGGATCACAACGCAGAGTGCATTAAAGTTAACAGGATACATAAACATTTAGATCACAGATTCCACAGAAATGTAATGGTTCACCAGTTGGGGCCAGGTAAACTTCATCATTTGGGCTAATTGAAGGGAAAAAAAAAAAAAAAAAGCAGCACTGTAGTAGGGCCCAGTTCCTTAGTTCTTCCCTAGGAAAATAGAGAATTGCAACGTTTTTACCTCTTACTGTTTGTTTCTGTATCTGGTTTTAGCTGTCAAAGTGCCAGTGCTCGGTCTACTGTCACCCACTGGGCCCTGGCAACATAAGGAAACCAGTCTTGGGCCTCTACCAACAGGTTCCTTTCCAGCTCAGTGTATGTTTTCCTCCAAGAGAAGCACATGTCCAAGGGGGCAGCTACAGCTCAGTACAACCAGCCTCTGCTGTCAGCTCCTGTGGGCGTTTGGTGGCTGCTGGGCAGCAAGGTGAGAACTGACTGGCTTCAGCACACTTCCCTGTCGTATCTCCACTGTGATGTATGTAAAGTATCTTGTATGTTACAAAAGATTTTAAAAAGCGTCTTAAGGCCTGTAAACTCCGCTATTTGGTCAGAAGATGGCATTCTGTAAAGAGACTGCTGTATGAATACCTTCCCATGCTTTGTCCCCTATGCTATCAAACAACAAACCATATCTGTTCTGTACGTAATAAATGTGTTAACATCAGCAAGTGCAGGGCGTCTTTCCTGTAAGGGTCCTGGGATTTGTGCTCAGCCATCAGTAACAGCAAGACACTTATAAGGGTGGGAGTGGCAGCTCAAGTGGTATTTAGTAGCAAGAATGAAGATGTGGATTGCTTGCTGGGTGAGAGCAGAAGGGGCTGGTCCTGCAATCCACAGAGCAATCTGTAGCTGCTGCCAGCAACAGAAATAGAAAGTGGGAAAGACTGGCTAGCTGCGGCTGTCCTTGTGTCTCCTTCAGGTGAGCTGCCAGAGTTTACACATCAGACTCGGCTTCCAACACTCAAATTTGCCAAAGTCCCCTGTCAATACAGGGTGGTATTTCACAAAGTCCCATAGGAATCAATGACATTCAGCACTGCAGGAAGCGACTTCCTCTTAGTCCCAGCAGCACTTACATATGCTTGTACTTATTTTGTAGAACTGCATTAATTCAAGGGCTGTACATAGTGGTAATAGAAAAGGGAGCCGCCTCCTTACAGCAGGGAGTGGCTTCTGCCATGAGCCAAAGTCCCTAAGGTGATCCACCTCCATGACCAGCACTGCGGTTCTGTGCAGGCCAGGGTGATGTACAACAGGCAGCACCTCCTGGGTTAACAGAAGCACCTGAACAGTGAGGTTTGGAAATGGGTCCTGGGGCCTGCCCTGCCCCCCCAGGGCTGCACCTGTCAATACAGCCAGAAGCAGTGCGAACAAGGCACTGGGTGAAGCGGGGCTGTGTCTGGCATGAGATGCGTAGCTGAGGAAGGGACTAGCAACCATCATCCTTCAGATGGCCACGCCCATGTTGCTGAATGCCCCAGGAGGTTAATGCACAGGTTTGGGGTCCCAGCAGAGCTCCCCAGCATGTTCTAGGCATCCCGACTACCTACTATAGCAGACAGAAATAAAGAGCAACTTCTGCAAGCAGCTGATCCGTGGGGTTACAGACCAGAACAACTCTTGTGTCCTCTCCACTCTCACATTGACTAGACCCTCCAACAGCTCCTGACACCGCAGCAGAATCCGCAACCACCACAAGAGAAAATGAAATGCTGAGAACTGCACTGAGTTGCACATTTTAATGTTTACCCCATCATGCTGCACTGGAATAGGTAGCAATTTGTGTTTGGCCTCAAATAGTAAGAGCCAACCTTGTATGCTTTGCGTCACCGGAATTAAAATGATTTCTTCTATCTCCTGACAAGCCATCTCTGGGAATAAGAGATGGATAGCTTTGGATAAGTCAGTATCCAAAAGCAAGTTGTGTTCCTCCTGTGTTGCTTACTGCCATCATATGTGAGTAACCCAGATGATTCTGCAGTGATTAAGAGGAATCCAGTGCTGCACCTGTATTTGGTAAGTTAATGGCTCTGCATTTGGACCCCATAATGATTCTCCATGCACTAGAAAAGAACAGCAAGTTTTCTTAGAACCGTGCTGCAGAAATAAGACGACATTTATTTTCATTAGCACAGTTGTAAACTGCTCTGTGAAATAACTTGATATTCTCAGTCATTTTTCTGTGATTCCTGTAGGACCCAAATTATCTGGAAAATGTTCTTAAAAACTTAATTTTCAGGCAGTAAAGAAAATTGTGCTCCAAGAAAGCGTAGCTGGATGCCAGGAGCTATGCATTCAGAGATCATACAGGAACTGAGAAGGTTCCTCTGCTGACTGAGACTGAAGTTATAGAAGAAAAGATGTGAATGTATCTGCACCTTTCCTTTCAGATGAGGTGGCTCAACAGGGGTACACTGTACCACAGTGGATAAGGAGGTCTTCTGTAAGATTACATGCTCCTAACACACAGTGAGAGCACACAGGAAGCTCAGAACATAGAACAAGTCCTTAAACTGGTGTCCCTGTAGCTTTTTTCTTTGCACTCCGCTGGGGAGAGGCCTTGAGCTTCTCCAGATCAATCATGGGCTCCTCTGTGATTGGTTTTCCCTCCTTCTGCCACTGCGCAAGGATCATGGCTCGGAGCAGAGGTGGGTATGGAAGGTACCGAATGGTCTCCTCTGGTACTGGGGTGAATTTCTTGAAGGCCTCCTCCTCATGCTTGGGCACCACACGCCAGTCATGGTACATGACTTTGTCTATCTCTCGCACTTCTTCTTCGGTTTTGCCTGAGAAAAAAAGATGAACACCAGTGGACAACACTACTGCAACAACCTCCCTCTGGGAAATGCAGCGTGTCATTTTTCCGTTACCAAAAATGCTACAACAGGCAATAGTAAAGGAAGTTTTCAAAGGATCAGACAGTACCTTCCCTGCCATGCTATGGGATCCCACTTTTGTCCTTGGAAATCAAGACAGAAACCCACTGACAGGACTACAGGCAAGTCGATTGAATTCCGTGGTTGACTCCCTCTCAATTTAAAACTTCACCCCTCTCCAGTTCAGTTTCCATGGCTAAGGAACAAGAGTAATTTACCCCTGCACTGATGAAAGTTCTCTGGGAAATTTAACCTAAAAAAACCCCAACAACTTTAAAATCTTTGAATGAGCATGTTTTGGAAACTCTGGTAAGTGACCATCATGCCTACAGAAAGCAGCTTTAAAAAGGGAAATTCACCGGCTCAACTCCAAGCGCTAATTTAAAATCCCAGTAACATAAGTTTACTTGCCATCACTCCTGGCTTCTTCGACCTTTTTCCTTGGAACACCCTCCCGTGTTCAGTCGTGTCTTGCTTCCGAGGGCTGGTCCCGGGCTCTGCACCCCCCCACCCGCCGTCGCTTCTTAGGGGCGTGCGCCAGGGGGGCTGGGTCCCCGCACTTGAAACTAACCCACGGTAACTCACCTGCCCGGCAGCAACCTGCGAAAGCCAAGTGTCCCGAGCAAGGCGGCCCCCCCCCCGCCCTGTCCAAGCCCCCGAGGGTCCCGCAGCCGGTTGTACCTCGGAAGGTCAGGCGGCCCCAGGCTCTGCCGTGGTCCATGTTCTGCAAAGAGAAGCGGAGCCCGCTGAGGGCGGCGCGGCGGGGCGGGGCGGGGGGGCAGCGCCGGGCCGGGCGGGGCGCGGCGGCGTTACCTCACCTCGGCCGTGTGGTCAGCCTTCACCTTGGTGATCACCCAGTAGCAGGGCTCGTCGTGCGCCCACAGCCAGGACTTGCGGGTGACGAGACGGCCCAGGCCGAAGCGCGGCAGGCGGCACAGCAGCGCCAGCAGCCGGTTCTCCCGCCGCACGTCCTCCCAGGCCCGCACCGGCAGCCGCTTCTGGGTCAGCGGCCGCCGCATGCTCTCGTAGTCCAGGGCGAAGCGCTGCGACTCCCGCGGCCGGTTCTTCAGCGCCCGGTACTCGCGGATCTTCTTGGCCATGGCGGCGATGGGCCGGTACAGCTTCTTGCGCGCCATGGTGCCGGCCGAGTGCGCGGCGGCTCCGCCGGGCCCCGCCGCTTCCCGTCTCGCCCGGAAGCCGCCCCGCCCCGCCGCCACCCGCCCCCGCCGGACCGCGGCTCGGCTGCCCGGGAAGGGCCCGGCTGCCGGCAGAGCCGCCCGGGGCGCCAGCGGGCCTCTCGCCGCGGGCTGCGGGCAGGGCCACTGCCACAGGCTCGGCCCCCGGCGGGCGCAGCTCGGTCGCGCCCTGACGCCTCGGCGTGCTTCGGTGGTCGGGATGGGTCCCAGTAACTAGGGATAAGCTGGGATAGAAAGATCGACTTGAGCAGCCTCACCTGCGTGGGATGGGTCCCAGTAACTTGGGATAAGGTGGGATAGAAAGATCGGCTTGAGCAGCCTCACCTGCATGGGATGGGTCCCAGTAGCTTGGGATAAGCTGGGATAGAAAGATCGACTTGAGCAGCCTCACCTATGCAGGCCCTCAGAGAAGGGAACGTTCAAAGCCAGCGAGTAGATGACGCTGGCAGGTTTTAGGCAGATTACTGCAATGTGGAAGGTCTTCCCGAGGTCAGTCAGAAGCTGGGTCTCATAACTCCGTTCCTGGGGACAAGACAAACTCTCCCTGGCACTGACAGCTCCAGCCGCTGAGCACCAACGCGACAGAGCCGCACCGGCAGAAACTGCTGTGTGCATTGTGGACTTACGGAGTAGAAAACTGCATAGGTCTGGCTATATTAGCCCCTGGATCCTGGCTAGAGACTGGTAAATTAAACCTGTCAGGAGAAAGGTGTTTTGTTTGCTTGTTTTTAAACAGTTATCATATATTGAAGGAAACGCGTTCATTCCAGTACTGCTGCCGAGTCCTTTACTGAAGGTTTTCAGGCATACACAGACTGTTTTTTGTCAGTGGCCACAATCAATGTGCAGAACAAAAGTGGGGGCCAGGGGGCTTGTGCTAGGGAACAAAACAAGTAAACCGCCCATTTTAAAGGCTGGTAATGCTCTTAAAATAGGAAATTTTCTCCTAATATGCTGCATCTCTCTTGAAAAGGGACAGGGACATTGTAACAAAGAGAATGTACCTGATTAAGTTGACAAACACGGATTTAGAATAAGATACTCAACCTCAATCCACCCAAATTTGGGAAAAACAGCAGAGCAATTAAATGACTTATTACAAGGTAAAGAGTACGTAGCTTCTATCTAGGGCTATGCAGCACAGGTATCAAGCTCACGCCCTTTAAGGCACCTACGTTCAGGTTTCTGCGGGGCCACTGAGCAGAAGAGGGCACAAGAATGCTTGAAAAATTGTGAAAATGGCTTTGTCGGATGCACAGAAAGGCAAGACAACGCCAAACACAGCAAGTCGGCAAGAAAAACTGATGCGACGCCACAACAGTCGGCTAGAGACAACACCTCCGGGCTGCTGCAGCAGGAGGCCGAGCACAAACCGTGCTCCAAGCACCGCCAGCTCCTCGCCGGGCCCGGCTGCGGCCCAGAGCGGCTCCAAGTGCCTCCCGGTGTCCCGGCTCCCTGAGGGGGCGGCGTCCGACAGCGCCTTGTCTCGGGTCGCAACAGGATCCCGCGCTTGTTTTTCCTTCAGGCGAAACCTCTCATTAAAGAACCCCCTTCCGCGCTGGGGGTGCCGCGGGGACCTTTGCCGCAGGCGCTCCAGGAGCAGCGCCCGTTGCCAGAGGGAAGCCCCCGGCACAAGCACCGGCGAGCGGGGGCAGAGCGCCCGCCGGAGCAGCCTGGCAGAGCAGCAGCCACCCGCTGCTGCCGCGGCCGCTTACCGCGATGCGCCCCACACGGAGCTCCCCCGCCAGGCTGCCGCTCCCGGGCGGGCGGGGCGGTGAGGCCTCCCGGGCCGCCCCCAGCGGGCCGCGCTCCAGCCGCCCCCGGGCGTGGCGCTCGCACGGTACCGCGGGGGAGCGGCTGGTGACAGCCCGCGCAGCCACGTGACGGCAGCTGCCCAATCACCGCCGCCGCCGCGCTCCCTCCCCCCCCCCCCCCCCCCCCCCCGCGGCGGTGCCGTCCTGTCCCGGCAGGCCTTGCGCGGTGCGGCTGGTGGCTCTGTCGGTAAGATGGCGGCCGTGAGTCTGAGGCTCGGAGACCTGGTGTGGTGAGTGGCAGGGCAGGCCGTGCGGCGGCGGGGCAGAGCGGGGCGGCGGCGACGGGCGGCGGCGGCGGCGGCCCGCGGGGCGGCTGTCTGTTGCGGAACGAGGCTGAGACTCCGCTTGCGGCAGCGGAGGCGCAGGCGGGGCGGCGGCGGGGCTGCGCTCGGCTCGGGGGAGCGCGGCGCGGCGGGTGCTGAGCCCGGCCGGGCCGAGGCCGGCGCTGTCACCCTGTCGCCGCGGGGCACTCCAGGGTGTGGCTGCGGGCGGGGAGGGGCTTGGCAAGGCCGGCGGGGCTCTCCGCCGCCGTCCCTTGGTGGCCGTGTGAGGGGGGGCGGCAGCGGGAGGCGGTGTGGGGCCGTGGGGCTGGGCTGGAGCGGGCCGAGGGCGGGCGGGCTCGGCGCTCCGCTCACCGGCACCGGAGGCGGCCTGTAAAAGAACCTGTGTAAGATGGAGCGGGACAGAGGGGTTGCGGGGCTCGGTTAGAAATACGGTGTTCACCCAAGGGAGGCGAGAAAGGATATAAATAAGTTAGTAGGTGTTGAGGGAGAGCGACGATACCGTCTCTGGGCAGTGCTTTACGGAAGCAACGCAACAATCCGGGAAAAGTGGTTTTCTGCAGGTTGGGATGGCTCTGTTGAAGCTCACAGAAGCCATTTCCCCTTCGCACTCCAGTTTTACCCTCGAATAGTCAGAGAGCTGTGATTTTGTACTTCCCGATCAGGAGAACTGGGGGGATTCCAGTGAGCCCTGTAAGTGCTGATTTTTAAGTGCATAGGCTCTGCTGTACTTAATAGGCTAGGGCCTGCAAGAAATAGGTAATCCCCAATACGCAAGTGCATGCACTTATATTTATATCCCAGACAAAAAGAAGTGTGTGCTCCAGACTGTGACAACTGCAGTTTCTCACCTGAAAAATTGACAGTGCTGTAAAATTGTATAATTTATATAGTGAAGTAAAGATTGGTTCCTTTTAGGAAACTTTTTTTTTAAATGAGGATTTGGGGAGTGCACAGCTGTCACTGTTGGAATGCAGATTATCCTGCTTTAGTTTTGTACATGACGACCTGGGCAGGCGCTATCCCTAGAGCCATCACAGAAGAACTGTAACAATAAGACAGTAACATATGAAAGGCTTTGATGAATGTCTTTTTCGGTAGGAGTGGAAGCAGTGAATATGAGACACGATCACAGCAACAGCTCTTGGCAGTGTTCCTGCATGACCATCGCTACTGCATCATCTCTGTAGTGTTGCTGTCCCAGGAGGGGCTGCAGTGCCACTTGTTGATAATTTTTGGTTCAGGAGCTGGTGGGCTCCGCAGGTTCTTTGCAAGTCTCTTGCAAGACAGTGACTGATAAGGGTTTGAGAGTATTGTAGCCCCAGTGACGGGGGAAAGATAATGAGAAAGCCACCGTGCTGAGGGCTGAGACTGATGTCTCTTTCTCCTCTGTGAAGACATAGTTTTGTGTAGTTTTCATAATGGAAACATTCGCAAGTGTAGGAAATAAACTTTTCTGCCTTTTTTTTTGTGGCTCTTTTGTATCTTTAGCACGTCTTGCTGTGGTGGTGAGCACCTGAAGAACGTGATAATGGAACACCTGTTCAGGGGACCCCGCCATTAATGCTTTCCTGTGAGAACAACTAAGAGTCTCAGCTCTCTGAGCTGGAGATCGGTGGCTGCTCTGCTCACTAGATTGTACTGTCTGGATGGATATAAGTTACCGACCTGAACTTTGGTTTGATTGCCTGCATCAAGAGTCTTTTTCAGTTCCTTGTGAGGGAATATCCAGTCTTATAAGAGTAATAAGCACTGTATCTTCCAGGTGACAGCTATGCTGCTGCTGTTCAGTTCACTTAAATTCTGATAGTCCAGTGAGTTCATGCAGACTGTTTGGAGGCTTAGTTTGGGTGCCAGTATCTAACAATACAATGCTTGCGTGCCAGCTGCGCACCTTGCCTTTCACAGTAGGTCACTTTAAACTGTGACTCTCTTAATATGAAAAATACAATGTAATGCAAAAAGGTAGATGTGAGCTAGTTATTTTTTTTTCTGGTTCTAGTGCCTAAAACTTTTTTTTTTTTCTCCAGGGGGAAGCTGGGCCGGTATCCTCCATGGCCAGGAAAGGTGAGGTTTGGTTGTTTGTGGTGGTTTGGTTTGTTGTTTTTTTTATTATTATTTATTTATTGTTGCTTTCCTAGGTTGTTTTTTTTTAGTTTGTTTGTTTTGGTTTTGCTCTTTCCTTCTATACAGAGAAAGCATTGTCTGAAAGCATTTCAGTTGAAGATTAATGTGGGGTATTTTGTTTTTTTAAAATATATACCCCACAAACCTAAACTGTGAACCAGCTTAGGGCTTTATTTGATCTAGAAGTTCAGCCTGTCACTAACAGCTGTTAGTTCAGATGGAATGAGAAGCAACAGAGAGAAGTTCATCCAGCTTTGGAACCGATTGCGTTTTCCATATGTAGTTATTTAATCCCTGTCAATTTCTGCAAGACAGATTTCTTTCTTCCTATAATAAATTGATTAAATGCACTGTGTTAAATAATAGAAATCAAGAGCCTGACTTCTCAGGATACTGTTTTAGAGCTGTGTTTTTTGAGTAATAATTCCTGGGTGTAGGGCATAGTTCTCTTCTGGTCTGGTTGGGGTTACTTCTGGTGAAAGGAAAAAAAGATTTTTAAAAATGGATTATATATGCCATTATTGTTTCTACTTCTCTGAAAGAATTTTGTTTTTATTTTTGGTGTAGGTGAGAGGACTAAGCATGCTGAGGTAACAGCATGCGGCAGGGAACAGTGTTGTCAATGTGGCTGGCAACAATAGATGTTTGGTTATTGGATCAAGTTAACTCCAGGCTCCCCTCCAGTTTTTCAGATGTTGCCTGTGTAACTGAATGACAGCTTTTTCTCCTTGCTAATATTTTAAACTTTATAGTAAAGACAAAGCTTTAAATGTAACTTCTAAAAGTCACCTAAGCGTAACAAACTTGTATTAATGCTATTTGACTTCCTAATTTGTAAAAAAAAAGATTGCTAGCTTATCTGTTGGGCATAGGGACAAGAAAACCTCACTAAGAATGTAGTGATGTATCAAGTGGAGTTTGGGTACTTTCTCACTCTGCTGCAGCATACCCATATCTAAGGAAATACATGGGTTACATATTTACTGTAAAGACTTCTAACAGATTCAAGTTCTCTTCCTAGTCAGATTAAGAAAGAGGAATAAATCTACAGTGGCTGTAACACATGACAGTAAAATTGCAGAGTATCAATTTTCATTATGTGCTTTTTAACTTTTACTTCTAATTACCTTCAGATTGTTAATCCACCTAAAGATCTGAAGAAACCTCGTGGAAAAAAGTGCTTCTTTGTGAAGTTTTTTGGAACAGAAGATCAGTATGTACCTGCTTGTTTTCATCTGGTGAAAATACTGTGCCATATAATACGTATATTTTGTGGAAGAAATATTTGCTAAGACAGTGCAATGTTACTTGGCAAAGGATTGTCTTTGATCTACACAAAAATTAACTATTATTGCATGCTGTAGCCGCTGGTGTTGATGTGTGAAGACTGTAGAGGCTTATGTACTCAGTCATGTTAGGATTTTAGTTGCTGCTGTGAAGGAAAGTTCTTGGTAGCTTGCCGTTTTTCAGGGAGTTGGTGTGATATGACTGGGTTAGATTTTAGCATGTAGTCATGTATAAGAAGGGTAAAGCTGAAAGTATGCATTTGTTTTTCTGCCAGAAGAATAAAACAGCTATACACTTGCCATTCATAAAAGAATATACTGTCATACCTGGTGACTGAAAACATTATTGCTGTGCTTTGGGAAGACTTTACAGTTTAAAAAAGCCCAAACTGTTGCAGGCTACCTTTTGGAAGTAGAAGTTACTGGTTCTAAACGGGCATAGAAAATCGTAGTTGTCTTAGGTACTTACAAACTGGGGGAAGGGGAGTCGGGAACACCAAAACCCTGAGAATTTGGGCATTTCATGAAATTAAAAAGTGTTTTGCTAATAATTCAGTTTTCCCTTTATTTTGTTGTTTTGCATAAGTCATGCAGTAAGGGAGAAAATTACAAACATCTGCGGATGAGTAGAAAACTCTATACTTTTTGGAAAAAAGGTAACGAGCCGAGACCATTTAATGGGTATTTTTTAAGGAAATTATTTTTGACTGCTAAACTCTTTGCTCAATACTTAAAAATAATTTTCCATTAAGAACTGTGCTCTAAACTTGATGGAGTAGAAGGAGTAGAAGTGAATGCTGCATACTAATAGGAACATTTGTTGGATCTCCAACAGGTGAAAATTGATTTGAGGCAGTGCTTTTTGCTGGTGGCATTGTCAAACAGGGCTATTTGATCTAATCAAGTTCAGAATCTGAGATTGACTATTTCTATCCTGATTCTTCTTGATTCTTGTATTTCACGTTACTGAATCAAATGCAGAGACATTTTGTATTAAGACAAGTTTGAAAAAAGTGGTCATGTGTCTGGAGTACTGTAGCTGAGATTAGCAGCATGATTGCAAATGAAGAGTTCAGAGCTGCAAAATAATCGGGATTTATCACACAATTCTAGAGCTCTGGCTAGGGAAAATCCAGTCGTCTGGCACTGTAAGGTAGTGTGGTTGTTGTCCTGTCTTCCCTCCCTGCCCCATCTGTAGCTTATGTTATTTAATCATTTCCCGCTAGATAATCATGTTTTAGAAATTTGCTTTCTTTAACTGACATACCCTACCTGAAAATTAAATAGAAATAAATACCGCCCCCTTTGTTCTTCTTTTAAAATAATATTTATAGATGAGAGAGAAGCTTGTTGTGCCTGTTCTTTCCTGACCTGGAATAAAAAAAGTGTGGTGGTTAGAGCTCTGGTGGTCTAAGCAGCGTGCTTAGAACATAATCAACGAACCAAATCAGGAAAAATCTTACATCATTTCACTTAAAATGTGAGCATGAAGAGACAATCCCTTTATTTTATGCAAGTAAACTAACATGTTTTGCAAGTAGTTTTTTCTAGGTGTGTATAAACAGTAAGTGGAAATACGTAGCTGGCAAAACAAAATGTCAGTAATCTACATAATGAAAATAGGAGGATGCAAAGTTCCGTCATGGACTGTAGTCTGTGGTGTGATGGGTACATTTGCTCATACTGACATTCTAGTGTACATTGCCTCTGTTTCCTAGCACTGTACTCACTCTGCGACTTTCAGGTTTGTAAGGTGACGTTACTATACCACTGATCCATTTTTACAGCCTTACTGTGTCGAGGTTTAGCACGTGAGGATCTGGATACAGAATCATATAATTGTTTAGGTTGGAAAAGACCTTAGAGATGAAGTGGAACCGTTAACCCAGCACTGCTAAGTCCACCACTAAACCATGTCCCTAAGCACCACATCTATGTATTTTTTTAAGCACTTGCAGCAGTGGTGATCCCGCCACCTCCCTGGACAACCTGTTCCAATGCCTGACCACCCTTGTGAAGAAATGTTTCCTAATACCCAGTCTAAACCTCCCCTGGGGGAACTGGAAGCTCTTTCCTCTTGTCCTGTTGCTTGTTACTTGGGAGATGAGACTGACCCCCACCTTGCTACAACCTGCTTTCAGGTAGTTGTAGAGGGCAGTGAGGTCCCCCTGAGCCTCCTTTCTCCAGAATAAACAACCTTAGTTCCCTCAGCTGCTCCTCATAAGACTGCTCCAGACCGTTTCCCATGTTGCCCTAAGCTATTTGCCTATTGTTCAGTGTGTGTAAGGTGAAGGTGATGCTAGTTGCTGGGTAGAATCCCTCTCACAAACCTCTGAGCTTGGTTGCCAGCCAGTTTGTCAATGGGTAGGCAGTCTCAGACTTTATAGTCTTGGTTTTTTCTGAGTATTTCCAGGTGACTGCTGTGGCCAGAAATGCCACGGTTTCAGGCTAGGTAAAAATTGTTTCCTCCTGACTTACATGGCTCCAGTTTGCCATATCAAAGATTAGGGAGAAAGCTGCTTAGAAGTAAGAACTGGTGCGCATGCATCTGAGTGCAGTGGAGGGGTGAACAAAACCATACTGATGAGTTTGGAAGTGGCTTTGGTGTGGTGTATAGGTAAGTTTTGGTGATTTGTGAAATCCTGAATAGCTTAGGATGCAGTGCAGAAGAAAATGCATTTTGCTTTATCTGTGAACTGAATACAAATACTTACTGGCCCAGAGCAATGCTGCAGTGACTAAGGAAATACATTAATTGAAAGGCTGTAAGTAGTTTTGGCCAAAAACATAAAAGTGAGAGCGTGGTTGTATTCAGACTGTGCTCTTAAGACCTGGCTTTTGATCAAATTTCTACTGAGCTCTGTGCTCTTTATGTTTATTGTGTTGGTGAAGTTAGTCTAACTAGTTAGAGCTTTCTGGAAGATAAGGATTCTCTACCCATGGAAGAAGAATTTGCTTAATTACCACAGTGAAAGCCACCTTGATGTTCATAGTAGTAATATAATATCCATGTCCATTTCTAATTGATTGAATTGTGATGCACATACTCACGTAATGTTTGTTACTAACTTATTCTCCAAATTGATAGGGAGATGTTTTCTGGTCTGCCTGGGAGGTTTGGTTTCTTTTCCTCAAGTGTCTCTTCTCAAACTAAGTCACGTTAAAAGGGTCTTTCATCTAAAATCGAGGAGAGATGATGTTTCCTGCCCATAGACAACATCCAGTTATATGTAAACAACAATTTAAATTTAGTCTTTCTAAATAGAAGTGGAATTTTAACCTCCTAACCGTGTTTCTAACTGTGCTTTTCAGATAGTTTTTAAGATCCCCTTTTATTTCCCAAGCTACAGTCTAGTCCTAGGAAATCTTTGTAGATCGTTCCAGTAGTCAAGTAACTGCAGTGTAAGAACTTAAGACATTGCTATGTATGTGCATTTATTGCTTGTAGTTCTTAGAACTAACAGACTGGCAGGCCATAGCCTGCAGGTCTGTCTTGGTGTGCTTCATCTTGTTCAAAACACTCTTGCACCTCATGTCCTGCTTGGGAATTCATTATGACTTTGCCAGAACTGAAATAATAATACTCAAAATAAAGAAATAATCATTGCTTTGAAGGTATCATTCTATACTGTGCTTTGTAGAAATACTAGGGAGAGTCCTGCAGTTATCAGAGGTGTGTGGTGTACACACACACACACACACACACGCGCGCACATTCACCTCCCATCCCACCCTCTTCCCCGCTTAGATAATCTTGGCTTGGCTTAGTAATAGCCAAGTGGTCTGGTCTTGCAAGTTATGTATACCAAAAGTCTTAATAGGAAGCTGGAGCACTCTGTTCTTACTCATTGTGCCTTTTTGAAGCATCAGTACAGAACTAAATAGTCTCACTAAATGTGGTGGGGTCAAGGGGCACTTCTTGACTTGATATGTTGAGTCAAAAATGGAGGAAGCTTGCAATCCAAGATAAGTATAATAATCTGCAGCCTATTTCCATCAGGCACAGTGATTTTTAGCACTGCACTTGTTGCCTTCCCATCCTCCATATCCTGCTGGGGTGCAAACACCTACCCTTCTGCCACTGTCCTCCTTGCTTTTCAAGGAGAGAGAAATTGCTGGATATAGTCTTTCTAAAATGTGCTTTCAGGTCCTGACATCAGAAAACAGTTGCTGTAAGTTTGCCAGATGTTGGACTTGGAAATCTCTGGCGATGTCAGGAGCCAGAGGGTATGGCTAAACTGACAGGAGGGTTAGCTTACATAGCTTACAGTGTCTCTGTTAGGCAAATTATCCCATGCAGAGCTGTGTGTTAGTGTAGCCAGACTGCTGTATAGCAGAGCCAGCTGGAATGATGTTAAGACATCTCTGCAGGCAGAGTGCCATAGCTGAAAATTACTGTAGTCAAAACTTTTGGACTTCTTACTGGTATCTTTGGATGCGTAAGTACTCTGGAAAATTTTGTTGCACACGTTTGAAAAATCTAATACTTAGAATTTCTTTCAGTATTGGCCTGCTGTTTGTTTTCTTTTACTTAGTATCCCCTCCTTTCAGCTGCATGGACAGACGTTTATTCTAATTTAGCGTGGTCATTTATGTTTGGGTTTTTGGTTGGTTTTTTTTTTTTCCATTAAGAATTTTACATACCAAATTCCAGATTTCAGATATCTGAGTTGTTTTACTGATGAAAATTGGGACATTTCCTTTCAACAGCAGGAAACCCATCTTTATTTCTCTGTTATGTGCTCACAGACACTGGGATAACCAATCAATTTTATTTTGACTTTCAAAATCGGTTGTGTTAACATTTAGACTAGGCATCTGAACTGCTACAGTGTAAAAGTTTATGAGATTTTCCCCAGACTAGTAAGTAATGGAAATTCAGAGATAACAGTGCCACTGTTTTTCATCCCTAACTGTAAGGCTTGCAAAAACTGAGCATTTATGGATATCCTCCACTTCTATTTCACCGGTTTATTTTCAGGAATTGATATACTTAGACTCTTAGAAGAGAGTGGCTAGGGCATTGGGGAGTTACAGTCTCCTTGCCTGCGCTAAGCTCGTTTCATGGATTTGAATCTGGTATCTCTGCTTGCATCGCTTCTGTGCTGTTGTTTTCCATGCAGCTCCAGGTCACTTTCATTTATACTTGCCTCTGCTTTACAAGCATACTAAATTTTGATTGTTGTTCATGAATATAACGTAGATTTTATGAGTAGTGGTTTTACGAGAATGTTTTGGAGGGGATGAGGAAGGGTATGGAGAAATGAGCAGAGAAACCCATTACTAACATGTAGCTGTCTTGTATCTTTTCATTTTCCATTTAGCCCATTTTTTACGAATACCAGGTGACTCAATACCAGATGACTCTCTGCAGAAATATGAATACAAATTCATCTTAAATGTGACATCTTCAGTAATGTAATGTCACTAATGCTTTTTTAGGGCATTAATTCATTGCTGAGTCAGGAGAGAAATAGTAGTACCTCTTATATGTTGTATCCCAGGGACATCTTATCTAAATATTAGCCTTCATTGGCTTTGAGGTTATTGGCTTAACAGAGAGAAATCTTGTGTATAAACATGAGTGATTTTGTTTTTAAGCATTTGAAATAATGCATGCAAATGATTCACAGACATTCAGTGTCAAGACATGTCTGTATCTTACAGAAGGTTGTTAAGGTAGGTGACACAAAGAATAAACTGGAAAGGAAAAGACCATTGGTTGTTTATTATTATTATTATTATTCACCCTGAGGCAACATTTAAGACTGTTTTTTGCTTTTTAGTTTGTCTCTGAGATATCTAGCTCTTTGTCCTGGGGGATCAGATTTGAAGCCAGGAGCCAAAAAACTGTGTTCTTCAGGCTTCCTCCATACCAAAGGAAAAGTAATGAGAAAGGAAGCTAATGAGCATGTGCAGTGAGGAAGAATAGGATGTGCAGAAACCTAAGGGAGTGCCTTGATAGAAGAAAATATTATTTAGAGATTCAAATGTGGCAAGAACATTTAACATGCTTTATTATAATGTGCTCAAAAATTTTGTTTCCTTTATATATGTAATGGAAAGGTCTCTCATGGGCTGGTGTTGTGTAGTACCTATGGATGCTTTGTCACCGAGTGCCACGCAGAAGAGCTTTACAGTATAAGAGAATTTCAAGATATGTTTTACTATAATGTCTGGGCACCTGAGAGGGATTCTCTGAATAACTGTTTGGACGGCAGGCTCTAGTCTGAAAGTAGTAACCACTATATTACATTAAACCAGTTATTACGAAGATGATGTAAACTAAGCAAAAGAATTCAGCTTTGTGTGGGCACTGGGTTCTGCTTCCAGGCTATGGTGGGATCAGCGGTGTGGGCTATACTGGCAGTGTGGAAAGAATGCTAGCATTTTTTGCAGTCAGTTCTAGCGGGAGGCCTCATCTCTCCAAATGCAACCCAAAGAGTTGATTGCTGACTCCAAACAATAACTAATGCCAGTGAAGAGAAAGATCTCCATGATGTTTTTATGAAGGAGTTTACTGGGCTTTACTGCTTCATGAAGAGAAGACAAGCAAGATCCAGCAAAGCATTATTATTATTATTATTGTTATTATTCTTTTCACCTTTTTCAGTTTAGCTGTATGACATGATGCTTACAGTGTCTGAAAAGGCAGCTGTTAAACCATTTCATCTGCTTGCAGGAGCTAGACTGCACTGGAGAACATTTTCAAACCTATACGTAATGTCCAGTCAATGGTTGTAACACAGATGTTTTGGAACCAGAGAAAATCAATTAGACTCGTTTGTGCTGTGTGTTGGGCTGCTGTATGGTAAGAAGCACTGTTGGCCATCCTAGCTCAGGAAAAGCTTGTCTGAAATTTAATTTGGGTCTATTTTCAGTAGGATGGAAGTAGCTTTGTAACAATGGCTGGTAAGTGTGGGCTGGAGAGGGGAAGGTAGTCTAATCTCCCTTCCTGGAGAGAGGAAGGTAGTCTTAATTTCTGTGGGAGCCACAAGAAGTGTTGAAAGTGAAGGCATTCCCCTAAGCTGCGGTGAAGGAGTGGTAGAAGAGCTTGTCGCCCTGAAGGAAAGTGGAGTTGTCACCCTACTTAGCCATTTGGTAAATGTCAGGAAGTCCTATTTAGCAGCAGTGGAAACAGGGAAGTAATTTGAGTTTCCTTATAGGACTGCAGTAAGGTTACTACTCTGCTATTGTACTAGTTTATATTAAAGTATCAATGGTGAAGAAAGTGGTTCTTCTTACTCAAAAACGAAAATGTTGTTCTCATGCAGAATATCAAGATACATCAGAAATACAAATTCCACAGCTTATTGATGAACGTATTCACATTTTTTTGTGGTCAGCTCTGTTGTGAGATAAGTAATTTGGGGGTTTTGTCTCCAGTTTTTGCAGACACTTGTGTGTGCACAGTATTTTTGAACAAGGGATTGATGGCTCAGAATCGTTACGTGGCCTCCAGTTTAAACCACCTCTCCAGCGGATTTATATTATTGTCTACCTTGTGTGGAGGCACATGATCATAGGTGTTCCTCCTGGGGATAAAGGAGCAGTCACTAGACTGCCTTTGTTCTAGACAAGTACCTGTGGTCACATCCAAAAGCTGTCTTCCTGATAGAGAATGTGAATAATGCTTAGGGCGGAACACTGCTAGCGTAAGAGGATATAAAACTTGACAGAGAAACCAAGAAAAAGTGCCAGAAGAAAGTTCTCCGTGAATACAGAAATCACACAGCCCTTCGGGTTGTAGAAAGCAAGTGAGTTTGGGCTGCTATCATCAGTTGCCCTGGGGAAAAAAGTGTATCTGTGTGTTTCTAAAAGGGAGAAAATTGCTGTTTGGAGAATATAAGTAACTTTAGTTGTTATTTGTTTCTAGTGCTTGGATCAAAGTGGAGCAGCTGAAGCCTTATCACCCTCACAAAGAGGAAATGATAAAGATTAACAAGGGTAAGCGCTTCCAGCAAGCTGTGGATGCTGTAGAGGAGTTTCTTAGAAAAACCAAAGGCAAGGACCAGGTGAGTGGGTTTTTTTTTACTGTGTGCGTCAAAACAAGTCTTAGCATGAATGATGGTCAGATTCGTTTTTAGTGAAAGGAGTTTGTTGCCTCTGGCAAGTTGAGGAGGGAGGGTTGTTTTCATTTCTTTGTTGTTGGTCATTTTTGGGGTGTTTTTTTCCCCTATCCTCTCTTCTTCCCCATTCAGTCTTGTTTGGTGGGAAAAAAGGTGTTGTTAAACTGATGAAGAAACTGAAGAGGTTAATTGATCTGCTTACAATGGTTTGATAAATCAGTCCTAAGTCTTGAGCTAGAATTTGATACCTACTAATCTTGTCTTTAGTGTATTAGAAGTGCATATATGTGCACGTGCTCCCAGCAAGTCTTCAAGTGGCCTGTTCTGTTACTTGCTTACTTAAACTGATGTGTTTTTGCAGGAGAACTAACAAGGAACTTCACTCACAGACTTCAAAGAGCTAACAAATACATAGTTTTCAAATTACTGTGCTGTTGTTTTGCTTGATAGTAATCAGCACAGGGTCCTTCACATCCTTGGTTTTGCATGAAAATCATTCCAGCTCTTCTCTTCTTTCCTTACCGTCTTCTATTCTGTAATCTCTCAGGCGTCTTCCCATAACTCCAATGAAGAGAAGAATCGGCGTAATTCCAGTGAAGAAAGAGGCAAGCAATCTGCTGGTGAAGAGAAACGCAATGCCAGTTTGTCTGAAGGGAAGTTGAAGAAGGGCACAGGGGAAGGAAAAAAGAGGGTCTCTTCTGTATCGTCAGAGAGAGGATCAAAATCACCTTTGAAAAGAGCCCAGGATCAGAGCCCCCGAAAGCGGGGGCGTCCACCCAAGGATGAGAAGGTTTGTGTTGTGCATGTCCGCCAGTGCCCTGTGGACTTTGCAGCTGGACTCTAGGGTTGACTGGCACCTTGACTAACAGGCCAGTAGGAAGAGTCAGTTCAGTATCAGGTTTTTTTAAAGCTGTTCCATGTTACTACTTTTAGACCATTTGGCTGCTTGGTACCTTTGGCAAGCATATTGTTGATTCTTCCTGTAATTTTTACCAGTTGTTTTGAGTGGCTCTAGTCATATCTTTGAGAGGGCTTTGAGAGCTGTATTGTGAGACTCCACCTTTCATCTTGCCACCTCTCAAGGTGTTTGTGCACCTCTCAGTTTCTGTAGGAAGGCTTAGTGAAGAGATGCAGGTCTTCATATGGTTCCAGACTTCTCCCATCTCATCTACTTCATATGATTAAGCGATGAGTAGTCAGTTAGCTTCACCCTCAGTACTTACAGAGGGTGGGGTATTCTTAAAAGGGTTAGGGCTTAAAGAAGAAACTCTTGTAGCCTGGGGAATCCACCAGAAGAATTAATTGTATTCATTTCATCTTCTGTGCTGTAGGATATATTTCCATCCTCCGTTACAAAGGTCCAGCCTTGGAGCATTCTTATTTTATCCCCATTACTTCCCTGTTATTTCTGGATGTTGTAGCAGCAACAATAGCCACCAATACTTTGTTCTACCCCCATCTAGAGTAGCAGCCTTTTTATTTATTGTGGAACTCACTGTTATGGTCCAGATCATCCTTTTCCAAATGGATAATTATTTCAGTGGATCATTACAATGCATGTGCTCCATTGGAGACTACACCTGAAGACCATTGGGAGACTTCAGCTGATAACACCATGTGACAGCCTGCTTACTCACCTGTGCTTCGAAGGGATCACGTTATGCTGTGTTTCGCAATCTTTGCTTTCAGTGCACTTCAGGATGCAAGTCAAGATGGTAGTCTTTGATCTCCAAAACTGTGAATGGATTGGCTTTCACCAGTTGAACAGCAGACTCTTTCTTGATGTAGTAAAATGAAGCCGTTCATTTCAGACATTAGCTACGAAGGAAATACTGGCTCTTTTCTTTAGAGCCAGCTCCTGTTAAATCAGGCTGTACAACAGAGCCCATCAGTTTCTCCTTTTTGGGGGGAGTTGGAGGGGAGGAATGGATGCATATCTGTGAATTCTTACTAATAATTACAGAACTTGTGACTTGACCGATGCGGGAAAACACTTTACCAACAACATACTTTCACCTTTCAAAGGGTCTTGCTATGAGGATGTTGTGTCTTGACGTATCTCTGTTACAATAAGCCATGGGACCTTTTCTCCACTTGCAAAATGCTTTTGTCATTGAGCTAGATTAATTCCCAAATTGATCAAAGCTAATGACTGGGAGAGTTTGGATTTTTGCATTACTTAACCATTGCATGCTTAGGTTTTGCTGTATTAGCTACCTAAGGGCATCAGAGCGCTTTGAGTTAATTGTGGTAGTAGAAATTATTTTACTGGCATATTGCAAGCAAAGTGGGTTTAAACAGCTTATCACAAAGAGGTGGCCAGCTCATGACAAATGTCTGGCCATAGATGATGAAAACAAGCAGGCTAGTCTAAGAAAGTAGCCTTATAGCTTCTGGAAAGTAATGTACTGACAATTAAAGAAATTGCCATGAAAATGTAAAAGTACTGCCTTAATACTGTTTTTCAGCCTGAGAAATATTTTTAAAATCTTGTCATAGTCTTGTCTGATTGTCATGATTTCTGCAATTTCTTAAACCTACAGTAGAAAAAATACATGTCGCTGCCCTGAATTACTGCATTGCTGGGATTTGGGTTATTTTGCCCCATCACAGTCCAAGTTCTGGCTTTCCAGGTAGTAAGGATGCATGAAATTCAAGAATCTAGTTGTTGCTGAGGTGTGCTCTGTTAAGAAATGCTCTGAAGGCATACATGATCATTCATATACTCTCATTTTTAAGGTTATATGAATATTTTCAAAAGGCCAGCATGACTTCACCAGTATCAGAGCAGGTTTCGTCCACGCTTTACTAGTTGAAACAGCGACATGGTCTCTTAAGGAGAGAATTTTAGTGTGCAGGGCTCTCCCTAGACACTTCAGGGTTGGAGACTGATGTCTAAATTGTCCCTGCTAATAGATGAAGCAGTTGCGTCAGTCTGGGTTACCTCTGTGACTCTTGCTCTTACCTTTTTTTGCAAACAGTGCTCTTCTCTTGTGGTTCTGTGTGGACACTAAGGTGTATCGTGCATTTTCAGGAAGTAATTTTGGACGGGAGATAATGTGATTCCAGTTCTGAACCCTTGTTTCAGGAAGATAACACACACTATGCAGAAGTCCTGCACATTCTCTTCATATAGCTTAAAGACCTATATGTCTATGACCTGTAACATAAAGACCTATTTTAACCTATAGATCTTAGGGAAATAAGAAACATAAATTTTAACCTACCTGTTCATTAGTACCGCCCCCCCCCCCCCCCCCCCCCCCCCCGCATTCAGTGTTATCATGACATTACAAAACAAGGGCTGTTGAGTGCCATGGGGCCGTCCACATATCGGTCTCTGTCTTGTGGATTCTGTGCAGAAACTTGAGCAGATGTGACTGCCAGCCTCATGCTTTGAAGGTTCTGTTAACAGGTAGGGTACTGTTTTTATGACGGAGGAGGATGAGAAGAGTTCAGATCTCTGACTGTGGAGATACTCTTCACCCGTTTATTTAGGTTTTTTGCATCCACCAGAGGAAAATGACGGATCAGTCCATTTGCTGATGCAAAGCAAATGTCCGTTTACTTTTCTGCTCATTGCATGATGACACAAGCGCAATGATTCCTTTTATATGCAAAGAATGGAGTCTCCAGAAGCCATAACTGCGGTTGAATTCCCTTGTTGGCAGTTCACGTTTTCTTCACCTCACCTGTGTTGATAATACACTGTGTGTTTAAATACAAACACTTCATGGAAAGGCATGTGAAATGAAAGGCATTTCTAGTGCTTTTCAGAGCTGTATGTGTATTCATGTGATCAACGTGCTGTGGCCAGCCACTGAGCCAGGTTCTAAGCTCTTTCTGATCCTCCTTCTATCTTCTCAGGACCTCACAATTCCAGAATCGAGTACGGTGAAGAGAGTGATGACTGGAACAGTGGCTGGATTTAAATGGCCACCAAGCGTCAGTGAGGTGAGAAACTTTATGACGTATGCAATCTAGGAACTGAGTTTGTGAAAGCAAATCTACAGCCTTTTGTCTGGGCTGTGAAATAGTGAGATCTTACCTTTCTCCTGTAGGAACAAAATAAGATGTTCTCTCTCTGTCCTTCTGTAGTGTAACAAAGCTAGACAATATCCTGAGCAATTAAGAGGTATGCTGGCAAGTAAGATTTCAGTCTTGGTGGAACCATTTACAGATTCACACTTAACTTGCTGCACTCATTTTTGCACTACTTGTTTCAAAAGTATTTCTGGGACTGGCTTCCCCAAATGGGAGGAGATGATGCAGATAGTCTCTCCCTGTCTCGATTCTGTCATGGGTGGTTTCATTTGACTTTCCTCAGAAGCAGCTTTTGGAAACCTTTCATTTTTGTGCATAAATAAATGATCAGTAAAGCAGAGTAAGAGCAGTGTGACTGTAGGGTAGCGCACCTCCCTCACATCAGGGAGGTGAGATACCTGGGCCTACAGTCCTTGTTGCTTTTAATATGAGTTTGCCTAGCATATGATGGTGCTAGGTGTAACCTCCAGCCAATTCCCAGAATGCTGTTTTAAGGAGTGCCTTGGAAACTGGAAAATAGGCGTTTTCATTCCCTTGGGAAGAGGAAGAAGTGGGATATGAGATCTCTTCCTCCCATGTTAATCTTTCTCATAATCCTGTTTGGTTTTCCTACAGATGTCCAAAAATCAGGAATTTGACTTGAATGACTTTGGTTTCAAGAACGAAACACAATGTAAACTGCTTAATTGAAACAGGCTGCTTGATATAGCTGATGCATTTTATATTTTCCACCTTAAGCTATTGTTCTCATGCAGCTTGGGGAGAATGAAGGAACTGTGCTGTGGTTGCTCAGTGACACTCAGGAAATGTTTCTGAGCCTGAACTTTCTCTTTTTGTAGCCTGTGAAGGACAGTGATCCACACTTTCACCACTTCCTGCTGAGCCAGACAGAGAAGGTGAGGATTTGGCAGAAAAGATGATTCTGTCTAGCTTGGCATCTTGCCCTTTGCTGGGACTAAGTACAAGGAGTGTATGTCAAGAGCTCTGGAATTCTGTTCTTTGGGGGCTAACAGCAATTAGATTCTCACATGCAATCTTGTAGTTCAATTACTTTCTAACCTTAAGGTTTAGAATGATTAGCATTGAGTACAGTGAATAGTTTAAATAATTAAAGATTATCTAGCGCTGGGATTTGACAGATCTGTTGTAGTAAATTCTGTAGACTGAACATTGAAGGGTAGGAAAAGCTGGGTTTCTGTTTAAAAACCTGGTTCTTTGATTGTCTCTGGTGGTTGTCCTACCAGTTCCTTCATCTGGATGAACTTGTCAATTAACTGAATATGTCAGGAGAATTTCCAGGACCAGAAAAGCTCCATGTAAAATATAGCCAATTTATCTCCTGAGAGTCAGTGTCTTGCAGGATTTTATCTTCAGTAGTGAACATCAGGAGGAAAAGGAAAGATCAAGTTAAATGAAAAAGGATTTATATCTAGCTGAGGATTTGGGCAGGGCCAGAAGGATTAAGAGCAGCTAACAGTTTTAATCTAGACAAGCTCACAATAAGCAGCATGGGAAAGAGCAGCCTTCACCTTAACATTTGTTGAAAGCCACGTGTCTTTTCATAATTACTAAAGGTTTTGCTTCCACACCAGCGTTGACATACCGAGCATAGATATGAGGCAAGGCGCTCTGTGCCAGGCTTTAGAGATCTCTCTTTTTTTTTTTTTTTTTTTTTTTTTTTGTCTGGGCTAAATGTGAGAGTAGGGATGCCCTGGATCCTTCCCTTTAGGGGAGTCTGTCATATGAACTGCAGAAAGTTGGCAGTTTCTGTATCAGAAGATAGGCTGACTTGCTGGGGCAGGGTGGGAAAAGAATTGTGTAGCGGGTTGCAATACATTTTTCTTTTTATTTTCTCCCATTGTGGGAAACCTGAGAGTTCTCCTGCTTTGCAGATGGTGGTGAGTGGGCAAACTGCCTGTTTCTATGTAAGAAGGATACGGTCTGTTTGCTCAGCAGAGCAAAGCAGCACTGTCCTTCCCCTGAATGCTTTGTGTTCTCCATACAGCCAGCTGTCTGCTATCAAGCCATCACAAAGAAGCTGAAGGTTTGTGAAGAGGTAAGGCAGATCTTGGGTTTGATGGATTTTCTTTATTGTCATGAGGGCTTGCAGTTCCTCCAGAGCTGTGCACTCTATTTTTATTTTTTCCCCCCCACCCCTCTTCTCCCCCTGCACTGCCCCCCCCCTTCCCCCCCAGGAAACAGGATCCACCTCCATCCAGGCAGCAGACAGCACAGCAGTCAATGGCAGTATCACGCCTACAGACAAAAAGTAAGATCTCCAACGCACTTCAGCCATTTCCCTTCCTTTTTCTCCTTCCCAGCTCATACGTGCAGCCATTATCCAGCTTGTCACTGAGAATAAATAAACCTAACGTTTCCCTCTGAAACTACAGATCTCCTCTGTCCTTGTGTGAAACTGATCTTGGGGGCAGGGCGGGAGGGAGGCAGCTAAAAACAAACAGGGACTGTACAGCAGAAGAACTCAGAATAAGGTCTGGCCTGGATACATGTGCAGTTCGGAGCCTTTCTGCAGTTGCCCGTTTCCTGTAGCGCATACTGCAGAACACCAAGCAGCAGTATTTCTGAGTGCCGTACGAGGCAGGAAGATAAAAGGGTATCTTTCCGCAGTAGTGCCTAGCAGTTGACGGGGGTTATTTAGTTGCTTTCCTGAGCATGTAAAAGACAAGAGGAAGAGGGAGGTGTGTTCTCCCAGCACAAGAGCTTTACTGTGTAGCACGTGAGCTTTCTGGTCTTTTCTAATGTCCCCCTTCTCCTTTCTAGAGTGAGAGGAGCCTAACTTGAGCTTCCTGTTTCACTCTTAACTTCCGCTTTGTTCAAATTGAGTTCAGGCCAGAGCTTGCTGTTTGCCGTTGGGGTCGTTCTCATGGGATGTCAGTTCTCAACTGTACTCCAGGGGAACCAAAATAACAATGAAGCTGTTCAGGTAAAACAGTCTTTCAGGAAAGTGTGGCTCAGAGGTGGGTTGGGAGAGAAGGGCTGTCTCCTCTGTTTGGAGGCTTGAAGATAGGTGGACCTTGTTTGAGCTGTGTAAGGAGCCTGTAGTGACTTGCTCTGACCTGTCTAAATTAGTTTGCTCTTAAGGAAAGGCAGCATGGCTAGCTGGAAGAGTGCAGGTGGCTTGCAAAAGCCACAGCACATCTGTAGTGTGATTAATTCTGAAGAATTAATTCGGGGATTGCCAGGCAGATTTCGCCGTAAAGTTACATCAGACATGTAAGCTGAACACTTGAGAGTCTCCTACTAGAATTGTGGGTTTGGTACGAAGCTGGCTGCGTGAGGTATAAAAGGAGCTTTGCAGCAGTGACCACAAAGGAATTCCTGTTGCAGGTAACTGTAGGGATGGAACTTGTTAGCACATTGTCTTTTTCTTGAAGGGGGCAGGGGGAGCAAAACTCTTGCCAGCTTTGCGGGGCAGGGTAAGGGGAAGCATGGGGAAGGCAGCTGGTATCTATCTGGGACTATTGTATTGTCACTCGTGGCAACCTGTACTAGCTTCTTACTTCCTTTCTGTGTCTGTCCAAAATTGCAGCTGTAGAGCAGAGGCTGGGTCTTTGATCTGTGTGCGATGCTTAGCCCAGTGGTCCTTGCTGGGCTTTATTAAAATAAAGATTGTAGTGTATTGTCCAATAATATAAGCAAGTCGTTGTACATGTGACTTAGTTCAAAAATCGGAAGATTAATTAGAGAAGCACCTGCTGGTCTCTAAATGGCTGGCAACAGAAAGCACAGGAGCAGCAATTTAAAAACCAATCGACCAACCCAGATCAAAAAAATTTCAAAATTTTTCAAAAAACCCAGACCATCCAAACATTTAATATTTGGGTAGTCTTCTGAAGCAGACTTAAAGACTTTCTTCAGGAAACTTAGGGATGCTTGGTAAGCAAAATAAAAGCAAGATGGTATTTAAAGCTCATTATCTGTCCATTCTAGCTGTGGCCACAGTAGAACATGTTTGGGTTTGGGATTTTTTTTTTTGCTGGTGATGCTGTAGGTTTGGTCTTCATCATTTCCAAGACCATTAAGAGGCTGACTCCAATTGCTTTTTGTTGCATTAATGTTTATCTCTTCCCCTCAGGATAGGATTTCTCGGACTTGGCCTGATGGGAAGTGGCATTGTCTCCAACTTACTGAAGATGGGTCACACTGTCACTGTCTGGAACCGAACTGCTGAGAAGGTAGGCATGTGGTTAAGGTACAGATGATAATTAATCTTTTCTAAACATGTAGTTACCACCTCTAGCTCAGGGAAGCCTGGAGTCACCAGTCGGTGGTGCCTGGGAGAGGATGCCAAAGAAACACAAGTATATGCTTGCCACCTTGTTCTGTTATTATTTCCTAGGTGCTTGTTGGTGGCCACTTTTGACTAGATGAAGCTGTAGTCTGTCTCAGTACAGTCAGTCTTGTGTGAACAGTCCCCACCCCACTGCCATTTTGTATGAGATGAGAGTTGCCAGAAAAATTACAACCTTGCATATGTGTTGAGGAATGCGTTGTAAAGTGCCTCCAGAGATACTGCTGATAGCCAAGTCATTGTGTCATGGAGCTGATCAAAACCACAAGTGCTGGGGCTTGACCACAGTTTCATCTACGCATCCATTGTGCTGTTCATGTTGCGGTTACAAAGGTTCTGTTGAAAACCTGCTGTGCCGTAAGACCAGGAGGAGAAGGGTTTTACAGGTGTATTCAAAGAGAAAATGGAGCCTATATTACACTTAACATACTAGCCAGTGTTATCCTTTGTAGTGAAGGAGGAAAAGAGGTAACTGAGTGAGATGTGGTACTCAGATGACATTGTGGAATATCAAAGGCAAGAAGGACACTACTTTGTTAAAAGGGATTAAAAAGTATTTTTTTAACTGCAAAACATGGATGGTATGGGGGGAATGGGGTAAGAAGGAGCTAAGATTTTGAAGGAGCAGCCCACTGAAACGTCACTTAGCTGCACATATTCCTGTTTACTGTCCAGTGACAGCTTTTGCTGTGGCTGTTTACCAGGCTTTTTTTTCCCCTCATCTCTCCTCCAAAAACCACAACCTTCAATCTCTTATCATTTCACCTAAGTGTTTTTTTTTTTCCTGTGTCTTTCTTCTGAAGTTCTTCACTTGGAGTTTCAGAAAAGCTGCAGAAGAGCCCTTTGTGTGTGTGGGGACAGAAACCAACAGAAGACAACCCAGTTGCTATGTAATTAGTATGCCTGAATCCTTTTGAGCTGGGTCCGGCAGCAGAGTTTTTCAGCAAATGCTAGAGAATACGTTTGCTCTGTACTTGATTTTTCTTACGTTTGGGTTTGTGACTTTTGCAGTGTGATTTGTTCATCCAGGAGGGGGCACGGCTGGGAAGAACCCCCGCTGAAGTTGTCTCCACCTGTGACATCACCTTTGCCTGTGTGTCAGATCCAAAAGCAGCAAAGGATGTAAGGATTAGCTCTTATATTTCCTCCACCAGCTAGACTACAAGATGCTGTCACTGAATGCCAGTTCTGATGCCTACTAACCGTGGTGGCCTGGGTCATTGTAGATGCTGGGCTGTGCAGCTATGTGAAAATAAATGTCCCAATAAAAATCATACATTTAAAAAGTAATCCCTGGGGTATAGGTTTTGATATCTCTCTAGGAGTCTGCCACTGCTGTGCCAGGCTCACTTGAACTGCTGTCCTGCAGGATTGGAGTTTCTTTGCAGACACCCTATTGCTTTACCGCTCTTCTGTTCCCCACAGCTGGTGCTTGGTCCGAGTGGAGTGTTGCAGGGTATTCGCCCCGGGAAGTGTTACGTGGATATGTCCACTGTGGATGCAGATACAGTCACAGAGCTGGCCCAGGTAATCACGTTGAACTGAACTTATAACACCCGTGATTCAGCAGCAGTACTGCAGTTCTTGTTGCTTCAGGCAGTAAGCTGTTGATAAGGATGCTTCTGAAGATTTTTAGGCTTCTTCTAGGAGATGTTGAAGTCACAGGCAATTCAGACAAAATAAACTGTCAAACGTTGACCAGCAGACAGAGCTGGATGAGATGTTCCCTGCTGGTAACAACAAAGCCTGTAGATTTGGCAGGTGCGTTAGCTGGCACTAATGTAAACAGCCAGCCAAATTTTGATCCCTTAAGTACTTACAGCCAGATTGGTGTTCTGTAGCAAACTGGAGGAGAAGGCACTGTCTGGATTAGTACTGCCCTGAAATTGATAAAATGTATAATTTTCTTATTTTAAATGTTCTGGTGGGGGAAAAAGAATGTCTTCATGTTCCACTTTGTAGAAATATCATAGAGACAATTTCTGTAGAAGGGTTCTGATTATTTCTGATGTGGTATCTTTGATTTCCCTTTTGGCATCTTGATGGTTGCCATCCGCCCTAAAGGCAGAGCGTGTTGTTGCGCAAGTGAGGGGAGGTAGTGAACTTGTTGGTGAAGTTTTAAGCAGAAATATTGGTCGTGCAGTAGCATGTAACATGAATTTGAAGAATGAAGAGTCATACATGTTAGTAAACCTCTGGCTGAAGAGATCATAGAATCTGTCAAATGCCTTTCCTCTTTGGGGAAAAGGGAAGGTATCGTAACAGTCAATCTTCCAAGATTCCTGCATCACATGTATAACTTTGGCACCGGTTTCTTGGCCATTACAGGGTGCCACAGAAAAAGCACATAAGTTCAGCTGCTTAAAACATGCATAGTAGTGAAGGATGCAGGAAAGCATTGCTGGAGTGTGAGAGCAACTTTTGGTCTCGAGTATCCTTTGCAGGATGTAGCACATCACGTGTTAGTGCTTTCCTTTCCTGTTTATATGTCTGAGCTTTTTGTTCTGCTTTAAAATTCTGTCCTCGGGGACAGGAATGCCCTGAACAGTTGTTCTTGCTGTGCAGCCTACTCGGCATCAGTGTGTGCTCTTCATGCACAGCTAACCAGAGATGCTTTTTTTCCAGGTGATAGTGTCCCGGGGTGGTCGCTTTTTGGAAGCACCAGTCTCAGGAAATCAGCAGCTATCTAATGATGGGATGCTTGTGATCCTGGCAGCTGGCGACAGGGGTTTATATGAGGACTGCAGTAGCTGTTTCCAAGCAATGGGGAAGACATCTTTTTTTCTAGGTAATTAAAATATGAAAGGCCTGCAAGCAGTTTCTTAGTGCAAGGACTGGGAATTGCAAGGACAGTTGCTGAGTATGTGTTACAGTGCAAGGACACAGCAAGGAGTCTGCGAGGCCTGAGTGTTTCTGTTACTTGTCTCTTTGGACAGTATGGGAAACTGGCCTGTTCTTCTGGAACTTGGCTGTTTTCATAGCCTTCAGCCTAAGTTTTGTTTTTCAAATACTGGCTCATTTTGGAGGATCCGTGGTGCTTTTTTACTTTAAATCATTCTTTGCTATGATTTCTCCCTTCCTTAGAGTGCTTGGAAAATGGGTAAGTTTTCTAAAGTCTTTCAGAGGAAGGGAGAGCTGCCAAGAGCTTGATACGAAGAGACCAGTAGTGTTAATACTGTGTGGGATGGGGGAGCAAGGCTGCTCTCTCTCTCCTGGAGGAATGCCCAATGGTATTGTCTCACTCCCAGGTGAAGTAGGCAATGCTGCCAAGATGATGCTGATTGTGAACATGGTCCAAGGCAGCTTCATGGCAACGATAGCAGAAGGACTGACTTTGGCTCAAGTGACTGGCCAGTCCCAGCAGACCCTTCTGGATATCCTCAATCAGGGACAACTTGCCAGCATCTTCCTGGACCAGAAGTGCCAAAGTAAAGTTCTCTTACGTTGTTTTATTATAGGACATTTGCCACAACCTAGCAGCGTTTCATGTAATGGCAGGAGGGAGAAAGTAACTGTCCCATCTTCATCAGCCTGGGATTCTGGGTATTTTAAGCATTCCAGAAATGAAAAGCTGAGTTCCATTCCTTCCCCTTCATAGCCAGGGCTTCTGAGAATCCCCCCAAGCTCTGCATTCTCTACAGCCTGCTTAGGACTTGAGTTCACAGTGAGGATTTCATTGGGCAGGGTAACAAGTGAAAATGAGGGCAAGCTGCTTAGAAATCTGAGCCCGCTTTGTCAGTGGGCAATAGTGACATTATCTGCTGTGGCCAGATGAAGATAGAGACCAGAGAAACAGAAGAGTTAAAAGCAGTATTCCTGGTGATCAGCATGGGAAAGGGAAGTTTGGTGTTGAATTGCATGCCTTTGCAGGGTGGGCTTGATTTACTTTTGTTATGCTTATTATTTGCACATTATTCCTCTTAACAGATATCTTGCAAGGAAACTTTAAACCTGATTTCTACCTGAAATACATACAGAAGGATCTTAGATTAGCTATTGCACTGGGTGATTCTGTCAACCACCCAACTCCCATGGCAGCTGCTGCCAATGAGGTAAGAGTTGTTCAGTGTTCAGATGTGTTACTCAGCACTTCTTCAGTAGAGCCATTTGTCAACAAGAGGCAAAAATCTAAAAATTCTATAGTCTCATAGACAAGGGAACAGCAATTGAAATATATTTTGAGTACTGTGGAAATGGATTTGTTTTGATTGTAGAAGCCCTTAGAACGTCACATTAGTAAATACAGGTGGCCTCAACATGACGTGGTATGTTCTGATCTGTGCTGTTCTGATTACTTGACATACTGTGCAGTTCTCTGGTTTGTAATGGTCAGCAAAGTAATTTTTCTGCTGGGGAAAAGCTTTGCACAAGAGCACACACTGATCCTTTTCTAATTTCTGTTCTCTAGGTCTATAAACGAGCAAAAGCATTGGACCAATCGGACAACGACATGTCTGCAGTGTACAGAGCCTACATCCACTAGGCTGCACCGTTCTTACTGTTAATACTATGATTATTGATTAATATTATTATGATACTGGGTTTTAACTCTGGACCAGTCCATCTCTGTCTCTCCATTTCCTTTTATACACAGACTTTGAGATCTGCCACGGAGGCATCTGCTGCGGTGAGCCCTCCCCTGGTGGCAGAAGGGGGGGAGGAGGGGGCTCGGATTGTTGCAGTGTAATTAGAAAAATCCATGCCATGCACTGACAGTCATGGAACAGAACAGTGGCAGCTTGTTCAGAAGCTCTGAGGCAACTCTGCCAGAAATCTGCTGCTTGGCTGCTTTTAATTTTCTCTTTGTATGCTTGTCCAAGATGCTGTTTCTAATGATCCCTTTTCTCCTTTGCTGTGAAATAATGCGTGTGTTGGACTCTTTGCGTCAAGGGGACAGGTGACATACATCCCATCTACCTGTGAATATCACTAAAGCCCCTGGTCTTAAGTAAGGTGAGGAGCATTCCTGTTAATTGGCCACTGTTAGAGAACAAAGCACCTCCCATGGAGGAGAATGGTAGTTCCAGAAGGTAATGGGGTTGCATGCAACGCTATCTTGATTCTGTTTCTTTTTAAACTTCCACTTCCCCAGCACTTTGATGGAGGAATTCCTTGTACTGTTAAGAAGAACGGATTGCATCCATGTCTTCCCCTGTACAGACAACTATAGCTTAGGGAACGCAAACCTTACTGAAAATGAGAGAATGCCAGTATAAATGAGCCTCCTAAAAGGCTAATCACAGCTGCCCATCCTACAAACGGCATTGGAAACAAACATGTTTGCATAGAAAACTGCAAGAGAAACGTAACCTAAAACTGGGCCAGAGATACTTTATTTTGGGAAGGAACAAACCTTAGGGTTGCTCCTGGCTTAGTTAATGTTGCTTTACTACTTGCTCTTTTTTTTCCTTCCCAGTCCCGCCACAGTCGATAATTACAAAGGTGTCTTGGATTGTAGTTAATGTCACAAGCAGAGTGATGAACCTGAAAGGGGCGAGAAGAATGATAGTAGAGCCAAGAGACTGAGAATCCTGAGCTCCTTTCCACGCTCTCTTTGGCCTTTGCATGGTCATTGTATCTCTTAGCCTATTTGCCCATCTTTAAAGGTGGGTGATGATTACCTACCTCACAGGGATATTTTTGTGTACTGATTAGTGATCTTTATACATGTCAGATTTTCCATATACGTTCTTAGTATTACTACTCTGGGTGCAACGCTAGCACAGCATGAGACATCTTCCTGTATCCGTGACTGTGCTTGTGGCCAGACACCAGCTTGTGAAAAGACTAGAAAATAAAATGGGAGGCTAAGACCATTGCTGAGCTTTAGTCTAGAAACGTGGGACTTGACCTGCAGGTGCCAAGGCTAGAAAGCAGAGATGCTCTCACTGTTGATAGAGCAGCCCAGAGTCCAAAGGATGCCTGTCTCTAAAAATGCACAGTTTTTGTTTGGTTTTTTTTTTTAAATTGGTCTCAGTATTAGCCTTTTAGGAGGGTTATTGCATTTTAGATTGGAGAGTTAGTAAAACGCCAGTAAAACTTTATTGGCTAAAATCACTTCTCAGTGGCACAATCTTCTCCCTTGGGTTGGGATTCTGAAAGCAAAGAAAGCAAATTCAAATTAGACCATGTTTCGTTACATTTGTGAGGTCTGCCCCTCCCACCATCTTATTTTTCTAGGAACTTAATGGCCGTGTAGGGAAATTTTCCTGTAGGTTAGGATTTTTTAGCAATCCTGCTTTGTGCAGCACATGCATATGGTTCAGGGGCACCTTATTAAGAAACAGCGAAAGTATCAAACGGTCATTACAAATCATGACATCTAGCGCCTAATGCTGTAAATGTTACTTTGTTGAATATTTCACCTCCTGTGATCACTATTATTTGTGGGCTAATATTGTGTTATGCATTATGTCCTGTGGTGAACATCTAGTAGTAGATCTGTTAGGCATCACTTTGCCCGTTTGTCAGTGGTATGTGTGGACAATGCTAGTTATACATACATGTTTCTTTGGCAGTGCAGCTGTCACCCTGCATGTAGATATTCATATTAAAGGCACATGTAACTTACCCGGGATAATCAGCCATTAGCCTGCCTTTGACACACTTGCGCTTCCCCCATCCAGAACTCCGCTATTAGCATCAGAAGTCCTTGGTTTAACATGCTGCAGTTAAGAAATCACTTACATGGGTTGTATATTGAGGGCATCTTGGGGGGGAAAAGGGTTTTTTGGGGGGCAGGAGATAAACCCACAGGTTTTGTAGTGTAGGAAACCTTTGGGGAGGAAGAGGGAGGTACTGTCTTCGGTCCAGTTGAGAGTGGAACTGTGCTGAGTCGGTGCAGCAGTGTCCCCAACCTGTCTCTGCTGAGGTCTCTTGGGCCAGAATGAAGGTGGATGGGTCTGAGCAAAGGTAATGGAGGATCTCCCTGTGGTGGTTTTTTTTTACTTTGTGGTGCCTCTGGATGGAGGGAGAATACAAAAGGAGCTCACAAGTCTTGTGGTGTGTATTTCATAGTGAATGCAAAGAACCGTATTGGTGAGAGTGAGAACCACTCCCTAGGCCACTTGCTGCTGCAGGTTTTGTTTTGCAGAAATGCAGTAGTACCCACACACCATTTACATGGGAGTGGCAGGTGCAGACTAGTTACACACTGTAATTTATCCTGGGAAAGTCTGACTCGATCTTTCTGACGAGGCAGGTGGACATAGAGTCCCTGGGGGGTGGCACGGTGGTGCCCAGCCAGCTGCACGGTCACGAATGAGCCAGGGAGGAGCAGAGGAGGACTGAGAGCTCTGAAGTGGATGTGAAGTGAGGAGGAGGGATGGATGTGGTGAAAACCAGATTATTTCAGATGCCGTGTGAGACTGGCTCATGTCAGTCTCACTCAGATTCTTGTATTTATGTCTGTAGCCTCTGAACATGGGTCTTAAATCTGTTCCTAGGCCTGAGATTTGGGGGAGGGAAGGGGGGGGGGGGAAGCTGTGGATTGAGAGATGCTCTAATAAAACTGGCTAGTCAATGTTGTCTTAATATTGTTGACAATTCTGTAAAGCTCCTTTTTATGAGGATTTCTGTTTTAGCAATTTGCTTTTTTTGACTCCCTCCTTTTTAAAGAGAAAATGTGACACTTGTGAAAAGCTTGTAAGAAAAGCAGTTTCTTTTTTTCCTCAATGATAGATCCTATAGTTAATTAAGGTTGTGAATTTTTATTTTTTTGCCTTGTTTTTAATTAACATTTGTCATTCAGGATAGGATGTGTGAAAATGTTTAAATGGCAAAACAGATTTTTTTTTTTTTTGTGCAATTAACAAAGCTACTGGCAAAAAGAATAAAACCTTTCTTGGTAACACAAGGTTCTTGTGGCAGTTTCTAAAGCCTGTCAAACCTGTATCGTGACATTAAAGGCATGCGTGCCTCGAAACATTAAAAAAGGAGAGTCGCTGAAAAACAGCGGGATGCCTGAGAAGCTTGATCTTGTCGGTGAGGCGCTACAAAAGGTGGATTTGGATAAATTCCGGGCTCCGCACGCAGAGGGCTGCCTGTATCTGGGCTGAGCAGAGGTGAAGGCAGAGTTTGAAAGCAAAGAGTGTCCAAGAGCTGGAGGTCCCGGAACTTTCTGGTATCGATGACTTGTGTTGTCCAAGTGGCTGGAGGCGGTGGCCCAGTTCACTCCATCTGAAGTTCTCCCTTCCAGCGTGTGGGTTTTTTTGAGCACTAACCCAGCAGCAAGTGGGGTTTTTCCAAGAGCAGGTCCCTTCACCGAAGGGGCTGCGCGCTCCCGAGTGCTGCTGTGCGATGGCCGAGGCAGCGCTGGCTCTAGAACGGCGGGGGACGCTCGGATACCGAGGCGCCGCGGGCCGCCACGCTTCGTGATGCGCTTTACTGGGAATGAATGGCAGGTGCGGCGGGGGGGCGGGCGGAGTTGCGCTGGCAGCGCAGGCTGGCGGCACGGCCGGCGTAAGGAGGAACCCGGCGGCCCCCGCGCGAGGGCCCCGGTGCCGGTGTGCTGGCGTCGGTCTATTTCGGTTGCGGAATGTTGAGACGAAACCGGCGGGACTCGCGCGCCCGCTCTCCGGGACCCGGCGCGCGGCTGGGAGCGGCGCGAGCGAAACGGCTCGTGCCGCGACGCCGCCGAGCCCAGACGCCGCTGTCGGTGCCCGGGTGGCGGCCCGACCCGGTAAGGCCCAGCCTGCCCTCAGGCCCGGGCCCCGCCCCCGCCCTCCGCCCTCGCCCCGCCCCTCGCCCCGCCCCTCGCCCCGCCCCCACACTCGCCCCCGCCCCCCACCCCGCTGACGTCACGCCTGGGGTGCGAGGGGAGGGCGGTGCTGCCCAATCAGGCGCTATCTCTGAGGGCGGAGCCGGCAGCCAATCGGGGCGGGGCGGGCGGCGGGATGGCGGCCACGATGGCGAGCGCGGCGGAGCGGGCGGCGCTGGTGAGTCGGGCGGGGCGCCGCCGTGCCCGCGGCGAGCGGCAGTGGCCCGGCTCCGGCTGGCGGTCGGCCCTGCTGGGGGACCCTGGCAGACCGGTTCCGGCTGGCTGGGCCTGGGCCTGAGCGGGGGGGCTCCCCGGGCGGCGGCGAGGCCTCCCGCTGCCCCCGGCTCCCCGCGCTTGGGCCGAGGCGCTCCGCGAGAGCTGCAGGGCCCTGGGACAGGCTTTCGGGCCGTCCCCGGGCCCCGTCCCCGTGCTGCCCGCGGCCTTCGCCGGCCTCTCCCCGGCGTCGCTTTGACGGTCTCCGCCTCGGCGCTCCGCCCCGAGGGTTGGGCGGCAGCGGCCGCTGCTGCTCAGTCTGGCTGGGGCGAGCCTGGGGTGGTCGGTGCCGGCGGCGGCCCCACTTACGGCGAGCTGCCAGGTGCCTTCCGTGACCTTGGCTTTGTCCCGGGCGGCCCGGTGCTCGGTGGGCGCAGGACGCGGCTGGCCTGGCGGGGGCGGGCAGGGCCCGGATCGGCCCCGGGCCGGGGGCTGCAAGAAGGGGTGGCTTCTTGTCCAGGGAGGGGACTTAGGGGTTCGCCTGGGGCTGGGCTGAGAGCCACGGGTTGTCCGAAAGTTCTCGTGGTTTGGAGTAGCATGGCTGGCGTTCTTGAGAGCTGCAGGTGCCTCGTGCACAGGCGTGGTGAATGAACTTGGTCTGAAATTGGTCCCCGGGTGGGGGGAAGATCTTTGGCTGTTACTGGAGGGCTGAGCACCAGTGATGGTTTGCAGTGGAAATGTCTGTGTGGCAGCAGTGGGCTGGTGGAGGCACTAAAGGCACCCACTTTACCGATGAGATTTCTGTTCTTTTGGCAACCTGGACAACAGCGAGTGTCACAGGGAATGAAAGAGCAGGGAATCCAGTATGTCAGCGTGATGCCCAGAAACCCAAACCAGGATGAAATGGTGGAAGTCAGTAGTCCTGCACCCACGCTGGTTTGAAGGATGACAGAGAATCCTTCCTAGATTTGTTGTACATACCTGCTCTGGGTGAATGTTTGTTGAAACAAAACTCTCCTTGTGCTACTCTGTGGTCAGGTAACTTGCAAAAGGTGACAGCACATCAGTGAACAGTTATTTGGTGTTTCTCATGGTGAACATGATGCCTGTTCGTGAAATCATAGGTCTCAATTTTGGAGTCGACCACACCTTTCCAGTTTTTCTGTGGGCCACCTGCTCAGTTCATTCCCTTCCAGTACTTTCCATACTAAAGATTTCTCCTCTTTTACAAGTTAGCAAGTGTCAGTCTTTTCTTTGTCCCTTGCTTGCTTCTCTGTCCCTGCTTCTCTGATGATCTTCTGTGTGGGGTCTCGTTAATTAACAAGAATGCTTTGCTGTGGTTTGAGGATCTGCTTTGTACAGGCTTCTCTGTAGCAGACAACTGATCGAGGCCTGAGGCGGCGTGTCATCAGATCTGAATTTGTAATAATAAATCTACTGAATTCGCCCAGATAATTGGGAGTCCTCAGCCTGTCTTTCTTCCCATCTGCTTTTTGGTTTAGCTTGCTTTATTTTTAGGTTGCTGTTGCTTGGTAAGGTGCCACTGGTGGGGGTGGGTGGGGGGAGGACAAGGAGCATTTTAGGTTTTGTTTCTCACTATCTAATCGGCAACAAGTTTGCCTGCCAAATTTAGTCTGTTTTGCCCATGATGGTCATTGGTAAGGGATCTCTCTGTCTTATATCGTGACCTGCAAGTGTTTCATCTTATTTTCTCTCCTGTCCTGTTGAGGAGGGGGAGGGGGGGAGGCCGGGTGGGTGTCTAGCAGCTGGCCAGCCAAGGTCAGCCCACCCCAGCAGCTTAAAAAGATGCGTCAGCTTTTGAAATAGTGAGATCTGTGCTTTGCTCTGAAATTCAAATGCCGTGCTGCCTGTTCTTTGCTGATTCTGTGATTATTGGTACAGCGACTTGCAGGAATGCTGTTTTGTTAAAGTCAAAACAGGAATGAGGACAGTTCATTTGGCTGGGGTGGAGAAGTGCAGAGTAAGGCTTTTCAACAGATCAGGAAGAAATATTTTTCTTCTACTAGTGTGTGATTTAAACAGCACGGACATAGCAGTATACTTAGAACATAAATCTCTCAGACATATATGAAAATTATTTATTTCCAGTGTTCAACTTCTAATGATTCCACTGCTATCTTTCCACAACGTAGGATGAAGAATTTAAATGGCTTCTGCAGGAAGAGGTCCATGCTGTTTTGAAACAGCTGCAAGATATTTTGAAGGTAATGTCAATTTGCTTCATCTGGGTTTTGTGTTGTGGGTTTGTGTGCTCTCCCATGTGAGGAATGGTGGTGGAATTCCCAGGGAGGAAAAAATACTTGCTAAAGGGTGCACAGCAAGGTCCATCGTGCATGTCCTGTGCTGTCCCAAGTGTTTGCTTGCCCTCTGATCTCAAGGACACACAGTAAAACTGATTTCCCTTAGATTGCTCTGTTCGTGATCCTCTTTGCTGAGGTAGCTGCTTTGAAAAGGCACGTGGAGGCAGCCAGACCTGTCTGCCAGATGTTTACCTGAGATGTGAATATTTTCTGGAACAGAGAATTTGGATCTGCCTGTAACTGTCATGTGATGGTGGAAACGAGCACAATAACCTTTAGCTGACAAGCTACTACTTGTGCAGTAATTAATAGCATGCACTCTCCACATTCAAAACCATCCTTCCCTTGAAATATACCGTTTCTCTGCTGGTACCTGCCCCTTGCAGACGTGTGAAGCGTTCAGCTGAACCCGGCCTGCAGCACTGTACCCCAGCCTGGGCACAGGCTGCTGGGTTTGGCGCTTCCCAGGCATCCAGGTGCTGAACTGGCCAAAGCCGGGGGGATTGTGAGCATGAGAGTCTGCTGCTCTCCTGCTCGGTTAGTTTTCAACAGGACCAGCCTCTCGGTGCTCTGAGGTTTTGGTGGGGGTTAGTGGGTCATGCAAGAGCAGGGGCACAAATGTGGAGGTGAGGGGTGGGTGCCAGCAGAGGTAGGTGTGCCCTAGTGCTGACCCAGGATGTGACTTGCTGTCAGGTGACAATAACCAGTGGTATCTGTGTGTGTATATATATATATAGTAGGTGTTTTGAAGAATTTGTTAGAGGTTTTAAGGCTGAAGTGTGATTAAAGGACAGTCATCAACCAGTAAAACCAGTCAGGAGGGCTGGTTTTCACTCCAGGCTTAGCACGTGGGTAAGGGACCAGCAGTGCTGAGAGAGGGGCAGTGCCACGGTGCCCGAGGGCACGCAGGATTGAACTGTGTGGGGTGCGCTCCTGCTGCCTGCAGCTTGGTGACCCCCTCTGGGCACTGGCCAACTTGTCTGGCTTCCAGGCGTGGAGCTGGAGGGTGCAATTTCCAGCACCTTTTGCCATGGGCTGCTTGTGCTGAGCCTTCTCCTGGGCTGCGCCTGTCCTGCAAGACAATGAGGGAAGATCCGTATGCTGTTAGGCGGGTTGCAGGAGGCTTGGAAAGGTGACGGCTCTGTGCTCGCCCACTTGCTGGTGGCTGTTTTTCTGCTCTTGCCTTGTGTTTGTTCCTGGTTTGCAGTGCTCAGGGCCCAGGAGGTACCTCAGCACTCACTGTGTCCTCTCTTGCTTCCCCTGGGCAGGAGGCCTCTCACCGGTTCACCCTGCCCACCGGTGGCTCGGGAGGAGCTGTCAAGCAGGAGAACTTTGTGCTGAGCACATCAGGGTAAGTGGCCGCAGCAGCAGCGGGTGGCTGCTGCTCTGCCAGGCTGCTCCGGCGGGCGCTCTGCCCCCGCTCGCCGGTGCTTGTGCCGGGGGCTTCCCTCTGGCAACGGGCGCTGCTCCTGGAGCGCCTGCGGCAAAGGTCCCCGCGGCACCCCCAGCGCGGAAGGGGGTTCTTTAATGAGAGGTTTCGCCTGAAGGAACACAAACGAACAAACTCTCACGGCAGGTTAACGTTAACAGTCCGTAGCCGTGTTCCCGGGGCTGCCTTAGCCATACTTGTGCCATTTCCTGCAGACACTTACAATATAGTGATTGATTCCTGACCACACAGATACGTTGTGTCAGTGTGCTGCTGTCAGCAGTTTTGCCAAAGGGCATTCCTGGCAAAAGGCGGAGGGACTTTAGTTACAAGACCTGAATTCTGCTCTTGGCTGTTTCTGACTGTGTCTGTGGACAAATCTTAACCTCTGTCCAAATCTCCCTAAAAGAGCAATAATAAATCTACTTCTGACAGAGCAAACTGAGACCTGTACAGAAGGTGCTACAGAAGTGCAGTTTTGAAATAGCTGTCCAGTTTTTGATCTTCACCGTAGGCTTTGGTCTGAATAGCTGTACTCTGGCAGAGGTTGCAAGCTTCTTGTGAAGTAGTAGACCTTAGTCTTTAGAAACAGCATGGTGAGCACTTCATACAATGATGCAGTGATTCTGTATTGGGTTTGAAAGTTGTGTTCTTCAGATCTTAAAAAGTTGATTCCAGCTCTCATTCATAGTTGTTGCAAGGTGTTGACCTGAAGAGGCTCTGTCTAGTGTATTAAAAGGTAAGGTGTAGCTATACTGAGTTCTTGAAGGCCCAGCTGCTTCAGTCTTCCCCCACTGTTCATGGTAGATACAAGACATCTTGCAGGACCTTTTAAAGGTGTGGGGTTTTTTTGTTTATTTAGTTGTTTTTTGTTTTTTCTTGGAAGGGGGGCAGGGTGGGGTGTAGCTTTCAGCTCCCATATGAACCACCTAGCACTCCAATGTCAGTAATTCATCTAATATCTTGTGTTTGTGCCTGCTAGAGCTGTTTGTAACAGCAGCCAAATTGTTGACAGGTAATACATGAAATAAGCGTGCTATCAGAAATGAATGTAATGTTTTAGGCAGGGCAGTTAGGGTGAGTTGGCTCATAAAGAATGTGACAGCAGCTGGCGGCAGGCCAAGAGCTGGGGACTTGAAAGTGTGTGTAGAGTTCACTTGCACCCCCCAAGTGACCCCTGGAAGGAGGGGAGCTTGGCAAGCTATGCAGGACAGGGAGGGGTGGTGTTGGGCTGGCAGTTTCAGTAGATGTCTTTTGCCTTCTGTGATTGTGTTACCCAGATCTATCTTCTTATTCCAGCACAGACCAGGTGAAAGGTGTGTTGACACTGCAGGGAGATGCCCTGTGTCAAGCTGTGAGTACTTGCCATGCTTCTTGTTTCATACTGCCATCAAGGGGTTGGGGGTCATCCTTATCGCACTTTGACCTCAAGGGAGAGGCCATCCTTATTATCCTTTACCAGTGATCAGTAAGTGTTTTTTATTGGTCTTCCCTAATAGGCCTTAAATCTTTAACATTTCAGCAACTGTTGACATTTGTCAAGATCCAGCATCTACCCCCACCCCCACCGTGGTGAGTGATGGAGTTGACATTCATGGGGATTCTTTGCCTTTGCTGCCTTTGTTGGATAATACTAAATTTCTCTGGGGGCCTTCTGAGATGAGGTCCTATGTCCTGCCTGGATCCCAATTCACTAAATACCTTTCAACTTATCCTTTGTATTAAGATCTTCGTGTAGGAGGACCGAGGTTCTGACCATGCCAAGACTGCTGAAAGCAGCTTGCTAAGATGGTCTGGGAGACAGAATGGAATGGGACTGGCAGTCGCCATGTTCTGCATAGGGGGTTTACTTGCTCTCACGTGTTTGTTCCTTTCTTGAAGGATGTGAATCTGAAAATGCCCAGAAATAATCAGCTTCTGCACTTTGCATTTCGGGAAGACAAGCAGTGGAAGCTGCAGCAGGTACTGGTAACTTCAGTTGCGTACCCCTCTACAGTCTGCACCCCCTGAGCGGTAGCCCCTTGCTTTCCAGAAGAGAAGGTTACATCCATCCTCTGTTAGCTCCAGTGATAAAAGCTAAGGGAGGAAACGGATGCAGTTGATTTTGGTTATGGTGCTAGGAGAGAGAAGCGGGTTCTGCTTGTTCCTGAAGCACACCGGTGAGCTGAAGGTTGGCTGCATAGCAGTTGTAATCCTTTGAAAGGAGTGCCCAGGGTGTCTGTCTAGTACTGGCCTTGTGTTTGCTTGTAAAACCCAGGCTAGCCAGACAGAGAGCAAATTTAGAGGCTTTGAGGAGCTTGCTCTACTCTTATGGAAGCATTTCTTTATGCTGAGAGCAAATTTCACTGCGTTGTGCTCTTGTAGCATAGCTGAGTTCCCTCAGCTAAGGAGTTAAAGGGATGTGGCTATCCAGATAACTGATTTCAGGACCTGATCTAGTGCCTGATCTTGAAGACCTCGTTTCCCACAGTTACTTTATCATAGCTGAGTAGGTTGGAGAAGGATGCATTCAGTGTGCTTCACTGTGCCATGGTTCAGATTTTTATGGGTGGTCCGTGCGTTTGGTAATGAGTGCAGTTTCCAACAGCTGCTTTGGCAGCAGAGTAAAAGCTCTATCTGCTAACTTTTTAGAAATCTAGAAAATTGTGTACTTGAGACATTAATGCCAAACTATGCCTTGCAACAAGGCAAGGAAGTTTTTTGTGATAACACTCAGCAGTGCATCCTATTTAGTGGCTGTTTTGTACTGCTGCCTGGTTGATGGGCTTCTACCGCCTTTTATGGAAAACCCCTTTCCTTTATTTACTTGCAAGAGTTTTGTGTTCTGATGTTGTTCAGATGTGGAATGCGAGTGCCTAAAGGACTCTGTGCAGAAGCATTTATAGTGGTTATGTGGCGATCTCTATCCTGTCTGTGAGTTTCTTCTGTTAGCGAGCGGTGCCAGTTGGGGTTTTGTTTCTCTGTGCAAAGTCAAATTATTGCTAAGGAATTGTAGTATAGGCACATTTTTGAGGAACACAAGTGCAGGCACACAAGTTTTGAGAAACTTGATTAGAAAACAGCAAAATCAAAGGGCAGCAGGAATGAAGCAGGTCCTTATAATAGCAGGATTGGCGTTGCTGGGTTGGGTAACACTGCCAGGAACCATTTAGCTTGCTCAAAAGTATCTGGGAGATGTAAAGGCTGGAGGTGGTTGGTGTTTGGAGATGCCATAGCCTGAGTATCTGCAGAGTCTCTCTGTAGTCTGACAGTGGATTTTATCATCTCTTTTCTCTGTAGCCTCTAGTGCCTTGTGCTTTCTTTCTAAGAGCAGGGCTATTCTGTGATCCCCGAGCTCTGGATGGGAAGGAGCCATGCCCAGATCTATGTCAGGGAGGCCTCTGCAAGGCTGAGCTGGGATCTGGGGGTGGTGGGGAGCAGTGTAGATGTATCAAACTACAAATGTCCCAGGCTGTGTTATCCAACTCCCAGCAGCCATCTCTCACACGGGCTTCCCTGCTCACATTTTACATTTATTGCACCCTCTGATTTACCCCTTTGCTTTTTTTTTTTCCTTCAATTTTTCTGCCGCTGCCTGGAACCAAACACAAGTCACTTTCTCCCAGGGCCGTTTTCCTCTTCCTCTGGTTTGCCCTGGCTCCCATGAAAGCGCTGTGATACACCTATCAGCCTTGCCTTGATAATTATCTCCTGGCTGCAAGTGGCCTTAGAGCTTGAGAGGGAGTTGAGCTAGCTGTGTCCTGAGTCCAGACAAGTTCCACAGAAGCGGCTTCTTGATGCTGGAGATAAATCTCAACCCCAACAATTACAGTTTAGAAGGACTCTGGAATACTGCCAGAGACATATTAGAAATCTATGTTTGCTGCTCATTCCTGCTATTGATGTAATTTACGTCTTTTTTTTTTTTTTTTGTTTTTTTAGCTCTGATAGTTCCAAAGGAAGAAATCATTATTGGTGTTGCTAGACCTGACTGTTGTATACCATCAGCAGTGGGAATTGCTACCTGAACAGTCATGATCAGAGTAGTCCCAGGATGAGAGTGCCTGATGCCACTGTTCCTTCAGGGAGCAGTGGTATTTTTATTGACAATCCGGTTTGTAGCTACCAGGCTGTTTTGCATCTCCAGTCCTTGAGCGAAGACCCTGATAATGGATCTGGACTGCAGTGGTAGATTTGTATTAGTGTGTGTGGTGCTCAGAGAGAAATGGCCTTAATGTTTGAGAAGTCACCGTTATCTTAGGGCCAACGAGATAGCCAGGGAAACCTCTACTTCCTAGTGTGTATTATGGAGAGTGTTTCTTTAATAGGGCTGCATTTGTTCCTTTGCAGATCCAGGATGCTAGAAACCATGTTAACCAAGCCATTTACCTGCTTATGAACAGAGACGTAAACTACCAGTTCAAAACAGGCTCGGAGGTCCTCAAGGTGAGGAGAAAGCCCTCTCTACTTGGGTAGGAATGTGCATTATTTTCTTCCCTCCAATATACCATTCCCTCCAAGTACAGTTAATGGACATTACTGTGTGGAGTCTCTTACTGGAAGTGGATTCCCCAGTTGTACCCATATCTACCTGTGACAAGGAGTATCCATGTGACCTCATATTTGATATGAATTTATACCAGTTTAGCATCGGTAGTAGGGTTGTACGTCATGGTGAGTGGCAATCTGAGCAGTCAGTGCCCTGTTGCACACCTGTGATGGGAGCATCTCCCTTGATCTTTTTTGGGTGATGTGGTTACACAGCTCATGCTCTTCCCTGCCAGTCAGTGCTTTTGGTGAGAGAAGAAACGAGGCGGTCATCAGCAAACAAAACATTACAGTTAGTACTTGTGATTTACTGATGATTTGAAAGCCAATTCTCACTTGCTAAGAGTAGTTGATGTGGTCTGATACAGACCAGGTGCTGCGTGGCCGTGAAGCCCAGCCCTCTGCTTGGAATGCTCTCTGAAGCTGCCAGAGTTTTGACTTACTCGGTCGAATTCATCACAGTATCAAATGTGAGAACACTAAACCTTTCTGGCCTCCATATGGGCTAGTAGTAGGAAGAAGCTAGGTAATAAAACTATTTCCTTTTTACTTCTGGGTGGAAGTAGGGATGAGAGATTAGTCATAATACAAAATGCCTTCATCTTAGCAGTCGTGAGCTCTATAACAGACACATGTTGCTTTCCACTTCTTTTCTGGAGAAGGAAGTCTGCCTGAATCAAGCCTTGGAACTGTGGTTTCTGGCAGGATTTGGCTCACAATGAGCTGGTTCTTTTCTCTAGTGCCCTGGCTTATACGTGGTTATGAATGGGGGCAGGGGCGTGCAGCAGTCGTTGTACCCATGATGTGGGAATGGGGAGAACTAGAAGACAGCTTCTTGTTTCTCCTTAATGCCTGTTCTTCAGAAAAGCTGATGAGTTTGTTGATGCTTCTGTGGCATCAGCAATTGATCGCATGTTCTCTTCTTATTCTTCTAATGAATAGCTGTTCTCTCTCCAGTCCCTGGTATTAAGCACCTCTGGCTTGTCTCACAAGTGTCTATGATGGTGGTAACAGTAAACTGCATTTAGGTGGGAGCCACCCCTTCCCAGTAAGCCCCTTCATTCCTGGAAGGGCAAGGTAGGGTGGGTAGGTGGTTGTTGCTGTTGCAACACTTACAAAATACTGTAGGGTTCTGCAGCATGCTATCCAGAGCTGTCCGGGGATCACCACTGAGCAGTATACTGTACGTTCTCTTGTAGCTTATGGATGCTGTGATGTTACAGCTCTCAAGAGCCCGAAATCGACTTACCACTCCAGCCACTCTGACTCTACCAGAGATTGCCTCCAGTGGTCTTACAGTAAGTATATGGTGGTCTAGATCTCCATACAGTCTGGCAGCATGCAGCAGTTAAGGTACTATGCTGCATCCTGGTGGAAGTGGATTTCTAAAGTGTCTCCTGAGGCAGGAGGAGAGCGCTGAAGTAGGTGCAGACTCTGAGCCTTTTTTGGCTGCTCTGTATCTTCGTGTGGGAAGGCAGATGTCTTGGGCATGAGGACTCTGGTTCTCTAGAGAGTAAGTTCTGTTCTGTGTCCAGGAATCTTGTCCATGGATGATTTGCCTTTGTGAACACTGCTCCATCCTCTTTTGTCACCATTGTGTGCACATTATTTGATCAAGTGCAGCAAGAAGAACAACCATGGCCTGCAAGCTGCTCAGTCTTTGTTTCTCTCCTAATGTCCCTCTCGCTGTGGGGTAATTGTAGTATGGCTTAGAAAAAGGTAGTGATTTCCCAGCGTTAGAAACAATGGTCCTTTCACTGACAAACTACATATTTTCTCACCAGAAAATGTTCACCCCTGCTCTGCCTCCAGACATCCTTGTGAATTTCTATATAAACCTGAATAAGCTGTGCCTGACTGTCTACCAACTCCATGTGCTCCAGCCCAGCACAACCAAGGTGATGCCTACTGTCTCTTTGAGCCTTGTTTGTTTATTTCTCCCTGCATCCCACTGTGAGGAGGAGATTGCACTGCTGCATGGTGCAATGTCATATGCATAAGATAATGTAGAAATGACTGTAACTTCCTGATAAGTGTCTGTGTTTAGATCAGCTGCAGACAGAACACTGTTTCTAAATCTAGTTTGGGCATGGCTGCTTAGCCCAGAAGAAAAAAACAGTGCTGTGGAGAAAGCCAGTAACTACTTTTTTTTCCAAGTAATGCTTTATCTTACAATATAGTTTGATAATTTTGCATAATTATGTAAGGGCATAACTGTATTAATGCAGTTTACATCAAAGTAGGGTTTTCTGGATGGAGCTTTGATGGGTATATTTCTGCCTCACCTGTTGCATTTGGGTCAGCTTGATGTCCTATAAGAACTAAACTCTTAAGCTTTATGAAATGCAGTCCTTCCATAAGGATATCTTCCCTAAAATCTGTCTGTTGCTTTTCTTCTGGATCTTCTCATCTTACTTTTGTGGTGTTAAAATTTGGAGCTAAGTTGGACTCAGCCTCTCTGTAGAACTTTTTTTTCATGAAGGAGCAGGAAGGGATCAAATGACATGGATTCCCTATGAATGGAGTATTATGGTATAGGCATTTCTTGATGTCAGGCTACTGAAAGTGCAAACCTCTAAGTGGTTTGTTTACTGCATCGCAACCCAAATCCTAATGACTTTTTCCTTCTCCTCCAGAACTTCAAGCCTGCTGGAGGGTCCATTTTACACAACCCTGGAGCCATGTTGTAAGTACAGTCACTACAAGGGCTGTGTAACAGGTGTAGGAGTATGCTGAGGATGAGATCCAAATGGCTGTACACAGTTTTGATTGAAGCATCTGTTAAGTGGAGAAGCTGGACTGAGTCGTTTGCTGTGGCTGTGCCTGTGAATGCACAGGTGCCCATCATAGTGTTTCTGTGATGATTTGGTCATAAAGGCCCAAAGATGTGACTTTTCGGGATACAGCCTACTGATGCAGTGCCATGAGTTTGCCATAGAGATGAGAGCTGTCAACCACAATGAAAATTAGGTTATTGGCATTGCCGCCTGCATTTCCTGCCTTTGTGCCTCTCTGAAAAGTGGCGAAGTTTCTACCTTAACCCAATTAGATTTAGCTTAACTCTAAATCTGGTCAGAGACAGACTGAGAGTTTGCATTCTATAACTTTGCCAGATGCTGTTTTAAATGAAGTAGAAATCATCATATTCTGTTCTGTGAGAATGGAGGACAGGTGAGTTTTGTGTTCTGTGCTGTTGTGTGTGAAGCTGTGCTTTTTTTTTTTTTTTTTTTTTCCCCCTCCCCTGCCCACCCCTCCAGTGAGTTTGGCAACCAGCGGTATGAAGTCAGCCATGTCCATAAAGTGGAATGTGTTGTCCCATGGTTAAATGATGCCCTTGTCTTCTTCACAGTTTCACTGCAGCTTTGCCAGCAACTGAAGGACAAGGTAATAGCCTTGGAAAAGGGGCTTTGTTTTTAACTCTGGATTTTGTGAAGACCTCAGATCTCCTAAAATATCTGATGTCATGTTATTCTGTACAACTTGCGTATAAACTGAAAACAAGTGCTGAGTCAGTGGTCTGGAGCCAGGGAGCTGGCTGGCTCTGCCTAGCAGGCACCATCTTGGATAAGTGTAGTAGTGTGGCAGATGTCTTTGCTCAACTAGTGACTAGATGGAAAGGAGCAGATAGACACTTCTGTGTTCTCAGTCATGAGCTGGATGTGAGGAAATGCCAAGGTGCTGGAGGGGAGGCATGGAGTTCTTGGCAAACTGGGTTGGAGTAGACCCATGTTCTGTTCCAGATCTGCAGCTTGACCTGGCTGCCACCTTGAGCAAGTAACTTTGCACTCCAAGCCTCTTCCGTGATAATAGCAGCAAATCCGGCCTTCTGCAATGCAGTGCTGGAGTGTGTAATGCTGTTAAGCTCCATCTTCGGCACGTGTTGTATGCTTTTTCTTGTGGGGCCCAAGGGATACAGGAACTTACCTGCTTTTCTTCTTGCTTTCCAGATCTCTGTTTTCTCCAGTTACTGGAACTACAGGCCATATTAATTCTCCGTGGAGTGTTCCAAGCCCTGACAGTACTTCCAGTGTCTCTTTTTGGTTTCGACATGCCAGCTGAGTCCAGGTCAGCCTGAGGAATGCAGGGGTTCGCTACCATGTGGCCCTCCACGGGGGGTAGGGTCAGTGTATCGAGAGACACAACTTGAAGTAGCCTTGTCTGGGACTGCTGCGTAAGCAGGGCACCAGGCAGTGCTGTGTGCTTGGCAAGAGCTTCTACCTGTCTTTGTTCTCACGTGCGTTCTGTGGCTTATGCTTTCCAAACCTCTGATGAATTACACTAGGCCATTACAAGGTACGGGGAGCTGTGGACTGCTCTCACTAACTGTATTTGCACACAGTGCTGTAACTAACTGCTGGACTGTGAGCTGGATGGGAAGGGATGAAGACAGACTAATTGAACACACCACAAAAAGTGTAGGGCATGTTGCTCAGTGTAGTGAAATACGTTGCTGTGATCTGGTCCAGCTGTGGTTATGACTAGCCCTGAGCCTCTCCCTCTCCTAGCTGTTCTGTCCATGCCCATGTTGTTGGTTCCCCTTTGGGGAATATTCTTATTTGCTGCTGTTTGAACTTTTTTTTTTTCTTTTCTTTTCTTTTTTTCTTTCTCCCCCTCCCCTGGCATCAATGTGATTATAGTTTGGGTTTTTGATTTTTTTTTTTTTTTTTCCTAAGCCCTGGTTGGGCCAGTTGGTTTTTTCCAGGTTTAGTATCTTGTTTTCACTGCCAGCCTTTGGACTTGCCTCGGTACCTTGAGCACAGCTGTGCGGTCTCACATCCTGTCATTAAACCCAAAGTGAGTACCATGTTGTTACTATGATTTACTGCCTGCCTATGGATGCTACAGTATGTAACTCATCCCTCTAGCCATTGATAACTGTGAAATAAAGGTCCTCAGGCCTGCCATGCTCCTGTGGGCTGTCAGAGCTGAGAATGAAAGAGTACTGAAGATTATGTACTTCCTTACAAGTGAGTGACTCTTCTTAGTTATGTATGCTGGGGTACTGTTTGCTTTACTGGGAGGACCGTAGTGGTCTCTGAGAGAAGAGCTGGGCAGCTTTTTGAAGGCTGGGCCTGGTCTGTGTAGCCTCAGCCCGTGCTGTCTGACACCTGAGTACTACCTGAAGTACTTTTCAAAACTTCCCTTGATGGTCATGTTTGGCAGAGGCTGCAGGTACTGAGCCTGGCTTGGGCTGGCTCCTGGAGCTAGCTAAGTGATGAGGAAGCATCACCGGTCTCCTGCTTGGCACCAGCTAGCCCTGTCCAGCCTGTGTTTCTGGTGGCTTTCCTCACTGGAGTACCTTTCCCAGGAGCCTACATGTGTGCTTAGGTGTGAAGATTGCAGGCTCACCAAGGTCCCTACAAAACATCAGGACCATTGGAGCCTATCTTGACAGCATGGTTGGAAAACATCAGGATCCTGGTGTTTCCCAAGTGCTATCCAGAGCACTGTGCTCAAAACAAAGAGATTGCAGAATGGTTGGGGCTGGAAGGGGACCTCTGGGGTCTAGCTGGTCCAATTCTTGTGCTCAGGCAGGGCTATCTAAAGCCATTCTCCCAGGATCATGTCCAGATAGCTTGTGAATAGCTCCAGGGACAGAGACTAGAGATAGCTATGTTGCTCTGATTTTTTTTTTTTTTTAACACATCCCATCCTGCCCCAGGATAGACATCTGTTGTGGGCATGTGTGGCCTACCTTGTCAGTGACCTCCCTTTCTGTCCTTTGTGAGATCCCTGGAATCTTGAGCGAGTTAGTACCAGCCTTGTTACCGCTGCAGCCTCCTTCTCTGAGGACTTGACCCCTGGTGCAGTGCTTGATCTAAGGCATGCTAAGCCATAACAGAGCCTATGAATGAGTATCGGGCTGTTACTGATGAACATGTTTCTTAGTAAGTAATGAAATGTGGCAGGTAGAGAGGCCTGGATGGGCTGATGCCGTAGCAGACTCATCAGTGATTCCAGTCAATTAGCCTTATGACTAGCTGCGGTCATGACCCTGTGTATGTATTTACCAACCCTTGCTCTGTTCCCAACCATTCTCTGCTTAGAAAATGATTGCGTATGTGTGGAACTGCTCGTCATTAACAGCTTCTTGGATGAGAGTATTTTTATAGTTAATAACGTCTCTGGAGCTGTCTGTGCTCTTCTTTAACCCTCCCTGCACATGGAGGAGGCTCCTTTTTTAATTCACACTGGTGTGTGCAGTCCAGTCAACGTTGCCGCATCCTCTCCAACTCGGCTTCCTGCTGATAGGGATAGAACATGGGACCCAGTGTGTGGTGTTTTCCTCTGATGAAAACAGTCTTCAGTTCTGGAGAGCAGGAGCATGCAGAATGGAATACCTGTCTTGATTCCAGCTCTGATGCACAGTGGCTCTGTCACAAAGTCTACTCGGTGGCAGTGGTGGTTGCTGCAGGACATTGCCTAGATTACTGTTACAGAAGAACAGGGCAGCAAGGTAGATGGGATGCAACAGGAGAGGCTGGCCTAAAGCCCTGGGCTGGTACCCCATGATTTGAAAGATAAAACAAGGGTCCACCAATTAAGAAATGTCACAGTCTGTCTCTTTTCCCCACTAAACCTCTGAGCACAGAAGAAAATTTACAAGGCCCAAAGGGCTCTGCTTTTGCAGCCCAGTGAGTTTGGTACTGGGGTAGCTAGTGGCCACCCACCCGTCCATTTGCAAGTGCAACTTCAGCGTGCTGTGTGCCACAGGCTTTGGCAGGTGCGTGGCAGCACAAGGCGTATGCAAAGTTCGGGCTGCTCTGCCGTACCGCAAAGGCTTGTGATCGGTATGTGCACTGATGAGCACTGCTGTGCGTCTGGAGCGCAGTGGAATAATCAGACTTGACTGCCTTTTCCTGGGCTGGCTTTTTATTTTATTTTATTTTTTTTTAGCTTCTTTTGGGCAAGCTATAGTTCTCATGAGTAAAACCTTTCCTGGTGCCACCTTTCTTTTTTCCTTTTGCCCAGGGAAATATGTTAGCTATTATACTATGTCAGGTACACCATGATAAAATAAAAGGAGGGAATTGTTAAAGAAAATGTGTTTTGAATTAAGAAATGTAAAGTGCTGAAGCTGCTAAATGGCAGAACTGGGCCTTGTCCCTTGTATAGCACTAAATCAAGGCTGGTTTAAAACTCGGGTCAAGTTAATCAGTGGGAGAATAGAGAAACAATAGATGATTAATTGGTGTAAAGAGGTGCTCTCACAAACGCAGGTGTTTTTTAAAAAATTAGTATATGTGAATAGGAATTGCTTGTTCAAAGGCTAAGCGCATTTGAAGGAGTGTGTGAGTTAAAGCTGGCATGAGGGAGAGCGTGATCCGAGGAGGAGCTGGGAACCAAGGCAGAGACTGGAACCGGACAGATGAATCCACTGGGATAGGGACAGGTGGTGGATTTGCAGAACTGACAAGACCAACGGAAACTCCTACAAACTTCGGCCGCTGACTAACGGTTTGTTGTCTATGAGCTGCGCCGTGTCCCTCGGTTCTCTGCCACTCACTGAGGTGGTGACCAGCTCTGAGTTGTGGCTAAAGCAAACCCAGTGCTACCCATGGCTGTGGCAATTTCTTCTTTAACTACAGCAATCGCTTAATATTTTAATATTAATTACATAATAAATCATTAATAATTTAATAATTGGGGTTATCTCCTTAGGTTATCCGTAGGGAAAAGCCCTTGTCCCACAGGTTCCCTGTGCTGCTGCTTCTCCCTCGGTTCGGACAGCCGAACCACTAAAGCCGGTAAGACGCGGGATTGAAGTGCCTGAGCCACGTGGGTGCTTCTTGGTGCGGAGGCAACGGGTCTCGTTGCTGGGCTGCGAGCGGGAGAGGGGCAGAGCAACGCGACCCCTGCACCGAGCAGCTCCCGGGTGCGAGCCGCGCTGGTCCCGGCCGGGGCTCGGCACAGGGCTGGTGGAGCGCTGCTGCCGCCCGGCGGCCGAAAGCTAGTACTGCAGCCCGGGCATCGCGCATGCGCAGTGGCGCCCCCCCGTTCCGCGGTGCCGCCCGTCGCTGTCGGTATTGCGGTGCTGCCCCACGAGCACGGAACTGCGGCGCCGCAGCAGTCCCGGGACAAACGCAGCCCTGGGGTGCTCGCTCCTGCACCGGCCCCCGCCCTAGCGACAGCCCCCGCCTGCAGACCACTGGGGTGCCGAGCCGCCGCGCCCCGCCCCGCTGTAAGTGAGCCCTCCCCCACCCCTGCGGCGGCCCCCTCTGCGCGTGCGCCACACGGAGCCCCGCCCCGCGGCGGCCCGCCCCGCCTCACGCAAGCGCCACACGAAGCCCCGCCCCTCTCCGTCCTCACGCTGCTGGGCGTGCGGGACGGTAAGTCACGCCCCCGCGTTTCCTCACAAATGTGTTAAGACTATAAAATTGAGTTCGACTTATTAACACCACAAAAATGCCGCCAGGCTTACGGGCCCGCGCTGGTTTTGAATGCGGGTTTGTACATGTACAGAGCCCAGCTGCTCCATGGCACCGCCCAGGCCCAGCTACCCCGGAGAAGGTGGCGGGGGGGCGGGAATTCACTTCATGGTTCTCACCCTGCCCTGGCAGCCGTGTGAGGGACACCCCACAAGTTCTGCTCCCTGCTTTCTGTGGTGAGAAAATTAACTGCTCGCTTTTGCACTCATCCTGATTCGAAATTCTCCATGGAACCACCCTGGCACAGCTCCACCAGAGAAGGTGCCAGGGAGGGATTCTCCTCATGGTTCTCACCCTGCCCTGGTAGCCGTTTGAGGTACACCACAGAAGTTCTGTTCTCTGCTTTCTGTGGTGAGAAAATTAACTGCTCAATTTTGCACTTGTGCAGAGCACAAATGCTCCATGGAGCCAACCAGGCACAGCTCCACCAGAGAAGGTGCCAGGGAGGGATTCCCTTACTGGTTCTCACCTTGCCCTGGTGCGTATGTGAAGGATGTCACCAAAGTTCTGGTGTATGCTTTCTGAGGTAAAAAATTTAATTGCTTGCTTTTGTACATGTACAGACTCAGATGCCCCGTGGAACCATGCAGCCACAGCTACTCTGGAGAGGGTGCCATGATGGACTTACCTGTTTTCTGAACCGATAAAAGGGTAACTACTTTTTCTCATGCTTCTCGGCTTTTTGCACTGATTCGGAGGCCAAAAGCATGTTGGAAACGTCCAGTCACTGGTCCCCCGGAGAAGGAGCCAGGAATTAATTTTCTTTGTGTTCCTCACCCTGCCCTTGTAGCCATGTGAGCGACATCTCTAAACTTAGGGTACCTGGTTCCTGAGATCAGAAAATTGATTGCTCACTTTTTCACTCTTACGGAGACCAAAGGCACATTAGGATTGTCCAGCCATTGCTCCCACAGAGAACGAGCCAGGAACAATATTTCTTGTTTCTCACACTGCCGTTCTACTGATGTGAAGAATCAGAAAGGAATGTAAAACTTGAGGGTTGAGGTAAGAACAATTTAATAATTTAAACAGAATAAAGAGATAAGAACGACAGCAATAACAGTAATAACCATTAGAATGGAAAGGTGGAGAAAAAAGGGTAAAATCCAAAGGAAAAAGGAAAAAACCCCAAGTGATGCACAGTACAACTGCTCACTCACCGCTGACTGATGCGCAGCCAGTCCCCAAGCAATGATCCCCTCCAGCCAGCCCTCCAAGTTTATATACCAAGCATGACGTCCCATGGTATGGAATACCTCTTTGGCTGGTTCAAGTCACCTGTCCTGTCTGTGTCCCCTCCCAATTTCTTGTGCCCCTCCAGCCCTCTGACTAAACAGAAATGTCCTTTGGTAAAATACTGTGCATAATATTTCTGTGAAGAAGACAGTGAACTTGTTCCATGTCCTTTGGCAATAGGACTAGAAATCTGTCCTTGACTTAGTATACACATCACCCAGCAACAACTGAAAACGTCAGTGCGGTTATCAACATCGTTTTCTCATCAAAGCCAAAACACAGAGCTATGTACTAGCTACTAAGAAGAGTTAACTCCATCCCAGGTGAAACCAGGACAAGGTACCATACACTTGCAACTCCAGTGACGCGGTCAGTTCGCGTTACCACGCAATGTCACAAGATGCCGCTGTGGACCACAGAATACACATTTCATAGCCGATCTGTGCACAGAGCTCTTCTATATAATGAACAGTTACAAAAGGGCAAATTCTAATTTTGGGTCCTAAACGGCGTGGTAAGTTCTCAGCCACTCGCTCAGAATTACCAGAATTACTTTCCATAAAAGACCCTTAACTCTAATCTTGAACATAAAACAAGACAGCACATAAAACAAACAAAACACAGAGCGCTATTTCAGTTGTTACATTCCAGAAATTCCTAACAAGACGAGTTTCCCAAATCTTAAGACAACCAAAAGGAAGTTTTAGCTTCCCAAATCTTAAGACAAAATAAACAATATTTGGCCAAATACAACATACCAAATAGAGGCTGCTACCCCTTTCAGAAGGCATCCCTTCTCATAACCCTGTGCAATGGCATCCCATCTTCATCTTAAGGGGTAAATTCAACCAAGTTTAAACCAAGGAATAAATATAAATACCTTTCATGTTGAGCAGAAGTTCTTGTCCACTTGTATGGGAAGCCAATGGGTAGGGGAGTCTTGCCAACCGAAGATCCAGTCGGGAGCCCTGAGGGTCTCCAGGCTCCCTGGATTCCAGCACTGGTGAAGAGTTCTCCTGGCTGGCTCACCAAAATGATGTCAAAATGGCACAGAGTAACTGCTCAGAGATGAATTTTGTCTTTAGAGCAGCAAAGGTGTTTATTTTGTGCAATGTTGCGGGGCTAGCCAGTTCACACTGGACAAACTAGCTCCAAAGTTTTCAGTGAAAAGTCAGGTAATTTATACAGTTTTCGTAAGAGGTTGCAACACCTTTACATACATATTCATTTAATTTCGACATCTAATCATCATATTCATAATAGGAGGGGTTTAGGCAGGCCTTGAGGTGGAGTCTTCTAGAATCATCTTTTGGGGAGACTTTTGGGTGGTTGTTCCGTTCTTCGGCTGGACCTTGCAAAACCTCCTGACTCATGGCCTTCTCATCTCCTTCATATGCCCACCTTATCTTTATTTATGACTACTAGATTGCTCAGAGTACCTTACTCCCGTCTCTTACTTTAGTACCGTCAGCAGAACAGAACAGTCCGTGCTGTCTCTGTCGTATCTCAACATAAACAGAGCATCACCCAGAGCATGGCACCAAACCCATCCTCACCCTGCCCTGGTAGCTATCTGAAGGACATCACTAAAGCTGGACTACCCACTTGCTGAACCAATAAAAGGGTAACTATGTTTTCTCATGGTTCTCAGCATTTAACACTGATTTGGAGGCCAAAATCATGTTGGAAACATCCAGCCACGCTCTATAATAATATATGCTTTTAGATATTACTAAGACTGTATAAAATTAAAAAGTTGTTCTGAATACCAGTATAGGAATAGGCCTACCTGGTCAATATTAGTGAAATTTGTCATGTTATCTAAACTGACCCGAATAACTTCTGTAGTCAGGTGTTACATGTGGACCTGCATGTCAGTGTTTGCCTGTTGCTGGCAGATGTTTGCTTGGTTACTCCAACTACTCCAACCACATTCTCTTTAGCTCCAGAATACTTGGGTAAATGAGCCTAATAAAGGACAAAAAAAAAAAAATAATCCCAATACTAAGAAAGCAATAGAAACAAAAAAGGCAAAAATTCTGGCAATTGAGACACAGACTTTGCAAGGATGTTGAAGCAAAGACCGTTATGTAGCTGGTCACTATAGGCTACTCTCTGCTGTTCATGCCGTTTTCTTATCTTCTGGAGATTAGATCACATTCCTCTTTTTGTCTCTGTTTCCTCCGGGTTTCTTCTCACACCCCCTCAAAGTTATTTACTTCTTTGCTGCAGGATAACAGCTGCACATCGTTAAAGCAAGGTCACAGCTGCACATTATCAAGGTTAAACCCACTGTCTCCGTCCTCTACAAAAAATAAGCCAAAAGGAGGATGACATACTGAGTAGGAGATGAGGTAGGAGTAGGGAAATATTACAAGGTAGTTTGCAGCGTCCAGTGATACTTAAATGACTAAACAGAAATGTCCTTTGGTAAAATACTGTGCATAATATTTCTGTGAAGAAGACAGTGAACTTGTTCCATGTCCTTTGGCAATAGGACTAGAAATCTGTCAGGAAGGGTTTAGGTAGTTATCTCTTAGGTATGGTTGATCCTATGCAAGACTAGGTGACAGGCTCTTTGTAAAGTTAATTATAGTTAAAGAGGAAAGAATGACATAAAAATCAGTGTTGAGCACTCTTCTAATATAAGTGGAAATGAAGTAAAAGAATAATATGGATCGCTATGTCTTTATTACATGAAAAGGTTTTCTTTTCTGAGTGTTGCATACGTTTTTTTCTTATACTTTTTCTGAAATCTGTGATCGGCTTATGTGAACAGATTGTTTTGGAGACTGAGTGGCTCATGTGCGTGAAGGAAGCGTAAGTCTCTATAATAATAATAATGAAAACTGAGGGAACTATTTAAAGCCTGGTTAAAAAAGGTGCTTTTGAGCTGAATTTTTTTTTTTTGCATGTTTTCAACTGATGTAAGGAGGAAGGTGCCATCCATATTTATGCTTCATTAAATAAGCATAAGGAGACCTGAAAAATAAAAAGGAAAGCTGCAGCTTTCTTCCTTGTCAGCATGAAGGAACTTGTCAGTGAGAGATGCGCTATTTAAATTGTGCCAGCCAAAAATAGGGATCAGGAACAAAGCACAGGAAAAGTCTGTTTTCTAGATTCCAGAAGGAAAGAAGTCTCAATTATTCAATGGTCAACAAACACCAAATGCTTTTCTATGTGGTTCTAAATTCTGACATGAAAAATTAAAGTCACCAGCTACTAGACTGATTTGATATTTTCAGCATATCAGAAAATGAATTAATTGTTTCTTTGTTTCTGAAGTTAGGAATCTTTTTTATTTATTTATTTAATAATGGCTCTAGAAGTTCTGGTTTTGTCTGCTTTACAAATACTGTTAACTAAAGCTGCAGGTATATATAAGCATGGGCAATGTGCCTTATTGCATCATATCACAAATAATAAGTTTTTTTTCTGATTCCATCACATGCATTTTGCTGTGACTGTCATTAGTTCTTTAAATATGTTGAAACTTCATAAAGAAGATCCCTGAATTGTAAAGTTTTATAGGATAAGAACATATTATATATTTGTGCTACAAAGAGCATTTTCTTGATATGTATAGAGAAACTGCAATGATGGTCACTACTAATGTTTTTTCATGGTAATAAATTAGGGCATGGGGAAAGAGAAAATCAGATGCATTCATGAATGCTGAAGCTAAATGTCTTTTGTGATATGTTTTAACTTCTGCATTGTTGTACCTTTCTCTTACAGTGCTGGACTACTGCTGCAAGTTAACAGTGTTTCGCTGGTGTACTGCAAAACTGCCTTATGCCGTGGCAATGGTATGTGTGCTTGGTGAATAACAATAGATTCTTAACATGCAGGTTACAGTAAAGAACAACAATCAGATTTTCTTGGTTATTTGTGTGTTTTAATTATTGATGGTTCACTCATCAAGAATAATGAGGAAAACACTTTAAACAGAAACAGACGATGCAAACCCTTGAGGTCATTCAAACACAACTTCTATATTCAATTCCCATTATCATTATTACTCCAGATCACCTAAATTTGCTTCAGTGTTCTTTGCTTTCTGATGTCCAATTGGCGTTTAGTTTGATTTTAGTCTCTCATGTTTCAGCTGAGTGAATGTTAAGCTACTTTCTTTCATATACAGGTACCCTTTGGTTTTGAAAATCCATCTAATAAATACCTTGACTGGTTTTAGGTTTCTTTCTTTACAGGAGTGCATAACTGGTTGGTTCTAAATTTACCCATTCCTTACTATGATTTAGAACTTCTCACTTGGGTCTCTGCAGGTTATCAGAATTGGTGGAATGCATGAACTAGGATTTTCGAAATGCGAAAAGCAGGATTTTCGACCCTTCTGCATTATAATACCTTTCTGGTATGAAACACTATAGTGTAGAAGCTTCATTAAAAAAAAATGTTTAGAACAAAAGATTAATTTGCTCAAGAACTGAAATATGCATGAATGTGCTTGTACTTTGGGATTAACTCTAATGTGGTTTGGATTGAAAATTCCTTTTGTCTTCAGTATTCTGGTAATGTTAGGATGCAGATCACTTGGAAAGCCACAAAATGCTTATATTTGTAACAGGTTTGGGAAAAAACCCACGATAAAACAACAGAGAAAGCCCACCAGAACAAAAAACCCACTCCAACCTCAGCTCCCTCCAACAAAACTTGCATTGCTGCAACATGCTAGTGTTGTTTGGCTTACTAAATACAAGGGAAAGGCGTATTAAATACAAGGAGAATATATCAGGAAAAGTTTCCTCTATGATTTAATCAAATAAGCTATTGTGGAATACTAAATTTTTTTTTTTTTTGTATTGTTACAACGTAGGTACCATTTCTTGTTGTTTTAGGCAGGGACTTTACTGAATGAAACTACTGCTAAGCTTTCCTCCATTTATACAAGATGGCTCAAATCTTTCTTTCTTCTAAGTGTCTCTAAGTTATTTACCTATAGAGTTGCATCATTAGCTATTTAGGGAAGATTGCCACAGGCACATGTGGAAAACTGCTCTGTAAGTAAATGATAGAAAGCATTCCTTAAAAATCATGGTACAGAGTGTTTACCTTTTCCTTTTTCATCCATTTGAGCCAATTCTTTGTTAAATTTGCGAAGAGAGGTCCCTCTTGTAGACTGTCACCATCTTCATGTTATCCTGCTATTGGCAAAAAATAAAAGAAGATTTAACATCACCTGTTGGACTCAGTCATCTTAAAGGTTTTTACCAACCTAAATGACTGTGTTGGGGTTTTTGCTGGTTATATTTATTCTTAGTGTATGTGATCTAAGGCATGTATATGTGTGTGCTTATGTGTCAGTTATTCCACTTTTTATGTAGTTAAGAAATTTTACTTGTTGCAAACTAATATGTTACCCAAATGGTTTATAGCATCTTCTAGAATCTTTATTCTGTATTTATCCTTGACAACTTATTTTAGGATAAGCTAACATTTTTTTTTTTTTTTTTGTAACCTGCATATTAGCTGACTTTCTTAAATAATTCTTTCAATGTATTTTGAATGTTCCAATGGGGATATGTTATTAACGCACCAGTGCAATGACATATGTAATGGCAGAGAAGGTTACAAATAATGCAGTTGTTGGAAAGGTAGTTCTCAGGTGGGCCCTGATCAGACCGCTCCAGATGAGCTGCTTTTCAGTGTGCCTGGTCCTGCAATTCTCTGTTCTTCCTGCTTTCTCCTCCTTTACTGCTTCTTCAAAGCACCAAGTCTTTTTCCTCTATGATGTTCTGTTAAGCATCTTTGTCAGTTTTGTTCCTTTTTCCTGTTTAGTGTCTGTGTTCTGCTTCTCCCTCTGCAGACAAGTTGGAGCAACTTGAAGTTCTTGGTTTAGCCAAGGAACTGTTCAAAATGTTACTGATTAAAACAATCTGATCTAGATAATGCGAGCACCGGCTTCATTTGATGTCAAGTTCTATCTTCTTATGGAAGCCTGTTAAAGGTGCAATCATCCACATAACCTATCAGTCCTAACTTACCTGCTCAGGCAGCCATTGTTAGTTTTACTGTTTTGCAATAGGTTTATTACATACTGGAATGCTTCAGCACCTTCGTGATGTTAACTAGAAGCTATAAAATATACGTAACAGGAATATGAGTTTGACTGTCTGAACTTTCTTGGTATGTTATGCACAGTGGATAAGACATCGACTTCCCAGACATTCATGTAAACTTAATCTTACAGTTTCTTTCAAACAAACTTTTTGGTTTGTTCATATTGACCTCAAAGAAAGATATTAGCTTTTTGGAATAAAGAAAGAAAGGGAAATTCTCCAGGGAGCCACTGTACACCTCCCTTTTCAGAAACGTTAAAACCAAAAGTTTGAGTTGATATGATGTGCTACTTGTAGATAGCCATAACACTGTCTATTAAGTATTGTATCTTTAGATCTAAAGTGCTCAGATCACGTTATTTTTAAAGTCATGATAATAGCTCTTTATTCTCACTGAAAAAAACCCCACGTTTTCATAAAAAAGAAATGAAATTGGTAGTTATTTCAAATATGTATTACCAGTGTCATGTGTGATTAAATGTTATAAAATATCTTAACAGCATATATTAGGAAATTAGGATTCAGTAGTAAACGGCTAAGTAATGGGGAAACCTGACATCAGGAGGCTAGTTCAACTCCTTAAATTTATGTTTCCCTGCTAACACCATTTGAAAAGACAATCTTTGTACTGTCTGCTGTGATAAAGGGGAATACCTTGAGCTATAGCAAAGAAGGGTTATTTAAAAAATTAGAAGTGGATTGTATGCTACCCTTTTTCTTCTCTCATTAGCAGGACCAGTTCCAGGAATATAGATTTGACAGCATTTTGAACAGAAATTAAGATACTTTCAAATTCCTGTGAATGTGACCTCTTTCCTCTCTTCCTTTGCGAATACCCATATCTTGCTGTATACTGAGCTATTCCAGGAAACTACAGCAGTGAAAAACACGCATGTGGTACACCATACTGGGAGAAAAAGTTCACTTGCCAGCTTGTAGTAGGAGGGATGCATATTCAAAAAGGAAGACTGTAGCTAGCTTCTGCTCCTTACAACTTACTTTAACTTTGCCTTTTATTGTAGTACCCTTTCATGAATATAATTTCAGAGAAAACTCAATTCTCTCATTTGGCGTGATCAAAGATGGCAGGTATTTTTATCTTTCTACCACTGTACCATGGAGGGACCAGTGGTATCCAGCTCTTCCTCTGGACAGATAAGGTCACTTCAAGCCTGGTCCCCGTTACCATGCAAGCTGATATGCCTGTCTCACAAAACCAATGTGTTTACTTTCCCTTATGTGATGCAAAATATGTGCATATTTGTAACCCTATAGTCACTCATAAATACACTTCACAATGTGTCACAATGGACCCACCTAAGCATCTGCTCTCTGGAAAACAAGTACTTGGGTCTGAGGAACCTCAGAAAAGTTGGTGACAAGCACCAAAATTTTATGAAAGCCTCTGTAAGCTGTTCTGGTTGGCTCTTCCCAGACAGGAGGGTGGCAAATCTTAAATGCAGTAGAAAAAGAACCTTATAATATCTGCCAACATATTACATGCTGCTGTCTATACCAGTATTTGGAGGGTTCTTTCTCAAATTAAAAGGCATTGCGGTTTTTTGTGAGGTATTTATTTATTTATTTAATACAAAGATCACTATTCCTTTTATGTGATAATTTTGTATCTGAGACAGTTTCTCAGATACATATTAATCTGCCAACACTGGAATTTCCTTTATGTATTTGGATGGTATTTGTGGTAGTCCCTTCTTGACAGACATCTGAACAACTTTGTTTCAACATCTGGTAAGAGAAGAGCCACATGCTGACAAAACCTTTCCTGATACCTAGTGAACCATTGTCTTTTCTCACTATTTCACCTTCATGACCTCAGTTTTGTCTGGAGATGTTTCTTTTGATTGTTGCTTTGACAGCTAAGTAGAAGATAATCTCTAAAGTTCATAGTCTGACTCTTTTATAAAGCATATTTTATCTCTTCAGTAGGCATCCTTTCTATAGCTGTAGTTTCCATCTTTTCACACAGTAAAACTGACATATCAAAAAGACTATCCTACAGAAAACTTGGATTTTTTTGAATTGTGGAGCATGTAAATGCCCTGAGATAGATTATTCTGTTTTGCATATTGTGTATGTATACACATTAAGAAAGGATTATTTCACCAAATCTTGAAACGCAGTATGTTAAATATATTGTATACCCTCAGATTGCTTTTTGTGGCGAAGCAGCTACAGATTTTGCCTTGGCATCAACACTTCATAACTGTTTTACTGCTACAATTGATGTCAGACTAGAAAATATGGACTCTAGCCAATTTAGAAGGTCCACTGTTATTGCAGAAATGTGATTACTACAACTATAGTAAACCAAATAGATGATGAGCATGAAAGGAAAGAGATTAATGATTTATCTAAGGTCTCACCTAGGCTTAGAAATAGAATCCAAGCATTCTGCTTCCCAGTGCAGTGTCAGTTTTGATGGACTGTTGCACAACTTCAAAATCGTATTCAAATAGTCTCCTGAAAACATTTGCAGTGTAAGTATTACTATGAAATATCCATCTGCAGAAGTTTCTAATGGTTTTAAAATCAGGCTAAACTTTCGATTAACGTTCAAGGACCTGACTCTTTGTATTCAGGAAATTTTTACATCTCTGAATATTTTTCTGCTTGGCTGTGAAATGTTGAGGTATGAGTTGTACTCTAGGCAATTGTTTATATATTGATTTTTAAAATATTTTATAATTATTTTACAAATAATAGAATTCTATAATTTATATTCATATGTATAATATGTATAAAATTATTTATTTATATGTAATTATTTATTTCTTTTATATAATTTATAATCTTAAATCCATGCCCCTCCATTGCCAGAATATGTATACTGTGTTTCTAAATCTTCATGTTTGCTCTGTTTTCAATTTTAGGACACATTTTAATCTGAGGTCCAAAACATTCAATCTCCATAAATCTAGGCTGAAATTAGCAGAAGCTGCAGATAGACAGTGCCTCAAAAGATCTTTTTTTTTTTTTGTAGATGTATGACCGTAAGACCAAGAAAATAAACAGATGGTCAGACAAATCAAGGTCTTGACTGACAGTAACATGGGACCTAGTTCAATTCTTAGGGCTTGTTATTAAAATATTTAATGTCATTTTGAACCCTTGCCCAGAAACCTAGGGGATTTTCTATTTCCTTGTAGCTCGGAAATAAGCACTTTTTCCAGGTTTGCAACAGTACAGCAAGGAATTGCAGTAACAGAAGATGTTAAAGGAGGAGAAAAAGGAACTACAATAAACCACCAATTTAGAAATGCAGAAAAGGCCAAAAACCCCAGGTTTTCTATTAAATGCCCTTGAAAGCCATGCTCCCTGCTAGTTATTCTCACTTGCTTTTACTGGATTCCCTTAATGTAGTTAATCGCTCCATCTGTTAGCTAGCTAGCAGTTTTTCCTTTGCTCTTCTCTGACTCTGATCTGGTTGGCTGTAGTTCACAGCAGCCTCTATGCTACTTCAGTGAGTTCAGAATAAGATAGATGACAAATGAAGTCTTTGCTAAAGAAAATGGGACTCATGGGCTGGAGCCTTCCTTTACTTTCCTCAAAAAAAAAAATCAAAATAACAAACTGAACCTGTTTTGCTTATTATTTCTCTTACTAACTTTGAAAGACGTACATTTAATCAAGTAATATCTTTCTGGTGACACTTTATTACTGGAAAAATGGGTGCTATTTAGTTATCCATCCTTGAATGGTTCTGTGTTGTATTTCCCCCTGCTCTACAATTTAAAGAAAGGTTCCAAAATCTAGTGTGTATCAATTAGGCCTGCTCTGACCTGGTCCTTTGTCCCACTCTAGCCGATGTGGAATGCTTTCATGGCTTTTCAGATCTGCATGGAGTGTTCCTACCTTTTGGAGCTCCTTTCTGGTTTTCAGTAGTGAGTATGATTAACCCAAAGGCTTGCAGGAGGGAGGGATGTCACATGGAGAATGCTTTGGAGTTCTCTGTCCGGATGAAAGCACTTACGCTTCTGCTGTGGGCAATGCATAGCCTCTCAGCATGGCAACCTTGCTTCTCACCTGTGATGCACCCTTCGATGAACCAGTCTTTTGTGTTGCATCCCCAAATATATACTGCCAAGGGAGCTGGCAGGTATTTGTATAATGTGAGAGGATCGTATAGTGAATAGTGATGATTAGACCACGTAGATTTTTTTAATGTTTCAAACATTTAAATGTTTTTATTTAATTTTGATACCCTGTTTTAGTCAATATTCCAAACCTTTACAGAAATGAACCACTGAGGATTTGCATTTTAATTTCTATCCCTACCACAGTTTTAGTTTCTAATTTGTCTAAAAGCCCTTGTTTCCCCACAAAAAAACCCATCTCAAACCTGTTGCTGTTAAAGAATTGCCATTATAAAATGTATATAATTTCCGTGTGGTAGCGGAGGAGAAATTGTTTGCCTTAGTTTATGTTGCTGGTTCTCTCTTGGGGTATGCAGAGAATCCATTTAAGTTGGTGAGCAACTGTGAAGGTGGCAGAATGGTCTGGTTACAACAGTCTGTGCTATTAGGGGTGAGGGCGAAGAGGGAGAGCGCTCTAATGATAGCTGGATGGGACCACAACTGGGGAGAGGCTCGACAAGGTGGTGCTTTACAATCGCCGGTGGAATGTTATGAGTGGGCACGCAGGCCAGGGCTGAGCAGCTACGGTAGAATTTCATGTGCTTGTTAGAAAGCAATGCTCCTCTTGTTTCCTTGAGCCTGAGGGATTTTCATGACCAAATTTGAATTGCTTTTATATCTGTTGGCCTCATGCTGAAGTCCTTTTCTCTAATCATATTCAAACAACTTCTCCTTTGAATTATTGATGTCTATATGTGCATTTGAAATGATGCTGTCAGGAGGAAAAAACCCCCTAATATGTGGATTTCCTTCTGATTGTGAAGAATATACATTGTAAGGTAGTCAGCTTCTTTTTCTTTATACCCTATTCTGAAGCTGCTCTTACTCTAAAATCTTTCTGTCCTTACAGTTGGTGGAAGCTGTCTGTTTCTACCCCTTTCCTCAGTAATGTTTTTGGTAGATTTCAAATTCTTATCCTTGAATTCTGGCACAGCTTATGAGGAGAAGGTTTTGCGGTCCTGACAGGAGGTTTATTTATAAAAGATATTTGTTCCCTGCGTCAACTGAGAGGGACTTCCCAGCTAGCAAAGGCAGCATGCCTTCCACCAGTCAACAATACATCAGTAGAGAACAGCAGCTCTTGCTTATAGTCTTGTAATGGGACCATCAGTAAAAGAGGAGCATCCTGACAATATAAAAGTGGATTTTTGACATATGTAAAACAATAAAGTTGCCAACCACAGTAAGAAAACAGAGGAACTCCTGTGGTCCTGACACTTTGAGGGCAGGCTTACAACAAACGTAGATGGCAATTTGGTGCAGATGGATACACATTGTAGGAAAGGTAGCTCTCATTGCAGAGTAATTGTGTATAATTTGTGAGTTAAAAATGGAGCAGAATGGCCCAAAGGATGGTATAGAAAGTTGATACTGCTCTTTAAGGCTGAAAGAAAAACAGACAAAAAACCCAGGCTTTTTTGTTGAGTGTGTGTGTGTGTTGTCTTTTTTTTTTTTTTTTTTTTTTTTTTTTTTTTTTTAAGGGTCCAGAATACAAAACAATAACCCAAAATTCAACTTCCATACAGAGATAAAATATAAAAGAGGAGAGGGGTGACAGGCTGGAGAAGGTCTCAGTCACTTTTACATGTGAGAAGGGGGAGGGTGAAGCTCCCTACTTGTACATGCATTTACAGTCACTTGAATATATGCATGGTAACCACCTAATGGAGGGTACCGAAGATTTTATTTATTGCTCAGTAAGAAAAGCAACAAAAGTTCAAACCAATATATACTTGATGTCTCCACTCATCTCGTTGTTTCATTGGAAGGTTTTATGTATCAACTGAGCAGCAAGCACATCCCATGGTTGCTTGCATAAGATTGTTAGTGTCAAACTTATGGGTGTCACCAGCAGGATCAATTATTTTGATTCTACACATCTCCAATTATTATGTTTTTTAATCGGGAGGGGGAAGAAATAGAAAATTGATTATTTGCAATGAGTGAAATCACAACCTGCATTAAACCTTCAATTATGTTTTCACAGAAAAGGACATAACAGGAAATTAGGTTATTCAAACAACGTGATACTGCCTCTTGTCCTCCCTTTCCTCACTGTCCAAGTCTAGCAGAAGAGGCTACTTTTTTTTTTTCTAATGGTTTCCTCTGTTTATTCATCAGTTTTTCTTTCTCTTTACCCATTACATAATTTTCAGAATGGATCCCACTTGTCTTTTCAGCTGCATATCTGGTGACTGCAGGACTTAATCATAACATTTTAAATTATCAGCTCCATCATTTCTTCATACAATATACAGAAAAAACCCAGGACATGGATGCCAAAGAATCTTTTTGTGATTTCCTTTTCTTTCATTCCGTGGCAATGAAGTAGAACATTGCAGAAGTGAAGTATTAAACCAGACAGTATGTTAAAAAACTGCCTTCCCCGCCCCCCCCCCCCCCCCCCCCCCCCCCCCCCGCCTTTATTCTGAGATCAGTGCTGAAGTCTTGTTTCAGGATGACTTTTTAATCTTCTGCCACTTGGTCTCAAGAGTTCTTTTTCTGTGGATGTTCAAAAATGAAAGGAATTCACATCCCATACCTTGCAATGTGAGATCACAATGTGAGATTCTTTTCAGGTTTCTTTATTCCCTGCTCTCTAAATATTTTCTTTGTAAAATAAGTTTTAGACATACTGATTGTCTGAAGATTTTAAAGTGTTGTATGAATTTTTCTTTAATTTGCTGGAAGGTCCCGTCTGCTCTCCTGACATGTAGAAATATTCCATTGTCTGTTGAACTAGAGCTGAAACACTATGAGAAATGCAGCAATCACAGGCACTTACAACATAGACAATGGGGTTTGTAGATGTGTGACCTGCTCTTCTGTGGCAACGCTGATAGTACGCACAGTGTCAACTGAGAAGTGGCAGTGTAACATCTATACTGCTGTATCAACCCCTGATTGTATGTGTATTTGGGCAAACTTTATTTTGAAGATGTGGGATAATATGTATTACATAATAGATCTGCCAAATTATTTTCACATAGCAAGTTCATTAAGTTCTCCTGTTCTTCAAGAAAGCACGGAGCAGCTGTATTTCTTCTTGCCTCTTATTGATAGGTGTACAATTATTCTACAGCTGGATTTTTGGTCTGAAAAACAAACATCAGTTGTGGAGACTATAGAGTGCCTGAATATCAACACAATATAAAAGCTAGGTGTTTACTTAGGGTACCGAAGACGTTATGAGTATCAGGATCCTTCTAGGTATTTCTAAGTGGTCACTGAGAAAGACTGATGATTTCTGGACAGCTTTACTAGAAGGAGCTAATTGAAGTTTTCGTTTATCAAAATAACAAAGAACCTAGTCTTAGAGAAATCATTGTGAAAATGTCTGTTTTCCTTATGCTGCTTTCTTATCCTTCTTTTTTCAGTGATCTGTTTTTAAATCTAATTTTCCAGTTATTTGGAATGTCTGTTCCTTGTTCCAGAAATACTGGTATCCAGCTGAGTCTGTGGCAACTTTAATAACTTTGTCTCTGAATTCTGTCCCTTCTTTTTTTAGTTCCAGTCATTCTCCTTGATCTATCTCAGCTCAAGATAGCTGGAGGAAAAAGCCCTTTCTTCTTTAGTATTTGGTAATACAAAACTTCTTTGATAGTTTGTTTAAGGTTGCCCTTTCTCAGTTTCATTGTTTGCCTGACAATTTTGTGGTTATGGATGGCATTTGCTGCTCCTTCCATTTTGTACTGGTGACCTGAACCTTGAATTCATTTAACTTGATCTTTCTTTGGTTTTGTGTCCTCTAAGTGTTATTTGTTTGACTCCGTTCCTATGTGTATGATGCCTCCAAATCAAAGTTGGTTACAAAAGTTATTGAAATACAAATACAAATCTTATGAAACACAAATCATTTGGGGCAGTGTTTCTCCTTTGCTATTTTTGTTCCTTGATGGTTTTAATCGATTTGCAGTTGATTATGAAGAATGCTACTGAGTGATCATTGTCTCTGTAATTGAGTAGCAGTTAAAGATGCTTCCTATTTGCACCTGTCGGTCTGAGCTTGCATAAAGACTTAAGCCTGTAAACTTGTAGGTGTGTTTTTCTGTTTCTGACTTTCAACACAAATAAAGGGGTGCCGGTATTCTTTTCACTACACTTATGGCTTTTATGTTACATTTAAAAATATTTTTTTGTTGTACTTATACTTTATCTTGGATTTGGAGTGGTAACTGACCGCAAAAATGTATTGTGGATGACTTTATTAAAAATATTTTTCTTTATATGAAAACATCATCTTTTGACTGTTGAAACAATGTTTTCTGCTCTCATGAGGACAATGTCCAATATACTGGTGAGCCTTCAATAAATGCTTAAATGTGAGCAGGTTTAATTGCTGTTTAGCAATTCACTAGAGAATATATTCATCACCTTACTTTTCCGTCATCCATGAGAGTTTATTCATCATCCTAAAGTATTTAATAGAACATGTATTTGCTGAAAAATAGGATACATCAGATGTATTTTAGGTAGCTGAATGCACTCAGGTTGCTGGAATCGGGATTTCTGATCCCTTAACAAATCTGAAAGAATATGGCAATAACTGAGAATTAAGTAGCTTTAGGTAATTACTGTTGGAATAAGTAGCTGATTTGTTCAGAGTATTTTCTTGTATTTTTTAATGTTTATTTTACAACAAAACTCTATTAAAACACCCGCTAACCATCAGATACATATTAAATTCATGTGTATAGATGACTCCCATGTATAGGGGTCTTGGTAGACTCAATAAAATGATATTGATTAATCCGTTTTAAATAAAAAGTACCAATTCTGATTCTAGTGTTGCTGGCATACTTTTTCATTCTGACATCTGTGGTGTAGCTGCAGAATAGAAATATTAGGGTTTCAATAGTCACATTATTTAATGAGATAATTTGTTTTATTCTAATTATACTAAAATTTTCTTATAGTGTAAAGCTTTTTTATGATTCTTTCAAAAATACTACACTGCAAGTGCATTAAAAATAAGCTATTAAAAACACTTAGGTTTTGGTAACTTTAAAACGTTTCCTTAAAGCTGAGAATTGTTTCAACTAATTTTCCTCATGTTTTGACTCTTTTTTTTTTTTTCTTGCTTATGAATTGACTGTGAATAGATGATGTAATTCTTCATTGGATTGTTTTGAAGATGCTTGTGAATTTTTTGATCAGTGTTCTCTTGATATCATTCTGAGACAACTGAAGGAAGTTTCAGTCAGTTCAGTGGGAATGAGAATGTTTCAATATTTTTCTGAGCTGGTTCACTATGTGCAATTGGAGGAAATATTTTCCCCCCCTTTCTTTACACTGTCCACTTTACATATGTGATGTGTTTTACAGCAGATACAGGTCTTGTTATCTGCTTGTAAGTCCCTATTTTAGCTGCAGTTGTTTTGTGCTACTGATGCAAAAATTAGATGAGTATTGCAATTCATAGTGTGCCAGTGAAGGTATATACTGTTATTTCTGCTTCTTGAGTGAATGAAAATTAACTAACACAGCATGAAAATAAGTTGAATTGGATTCACCTTCCTCATTCAGGTTTAAAAATTTAAATGGATATTCACAGAGAGTTTAGAGCACTCAGACTTGTAGAAACAGAGCATTCATCTGCCAGAAATATGGCCAAATTTAAATTAGCTTTCATATTGTGACAATGATTTATGGCAGTTTATTTTCCACTAGGGATTTAGCTATTGTAGAATTTTTCCCTATGTTTTTTCCTGTTAGTTTTGCCAAAAAAATGGAAGTGTAAAAGGAAGGGATTCTGTTCTGCCTTTCATGATAACAATGAAACTGTTAGCTAGGTGTTAAGCCTAGTCCCTTTCTGAGAGCCGATGTGAAGCCTATGCACAACAAAGGTTTATTTTAGAGCTTGAGTGAGATTTAAGAAGAGACATATACAGACTATTTGGAGAATTTCCTGGTCTGGAATCTTTATATTGAATGATGAGTGAATTTACAATGCATCTCATTTTAGCGAAGCATATCAGTGATAACCAAGCTAGAAAGGGCACAGATTGACTTTCAGTTAATGAAAATGGTACTTTCATTAAGCATACCTATTAGGCAGTGATATGGGTTTGTTATTGTTGCTATCTCCAGCATAATCTTAAGAATTACTTACTGGATTTTGAAAGAAAAACATTCAATATTAAAGCTGCTGGTAGGCATTTGGATGCAGCTGCATGTTTTCTTCAGGAGGAGGCAGAACGCTTCTGATCTGCTCTCTGGTGCTGGATTACTCCTTTTTGGTATAAGGCAATTCCTGAGGAATCCTGCTGTGGATACGTGTGATGTTAGACATGAGCTGAGGTGATGCCTGCTGCCCCGCTATGGGCTCCTGCCCTTTTCCTTGGGCTAGCTCTGATGCTCCTCTGACCTTGCAGTGTCTCTGGGCACAGAAGCACTGGCAGAAACCTAGTCCCAGGTGACTGGTATTCTGCTGACTTAGTTCTCTGAACTGGCTCACTGCTGGCTCGCAGGAATGGCAAAGTTTGCACACAGAGATCAACAGAATTTATTTCTAATACAGGAGAAATGAGTAAGTTGTTTCTTCCTAATAGCAATTAGTGAGTTATAATAGCTAATACATACTGATTTAGCCTTTCATATCTGCTATGGGTTGCTGGCCCTTTCTGTTTACTATCTAACTTGGTTTGCTTTCAGGCTTAGAAAGCAAGCTTGATATATATTATGGTTGAAAAGGTAGACTGTCACTATTTTCCTCTACTTTTTACAGCTCTGCAGTACTTTTCTAACTTACTCTGGATGGTTGCCATGAGCTTAGAGTTGAATGTGTAATATTGCTTGACTGTACTTACAAAACAGGGTAGATAATAGAAACGAATCTTTGTGATTCCAGTTAAGGTTTCAGACCAAGCCAAAAGGTGCAGGTTTTACAGGACTGTCAGAACACAGTGGTGTAGATGCACTCAGTTTGCTCGGAGTTGCTGTGTTTGCCTTGCTGGATATAGCTTTCCTCTACTTGCAATCACTTCCATGGCTCTGCATGGTGCACGTTTCTCAAGAGTAAATGAAGGGCTGCTTTGCACACATGCAAGTAGAAACCTAGGATGAGCTTGTGCAGTGCTGCTAATATTTATCATAAAACACTCAAATGACCTCATCAGAGACAGTTTTTACCTCAGTGTCATCAGCGCTTAGGTTGACTGACGCTTACATAGTGGGTAGCTATTCACTGTCTGGCTTTGTTATCATTTGTTGTGTGACCTCATGCCTTGCAGGCCATTTGGAGACGGGGCCTTGTGGAAAAAAATCTTGAGCATATGCCTTGGACTATTATATGATGTATAAGACTAATAGATCTGACATACAGTTGTACAGATGCATGGCTTTCGTAACCTCTTTTCCCCCCTAAGATATCTTTGCTTATATTTTCCTGTACTTAAAAAGGAGTTCCCCAGCCACTCAAATTCGGTTAAGTAGATATTTTCACTTACCCCATCTGTGAGGACAGAACCATTGCGAAAAATCTTTGCTTCTGGAGCTAATGAAGCAGTAGTAAGCAATGGTTTCCTTTGCTGTCCAACACTCAGAATAAGGTGAGACTTGCATTTTGTTGCTGGTTTTATCAGCTACTGTTGATAATAAAAAAGTGTTGGGGACTCTACTAAAGACTGCTAGCATGGACCAGCAATGAGACTTTTCTGACCTATTTTCAAAGTGTCTCTCTCCCTGACACTTCCCTTTGGTTCTTGTAACAGGTCTCCCCGGCTTTCTTTAGCTCTGTATGTGTCCTCTCTTTTTGCTGAACACTGAAAGTTACTTCCAAGACCATAAGGAACCCTGGCATGACTGAGAGCCAAGCAATTAAACTCATTGTGATAGTAAACATTGGTAAAATGTCCTATGTAGTCTTGCTGTTCGTGAGTCTCATCAAATTCTGGCTCTTTCAAAATGCCATTACAGCTAAATAGTTTGCTGCGTTGCCCTGAAGGTCATCACACACTGGCTCTTTTGGACAAAGAGTGGAAAATAAAAAAATAGTGTTTTCTTCTTTTCCAGATTAAGTCTTTTTTTTTTTTTTTCTTCCTTTTCTTTTTCACTTGGTTAATATATTTGTTATCTCAAATGCAGAACATTTTGTTCCTTCTCGAGTGACTCATTGTTCAGTGAATATGGTAGTGGACTATAAAATACCCAAAAGACAAAAAACATTTAAACTACTAACTGCACTTGATGTGTATGCTTGGTGACTTGTTCAGTTTTGTTTACTAAAACACAGACCAAACAACTTACAGCTTCTCAGTCTGTCTATTTGAGTAAAATATTAAATAGCAAGAGAAGAGCAGTTACATTTTTTTTTCCCTTTTTTTCGATGAAGCAAATCATGTTAACTGTTACGGATTTCAGTAGCTGCTGACATGTCCTAGAGCTCTTACTTGAAACACTAGTAACTGGTGTTTTCTCCTATATGTACATTTCAGACATTTTAAAAAATAAGCAGTATTTAACATTAAAATTACATTTCATGCACATGTGGTCCATTTTTTTTTTTTCCAGGTGTCCTGTGTTTTTCTTGAGGTGAATGGTTTGTGCTCATCAGACCTCAGTTGTTTATCCATGCTTATGATCTTCAAAATCGTGGTCACAGTTGCTATTACTCAGATACAGAAGAGATTTACTCAGATACAAAATGAGATTTCCTGCCCCCCCCCCCCCCCCCCCGCCAGTTACTGCAAAGTTCTTTAAGAATATCAACTACACAATTCAGAATTAAAGATTTTTGTATTGCAAATAATAAATCCATATTTATTTTCCTGGGATTTGTTTTCCTGCTTGTAGTGGTGTTTCCAAGGTGATGAAAATCAAGAGAGGTACTGATACTGTATAACTTGTGGACTAACACAAGAAAATCTTCAAGGACTAAATACAGGAAGTTTAACTAAAGCACTGTAGTGACACAAGTTTTTGTGATTTGGCATCTATGTTGGACTTCAAGTTATACTGTTAATTTGTTTTGTTATATTGTGCAGGTGAGGTAAATTAATACTGAAAAATATTTGATATGCCTTTAGAAAAAGTGGGTTGAGAGAAGATTTTAGAAATATTTAAGATTGTTTTCTTATGTGGAAAGAATTGTCTTCTGCTTAGACATGAAAATATCTGGTGTGTAATTCTAGCAAGTCTGGTCTTGTATAATTAATCTTTCTGTCTTCAGAAAGTTTAATCTGTAATACTGGGATCTTGCAGGGTGTCTTGTAGTCTATTTGTAGACTGCACAAAAGTCTTTGTTTGGGAGATGCTGGGAAATATAAACTTGCATTATAATCAATTTGGAACAGCAGTTTTCTGCTGCCTGCCCTCGCAAGGTACACTCTGACAATAATACAGATGCACTTCTAAAATAACGTAGGTGGCTGTTTACAAGTCTGCAAGCAACCTTCACTCCCTGCAACTGTTTTCAGGGGAAAGTCAGTGACAGATGCCCTAGAAATAACTAAGCAGAGTGTGTGTGTTGCTATGGAAGCTATTCTATACTGCTTGATGCACACTGCATCATCCAATTTATAAGAGCTTTGGAGCCAATCAGACAGCTTTTTTCTTTTTTTTGTTTCTTCTTTCCCCTCCAGCCACCCCCTTCTGCCGCCCTGCCCCGCCACCCCCCCCCCCCCCCCCCCCCATTTTGTCTTTGGGGGCAAATCCTGTGAATCAGAGTACAGCTGAAGCAATCTGAGAACTCCAGGAGCAAAAAAAGTAGTGATCTGATCTTTGGTGGGGTTACAGCCACTCTGCAGCTTTCCAAGGCTGTGTTAGTCGTTGTTGTGCATGTATATTCTGAGTACTAATTTGCAGTTTTGTGGCAGTTGAGTTTCTAGTTCTGGTACAGACTTAAGGAGAAGGCTTGTACTACTGAGGGTAACTTCTGTGTGTCAGTTTCCCAGGTACAAATGAATGGTTTCTTTCTCCCACACGATGTCTAATATTTTTAGACTTTAAGTGCTGCTGTGCAAAACTTCTTTTATGTCTTTGTATGTCTGGTATGATGGCACTTCATTCTTAAAGCTACTGGAATCTGAACAGCAATGACTGAGTCAGAGCCGTTGTCCCTCCTTAGCCTCCTCTCCCCTGCCCTAAGGCTAGTGCAAGATGGGAAAGAAGGATTTTTCCTGTTTTAAAAGACGTGCTTCTGTATATTCTAAACTTATTTTTTATGCACAAACCCTGCCACATTCCAGCGTACTTGGGTTGGGGTGGTGGTGGTGGTGGGTGGGTAGAGAAAAAGAATTAACTCCTGCATTGGAGCTAAGGGAGAAAAAACAACAACATTGTGGTGTTAAACATTTATGTTCAGGTTTTTTTCAGGGTTGTGATATCTTTACCACTATGTTCTCTTTCTCTTTTTTTTTTTTTTCCCTTTCTGCTGGTTCAGAGGTGAATGTGATAAATTCCCGTTACAGGGCTTACATTTTTGTGATGCTGAGTACCTGCTGATTTTCCTGAACAGGGAATATTTGCAGCTTCCCAACAGAGGTTTGCACCAGTTTCTAATGAAATTTTAAAATAGCTGAAACAGTTCTGGTTTAAGTATTTGGAAGGATATTTACAGTATCTAAATAATTACTTGTGCCATATAGGAGATATTGTTGTGATATATGTTGAGCAGACCTTATAATTAGTTCCCTAGGGAACTGAATGAAAATGTGACTCCATTCTGCACCTTCAAATAAAATGTGGCCTTGCTAATTAATCAAGTTTAAGAATACCAGGTACAGTCACATAAAACTCACCATTAATACTGGGACAAAGGTTGACAACTTTTGCTAAGAATACAAATGAAGGGGAGAACAGCAATGATTAATCATTCCCCTACTGGAAAGTGATTTTTATTTAAACCCATCCTCCCTATTATATGTAACCGCAGCTTGTTAATGGCTTAAAACTTCTTACTGCATGCTGTTAAGTAGTTTCGCAGATCACAAATGTTACTTTAAATGAGCACTTAATAACACTGAGTTAGTGAGTTTTAATGTAGTTAGCAAAGTACTGATACTTTCAGTGTAAAGTAGTGTTGTGCGAGACCATGGCATGTAAAAAATGAAAGATGTATTTTCTTCAGAACAGAAATCCAAAGGCAGAGTAGAGCATAGTGTTCTCTCTCTATCATTACTCCTGACAAATTCAGCTGCAAGGGGGGAGCATCTGTGTATCACTTCTTGAAAATGTGTGAAATATCATCTCAACATCATCTTGCTCACACTTTAAACTATCTGGATGAATTATCTGTTTTGCAGCATAAGCAGAGGGGAAGGGAATAATTGTAACTGCAATTTCAGTTCTTCACTGAGCCACAGCATATTTACTACCCTTTAGCAGTAATAACCTTGCATATAGGATACTAAGGTTGTAACTCGGTAATAAGCATCCACTGTAGTTCAAGAATGGTGGTTTGATTTCTAATGGAAGCACTGGTGGCAGAACAAACATACTTGTCAGTGCTATCTGTATTCCTTGCATCTTTACTATGGCAGACTAATGTCTCAGGATACCAAATTGATGTCCTGTGTCAACAAAAAGTTTTGTTACACCCCTAGCTAACTAATACAAAGTAAAGACAAAAATTATTTTAGTGTTATACATTTAAAGCTATAGCATCAAGAGAAAAATGGGTGCTATACAACCCATATATGAGGAATGTGTGTCTGCATGTGTGTGTATATAATACATAATTTTCTCAGTTATGAATGTGTCTTCTAGATGCACCATGTCAGATCAGAAAGAACTGTTAAAAAATTCTGATAACATCTTAAATTCTGCAGCTGAAATCAGGTTCTCGTGATCTTTAGAGCCTCAATGCATGTGGTTTCATGGCTCTCTGCATCTTATCAGTCACTCTGATGTTCTTAGTGCTGTAAAAGCATTTAAGAACTTGTCATCATCCAGAAGCTCAAGCTAAGTAAGAATTAGGTGAGTAGATGTAGTAATAGTCAACACTTTGGTGGATATGGCTTAGTGCTGCCAATTTAAGGTGGATTCCATAATACATCTGCTTTCAATTAGTGGGTGTCAGGCCCTACTACAGGTTGGAGACCTCTCTGGTTTTGTTTGCCTGAGCTTTTCTGCTTGTGCTGGGCCATTTAACTTGCTGATCCTGATCTTGACCCACTGACTTGACTTCCTGCCTCGAACCCAGACCTGCTGCACCCATATGGACTTGGGTGACAGTCACTGAATTGTGCCTGACCCTGGCTACTGTTTCAGACCAGTGCTGCTCTCCTTGCTCAGGTACTGTGGGGTTGTGCCCCATTTCAGCAAGAACACTGTCTGTGCCTACCTTGCTCCTGGCTGGTACCCCAGTCCTGCTGCTCCCTGACACTAAAAAGGCCTTCTTGAACAGTTTGTGGTTGTGGCAACTTTTTTGAGACATAAAAATGATTTAGAAATGCGCTGGTTTACATTTGCCAGGAATGAATTCTGTACTACTTGTTTTGTCTCCCAAAGCTTTGATGTGTATGAGCCTCTCTGGCAACCCCCAGTAACCACTGCAAGGCCCACTTCTTTGGTTTGGGCTTGCTTTTGAAGCTACAGAGAAACCATGTATCTTGTGGTAAGGTTTTAAAAACAAAATATCAGCTGTTCAGAGAGGCTTGGAGAGGTAGAAGATAGAAAGAAATTACTGTGGAGTTAGTCATTGGGAATGCTGTGCAGTGTGGACCTGTATATGCAAACTATCTTTACAATATATACGTATGGACAGGTCATGTTAGTCTCCTACTACTTCATTGTATTTATAACATGTATTTCAAACATCAGTTTTGAATTTAACTGTTTTCTCCTCCTGTTCGAATAGAAGCTCTCAGGTCACATAAATGCTCACTGCATTTCTAAATAGTACCACTACAATGAGTTCTTAATGCTGAAGGATCTGAATGGTATTTCTGTAGGTAGAAAACTAAAGACTCAGATTCCAACATCCACCAGAAGCCTCTGGACAATTTGAAAATTCATCTATGTTCTTTATGGACAACATTTTTCTGATTATTCTTTGTTGCAAAGGAATATACTGCAGAATCAATGCTTGTTTAATATGGGATTGAATCACTATAGTTACAAAAGATTAAAAGAAAATCTCAAATTAGAATAATTTGTCATTTATTCTCTGCAATAACAAGTGTGTTTATTTTTCGTATGCAAACTTAATTTGGTAGTGCATGTCAATTAAATGAAGAAAAAAATTCTGACAGCAAAGGGAGAATTTTGTGTTGTGTGCCAGTGTTTGAGTTGAATAAGAGATTTTATATTTTTTTGAGCTATGAAGTGTGTGTATATGTGCAGACACACACTTTCTTATAAATGCACAAGTGTATGATAAAATCTGTATCTAAGAGGCTGAGCCAAGCTTGACTGAGTAGACTCACTGGCTTAAACTTAATTCAGCATAGGGAGGAGATGTGATGCCCTACAAAAGGGCATGGAACGGGAAGGAGACTCACCAGGCAGTTAAATAAGGCTGAGGAGAGGCAGTGTGAGATGTTTCATTTGAACAAAGTCTTGAACACACATGACCTAACTGTGAAGGCTGAGTGCCCCTGAGGTAGAAGGAGTTTACCAATTCTGACATGCCGTCCTGAAGCGAAAATAATGCATGTTTCTTTTGGTAGCACTGTATCTGCTTCATCCGAGTCTTTTTCCACTTCATAAAGAACATTAATCTCCTATGCAGTGTGGTGTGGCTCCAGTTATTTACTTGGGAGCCCAGGCACTGTCTGACTCTGTAAAATCATTTTCACGAGAAGCAGTATTTGGGTAGTGATTGCTGTTGAGTTGTCCCTCTGTACTATTTCTTCTTTTGTCTCAAACATGTGTTTACAGCAAGGAAATATGGAGAGGAGAAAAAAGTTAGAAAAAAGCCCAAAGCTTTATCTAGCTGTATGAGAAAAAAGCTTTTAGGAAGGAATTTCATTGAAGAACAAAGGGCAGTGCAAAGCCTTTGCTAAAACAGTTTTAAGGGTTATAACTTCCTTCTGTCTGTGTTCCAATGGATAGGTCACAAGGCTGACATTGGTGATCTGGATGTTCAGTTGTTCTTTAAAAGAAGTGTCTATTAAAATTGAACTTCTACATTTCAGTTCTTCTGTTTGCTTGTATCTATCTCCTGAATTACTGACTCAAATACAGGACTTTTTAATTTTTTTCTTTTAGTTTTACTTTTCTTGGCACACACAAGTGATACAGCTGCAGGAGAGCTAACCAGAATTTTTTGACTGCTTGTGCCAGTATCTTTCCTCCTGAGTTTCAATGCAGAATAGTGTGCTAGCTTTCTATTGCACCTCTGAACTGCGTGGAAAGTACTAGACCTGCCCAGGTGTCCATGAGGAGCAATTTTGAGAAAACTGTCATTTCACATGTGTTTCTTAAAGAAAGTGAATTTGCAGAAGTGCCTTGTTAAGATTCAGACCTTTGCTGTTGGTGGGGAGGGGTATGAGAGCCAAGCCAGCTTGGCTGTTTAATCGAGTATGGGTTGGCAGGGCTGGCAATATCAAAGGAAAAACAAAATACAGAAGAATTTGAGATCACTGATATAGACAGAATTTGAATCTAAGATGTTTTGGATCTAATTTCAGATGAAATATTGGTGTGAGGCTTGTATGGAATCTGATTCACTATTACTGTCAAATACCTACAGACTAGCCAAATTATTTAAAAGATAAGCTGCTCTCCTGACTATCTCTTGAAGTCCGATTTGCAGTAAACTCTGCGAAACACCAAGAATACAAGCCTCAGATCACTTGATCTGTTAAAGGATGGTGCATTGTCTAATCTTTGACAGGGGTTCTTCACCCTTATATTAAATTGAGTTTGCCTTATCTATTAGATGAAGAGGTTGTGTGCTGAGGTAGCAGGCTTATCCCAGAACAAATGTTTTAGTACTTGCTCTATATTTGGAATTCTTGGCCTCTTAGTTGTGTACAGTTTTGCTGATGTGGCTGCAGTTGGGGAGCTTACTTCCAGGAGCCAGGCCACTGCTTTAGGCCATCCCAGATTCCCTGGGATGCTACAGTTAGTGTGAACGTCTCACTATACTTCCCAGTGTACATTGGCAACTTTCTTTTGACTTTGTACTGCTTTTGTTGTTGCCATATAACAGGTTTTCAAAAACTTCTAGTTAGGGGGAATCTCTTTCTAAATGTAATTAGTACAATTGAGAAATAAATGCATACCAGAAATGGTTGGGGTTTTTTGTTTTTTAAGTAAACATGTGTTGGGTAATTCATAGACTATTTTTGTCTTTTGTGTAACCAAAGGGTATAGTCAGGGCCTGCTTGTGGCACTATATTTGGATATTCAGGGAAAAATCATTACATATGCTATATAAAATTTTAAATCTCCATAACAAGGAAAGGTGGCTTGCATGGGTTTTGTGTTTTCTAAATGGAAATGAAGCTACATCAACAAAGTATTGTTACTTACATTGTTTAAAAAGGAGAGAATATACATCGTTCTAGTAAGATTAGCATTGGAAAGTTATGTATCCCAAACCAGCAATCTTTTTTTCTTCCCTTCTATTAAGACAAGCTGAACTTCTTTTTCAAAGTCTCTAAAGATAAATGCCGTCTTTCATGGCAGGTTTTAGCTCCTGCAAAACTTTTTATTTAGTAATAAATCCACTGGAAAAGAGGTTTACAAGAAAAGTGCTGACACAGCCTTAACTATCGTGGCACAATTAGTTTAGCTGCAGGTTTGTTGTAATCCCAAAACAATAACAGAAAATTGTCGTGTCAAACAAATTCCATCTGTTCTTTGTATCATGCGGTCGCTGGATTATAACTCTTCACTTATGATTATGTCCTCTTCAATCAGGCTTTCTAATATCAAAATTGCATCCAGCTTTTTAAATGCTTCCATACCGATAGTCTGAGTAGAAAGTGAGTTAGCCAAAGACAAAGCACAGAATAAATAAACTTAAGGGAGGTACTGGCATACTACTCTCTTTTATTTTCTTATTTTCTCTTCCCCCCCCCCCCCCCCCTTCACTTTTGAGGTTAAGAAAACATTTAAGTGTTGGCCAGACTAAGTCCTTTTATATCCTTGTTACAATAACACGAAGTATTAAGTGGGCAACAGTAACTCTTCTGTCTTCCTTACCACCACTAAGAACAGATAGAAAAATTGCATTTTATTGTTGTAATTGTTTGAGCAATTCTTCACCACCATGACCAAATTCTAAAAGGGGTACTAAAATCTTTTTGCTGGAGAAGTGGGAGGAAGAGATGACTGAAAATCTGCTACGTGTATATATGATTCCTTCACTTCGTCATTCTCAGATATTACCGTTTAATATATCTGATACACTGAGACTCGTATTTCTAAAAGACTTGCAGAGGGAATATTTTTGTGACAGAGCAACACGCTGAGATTGAGTTTAACTGAAAGGGATATAGTTTTTACTCTGGTTTTGTAGAGGCAGCATAAAAATCTGTGATAAGAAAAAGGCAGAAAATAGTATATTATTGTAGAAAATGGAATCCTGTTCTGAGAAAAGATGTGGAAACTGCATTCTCCGCAAAATTTCTTAGCTTACCCTTTCCATAGATGCAAAACCCAGGAAAAGTTTCTTCTCATTCTGAGAGAGAAGACATAAAGAAACAAATAGATATTTTGAGTGCTTAAAGATCTTACAAAGACTTCAGATGTTAGTCAAAACTATAAACTGTAAGAAAGCTGCATAGGCAAGTGCTGAGAAGTTTGCATTTTCATTGCTGTTCCTAGTTGACACCCCCCCGCCCTGTCCTGTTGGCTGTCCCTGCTGTGAGCGTTGCAGATACGCAGCAGTGGATTGGTTTCTTTCCATTTAGGTCAGGACCATATCTGTCCCTGCAAGACTGAATCTTCTAGCAATTACTTCAGCAAGAGGTCAGTGACAGTTCTCATGTAAAGGTAGTATCTAGGAATACCTGTCCAGAATCTTTGGCCTAAGGAGAATTCTATTTTTTTCCAAAATTCTGGACTATTATACCAATGTCACCTGGGGGGAACTAGACCCAGATACATGCTTTGAGAGTTTAGACTGTCTTTTGTCTGCTTAGTTATGGCTTCTTTGCTACCCTAAGTGTAAAACAACTTAAGCAAACTGGTATGTATAAGTATGAATTTTCACACTGATTAAGTCAATGGAATCATATTTTTATAAATACATTCAATAGAACAAAATTTGTCTAGGGTTTTGAGGCCTTACTTCTTGTCCAAGACATAATCTAGCAGTATTGATAGTTCGTTGATAGATGCTGATATCCCTTAGAAAGGAATAGGATGTAACTTGGTTCTGACCAAGGTGTGATTACCTTTCTCTCCCTAACATAGAAATATTTATTTACACAGAACACATAGTGCTGAGTTTCTCTTCTCTTCTAAAAATTCAGGTGTTATGCTTTAAAAGTTTATTCTCTATTTAAGCTTGGCATATGGGATTGATTGCCTTGTCACCTGGCCATAGTTCCTGATGCCATGCGCTAGTTGCATTGCATACAGTTCTTCATGGGACGTGCCCTATTTTTCCATACTAATGTCTTGCTTCATTCTTGCTTTGTCACATTTTTAATTTCAATTTAAGTTGGAAAAGCACTCAGTAAGGATAGTGGTTGAACAAATTTATCATCACAAAGGAACTGAGAGGCCCTTTTGTTCTTTTATTGCATGGTTACTTCTTAATGTTCTGAGACCAAACTGTCTCCTTCCTGGGAGAGAACAGATAAATGGTTACAGCAGTACCAGATGAGGCTGCAGTGCTTACAGCTGTTGGGCAAAAAGCATTTTATATGTTCAACAAATGGGGATGGATACTTTGCAAAATGTGTGTGTGTATGTGGAGAGCACTAGTTAAAACTTCCCCCAGTGAGCTTTTGTTTGAGTGTTTGGCAGAAACAAAAGAGCAGTTTCCACAACCAAATGTGTGCTTGTTGAGAATGAACTATGTTTATATAGAGGCGAGAATCCAAGCTCAAATAATGACTTTTCCTTGATGACAATGTGTTTCTCTTGTGGGATTCCTTCACTTGGGGTATCTATTACCTGCCCCATTCTTGCAGCCCGTAGGAATGGAAATACTGAGTCCTAAACTAGAAAACTCTGATGAAAGCTAGAACCTGAGCTGCTGTAGGGGAATATGCTGGAATATACGTGTCTCCTACAAATACCTGTAGAACGATATTGCTCCCCTTCCCCGCCATGTAATTCTATTTTATTTAGATTGGTTTAAGTGTATGGTGAATTCTGGTTGTATCCTCTTTATATCTATGTAAGTGACTCTTCATGTGAAATGAGGCAGGGGATGAACTTGCTGTATTTTTTCCCCTGAATCAGAGAGTTCCTACATGATTTTTTGCAAAGGTACGTGAAGGATACCAGTGACACTGCTACGTAATAAAGCCCTGGTTTCAACAGTCATCATGAATAAACATAATATGAGTTCTCAGGGCTAACATCACGAATAGATGAGTTTATGGAAATGAATAGTTTGCTGACACCATTATGTGATAATTTTCCTCAACCTTTAAATTGATGGGAAGATGAACTAGCAGCTGTCCCCAAGAGTTTCTTCAGTAGGATAATGAGAGGCAGTTGAAGGTGGTAAATCTAGTAACAACACCTATTGAAAACTGCATCTTTAATCCTGATACAACTAAAGAAGTTTTACTCCACAATTGGGAAAGAGTCAATGGCTTATCCAGCGCAAAATGTAGGGGTCAATACTGGTACATACTGCATACTACAGAAGGTTTGTGCAGTCAGTGTAGGGCACTAGTAACTGCAGAGGAGCTAGTAGCTGGAATCACATTACTTTATTTGAATTGCCTTACATTTTTTTGCTGGGTGAACTGTACTGTCTGTACTTAATTTTCTTACTCCTGAGCCAGTGTAACACACAGAAAGTAACATTACCTCCTGTGCAAAGAGATTGTTCTTCCTGCAGTATGTCACCCCTACCAGGTCTACTGCAAGATAGTTTCTGCTGAATTAATTAATAGCCTGAAAAGCAGCAGCACATAATTTGTTCAAAAGCATCATTTATTTGTATTGGTTGCCTCTCCTTATGCAGGGGGCATGATTCATCAGTCCTTTCCAGTAGCCTCTGTCAGGCTTGTCCTGTCCACCATCACTTGTTCATATTGCTGGTTGTAGAGGAATGAAGGCAGTGGGTTGATTGACATGGATGATGTGCAGCTGTAGCTCATTTCTGCTAAGTAGTTAAATAGCCCTGAGGACTGGGAGGGGGAGTTAGATGGAGCAGGAGCAGTGTGGTTTGGCCTCTGGAGGAAGGAGAAACAGTATGGATAGTAGAATCTTGTTGCAACCTACTAGTCTGCTTGTGCTGTGACAATTGGTGCCCTGTGTGAGGCCAACTGAGCTGGACTCCAGCTACAACAACTGGCACCCAATGTAGCAGAGACAAGCAGGAGAACCTGCAACCCCGTGAGAGGTGAGCTGTTGATGACTAATTGATATGGGTGTATTGCAATATTTGTTGTCTATCTTAATTCAAATGGCAGCTTTTGATGCTAATCAACCCACAGCCTTCATTCCTTTACAGCTGGTAAATTGTTTACAGGCAGGCTGAGTATACTTGACTCTGGAAGCTTGGTGAAACCTGCTACTGCTGCAGGTAGCTCTTTGGCAACAGAGAAATGAACTTTATTACATAGCTGAGTGGTGAATGGTTGTTGAGGGCCTTGGATGTGAGTCGTTTGAGATCAATTGTTCTGTTTTGCCGAGTAAAGCAGCAGGGTTGAGCTCAAGGTTTAGGGTTGATAGTTTAGAGGGAAAAAGAAAAGGATTAAGGACATCTTTAGCTTCAGTGGTAGTTACTGGCTAAATTCTCTAGTGGGGTTTAAGAGCCTTAGTGCTTCCTTACAATTTTAAACACCACAAAGCTCATACCAAAAGCAGACATTTAAGAGCTCTTCAAATTTAGAACTATTGTTATTTCTCAGTTCTCTTTGTCTGGAATACTATGGGAGAGCCTGTAACTCCATTATTTTTATTTTTTAAAGTTAAGCACACACAGTAGAATTCATCAGTGACTTGTAAATGCTAGCCAGGAATTGCAAAAAAATCTCACGGGTCTGTGTATGTCTATAAGAAACACCAAAGTAGCCATGCTGGCTTTATGTAAGCCCCACAGAAAGGCCAGAAGCTGAGGAGTATCTGAAAGAGTTTGAGAAAATGCTAGAATGAAGAAGTATACAGTAGAATGGATGAGCATGTATAAAAATTTGGCCACAGGAATAACCACTGAAACAGAGGAAAAAAACCCTCTTGTAGAAAGTTCTGCAGGAAGTGCTGTACTTTCCATGGGGAGCTTGGTCAGCCCTTCTTGGTTTTCCTTCTAATGGTGGCCCAGGATACTGACACTGCTTGAAGAGTCCAGTGAAATAAATCAGGCACTTGAAAAGGCATTCACCTGTTAAATGCAACAAATCCTAAAGCTTTAAGTCCTGTCTTAATTACAGTGGCCACAAAGTTCCAAATTCTATACCTCTACCTAATTTAGTTTTTGGGAGTAAGTGAATAAGTGGGAATCTGCAGCCATTAACTATGCAGTGAGTGTGGGGGGCAGGCTGGTTGTAGTGCATCCTCTGAGGACAACAGTCCATCATTGTATGTACACGTATCTAACAATTCCTGTCTGTTTCTGGACCGCACATACCATTTTATTACTCAAATGACTCTTCACTTTTTTGGATTAGCTAGTAGTAAAAGCTATTCCATATGTGAGTTTTCTCCAAGTAGTAGAGTATCACCTTTTCTGGAAATCCTCCGGTACTTTGTGGATGTTGGTTGTGTCTGTAGAGCAGTTCTGGTGTGCTTGTAACTGGCTTATTTTTGAAAGAAACAAGACCAAAAATCCTGTTCTGGGTGCACAGCAACTCTGCTTTGGAACTTAATGGAGATGTAAGAGTCCAGACCAATGATTTGTTGTTTGAATTGTGCTTGTCCCCTGGACTGGATGTTCCCATCATAAGACTACGTAGCATTTGAAGGGAAACCCATGAACACCATATACTATAGATAGATACATGGACCTCTTCACTGGGTGCTCTGACCTCCTGATTAGGCCCTGTTTTATCTCACTGTTTGCTGAAGTATCTACAGCTGCAGTGAACTAACACTTTCCTTCAAAGCAGTGGAAACGCTTTGAGCTAAATTGTTTGCTTGCAGAAGACAAATGGTTATTTTATTAACAAGATCTGAGACCAAAATTTGCAAGAATGAAACAGTAGAATTCTGAGAATTTTAAAAAAGTCACATTTCATTTATTTTTTCTTGATCCTTTTACCTTTCTCATTTGTATCTTTATGTGTTTCTTTGTTGTGGAGGTGTTGTAATTTAAATCTAGATTCTTGAAACACTTACCTTTGCCAGTAAGCAACAAAAACTTTACCAGAATTCCTTCAAACCTTTCTCACTGATTAGAAACTAAAAGCTGCCATAAGAAAATGTCATCCATTAGTAAACATTGTGCCTACATTAGTCATCTGCAATTCAGATTTTTTTTTCAATGTCAGCATATCTTATTTGCTAGTGTTACTTTTCCAGTATTTCATTTTTTTTAAAAACACAAACTCCTTTGTGATGTTAGTGGATAGAGTCTTAGATGCTACAGTGGACTGAATACATGATTTAACAGGCATTTTCTTTCCTTGTTGGTGTATGGATGGCTGTTCTGACATATGGGTACTTGGTAATATCTGGTGCAGGATGTGAACAATAAATTGTCTGCATGATTGGGATTAAGGGCAAGCAGAGCAAGTACCCCATAGTAATACTGATTTTAAACCACCAGTGATTTTAAGGAACATGCACATCTACATTGATCCTGGAGCAGCTTATCTTGCTGTAATTTGTCTAGGAGATCTTAGGCTTAGGTCTTTCCTGTATGTTTGACTTTATCGGTATGGAAAATCACCCTTGTGCTACACTGTTGTTTCACTGTGGATTTCATTCTTTTGGGCGATTTCAATAGATGTTTTTTGTTATGTTGCATGCGATTATTTTATGTGCTTAGTGTACACATCAGTAAAGTAAGTAGCAATGTCGAAAACATTTATAAAATTTTATTATGTCTGGAGAAGATGCAACCCCGGAAAAAGTAACTGAATTTTTCCTGGGGACTGAAAGAGCAAAGGGTACAGGGAGTGTGTATGGATGTTTTCTGAGTCTTTTAGTAGACAGTAGGGTGGGATGACTTTTTAGCACTTGGGACATTTGCTGTAGTGTTCTTTGCCTGGTTATTTATTTTAAGCTTCTCTGTATCCCTTATTTCGTTAATATTCGTCTGTATTTAGTAGGATCTGAGCTGTAATACCTGGTGGCCTGCTTCCTGTCTGAGTAATCCCACCTCCCTCATTAGCAATGAACCTTTGAGTCTGGTCATATATCCCAAAGTAGCTTTCATAAGAAAAGATTCCCCAAATATGTTTTAAACATAATTAGTTCCTTTCAGGCAGTAGTTTTTTGCTTGCATATTGCATCAAATCAACCGTACATGAATGAATGTGCCAATTTGGGATTAGAACAGTGTTTTGCCTTAATCTTAGGTAATCAAAATGTTGCAAAGGTTTTTGGTTTTTTATGTATATTTAATACACACACTTCCAAATGCTCATACTTCAAAAAACACTCTGAATACTCAGAAATGCATGGCTGTTCCAAGTTATTGATTTGTTGTTGTTTTGGGCCAGATTCTCAGGTGATATGGAATAAGACCGTTATGTTGACTCCACTGGATCTATGCTGCTAAACCACCTGAAGACTGTCCAAGAGTTCCTAGGTTTTATATTAATAGTGATGCCAATAAAAATTGAGCTGATGTCTAATATGCTTGTAATAAAACTCCAATGTTTGTTTGCTGGTTATGGGGCTATGCAAGTCTGTAAGAAACAAACTAACCAGCCAGAGAACTGTGCTGAGTGGCACTGGTTTATGTGGATTCACATTCAAGTTTTTCTTGACCAGTGATTCTCTGTTCTCAAAGGAAAATTCCCTTGTTAACTTTTGCTTCTTTGGAGGTGTGGGGATTGCGGGGGGATATACTGTCTGGGCAGAGAAGGAAGGTCCAGATGGATAAGATCTTTTGATATCTTTTTGAAAAAATGGGTGCACTTGTATGGTCTGAGAACAATGCGGGACACTTCAGGGTTATTCAGAAAGAAATTTTTCTGTGGACTTTTCTGTGTCTGGCACAGAAATGCCAGACTTGTAAACCAGCAGAGCCAGCAGAATTTTGTACTCCTTTGCACTCATCCCTCATTTTTCTCATAGAAATGTAATTTCCCAAGTGGACAGTGTTCTTAAAGATGAGTAGTGTAAGACTGTGAAAGTGTTCATCTAGAAATCTTTAGCTAGTAAATCAGTCTGTTTCACTTTTTTCTTATGTGAAGCCATTTATGTCCTGATGGAGGCTCACCTGCCCAGCCATGCTAACTCACTTGAAAATGTTATGAAGGAGTATGTGTGTGTGTGTAATGTGTGAAATAGCCTAGATGAAAATACATTTTTAGGTGGTTGACACAGGACTTTTTCCCTGAAAGTGCCACTACTTCATCCAGTATGCTGTAAGGGATGCAAGGTGAGCTTGTTTTCAGAATGTACCTTTAATGATTCTTGTGGTTTTATGTTTCTTCCTGTCAGGCAGTGAAAAAAACCCCTGTGTCTACAGAGAAAAGCTTTTAAGTGATTGAACTAGATATGTGGAATTAGGTAGGGAACCTTTGCACCCCAGCTTTACATCTTGTATGTTTAAGACTGGCCAGAAATAAGGGGGGCGTTTTTGAACTGACAACTCGCTTTCATTTTCACTTCCCTTCACCTGCATGAAGTTACCATTTACAAAATTACAGTTTTGCCTGATTTGCTTGAAGAAAATGAGGTGTAATAACTACAAACTATAAGTGGAGACTTCCTGTTCTACTTTAAATTCTTGTTTCGGTTTACACAAATATGGCAATATTAAAGGACAAATAACTTATTTGAGACTAGCTGTCTTTGGATAATATCAACTCTAGGACAAATGTCCTCAATAAAAGTTTGTTCAGGGAAGAGGTGTCTCAGGGAGATCTTTAAAGATTTTATCAACATATTGTGATTAATATTAACTGCATTACTTTATAGGAATTTATTTGGAAACCTCCATAGTCATCTTTTATTTAATGTTCTTCATGTTGCTAGTGAATTTGAAACTGATATGATGCAAGGAGCCATGTAATCTTGTGCTATTTTCCTGTAAGCTTTTAAAAAAAGAAGCAGAGTCTGTTGACAAGAGTTGGAATAGCTAAATTGTACCAGAAGTCACTTATTTAGTGGAATTTCTCTTTTAGAATTGTCTACAAGCCATGTCTTAGGACAGTGCAAGTGTATGGGAAAGTCTTGCTCCTTGCAAGTGTATGGGGAAGTTCCATATAAAAACAAAACGTTGAAAGAAAACCCTCTAGAGAGTGTAGGTTTTTCTGCAATAATGCAACTATTAAGGCCAATGTCTTGATCAAACCTCCAGTAGCTCCTTGTCCGTTTACACTGTTTTCAAAAAGGAAACTGAAAATTGATTTTTTTTTTCCTGGTTTTGCTCCTGGAATAAAATTGTGTTATGTTGTATGGCTGTGCTTCACTAAATAGCTGCTCTGTTTTACCCTGGAGGCAGTTTTGTGTCTGTACTGTGTGAAATGATCCCTGGTTAGCAGCAATCTTTATATAGCAATTTAATAAAGGTTAGTAACTCTTACCTCTAACCTACAGTTAAAGAAACAAAGATGCAGAGCGTTATTTGCCCAACTGCAGCACCTACTTGGGTGGTTTATTTGTTTCTTTAAAATTTTTCTTTCCCTGCTTCCTGCATATAGAAGATGCTGAATCTGGTAACTGAAAAAAAAAACAACCCCAACCGTATCTGGAAAGAGCTGGACAAACAGTTCTCTTATTTCAAATTTTATAAGCCAAATCCACAGTTTTGAAGTTCATGACAAATTAGTGGTCACTGATGCTGTGAAAGATTTACTTAATGTGTGCAATATTGTTGCCATTTTCTGCTACTTTGCAAATCTACAGTCTATAAACAGATGCTATTTTGTAGTGTCTACCTGAAGTTTTATGGAAATTGTGAAGATTCCTTTTGCTGTAGCCATATTTTAAAGAACCCGTTCCTACTGCCCCATATTAAAGTACCTTGTTATAAACATACAGACAATGGTGTTTTGTAGTTAGGGAGGTAATGATTTAATTACCAAAGTCAAGGCAGTTGTGAGATTAATTGTAAAGTAAAAGTAGTGACTCTGCTATGCCCGTATGTTCTCTTCTTGTTACAGATGAAATAGATGGCAAATTTAACGGTCATTTTTCATTCTTGAAGAGAAGTTGTTTGTTATAATTACCCTGACCAAGTTCCTGAGTGCTTCTAGAAACAGCTATGTCCTATAGACTGAAATTACAGGTTGATGAAGAAGAAAAAAGATGATTCTGTAATTTCAAATTGCTTATTTTATAATAACTGAATTAATTTTATGTGTAGACTTTATGATCTTTAAGAGTTGATTCACATTTTTCTTTAATTTTGGTTTCCTTGCCACAGAAACAGAGCACTGATGTGCTGAAGATGATATTCTAAAATTACCCAATTTCCCCCTTTTTAAAAACAATTCTACACCTACTATGTATATATTTCTTTTGTGCTTTTCCCAAATGACAATAGAATGTTATGACTGTGGGGAAAATGAAATGCAGTGATTCTTCTTCAGCAATGCAGGTGAAGGTCACCCAGAGTTTGTTCCTGCATTTTGAGTAACAACACAAATCACAGAATAACTCGGATTGGAAGGAACTTCAGATTTTTAAATAACTTTGGGTTTGGATAAGAAAACAGTGTCTCAGAACAGATTCAAGGGGCTGCTGTTGTTTTCAGTTATTTTGTATTTCTTATCCTATTTAACAAGCCCTTACTTGTCTATGAATTTTAACATATACCTATTTAAAACAAAGCTCACATTTTAATTGCACAAAGGAGCACAAAGAAACAGGTGGGAAGGCAGGTGTTTTCCTGCTATAAATTTTTCTGGTGATTGGTGATTCACTTGTACTTCTCTCCATGTCAGTAATGGATGCTATATATAATTCCAGGTTGAGAGATGGCCACCTGCCTCTCTGAGCTGGCATGTCTTGTGTAATGTGTCCTACAAATACATCCACCTCTTGCAGCAAAATTTTAATTCACTTGTTGTAAGGTTAATTATTTAAAATAAAAAAATGCTCAGTTTGGGATATATGTAAGGTTATAAATGAATCTATTGTAAGTGCCACTTATAAAACAGGATGACCTGAATTAAGATCAGAATGTGACCCTAACTCTGTGCTGTTTAGGTACCCCGGAATTTCATTAGATTTATTAGGAAAAGTTTAAGACAATATGATATACGTGGTACAATTACTGTTCTGAATGAATTGATATGCTACTTGAAAGTGTATTTTCTACATTAAAAAAAGTAATTGAAGCTACAGTTTGAATGGAGGTGCTATCAAAAGTGACTTGTAAACAGCCACAGCTAAGGAGCGACTTTTTTGCCAGAGGATTTGGATTTCCAGGCTTGGCCAGACATTTCCCACTTAAGCTGAAGAGCTGTGACTGTTAACAGGCTGCATTAGGAACCAGTTGCCTCTCAGTAGATCTCCCACGGACTGGGGGAAGTGAGGAAAGATAGGCTTAGAAACCATAAAGCAACCTTTTAAAGATCATGTGAACATTATGATGATTTTTTTTCTTACAGCAATAAAATTTGCACCACGGGAGACCTGGAGGCTGGGTGAGGTCTGGGAAAAGGTATCCTATACACCACAGTGGCTGGCAGGCCTGCATAGATTGGCTGTGGAGTTTGGGGTGATAACGTTCTCCATCCTTCCCAATACATTTGTGCTTGATTAATTAATGGATTAATTCTGTGCACTAGTGGGGAACTAACTCGATCCTCCCTGTATGGACTGTTGTTCATATGGTGTGGTGATCATGTAAGGAACAGAATGCAATATTACGAGCTTACCCTCCAAAGTTTAGTGATTGGTTTAATGTAGTGCTCTTCTGTGTTGAATGCATTTGCTCATTTAGGTTGTTACCTATCGGCGTGATGAATTTTCACTTGCCTGATGTTAAATAAATGAACTGCAGTCTGCAGATAGGTTACTTTGAAAGTGTGATTCCCTTAATGCAGATTTTTTTACAGGCTGCACTGGTGTAATAGTTTTGGTTTCACTTTGTTGCTTCTCTTAGGTTCTAACCATCAGAGGGATGCAGTATCTTATCTACTATGAATCAGACATCTTTTTATTTCCTTCTTTCTACGTCTCTGCATTTGGCCTTAGGTCCAGGAATACATGCTGAAGTGCATATATTGCATGCCTTCCCTTGCTTGCTGTGGAGAACGGGAACAAATGAGGACTGGAACTTTCTCTCTGCCCCCAGTGACACTGACCAGTGTGATGTACTCCTGCAGAATTGTTCTTTGGTATTGTTACTAGCTAGTGATAAATGTACTCTTTGTCCCCAAGCCTGAGCAAAGACAAAACTGTTCGGCAGTTTTTTTTTTCTTTGTGGAAGGCTGGGCAAGGAGTTGCTGTGGTTCCAGGACAAGGTGTGAGGCAGCATTGTGGTATTCAGAGGTCACGTTTAGCCTTGTTGCAGTCCTGGAAAGTAATCCTTGGCACCCTACTTGCTAAGGTTTTGACTTGCTCATCTTCAGAAAGTTATTAGATCTTAACGATATACTAATTTTGATGATGAAAGATATTCTACCAATATCGTCAATATCATTAGTCTTAGTTTTTTAATGACTAGATTTATTTTCTTTTTCTTATCTCTCTAGTTTTTCTCTGGAGTGGAAGTGTTATCTTGTAATATAGGGTTGAGAGACCTGGTTCTAGGTTCAACTTGTCACAGATTGTTCTTATATAAGAACGTTGCTGTACTTATATGATAAGTTTATAGATCCAGGTCTTACACTGAATGCTACAAAGACTGTATGTGACCAAAAGATTTGTGTTTTAAACTTAAAAAGAACAAATGAAAGGAAGGAGGGCCTGAAGAGGAAACATAAAATTAATCATGTTGTTGTTATTTTTGCATGTTAGGAGCTGCTTGAGTATTTCACCAGCTTTCTCATCTGTACTTTTGACATTTAATTGCAATTTTTGCATCTGGTGACTAGCTTTTCCTGCAGTGATTAGCTGCACTTGCATGGTTTAGCCTGTGTCATCTGAGGTGGTTCTAATTCTTGTTCCGTGACAAGAGTAAATGTAGTCCCACATAATTCAATCAATTACTGGGTTGCACTACTTTTTTAAAGACTCCTAGGATAGGAGATTATTTGAAATTTGGGTTTTGTTTGAGTAAGGCTTAAATTCACTATAGATGAAGGCACTCTGAGACCTCTTGAGTGCAGCTGCTTAGTGATTTATTATACCTAAGGGGAAGCAGGATTGCACAGGCATCATGTTGCTTTGGGATCACTTTGCTACTGGACAAGATTCAAAGATAGATAAGTAAATTTTTCTTAAATATTTGATAGCATTACTGGAAATCATTAAACAAATACTGGAAATCATTAAACAAAAAAAAAAATCATGCAATAAACCAATTCTGGGTTACATAACCTTTCAGGTAGTTGTAGAGAGCAATAAGATCTCCCCTGAGCCCCCTTCGCTCCAGACTAAATGACCCATGTTCCCTCTGCTGCTCCTCATAGGACTTGTTCTCTAGACCTTTCATCAGCTTTGTTTCCCATCTCTGGACACACTTAATCACCTCAATGTCTTTCTTGTAGTGAGGGTCCCAAACCTGAACACAGTATTCAAGGTGCGGCCTCACTGGAGCCGAGCACAGGGGCATGATCACTTCCCTGGTCCTGCTGGCCACCCTGTTTCAGACACAAGCCAAGATGCTATTGGCTGCATTGGCTGCCTGGGCACACTGCTGGCTCGTATTCAGCTTGCTGTTGACCAGTGTTGTGGTTTAAACCCAGCCAACAACTATCACCACAGCTGCTCACCCACTCCCCCATGTCAGGATGGAGGAGAGAATCAGAAGAGTAAAAGTGAGAAAACTTGTGGGTTGGGAAAAAGACATTTTAATAGGTAAAGCAAAAGCCGGGCACGCAAGCAAATCAAACCAAGGAATTCATTTACCACTTCCCATTGGTGGGCAGGTGTTCCGTCACCTCCAGGAAAGCAAATGGGTTCTGTCACATGTAATGGTTACTTGGGAAGACAAATACTGTAACTCTGAACATGCCCCCCTTCCTCCTTGTTCTGCCAGCTTTATATACTCGGCATGTCATTCTATGGTATGGAATATCCCTATGGCTAGTTGGGGTCAGCTGTCCTGGCTGTGTCCCCTCCCAGTTTCTTAGGCCCTGCCAATGAGAAGGCTGGAGGGGCACGAGAAACTGAAAAGTCCTTGACTTAGTATAAACATTACTTAGCAACAACTGAAAACATCAGTATATTATCAACATTATTCTGGAACCACATCCAAAACACAGCACTGCACCAGCTACTAAGAAGAAAATTGTCTCAGCTGAACCCAAGACAACTCACACCCCCAGGTCCTATCCCAGCCACTCTTCCCCAAGCCTGTGGCTTTGCATGGGGCTGTTGTGACCCAGGTGCAGGACCTGGCACTTGTCCTTGTTGAACCTCATAAGATTGGCCTCAGCCCGTGGGTCCAGCCTGCCCACACCCCTCTGCAGCCTCTGCAGAGCCTTCCTGTCCTCCAGCAGATCAGCACCTCCCCCTGCAACTTGGTGTCCTCTGCAGCCTGACCGAGGGGCACTTGATCCCCTTGTCCAGACGATCGATACAGACATTAACCAGGGCTGGCCCCAGCACGGAGCCCTGGGGACACCCTGTGTGCCTGGCACCAGTGGGATGTGACTCCATCCCCCAACCACGCTTTGGGCTCGGCACCCAGCCAGCTTCTGACCCAGCACAGAGCACCACCAGCCCCACTGTGAGCAGCTGGTTTCTCCAGGAGATGCTGTGGGAGACGGTATCAAATGGTTTACACTAAGGTCCTGGTAAGCACCATCCACCACCTTTCCCTCGCCCACTAGGTGGGCCATCTTGTTATAGAAGGAGATCAGGTTCATCAGGCAGAACCTGCGTTTCATAAACCCGTGCCTGCTGTTGTGTAAACCAACCCATAGTCAAAGCACCCAAAATTCTGCCAGTGATACCAGGCTTGGAGTCAGGTATTGATCTGCTGGCTCTTCCTATTTCTTCCCTCATCATTTCTTGCTATTGGAAGGATAGAGGAGTAGATGATACCCCTTCTTTATTTCTAAAGGTGTTCTGAGGCCCAAATTACTGATATTTGCTAAGTGCTTTTTGATTCTCCGTTGAAAGAATTATACTGTTCTGCTTGGTGAGAGCAAAGTTTGAGAAGTTACTTAGAATTCTGACAGTTGCCTTCCTACCGAGGACTCAGCCAAGCCTAATGGAGAGCACTACGACTTAAATTGTTAAAACACTTTTCATTGTTACACTTAGTGAATCACAATTTTGCTTTATACTTCTTTTTGCAGGAGTACTGGCATAATTTGAAGCAACAGCTACTTTAATAGGATGTAATGAGCAATTAATGAGCAAAATAATATCTGTGGTGTTCATGGTAACAGCATGTCATTGCTCCTTTGTTCCTGTTCTCATCATCTTCTTCTTCAGCATCTGACCTATAGTCAGTTTTCTTTTAATGCTTATCTACAGTACTATTACTTTAGGCAAGACCTCATCATCCCTCTCAGCACAGAGAAAATTGATAGCGTGAAGAATTACATAAAAAGAGAATGATATGCTTTTCTTGACATAACTAGTTTCGCTCTCCACCTGTGTTGATAGCAATGACATCCTCATCCAACTTCTTGCTGTCTCCTTTTCCTCCGAGTGGCGTTGTTTATAAATTAAATGTTTCCTTTCAAGCTGCAACGTGTCCTGAATTCTGCAGTAGAATTTGAAAATGCGTAGTATCGAACTTTAAAAAAGTCCTTTTGACTTTTAGTGTATTCCATAGGGCCTCATGTTCCAATGTGGTTTTGAGAATCCTTTTCCTGGAAAGTGCTGCTGGTGACAGCTTGTGCCAGCTCTGCCAGGACATAATCACAAGGAGGAGGCACATGGGTCCAGCTCAGCTCCTTGTCTTTGCATGGCAGCTGCTTGCTCCAAGCAGGGTTGGGCAAAGGAAAAGGTATTTGCCTGTTTTTATGTGGTGTAAGGGTCAGAATAGTCTTTTCCATCACCAGAAAAATCTGGAGAGTTAAAACAGAAGCTGGGAAGAAATGTTTCAGATGTAACTTTGTTTCAATAATTCAAGATTCTCAGCTATTTATTCTCATTCCCCAAACAGTGTTTGTCTTGAGAACTCGGGGGAATCAGCTGACTTCATTTTAGCCTCAAGGTGTATTCAAGAGCAGTAACTGCATTGGAAATCAGGAAGTAATAACGCACAACTTCTAGAATTTTTTTTTTTTTTAAATTTACATTTCTATAACATCAGGAGTTTGTTTTTAACAGGGAGGAATCTATATTCAGCCATGAAGTTTAATACACCTGAGAGTTTCAGTTTACTTTAGTAAAAGATGTAAAAGTTAGTTCATTATGATTACATGCTCTCTATTTCTGTACCCCAAGACAAGAATGTATTTTTTCCATAGGCTTCCTGGGGAGGAAACAATACACTGAAATGTAAATACAGCTTTTCCACAGCATGATTGATGCTACAGTACTCAGATATTAATACTGAGTAGTCCACCAGGACAGTATTGTACTACTAGAATTTTAATTTACCTATAACATCTAGGAAAAAAAAAAAATTAAAAATAAAGTCAGGCAGATAAACCCTTTTTTTGTCAAGATAGTTTTGTCACATAGTTGTGATGAAAAGCAGGGCTAAAGTTCTTAACAGCATAATATGGATATCCCTTTTCATGGGATTGCTTATGTGTGAAGGTAAGCAGGTGTATCAAGTTTTGGACAGATGAATGGAGAGGTGAATGGTGAACCATAAACCTGGAGCCAGTTCCATTGTAGCAGCTGTATATAGAAGATCAGGCTGTAGTTTTTGAAAGCTTGGAAAACTTGCAGGCTGTTCATTGAAAGGCAGGGACCTACAAGTGGGAGGAAAACTGGCCATCCTTTATCCAGAGGAAAGTTTGCTGCCATTTAAGTAGGTTTATATTTTCATTGTTCTCATTGTAACTGTGTGGCTTTGCTTATTGTAGTTTTATTGAGTGTGTGTTGGGAGAATTGGAAACTTCTAAGCCTGAGAAAAAAATATTCTTTGGGAAAGGACCGGACCAAGCCTGTATTAGCTGTTCAGGTGTGGTGAAAGAACACTGAAAAGATAGGTAAGGATGGAGCAGAAGGCCATGCAGATTTACCCAAACTAATTTTAAACTGAAGGATCTGGTTTGTATTAAGTGTTGCTGTGGCAGAACACGTAGGCAACTGGAACTAAGGATAAATCCAAATCCTAGTGTCCTGGTACACACAAATTCTAAGGCTTTGAAGTGTTTGCTCCTGTCTCTTTAGCACTCTAAACTTTTAAGTTTTATTGTTTGTTTCAAGCTTTTTGTGCTTAACATACGCTTTTGTCAATCCTACTGTGTAATTTTAGGAAACAATGCTATTTTGCTTTTGCTATAATGGAAGATGAAGCAGTGAAAGAAGCTGTGTGGAGACAGGGTTTGTGTTACCTAATCCGCAGTAGACAGGGTTCTTTCTCTATTTTAAGAGATTACAGGAAAAGATTTGTGGCCATTCAAGGCATTCTGCATCCTCTAATTTGCCTACTTCCATTCTTTATTTTGAAGTACCCTGAAAAACTCTAGTGTTCTTCCTTGCAGAAGCAGGCATATCTTATTTTGAGCCAATCTGTTTTCAGTAAAATCCTCTCTCTGTCCTGATAAAAATTTCCCACTGTGTTGATCTATGGAGCTGAATTGCTGATTTGATAAACTGTGATGAAAAAGTAATTTGTCTCTCTGAAATAAAGGTTAACTGTCTGCCAGATTTCACTGTTGAAAACAACTGTTCTTTGCCTAGAGAAAAATGAGTTAGGGGAAAATTGAAATCTGGTAAAAACATCTTTTCCTCCCGTTAATCATAAGGCTTAACTGGTTTTGCTAAATGTGAATTGCTTATGTCTCAGGTGAGGTGAAATCTGAGTGTGTATATTCAAATCAAGAGTGATCTCCTCCTAGTAACTAGGCCAAAAAGAGTACAGAGATGATGTTCGTTCCTGAAGTGTATGCAGATTAGGAGTGCATCCATATTGTCTTGCATGCTGCACTGCACACAGAGTTGAAAGGCGTGCTGTGAAATCCCCCTTGGCTCTGACTGGGCTGGTCTGCCTACCTGACTCTATGCAGGTCATGCAGACCTCCCAGCTCAGATTCCTGGAACGGCGAAGCAACAGCAGTAAGTCCCTGTGTTTCCATTAATTGCTCTGGAGCTGAATCACTTGCCCAGGTCCCACAGACAAGCCAAACAATCCTCAAGATGCAGTCTGTTGACTCACCTTCAGGTATCATAGTGTGTCCTAAATGTATTTCTTGAAACTAATAGCACTTAGGCATCATTCTGAACTTGATGCATTGCCTGTTTGCACGAAGAGAAAATATTCTTACAATTTGGTTAGGGGAATAGCTTTTTAGAGACTGTTTATTTTTCTGATAAACACAGAAAATTTTTATAATAAAGATTCTCTCGCAAAAGGAATAAACAAAGGTGTGCTGACAGGAAAGAAGTTGCAATGTTTTGGAACTTTGCATATATGATAGTAAATTGGATTCCTATTGCAATATATGTATTTTTTAACTTCAGTAGTAGGTGGATTAATCTTTATTAGTTGTCATATAGTTGTCATTTTATAGTAATAACCTGCATGTCTTAGGCATTAGTGTTTGTTTCATTTAGAGACATAATTTCTAAAATAATTTAAACATAATTTTTTTTAAGCTGGAATGTGCTGATATTTTCAAAACCTGTTTTGGCACAGATCATGCACACAAGGTAAAGGTCATACTGGTCAACAGAGACAACTTTTGATTCATTAAGAAGTTGAAGGTAAAATAACAGTTGCTAGTATTTGTCAGGTGATTGATTAGTTTCTCAGTGATAAACATGAAGGAAAATCTTTATGCCACAAGCTGCTTTGTCAAGTAGCTTGGAGAAGGCTGCGTTTGATAGATAGAGCCTTCAGGGAAGAACCTAAAAGGAATCGATTGTTGTCCTGACTATAACATAGCATGAGTTCATCATTAAGCAACTCTGCTCATCATTAATTCTCAGCAGTCCATCTGCCTTTGTTTTAGGTTCATATACTACCTACTTTTCACTCTAATCACCTACAAAAATTTGAACTGAGTATTTAACATCCAAAATACTTGTCCTAATAGCTAGTAGCTTTGGATTTTTGTTCCAGAAACATACAAGTACTTGTATTTCTCAGCTAGAAACAGGTTTTGGACTAGAAAGGGAAAAAGAGTTGTTTACAATTAAACAAAGACTTTCCTTCTTGTGACTAGCAAGTCACCATCCTTGTCTTCTGTCATACCTACTCTCAGGTTAACATCAGATCTTTCACAGCTGATTGAAAGCGGGCAACACTGTGTTTTGTCTGGTCAAACCATAAGGATGACAGCAATATTTGCTGCATTTTCCTGTGGTTCATCTTTTTGTAAACAACCATAGAAATTACTTTTGCTTTTCTGTCCCTTTGGGTCAGTTTATTGTACAGAAACACATCGGGATTCTGCATAAGAGAAAATGCTTGGTCATGTAGGCTGGCAAAATCCAAGACAAATAAATAAAGAAAACATGTTGCCATTAAAGATTATGTAAATCTCAAATTGCCTTAATTATATGTACGATAAGGTTCGTAAATATCCATCTCTTCTGTGAGCTTAAGTGGGTTGCCATTTGGGCATTTTAGTTTTTTTGAGAGAGACACAGAGTGAGTTGTACAACAGTACTTTCTTTTCTAGACAATTCTTTTGGCTTGGGACTCTCAGCTACCTTGGCTTTTTGGTTTGCCAAATAGATACTGAAGAAAATTTTGCATTTGCCAATAATAACTATGAGATCAGTGTCCCTAGATAATATAAATCCTGACTTTGAGCCTGGCTTTGAAACTTTACCTAATCTTCACATTTCACATTATCACCCGTGTATTAGCAACCATGGATTTTAAAATAAAAATCTTCCTATTCATAACAACATGCCAAACAGCTCTGGGAAATTTAAAATACCTTTTTTGTATTCATTGGTGATGCTAATGCAGCTATCATGATTGATGATTTTGATTTACTTGAAATTGCTGACAGGAACCGGGCGGGGGGGGGGGGGGGGGGGGGGGAAGAAAAAATGTTTTTCAGTTTTTGTACAAAATATTCTATGTCAGTTTAGAAAGCAGGGGGACAAATGTGAGCCATATCTTATAGCGGTGGCAGAACATGCGCCTCTGCAACACACCTTCCCTGTGGGAGGCAAGTGCTTGCTGTGGAGTCCCAAACCTTGTTAATTTGGCTTTTAAATTGTAGTGTGACTGCTCAGGGTACCCACCATAGTAAGAAATCAAGGCCAACCATGCACAGTGCAGTTCCTTCAGAAAAGAAGTATAATCCTTCAGTATAACCTGATGACATGCTTATCTTTTGTAGGTAACATGAGGAGGATCATTTTATAAATGGTTTCTCTGTCATCTTGTCAGTTGGGAGAGAGAGCTCTGAGAGAATTGTGATAATGTCATCTTGTGAATTTTCTGAAAATTCTGTCACAGATGAACTTTTGAAAATTTTTGTTTAAATGGCCACAGCTATGGATGGTTTCATAGAGAACATTTGTCTTGTGTCTCATCTCATTCTTCGTACATAATGCTAGAAACACTTAGCATTGGAGAGGATGTATCTGAGGAGGGTAATGCGAAGAAAATCTTGCAAACTGCTCTTTCATGGTGAGCCATTTGACTGAGGTCTGTGAGAGATGATTAATACTTACTGTTAGCAATAAGCAGCACACACAGTGGAATATCAGCTAAGATCACCAGATGCTCCTGTTACACTTCAATGTAAATGAAAAGTAGCTTAGCTGAAGACAGTTTCAATTGTGCAATGAAAAGGAGATATTATTTTACCTGAACACATCACGTCTGCTAAGTCTGTAAAACATCTATTCCATGCTGACAGTTCCCAGAAAAGCTACTCAGCCCGTGTATTTGCCAAGGATTCTTTCTTTCACTCCCTGAACTGGCAAGGGTTATCAATGTACTCGCACACAGAGTTCATCATAGTCTCCTTTTCCATTAATTTGTATTAAATGAAGCAGGAGAGCTGCAGCAATAACCAAACCTTCTCTCTTTCTAGCCTCCATATTATGCTTTTAACAGGAATGGAAACAATCAAAAAAGGTGTGTTGTTTTTTTGGTTTTTTTTTTTTTTTTTTTTAAGAAACACAAAATCTCCCACTAATGTTTTAATGAGGAATCCACTTAAGAGGACTTTATTTTAAAATGAACTTGGTGTGCATTTTCTGTATTGATACTAAAAGGATACCATATATCTTGATTATTGAGAAGGAAGTTCTAAATTTTTGTTCAGAAATTACTTCAGGAAGCATTTAAACAGAAGTTAACAGGGGAGAAAAGTGGTGATGTGTCACCTTTTATTACCTGGCCTCTTGAGTCTGAATGTAATGAAGAGTAATTTTATTTTTGGCTATAACTTGGCTGGGCTGGCAATCTCCAGAAATCTGGTATAATGTTCTCAGTGTCTAGCCCTACTTCTTGATTCCTGTATTTTTCTAGGTGTTTCTCCTCTCTTGCTTTTTCTGGTAGTCACAGGTTTCTGCAGCAGTGTTTGCAACTTGAGCGGTAGGTTTTGTGCTAGCAGTCACCACGCGCAAGGAGAGTCTTTATAAACACTTTCCCATCTGTGTGACAACACTGTTAAAAGCACAGATCCTGAACGCCCCGTTACGGCCAAAAAGAGTCTGGTAAGCACTCTGAGAGTAAAGGTGATTTTTGAGTTGCAATTACATGTTGAGTAAATTGAACAAAAACTTTAGAGAGGTTTTGATGCTTGTAGTCCTACAGTCCAGTGCATTTGAGAAAAGTGTATTGAAACCAAATCCACAGCTGCTCTTTGTAGATCTCAATTTTGTGGAAATAAAAGACATGAAAACACCTTCTGGGCTCAAGTGAGGAGTGACCTACATTGCCACTCTTAGCTAAGTGCTCACTGAAGAAAAATCTGCAGAAGATAGGATGGTTGTTCCGCACCTAAAAGACCTTAGTAAAGAACTCGGACATTTTATGTAGGCCTCAATTGCACAGGGATGCTCATGAGACTGCCAAGGCTCATATTATGTGCTGAAAATCCAGGCCAAGCTGAACAAAAAATGTCCTGTGTTGGGAGCTGAAATAAAAAGAATAACAACACAGGCTTATGTTTGTTCACCTAGACTGCAAACTGTAATGCAGTCTTTGTAGATTAATACTTACCAAGAGGTTCCCAAGTTCTCTGTACATTTATGAGGGTGATTTGTTGAGCATTGACAGTGGGAATAGCAGCTTTACAACAGCTGTAGCAACTGCTGTTTCGTGATTAACAATGCTGTTTTTACTAGTTCATCTGCTCTGCCTGCGTTAAAGTAGCATAGGGAGGCTGGACTGGAGTCTAACCCATGGGTTACTGATACATTCTTATGTCAGAGATTCCATGACTATAAAGGCCATGGATTTTTTGCCTGCTTGTTTTCCTATTTTTAATGGTTAAATAAGAGAAATAACACGATGGAAGTGAGTTTTCCTTAGAGGAGAAGGATAGGATCAGGGAGTGCTTGGTAGTGGGTGTGCTGAATCTCTTTATCCCTGCTGTCTCTAACACCCTCTAGTATTTTGCAGGTGATCTGCTTCTGTTCCCCTTACTGACTCCTCGGGAGTTCTCAGACCTTTCCAACCCACTCCTGATCCTCAGGCGCACCATCTTCAGTTCCCAACAGCACATCCCAAACAGCAGAGTTAACCTGTTCAGTACCCCCACCGGATTCTCTTCTCCAGGACCCAAAATCCCTTTCACTTCTAGTCCTTCCTAGTCCCTTCACTAGTCCTTCCTAGTGCCTAAACCCCCTGTCAAACCTTTCATTTACTGCCTCAGGATCCTTAGTTTCTTCCACTCCAGGACCTCCACTTCTACAAACTCGCCCTTTGCATTTCCAGTCTTCAATCCAAATTCACATTTTTCAGTTCTGCATTTTGATTTTACATTCTTGCTGGCTACTGGCACCACTACCATCCTGCACTCTGTATTGAAGCGTGGTCTAAGCTTCTGGGCTCTTTGGTAGGTTTTTTTTTCATTTGCTTGTTCAAAGAGAAATTTTTTTGATATTAGGAGTTGTTACTGGAAACACACCTTGACAGGATGCTGAAAGCAGAAATGTAAGGTATGCATGGGAGTGGAGTGATGACATACCTACATATCTTGGTCAAAGTTTATTTTTACATAAACAAGTGGAGAGATTTTAGGTGCTGTTTGTGCAGAAATCTCCGTTCGCTCTTGATCTGTCCAGGAGAGCTGCAGGTGGATTTGGTTATATTGTCTGTCAGGTATTTCAGCAAGCACAAGCAGCAGCAGCTTTCAGCATTTCTGTTTTCTGCAGAGCTTATGGCTTAGTGCACTTGGATGGGAAATTCGAGGTCTGTAATAATTCACGAATTGCACTGATACCTACCTATCCATTTCTTTCATCTTCTTTAATTTATTTGGAGATTGAAGTTCTACTTTTGTAATTTACTTTGCTCTTGGTCTGTGCACTTACTTTTGTACTTCTAGCAACAAGGTCATCAAAATACACTTTCTAATGAAATACAGTTATCCAGGAAGTGTAGAAAATGCAACAAACATGCTTTAGGGCAAATAAATACAAATACAACTATGTTATAGTGTAAATAGAAACGTAACTTTTAATTTAGTGTGACAGTACAGTAGCTGTTGTGATCAAGATTTGGAAGTACTTTTTGGAAGAAATGTTTTGTTTCTCAGCAGAAGATGACAGAATCCAATATAGAAAGTTGTAATTGGTCTTCCAGCATAAAACACCAGTTTCCTTCACTCTCCCCTCAATATAGCACAAGATTATGTGTTTTTATAAGCCTGCCGAGCTGAAATCTCAAGGAATAGATTTACATGGGGCATTAACTGCAATATGTAGCTAGGAAGCTGTGCAATAAAAGAAAGATATGCTGAAATTCCTGCAAATTACAGACCTAATCCACTTCCTGGGTGGCTCCAGGGAGCTCAGTTTTAAAGGATAGCCTCATCTCAGCAAAGAATAGATTAGCCTGTATGTATCTCTTGTAATTAATGAGGAGAAAACCCCTGAAGGTTCAACCGAAAGAAGGCAAAATTGCAGATAGCAGACTGGGGAAAGCAGGATTTTATATGTAGAATGGGATGGCCAATTAGCTTTTATTTTCTATAGGAAATAGGACTGTTTAATCTTGCAGGGAAGTTGTGAAGTGGTAGCTGGTCCTTGATATCGGAGAGGAATTGGTTTGTTACTACTGAGTCACAAAGTGTTTTGTTACTGATACTGAAATAGTTTTCATGTTTGAGAGCTAATCTTAAGGAATTAGTTATGTTGTGAAGTGAATCCCGACTAGAGTGAGTGCACCAGCTGAGGAGGACAAGGGAAACCACCTGAACCGTGTGAATCTTGAAGATAGCTTCCCACCTCTCCCTGAATTGTTTCCAGCCCTTCAGAATGACAGTCAGTACCTCAGGACACTTTTTAATGGAAAACTTCTGGTTTGTCTGTGCTTCATGTTGGAAATGGCCACCAAGCAACATCAGACAAGAAAGGAGGCACTTGACCTTCCTTGTCATTGCTAGTTCCTTTGCAAGCAATTACAAGCAGTGCATTAATTAATGTGCTGGAATAAGGCATTAACGCTAGATTGTATATTAAGATTAATGTAACCTTAATGTGTTAGTTTTTGTGACAGGGTATTTGTGAACACACATGTACATCTAGGCACAATGTTATATTTAGTTTCATTAATCATTGTCGCTGTTGTGATGCAGTGACTTGTAGTCTTTCCCAAGAAGACGTATAGGTATGAAAGGAAATAACAGTGACTGTCCTTTCAGTAAACTTTGACTATATCCTATTTGGGTGTTATTGCAAAGTCCGCTTATACTGCTACAAAAATTTGATTCTTCAATAAGAGCTTGTATTTTTGTGACTTCTACTGATGGAGAGACCAGCAGCTTTGTTCCATACTTTAAACTTACGAGTTCTTCAGATTCTAGAACTGGCAAGTGGTCAGTAGTTATTTATCTGTTAATTTATTTATCAATCAATCAATCTGTAAATAACATTTTCCCAGAATGATGTGCCTCAATTGTGTGTTATTAATGGAATGCATTTGATATCACCACAGTTAGACACTTTGCATAAGCAGTTGCCAGAAAATGGTATTTTCTGCTTTGTTTTGAAGCCATGTCATTAGTCTCTGGGAGAAAGGCCATTCCAAAGTTTTTTTTAGTTAGGCTGATATCCTCAAAAATAGATTTAAGTGTGATTTTGTGTAGGCAATTTTCAAATTAAATTTTGGCTTCACATGTTATTGTTTCCTTAAAGCTTTAAAACTTAAACTTATTCTTATATTAATGAAAAATAAGTTCAGGAAAATATGACTTAAACATGTGTGCTACATAAAGATGTCAAAAGTACTATAATTATATTTCATCAAGTGTAACTTAACATTTTAATAGGTAGTGTCTAGGGCTGATCTGACAAGGCATTTTTAAAGTTTTGAAATGAATGCTCAAAATAAGAAAACATGCCACTTAAACTTAATGAATCATTTCTATAAGGTAGGGGCTTGTTAGAAATGCCAGAGAAGTATTTAGCTTACAAGGGGCTCTGTTATATTCTGAAGTAGGAGGTGTTCTTTCACTTTTGATTTCAAAGAGAGAAAAATCCCCATACTTCCCTTTTACCTACTGTTGCAGAAGGAAAAGGCCAGCCCTTTGCCAAAAGTCTCTAGCATGACTTTAGGCTGAATCGGTGCAAATTCTTCAAAATATAATTAATTGCATTACATTAAAGTTATCCAACCAGACCTTCCACTGTATAATCAACAGCAGTAAGTTGACAAGTTTATCAATCACTTTACAAGACAAATCCTGATTAAATAAGAAAGGGACTTAATCTTTATATTACAACATAAATCATGTGTACTGCTCACTAAGAGATGGGATCAATTTAATTTTCTACAGCTGTGCTACTGACAGCTATTGTTTATAAAGCAACACAGAAATACTCGCGTTAAATCAAGAACTTGGCTGGGAGTGCAGCTGCGTATCAGCTTGCCTGAATCAGAAGACCAAGAAGATCCTGATATCTGACTTCAGCTGATGTAGCATCTCCTTCTGCGAGGCACTGTGACTGGTACGTTTACATTTGAGAAGAGGCAGTACAGCAGAGGTGGCTAGTGAGGGGGAGCCCCATCTGCTGTTAGAGCAGCGGGGATGTGGGGATGGTCTGCTCTGCAAGGGTAGGGATTGTCCGTTGAATATGTGTAACATTAGAGAGTACCATAACTCGTGTTATACCTTATGCCTGGCATGTATGCATGTGTGTACTTACATGGTATATGGTGGATCTATACTATGTATGTAGTTAATTTGAACTATGGCTTTATTAAACCCTAATACGAAACTTCCATCCGGAGATACACCCATGATGATTAGAGCTTCTTACCTTTAGCTTCCTTCTCTCTATCTTCAGGCCCTCCTTTTTCTTAGTTAATTGCCACCTTTGTTTCTAATGTGGTTATTGAGTCCTCTTTGTGTATCTAACACTGGTGTTCAACGTTGCAGCTTATTGACTTCATTTATATGTGGTTAAATTTAAAGAAGCTTTGAGGTCCCTGATATGCAGCTGGTGAATCCTGGTGGTTTAGCAGCATGTTTGCAAAAGATATTCAGAAGATGCTTGGCATCTGACTGAATACAAATCCAGGATGAAAACATAAAGCTGAGAGCCAAATTTTCCACTGGTGTACATGCATCATGCTTCCAACAGAAAACATAGCCTTCCAATGAACAGCAGCTGCACACCTTCAGTAGGGGGAAGTATTCTCAGTGCTGCCATCTGCCTTGTTTTTAAGGAGGGGGAGGCACAAACTGATAGAATTTGTGTACTGCACATCATCAGCAGGGTGTATGAGGCATATAATTTTTTTTTAATGCAAAACCTCATTTCTTTTAAATATATCCCTCTTGGTTGTAGCTTTAATTTACTGAATATTTCTGAATACATGAATGTATTTTTTATTAAAGAACAGAAAAAAGTTTCCTGTTGTTTGTGCATTACTTTTGGTGGTTTAATTAATTGTCTAGACTAAAGGTACGATGTAGTTCTTAGTTCAGATGTCTCCTGCAGCTAAAGGCATGTATTTCTTAAAGGGATTAAGTAGCTATGAAGGCTGGGAAATGAATTGATTTTGGAAACCTCCCAAAACTTCCTTGTGTAATGATTTTTGTCATGGTGAGAGCTATAGGGGCTGGGGTTCCAGGCAGAAAAATTAATCTCTGCCCCAACACAGTGAAACAATTCCTGAATAGTTCTATTGATGTTCCTCTTCAAGAGCAAATTGCTTGTAAATACTTACCTTCTACTTCTGAAATATTTGACTGCAAATTCTTCATCATTTTGGTATCTTGGTGAAGAGAGAAGAAAGTTCCTTCTGCAAGGAATGAGAGTGTCCTGCACTGCTGCATAGTAGTGTGAGTTAATGAAATTCATTTATTACCACAATCTTTCAAGTGCTGTTTTCCTGAGCAGAGGCCACCACCAGGCCACCACGAAATAACAAGCCAGCCTCTTTAATGCACTGCAGCAAATGGCTTCGGTGCTGTTGGTTCAGAGCACCAGCACAGCAAGAGAGAAGCTGTTGCTGTCCTCGTAGTTTGTCTTTCCTAAATTTTGGAGTCTAGTCTAGTGAGTGTAGCCATAGTCTCTCTGCCAGAAGCAGAGCACTTTCCTTTTTCTGGTTTTGTCTGTGATCCTGGATTCCTGCTGTCTCTTGTGAAGGAGCAGGAATCTGAAATGTTGAAATTACTCAGTAGTTGAGAGTACCCATAAAGCGTGGAGGCCAGGTACTGAATAATACTAATATCTGGGTGCTTGTCTCCCTGCTTTCTTGGATCTCATGAGGTGGTCTGTCCAAACCCTGAATAGGCTGGGAGGCAGCCCCTAAGTAATTCTGATATGTGCTGGTGAAAAGACGGACCGTACTTCACATCACAGTGGGGCAATACGGCATGTACGTGTGTACAGGCAATCAAATTCTTGACAAAAACATGCTTTGCAGTAAATTAATTTCAATGTAAGTAAGCTGATTTCAGTGGTGTTAAAGAGAAAATTGGAAAAGATTCATGGAAAAGTGAAAAATTACAAGAAAGTGTCAATATCCTGGAAATTGTTCACTGATGTTGATTGAAAATACAAAGATAAGCTACTTTCTGGGGAACATCTACAGTAGCCAGCTTCTTTTTTTTTTTTTTTTTTTTTTTTTTTTTTTTTCTCCTGGTCTGCATTTGTTCACTTTGCAGTTCACTTGTGACATTAATGAGATTATTCTACTGATCATAACAATTGCATGTGTTGCTATATAAACACAGTCAGGATTAGACTTTGCTATGAGATTTGGTACATCTGTACAGTAGAAGGGCACCTTTACCGGAAAGCTTATGATTGAGTAAACAAGACTCAGTAATAAAATAAACAGTGATAAAGTACCAAAATACTACTAATAACATTTTATACATGGAAGAAAGAGATATGTGGAAATTAAAACTGTATTTGGGGTTTTCACTTGGGAGACTACCTACAGTTAAATGAATCATTTATTGTTGTGATGTGCTGTTGTATGAAACAAGATGAGTTAAAAATTTATTCCTCTGTATCACTGAAAAGAAAAGTGAGAGCCTGGGGGGAGAGCCTTTGTGACACTGAATTTTATTGCCCTCATGGATTGCTCTTTGATTTCCTGGATCAGCTTTTGAAATTGATTGGTTTTGTGCTGCTATGAGTCAGCGGCTGGGGCACTGGGAGTGAGATAGTTCCTCTGCTTTCCTGAATTTGGGTTAGAGATGGATACTGCAGTGGAATGGGTCTTACTGGTAGATGCAGGCTGTAGAGACCTTATAACCAACAAGTATGCACAGAGGTGCAACAGACAAATGGCTAATGTTCCCTGCCTGTTGGTTTTGCTGGCTTCTGGCTTTCTTGGGCTTTATGGACAAAGAATAAAGCTCTCGTCTTTACTCCTGCTTCCCCACCCCCCATTTCAGGCAATCAGACAGATCATATATTAAAGAACCAATCCTTTCATGTTCACTGAATATTTCCAAATACATTTTGGACATTTTTAGCTATACAGTCATGCTGAGTTGTATTTACAAGTAGTACTTACTCTAAACTTTCCATACTGTTGTTGAGACATACTTTGTTTTAAGCATGCGTTTCTTAGCACGCATGCTGAACTCTGTAATGTCATCAATGCCCTGTCCACTACCACTTAAATGTTTTCCCAGTAATGATAAAAGGTTATGTTTTTGCAGTCTCTGAAATGCTTAGTAGAATATTCAAAAGTCTTTTGATTGCCAGATTGTGAAATTTGTTATAAATCATGATGATGATTCATTGCACTGTTGCTCAGAGGTGACAGTGACTTTTTAATGCGTATTGAGTGAAAATTGGGTGTGAGAAATTGCACTGGCAACACTAGTTGTTACAGTCATTAGTACTGATCTGATTGTGATGTGTGTGTGTTTGGTTTTTGTTTTTTTTTTTAATTCAACATGCACTTCACATGCTCATGCAAGCCACCTTGGAAATTTAAGCTTTTCTAAAGAGAAATGCATGACGTGAGTAGCATTTGCACAAACATTTAAAAACATTAATGATTCTAACTCTCTCTTACCCTAGAGTTAACATAAATGAATACAGAAATTAATTCATTGAAATTCACCTTGGCTGCTTTTTCAAGATTTCCAGCAAAAATAACAGCTATAGTACAAGGGGTTGGGGTTTTATTTTTTGTTTAGATTCCTTCATGATGGCTGTGGTCAATTCCTACATCGTCTTCTGAGCTTCATGAGCACACTGTCCTTAACTGTTGTCTTTGAGCCTTCTCCCATTGCAGGGGTTCATGGATTGGTCACACCAGGCTGCAGTCTACCCCAACTAATGCGAGTAGTCCAGGAGAGTCGTATAGCATGTACCCTTTGTCTGTTCTTAAATTCCTGTGTTCCATATAGAGGAGTTATTTCATGGGTAGAGCTTAGGAGACTGTTTTCAAGGTGGAATTTGGTCTGGGACCATAAATTGTTAGCAATCTTCAGAAGACTTCCCTTGGAACCCTTTCAATACAGTGTAATTTTTTTAGAGGAAATATTTTATGTTGACTTTGGGACTTCTTCCAAGGGGTGCAAATAATTTCTGTAGACAGCCACAGTCTTAAAAAGCTACCTTTGTGCTTCTCATCCTGTTTTGATGTTTTCCATTGCCATTGACTGTATGTATTTAAGACATGAAGCTCCAGAATGAAAAGATGTCTTAAAAGAGCTGTCATAATGAGAAATGCTACTGGTAAAGACAGTCACAAGATTTTAATTGAGTAATTGTTATTTTTGTTGAAGAAGGAATGTCATGTACTGTATCTTGGACAAAATAAGATAGACATGAAAACCTAAGGACCAGTAGAACTTAATTTATGCATTTGCTTGAAAAGGAATATCAAAAGGCATCATTGCACGTTGCTTATGTAAGCTTACACATTTTATTTGTATAGGTGTTTGTCACTTCTAGATGTCACTGTTCAGGAAAATACCTGATATCAACCTTATGTTGAAAAAGAAAAACATTAAAGCAGCCTTGCATGTTGTCTCTGATGTGGATCAAAGGTAATTGTATTCATTTGGAGTGGAAGCTAAAGTAAGGGAAAACTTCACCATCTTAGTTGTGTTCTTTATGTACCTTCAGAAAGAAGAGAAAGCAGCATGACTTTGGGAATAACAGATAGCTCTGGGGCTGTCAGGAGGATGTCAGAATCTTCTTGATTTTGGAAAGGCATTGATCTTTAAAAATAGACCCCTGTATCCACACTTAGATATTAAAAAAAAAATAAAAAATCTCTGGGTGTAATTAAGTTTGTATGTCAAAACTAGTCAGATTTTTTTAGCACTTCCTTTTTAAGTCTCAACACAGCTATTTTTATTTCATCTGACAAATTAAATCTTTCATTGCTGCTTCCTTTATATTATGGAATCTGTGCTAATCTCTGAAGTATATGCAAGAATATTTTATCTATTCATTGTATTTTATTTTCCTGGCAACAAAAATTTGCTGTTTTCACAGCTGAACATTAGAAACATTACAAGTATCTGTGAATTTTACATTTATTATTTTTCTGTAGAGTTGTTGTTTCAGAAAGTCAAAGAACTTGAAATATACTTTAAGTATTATATTCTCAAATAGAAATGAAGACTATAGGTAGTCCTTGAAGAGGAAGTTATGAAGAATTCTGGAAAGGGAAAACGTATCTTTGTCACCAAGTTTAGAAAGATATTCCAAAATGTCATTTTCAGTATAGTTATTGAAATATTCTAAGTAATTTTATTTGTATTAATCAGCCTAATATATTGCTTATAATAGGGTTTTTATTAAAAAGATGAAGAACTGTACTAAATATTCAAACAAATCACAGATAAAGTTGACATTTTTTTAATTTGCCTGTATTGTTCACATTTTGATGAATGCACATTTGGTCAGCAATAATAATTTTGATAATTGATAATATGATAGTTACTAAAATCAATCAAAACATTTATATTTTTTTAAAACTGAGTACAATATTATTACACTTGTTGGAGCTACAAACTTCTGTGGGTGATTCTGTGTTGCTGTGTATCTTCTGCTGTCCTTCCATCTGTGCTGGGATGGTCAACAGACTCACATTTTGCACAGATGTACTCATCTAAGCCTATGCTATTTTTCAATTTTAAAGCAAGTAGATCAATATACAGATGATAAAACCATACTGTGGAATATTTTATTAGGTTCTACAAACTAAAAGGCCTTTCCAAGATCAATATCAAATCTTTTCCTAGTCAAAACCCAAGTTTCAGTTGCTTATCCTTATGATTTTAGGTAATAGCTGGGAAAATCTGAGGAGAAAAAGGAAAGAGAACCAACTTAAAAACACAGCATGAAGAGGCTTCATCAAGATCTTGTGAAATAGGCTAAAGTCCAGAATTCACACTGGGACAATGAAACATTTTAATTATGCCAGAGGGAGGTTGTGACCACTCTTCTGGCTCTGAGTTGAAGCTTCTGTTCAGTTTGTTGCAGAGATGAAAGTGGTGCCTTTTTTTTTTTCTAAAGCAGAAATTAGGGCAAAAGAAAGTGAGGCACAAGCTGACTCTTGGACATCTGCTGCCAGAACTGCCAGCTAGTGTGAGCTCCGTAATACCTTGTGCAGGAAGAAATAGAAGAAATATTGACGAAACCTGTTTTGATAGGTCTTAACATGTGCTTGAGTTAGCTTGCATTTGGAGTGGGTGGGTGTTGGCTGTTGGTTGTTTCTGTCCGTGTAACCTGGTGTAGAGCTGAATTGCATGTCTCTGCTTTTTGTGTAGGGCTGTAGAGTGGCTTTCAAACACCAGACTTGCACAGCACTGCATTGTACAGGGTGTGTAGTGTGATTTGCTTCCTCCTTGTCAGTTGTAGTATCTCCCAATGACTTAGATCAAAACTCTGCAACATGTCCTGACATTGTTGATGAAAACTACATCAGCCAGTCTTTGTAACTGTTACTGATAATTAACGTCATGATTTTGGGTGAACACAGAAGGCAATACTAACTTTTTGGTAGTAATAGTACTGGATCTTCAGTAGTGATGATGATGAAACTTGAAAACCATGACAAAATAAAACCAAAGCATTTCAAAGGTTAGAGCCTTTGTAGTCTCCTGATGCCAGCTTTCCTAAACGTGTCTGTGCCAGGCAGCTCTACCAGACAAACACCCAAAAATGGTATATTATAAAAATAATAGATTTTTCCTGTTTTTTTCTTAGTAAAATTAGTTGGAATCTGAAAGAAAATAGATTATGATGAAAAGGAAAATATTTTTTTCCTTAAGTTATTTAATATTAATCCAAATGCTAGCTGGTTTATTCTTTTGCTTTGTCTGTGCTTCAGTCTGCATCTGGCTAAGCTTGTAGATTTGTATCTAAGTTACTGGAAAAACTGAGCACTGGACAGATAGCTTCTAATGATTTAAGTATCACTTCCTTTATTTAGGACAATTTCTTACTTATTGGAGCTCATTCACTGGTATATGACGTGGTTTGTCAAACTCTGAATTCTTTGTGGTTCTGCACAAAGGTTCTGGTATATTTGGCCATCAGCATGGAAAAGAAGTTTAGGTATAATAACTGCCTTGGAAGAATTTAAATCTGGATTAAAATAAAAAAAAAATCCTGAAACTGAAGATGTTTTCCTGATTCAGGGATGAATCAGAAATACAAAAGATTACGTGTTATTTTGGACTACATAGACTATGAAACGATACACAGAATTTCCATAAATATGTAAGAAATTAATCATGATGTTTTAGAATTAGTAAATTTAAAAACTCAATGAGGGCCTCGGTGAGGCAAAAACAGAGCTCAGGAAGGCAAAAAAAAAAATATCCCAAATTAAAACCTAGGATAAACTTATCCAAACAAGCAAAGTCTAATGTCCGACAGGACTTTTCAGTGGATCTTGGAATGGTTTGTGCTGTGTTTATTCAGGGTCCACTTCTAACAAATGTGCTTGTTAAGGATTTGGGAATGGGAATGGAGAGGAAACTTCAACGGTGTATTTGGGAGAAAGCTCTTGTAGAATGATTGCAATTCACGTCAGTCTTGAAGGGCCTGGAGATGTGGTCCCCTGTTAAAAAGATGGAATTTCATAGAGACAGAGGCAGTGCAATGTATTAAGGGAGCAGAACCGCTCAGCACAAGTACGCGGTGGCGTCCATAGGCTTTACAGCCTGCAACAGAAGAAGCCCTGAAATGGAGTGGATTGCAGACTGCCTGCCTACCTGTTTGTCAAGAGACTGACACTGCTTATTTCATAAAGGCACATCTCGCTTCGGGATGTGTTAGCAAGAGTTTTCCATGTAAGAAACAGGAGGTAATTAATCTGTGCTATTTGGAGCTAATGAGGCAGAAATATTGCTCAGATTTGGACATCATGCTGATGATGTCTGACACAGTGATGTCAAACATACTGACAAATTTCAAAGGAGAGCAAAATGGAAATCATGACCAGTGAAGAAAGATTAAGTGAAGTAGGTTTACTTGATCAGAAGAGAAGAGAAGGCAGGACAGTGCGTTGCTCTTCAGTTGCTCTTTGCCCCGTGCCTGGGTCAGGCAGGAAGAAACAGAATGCAGGCTGCTGGTACTGCTGCTAATGACATCAAATACCAAGTATGAGAGTGCTCTAAAGCAGCTGCTGGATTAGCCAACTGATGTCAGAATGCTGATGTCTCATGTGAGGGATTAGTTTTATCCACTTCTATGTCACTCCACAGCCATTACAGTGCTAGGCCAAAGCTGTAAGGAGCAAAGGCTACCTTGTGAGGAGCAGCATGAAACTTCTGGGTCGATGCTGAAAAAAATGAGCAGCGACAATTCATCTCTCGGTGACAGTAGTAAAAGCTAACAAACATATGTGATGGGGCAGGTAGTAGTACGTTACTCCATTGCCTGTATGCATATTTTTTATCCTGTGTGGATATAAAGCAATCTGCGGCAGTTTATCCTTAATGGGCTAAAAATGTTTTCAAAAACTTAATAAGACTGTTTTGAAAAAATATATTGATTAAAAGATTTATTTATTTATTTTAAAGCAGCTGTGGGACTGTGTGCAGTATTTATGGAGTCAAGGTCATCATGGATTCAGGCAAATACATTAGACTCTATTTTTAGGAGAGTAAGAGCAGGAAAGCAGTACAGCAGGCTAACTACAGAGGATACAGAATTTCCTTTCTTGTTAAGAATAGGTTTGATAGATATCTGTCATAGATTACATCAATATCCTTCAGTCCTTAATGTAAAGTTTGTGTTGCATAGTCTTTTGCCATCTGTTCAGACTTCTTTTTCATTGATGCGATGAAAACCACACAAAACACTACCTTGTTTTCCAAACTAAGGGTTTTTTCATCTTCTTCCAGCACCTTCTTCCAGGTCACTTGATATATTTCTCTATATATTTTTTATCTTGTACGATTTGTTCTCTGATCACATCTATTTATCTCAACAAAATAAATACAGCAAAGAGAAAAGTAGTAAGCAGTAGAGAGAAGCAAAAAGAAGATTGGAGACAGGAAGGAGAAAAAATTGCCTAATTACAATATTATGTGTGCAGAATCCAAAGGGAATGCTCTTGCTGTGGTAGAGTGAAATGCTGCAGGAAGAAGTAGGTGTAATAAAGAGGAAAGCAGTGGATAAAACAGGATAACAGAGCAGGTAAGGGGAAATTCAGAAAGCTTGTGGGAGTTGAAAGAAGAATGAAAACAGCCAGGGGAGCTAAGGGAGAACAGCTGACAAATGGAGACAGAAGCTGAAAGGGGACTAGAGTGGAGCAGATGGTGGGTAGGGTGGGCAAACAAGAAAGTGAAATAGCTGAAAAAACTAGTTCAGAGTAGGTAGTAGAGATGGAAAACAGCAATATCCAGAGAGAGCTTGGTAAAAGGATGGGAGTTGGAGGAATGGCTGAAAAGTGTTGAAGGAAGCTGGGAAGGAATCAAGTGACAAAATACAACAAAGAATTAACATTTGAGAGGAGCAGAGAGCATAATATCAAAAGCAGAAGAGCTCTACAAGAGGCTTTTCAGACCCTTCAGCCAGCTCCTCTTTTAGGCCTGCTCTTGCCACCAGCCCTGTAGCTTCCTTTTCCAGGTGCTGGTTATTTATTCCAGTGTTAATATAGCTTCTGCAGCTTTATCTTGAAATCCTGGTTTGATCTCCTCTTTGAGATGTCAGTTTTCACAAATTTAATAAACACTATCATCCATTCTAAACACATTAGGAGAAAGCTTGTTTACCCTTTGTTTCCTGGAACAGGAAATTCTGGAATGTTAACTACTCTGTGCCGTTTTGCCTGTTTTACCATATTCACTTGCATCGGAGAGATTTCACTTTCAGCTGTTCTGCATTACTCTAAGTGGGTTGATAACATTTTAATGTCATTTATAGTTTCAACCTGAGTAGATTATTTTTTTTTATTGCTTTCATGCTACTTAGTTGGGTTCAGTGAATGAAGAACCTTCCCTCTACCATTTCTGTGCAGTAAGAACAACGTATTTGTTCACAAGATTTGTTGGAGTAGGACTCTGAGCCCATTTGGAATAGACAGGAGTAGTTTCTCAACTATGCAAAAATTATGTCCCGCAGACACCAGTTCTTCCAGTGTTGTGAATTATAACTGTGTATCTCATGTCTAACAGGAGCAAAAACCTGTAAGGAAGAGGCTGATGGAGGGGAGAAAGGGCACTCTGCCAGCCTCTGCTGCAATCATGTTGGCTATCATAGGCTTCGCTTAGTGGAAGGTTAAAACGGTAAAGCCATGCATTCTCCTCAAACTCTCTTGATGTAACTCCATGATACAGAAATACAAATATTCTTATACATTCTTGTAGACTCCTTTTCTTTGTGTCCTGTGAGAGTCTTAAATTAAACTTCTATTTCAGATGGTGCTCAAATGCCCTGCCAACCTTTGCAGGCTTTATATTTTGATTAGGGGAAGAATGGGACACTTTTTCCCTTTTTTCCAGACCTTCATAATTTTTGTTCATGTTTTCATGCACAGGAGCGTAATTAATGATTTTGGTATTTAAAGTATTGTTGTCTAAATCTTGTATGCTCATAGGAATACAGCAGGTCACGTTTCCCAGAATTATTATTCAAGGTCCAACAAAAAATAGGCAGCTGTCATGATACTAAGACCACTTAGTTCACATTCCAAAGATATCTCAGTAACAGCAGGAAGATGACAGATGTACTGAAACCTGCTGAGACAGATGGGGTCCCAGGATCACCCGAAATGGCTGTTACCGTCGGTGCCATACACCGAAATGAAACCCTTGAAAATAAAGGAAACGGGAAAGGCTGCCAGCCAGCCAGGTCACACGTGAGATGTTTTCGCCCCCAATTTCTTTTGAAGATCTGTCCAATATGGTTCATAAAACTTCATGAACAAGCAAGTTTATTCTGTTATATATGTGATAGATTTGAAAATACTTATATTTTGAAATAAGTATTATAGCCCTTGTTTATCAAGGGTCTTTCCCTGTGCCTGCTTTTCTTTCTTTTCCTGTCCACCCCATACCTTTGAACCTGTTGGCCAATTTTAGTTGTTTTGTAAGTAGTTACAGATCTCAGAGAAGAAATACATTCCTTTCTCCTTCTTTTCTTTTTATTTTTAACTTTTTTTTTTTTTAAATTTTGTGAGGTGGGAGATAGACCATGAAAGTGCCTCCACTGAAAGCAATAATGGAAAGCTGCTTTCTTTGACATGAGAGAATCTATATGAAATGAGGCACTGGAAAACATCAGCCTATATTATATCACTGCCCACAGGCTTTTTTCTAATACTTTCAGTCTGCTGTTGTACGAGGATCTGTTGAACTTCTGGGGCAGTAGAAGTTCATGACTTCTCATATAACATTTACATTCATTTAATTAATTTATTTTCCAGTCAAGACTGTGACTGGATTTCAGTGGTCAAACAGTTAATAGCATGTGTGCTTAGGCACTCTTTAATTTATTTTTTGGCTATGCAATGGAAAGTGCTAGGGGATGCATGCTCAGATTCCTTAATAATAAATTTAATGGCTCTGATACACAATTTCTATTAGAAGATAGATTAGGAAACAAGTTTTGGATCTTTTTTTTAAAGTTAAAGTAGAAATTGTTAAGAAAAATCTCTCAATCTCTAAAGTAAGTCTTAATAAGAAAATAAATCCTGAGAGATACCTATTTGGATCCTCTCTCTAGGCATGGAAGCTGTATGGAAACATATCAGACTGTTTTTCTTTTATCAGACACTTTAGCAGCAGAGTTAAAACAGCTCAGTCTGCCATAGCTTCTGTTCTGCTAGCAGCCCTGCATGCCAACTGGCCGCTGTTACCATGTGTGGGGTTTTTGTGAGTTTTTTTTCAGCATTTATCATTTTGTTCTGAGGTATAAATGATCCAAATCCTTGTAAACCTTTAATATGTATGTAAGATGCTTTGTGCATTATTCAGGCAAGATGTAAAATTCTTGTAAAATATTTCACGTAGGAAATACTTTAAGATTTTGCCAAAGAAAGCAATTTCTGTTTGCAAATGGTAAAACTCTTAAACGGCTGTTTTCAACAATCCATGTGGCTTTCAAGGTATTATCTATCTAAAGAGAGTGGGAAGTTAAGTTTTTTTTTTAATTTATTGAACCCATCTTGAAAATCAGAAGCCAAAGATTCTTGCAAATACCTGAGAGGCTTGAGTATAGAGTCATGTGTAATTGCTGAAGATCTGACACACACCTGGACATGTTCTGGACAGTGTTTGCAGCTCCTCAGAGTGCTAAAATCATAAAAAGGGTGTGAAATAAAACTCAAGACTGCTGGGGACTCATCTGTAATCAACCCTTCATTTGAAATATTCTAAAAGGTATTTGTTCCAATTAAGTTTCTCTAAAGTGTAATTATTCTAAAGAGAGTGTGACATATTTTTTGACATTAGTAGGCAAAAATTCACACATCTGGGATAAATTGAAGCAGAGTGCAGTTACTTACCCAGATGGTGGCATATTTATCCTACCTTACTCAGCTGAAGTCTGAGACAGATGTTATTTACAACTACAGAATCATGTTGCAAGTATGATTTACACAGAATGCAAATAAGTAAACTTCTTAGGGTTGGTGACCAAGTAGGAAAAGAATATATACCTGTTTGGATCAAACACATTTAAATTTGCTGTTTCTCTAGTTAGAATGTTTTTCATTCAACACCAACCATTGTTGTGACAAAAAAAAAAAAAAAAAAAAATTCTTGGAAAGGAAACATGAAAATAGAGTTATAAGCTTCTTTTAAACAAAACAGTTGTCCTTAGAGCTTTTGTGGCAGATGTGACAGGCAGGTTCTCAGGGTTTTCCCGAGGGACCTAACTGCCCTTTGTACAGCCCAGGGAGGAGCCATGTCAAGCTTTCAGGTGAAGGCAGGCAGGTTGCTAAACTGTCTGCTAAATTCTGCTTATATGCAGATTGCCTGGAGTTTTGGGCACTCTATTTAATAATTTTGTCTTGTTTCTTCTGTTAAAAAACAAAAGACAACTAACTTCAAAATGAAGCAAATAAATACAGTAAATACATTGGGATACTCTTCTGACTCAATCTTTATTTGTGCAATTCTCTGTATTCCAGAGAAAATATTACTTTAGAGGGATGTTAAGGTTACAAGTTGAAGGTTCTAAAATTAAGGGCTGCCGTATTGAAACATCATTGCTCTGATGAAAGCTGGACCAGGCAGAACCAGGTTGGGGAATGTGGCTAGCTGGGTGAATGCTTTGCTGTGAATACAAATACATTAGCTGGTTGTGGTGAGTGAGGGTACGTTTCTGTTTCCTCAATAAACCCATTACTGGGCAATTAGTATTACTTCAATCCAACAGCATGACTTTAATTAGAATGTATTTTTTTCCTCCATTCAGGAAGGGAGGAATGATTTAGGAATATCTATCTATCTATCTCAGCACTGCTGGCACTTCAGGCAGATACTTGTCGCTGTGAAGTGCAGGTGTAAGTCTGTACTGATCTATGAATAGTGTAAAGTGATGTTCTTGCCAGCTAGTTTGTAGATTAATGATTCGTTGTGAACGTTTCAGGGCTTACAATGGTTGTTTGTGTTAGGAATAGAAAAATATTGTTAAACTATCCCAAGTGATTTAATTAAAATGAAATAATGAAACCTCCTTAATCCAGATCTTTTGTTCACCTCTGCAAGTTTGTATTGATTTGAATATCCTGATAGCAGCAGAACCCTGGTTTCCATCACTGAATGGAGGCTTGGCCTGAGTGCAGAACAGGTTTTTCACCTCTTGTTTGACTTGTGGGATAACCTCAAGGTTAATTCAGGATTTTATTTCTATCAGGAAAATGAATTGTTCTAAACATGTGCTGTTGTATAATAATTTGAGTCACTTAGTCAAAACAGGTCAATAAACTAGAAGAAAAAAGTTACACATTGCATAGAATGAAAACACTTGCATAGAATGAATAACCAGAAGAATAGACATTTTTAAATCTAGGGACCTTATTATAAAATGACAGAAATGAAAATGTATCACTAACCAAAGTTATTGAACTTAGGAAAGTAAAAGTTCTAGTCATAATCATAGACCATATTTTTTTTTATGGTGTTCAGTGATAAAGCAATCTTTTGAGGAGGAATTAGCTCCGATCTGCCTGTATTTCTTGATGCTTACTCTTTGTGTAGAATGCTTTCTATAATCACAGTGCTTATGATCCCTATGCCACAGTTAGTGTAGACAGCACTTTTCTAAACAATCCTGCAGGCAAAGCGGGCTATGTGCAATTGCTTCAAGTTCTGCACCTGCACAACAGATATATATGCTGCGCTGATCCTCACACTGATGATATGAGGGACTAATATGTCTTCATTCCCTCAGTGCTCTTACCCGAGCAAATGAAAAGCTTTTTGCTCTTGGTTTATGGGTGGAAGAAAATTTAAGTTTTATGGTTAGGTAAGTACTTTTCTTGTTGTCTGTTCTCAGCTCTTGAGTTTTCCATTGCATTCTGTGCCTTTGGGATCCTCTTGTCATATTTACAAGCTTTCTGCACAGTTGTGAGAGTAAAAATGCTAATGAAAAATAAAAGGCAGATATGTTGGCAAAAATACTGTAGTTTTGAGGGGAAAAACAGGTTAATATTAGGTGATAGCATTTAATGGGAGAGGAAAGAATGCTAGACACGTTCTATCAGCTTCTGCCTGAAGCATAGAAATGCAGCACATAAAACTTCTGCAGGGGACAGAAGCTGAACGTTTAGAATATTTGGCATTTTTCTTACTGGACAGAAATATGTGCAATGTGCTTTTTATTTAGTGACCTATGGCTTTGGGCTGGTTTGGGCATACTTGTGGCGTGTGTGTAGCCAGCAGAAGCAGCCAGCTGAGTGAGGCTGGAGAGGAGGGCTTCCAGCTGGGCCGTTTTTGTATGCTGGGGGTGTTACAGACCAGGTCTTGTCATCTTTGCACAGTGCAACAGGGTGCAAATGCAGCCAAGTAAATAATAATGAAATCCTTAAATCCTCTGTTTAGAGTTAATACTGCTGGTCTGTGCATAAATTAAATACTGAGATACAAAAAAATAAAATTTAACATGATAACCCATGGTTGGAATCTAAAGTGAAAGTCATTTATTGCACTAATAGCTTTTAATTTGTCTAAGCAGTATTGTTGAAATACTTTCCATTTGGCAAAAAAGCCCTCAGAAACTGGCACAATGGTGTAATTATTGATGCATATAAACTAATTATCTGTGCAGAGTTTTGATCCAAGGACACTACTGAAATGGTTGTTGCCAAAATGTTTGTTAAAAGTCAGTATTGATGCAATTCTGCTAGAGTGTTTTCATTTTCAGTGCAGTATTTCCCTGCACACATACGTTCACAAACATGATGCAGTGTGTACATCTAACAAACCCATGAAAACTTCTGCTCCTGTGCACTCTGTTTAAGTGTTTAGCTGAGATTTTACAGGAATCTAATGAAATTAGCACTCAGGATTTGTGTCTAAGGGGTGGCACAGTGCCTGATTTCTTTGACAGCTTTTTATGTGAGGAAAGTGTTTGGGTTTCTTTAATCCAAATCTTCCTTAGGATTTATTCTGTGCCTGGAACATGGTTTGCAGTGCTGAGAGCAGCACTACAGTGTAAGAAAGAGAGAGGGGTAGAACAAACAAAAAGCAGACATATTGGGCAATCAAATCTACTGAATTCATACTCTTCTGATCTAAACTAAGGCAATCTAATACTCTAAGCGCAAACCAGATTTTGAGGCAGGTAATTTTAAGTTGGAAAAAAGTTCTTATTTCAGAATAAAAGCATCTATGTGATAAAAGGAGAGAGATGAAAGAGCAAGTATGTTGAATTTCCAGGTGTTGTCCATTAAAATAAGTAGCTTCTCAAAGAAGTGCAAACCACAAGTTCAGGGCAGAACATTTTACTTCCCAATTGCATTTTCTAGAACTTAGATTTTAATCTTTTATATCTGTCTCAAAATGAAAAAAAAAAAAAAAATGTATTTACTGCACTGCCTTTGTGCCTCCTTCAGGTGAGGAGTCAAGCTGGTCTTGGGGTGGCATTGCCGTCTCCAGGTCATGGTGCAACTGTAGCTGCTTTTCTTGCCTGTCCTTTTTCTTTCAGTCTTTAATGGAAGAAATTTAATGATTAATGGCTGCAGTCATTAATGAAACTTCAGAGTCTTATGCTATCTTTCATAAAGGGAGAGAGATGTTTGAATTTAGACAAGGTTTAGCTGTGAAACTGTATGGCTTCGTACTACCGTTTTATTTAACAATACTGCTTCTTTGAGTAGCAGACAAGTAAACTAGAAAGGCAGTGTTGTGTGACACACCAAATGCTTCAAGTAAGACAAGGGGCAGCATGATCTGCACAAGCCTGTCCAGTCTGACTGTGCGCCTCACGCCCACTCTCCTGTTTCCACAATGCCTTTCTCAGCGTTACAGCTAGAGGATACCTTTCCATGGCTTCCAGCCCACCGTACAGGCTGGTGAGGTTAAACAGGCTTACACGAGGGTTACCCAAGTTTGCAGTCAAGCGCTGTGTGACATTGGAGATGAAGGGCAGCAAGGCTCACCTGGGCTGTACCACCTGCTCTAATGTAAACCATCATCATCAGCGATGGCCTGGCTCAGGCAGTGGTTGCTTGTGAATAGTGTTACACTGGAGGTGCAAAAAAGTGCCTTTCTCTTTTCCCTTCTCCGCTAATCCTACCACCAGTAAACCGTTTTTTTTAGTAGTAGTGTAGTAGCACTTCTTTTTTAGGGTGATCTATTACTAATAAGTATATGAAAGTACGTTGCTTAATCTAAGAACTGGGGAGTTGTGTTTGACATAATGTGCTATTACCATGTGGTGGTTAATGAAACTTACATACTAAACATCAAAAAGTGATTTGGCCAGTAGTGAATGGCATTAATAATTCTAGGAATGAACTTTCAATGCAGTCACCTAGCTTTATTGCTGCGATGCCGTTAACAACAAGATCTGAGTTCTGGAGGTTGGCAAGATCTATCAAACAGTATCGCTTCCACCTTTGAACCTTATTATTAGTAGGAAATATGCAATTAGAAGGTCTTATTTAATTCTGTAAATGTTTTCTGTGTGGCCCTGTGGACAGTGCTTGGAGCATCTGTTACAGGGTGCTGTATACTTTATTGTTCCTAAGTGCTGTAGTACCAGTGAAACTCCTGCTTGTGGTACACTGCAGGTGTCGTCTTGTATTAAACTCATGCTACATCACGCTTCCCAAAACGCTCACATACAGCAAGGAACAAAATGAAAGTGCTAAGTCTGTGAGTACAGAAAAGGGCTCACTGGCATAACCATTGCTGTCTTTTTTTGAAGCCCATATCGATGGTTTAGAAAGAAATCAAGAGTGTTCAGTTGCCCGGGATTTTCCATGCTTTCCACTTGTCTGTGCTTATCAGTGGGCATAGATCCTGATCTCAGTGGCTAATTTCTTGTGGATGTGTGTATTTTGGTCAGAAGTAATCCTGCTTGCCTAATCTGAATGCTGTTTGATTTCCACCCCGAAGGCCCATCAAGTGTTATGAGCCCATAGTACTCATTCTAACGCTGATAATTAACTGCCTGAAACTTGACATACCCTTGAATTTTAAAACAGATTTTATAACATTTGTAAACAACAGTTAGCAGGAAAAAAGGTAAAATTGTATGTGTCATTCTGTTTTTCTACTGTATACGATTTGCAGTTCAAAGTGAATATATTTAAATGAACTCCCCTGCAGCTACTGTTTACAGTAGCCTTCAAAGAATGATGAAAGCTTTTAAATAATGTAGAATATTACATGATTTATTTTTCGGAACACATGCACTGAATGTTTTAGAGTGGAATGTCTGTGTTTCAGATTAGATGGATTGCAGACAGCTGCTGCGTTTACTGAACGTTACAGATGGATGGGAAAATAAATGTTGGGAGAAGACTAAGAAAATGAAGGATTCTTAAGAGTGCCTTCTGTCTGAACATTAGTAACTTAAAGGCAAATTAGATTATCTCAGATATCATCTTGATAGCTAAGAAAATCTCCCTCCCTCTTGCTCTTAAAAAGAAAGGCAAAACTAAATACAGGGTCTCTGCTTTCTTATATGCATATTTGCTGTAAGTTTCCTCGGAGAGAGATGTGCTGCTGCTTCTATTCCCTTCCCAACTTCTACTTGAACTGGTGTTACCTATTACCAGCACTAGTTTTAACAAGGAAGCCTTTAGGTGTTATTGTAATGAAGTTACTACAGAGTGTAAGAAGCAGATAGACATTTCTCCATTAGATTACATGTTTAACTTTTTTTTGCCAGGAATTCTTCCCCTTGATACATTTGTAATGTACCAGCCACTGCTTATGTGCATGCACCTTGCCTAGGTGCAAGGTTAAGTAGTGAGAAGACTGACCCAGCTTCACACTGATGGTTGACCAGCCAAATATCTACCCACCTTTATTTTTTGATGGGTTTTGCATTTTTCACTAAGCTTTAGGCTGTCAAAATTACATTACTTACGCTATGAAAGAGCACTTAAATTCGGCATAAAGTGTGTCTACACAGACCACAAGCATTACTGCCTTGTAAAAGCATAGGAAAAAATGCACACAAAATGTAATTATATGTAGTTAGTGGATAATTAGGAGAAATTTTTAGTTAACCTCACTTCAGCTAGTGGATGAGTTATGCCCTGAGCATAAAGGTACACACTTCACAACTTTTCAAGTTGAAATTCCTTTGTGCATTTTGTAAACTCACGGTTTTTACACTTTTTTTTTTTTTTGGCTACATTGTTACAAATGACCCATGCTTTAAAACAGATTGAGACCTACCTGTTAGGTGCTAACATCTCTAAAAAGTGGAGCACAGGATTTATTCCTCAAGGAGGAAAAGGGCTAAGGGACCCCTGTTTCTCCTGCCCCATCCATGAAAAGGTTACAGATCTTCTAGGAAACACTAGAACAAAATTGTGGTGTATCCCAGGGCCACTTTATGGACAGCTGTCAGTGTAGGACTCTGTTCAGGGCTCGCCGCTTTTACATCACTTGGATGTCTCTTATACTGGGGCTTGGAGGACAATGTATTTATATAGATTTATGGTACATGTGGCAGAAGAAGCAGGGTTTTAGGAGGCCATGTTGTCTCAACAGAACTGGGGCTGGGATGAGGCTTTCAGTGGATGATTTTTTTTTTTAAACTTTTTTTTTTTAAGGTCTGGAGATTCTGAGGTCTCATATTTAGGGGCTTTTCTGCCAGAGAAATGAACATTTTCTGGCTATGTTACAACTGCTATAGCACATCTTATGTTGAGTCTTTCTCCACTTTTTTGTTAAAAAAGTAAATGCAGATGAACTTTTATGTTTATTACCATAAAATTGGCAGATGGGTTAAATATGATACAGTGTCTTTTGTGGTACTTACCAGATTAAATTGATAGTAACCTGAAATTTTACACTTCAACAATACAATGCTATACCACAAACATAAGGTGATTTATTTCCATATGGTATCACAGTTAAGCAATATTACAGAGACAAAATAATCCTTAACATTACAAGAATTATAATCTGCAATACCCTGCTACAACAGCAATGACGTTGCTTCAGGTGCAGGAAGAGAAAACTTGCTTCTCTGGAAAAAAACAGTGCTCTGGAAGCTTTGAGGTCTGCAAGAGAAATGATATTATCTGTGTTAGAACATTCTATAAACATGAAGTTGTTGTGTTTTTGTAGTTTCCCTCCCCCCCGACATTTGCAACATCTATGTGAGCTCTTGCTGGTTATTCCTGGCTTCTTCTGACTTCTGGTGTTTCTCTGCTGCTTCCTCCTTTAAACTGTGTTATTGATTGCACTTTGTTTTCCAGATTATGGGTGTTTTAGTTCAGAGCCTTGTTCAAAGTCTTGTTTTAAATGGAATTTGAAGATGTCTCTAGCTTTATTTGTATCTAATTACCTTCACAGTCTCTAATATAAAGCAAGCTTCTATTACCAAAGGTTCAGTGCCGGTAAAGAGAGCAAGAGCCCATCTGACATGTCGGCCTCCTCCTTTACAGCAATTTAGGTCCTGCTTGGCAAAAATCAGATGGATGACAGACACTAGGTAATGCCCTGGCTTGCAGTTGCACAACCCAAGCTGAAATAAAACAGGTGCAGAGTGGATTATTCTGTCACCCTTATAAACAGCTCTACTAGTTTAGGACAGGTCTTGTTTGACAAGGTGGTGTAAGAAAGCTTGCATCACAGCTCGCTGTACGTTTATGGTACTTGTTGAGCTGTAGACAGAGCACTTAAATCTTCAGGAATTATCAATCTATACACATACTTGCCAGCATAAATTTTTAGTTCTTTTTAGTAAAAAGCTGTTATTCAAAAGGAATGAATCTTTAATATTTGTATCATAGTGAGAGCTAATGAGAGGAAAAGAAATGTAGATTCTTGCAATAGGAAACAACATTACTAAAATTTCATTCTTCTAATTGGGAGGAAAGAAGTGTTCCGATGAATATGCAGAAAAGATACATTTATCATAGCATATGTATTACAGTAGCTGGAAACAACCTTCCTCTGTAATATTCTTGTAAAAATTGGGTTAGGGTTTGGAAACGTTCTTCTTGGCAGGGTGAAATAGTCTATATGCAACTCTGTTCTGTGATGGTTTTGTTGATGCTGACAATATTCCATAATGTCAGTAGTTGTGAAGAAAAAAAAATGTGAAAAAAATAACATGGAAGCTTTGGATTTTAATACAGCTGATAGGTGAAATGAAGGTAGTGGGATGTTTGGTGGTGGTTGGTTTTGGTTTTTTTTGTTCTTCCCCCTCCAACTATGAATTCTTTTGGTTCTGTTCCTTGAAGACTGATGTTTAAAACCAAAGCCCCCTGGTGGTTTATTATGTGAAACTTGTTTTTCTTGAGTGCATTTATATATCTTTTGCAACCAGGTTAATTGACATGAGCTAGCCTATATAGGTGTAACAGCCTGGTTCTCTGTCAGTGTGCCTGCATCTCTCAGGTTTGCCTCTGAATATTCCCTCAGCCCCTTGGGATGCCCCACGGTCTAAGGGCTGCCCCAGGCTGCAGTGATCCGTTGCTGTCATGATCTGGGTAGAGCACACAAACTACCCTTAAAGCTTTGAACTGCTGTTTGAGTGTATTCTGAGTCTAAACGTGGCCATTTAAAAAAAAATAAATGTTCATGGTATTAGTATTTAATGTTGGCACATACTGTCTTCCATAGCCTTGGATAAAATTTCTTTTCCCTCATAGCTTCAATTATGGCTTTGTAGACTTAAGTATAACAGCATTGCACTACTTGGAGAAATTTTCTGCAAAAACATATGCTAAAGATATAAAAAAGGATGGAAACAATAATAATCAGATCCCTCTTTGGTTATAGATTTTATGTGACCATAAGACAAGGAGATACGCCATCATCCTTTGTCCAAGAAATACAAAAAAAAGTTAACACAACTTGTACAGTTTAAATTAGGCATTCATTTGCTGGGTCCTCCATTACAATCACCTTTAAAAAGAAATAATTTTTTAAAGAAAAGTTTCCAAAAGTAGTATTGTTTATTATGGTATTTATATTATGTTATTATATACACTCCTCATTCAGATCTTGATGGTCTGTGTGAATGAAGTCAAGATTATCCATGTTTATGCATTAAGGTTTTTATGTACTTGCTATTAATTTAGCAAACGGTATGAAGGGAGTGTGCACTATTGTGAAGTTGCATGTCTCTGCTCAGTCGTCTCTTTTTGGAAAAAAGCAAATATTGAAAGACATTTTTTCTACTATATGGTATGTAGTAGACACGATTTAAGAAGTGTAATCCATCATTTTCAACTGTTCTACTGGCATACATAAGTACTGGGGAAAACAGATCCTTGAGAGTGAAAAATTGAGTCATACAAAATAGCTTTGTGTTTAATCTCAATGAAATGTCTTTCTTCCAAAGCAGAAGTTTCAGCCAACAAAACTTGAATACAAGAAGTCTATTTAATTTTGTAAAAACTATTGATTTGTGTAGTTCAAGTACGATAAAGCTTTTAGCTGAACAATTACACTATATTTCATGTTGTTCCAAGTTTGAGTTATTTTATAGATAACTATGCCAACAGTACAAAAGGCTTTTATTTATTAATGTAATTATTCCAGTCCTCTACTTTAACTGCTCTTCACATATGTGTGTCTTATAACCATAAAGCATCATCTATCTAAAGTATATTTCTTTGGAGTTGACAGTAGGGCAGCTGTAAAGTTTGTATGCTGTAAGATGATTCTTTTTTTTTTTGAGCTGGGTGATAAAGAAGTGGTACAAAAAACACATTTGGGATTGAAAGGTGTGGAAATCAGGAGGGCAAAATTCACACTAATAATAGTAGAGAATAGAAAGGTTTCATCTCAAATGGCACAAGTTTGTAGAAATGCTTTTATTGGCTTCTGAATGCTCTTGCATGTTTTTCATTAGACAGTAAGAAATGGTAGTAGCTATTGCCATATAGCTGTGTGCTTCCTCCTGTTCAAAGAAATTTTTGGTGGTTCTACTCAGAGCTAGGCATGCAGATTTTCGAAGTGGAATGGGAAAAAATTGTTCTGTTTCCTTCAGTATCAGGCCAATGATAATTTCTCTTTAAGTCCTTTTTTTCGCAAAAATATGATAAAGTTTGGTGTAGTTCTTCTGCGGTCAACTTTTTGACTGAATCAGGTGATCCTTGTTCTTTCCTATTTTAGTGAGGAACCTCTTGTATGCTGCCTATTTGAAAACAGTTATTTTCAGGAAAAAAACCACCATGATTTAAATAGGAAATGTGTATGTGTTTATATGAGACTTTGTTTTGTAAAGAGATGAAGAACCTTATGAAAAAGATTCGTAGAGTTGGCCCAGAAAGCCAGCTGTACCCTGGGCCGCATCAAAAGAAGCATGGCCATCGGGTCAAGGGAGGGGATTCTCCCCCTCTGCTCCACTCTCGTGAGATCCTACCTGGGGTGCTGCCTTCAGCTCTGGGGCCCCAGCATGAGGAGGACACGGGCCTGCTGGAGCGAGCCCAGAGGAGGCCATGAAGACGATGAGAGGGCTGGAGCAGCTCTCCTGTGAAGCCAGGCTGAGAGAGTTGGGGTGGTTCAGCCTGGAGCAGAGGAGGCTCCGGGGGGACCTTACAGCACCTTCCAGTGCCTCAGGGGGCCGGCAGGAAAGCTGGAGAGGGGCTTTTTTGCAAGGGTGGGAAGCAACAGGACAAGGGGTAGATTTAGATTAAACATGGGAAGACATTCTTCACTGTGAGGGTGGTGAGACGCTGGCCCAGGCTGCCCAGAGCAGCTGTGTGTGCCCCATCCCTGGCAGTGCCCAAGGCCAGGCTGGATGGGGCTGGGAGCAGCCTGGGCTGGGGGGAGGTGTCCCTGCCCGTGGCAGGGGGGTTGGGACTAGGTAATCTTTAAGGTCTCTTCTAACCCAAACCATTCTGTGATTCTAAGAAAAATATGCGTCAAAGAAACCTCAGACTTGTCCTAAATACTTACTCAGTGTGTCTGTGCTGTCTTCTCTGATTTCAATTACACTACCCAAGGCATGACTATAAGAGACTATATAACCTAGTCACAAAGTCTTTATTCAGTTCTTTGTCGAATAATAGTAGAAATGAACACAAATGAGTATTATGAACAAACATACCTGTGCTTAGTTGAAATAAATGACTAGGTCATGAAAATGTAGTACCTGAGACTGAAAAACACAGTATGGTTTTATAGGAACAGAATTGCCATCAAAGCATGTTATTAATCTGAGGTCATTGAACCTAAAGATCTGTCTTCATTGAGCAGTTGATCTGGGATTTTCCCCAGATTTTGAAGCTACTCAAGAGGAGGTGGTATGCATACCATGTGTACACACCCACACACTCTCTTTTTCCTTTACTGAGCAGTTACTGAATTAAACATGGGCAAAGTGGGCCCTGGAGGAGGTAATCTGTTTAATAACTCATTCTTGTCTTTTCCCACTGTCTTTATGTCCAAGATGAGATCTTTGTTTATAGTGGTTCTTAAACTGAAGAACAGAATTTGGTTTGGGACTCTGCAGAGTGGGGGACCAGCTAAGGAGGAGGTAACTGAGAGCAGTAGCACTGGGAGAAGTGTCAGCAAGTGCAGAAAGAAGAAGAGCCTGCGGGAAGCCACAGTGCTGCTTCTTACTGGGACTTCTGGGCTGAAGGGTAATGTAAGAAAAAGATGGGATATAGCTTCTGGTGGTCATGGGCTATCTCTGCTGCTCCTCTCTGTACAGTCGATCAGTCGGAAGGCTTGTCTTTGGCACTTAAGCCTCTTCTGACAGTAATGCTTTCCCACTATGCCTCCTTCATGTAGATTAAAGTGTAGAAGCAGGAAAAAAATGGTGACAAATCTCATCAACATGCCTGTGAAAGACAGATTCTTCTGGGCTCGATGCAGTTGTCCAGAAAACAACTCCAGAGCGTGTGAACCCTGAACCTTGCCTGCAGCGCCTTGCAGAAGCAGTGGGGAGGCATCACGGTGTGCATTGAACTTTGCTGTTGGAGTAATCACCCTATTTTTAGGCTAAACTAGATCCTAGAATGATCAGTAAAGAATAGTTTGATACTCTGCTAATGTTTTATATGCTGAATAAGGCACGCTGTCAAAAGTGTTTCATGCCTCATCTACCACTAAGTGTACTACCAAGTGCTTTTAAAAGATTGTCTCATTCATCCAACAGAATGACCTTGACAATTGATTTCATTACCTAGGCAAGTTATTACTGTATCTTGCTCTGGATTAACTGCAACTCTGGAGCTGCTTAATGCGTTCTTAATTTGAAATAATGTTTTAACCTTGTGGTTGCTGAGGCCAATGGCAGAAATCACCAGTGGGAAATGCAGGAATTCTTTTGTTCGTTAGCATTTTAAGACTACATTGAAATGCATACTAATAGACTGTAAAGTTATGTTAATTTGATTTCATGTAAGCATCCAGTTCTTAGCAAGCATAAGCCAGTGTATTGCGTAAAAGACAGTCAAAGTCAGTGGACTAGGCTCTGGAAACTGTATTTTAAAGGATTTTATCAAATCGGGAGGAAGAAGAGACTACAAAAATCCACACAGTTCTATAGATTTTTCTATTGACAGCATCTGCAAGAAGTTTATATTAAAATATAATTTTAACTTCTCTGTAACTCTAACACATCATATGAACTTCAGAAATTCAAAGTTGATATTGATCTTTATCCATTTAGTGAAGCTTGAGTACAGAGTTCTTCTTTGTTCATTAGAACTGGGTTGTTCTCAGCATTGTCTTTCTCTCACAGTGTTCAGTTCCATTCATACCAAACTTGTGTACATACCCAAGAAGTTTGTATTATCTTCTTTCTTCTGGGGTTTCTGTGGCCCTATCACACTTGAGATCAACAAGGTAAGCAGACAGTACTGTAATTTGGCATCATTGTATGAAATGTCTTAATGTGAATTGCTGAGGAGCTGGACACACAGACTGACTTGAAATCTGATCCTGTTATAATCTTGGATTCCATCGCTAATTAATGGCTGTATTAGTGGTAAGTTGTGGGGATTTTGAGAAGTTCTTACCACAGTCCTATATTGGATCCCAAAGAAGCTGGGATCCTGAAGTTCATGATTCAGGCTGGATGGACAAGTATCATACTTTAAATGTTGTGGTAGATCATGTATAGCAACGGGAATGTGATGCATGAGTACATTTTTTCTGTCTTGTATGGTTTTGCATTGTTGTCACAAAGTTCTGTTGTGGACCTCTGGCTTATGGTCTAGTTTGGAAATTATTATTTTATTGTAATCTTATAAAGTAACTTTTAAAATGTTGAAGTATATAGATTACTGATGAAAACCCCATCCCTGCAGTGCTTGTCCTTTTCTAATCTTGGCACAATTTTATCTATCCTTTAATAGATTCCCATCTTTGACCATCATTGATATCTAAGGAGAGTCCTTTGATTCAAAGCTTATGTTGCAGTGTCTAAAAATGGCACTAAGATGATTGCAGTTACCTAATGAATTTCTGTGAAACTGGAAAAGCAAACATTGTACGGCACATAGTCTGTAACCTTTCACCGTCAGTGCCTGCTAAACCTTTTTGAGTTTCATGATAATTGCTTCTTGCTTTTTACAGCAATTAATAATCTGACATATCAAGGAGAGAAAGTGGGAGGGAAGATGTCCACTATTTTGTGACTCCAGCCAGTTGGACAGCATTCTGAGTTCTGCATCAAATGGGACATATTTTTAATAGTGCTAATGAAATTATGATCATGTTGAAATAGGAGTACAGCTCCTCAGTATTACCAGGGTCATCCCTGTGTGCACTGGGCAGATAAGTGCGTTTCAGTAATGTGTGAACAAAGCCCTTCAGTGTGATGAAATGAAACACTGGCTTTGTTTCAGAGAATGAGGGCAATGTAAAATAGGTATGATGATTAAATATGTAAATGGAAATGTCTTCATCGTTTGAATTTTCTGCCTACTGTTAACTGTCATCTTTTGTAAAGTTTTTTTATTAATATAAACACAGATTTCAAAAAGCTGTGTCATGCAAATTGTATCTAACATATCTTCAGAACAAATACGTTTTGAGAAACGTTACTCCATTTTTTTTATTTATTTGTTAGAAATTTTCAAAAAGGTTATGACTTGCTGGAGTCACAATCTGTGGCAGGTGAGGGAATGGAACCAAACTCTGGTGAGTGTGATCACAATTTCTGCTCAGTCACTGGGTGTTTATAGATGTTCAGATGTTGCCTGTTTAGCTAACTGTCCACTTTATAACCAAAGATAGGGTTTAGAGAATCTCTCCTATAGTAAGCAATGAGTCTTTATAAAGTATAACTCTGAAAAGTAGCAAAGCAACTTTTAAGTCTATCAGTAGTTATGACAAAAGTTTTTCCAAATGGTAACAAATTCTTCTTTCTTCATGAAGAATTTTTAAATGGAAGGTTGTTCCATGATGTCACACATTCTGAGACGATACATTTTTACATGAATAGATTATAACACTTTAAAAAAATTATTTTCTTATATTATCTGAGCTGGAATTGTTAAGAAATTATATAAGGAGGTATATATCCTGCCCTGTGCATTGGACTCTCATATGCAACTTTCTGGGGTTTTTACTAAGCTTATTTGGACAGTGGGTTACATAGAGTTAGAGAATCCCTGAAGCCACAGCTCACTCATGGCTTTGCCTGCAGGACAGCCTGCCCACAGGTGTCTTGTAACCTTCCGTTGCTTGAATGGAAAGGTACTATCAGAAAATTAGTTTTGGGAGCTTAGAAGTATTGGCATGTGATTCTGACTTTCGTTTTGTTTGATGCAAAAGAAATAAATACAGAGAAGTACTCTAAAAGAATTTAAAAAAACCAACCAAACAACAAAAAACAGAGCAACTTGCATAGCTTTTACCTAGTGAAGTGTTGTGGTTCAACCCCACCCAGCAACTCAGTGCCATGCAGCTGCCTGCTCACCCTGCCCCATCCCACTGGGATGGGGAGGAGAATCAGAAAAAGGTAAACCCCATGGGTTGAGATAAGAACAGTTTAATAATTAACTAAAGAAAAATAATAACAGCAACAATAATAACTGTAGTGAAGAGGAGAGGGGGAGAGAGGAGTAAAAACCCAAGGAAGAAGAACCAAGTTGTGCACAATACAGTTGCTCATCATCTGCTGACTGATGCCCAGCCAGTCCCCGAGCAGCTATCAGCCCCTCCTGGCTGACTCCCCCAGCTTATATACTGAGCTTGATGTTCTGTGGTATGGAATGTCCCTTTGGCTAGTTCGGGTCAGCCATCCTGGTTCTGCTCCCTCCTGGCTTCTTGTGCACCTGCTCACCAGCACAGCATGGGAAACTGAAAGTTCCTTGATTTAGAGTCAGCAATGAGCAATAACTAAAACATCAGTGTGTTATCAACGTTATTCTCATACTAAGTCCAAAACGTAGTACTGTACCAGCTACTAAGAAGAAAATTAATTCTATCCCAGCCGGAACCAGGACATTAAGTAAGCATGAGAGAAATGTGAGTTAAGCACTGAAACCAGGCTGTCCACGTGGGTGATGTAAGTGTTCAGAATTTGAATGGACAAGGCCATGAGCAACCTCATGGAACTTTGCCATTAGCTTTGCTTTGATCGGAGGGTTAGGCTTGATGGTTTCCAGAGATAGCTTTTAGCCAGAAGGGGACCATGATTCCATGAAAGCAAACACTAATATTGCTGAAAATTTTCCATGCAGTTTGATTGAGTTCACTAGTACCAAATAAAGAGACTACAGTAACACAAAGCTACTAGTAGTCAATCATCAGCATTCAGAGCTGTTGTGTGAAATGAGAAGTGGAGTACTTGTTACCCTGAGCTGTCTGTAACAGTAACCGGATTATAAACCAGCGTATCAGTACTTGGAAAGATTGGCTGCAATAAAGTATCAATGCAATTATCTGGTTGTGACCCACTTGAGCACCCTGCAAGAAGAAATACATTAAATACTCATTAAGTAGAATGCATATCATGATCCAATTCACTTTTTTCTTAGAGAGTTAGGATTGGAAATGGTGTGTTTTAGGAATTGCAGCAGCCATTTAATATTAGTAGAGGTTCATTAGTACTTTGCTAATTGACATCAGTAAGTTTAAGGATCAAGAAAAGAGACTAGAAAGTAATGTATCTGAACTAGTTTCCTGACCTCATTCCTGTTGCTAGATAACATTAGACTCTGAAAATGTTGGCACCAAACTGTATAGTATATAACCACTAGCTGTTAATTGCTAGTGGAGGAATGAGAGAGGTAGTGAACTTTGAATGTCTTCAATCTTACCCTTAAAAAAGTAAAATTCTCTTGCCAGGGAAGGCAATCTGATGAGTCTCTGTACTGCCGTTAAGTAAAAGGAATTGATCAAAGGTTTTAAACAAGGTTTCTTAGGGATTTTTTGCACCATTGGCAACCACATCTGACTAATACCTCTTCCTATCCAGCACTGAACTCTGGCTGTATTCTTGAAGACATTTATTTTCAAAAGAAAAGCTGTCAAATAATTAAGCTGGTTAGTTTCTCTGGTGGTGTTTGTGCTTTATAATTTTTAAAATTTCTCAGCTGGCTAGTAAATAGGAAGAAAAATAACACATTTAAAGCATGTTGATTTTCAGTGTTATATCTTTCGAGGTCCCTGAAAGCCTTCAGAGCTGGGCTGGCTGACCTGTTTGGTTGGGGAGGGCATGCAGTCCCTGCAGCGGTACAGCACAGTGCTGGCCACGCTGATGCCTCTTTGTAAGGGATGGGCCTCCACCATCATACAGAATGTGGGCTGCTGGGCAGTCATTCCTCTGTCTCTGCAGGACCCTGTTATCTCCTATCTGTTTTTCAGTGGATTCTTGGCCCCTCATCTACTGTCTAAAGAGGATTTGTTTGTTATATAGAATAACATAGGCTGGAAAGAATATCTGGAGGTCATCAAGTGCAGACCCTGCTTAAAGCAAAGCAGATCTAACTTTAAAATGAGATCCAATTGCTTGGGGGCTTGCCTGGTGGAGACTGCAAGTCTCAAAATGGAGATTTTGCAGCTCCTCTGGACCTGATGGAAGCACACAGTGAAGAATGAGGTCTTACAGAGATGGGGGGTTGCCATAAGCTGCCACTGCCAAAAATCTCATCCAGTCAACTGCTTGCTTCTGAAATACCTGGGAAAGAGAACTGCTGGAGATGAGCTGTGGTGGACTCTGGTGGTTGCAGATGGGGAGTGTGTGTACTTGTGTACGGTGCTGTACAGTGTAGCTGCTGGGATTGACTATAGGGGTCTTTGGGTAATGAAGGTGAAAAAGGACTGAGCTGCATTCAAACTCTGTGTGTGTGTGTGTGTGTGAATATAAAGTTTAACAATCTAGTGACCCAGTGAAAGACAACTTGGAATTCAGGGGCAAAATGTCCCCAAGGAAAAGGAGGCAGAACATAGGTGGCCATAGAAAAAAACCACTTGAAGTAGTTTGAAAACAATTGAGTTCATCCCCATTCAGTATGAAATTGCCCCAGTTCTTTTGAAATCATCTGTTCATAACAGAAAATCTTCACGACAAGTTTTTAACTGGTATTGCTAGGCCACGTGATTTTACAAGTGAAATGTTCCTAGAGAAAGTAAAAGAAGAAAAGAAAAGAAACACAGACTTGAACAGCAGTATTGGTTGATTTTAGTTGAATCCTGTCTCTGCAAGTTGAAGATATTTACCATGATATTGCCTGTTAGAGGTGCTGACTCATTGCACTCTTGCTGCTGCTGTATGAAGAGTTCTTTAGACAGAAACAGCTTTTTCATTTGATGAGTGTCTTGGAGATAACTCTCAGATGATGCAAACCAAAGTAGCACTATTGGCTATAGTGATACACACCATCATTGAAGACGTAGTAAGGTAAAGGGCAGCCAATGATGCCACCACAATCAATAGGTTAAATGTAAAATAAAGGGAGGATAATGAGAAAGGAGGAAGATTGTTGCCAACTATTGCCTCTTCTGTTCCTCCTCCTGCCACTCCATGGCTTCTATTTTTTCCAAACATCTGGTATACTGCTTAGTGATAAAGTGTGCTTTGCTTTTACCCCAATCTGACACAAAATTTCATAGTTGAACAAGTAAGGAAAAGATAGTGCTGTTCAAAAAAATAAATTGAATCTAAATTAACTCAAGTATGTTTTTTTTAAAAAATAAGCAACTGAATCATGTATCAGAAGCAGGTGTCCTTGAAGGGTGTTTATTCATGTGATGAGGTTTTAATGGATAAAGTTAAGAGGTGTTTATTGTGACCTTAAATAGTGAGCATGCTTTCTTAACTAATAAAGCAATACAAAGAGCAAATACACATGTTAAGTAAGTGTAGTTTATTATTTAGCACGTTTTATTTTCAGGTGCTTATTCAGGGGTTATATATTATATTCAGGAGTGCATATTAATGTCCTCTCATAGAAATATCCAGTTGAGAATGATAATACCTGATTAGAGTTGTCAAGTTTCCATTCTCACATTTTTTTGTTTTGTTGGTTTATTTGGGGTGGGTTTTTTTTGGTGTTTTGGGGAGGTTTTATTGTTTTTTTTGGGAGGAGGGCTGTTTTAGGATATCTAGTGCTTCCTTTTCAAAAGCTTTCTTCTGTTTTTGTCTTGATAACAGTGAATAAAGAAAGAATATTTCTTCATAATTTAAGCAGATGACAGCTTTCTGATTTGGATGGGTTTCTTGGTTCATGTATACTTTTTTACTGGAGCCAAACTGGGTGCAGGGATGTTTAATAATCTGGATGTCTAAAGCTTCTGTCTAACCACCTGTATCTGTTTTCACAATTGCAAAGAGAAGCTGCAGTTTTAAGAGAAGGGACATGTTACGTTTGGCTCTTGGAACTAATTAAAGCAATGTAAAAGATGAATACACCTCTGCTTAGATGAGTACGCTTTTATCTAAGATGTAAAAAGTATGTGTGTAAACATTACACCATCCTCAGTAGCACATATGAATATGGTTTGTCAGCTGTGAGAACCTTGCCAGATTTTGAAACTGAGAAATGTGCTTTCTGAGTCTCAGGAAAATGCCTTCTGTCTCACAGCAGGACTAACTGAAACAGTTGGAGCCAAAAAATACAGAAAAAAATTTGTAATACATTGTATTTGTAAGGGCCTCCAAAGACATCATCTATTTCATGGTGTAAGTATAGAAATTACTGATTTTGTGGACAGAGCAACAGAAACAAGGCAGGTTTAAATGACACAATTTAGATACTTGTTTTTTTTGCTCCCAAGCCCTTGCATGTGAAGGTCTGTGTGTCTGCAGGCTTTAGCAGAGGTTCTTTGGAAATTAAGGTGCCATACAAGGTTATGCCATAATGTAAGTATCTTAGCTGGCTTAAATTAGAAAGAAGATACTTTTTTCTAACATTTCATGCAATATTAAACATCAATATGAAGAAAAGCAGCACTGTCACAAATAAAAGAAGCTGAGGAAAAAGCAGCAATTTGGAGGAGGGGGACGTTCATTCTGTCTTCTGTGGCTGGAACTGCTCTGCTGTAGATCAGGCAAAGCAGTGGAAAGACATGGACGTGGTCTGCGGTAAATGGAGCGATTAATGAAGCGAATATTTGTGGAGAGATAAAATAGAACAATTGAAGTGAACAAATCTGCACATGGAAATCATTCACAGCTAACAGCCGCTGCAGAGTGCAGAAGCACTGGTGTAGCAGTGCTGTAGAGATGGGCGGCACAACGAGCTTTGCTGGCTGTGCTGATGTCCCAGCCTGCGCAGGGCAGGGAGAGCTCAGGGAGATCAGTGACAGCCCTGTGAGGTGGACCTGAATCACCAGCACAGATTTCAGGAAAACTCTTTTGGAAAGCTGCACTGAAATACATACCATGAAGCTAACCAATAATGCTGCTGCCTTCGCTGACTGCTTGAAGCTACTGACACTCAGAAAGGTTGGGCTGTGAATTTCTGTCTCCGTTGCATTCCTTTTCAGATGAGGTAGCTCAGCTTAAGACAATTTGGATCTCTAAGACACAAAGTGAACTGCTTTTTGCAGACTCTCCTGGGTTGATCCTGGTCATGTTATCCAGCAGACTGTCCTGAAACAGCAACATAAAACAAGCCCTTCTGTTAAAGGCAACTTGTAAAAATCATCATAGTCCCATTAGCATCTGCAAAGGTATGATGGTCTACCTTAGCTGACGCTCTGATTCCCAGTATTTACCCCACACGTTGCTTTGTTGTGGGCAGAATTTGGTAAGCATTGGGAAAAATCACCAGTTAGGAACTAGCAAACTGTTAGCCTGGCCTTTCTGGCAAATTAGTAGCATGAAAATAATTTGACCAAAAGTTTGTCTTGCAACCTCAAACCTTATTTAGTTTAGTGAGCTCAGCAGATTATGAGTATATAGGGAGTTTCATTTAAAAGTTTATAGATACCTAGTTGTAGTAACTGTTTTGGAGAACTCAGATCCGTGAACTGAACATGAATTCACTGGCATAGGGTACGAGTTTTAGGGAGATATGGGACCTTTTTTTCTTTTTCCTGCCCTTAACTTGGTGAAAACTTTAGTGCTGCCTAGCAGATGTACACATTTAAGCCCAAGTGAGACTTTGACCTTATGCTGTGCGGTGCCTTCCTCAACGGTGTAACAACGTCCTGTCACTCCAGAACTGCAGCCAGCAGTTACTCAGACAGTATTCACTGGCGGCCCTTCTGCCAGTGACCCATGTTGAACACTGGTCCTGTGAACCCAGAAACGACTTTCCCGTTCAGCTCATGACTCCCATCAACTTCCAGGTGTTTGTCTCCTCCTGGGCATGGCAGGGCACATGCAAACCTCTTGAATGTTCTTTATTCTGCATCTGTGGGTTGAACGGAGTATAAATGGTTCTTAGTCGGGGCCATGGGGAGAAGGTTTATCAAACAGCACTGAGCACCATCTGTGCTTATATGTAAAAATGCATTAGGGTTTAAAATGTCAACAAGAAATTAAGCCAGGTGCTGCAACATAAAAGGTTTACTGCTGTTCTCTTGTAAGAAATCTAATTAGGAAGTCTTAGTTGGTAAAATGGTAGATGCTCCTGTACAGCGTGCTTTCAGCCTTCTTATTAATAAGATTTCTTCCTTTTCCCTCATTTTATCACAGAAGCTAATTTTCCTCTCTGTGTCTTATAAGTACAACAGTTACCCATCTTGATATTTGCACTGGTTCATCCCTGTAATATCGGATTTTCATGGCTTCCTTGTCAGGTTTGCTGCAATGTCTTTTGTGATGGGTAAATTGGTTTCACATGCACTGTTCCCAAGCAACCCAGCTTCTCTGAGGCTGGGTTTCCCTGTATCCATGGGGAGTAGGTGTTCTGAGACACAAGCATCACTCAGTTTGCCTCTGTCTAGGCTGTGCTGATGAGCTAGAAACTTGGCCACCATGTGAAGGTGATCTTGTGCAGTAACGCATGATGTTGCAGAAGATAAATGGACCATATAAAGCCAAGTGGAATAATGCTCATTTTAAGGGGATATGGGTGCGTGTATGGGTGAGGTGTTAAAACCTTTGACAGTATAAAGAAAAGCCACAAGAAAGGGCTAGCTGAACAGGGAGAATGCAAACACTTTATCCGTTAACACAAACAAGTTGTGTTTTTCTGTTCACAAAGAAGTACATAAAATACGTGACTGACTAAATAACAAACTGGAAAATATAATAAAGGCAGAAAAAGGCAGATAATTTTGAATTAATGCTATTTCTTGGTTTGGCATCATCTCAGTGGTATTGATCAAGAGCAAGAAACTAAGGTTGAGAAGCTTAAGGGCTTCTTTCAGTCACCTTGGTGAATTCACAAGATGCCACATAATATTGGAAGAAAGTGGCTGACAAGTTTGGTGTGTTCATTTTGAGATGTTTGGGTAAAGAGGATCTGAAATGTCTGTGACCTGTTAACATCAGGCAAGGCCTGTGTACTTCTACCTGAAGGCAGCATTGGTCTCGTGGTGTGGTTAAATGATGCATGATTTGGAAACTGTACATTGCAGGATGGAGTTAAAAATGAATTGTCTAAACACTAGGCTTCCTAGTTGTCAGCTTAGGCATGCTGTGTATCTCATTCAGTGTGCTGAAGTCTTCTTTGGAACAGAATTCTGTAATACAAAGAAAATTATGAGAGCTGTCAAGTCTTGCTGATTCAGTCTATGATGGGCAGTTTGCAAATGGAAAGCAAGATGAGAAATCCTTATAATTCTACAATTGAGCCACATGACTGATTTCTGAACTGCTTGAAGTCAAACTTTGTCATTTAAAATCAGGCATGGAAGAGGACCAGCTCTGGGGAAAATCAGAGGGTCAAATAAAGAGCCATGGAAACTGAGCTGGGAAGAGTCCAGAAAGTTTTCAGGCTTCAATGCAAAATTGTTCTAGAGGAAACAGCAAAAGTAAAAAGGGGCATGCAGATGGGTGGTTGACATTAAAATGTAATTTAATCCTTTATGAGTGAATACAGAATTAACAAAGTGTTCTTGTTTTAAAAGTATTGGAGGGGAAAAATAACTATGTCATCAAACATGTTAGAGCCATAGTGAAAAAATAAACTAGGATGGACTGACTATTACTGTATTCACTTGTAGCATTAAAATTGAAGTAGTTTTTACAGTAGTATTTCCCTGATGTCCTTTTATTGGTTGTCCAAATGCAAATAGTGTGAGAGTGATTGTGCTTAGACTTCTGAGGTCAAATAGTTGGCGTTAGTGGTAGAAAACCCCAGGTTGTTAGTGCTATGGTGCTATGTGATCTTCTCTCCGAGTCTTCAGGTATTTTATAGGTTGAATTAAATCCCACAGCGTTCTTGATATGTGAATAATGCCATTTTGCCAATGAAGAACGGATCTAAATCAGAATGTTTCATAGTATGAATATGCATAATTTGGGTGTAAATCTTAACATATTCAGATTCAGTATGATGCTTGGAAGAGCAGATGTAAAACTCAGCCTTTGCAGACCTAGATGGAAATGTGAAACAATCACTGTCTAACAGGCAACACTTTCCTATTAGGAACATACCACCAGTGCCTCTTAAACATATGATTATTCCCTACCATTCACAAGAAATTCTGAAAGTAGAATGATTTAGTGGCACTGAGTAATTTTTCTGTCAAATAGCTCATGAGTGACCTTCTAAATGTAATCCTACATCCAGATTTTCTGACATGGCTTATGAACAGAGCTCTTAATAATTAAAACGTACTAGATAAGATATTCTTTCATCTAGAGCCTATGGTGAACATAATTGTGACAAAGTAACCTTGTTAGCTGCAGAACAAATAAAAATCTGTCTAGTTAATGTTGGGCTAATAGTCTTAAATTTCACTTAGTAGTGAAAGTTTTCTTAGCCCTGTATTTGCAATAAGGAAACCAAAATCAACTGATCATATCTTTTTTATTTTATAATAAGCAAATATACTTTTTTCTTGTTGTTGGTTACAAGATAAATTCATTAGAAAGAAGACTGAAATGAAAACAGACCAAAATATATTACTTTTGCTTTTAAATTTAAAAATATTCCAAAAATTAAAGTTTACAGGATTCAGTAGAGAATGAGAATTAGTATTTTGAATTGTCTAATGGTGTGGTCTAGAAGTGATACAGATCCTGATAAAATGTCAAAGAAACCAAACACTACCAAACTCAAAAACAACCCCTCCCTGAGAAAACCCTCTAAAAATCTTTCAAAACCAGACTAAACTCATTGCAAAGTCTCTATGAATGTGGCTGGGGCCCTAGATATTGCTGTTGCTTGTCATATGGCATCCAGAACAAATTACCATCTCTGACCAGCAGGAAGAAACAAAAAAACCTCTGCAGAGGGTAAGTAATGGATTTCTTTGCCAGGATTTTAAAGCACCCCGAATGGTCCACAAAACATCTCATCATCTCTAACTGAGCATGGAATTGTGCAGCAACCCCCAAACCTATAGTATATAAACTGTACATGAAACTCCTTGCAGCATTTTGCAGAAAGCCAGCTCATTTATCCATTCTGGCAGCTGTCATACCAACCTGCCTTTGGTGTTGAAATTGTTAATATTTTGGAAATTGTTAATATTTTATATTTGAGATGTTGCTTGACATTAGCAGAACAAGAAGTAGCTCACTTCAATTTTTCTGCAAAATATGAATTATGCTTAGCTACAATACTTTGAGCAACATTGTGACTTCTTGTGAGTGTATGAAATGTGCTGGATGACTGATGGAAAGCTGTAGTATTCAGAATTTGTGAGGAGCTGGACTGGAACATAAAATACTTCACTCTGATGTGGTTTTAACCTGTGTTTTCCACTGATTCAGCAGTGTAGTGTACTATATGGAAATACAGTCACATCCTTAAGCAGAGGAAAAGAGATATCATAAAAGATGCAACAATATTATTATAGTAAATTGTTTTCTTCATTTAAAAGAAGCAAAGTCTATGCCAAGGCATTGCCATTTCAGATAGAGTATGGTTATATTCCTGCCCTGTTTTCCTGTTCATCATTTTAATCTGAAACACAGATGGAATAACAGTTGTACATAGGTTTATAAGTAGAAATCTGTCCCTGCATCACTCCAAACAATTCTTATCACTTAGATCATCAGAAAAGTAATTCATGTGCCCATAAAAGAGGTGCCTGATGTAGCTCTGCTTGAAGGTGTAGTCTAAACCCAATGACATCATGAAGGGTGAGTCAAACCAAACAGGTCTTTTGTGTATGTCTGATACTGATGCATCTGTCACTCCCTAGGCATTCGTTTCTGTGCTGCGCTAGGAGTATGGCAAATTAAGAAAGGTGATTATGTTTTTCACTCAGCAGCTCTTTCATACTATGCTTATAAAGCATGTGAGAGGATGACATCCCAACTCCTGTGTGGGCTTAATAATTAGGACTATTCTACAGAGTGTCATGACAAGGTTAAAATATATGAACTACTATGAAAAGACTAATCCTTTAGTTTAGAAACTAGTAATAGTGAAATAGAGATAGAAAAATATATTTGAAAAGCAGATGTCACGTTTTATATGGGCAGTGTTGTTTCAGATTAGACATCTACATCCACCTACGTTCTTCTGCCAAATACATAAAGATTAAAAAAGATTGATTAGATGTTTCTTCTGAGTGTAAGTCTAGCAGCATACTTCCATGCAAACTCTGCAAGTGCTGCTGTGAGACAGCCTCAGAAAAAAATGTGAAATCTTGGAATATATTACTAAATCACAGTAGTTATGTTTACTGTGTAAATTTAAGTTAATTTGACATTATGCCCTTCTTGATAGTTGACTGACAATAAAATTTACCCCTTATCATCTCTTCTGACAGTGGTGTTAGCTGACTGACACAGTGACCTTTTGAAACACTTGATCAAAAAAGTCCCACTAAAACTGTTAGAGACAACCTTTGCAATCCAAACCCAAAACCACAGAAATGTAAGATTTGTTGTTTAAAAGCCTATCCTTGTCTTAGTTTGGTTTAAGAGTTTCTAACCTCCTGTGATGTACAGCCACACTGTGTTTTGGGGAAAGAATATTCTTTCTCAGAAATCGAATGTGGAAAGATGGGGTTGCAAAATTGCAATCTAAACATGGAGGAGATACTTCAAGTAGTCAACTACCAATATCTACTTTTAATTTACCATTGTTTTGAAACTTCCTTAAATCTACTCTAGCTTACCTGGTTTCTTTTTCGTACTTGCTCACAACTATTAAAATTCAATACTCTTAGCGTCAATGGGAATTTAGATACCAAGCAGAAAACGCATCTCACTGGACTCTGTATCCAAATTTGTAACCAGTATCTAATAGTTTTTATTTCTATTTAATTTTTATGAAACCTTTTATTATTAATAGTGTTCTCAGAATAAGCTAATGAACTATAATAGATTTGCATAGTTATGATGACTGATAATTTATTCATGAAGATGGCACACAGAATGAAGAATTGGCATTAATTCTGCTAGTAGGTAGCTGAGAATACACACTGCTCCTCACTGTTTTGTGGCTTTTCATAGCACATAGCTTAGTTTTCAATGATATAAAAATAGAGGAAAATTCCACTTAGCAGAAGTGTCCTGTTTGAAATATTTTGCAAAGTTGTTCTGAAATAATTCTGGCATTGAAACTCTCTAGATTTGATTTAAAAATTGCCGAAATACAAGAAATAGTATATCCTGCCAGCAGGTGTGTTCTGAGCGTAGGCAAGTAGGGCAGAAATAATTTTTTTCGCTATTGGCATTAATCAAACAGTTTTTCATCCCATTCAGAACAAACCTGTATATCTATATTTTTGTGTGTATGAAAGCAAATGAATCATGCATCATACAATCAGCGATATGTTACCTGAAACTGTACTTTCTTTTTGTGTTCTTGCAGCAGTTAATGAGACTGAATCTTACATAGGGTATCGGGTCATGCTGGCATTTCAGGGGCACTCAGGAGGTGTGTAGATTTAGTGGGACTGAACTGAAGATAATATTTTGCTTGTTTTCCCTCACCTTTCTTCTAAATGTTGCATAAACTGAAATCCTCACATCATCTCCCGAGAAGAATGTTACATATTTTCAGAGGAAGGCAAACTGCTTATAGCATGCTCTTAGCCAATGCCACGCTCACTGCCAAGTACAAATTATCCATTGCCCGCTCTTTGGACAACTCTGATCACAACCTGAAGTTCAAAACTGTTGTTTTCTAAACAGATATTAGGCTGTGGATTCTAATTCTAAATTCACGTCTTGCAAATGTAAGTAGTATCAGCTATAGCTGTAGCTTTGTTGGAAAGTCAGATGACGTGGTATGTTCTCCTTAATTTTTTTTAATAGCATCAAGGTCTATCTAAAAAGAATTCTTTCAATTGCAAAAGAAAATAGTGTCCTGACCTATTTCTCCTTCTCCTTCAGTTGTCACCATTTATGGATATCCAATAGGCCCTACACAGGCTTTCATAACTCAAATAGCTCCAGAAGCAGAAATAGCCTGCAGAGACTAAAGCAGAGCTGTGAATATTTGTGGGTTTTCTTCTCCATTTCACAGATGCTGTGAATCCTTCCTCTCAGAGTTATGCCAGTTATAATCTGAGTTTTTTGAGGGCCTTGAACTTGCCAGGTTTAAATTGTTTTGTTTAATAATACTGTGTAACACCAGTTCATTTCTCTTGCTATGTAGAAGGATTAAGATGATTGAAATGATGTTAAATCATAAGGCCTTGTGAGCTGTCATGCCAAACTGGCTGTTCTAACACAGGATGTATGTGTCTTTCCGAGCACTGGAACTGAAGAGAAACGTTTGTCCTGGTTTCGGCTGGGATAGAGTTAATTTTCTTCCTAGTAGCTGGTATAGCACTGTTTGGGGTTTAGGATAAGAGTAATGTAGATGTTGGTGGTTACTGAGTAGTGCTTACACTAAGTCAAGGACTTTTCAGTTTCTCAGGCCCTGCCAGTGAGGAGGCTGGGGGTGCACAAGAAGATGGGAGGGGACACAGCCGGGACAGCTGACCCCGACTAGCCATAGGGATATTCCATAGTATGTGTTGTCATGCTGAACAATAAAACTGGGGGCAGCTGGCTGGGGGGCAGCAACCTACTGCTTGGGGACTGGCTGGGCATCGCTCAGCAGCTGGTGAGTAACTGCATTCTGCATCACTTGTTTTGCATATTCTTTTACCATTATTATTATTTTCCCTTCCTTTTCTGTCCTATTAAAATGCGTTTGTCTCATCCCATGAGTTTTACATTTTTTCCAGTTCTCTCCCCCATCGCACTGGGGTGGGGGAGTGACGAGCAACCTGCTGGCAGCAACATGCTCCTGGTCACTGGTACTTCATGCTTTGGCTAACAGAGACACTAATCTTGCTTTAACAATATACTGCAAGCACTCATGTGTTTCTGTTATTTTTATTGAACTGGGGCAGGGAGACTCTTTAAGAGAAATATTTCTTATTGCTATATTAGTTATGTCATAATTCATAGTATGGATGTAGTCATTTGATGTAGACACAGATAATTTCCTTATGATCAATGTTTTCAGACTTATTTTACAAAAGGGATATTAGAAAACAGAGAACTGTGGAGTGTAAGAGAAATGATGTGTGTGTTTCTTTCTCCTAAGTAGTTTACACAGTTTGTATTGTGAAAGAAGAAAAGTGCTTGCAGTGAAAGTGTTCGAGGTTTCTTTCTGAAATCATCCAAAGTCAGTTATCCAGTGGCTAAGAGCACTCAGCCTTCACTAAAAGAAGCTTTTGTAAATATTTGGAATAGAAGAACCATAGTATCATCTTTTGCTTCAGAGTACCAACACCGCTGGGTGATCCCGGTTGCACTGGTAATACCGATGTGTCTTCCCATTGAGAAGAACCCAAACACATCCATACTGGGATCCTGATATTTGATTATCCAACTAGAGTAAATATTCAACAGCACCAGAAGATAACTAGAGCTGTGCTGTCAGAAATCAGTTGCTAATATCAGGTGAGATTTCTAAAAGAAACAGTGGATTTGTGCATCTGTCTCCATATGTTACTTTGAAAATCTGTTACTTTTCTAAAATTCCTGTTAACCAGCTGCTGCCACTGGTTCATTTGAATCTATGATTTTTTTTTTTTTTAACTCTAGTTCTTTTTTATCTATACAGGCAGCACTGAGGAAAGGGAAGTAGCTGGGTATGTTGAGTTTCAAAAGCTATAGCAAGAGTTCCTACGGAAAGGAACTTTATGCTAGAGGCAGGAGCTCTACACTGAGATGAGAAGACAATTTAAAATTGGAAAGGTTTAGATCATTTGCTTTTGTAATAAAGAACATTGCATTAGCAATATTAATGGAGAGCATTATCTTTGAGTTTGGCTCACATGGTAAAAGGTTACTGGCTCCAAACATGTCACGAGCAGTCCATGGACTATCACCTCATTCTTTGCCGGGTGGAACAGATCCAGTATAATTGAAAAGTGGAACATGAGAGGAAGCCGGATCAGGCCTGAAATGTGAAGAGTAAATGGCAGGATATTTACCTTTCTACCTTTTTAAAGAAACCTGCCTATCTTCCTTTGCACTTATTTTCATTTCTTTTCTCTATGGCCAACTTCTGAATTAACTCATCCCTTCTATTCCAGTTGCTCTTCTCTTCCTGAAGTGTTTCTGAAGAACAAATTAACAAAAGGATTCAAAACAAATCTCCAAATTAGATTTTACCTACAGTTGTAGGCAAGCAGCTGTCATCTCTAGTCCATCTGATTTTTTTTATGCTGATGCTTGTTTGTAGGTTAACTCTCAAAACAACCATCTGCTTGGTCTAAGCTTTCTTCCTGTTCCATCCAGGGGGAAGTAATTTAGCAGCAGAAAAAGCTGATATAAAGAAAATTAGAAAGAAGAGCTGAAGCTTTTCATTACATTTCCCTTGTGTTTTTGCAGTTTTTGGGAAATGTGAGGTTTGAAGTTTAGGAAAATAAGCGTTTGAAATAAGCTCTGGAAAGTTAAAAAAACCCATCCCAATTATGGTCTGATATTCTCAGGAATGTCCAATAAATGATAGATACTAATTATCTTTTCAGTTATAAACTTGAGGAATAAAAGAAGGAACTATCAAAAAACCTCCTTTTGGTTTATGTTGGTTGGTTGAACCTGACTGCTGAGCATGACAATATGTACAAATGCTGTCACTGCTCTGTGAACTATTAGTACTTGCTTATTCACATCAATTAATTGCATTAGTGCTTTAATGCCCTTTAATGACATCTTTTGACTTGCAGAAACTCTGTTATGGATTTTGTTAAAGCAGAAAATACTTTAGTGATATTTTCTCTTTAGATACCATTTCAACCTTCTAAAGCTATTTAGAGTACGTAACTTGTGATAACGCAATTTTCTGTCTTAGTTGCACATCATTACTTCCCAAGATGGAGTGAGCATGCTGAAAATGCCAATTCTTCACTTCAGTATCCTGCCTGGAGAGGAACACAGCTTTGAGAGGTGCGGACATAGGAAGAGCTCTAAGTAAACAAGAGAGGTGCATGGGAGAGGCATAACAAAATATAGTCCTGGTTTTTCACCTTACCCTTTCAAAAAAGAGGTACTTAAAACCACCTTTTAAAAATATTTTTGAATTCTAGAAAAGTGCTAATTTGACAGTCCAGAAATAGGAGGGCTCTTTTAGGTGCAGTGGGAGTCCTTGCTCTGTGCCTGCCCTCTGGCAATCATTTTTAACACTAAAAGGAAGTATCCAACAGACTATAATTTGGCTGACACACAGCTGAAGACCAGTATTGAAGTACTATCAAGTTCAAGTTAATTTCACAGAAGTCCTCCAGTGTCATTAATATACATATCATGAATACAATTGAGCTGCACTGAGGTTTTAGTGGTGAAATAGCTCAATATGATGTACCGAGTTTGTTCTCTCTCCCCTCTTAGTGCTCATTTTTTCTTCTTACTGAAAACGGTTGTAATAAGTCAAGACACTCACTGAATTTTGATGGTTATTTCATTTTTTTAATCATATTCTCAATAAGGAAAGTCCTGAAATTATTCACCAATACTACTTTTATTTTCTGCTTCCTTCCTAAATGAAGACAGTATTCTCACTTGTTTTCTTTGTGCAGTTTTTCAGCACTAGTTTTCTGTGTTGCCCATGCTGAGCGTTGATTTTAGCTCTTGCCTTTAGTGCCCTGTATTTGCACTGCAAGCTTCACTGTGGCAGGAATCTTTTTTTCCCTTTCTTATTGTATGCACGCAATAATCAAACTGTGGTTCATGTTGTTGGCTTTTGTGCACACTGTCTCAGTAGCAAAATTACTGAAGGGCAGAAAATGGAGGTGGTTCTTGGAAAAAAGTGATATTTGGAAGCACTTGATGAAGCCGTACTCCTCCTGGGTGTCTCATCCCCTAGAAAAATATGATCTCCAGGAATGCTTATATATGCTACACTAAAATGCATGTTTGGTCCTGTATTGTATGCTGAATGGAGACCCAAAGTCTATTAAAAGGAAAAGGAAATCCCATTGTAAAGAGAAAATGTGTATTCCCTGAGCAAACAGGAGTAATCAAGTCATCCTTGAGCTTACGTTTCTTCTCTTTTTTGCTGTTCTAAAAATATTCATAAAGACTGTACAGACAAGGGGGTAAATAGAAATAACTAAGTGGATCAAGCCTTAAGGTGTATATCCCAGTGTTTGAATAATTTCCTCTGCTGAAGGGAATTAATTTTTATTGATATTTACACATGATCTTGGCATAAAAGCTTTTGCCACCACTTCAGGTGCTTGCTGTGAACTGATGGTACTAAACCAAAAAAATATTTTGGAGAAAATGTATGTGATAAAAGTCCACAGTAAATGTTTAGTAAAATGAAATGATTCTCTATGTAAGCTTGGCATTTCAGAAGCTGAATGTGTGAGTTTGTCTGTAGGGGTTGCAGTAGCCAGCAGGTCCCCAACAAGGAGTTTCAGAATTTCAGTATGAACATATGTTGGGGAAGTTTAGGCTCTAATGGCCTTGGAGGATGAGCCTTTCGCTATGGATTTTGGTCCTCCTTTCAGGAAAAATAAGATTTGAGTGAGACTCTGCTATCTTTAGGTGTAGGTATCTACAGGTAAGTTAGGCATTTTGATTGCCTTCATAATTAATGGACAGGTTTCCTTTTATCTAATCCTAAGGCTGACATCTAAAACAACTTAGGTGAATACTAGGTTTCTGTTCATGGACTTCAAAAGGAATCAAGATGACTAGCTTACCTGAAGGTGTCTAAGTGTATGGGAGTAGCTCATGCCAAGCATCTAAAATAAAAAGGTGTTCAAGAAGCTGAAATAAATTAACTCTTTATTAAAGTTAGTGGCATAGTATCTGGGAATGCAGGTCCATTTCTAAGCAAAATTAATCATGGCACTAAATGCAACTGTGCTGTGGTTTGATAGATGAAGGCAAGGATGCAAAGTCTGTGCTAATAGAAAACAGGAGTGCCTTCGGTTACCTTGGCTATATTTGATTCTCTCTCTTCTGTGTTCTCAAAGTAAAAGATTAAGTAAACTGAGTATTAAGTGTTGACTTCCATTGCCAAATCTTCTGCTTGCCTCTAAGGAGATGATCTCAAGTTTGAGATGTCTTGGAAGAGAGCAAAATACACAGTACATCTGCCATTGGTTCATGTTCTTAAAACACCTTCCAAGTCTTATTTTAGATTATGAAGTTGTAGCTTAGGGCAATGTTTGCTTTGAAATCATCTGTGCAATAACTTATTCCAGCAGTTACTGGAAAGAAGCAAAAAGTTCATATAATTTCAGCATAAGCTAGCAGAATAGGTTATTTTCATTATAGATAGTTTGAGTTATTTAAATGTATGCCTCCCCTGAATGAAACACACAATGCTATTAAATAACTTCACGTTAAATCAATGGGCAAAACTCCCACTGAATCAAGGTTCACTGTGTTCATATCATTCCAGACAAGCAGGGAGGACAGACTGACTGTGCATTCTCATCTGGATTTTCTTCACCTTATGGCTTGAATAATGGGATATTGATTTTCACAGAGCAGGTCATGTTAGAGAAAAAATGAGAGATGCAGCTGCAATTATGAAAGTAATTTACAATTGAAAGTGGGGAAAGGTTTTCTTGCTGGGTAGCAGGTAATACTCTTCAGCTAAGCCTTTCCCACAGTTACCAGGATTTGATATAAAGAGATATAAAACTGAAAATAAGACTATCAAATATGCTTCTGTTTTCACAAGTCAGGAATATTTGTGATAAAGTGGTACTTAAAAGATGTCCTCAAACTGTTTTGTAGGAAAGATAAACAGTCTCTGTTAAATATTTAATGTCTCAAAGTTACAGGCCTAAGTCACAGGGACTTTGCACAAAAATCTAGCAATGCCGTCTGGTTTCAGCAGCTCTTAGCAACCTCTTCAAGTGACCTACAACTGCAGAAACAGCAGAAAACATAACCTTCAGGATGCTTGTTTTCTTTTTACAAGCACAACATTACTCATTCCTAATCTCAGTTGTCTACTCTCACTAAAATCAAACTCTTCCTCCGCAGGCGTGGATCTCTGGCAGCCTTTTTCAGGATTTGATGGAAGAGGGCAGTGAGCCGGCAGGAGAGCTGGGAGGCTGGGCAAGCTGGAGCAGTGCAGGTTGCCACTGTACTGGGCTGGCGGGGATAGAATTACCTTTCTTCACAGTAGCCGGTGTGGTGGTGTGCTTTGGATTTGTAATGCAGTGTCAGTAACACACCAATGGTTTAGCTACTGCTGAACAGTGCTTGCAGTGCTGGGCTTTTCTGCTTCTCGTTCTGCCCCTGCAGTGAGTATTTTAGGGGTTAGCAAAAGGGAAACACATGGGACAGCTGACCCAAATTAGCCAAAAGGATATTCAGTGCCATATAACATCATGCTCAACAATATACGTGGGAGGGTTTGGACTTCCCAAGGTAGCACTTGCTCAGGGACTAGCTGGGCATTGATCTGCTGGTGGGAGGTGGTGAGGAATTGCTGTTACATGACTTGTGTTTTTTTCTTTTCCCCTCATTTATTAAACTGTCTTTATCTTGATCCACAAGTTTTCTTGCTTTTACTCGTCTGATTCTGTCCCCCATGCCAATGCAGGGGAAGTGAGTGAGCAACTGGGTGGGTGCTTGGTTGCTAGCCAGGCTCAACTTGTCATAGCTAGCAACACTTCCACAGGGTCCTGTAGAAACATCACCTTTCCACTTGGAAAGGTGGTGGTGGCTTCCCCTTCTGTCCTGTTGAAAACACAGCAGTAGAAGACTAGTCTCCTGTTTTGTCTTTTCCTCCTTTTGCCTCTCTCATGCCTCTCCCCCAACTTTTCCCTCTCAGTAGCCACTACTCCTTGCTCCACTATTGCCCTGTTTGCCAGAGTTGTGCCTGCCCAGTTTGTGGCAGGTATTGTGGCAGGGGGCACACTGTGGGCTGGACCCAGGCAGTCATCACCACAAGTGGTTCTTGGAAGTTTGATCATATTCTGCTTGTTGAGAACTTGCATCAATTTCTGCATGATTTCAGGTTAATACCTTAATACGTGTTTTCCCCTAAGAGTCTGATTAACAGTCTAATCTGTAGTCTTCTTGTGGGATATTATCCTCTGCAGCCCTGTATGGAGTAACTTTATTATAAGATTTTTTTAATACCTAGCTAAATTATTTGCTGTGTGAATGACAGAGATGATGTCTTCAGTGCTTTCTGGCTATGAAAAAATGAAAAAGAAATATGGGTTCTTCTGGATTTCTTTTTTAGTTTTTCCCCTGAAGACATTGTGCTTGTTTTTACTGCTCCCTCAGGAATACTTGTTAGAGGGCAAGCATGCTAATTAGGATTGTTAACATGCTCTTTACAGTTGAGTGACTACATTAAGTAGGGGAATATTAGAAAGTGTTATGTTGTTTTACATATGGATTACTTTGGACTACTTTTTACCTCTGGAGAAGTAAAAAATTATGTTTCTGTTTTTATTACTAACTGCCCTGCTACATCCTCTTCTTTGGTTTATTCTCTGTTTATAGCACACTTTTCTGTTTGAATGCTTGTAAGTTGCCCTGCAACTTTCAGTATCTCCAGACCAATAAAATGCGTTAAAAATGTGACTGAAAACATTTAGTTGAAGGAAAGTAATGAAATGGAGATAGAAAATGCCATAGTAAATGATATATTTTAATAAATGGCTGTACATTGTAGAATTTCAATTAGAAAAAAACATACTTTATATAAGTAATTACTAAAGGAATTACTGGAGAAGCGTATCCATTCATAGAATTACAGGACATAAATTCTTCCTCTGATTGCATCTTCCGTTGTGAGAAGAGCAATCACAGGCAAACACCAAGCCCTGATAACACCATCTCTTTAGGATTAGAACTTAATGCTGACTGGGGAGTGTGGAAAGACTTGATAGAAGGTTGTTGGTTCATTCTTCCCCTTTGTGCACACGAACCATGTTAAACGCAAAGCAAGAGCTTTGCTCGCTGGCAGGTAACCTAGCTGTTTCTTGTCTTGCACGTGCCTTGCAGTAGGTATTTGGGTTCAGTGAGTCTTTAAGACATTTGTGAATGTGTTGTGTGTGCGTACCTATGCTTGCTTATGTGCATTTTATGTACACAATGTGATTATAACCTGTAAGAAGAGAGTGGAACAAACCTGTAGTACGATAGGAAATGTTTCCCTGTTGTGCAGTATCTTTTACATGAGATTGACTGAGATTTTGGTGGCTTTATAGTCCGTTTTTTATGAGAGCTACCGGCTGAAATATTATAATTCAAACAAGTAACACATGCTTTGTTACTGTGAGGGTCTGTAGCATCACCTCTTAGCCTCTCCACCATCCCTGGACCTACTGTCAGGGTCAGTACAATCCAATTGGATCTTACCCACCTGTGTTGGAAACTTTGAAGCAGAGACTGGTGCCTCTGCAGGACAGGAAAAGATGCACCAGACTAGCATGTCCCAAGGCATTTTCATGTTTTGGGCTTCAGTGTCCAGCTGACTTGAGGGGAAGAGGTCTCCTCTGGCCGTGGTTTTCAAGTGAGGAAAGAAAATGGCAAGTGTCCTGAATGGAGGTGTGATGGAAGAAGTTTGCAGCAGGGACCTGCGTTTTTGTTGCTGTATGTTGGAAATAAGAAAAGCAGGGAGGGAAAAGTATCTTAAAAATCTAATGTAAACAGTGAAGGTTAACAGGTTACATAGGGAAAACATGCAGTATGTGCAATGGGATGTGCACAAAGTTAGCAAAGAGAAAAGCAGTAAATTAATCTCATTCATTTAGTGTAACTGTTTCCTTGGGTGATGTGTGGATCCACATCCTGTTTCAGTTGGTTCATACCTGAGACAAGTCTATTGATTTAAAAGTGTTTGTTTACATCTTAGATGATAATGGTTATATTTGGTAAATGTTCAAAAGAAAAAAAAAAAGTCAGACTGTCTTCTCAAGTCCATATTTTGCAGGTTTTTTGCTTTTTACCCCAATAAATGACATTTCCTTTTACTGTCTAACTAGACGTCTTTCTCTGCCCTGGTGTTTGTATGGACTGATTAGAAGTATTGATATACTTTTAACTGCTATCAAAGCAAGGAAACTTGTCCATTTTATTCCTTTAGATTTTCTACTAATGCCATCTTTTTTGTTTTCTCCACTGTTAACATTGGGAGGGTTATGCTTCCATAGTCTATCTATTCTTATTGTGCTGTGAGTTCAAGAATGTTCTTGCAGAACCTCGTTATATTTTCATCTTAATGTCACCAGTGAGTCAGTTCAGCACACGTTCTTATTACAGTATTACTCTAGACTTTTTATATTTAGTAAAAAACCCTGAATTCTCTTTGAATTTTCTGTACAAAAATAATCCATAAAGGTCTTCAACAGACACAGCACAAAGAAAAATGTGTCTGTGGGAATACAGTTTATTCCTGTTGCCTATCTATATTGCTGTAGGTTTTTGACCAACACTTTATAGAGGAAATGAGAAGCTCTTTTGCTAATTTCCTGTTTATTTTCTGTTGATAATGACTGAAACATTTATCAGCTTGTCACTAAAATAATATGTATGGTAGGAGTACAAATATTTTCTACAAGATATTCGGTCTATTACTTTAGAACAACAGATAGAGGAACAAAGCTTGTTCTTTTACGGTCTGATTCTTTCTGAAGCAATTTCAGATTTCATGGAATGTTTGAACACGAACATTGTACAAATATTTGTGCTTCCTAAATCACAGTTAAACAGGTATTTACTTGATGTTATTATTTTCCATAAAAATGTCATGAGGTACTAATGTAAAAATCCATTAATAGTAGATAACACAAGAGGTTTAAACATATTAGAGCCAGAAAAAATGTACTGGGATTAGTCTGTACAGCTTGCCTATAATTCTGGTTTAGACCGCAATTTTAAGGAAGGGCACTGATCTATCATTATAACCTCTGGTTGTGTTTTATGCTCTGCACAAATTGCCTCTGAGACACACTTAGATATGGAACACAGACCATGAAGTTGGCAAACACTTTAACAGCTTGGCATTGGTTCCAAAAGTCTGCAAAACTATTGTTAATACTGTGAGTATTTTGACACAGAGAAGTTAATGCACTGTAAATTATGTTATAAATTTACATTACCATGGCTATTTTGCACTAACTGTCTGTATGGACACTCATGGATTTGCATGGATAGCTAATATTAATTATATTGGGTACAGATTTGCAGCACACTATTTTAAAGCAACTCTTGTAGCCATGAAGTTGTTGTCAGATCGCTTTGCTTGGACTCAGCCGTTCCAGAGGGGCTACCGAATGCAGCTGCTTCAAGCTGCAAAATCCACAGCGTAGAATGTTCCTATCGTCTCCTTTACATGCCTTTCTATAATACCTATTTCAGGGAACATCTCACTGATGACATAGTCTATATCCTCCTGTATGACTATTTTATACTTGCTTTACTTACTGCCCACTGAATTACTGAGTAATTCCAGCTTGCTTCCATTCTTACCATCTAGTATTCAAAATGCAAAATTGTCAGCCAGATTAATTAGATGCATTGATCTCATGTATGTTACTGTCTTCCATTTGAATAAACTGCTTTTAGCAGTTTGTCTAAAAAATAAAATGCCATGCCTTGTGACAAGATAACAGTAATTAATTTCAAATTAATGGCAAGCCATTAGCAATACTAATTCTAAATACTAATATACAAATGCATTATCAATGAACATAATTTACCCCTGGTAAATCAAGACATACAAGAAAGAAAATCCCCCATACATATTTTGACCGGAAACATTTTTTTTTAGAATATCTACCTCTGTCTGTCAAACTCATAATTTACGTTGTGTCCAGAAAGACTTGTAAATTCTGCCTGTTTTGAACAAATGGGAATGATCTCTGCAATTCCAAACTTGTGAAGTCTTTGGAAATGCTCTGGAGTCATTATGCTTAATAAAGCTGATATTAATGGGGCAGAATAGATATTAATAGGATAGAGCAAGGTCAAACTTACTTAGCATAAAATTTGAGTGTTTTGTAGTGCATTATAATGGATTGAGTTGTATTAGTCCCCAGGCATCCTCAAACTGGAATGCAATGGCATTCTCAAACCTTGAATAATATTCTTGTTCTATACTGATGTTGAATTTCATCATAACTTGCTCTTATGAGGCATATAGTCCAATTCCAATTTCCAGTGTAGACTGATTGGGGATGCAACAGAAACCTTTACAGATACGTAAATGAATCTCTTGTCCTTCATAGGAGAAGCTCATCCCTCTGACAGTACAAGGTGGATGTTCAGGGGTGATGCAAACGGGATGTACTCAACCTAGTGAGATTTTGATTTCTAAAAGCAGCTGTCACCCTGTGTACTGGCCACAGGCAGGTCCAATAGGCTGGTTTGGCTCACACTGCTGTGTTGAACTTGCAGATGTTTAAAGATACGAAGGGAAAAACTGCACCACTGCTAATTGGGAGGTACCGTTGGTTCTTATTTATTTATTTATCCTGCAAATATGAATAGAGATCACTGATTTAAAAACAGACTGGTTGAGAGTAGATGCTGCAAAGGGCAAAGAGTTGTTCGTGTTTGTGTTTTTCTTATCTAATCCTCTCCAGCATCCTCTGGATTATGGATAAATTCTCTGTGAAATCAATGAAACTGATAATAGTGTCATGTAGATGTAGCTGTAGATATACTATTTAATAACCATTGATTGAAATGGGCAATTTCAAGCCCATTTTTCTTTGCTGTGAATGGCTTAAACACTGAGGTAAATGAGAAAGAAATGTATTTTTTTATTTGTAGGAAGGAAAACACTCCTCTTGGCAGAGTTGCCAAGCATGCAGCCATTAAAGAACTGAAGGTGCTTCTTGCCCTGTATATGGGTAGGCTGCACAGTTAAGTTCCTGTTAAGGTATCGTGGGCCTTGCTTAGCAAGCACATTAAAGCCTATTTAATGAATTAATAGAACAAGCCAGAGTTAGTTTTCACCTGTTAGTGATACCTTTTAGTTATAAGAACAAACCTGAAGATAAAAGAAAATATTGAGGAAAACCTTTTTTGGCAAATGGTACTTTTTTATAGCAAAAAACAAAATGGAAGAATAGTATGTTTGTTCACATGCTCGTTTACTTGTTCTCTCAGTTAAAGCTTTAGCTTTTGGGAGTAGGTTTTCCTTGTATTGTTTTGGCCCTTCCGGTTCGATTACTCCAATTTCATATTGGCACCAATTACTCTACTGACCTGAGCTTTATGGGGCAAAACTAATTCTAAATCTTAACCTATATGGCAAAGGTTGAACCAATTTGAATCCTAACATGATACAAATCACTCCATCTAAGTGCACCACAGGCATTAACAGTATTTGACGTGCTCCAGAGGTCTATTTCAAAAGCTGCACCATGAATCGAACGCCTTCCCAGCGATGCTGCCTGGAGGCAGCACCTGATCCCAGAATGGCTGGGCTCTGTCCGCAGCACACGCCTGGGAAATGGCTGGGGCTGACAGGGTGGGGGGAGCTGAAACAGTTGGAGCATATAAAATTCTCTTTGAAAATTCAGTTGTTTGGGCATCCAGTTCACTTGGTCTCATGTCAGGCATCATGTTGACTTCCCCCTCCCCCCCCCGCCCCCTTCCCTTTTTCTTTTAAAAGTACATGGAAAGCTTGTAATAGTTTCTGATTTTTCCTGTATGAGTAAAAGTTCAGTGTCAAACTGCCAAAGGTTGCAGAGCCCTGAAGGGCCTGGGAGGCAAACAGGCAGCTGGATAACAGTGGGACCTAGAAGAAGAGGGAGCTGCCTCTCTTCAGTGCCTCTTGCACTTCGTTCCAGTGGTACCTGCGAGCTTTCCATACCAAAACTGCAGAAGTTCAGGTGGGTCGGGATGCCTGTTAGTCCTGAAGCAGGTTAAGACTGCTCTCTCTGGGGTGCTTCCATGGAGCTCTCAGAGGTGAGCGGAATGCGCCACTGAGTCAGCCACAGCAGTGATATATTTAAAGTAGTCACTGAAGTCAGTAGGAATATATACAGAAATTCATCTGTGAGAGTGCTGGAAAGGGAAGTGTCAGGCAGTTCAGTTCATGCTTTGGAGAGTGGAGTGGCTGGGAAAAAGTAAAGGGAATTGGGAGAAAACAATGTATCCCTGGAGAGCTTTTTGTGAGAAGGCAGAATCCAGGAGAACGAGCCGGGAGAGGCGGTGTATTTTACAGGCCTGTAAACTTTGGATGACACCTCTGGTTTAATCTTAAATAAGCTTTTGCTTTCTATTCGGTCTGCTCACTCCAAAAAGCCAGTTGTATATGTTTATATTTATTCTCTGGAGTAGGTATGTATCTTTTTCTGACTGTTTCATGCCTCTGATTATGTCCTCCAAGATACTGAACAAGTGTAGGATCCTGATGATACTACATTTTTACTGATTTGAAAATGAATTGAGAGCTAAAGATCTCATTCCTCCATCTTTCACCAAGTGCTACTTGAGATGTCAGTGTGATTTTTTTTTTTTTTTTTTGCCAGCCCAACTGATCATTAAGCATAGAGTTTCTCTCTCATTCTGAAAGCCAGATGATTGTGTATGATTTACTCATTTATGTTTTTAAAAACTGCTTCAGCTTTTTGTTTACAGACCTTTTAAACAGCAGTGAAACACACAATCATATCTTTCTCAGATTTTTTTTCTAGTTAATCAAGAGTAGCAGAAGAAAGAAACAAACAAAGAAAACCACGTAACTGGAAGCCTGCAGTTGCTCTTTGTTAGTAAAAGAAATAAAGAACTTATTACCTTAAAGTAAGACATGGTATCAAAACACACATAATATTAATGGATACTTCTTTAAAGTTTCTTTTAAAAGATATCTTTTCTGTTAATTCTCAAGGAAAGAAGTATTACTTTACTATAGCTGTTTTTTCCCCCTACAGTGTTAACACTCCTATCCTGAAATACGTATATGGTATCATGCAGAACCATGGGCTTATGTTTGGAAATATTAAACTCTGACTACAGCTGGCTAGTCATACTATGCTATCCTTAGCTTCAGGTTTGCTTTTCAAGTATGTATTTTTCCCCCCCTTTTTAGAAAGTCAATTCTGTAAAGATTTGCCTAAAACTGCTATTGGCAGGTGTGAGGGGCATCCAGAAAAATTAGGGCTAAAATAACCCCAGAGCTCACTGATGATGAAGGTTTTGAACACCAGGCACAGCAAGGATGTGTGGTTGCAAATGGCTTTGTGGGAACAGCAAATTCTCTAAAATGGAAGTCAGATGGTAATGATGGCTGATTTCTAGTCTCCTGAAGCTGATGGAGGATATGAATCAAATTGGGCCTAGTTTATAAAATGAGCCCTTCGAAAAGTTTGATTATAATTTTCTTCTAAGTGGTTATAATCACTGAGGAAAGGGGTAAAAAGCTGTTGAAATAACATCCAGCTGACTGTGAAGCCTTTAACCAAATCCAAGACTGGTTATTCCCGTTTCTCACATTTTCACCTTATGATTAGGTCTGTAGTTTCTTTCAGGATGAATGTTAGCCATCTTGTTATACTTATTTAATTAAGATGTTTCTGAAGTAAAAAATCTCAGTTTTTAAATGCGCATAAATACATGTGTAATGGAAAGCACACAGCAGTAGAAGGATGAATGTTGGAAGTAGGAAGGATCTGTTATCAAAGATGACAGACCCCTGGCAAGACCTTAGCCAGCTGTTCAGCTTTGGTGTCATTGCAGAATCCCGCATTGCCCTGAGGCAGGAACAGCAGCGAGGGCTGGGCTGGGCTGGGCTGGAGTGCTGTAAGCTGCAATGAGACCTGTGTGTGAGTCCAGGGCTATGTACAACAAAAACATCCACCAAATGCGTGGGTTTCTACCCATCTGCTTGAGGTAAATACCCAAGGAAGGAGACAGCTGTTGCGAGCAGATGAGGAAACTGTTGCTGATATATCAGATTTCTGAAAACCTGAAGCCCTTTGTAGAGATTAGGAGGACTGAACAGTTTTTTTGCTATTTTACATGGCAATTCACTGTGGAAAAGCAAAAGAATTACTTACTGAATTCTCTGCCAGCCACAAGGACATTCTCTCTGTTAATGCTCAACTTGTATTGCCAACAACATGAAGGACTGCGAGGAAGTTATGTGTCAAATGATACCAGGGTATGATGGATTACCACTGTCAGACTTGTATGGAGTTTCAGGTGCTCCAGCAGTGACCTGTAGACACTGAGTGGCATTGCTGCTGTTTTGCTTAGGTAATTTGGTACGGGAGGTAACATTTGTTGATGAAAGTGAATTATCTGGTTGAAATTAAACCCATTAACATTTGGAAATAAATACAATTAGAAACATGTTCTGAAGCATCAGTGTACTAGGTTTTCCTCAAGGTCGATGACTCTTTCTAATTGGGAAATGCTTATTTCTCACGAACTTAAAACTTCAGTTCCAGGCCATCAAAAATTTTTTGAATGAGATGATGATGAGAAGGTGCAAGGTAGAGCCTTGGAGATAAGAGAACAGAGAGAAAAAGAAAAGACAGTATTTGACAGAAGAGTGAATAGTCTTAAGAGGAGTATGCAGTGTAAAGGAAAAGCCAGAATGAACAAGCTTAACATAAGAATAGGAAATAATCTGTGTGTATTCAAAAAACTAAATTTATTTTCCTTTAAATTGTATCGGATGGTTTGCCAAACAAATTATTTGGTAAGAACACCCCTTATGAAAGAACCATAACTCTTTTCAGAAGCGATAGCTTTTATCATTTCATTGATTCAGGAAATTGGAGTAAATATCTTTTCTCATTAGCATATTGTGTAGATGACTTTGGACGAGGTTGAAAGCTGTTTACTATTTCATGCCCAATATGAGGTAGTCTGTCTCTTCAGAAAAAGGATCTAATTCATCTGTGAGGGCTGAGAAACAGGCAGTGAGCAGCGTGTTATTTTCAGAGCTCAGAAGCAAGTCAGCTGAAGTTTGGAGTCTGAAAGAATAAAGATATTCTGCCTACGTGTATAATCAGTACCTTGTGGCTGTAGTAGGTGTACTGATGTACATGAAGTCAGAAGGCTGAGGACAGCAACAGTTGGAGAGTGTTTGGTGGTAAAGAAACACAAGACCAGCTAACATCATTGCTGTGGTAGCCACCTTGGCTCAGCTGTGGAAGCGTTAGGGATAAATGATGCTTATCCATCCAGTGCCTTGGGCCTGATTTTTAGGTTTTTCTTTAAGTAAGTTCTTTCAAATAGACTTTCCCAGGTGTAAGCTGTATAAAGAAAGAAATCAGTTGTACTGGTTTATTGCTTCTCTTATTCAGGTTTTTCATATGCTTGCGGTTATGGTTTTTTTTTATTATAGAAGTGACTTAGGCATGGATGTTGATTTGGACACGGTGTATTTGCAGCTAATACTAACTCAGATGTAAAATCCCGAAATACCCTCTGTATCTCTCTAAAACTATAAAAGAAGCCCTAAACAACCCCTAACCACCACTCCCTCCCCCAGATCTTCTTTTGGGCAGTAGATTGTCTTTAACTGATGTGAAACCACACTTCTGTTGTTTTTTTAGACTAAGATTTTTTTTCTTAATCGCTCATGCTTATATATCTATTTGCTTATTTAAATGAGTAGTTTGGTATTCTGTATTCCATGGTAAAAAACATTTCACTACTGTTGCAGAATAATAATTTCTCATAGTATGACATGGGGTTCCTCTGAGGGATTTCAAAGACTAAAAATCAATCTAAAATACTACTGACACTCCTTTTCAGGTATTCATTAATTTTACCAAAGCTAATTTTGAGTTGAAAAGTGAGATGAAAGATCAAGTAGAGAGATGAGATAATTTTAATATGAAGAAGGTGAGACCATGATTTTGGAATAGCAGCAGATAAAGCAGTGCTCCCTTAGATCTAATAGTATGGTATATGGGGCGTATGAAGGAAACTAAGCAATGGCCAGGAATACCCTGATTCAGTGGAACCACTGTCTGGTGCTGCTGTTCAGTTTTCTAAAGCTCAGCAGTGCTATTGAAGGTGTGTGCTGGTGTTGTTTCTAATCACACAATGCTGTTGAAAAGGCACGAGTGTCTCAAAACTGCGTGAAGAAGAGACTGTTCCTAAAAGGGACTGCAAGTCCTGAGCAGTTCATTATTTAAGATTCATCAATATTAACAGCAGAGTCCGGAAAGTTCATTATTCACCTCACTTTCAAAGTCAGACCTGTGTGTTAGTATGAGCAAATTAACATTTGCTCCCTGTTCATTGTGATTAATGGGGTCGCTAATTCCTGTGATCCCTTTGGTGCCAGTTAGCCAAAGCTGTGCTGGCCTTTGAGACAGCTTGCTGGACCTTTGGACAAGAGAGAAGTATACAGTTTTTGTTGTACTCGTTTATATTGTTTGAAATGGTAGTTTAAATATACTGAAAAAATAATTAAATATCTACAGAGGAGGTCCTCTACTGATATAACCATGTAGCAACATCACCTCTAAGATATGTTAGTCCTTTGTTCCTTGCATTTGGAGACTCAGTGTCATCTGCATTACAGGTGAAGGAGCTGCGGCAGGCATCCGTCAGTTAATGCCATTTATCATTTTAAAGTACTGTGCTGTCTTAGACCTTGGCTTGTTGCCTTCTCTTTGCCACCATCTAGCACACTCCACCTCACCATGTGAAACAAGCAGTGACAGAGGGATGAGGGCCAGTTTCTGTTTGTACGAAGAAATGAAATCTTGGCAGCTCTTCAATGAACTGCTCTGGAAAGCAATCACAGGGCTTTTCTTTCAAGACCCAATTTTTGCCGCCGCTGTGCTGAGCAGTAAATTTCCCTGAACCCGGGTAACCTGACAGATTTACACGGAGCAGACCTAGTTGATAAAAGTGAGGATAAAACACTTCCTTGGGGACTGTTCACATAACCTGTCCTGGGTAGATGAAATAACCTATGTGTGATCCTGCCTCTTGTGCTGCACTAATGATAAAGGTCATTGGAGTCACAGGACAGGTAGGAAAACAAAGCAGCAATCAAGCTTACCAGGCAGCAACTCTATTGCAAGATTGTCCTGTTTCGGTGGCTTTTTGTTATAGAGGAATGTGTGACATAATGCAATAAAATAAAACAGCCAAGCCATAACCAAGGCAGCTTTACTACTTCTACGGCTTCTAACTGTGCCTGGGTTTACAAAGGTAGAGACAGAATGGAAAGAATATCAAAACCATGGTTTCAAAAATAGGATTGTGTTTCAAATGCACATAGTATTTAGAAGAATTTTGTATGTTGTCTTTGTCTGATTTTTATATTCTCCAGTACTGGTGTATACACATAGGTACAGTGTCAATTCTCCAATTCTTTTAGTAATACAGATAGTATTACCTTGAAGGCTTTTTCTTCTGACTTTTACTTAAAAACGGACTGCGGGTGATACAGTGTTTACAACAATTAATATTTCTATATATGTGTATTAATGCTGAGGTACCTAAATTCAGCTTATACTATAGCATCTATTTTTTTCTGGTAATGTGCCTGTTTATGTCTTGTATTGAGTACTGCAGCTGTAGGTACTGACCTACCATGTTTGTACAAGTTTTTCTTTATTATCTTGAAAATTTGTGCTATATTAAAAAGGCTTTAAGTAAAAATAACTACTTAGATTTCTATGAGAGTATTTTAAGAGGATATTATTTATAGTGACTATTAGCTTTTTGCCAGTTCATCTCCAAATTATTGTTTGCTGAGGAAAAGCAAATGTGAAGCAGCTGTGAAAACTTCAGACTACAGGTTTGCTACCCTGAAAGAGCATAATCCTCCCAGCTGCGTTTTTCTCTTTGTTAGCTTTGTGTGCATAGTTATTTTGGCTAGAACTATGGAAAAGAGAGATACATACATCTATGTTTTCCTTACTTATCTTTGTAACACAAATGGTAGGTGGGAAACTCAGTTGTAGGAGTTTTTCCTTCATCTTTTCTGTATTCTTTCAAGAACAAATTTTGATTTTTTTAAAAGGGGAAAAGTGTTCACTTACAAAACTGGAAGTGGCTATTCTCTCTTAATCTACAATGAAACAAAAAGGTATTTAGAGCCGAAAGTTTTAACTTGGGGGGGAGGGGCAAATGGATGTGTCTGAATTATGTACTTGGCAGATTGTGGCAAGGCTGACAGGCAGATTCTCTGTGGCATAATTTTATTGAACTGTTTTCAGTGAAGAAGCTGGTTCTCTATGTTTACTGTCTTGGCAGAAATTAGTCTGTACATTATCAGTAATAGAAATAAAAAAAAGGCTCTGCAGCTGGTAGCATTTTGTGAGAATGGTAGGGGAAAGCTAGGCACATTTTCAGGAATCTTTACTAAAATTGCTGCGCTTCTGCCAAAAACAGGTACTAAAGGTTCTGCACATCTTCAGTGGCAATGGCTGGACTGGCATGTTGTCCCTAATAATATCAGTTTGAACTGACATTCTGTGTAAGAAGTGATTCATGCTGTATTTAATTTCGATCATCTACATTATATTCATCGGATCTGAGAGGGGAAGATACATCTATTCAAAATGTAAGCAATTAAGTAACTTGGTGTTATTTATTTATACAGTTCAGCTAAAACTCGAAGTCTAAAGATAAATTTTATCTTCTGTCTCCTGTTTATTGGTCTTGATTTTTAGAAGAATCCCATGCAGAAGAGAAGGCTCCCTACTATGACTTCCAGCTGGGAGTTTACATTGTTCTTCAAATACACATTTACTGTTTTTCCCATCAACTTACCTGGGATACCTTTGGAATGGGTACTTTCTTTATGGTTTAGTAAATTTCTTTTGGCCATCAGAGATAATTGCTAATAACACAATGTCAGTCAGGAAACATAACAGGAGGTTTGCCTGAACAACGAATTCAGAACTCAATCCAAGATATCCTTTTTTCGAGCAACATAATACAGTAATGCTCAGATGAGGTGATAGAAGAGCTAATTTGAGAAAATTATAAAAAGTATACCCAGCCTTGAATCAACTTTGTAGAAATGGGGCTTTTTTTGAGATTTCATGAGATAATAGCGTCACTTCTACAGATAAGTGTTGCACTTCTGGTAAGCTTTTGTGGTATTTCTCTATGTTCTATTGCTAAGGCCATGTCCTTGAAAATAGATTTTTTCCTGGCATTAGGGCTTGCTGACTTTTCCTGCTTTCCATCTAATGTACAATTTTCTGTTTTGAAGTTCAGGGTGCTACATGCGATTCTCTCTAAATGATTATTGGACTGAGTGTAATACTGGCAATTTCCTACCTTTTCAAGACAGAAAAAAATTAAGAATTAATGAGTCTCTCAGTGGTAGGTTTCCCATCTCTTTTTCCATTGTGCTGGTATGTACTTCAGCTTCATAAACTTTATTTTTACGGCAAACTATTACAGTCATGTAGAGTTAAAATATACAATTAATGAAGCTGTGCAATATTTTTCATTCAAGCAAAGTATTGTCTAGCAAAGTAATCACAGGCTCCCCGGTGCCTGCTCTATGCTGGAAGAGTGACACTGTTTTCTTTAGTGCCAGATGGCAGGTCAGTTGTAATCCATACTTGCCAAACATATACTGTGCAGTAATTTCCTTGGGCTGAATATCTCATCCTGCAGGATGTGTCAGAGCCTGGATCTATGCACGTTAGCAGTGTTTTGCTCAAAATTTCATTAAAGCCCTACTGTACTGCTTGGTTCTGCATTCCCGATACAGTCATTAAATGACAAGCAACTCCAAGGGGCAGAACCTTGTTCACCCCTATATCTACACCTGTCAATAGCATTTTATTACAGCACAGTGAAAACCGGACAGCAAGTAGACTATGAATTTATCAGCTGCTACAGGCAGTCTGCTACAGGCAGCTGCATGTCATTATTAGGGCAGTTATGTAGCTATAAGAACATTTCAGGTTGTCTTGCCTTAGTGATGTGCCCGTGGCATGACTGACAGGGATATGCACGAGGCTGATGAGCCATTTCGATGGGGACGTTCTGACATCACCTACAGCAAATGTAATGAGAACTGTTGTTTCCTAGTAGCAAATAAAATTTGCAAAACCAGGGAGTAATAAAGAGAAGCTCAAAGACAACTTTGTCAATTCCTTATAATAAAAAACTGTAATGCTTACTTCAAAATGGTTGAATCCCTAGCACCAGCCACTGGTTAGCTATGGCTGGTGTTCTGTTCTGCCACTTCCAAAAGAAGAAAACAGATTCATCATCTGGGGAAGATAATAACTATGCTATCTCAGGAAAGATTATACTTTCTTTGTCAGGATAAATTTATTAAGCAGCGGAATATGTAACAGGCACAAAATCATACAAAATGCTAAGGAACAGGCACCCTTCCAACTCAGCAGTTGAGCAGAGGGAGGACATTATTACTCTGCACCTTGTTGTTCTTTTTTTATGGTCTCCTCGTACTTCTGAAAGCACAGGTTTTCTGCACTGTGAGTAGACACCATTTACAGCCTGCAATTAAATGATCACTTCAACCAAATATTAGGTGTCCCAATTCTTTAGTTTCTTCTTGGTTTGGGTTTTTTGTTTGGTGTTTTGTTTTGTTTTTTTTTTAAGTCATGTTTTGGAGCAAAGTACTGGTGAATTTATGCCTCCTTCCTGTGCAGCTACAAGTTGCTTAAGCATCCTGAAGCCTGCTGAGGTCAATGAGAAGATTCCTGTTAACTTCTTAGCTTTTGAACTAGGCTTTGACTGCACATATTTTTCATGGTATTTAAAGTTAGGAAGAAGCATCACACACTAGTTCAGCTAAGATAAGTAACACAAACATTGATTTCTCTTGCTAATAGTTTTAGAGAGATTTAAATTAATTATTGTTTATTATTGAATACTTCAGGCTAGAACATTAATTAAATTAAATGTTCTCCTCCCACTAAAGCACCCAGAAGTAGAGAGAGCTCACCACTTATATATTCTGTCTCTTCTATTGATCTCCTGGGCACCCAGCATAGGTCCTCTGCGTTTCTTCCTGCTTCCACAGGGTGACTCCATAAAGTTATGTAGTAGCTGCCTAGGGCAAAAATTGATTTTTGTAGGTTTAGAGCCTGGTACAAAGGAGTCACGTACAACTGCTGCTACCATGTTTTGCAGAACTGAAAAGGCTGGTTATATTATTAAGCTGATTGACATTTAAAACACATGACCTATATTTGGTAACATTCCTATTGCATCCTACAGGACTTTTTCATCAGAAATTCCATCAAGCTTGAAAGCTTTTGATGTGCTGTGGATGAGCTGTCACAAGATCCAATAACACTGCAGGTGATATTCAAAGCCTGAATCATGCAATGAGCTCTGTACTTCATGGGATCTTCAGACGGTAAGTAGGTGTGGGTCCTGGTACAGTCCCGGCAGTATGCTTATTAGCAGTAGCAGCAATGCTTCAGGCTCAAATATAAATCAATCTGGGTGATAGGATTTGCAGTTAAACAGGGACAATCCATTCCATACACAAAGTTTTCACGTACAAAAGCAAGTATGTAAGAGCAAGGCCATGGCCCAACAAACGTGAAGGATATCAGCCTAGTGGAACCAAAAGATAATGAGTGTTTGCACTTCATCCTATTTCATGGCATATCCCTGCCAGCAATACAGTAGTTTGATATTTGGAAAAAAGTTGAATCTCTGAGAATGCTTCATAAACATTTTTTCCTGTTTTTATTTGAAAAAAAGCATCTTTTGTTTTTCTCTGCTTGAGTTAAGTCAATAGGAAATCTGCCTGTGGTTTAATCAGTAAAGTAAGAAAAGGTGAAAGGAAGAATTTCATAGGATGTGGAAAACCCCTATGTGTTTGAAATGAAATAGTTTCAACATTTTTGGTAAGGTGGTGTTACCATCCCACCACTCAGACCTGCAATACCTGTACCCGTATTAGGCTATAAGTGGAAGGCTAGTGTGCTTCACTAGTAGTAACACGGTGGAAAAAACAATCATTATCTTGTTCTACTTTATCACTCAAAAGTGTCCATGGACATCACATGGAATGACAGTATCAACTTACTTTTTTTCCCTCGAGATTATTATCTCCAAAACTCTGTTACTCTTCTGACTTCTAAACACAAAACCTGGTGTTCGTTTCCAGTCATTAAAGGACTTCATATAGTTATGCCCTAAGCTTCAGCTAATGTAATTACAGGTAAACAGCGGGAACCACAAACAAAATATTGTCTCTTTAACATCTCAGTGAATTATGCCACTATTTAATCACCTAATTTAAAATTAAGTTTATGTTTCATAGAAGTAATAATGCACAACAGATGGATTGTTACTGCTGCTAAATGGTCAGATATGTAACATTCCTTCAGCTTGATATAAGGTTTATGGTTAGTCATGAGATGTTTGGTGAAAAATTAACAACACATTTATTATGGTTCCAGTAATAATGACATGGTACAGGTTTTCTGTGTTACAAGAAAAGTGGAGGGGTTTTAATCCTTTCTGAGAAGGCAAAAATGTAAACTTGTAGAGAAATTAGATCATGCACATTTAATGGGATTTTGTATGGGGTTTAAGATCATTTTTTGCAGGTCTCCCCCCTTCAGATTTAACTTTATATATATTTGGGGGGAAATGCCATTGCTAACTCACTGAAAGCAGATGAAAGAGAGAATGCTCGTGTTTTTTGTTTCTGGAAAAAAACACAGAAAAAGGAGAAGAAAAAAATGAATTAGGTTCAAGAAAAACAAAAAAACCCCATAACTTTTCAAATGGGATGAACTGAAGAGAATCTTCAAGGTGTGAAGGATTCAAGCGAATGTATGAATTGTTGAGTATTTGCTCAGCTGGAAAACTTGAGAATGTTCCCCAAGTTCCGTTGCACCTGTGAACTCACTGTAAAAGCTGTCAGAGACAGTGTTTTACAGATAGCTTGTATAGCTTGGCCAGGTATCATTTAAGGAGCTTTCATAGAAAAAGCAGACTCTAGATTTAAAAGCAAAAACTTCTGTAATGTATTTAATGAACAATATATAAACCACTGAGGATCCTTATACTGAGCCTAGTGGTTCTAAATTTTTCTTTCTATATTGTGGACCAGAAACTGGGCTTTCCAGAACTAAACAGTATTTATCATAAGATGATAAAAACATAAACCCTGGAGATTGTGACATAAAAGGGTCTCTACATAAATACTACTGCATAAATACACAATCTACTGCATTACAGCTCTAATATTTTAATAGTTAGAAGTATCACATTGTACATTTGCTGAGAAGGTGAGAAGGCCAATAGAAAAAGACATGGTGACACTTAAATGCCCTTCCAGATCTGGTTATGTATTTTCAGAGGCCTTCAATTTTGCAATTTTTTCTTGTTTGTTGTATGGTTGGCTGGTTGTTTTTTCCCCTCCAAATATTGATAGGAATTTAAAAGAAATATTTTTGGTATTTAAATCAATATTGAGATACAGGAATATTAGAACATAAATTTTTTGGAAGGAACTTTTATCTTTTCCATTTTTCTCTTCTCTGTTTCATCCCATTTTTGAAGTGAGTGCAATATAATGGAATGTACTATGTTCCTTTCTTCAGTTCTTTGACAGGTTTTCTATACTGAGATTGATGAATAAGCAACACAAACACACCTGTTGGGTTTTGGGATTTTGTTAGGGTTTTGTTTTGTGGATTGTTGGTTTTTTTTTTTTTTTTTTTTTCATTTTGGAGCTCTAAAGATTACACAAGCTTGAAGATGACTTAAAAAGCAGAGTAAAAATAAAAAAGGTAAAAATGAAGAATAATATCCTCTCTTCTAAAAAAAAAATCCAAAACCAAACAGCTGGAGAGAGAGGAAAAAGTAAGGCAGAAAAATTAAGGAGTTGAGATCTGGAAACTTTCTGTTTTGATGAAGGTATTTTTTGGAAAATGGACAATTTTTGTTAAAACTATTTTGAAGAATGAATCTTGAATAACTATAGCTGCTTCTACAGGAACTTGCTGTTCACATCCATGGAATTCACTATATCATAACAGTTTCCCTTACGAAAATCATATTTAAGTCCCTGGAATAGGACGGTGCCAAAGGTCTGTTCCTCTCTCCAAGGAGCTCATCCTTTCCACCAGTTTTCCCCTTTGATTTTAATGTCCTCGTTTTGTAGCTGAATTTCAGACCAGGTGAAATGTGAAAAGCCAATCTGCCAGAGAAAAGCGTAGTCATACAAACAGAAATAGCACAGGGCTGCAGACTTTCAAGTCTTGCTGTTGGCAATGTGAATTTTTCTTTTTTTCCTGCATGTGAATTATGCTTCAATGGATTTTAAGCTGCTGCTGCTGCTTTGTTTTTATTTGATTTATTTTTTTGTTGAAGAAAGCTTGAGAAATTGTGGATTAAGATCTATTTTAGTCTAAGAATGGATCATTGCCACTGTACTTAATATCTACTGTTTTAACTTATTATGAAAAAAAATCACCTCGGACCTAACCTTAGCACAAAACCTCTGCACTAGATAAATCTGCTTTCTATTCTGATGATCTCCATACGGTCATAGGCAGTAGGGAGAAATTTCATTTGATTAGTGTTGTGTGATTAATTCCTAAATCATATTGTATATTTTCTTATGCATAAACCTTGGTAATCTTAAGAGATTTTAAGATAGCCTCTCAAATACTTCAAGTAGAAACCCTATTTATTACTGCTCCATGCACTCTTCAAGTTTATGTATTGTCACTTATGAAAGTTTTTGTTTCAAGTCAGTAAACTGGATTGCAAAACCCCAAAGTAAATTTTTTAAATTTTGTTCAAATGAAGTCTTGCAAATATTTATTTGTAAGTTTTGTTATTATTTTTTAAAAAAATTGTTAGATTAGTCTGGAATAAAAAAAAATCATTGCTTGAGTGAAGTTCCATCTGGAATAAATAGCTATTCAACAGATTACTGAAGCTTTTTAATATGGTAGATTTTGAGTCTAAATTGAACAAATGGTATTTCTGTAAGACACTGTACTTAATAATGAAATTGAATGGGTGGTCCAAATGCTGCCAGTAGTTGTTCACAGCCATGTAGTGGGAGCTGGTCTAGTGGAGTTCTCTGGCTGGAGATCTAAATGCCACAGAAAGAACAAGGGGTTTTCAGGAATATTCTCGGTATTAATTAGTTGAGTGATGCTCCGTCCATACTGAATGTTCTTCCTGGAGCAGAAGAGGCAGTTTAGCTCCTCCTTTTATGCAAAAGAGGGTAGGTCTGATGAGGCGTCAGGAGTCAAGAGTGGTGTTGGTAAGGGTCTCTAGCTGTGCAGGCTCTGCTTCACGTGTGGCAGCTTCTGAGGTTCTGTCTTGGCTGTAACACTGCAGAGAAGCAAATGTAGGCAGAGGCTGAGACCGCCTTGCCAGGTGGGAGCTGTTTTGTTCCTTAGCTGGATACAAAAAAGACAACTCAGCCGAAGAAACTGGTCACACATGCATGGAGAAAGGTCCTGCCAGGTGCTGTTAATTCTGGCTGCCCTGGTTCCAGGGGACATATCCTGGCTGCCCTGTGAAATACACCTCGCTGCTTGTCCCTGACTGTCTCAGCAGGGCGTAACACTGGAGTACAGAGTGACTCCATCCCCACCTGCACACTCTGTTTCCTTCCAAGGGAAACTGGGAAACTTGAGGAGATGTTCTGACTAAATCCCACTCCACAGCAGCAGTAATTTTATGTTTCAGTTTGGAACGTCTCAAGGCTTTGGAGAAGAGAGTGATTGTGGCAGGAAAGGATCTTGTTCTTTTCTCCTGAAGAGTCCACCTTCGCTATGAAGAAATATGGGTATTTCCCTGCTCTACGCCCATCCTTGCCCTCTTTGGTTCTTCTTTCCCACTATATGGTTGAAGTACTGCACATACTCTATGGCTGTTAATTAGACTTTTTGATGATTTTTAAAAAGTTGCATCTCACTGATTAATCCCTACATTCCTGGTCCAGTGACATGCTTTCATTTATGCAGGAAAAAATGTAACAGTTCCTTGCTTGAAGAGCACTGTCTAAGGAATTTGATCCCTACAGTACAAATAAATCTTTACTCCCATTCTTATTGTAGGAAATGCCTTTTTTTTTTATATATTTCCAGACATTTGACATTTGCTAATTGTGTTTTTCATTGCAGCAGTTGATTTTAATGACAGCAGCTCAGAGTATATAGTGTAGCAAGTCTTGAAACTGATCTGTTGCGAAGTATAAATGGGTTCCTGGTGATGGATGCAAAAGAACATATGTAAGAAGTTCTCTGATGCCAAAAGTTAAACTTTTGTGGTATATTTTGGCAGTGTTATTGCAGGAGACATGTTTTAAACCCAATTTTTTTAAGGGTCTCTGGAACTACAAGTGGCTTTTTTTCATTAACGTTCAGAAGGCAGGAGAGACTATATTTAGTGGTGTTATTGTAAAAAAGATATATACCTGCCCTACAGCCGTGAAACATTCCAATCTTTCTGTCAATGTACTTTTCTGTTACTTTTATTTTTGTGATTTTGCAGTATAGCAACTGAAAGAGTGCATTTTGGACTGTGCTGCTGAAAGCAGGGCAAATATAAAGCCTATAAATGATCCTAAATGAGTTTAAATGCTGGAGGTTGATAAAAATTGTGACATTCACATGCTGTTTGCCTGCCCTTTTACAAGATACGGTGTTATTCTAGAGAGTAGATCAGATTCCTAGTACAATCTAGTGGGAACATTAGATACTGAGCCTTTAAAACTACATGTTGCTGCCCTGTTTAGTTTTTTGCTGTACCTCGTTTCCAGTCTCTCAAGTGCTACTTGATAACAGGTCAGTAATTTGCAGGAACAAACTGTATTCTATTCATGGCTCTTAAATCTGTGTTATCTTGGTATCTTAACATCTTCTGGTAGCACGTTGAACAGAGTGATTACTATTTGTCGTATCTGCTTATATCTCTTAATCTCTCCAGAGGGAAAACTGTATGCAGAGTTGTGTCTGGGATTTTGAGTCAGCTCTCCATAATTTCCCTGGGATGAGATGAATTTGCTTTCTCGTCTAATGTTACAGGTCACGTACTTTGATCAAAACTTCAAGTTTCGAAAGGGCAGAGGAAGAGATTTATTATGCTCTAAAAAAACCAATATGGCTTTTGTGAATGCCATTGCTTTATAGTATAGGAAATTCCAGTTCAAATCCAGAAGGCCTTTGTGTTTGTGTTCTAATTCATAAATACTTTTGATTGCTTTGATTCATTGTCTGTCTTCTGTCATTTCTTATCCTGTTCAGGACTTGGTTTTCCCTATACCCTTTCTAGCACTGAACAGAGTGCAAAGCACATAGGAGAGTGAGCCAAATGGTGCTGTAAGTCCTTCTGCTGAAATTGTACAGTGGTAATTGTATTATTGCTCGTAATCTCTTTAGCAGACAAAACCGTGACACTTTCTTGTGTGTGGCCAGAAGTTCTCCATGTAATCTTGAGATTACTTAAGAGGAAGAACAAACCCACAAAAATCCAAGAGCAGAAACTTGAAGCGGGTCATTGTGCTCATTGAAGAACAATGTACAGTGAATTGGTAAAGCTTAACTTTAATCATAATTCTCTATCCTTAAATTCAAGTATTTAGGACTTGTTTTTTCAAAAGATGTGTATAGTGCTTTAAAAAATAACAGCAATCATGGATGGATTCACAGGCTTTCTGCAGCCAGCAGCTGTGTACTTCCAGCAAAGTCTGAAGAAGTCTCCTCATGCTTCAAAAGCCACTGCTGAGATCCCAGACTGAGTTTATTCTAAAACAGTGCCCTAATTTCTGTATAGTCATTTCCTTGTGAATCTTTCCTGTCCAGTCTTTTTCCCCACAAATTTTTATGAAGTTTCTTTTGGAGAACTTGAAGGAAAGAGTCTGCTCAGCTATGTTAAAGCCTTTTAGAAATCAGAATTTATTCAGCCAAATGCCTATCACTAAGCCCGGAGAAGAGTGGATTTTAAAGACTGATGATACTTTTTTAGGTATCACACAAATTATCAGTTTCTAAAACTTTTGTAAACATTGACAGCTGTCTTGGGACATCAATATTTACATCTGAAATTGTAAACCTTTAATATCAGTATTCCCATAAGCCACTGAGCCACAACTGGGGAAGTTCAGTTTATCTCTGAATGGACTCGAGAGAATGTTTCAGGATACTTCATAAAACTAAGTACCTAAATAGAAAAGAAATCTCTTGGAAAGATATATCTCACTGTAGTTGCAAAGAATTGTTGAGTAATTTGCTATTTCCAAAAAGTAAAAAAATCTTTCGAAGACAAGTTTCCGTAAATGAAAATTCTTGATTTCTCTTTTACATTGTATTTCCCCATGAATATGGGGAATAGGTGTTTAACCCAAAGGTCTCAATTAGAAGCCCTGTTTGTCTTTTCCTTTTGTATCATAGAGATGTACTTAGACTAGTAGTTCGTGAGAGTTAGCTGCTTAACAATTCAGGTTTCTGAAATGGAGTTTCTGTGCTTGAAAAAAGACCTTGTTTTCTCACACCAGGAAAAGAATAGTTAAAAGGTTGAGAATAAATATTCAGTTATTAGTCACTACAGTTCTGCCTTTAACTTAAAAAAATAAACAATTGTAATATAATGAGATTTTTATTCTCATATATGCATTTTAGGAACGTTGCAAATTGTTTCCTTGTTGTGCCACTGCATTTGAGCACCTATGTGTTAGGATTACATCTGGAGGGACTGGTCTTCATGCTGTTTCTTTGCTTTTGAAATTTTGTGTTATTTTTACCACAAATCCTAACATTTGGAGATGCCATAATTAGCTGCTTTATTGAATGTGAGATTCTCCATATATTCATGGAAACAAAATGTAATTTAGAGAGTTTTCAGAAAAATAGAGTTGCAAGGAAGAGCAAAAATGGCCAAAGAGTACTCATTAATTATGTAGGTCTAGTTAGTTAAATTGTTTCTAGCCTTCTTAGCCCTCTAAGCATGTAACATGTGGAAAACATAGTGGGACAGCTGATGTTAGAATAGCACATAATTTGTACAGTTCCTCTGTCATTTAAAATTAATTTGTAAAATCTCTGGGAAACAGAGGTGTGTCAACAGCATTCTGACAGCATTTATACAATATCTGTAGTGACTTCAATCTTAGAATAATTTTATTTCCTCAGCAGAAATAGAATGGTTTCCTAAAGATAAGTAAACTGTTCTAAATAGCTAAGAACATACCTAATGAAATACAGCTGAATGCCGTAAATGATGTTGCATGGAAAAACAGCTGTTCTGTAGAAAAGCCCCCAACTCCCATGATGGGCAACCTCATTACCTGTTCCTTTCATTGTTTGTATATTCTTCTTTGTTCATATATCTAAAAACATCTAAATTCTTCAAGAAAAAACCAAAGTGGATTTTAGGGACAGTTTTGTTTGAAAACAACATTCGTTCTTTAGTGTCATATGCGTTTATCAGATTTATTCCCTGCAATCATGTAAGTGACAAACCCATATTTAGCGATGGAATAGTTTGGTTAAATTCTCTAGGCTTTACATCACCTCGTGCAGCTGGATTATGCTGTTCTCTGTACCACCATTGCGACTGTCCTGTGCCGTTCAAGGAACTGAAGGGAAACTATGCATGAAAGGAGGGGCTAATGAGTTCAGTGTGTTGAGTGATGGTGCCCAGTACTTGAATGTATTGGTTGCCTGGCAGAGTTTATAATTCCATGGCTAGAATAAAAAGGTGTGCATTTCTTCAGTCTCTCTCTCCCATCCTCGGGTAGTAGATATGGTGAAACAAATACATGCCCTCTGAAGGCTAGGATTAAAAACCAAAACACCTGTGTTCATAACCAGAATCTGTGCTCATGATAACAGGATTTACAAAGCTAATATGAAACTCTCATCCTATTACACAGCCTGACACAGCTAGTGATACAGACTATTGTATTTTGCTCACTCATGGTGAGAATAGGCCACGACCGAAAAATCATTGTTCCTAGACTATTATTCTGGGACATTTCCTTCTGTATTTTTCATCATTTTCTTTTCAGAGACATGACATTTTAATAGCTTTAATCCTTTTGTATTTTTAGTACATTATAATGTGATGGGGTGACAAATCAAAAATTGATTTATACTACTGGGATTTGTGCCCTTTATGGAAAACTGGTGTCCCAAGTGTAGATTGAAGAGCAAATTTTGTTATCAATAGTCACGTCTAGATATTCTGGAGTGTAATAGGTGATGTATTTCTTCACAAAGTAATTGCTGAATCTGTGAGAATCTATTTTAGCTATGCTTTTAGTTGTTAATGAGGATATTATAGAATTACTGTAGAAAATACAATAGACCAGGAAATCACTTGTTAAAATCTGCTTATATTAAACTGAAATTAAAAAGGGTGGATTTTGTGTTACAAAAGCTAAAGGTGTGAAGAATTCAGGAGTGGAGGAAAGTGAACCAGTTATCGTGAGATCTTGGCTCTACTCTCCATAAAATATGTCTTCAGAACATTTTTTAACAATAAGAGTAAATAAATAACGATGTTAATGGGAAGTGGAATATGACAGGCTGTTCCTTTACCAGTGATAAATCAGATGATCTTAAGGTATTAATTTTTAGAAAATAACTGAGAAAGAATTTAATCAACCTGGATTTCAGAAACATAATGCCAAATAGAAAATTATTAATTTGGATGCAGAACAAATGATCTGTGTAGATCTTTATGCAAAAATTCAAAGGTCAGTGGAAGCTAGTACACAATTTATAAAGGTGGTTTGCAGTGAAGGAGAAAGTACCAAACTGATGCATTTGGTACTCCCAGGAAACTTTTCTTGTGATCTTGGTATAACAAGTACAAATGTGCTAATTAATTTGCTTATAACTCAGACTTGAAGATGTCCTTAATTTGAAGAAGTAGTAGAATATTAAACAGGAAAGAATGAATGGTATCGAGGGTTGTAATGATGGCAGTGGGATGAAAGTAAAGGAATATAACATGTGAGATCAGGAAAATCTGCTGAAGTTGGAGACCCAGCAATTACAATCAAGAGTCAAAACTCCACCACTGTGCAAAAGCTTCTTGCTAATCAGAAGGAAACTGTTAGCTGCTGTGTGATATAAAAGTGCAAAAATGTGCATGCAATTTGAGTTGTTGTTGCATGCGGGGGTTTACAGCAGAAATTAATGCCTTCATAAAAGACGCTAGTGGACGCAATCTAGGATACTCCAGACTATTGTGGTCAACAGTTGGATGGAAAAACTGCTAGGCTAATTGTGAATGAAAAGCCAGCCTTACAAGAAACTATGAAAGTATGGCATGTAATGCATTGCTTTCTTGAAATATATCAAGGAATTAAATACTAGTGAGTGAAAAGGTGGATTTATGCTAAGAGATAACAGAAAGTCAAATTATAATGAACTGATTCTAAATAAGTCTTAAAAAATATTATGAGATGGTTCTTGCTGTGATGGTTGTGTTGTTCTGGAATAAGCAGACAGGAAAAGTATAGACAAAATCCAATGAATTTTAAGGTTGCCCACAATGAGTTTATAAAGGACAGTATAACATCGCTGTCTGCAATAAAAAGGGGTACTGTGCTTAATAAAAAGATCTTTTCCAATACTGTCTCCAGGGAAAGGCAAAAATATTATGGGCTGTGTAAGCAGACCAATATCTATTTCTTTTTTGTTCTTGAGAATTGACTCATGCACTCATTTTAATTCAGTTCTCTAGAGTTCAGACTTAGAATTTCCTTGTTATTTGTTTTATATTGGGGGGGAAAAGTGTGATGAGTGAGACACAGAGAGGAAGGTACTAGTCTTAAGTGATCGGTGTGCCTTAGTTCAGTGTGGGTTCTGCAGCTTTCCATCTCATTGATGTTACAAGACTGAAAAATGGAGCAGGAAGGAAATGAACACATTTGCGCTTGGTAAATGAGTCTTGTGAACAAAAAATGTTACACTGCACTTGTTGGTTATCATTAAAATACACCTTCTTCTTCATTTATTCTTTTTCTTAATGACTTTGCTGGATATTTTCTGGTTGTTGCTATGACCAAGTTGAAGGAAACTTGTTATATAAGGAAAAAAACATGAAAGAAAGCGTTTGCTATCAGCTGTAACAATTACATGGTGAATAATTCTTTGTTGTCTTAGGATATTACTTCTAGTTTTTGTTACCCTATATAAAATTTATTGAGTCATCTGATTAACATGGCATCAGTGAGTGCATAGACAACAACAAATATGTTTCAGAAATCTTATTCAAAAGTGTTTTTCTTGTCTCAAGTATGTGCATTTACATTTTTACAAATTTCGTTTCTCTTTAAGGATGGAGTTCTAAATGTTATGTGAAAGATAGCAATGCACATCTAACACAGCAAGGATCTTATTTATGATAGTCCTTAAAACTTGAAATGTTCTCTCATACTTTGAAGTTTTCTGAAATGATCACAATGTTAATCTGCAGGAAGATAAACACAATATAAGGTACTCTTATATGCATGATGCATGCAACTGACAGCATTCGTTCGGGTTTTAGGCTTAAGACTGTAACCCGTCATGGATTACAAACAAATCCCAGTGACAGACCCTATGTATAATACGCTTTGCTGAACTCAATGTTGTTCATTAAATAGAAATATCTCTTTATATGCACATATGCTTTCCTTTATATTTGTAGTATGTGGATATTATACATAGATGCAATAACTTGATAGGTGTCCTGAAGGATTTAGTACCACTTCATGCATATGTTTTACTTGTAACTGGAGTAAAAACTCTTTTGGTGTATAAGCATTCCTGTATTCTAGGCACAACCTGAGTGTGCATCATCTTAGTTGATGCAGAGCTCCCTACTTGGTCCATCTTGCAGCTTTTCTGCAGTCAGAGGGAAGAGGAGCAGCTAGGCTCCTTGGAGCTTTGCGTGAGGTGTGTTGTTGCTGTTGTGCCAGAGTAGGCTTTGAAAAGCAGCCTATGGCACTGCACCACAACTGGAAGGAGATGATTAGTGTGGTTGACAGAACAGAAGAAAATGACTTTAGCATCAGCTTCTTGCATTGCTGGACACTGCCAGAAACTACAGCTGTGCTACAGCCTGTCAAGTGTGTTTAACTACAGCTGAACAGCAAGTGCCCGGGACTTGAAATCTCTAGTGTTATGAGCCATACTGAACATTGTGAATTTTAATTAAATCACTGCTGCTCAAAGTCTGCAAGGTCTGTGAACACAGGCTAATGGACAGTGTGGTCCTTAGTGAGAAGTTATCATGCAGAAAGTTGCAAGAAAGCAGGTCTGAGAGTGTGGAAAAGATAGTGTTTGTGTGAGTTAGATACTGCGGTGCTGCTACTGGACAGTTGAGTGTGGGAAGCTGAAATGTGAATCCAAACATGGTGTGACAGAGCCAGAAGACACTCAATACTTCCACAGTTCTTTAGGAATGCCTGCCATGAGCTACAATTATTCAATCTTAACATTCACATGTTTTTCTTATATTATTTGCTATGAACTTGCTTTGTATCTAGATGACTATCTAGATGGGCTACATGACCTCGGCTGCATGCGGAGCACTTTGTCCAATTCTTGGCTCCCCAGTAAAAGAAATAGAACTACTGGAAAGAGTCCAACAAAGTGTTACAAAGGTGATGAAGGGGCTGGGCTACCCCTCCTGTGAGGAAAAGCTGAGAAAGCTGAGGCCATTCAGCCCAGAGAAAAGAAGCCTTGGGGGTATCTTATCAATGTATCTAAACACCTGGAGGGACCACAGACAATGAGCACGAGCTGAAACACAGGAGGTTCTGTCTGAACATCACAGAATCCTCAAATGGGTTCGGTTAGAAGGTGCCTTTAAACACCAACATCAGGAACCACTTGTTCCCCCCGTGAGGGTGACTAAGAACTGGCACAGGTCGCCCAGGGAGGTTGTGCAGTCTTCTTCCTTGGAGATATTCAAAAGCTGTCTGGGCATGGTCCTGGAGAGCTGGCCCTAGGTAGTCCTGCTTGAGTAGCTGGGTTGCACTAGATGAGCTTCCAGAGGTCCCTGGTAACCTCAACCAGTCTGCAATTGTCATTCTGTAGTTCTTAACCTCAGAAAACACATTTATGCCTAGTGAAGACAAGGTAAACTAATTGGTTCTAAAGGCATGACAATGAAAATTACAGCAAGCTGCTTTATGAAATCCAGTGACAACAATAGCTGGGTGTGTTGGTGACTGATTTAGTTACAAAGCAGTGATTTTTTTCTGAATTGTTGCGTCCTTGCTGTGTTGCCCCCCTGCTTAGCTGTACAGAAACATTTGTTATGTGTCTTAGTGAAATTAAGCTTTCGTCTCCAATGGAAAAAGCTAGCTGGTCCTTCCTGCACCTTTGTCTGCCAGGTTAAGAAAATACAGGAATCTCAGTGCTAGAAGGAAAGGGGGAGGGACACTAACATCATGGCTCTGACATCGCAGTGAAGAAAGCAGAAGTGTGAGGAAAAACACATTGCAGATTTTATAGCATCTGAATAACTGCAGCCTGCTAGACATAGTGATGAAAGTGGATCAAAATTACTACCAGAACTTAACCATCTGTTGGGAGGTGGGAGTTGGGTCCCTGCTAGATCTCCTTCCCATCTTATAATTCAGCCTATTTGCAACTGCCTAAGATAATTGCTGCTTGTGACCTCTCTATGACAAATTGCAAGTCTTATATATGCATTTTAACTATATTTTTTTCTTTACATATCAGTTGTCTCCTGTATCTAGCTGTCTATTGTGCTGGTACCTATTACATTAGCATCAGATCTGTGTAACTACTACTGCTATTATATATGTCCAAGAAGTATCTAAGCTTAAAATTCCGGATAGAAAAACTTTTTCTGAACGATTACAAAATACCTTGGTATATTTTAAAAATTATTTAAATTATGATGAATGTAATTTTCTTCTTGCAGTGATTGTTCAGGGGCCTGAAATTTGCCAATGAGACTGTCACAACATTTCTGAGAGTGGCAAGATCTGTTGGAGGGGTCTGCCTTTGTCAGTAAGTAGCATTTGTGTACCATAAGCCCCACTGTCATTATATGACTGAAGGATTCAGACTGTTATGAGGCATTTAACTATAAAGAAAATGTAATTTTCAGAAATACTGGAGATCCGTCTTCTGCCAGTAGGGATTGGATAAATGAAAAAAAGCCAAATCTGGGTTCTCCAAGGAGCAGGCATGCTGTTTAAAGCTCTCTTGGGGAATTTTTGTAGGCTTTAGGTGTTTCAGTGAATCTTTTTGGCTTTACGTAGAACTCAAGTTCTAATTAGGAAAGTAGTGTTACTTTATCTTTGCAGTTGACAGTGTTTTCCTTGGTATTCAGTGAGAATTGGTTGATGTAAACAAGGGAAAGGCAGAAATGTGAACCAAGATGCTCTGATAGACTCGCAACTGGTTAGGCACACAGATGGGAGAAAGGAATGTTCATCAGTCTTCCAGTTTTTAATCTTTTTGCTAAGTTAATAACCAATCACATGTGTATTCTTGTTTTTTCGTTATCACAAAAGATGTCACTATGTAAATATGATCCAAGGCAATTTTGGAGTAAGGCTGAATTAATTTACTTCTTTCTCTGCCATGGAATTCCTCAGTCTTTCCAAAATCATTTCACCTGTAAACTCGAGTTTTATAACTGGACAGTACAAATAGTGGAAAAGGTTTGGCAGAGCAAGCAAGCACATTGAAATGCAGAGCATATGAATCCTGAAGATGCCTATAAACTTACAGCTGGAATAATGTCTAAAAACTTAGAGCGAGAAGGCTTCCTTAGGTACAAAATTATCCTGCTAAACTTAATAGAATTACTCATATGTGAAATGTAGTTGGAGTGTGAGTATTGACTGCTACAGGTGATTATTAGTACTGTTTATCATGCTTGCAACAGAGCTATGATCCCTACCCTCATCTCTGCAATGAGAAAATCATAAACATGGAATGAGGCATAGAATACGCGATGCGTTGTACTTCTCCTGTTCTATATACCATGCAATGGTTTAATAAATTGTGATATAAATGAAAGAAGGTGTTAATAAGACAAAATCATAATATATTCTTATAAAGCCAAAGGAACTTTTTGCTAACTATTCTTAAATTTACAGCAAGTTGATTAAAAAAATTTCCTTTCTCACCCTCCCCCCATGTGAAGTTGGAAAGCATTAGTGAGGGAATTTAGTAAAAGAAGTTAACTAAGAGCGGGATCTCATACAAAGCATTCATTTATCACTGATCAAAGTAACTGAACCACTCTAATTAGCCCAAGTGTTCTAGCTTTTGCAAATGGAATTGCTTCTCAGGCATGGAATGTGGTATTTCTTATAATATTCTGGTGTCTCCTTAGCACAAAAAAAAGTGAACTGTTCCCTGAAAAATTAAAGTAAAATTCATATGAACAGCATAGTTCTTCTACTAATGCTGCCTAATCTTAGCAGATCCTGTTTTCCAACCATATCTTTCTGTGGACCAGTTAAAGCACCAGTGTGTATGTGTCATAAATAGCTGTCTTAATTTAAAATAAACATTGAGAAAAGTAACTACATGTTTAGAAAACAGCGCTGATTGTATCTCTCCTACACCTAATCTCATTGTGGGGCAAGCTGGGGCCAAGAAAGTAGTGCCTGGCTTGTGGAAGTGAAGTCCAGAAGGAGTGCCCTCCTTGCAGTTAATAGGACTAGTTGTGTGACTTGGTATCTGGCCTCCTGGGTTTTCTTGGGAATTGTAGGAGAGTCTGTTTCCTCTGGAGCCAAGGACTGTGTATGGCTCATGCTTGACTGACAGCAGTGAGTTTGTTGGACATCTAGCTCTGGATGAACCTAAAGGCATACTCATCTTAGCCCTAGGAAAGTAGCTAGTGCTTGACTTTAGAAAGCTAATACTGTGAAGGTCAGTACATTAGCCTAGAGAAATATCTTCTGATTTGAGCTCTTCTGAGCATCTGAAATAAAGCAGCTTCATTTAGCATGAAAAATGGTACAGTGATGTGAGCCTTCCAAAACTAAACCAGTCCCTGGCAACACATGACAATGCAAGCCAGCCTCTCCTTCCTGAACATGTCTCCCTTTCATTCATCATAATACTCAGAAAGTCAAGCAGATCCTTTCCCGCACAGAATAACTAAATAAACTATATGCCAGGAGTTAAGCAGGTGTTTGAAAGCAAGCAGACCTTCCAGCTTAAAGGCAGGACAGCTGTCTCTGAATACTTTTCCAAGCCATGTCCTGAGCAACATGATGCCTTTTCTCCCTAAGGTAAAGGGGAGGCCCTTTCAGAAATTTCATGCCACTTGTTTCATTTATTTTTCACTTGTATTCCTTGATCTGATCAGATTGCCATAGAGCTGCTTTTGTAGGGTGCAGCAGTTGCAGGACTTCCCCTCAAATGAAACTCTGGGGGATCAAACTGTGCCTTCTTCCTTAGAGCAGGGAACTAGCTGTGCAACTAGAAAAGAGGATAGCCTCTTTTCTGGTCAAAAGTATCAGAAAGTGCTATTATAAGGCAATTATTTATCCATAGGGTTAAGGTTTACAGACAAGTCAGTAGTATCCTGAGTAACAGCAGATACAGTGAGGGCTGGCAATTAACGTGTTGATGAAACAGCTGTGCCTGTCAAGCCCCTGGGTATTAGACTTTACAGTATACTTAAGTTTCTTTATGATTCTGCCAAATTTTAGATCAACCTGTTCATTCACTCAGGAAGTGGCAAAGGTTTTAGGAAACTTGGTATGAGAAGAACATTTCCAGATTCTAATGAACTTCTCAAATACGCTGGCAGTTTTTAGTGCAGAGTGACATGTTCATGTTTGTGCTGCTGGTACCTTCCCCCTGCTCAGAGCAGCTGGGTTTCAGTTTGAGGAAGTGTCTCATATCCCATCTGCTCTGTGGCAGTCAGTGGTGCATCGCTGCAGTCATTGCGGTTTTTTCACCTGCCAGGCTGTGCAGCTGTTGTGCGCGTCTTGACAAAATCCTTGTATTTGAGATTTTGACCAAATGTCTTCGCAGCTTGTCTCCAGAATGGGGCAATGGCCTAAACTATACAGGAACAGGATGAGGCATCAGCAAACATTTGTGTGAGGCTGTTTAACGTGTTAGGGCAGGATGTGTGATGCCAGCTAGTTGTACTGGAGGTGTGAGAACTTGCTCCATAGGAAATCTGCTCCTGGAGTCTCATTTATGATTTTCCTTTGTTGTTCATTTCTGTGGAATGAAACCTCATTTTCATTATCTAAAAGATCACCCCCAGTGACAAAATTTTGTGTTTCAAAAGGTCACAACAGCCCCATGCAACGCTATAGGCTTGGGGCAGAGCGGCTGGAAAGCTGTCTGGTGGAAAAGGACCTTGGGGTGCTGGTCAGCAGCCGGCTGAACGTGAGCCAGCAGTGTGCCCAGGTGGCCGAGAAGGCCAACAGCATCCTGGCTTCTCTCCCAGTGTGGCCAGCGGGACAAGGGAATTGATCGACCCCCCTGTACTGGGCACTGGTGAGGCCGCACCTCAAATCCTGTGTTCACTTGTGGGCCCCTCACTTCAGGAGGGACGTAGAGGGGCTGGAGCGTGTCCAAAGATGGGCAACGGAGCTGGGGAAGGGGCTGGGGCACAGGTCTGATGGGGAGTGGCTGAGGGAAATGGGGGGGTTCAGCCTGGAGAGGAGGAGACTTGGGGGGACCTGATCGCTTCCTACAGCTGCCTGACAGGAGAGTGTAGGCAGGTGGGGGTCGGTCTCTTCTCCCAGATAAGAAGTGACAGGACAAGAGGAAACGTCCTCAAGCTGTGCCAGGGGATGATTAGGTTGGATATTAGGAAAAACATCTTCACTGAAAGGGTGGTCAAGCATTGGAACAGGCTGCCCAGGGAGGTGGTGGAATCACCATCCCTGTAGGGTTTTAAAAAACACATAGATGTGGTGCTTAGTGACATGGCAGTGCTGGATTAATGTTGGACTTGATGATCTCGAAGATCTTTTCCAACCTAAATGATTCTAAGATTCTTTATTTGAAGAGCACTCAAATCTGGCTTTTCCTCTGTGATCTGGACTCTTAATAGAGTTGGGATTTCTTGGCCTTGACTGCATGGTGGCTTATATGGCAACACAACTGCAATTTCAGTCCAATTTGAAGTTCACGAGCCTCATATTTTCTGGCAGTATCAACAGAGAACAAAGGATTGTCCTAGCAGCGAATTTTAAGTGAAAATCCCGTAATTATTCTCTGCTGATGAGACATGAAGAGCGGTAATGACACTAAGCAATGTTTCATCATCAGTGTCCATACTGAGAAGAAACAGAAGGTTTATGGTAATGCAACTTTCAATCAATTAAAACTCATTATAATGGTTTCCTAAGAAATGTTTTATATGTAATCATTAGAACATATCTTACATTGTCATGATTTCTGTAACTGTCTTTCTCTTCCTGAGATAGTGGAAAATGGTAAAACGATTAAGTTGGATTCTCAGCTGTTGCAGTTGCTGAAGCTTTCCTGATTTATAATGGAGGACAACCATATGCATAACTCGGGTCGTCAATATAAAATCCTGAATGTGTCCATTAACTCCTTATCTGGAACTTCTAAAATACTCTTTCAGTGACTTCACAGAACACAACTGGAGCATCATCACAGTTACTGGATCCACCTTTTTTGGGAGTCGTTAGGAGTCTTTTCCAGATACCTAGAGTCTGTGCCTTTGGTTGCTTTTACTTAGGGTAAGATTAGGTTAGCTCTGAAGCGAGATGTAGAGTTACAATATAAACCAGTTAGTGAAATTAGGGAAACTTTCTTTTAAGAATGTAATGCAGGGTCTCTTGTGGTGTATACTTACAGAAAAGACTGACTTCTTGGGTCAGATTTTTTCTAGACTCTAATAAGACACTTGGAGACTCCTAGCTGCAGTTCTCTGTCTGACAGCTATGGTGGCAAAAGCTCAGTGTTTTAACCTCTTTCTTCTCCTTTCCTGGCTTTTTTAACTCTAAGCTTCTGCTAGGACTTTTCTGTGGTTTCTGAGCACCACAAGGACCCATATTTGATTTGAGAGCACAGAGTGTTGTACTACAGACAGTTGGTAATAATACTACAGTACTGAAATACAGATTACTAGCACAGCTCTTTTGTCATTAATGAGTCAAAATAACTTACAACACTGTATGCTCAGCAAAGAACGGGGTTTAAAGCAGTATGCTCTCCTGATTCCCCTCAGTCCTTCTTTAAGAAAGCAAGAGACAACCAAACAGGACTCTGAAATATTCTTTCAGTCGTTGTATTTCACCCGTGCATCCAGGAACATCTCCTTCCTTTGGGTAATCAGAAGTTTAGATTAATTATGCTAATCAGCTACTCCAGGCTGACACAATTAGCCAGAACAGGCAGTATCTCTTAAATCCATACAGGATCTTTCCTACTTGATGACTTTAATTTCATGATCCATTACAACAATTACAGGAAAAGAGAGAGCTCTCCAGTTGTGTTTTCACCTCTATCATTCCACATTTCCACCAGTGGTCATAAAACTTCCCCCCAGATTCCAGGGACAGAAAGTGCCTTCATGAGGCTGCATTTGGACTCACTGCTCTGCAGGGACTTTTAGTTTCTGTTATCTCACAACTTGAAAAGTATGTTTATGCACAGTTACCAAACATTTAACTGAAGAACATTCGTGTTAGACTCATCACAGAAAGGTGCCAAGAAGCTCTCCCGTAGATCTGGCTAGTGGAGCGACGGATCTACATGTGGCAGTGTAGATGTAGCTTGTAGAGCTTGAACAGGGAATTAAATTTCAGAGAAGATCAACGTGAAAAGTAATGAAAATTCATCTACTCTACTGCACTGTAAGAATGTGAAGAAATATTTTTGTTGGTATCTTTTCAACAGCTATGGTAGTATTTGTATTCAATGTAATGGTGGCTTTTGGCATCTCCAGGGTAAAAAGGAAAAAGATCTTTTCTTCAAATGATATTCTTCTCTTGACCACAAATATAGATACCATTAATACCAGCACGGACATTCCTTGTCGATGATGTGCAGACCTGTAACATCTGCATTGTGAATAAGAAATCCAAAAGATTAGGATAAATCAGAACAGAACCTTTTGATCAGCATTGGAATGACAGGAGCTAGTATTTTATATATCAATGGTATAAAATATTGATTTTGCATATTTCCATTTCAATCAAGAAATTAAAACTGAGGAGAATTTAGGGTTTGTGCTTATCTGTATGTTTTCAATGTAACTATTTCTGCTTGATCTGGCTAAACTTGAAGAGTGAGAGTTGTGTACCTGTGGTCTTTTCCAGACAGACCCCAGCTGTCTGCTTGCCAGCCCCAGCCCAGAGGCCATGTGTGCTAGTGTAAGATCAAACTAAAGAGTCCTGCTGAGATTTTCAGCCCCTTGGTATAACGTACCTATCGTCCTTCTGACTAGAGCTCATTGCCCATCACACACTATAGGTAGAGGTTGTTTACCTCTACCTTCAAAATCCCATGGAGACATAATCAGTAACACTCATTTTTATAGGCACGAGTTTTTTCCAGCTGTAAGAAGCGTAACTATTTCCAAGTTATTTTTTAAGTACCATGAGAAGGAGCAGTTTGGAGTATCATGACTGCAGGTGTTCATAAAGAGATTTTTCTAAGTGTGAAGATAACTTCAGGGAAACAAAAAGTAATTTGTTTGAAAATATAATCAGTGAGATTTGGAGGTGAGCATTCATGTTTGCTTGATCTGTCAGTATAGAATGATCCTGATAAGAGGCTGTGAATGACCTTAAAACCTGCAGGATCTAAAAAAGAAAACTAATGGAAAAGACGGAGAAAGTTGTGGTTTTTTCCTGCAGTCCGCAATTTTGTTCTCTTTCCATTGTATTATAGGTCAGCACTGATGCTTCAAGCACTTAGTCCGTCTCTTCAGTACTTTTTCATTTCCTTGATAGTATTTTGTTCTTTTGCTTTCTCTCCTTTCTCTTAAAAGTCGTAGCTGCAGAAAAGTGACTTCTCTGAAAGCTACAAATTTTAATTTATGGTTTTTTTAATAGGCACTCATCGCTCTGACCAGTAGTCACACTTGCCTTTTCTGCTTGGGAAAATCCCACCTCCCTCTGCAGACATAAAAATTTGTGTACATTCAGCTGTCAGGCACTTGGTGATAATATCTGCCATCATCTTCTTTGTCAGGAAGATCTGAAATTGGTGGTCAGCCTGTGGTCAGATGTACTGTACGCTTCCTTGCATTCTTACGGATGATAAAGCATTAGCTTGCCTTTGTCAAGCATGTAGACTGCAAATGGCAGATATGGGATGACATCCTCTAATCTTCCAAGAGGGACGATATAGTCACAATAAAAAGAAATGCTTTTTTCTTCTGTTCCTAGCCATTATGGGCACTTGTGATCATTACTGGTAAGCGACCTGTTTTTGCAGTAGTAACCTGAGTGGATATGAGTAGGCTGGAGGAGAAGATACTGCAATATTTGAGACATGAGATAATGAGATTCTTGACAAGAATTTGGCATGTGGCTATGTGAAGTGATTAATGTTTAATGTAGTGATATTACAATGCAAAAAAGGGAAGAGAGCTAGTAAAGGAAACCAATCAAATTACTCTGTATAGTGCCACGGATCCAGCTTTGAAATTCCTTAAAAGGATTACGATTTAGTTTAATTAAATCCTTCGCTCGCCCTAACATTGCTTAACAATTTTTAGTATCTCCCTAGATTTCTAACATTACGGAGAAGACAGGTATGAGTCAGATTACTTTGTGTGTTGAGTTTTAAACATGAGCCATGAACCCCTGAAATCTTTTGTTGTTTAAGAATACATTTTACTCTTTCCATTTAGGGTTTAGTCATCCTTTTCATAAGTCTTTTGATGAATAAGGTCATTAAAATTAACACAGTATTAAAATAGCTGGTCTCAGTAATTATAATGTTTAACCATGGTTTCTCCTGAGATTAAAAACTCTGTTCATTTTATCTTCCAATCCAAGAACTTTAACAGACCTTATTTATAGCAGCCCGAAGACTTGTAGCTGGGTATAGCTTAAGGCAACCACAATATTCTTGTGTATCAATGACATCATATGTTTCTATGGTGAAGTAACTTTTAATACTCTTTTTCACTCGTCATCTCACATTTAAATATGTTGCTTATTTTTTTGGTAATCATTTAAAAATATTTCAGGCCTTCCTAATGCTAATAGTTATTTTGTTTGATACTCTCATTAAGTTTTCCATTAACAAATTTTACCTGTCACACATTCCCACCTACCCATTAACTGAGTCACTGCCTGTTGACACATATTGCGTGATGAGTTTTATGTAAGAACCAAAAGTTTTGTGCGTAATAAAATAGAGATTGAGATTAAATTTAGGGGAAAAAAATTCTCTAAAAAATATATTACAAGACTTTTAATGGTGTTTAATATGATGACCAGGACATGATGAAACAATGAGAACTGTAACTAAAATTTCATGCCTCTTAACAAGTGGTGAATATATTTAATTTCCTGCATTTAAACAGGCCACTGCTGTAAGCTATTCTTACAAATGTTTGCTGAACGCTGACTACAGGTAGCTCCAGGAGTAAAGCAAATTGGATATGAATTGGCTGAAGATGGTAGTTACTTAACTATTTTAATTCAGTAATTCACAGATCCTTTAAAGTCAGAGATTCTGACTTACTGCAGTAAATCACAAACTAGTTGGAAGGCACATCAGTACAAAATGCTTGGCAGAGCCTCCTGTGCACTTGCTAGCGTTCGTGTATCAGTCATTGTCTTGCTGAACGACAGGGTGAACTTAGTTAATGGAAAACATCGCTTTGATGCAAATACCTATATTATCCATTCCCAGTGAACGAGCGCCATACAAGCTTTCATGTAACTTGAGTTGTCGTGGTATGCACAACACCGTAAGAATCCCAGTTCTAAAGGTACCTGAACCCTCAGCTTCACTTGGGAGATTTATAAAAAATCTTTTGGTTTAAATAATAGAAAAAGCATAGAGAAACAGAATGGAAAACATATTATTAACAGCATATTTAACATAACAAACATCATTATTGGGTTGAGAATGCTTAGTTGATTTTTATCATAGCTGCTTAGCTTCTTTAACTTCTCCAGCAGTCATCTACCTTGAGGAATTTATAGGGGATTTTCATTGCTCCTATTATCGTAGGTGGCAGCCGGACCTTTCTGAAGGAGCTGGTCTTTGCAATTGTCAAAGAAAAAGTCTTGAATTTCCCACACAACTCCTGTTTACCTTCCCCCTTATCTTCTGAAACTGGGAATGAGGATATCACGTAGTTCTGCGGAAAATCAGAATTTCTTCCACTTGTCTTTATTATGGCTTTATGATGAGAATCTCTGTCGAATGCCCTAGTTAGCATATTTCTGTCTCCAGGCTGTGTTTTCTGGAGATAGCTTTGAGAAGAAACTTTTATAAATCATACTGTAAGATCTCCTTGTGAGTGCAGTTTTCCTATTGGATGCATCACTGTTCTTTCTCTATGAACTTCATAAAAAGATTAAACATAATACCACAGAGAACAAAAAAAGTGAGAGGCGCCACAATATTTTTAAGGAAACACTTCTGGAAGCACTTTGTGCTGTTTTTTAAAGTATTTTCTATCATAGTTCAGGCCGTACTGATCTTCTTCATATTCTATATATAAAGTATATTTAGAAAAAAGCGGAATCAAGTTTTGCAGGAACTTTTTTGGAGGAACTCTGCTAACTTTCTGCTTCTTTTTCTGTAATGTCATCTATAATCCTTCTGTCGGTTGAGATGAGTAAACTCTTCTCCCGGGCAGTGCAAACTGCAGCACACTGTGAGCTGATTACCTTACATTAGCCATTTCAGAAATTACTGGCAGCTAATCTTCATAAAGCTAATCAGTCAGAGAAGAAGGCACCCAGCAAATAAATACCACACATCTTTGTGCTTGAAACAATTAGGACTGACCCTAATCTGATTTAAAGAATTGGAGTGCTTCCAAAAAGGGAACAGTGTGTGGCTGCCTTCACTAATTCCATAAAGCTCTAGTGTTTTTTTAATTGACCCATCTTCTTGATGTACTTTGTTGTTTTTCCTTTCTGATCTTTCGTAGCTTGAATTTTCAAAAGCTATTACAAATCCAAAAAGGTAATGTCAGCAACCATCAGTTAGAGCTAGCTTTTAAGTCTGCTCTTCCAATACATTATAAATTTCAAAAAGTTAATTTAAATATTTGTGGGGTTTTTTTTCTTTTCATTTCACTCATGCTTGAGTTTTGGAGAGAGTGAGAATATTTTCTCTTTCATATGGGATCTCTCCTCCCACTCCCTTAAAAGTGTCCTAATTCTGCAATGCTGCTGAAGTGGTTTTAAAAACGATGCCACTTCAAACAACAGTTTGAGGTTTTGCTGGATACAGCTCATGCTGCTTATCGCCAGAGAAAGTAAATATCCTGAATTCAAAATACTTAGAAATAATTTAGCACCATAGTACCTAGCCATGTTAATTAACATCTTACAGGACACAATTGAGCATGTTGTTCAAAGGGAAATTCTGTGGAAACCGGTATAATTTTTAATACAGACGGTGTAAATCAACCTAATCTGAATGTCTCCAAAAAGTATTAAAACCATTGCTGTGCATCATGCACTGGTGTGAACATTACGTTAAGCACATACATAAGGGAAAGAAGAATGATCTTGGATGGTCACAGAAGTCGGCAGAGGCAAAGGTGCTGGCATTCAGCAGAGCAGCCTGGTGCCTGCCTAGCGATAAGGAGAGGTTAGCCTTCCCTCCTGTGCAGTCATGTCTGTTCCATTGTGTAGGTAGAGAACAGGCTGTCTTTTCCCTTAGAAATGATAATTTTTTTTTCATTTAAAAAAACATTTTGCATTGGATGCTTTCAGATTTTTAAAATTGAAAATGTTGTAACTAGGTGTTGGTGGTTCTTCCACAGTTGATTTCCAAATGGGAAGGTTGGTCTGGGATCAAAGTGGTGGTTTTTTCAGCTGTAGTAGAAATCAATTATGCAGAAGCTTGTAAATGCTAGACCCAGAAATTCAGGTGCCCTTTGGAGCCCTGAAAGCACTCTGAACTACCTGATAGTTTGTGACAGTCAAAAAGAAAGGAAAATAAAGAACAGAAACAAAGTATTAAATATTGTCACTTCCAAATGAAATCCAGGGGAATGCTTTTAAGGATTACCCAATAACAATCAAAGACGGAAAAGTACATTAATATTTCAGATAGAAATGCTGCTGTGAATAGTGTGATGTGACAAGATCGATGTAAGATATCATATGAGTGCTGGATTCCTAGCTTCCATTAAAACAAAAGAATAAAAAAGGCCCAGCTCATCTGCTTGATGGTATAGAAATGTCACATGTAAAATGATCACTAAGGAAGTTTGTCAGTGTAAAAGACTTATTTATGCTAATTATTTGGATTAAACATTTTTACACCGGCATGTTAAAATAAGCAGTGGGTATCAAGCTGGAAGACATTTCTGTTGCCTTTTTTTCATTGTTGGTTTTTTTGTTTTGTTTTTTGTTTGTTTGTTTTTTTCCTAGTTCCTGTCATGACCTACTGCTACACCTCTTTCTGGGCAAATGGCTGTGTATTACAAATCTGGTTGTAGTCTGCGTAATAGGATGTGATGAATTATACTTATAGAATTCTCTGGTTTTAACATATGATATCTGTGGCCTGATGGACTATGCGCTAGTCACTGTGGCATGCTTGTTCCATAAACGCAAGCCCCATGAGTTCGAAGACCTGTGGAGTTAATGGTATTGATCTAATTTGTGAACACAGCCCCCTTCCCAACTGCATCTGGCTGTGGGTCCTCAGTACAAGGAAGATGTGGATAAAGATGAGCGAGCCCAGTAGAGCCCAAGATGGTAACGGAGCTGGAGTTCCCTGTGAGGTGATGCTCAGGGAACTGGGCTTGTTTACATCAGGGAAGGGGACCTAATAACAGCCTTCCAATGTTTGAATGATTTTACGATTCCATGTGAAGCAATGGTACTTAGTGGAAATAAAGCCTAAATCACTAAACTAACAGGACTTGGTGTAACCTGAAACAATTGCAGCAGCCTTGCACTCAGCTAGTCTTGCAGTGGGCAGTAGGCGCCCTTTGCCTCACTGGTACCCTGATGGCTTTGAAAGGTCTCAGTGTCTTGCAGATGGATGTGTGTTTGCAGCAGAACTTTAGAATAAACAATCCTGCATGAATCACCTTAGATCCATGCTTCACGTTACGGAGCAAATATCAAGATACCTAAAGACAAAATGTGTTCCAGGAGCAATGTTTTTGCTGAAGGTTGAAAGAACCAAGTTCCAAGTGTCTTCTCCCTATCCCAAGTCAGACAGGCAATGGTCTATGTGGATTCCTTCTTCTCTCTTTTTTTTTTTTTTTTTTTTTTCCCCCCTTTTATATCCCTGTCTGTTTTATCTTCTGGATTCTTAAAATTATATCTAATATTAGATGGGAAAATTAGAAATCTGGTAAAGGTTCACTGAAAAACTAACTGTAACTTCCATTTGTGCTTAAAGAAGAAATACAGTGGCAGGTTCTGGCTGCTCTCTGATTTGTTTCTTGGTTTTCCTTCAATCTTTATTCTTATGCCTCACATGTTTCAAGTGCACCCAAAGTGATGTGAAACCCGCACACTATTTTTACAGAGAACTGCAGGGTCCCTGTGGCATTGAAAATTTTATGTGCAGTGTCTGGTTATTTCCACAGAAACCCAGGAGAACCACTCATGATACACACTTCAGGTTGCTAACTTAACAATGCAAGCTTTGGAGAATCCTCTTTAAAAGGTAAGGGTTTCTCCTCCCTCAGTTCCTTAATTTGGCTTGCAATACCTGGCCATAATGCTAATAAATGGCTTTACTCAAGAGAACCAATCATACTGCAAAAGTTCCTTCTAAAATAGTAGGGTTTCTGTTTATAATAGTAACTATTCCATGTTTTTTTCTTGGACACTTGTAATTCTATATACTGGAGGCAGAAGCACGTCATACCTCCAAATTAACGAGTTTTAAGACAGCTGCATAGCTTTCTTTCACAGTAAGTTTTCTGCTTATGTCAAAACAGCCATCACCCTCTTTTCCAATGCTTCTGCAAAGCAGGCAGGTCAATGGTTGGAAATTTTGGTTAAACCAGCTCTTAGATTATTGGGTTATTGCTATAAATTTGCTCTTGTCTAATTTAAGTACACTCTAATTGCTACTTTACACTGCAAGTAGCTTTTCAGTGTCAGAATAATCAAATTAACAGGGATGACCCTTCAACCATTCATTGATGCCTCTGTTGTGTTTTCAAAGGTCTCATTTTATAGTTTTCTTATATAAGTCAAGTTCTTTTTGTTGCTGTTTGTTATGCTAAAGCATCTAGTTGTGTATTGAGCATGTTCTAAGCAAAAAGCATCCCAAACATCTTGAAGTTTCATTTAGACTATAACAAAAGGGAGGGAAAAAAAAAAGAAAAAAAGGAAAGAGAAGGAAGTGTTTGTTGTAGTAGAAGAGTGCAAAGTATTAAAGACTCATATACATTGAGAGGGAACTATTTTTTAATTTGTAATTATTAGGCATTAATTTTGCATGCAGGTAGTAGCATACAGAATGAAATCCAGCAGGGGAGCAAGGCTTCTACAGTAGTCTTTGTTGTCCAAATTGGAAGGAAATGCCAGTGCCTGGAAATGCAGCAAGGCTGTACGGCACAATTTAGTGACCTGCTTGCCAAGTACACACATCCTCCTCCTCCTCTATCTTCTTACACAGCCAACAATAAAGCATGTGCTTAAATACTTTGTGAACAGGGGAGATCTGGAGCCCTGTGTGAGTCTCAGCTGGTGTGACACTAGGCAGATTTAGTGCAAAATCTTTCCCAGTTTATTAGCTGGCATGATAGGGAGTGGGGGTTCCTGGCAGTAAGAGTGAATAGGCATGACGATATGGAACAGGCTTGTGTGGGAAAATAAACAACTTAATTTTGTTGGAAAAAAATCAGTTTGTATTGAAGGAGAGAGATGCAGAATGACTGTGGTTACTGTGTTTTACCTTCTTGACTGTTAGTATAGCTAGGTACTTGATTCCTGTATAAATGAACCAGCGTAGCAGAGCAACACTAAAACTATTTAATCTGGGATAGTTTAATATTTAGCTGTATCTATACTTCAGCACATTACTGCTGTATTTCCTCATAAAATGGTTTTCACTCTGAAACTATTACTTTCTCTTCCCTGCTGAGCGCCCCCCCCCACCCCCCATGTGGACTGGATGCTATGGTATCTCAATGTTTTTTTCCAGCTGGAAGAGCTCCTGTAAGCAACTGGGCTGCATTTGGTTTGGTATAACTTTTGAAAGTAATGGCATTCAATAACCATGGTAGGATTTTGATGCACAGTCATAAAATGCAAAATAAATCATTAGTCTTCTGCTTCACTTTTTCAATTTGGGATATAATCCTGTTCCCCAAGCAAAGCTGAAATGTCTGGTGCACACCTTGTGCTCAACAGAATTTTCATGAGAAAAATAAGAAAAGACTCGTAAGTGCTGCTATTAATCATAAATTTGAAATTAATACTGAATGCTTATATTCTTTGAGGTATCCTTTTTCCATTAAATCTATTCTGGAAAGTAACAGCATTAGTAACAAAAAATTAGAGGTTAGCAAGAAATAATGCTTTTTCAAAAACTTGAGAAGAACCCATGTGATGTGGAAATAAGCGTTGAACTATTTTAGAGAGCTTTTTGATTTTGTGGATTGGACTTATTTTTGATGGGTAGTATATGTCACAGCTGTATTTACTGCTTTGATATTTGATTAAAGAAAACTAATTTTGTGACATGAAAAAAAAAGAAAAAAGGATGGTATACTTAATAAGTAGGTTTTTAACAAAAATTTAAACATACTGTTCTATTCTCATCAGTGGTCTAAATTCAATATACATAGAAATTCCTCAGTTTGCTATCAATATAATCCATAAATTGTCTGATGGATTGTCCAAATGATAATGGTAACTAGCTCTTGTGCTTTAATTTAAATATGATCATGTTATTTCAGTCATTATACAGATTTCTGGAATGTTTCTCTGCCCATGGGAAAACAGTTTGAGTATGTATGAGAGTTGCATATATTTTTGTGGGGGTGGGAAAAAAAAATTTAATTTCATCTTCCCCTTAGAATATACTCTGGTTCCAAAGGTTGTTCTGAAAATGGTTACATTTTTCTGACAGCTGTTCAGTCATCGTGAGGGTATGTCTTTAAGGGAAAGGCACTCATTTCCAATCGGCAAATTTCTAATATTAGATATTAGACTATAAAAAACTTCGCCCTCAAACCCTTTTTTACTTCACTGCTTCTTGTTGATAAAATCCAATCAGCCCAGAGGGAATTTATAATTCTAGCAATTGCACCAGATGATTACTACCTACAGGAGCAATCACTTATAGTACATCACCTGCGGACTGATGAACCATTTATTATCAAGGGTTTAATTGCTTGTAATACATCCTCGTGGCAAGATACACACACACGCACACACATATATACCTGATTTATACATATGTATAAATATATGACACTTCCCATACTTCTGTTAGGGATGGAAAATGTTCAGTTCAGATTAGAATTTGCAAAATGAAAAATACCCAGATTATCTTAGAAACACTTGAATCTAGAATACAGGTTCACAGTCTGTGTTCATCCCTGGATCAAGTTTAAGACAAGAATTAAAGATGACAGAGAAGGAAAGGTGTGTGTGTGTGTGTGTGTGTGCAAAGTATTATTTATTTGAATCTTGAAGAGAGTTGTCATGTAATAGCTGGAGTTTGAGATTAAGATTTTGGGATTCCTGTTCAACCACAGTTATCTATTAAAATTTTTAAAGTTACTATTTAGAGTGTGAGTGTGTGTGTGTCTAAAATTGTTACTGTTTGAAGGTGAGCTGGTGTTGTGGGTTTAAGAGGGTTATGATGGGACCCACAAGCAAGTGATGTCTCCTTGCATGCACTGCTCGTAGAGACAGGAAAAGATCACTGGGACACAATTAAATGCTTGTCAGCACTGGGATTTGTTTTATCTTTATAAGTTTGCCATTCTTTATATGACTGCTTCTCAACAGTGCTAGATGTATTTAACAAAACATACTCTGGATCACAGTTGTTGATGTTAAAGCTGGGAGCCAGTTGTCGGGTATATATCAAAAAACCACTAAGACACTCCTGGTCCTAAAGCTGTGTGAAAAATGAAACACAAGAAGAAAATCTGAAGGTTTATTTAAATTATTTTAGCGGGAGTGGTCCCTACTGCATCAGCTGGAAAAAAACAGAGTGTGTTGCCTTCCCTCTGTGTACTGCTCCGCACAACAGAAGTACGGAGGAAAAGGGAGTTGATCTGAAGTAGAAGCATAAGGACGAAAAGGTTGTATGAAGCCCTCGTTAAGACAGTGATGGTTATAGGTATGAACGTGAACTTCACTCCTTTGTTTTGGTTAATCTTCTATTACAGTCCTGTGTAGGGAAGTGCTACTAACAGCACTTGGGAGCACTTAAGCCCGGAAAGCCTGTGTGACTTGCCTGTGTCAGCAGCATCTAGGGCGTTGATCTGGCCAGGTGCTTGGCCAGCACCTTGCTTGCAGGACTGTCTTCCTTTCCATCAGCTTCCCCCAAGGCATTCTTTCCATAGCTGGGACCACAGAATCTGGGTTTTTATAAACTATTTACAGTTGTGCTTTTGGATACTTGGGAACTTGGGTACTATCTGCAATTAAAATGTGTGTGCCATGGTTAAAGGGATTAATGAGGCAACCCAGATGAGAACATTCCCCAAAAGTGATTTTTGCCACTGTTCTGGATTCCATTAGAAACTTCTAACATTGTTCCTTTCATACAGAGTTAATCTTCTCTATAATGAGAATATTGTAAAGTATACTACAAGAAGGAGTATCTAAATATTTTTTATGAGAGATAATACATGTAGGATCAACTCTTGCTTGCCTCATTCGTGCAGCTAGTCCCATTGAATCTAAACAGGAATGCCACGGTAAATAAAGCAAGCAGGATTGGTCCTATATATGCTATTTCTATATTTCATTTTCCTCTTGATTTCTGTTTCATTTGTAATTAACACAGTGTACTGATTAAATCATTAACTGTATAGTTCTTCTTTCATCAGCGTCTTGTAGATTGAGATTCTAATGTACTGTAACCCATTGCTAGGATAGCTATAAAAGTTTTGATTTATGAAGGCAAATATTTTCTGTTCTGGTATCATTTGTGATCAAGAAATGATACAAACAAATTTGTCTAAGATAATCACTTCCTCACGTCTGCCGGTGCTAGAAAACTCATCGTAACTGGGATAAAGAGGAGGAGGAATTTTTAGTTCTTTTGAAGCGTATTAAACTCTGAGAGCTTCTCTGAGGTACCAAGTGTAGAGGCTATAGAGATTTACTGCCATGAAATGGGAAGTGCCCTTGCTTTCACATAGCTGCTGCTAAGATGTCAGTCTCGCTGGAAATGACACTGTAGATTTTTGCTTGTTCTTCTATCCTAGCTGCTGAAAGCTTGAAATTTTAAATGTTTTGTCCTCTAGGTCCATGTAATTCAATAACTGTCTCAGCAGCTTTGCATTGTAACGTTCTAATGCAAAGCACCTATCTTGCCTCATGAAGTGTTGTAAAGCCAGTAGAAAGCAGTGTTGTGGTTACAAATTTTATTTTCTTATCAGTGTCTTATGGCAGCAATATTTTGGGTACATTACAAAACTGCTGTCATCTTTTCAGGGTTGTGCATAGTGGCTATTAGTATATCTTGGAAAGATACCCGCCTCTCCCTGCTAGAGACTTGTCCCTGGAACAGATGCGACAGTACCATCTCCCAAACATTCAGCAATTTATAGGGCTCATCAGTGGTGCATTATGAACAGTTCTTTATCCAGTAGATGCCAATGTCATACTTAATACACAAGCCATTAATTGCAATAATGAAGGTTTAAAATATCTCCAGCAAAACACAGAATATTTTGAGTACTACCACAGAAGAAATAATCTCACAAAAATACCTCTGGGTATTTAAATATAGTTATCATTTACAACTACAGCTCTTGATTCTGATCCCATCTTTATGAACCAAGACTAAAGTGAAAAGAGGACGTACATTTGGCATAAGAGGTGATTTAAAACTCCTGATACTCTCATTACTTCCCTCCAGCCAAGTGCTATGACACGGCTTATTGCCAATAATGTGAAATATTAGCCACAATGTGTCCTCACAAGAAAAATTTTCATTGCCAGCTCTTAAAATATAGGCATTTGTTTCTGCCTGAATCTGCACAAACCATGTCAGTGCTTCCCCTTTTTAGACATCCAGTGGTTTTGGACACCTACGTGAGCCGGTGATGTGCCCTTGCGGCAAAGGCATTACAGAAAGCACTGCCGGCAGGTCAGGGGAGGTGGTCCTTCTCTGCTCGGCACTGGTGATGCCACACTTGGAGCACTGTGTCCAGTTCTGGGCTCCCCAGTACAAGAGACATGGACATAGTGGAGAGAGTCCAGTGAAGGGCCAGGGCTATGAAGGCGATGAAGGGACTGGAGCATCTCTCCTGTGAGGAAAGGCTGAGAGACCTGGTGCTGTCCAGCCTGCAGGAGAGAAGGCTCGGGGGGATCCTGTCGATGTGTACAAACACTTGAAGGGAAGGTGCAGAAATGACAGAGCCAGGCACTTGTCTGTGGTGCCCAGTGACAGGACCACAGGTAACGGGCACAAACTGAAACACGGGAGGTTCTGTCTGAACATCAGAAAACACTTTTTCACTGGGAGGGTGACTCAGCACTGGCACAGGTTACCCAGGGAGTCTTCCTCCTTGGAGCTATTCAAAAGCCATCTGGACATGGTCCTGGGCAACTGGCCTTAGGTGGCCCTGCTTTAGAGGGTGTGGACCAGGTGACCTCCAGAAGTCCCTGCCAATGTCAATCAGTCTGTGGTTCTGTGAACTAAAATTAGTCTTGTAGTACTGCCTCAGATTTCCCCAAATATTTGCAAAGCTGTGTGGCTGCTTAACTGACCCACTTAACGAGCAATACCTTGAAGATATTATAATCTTAGAATTATTTGACCAATGGAGTTTAGCTGGCAAAATCATCAGAAAACCATAAATTATGATAATTTTATTTTTGTTTGGAAAGTAGCTATTGAAACACAGTGGAAACCTACCTCTTATATAGCAGGATGGACTTGCTCAGTCATGTCCAGCTGTAGCTTTCCTGTTGCCTAGCAATATTAGGACAGTGTGAGAAAATCTGGTATCCCTGTGGTGCCTCAGAAGCAGTCTGCCACAGCACCTCCAAAAACCAGACGTGGGAGTACAGACTAGGAATTTCACAGAAGAGCAGTCCTGGGAGCTGCAGCAACCTGCACAGGGCTCAGCTGTCACAAACTCAGCAAAAAGCAAAAGTAATTATTTATACTAGCCTAGGGACTCCGAGAGCGCCTATCATGCTGCGGGCGTGAACCTGTGATATGACCCTATTTCTGGCCAAAACCTGCAGCGGGAATAATGGACCACAAATGATGCTTACATCTGATAGTGTATGGACTCAGACATGTGGGTTGAAAGCCCGTTTCCCTTTTCTGTGTGGTTTCAGCTCATTTCTTTGGGAACAAAACTCATGTTTTTCCGTGTCCTGATTACTTTTTTGAAAAACTGGTATCATAGCAGTTCTAAGGCCTTTCTTCCTGGGGAGCAGGTACTCGCACCTCAGCTGGTCAGTGCATAAATAGCTGTAATCTGGCAGTAGCTCCACAATTAGTGATTAATAGTCATTTGCAGCAGGAGTGCTGTAGAAATTGGACTGGTGACAGAATTTAGCTTGTAAGAGTTAACACATATGCTTTGTTGAGAAATTTGTGAGAAAGAGATGAGAAAATCCTTTCTTGCAACCAGCAAAGCAGGTTGAAAATAGCATTGAATATGAACTTCACAGCAAAGTGGACAATGGAGAGTTAATGAGAAGATATCCAGGCAGAAATCTGCTATCGGTAGGGGATGTAGGGAAATTCATACACTATTTCTTTCTTAAGCATGGCTGGATTAGAGACTAGTAAAGAATCAAAAGCACATAGGATATCCTGAAGCAGTGAGGATTTTTTTCCTCTCTCTCCTTTTTTCATATCTCACCACACTCCTTTCCATCAGGTTTTGATCACAGGTTCTTGTTTGTCTGCAGTTCCTTTTCTATCTTTGATCAATGTTTGCCTTTAATCTCCATGCTTCCGTCCTTTCTATTCTTTTGTCTCTACTTCATGACTGTTCTATTTCTCCTCCCCCCCCCTCCTCCCCACTATTATTTGCCTTCCAGTGGGTCTTTCTTCTCATTTCATTGTACTCTATCTCTGTCCAAAATGGTGTACCGGGTGTGAACAATAAATGTATTGATTTCAAATGAGTTGATGACAGTGCTTAGCCAATCCATATTGTATGTAATAGCCCACTGAGTGAGCACAATAAGTGACTCAAATCAAAATGAATTCACATGGCTGCTCGGAAAATTTCTGTGGAGGGCTGGGGGTCTGTGACTCAGAATGGGTCTGTGCAACCAGAGTTTTAAGAAAATAATTGTTAAGTAGTAGAAAGAAATCTATGTCTGCCTTTTCCTTCTACTTTGTTATCTTTGGATAATGCAGATTAGTGAGTGTGTAATTGATTAGTTAATTAGTAAGAGTGGGCCCTGAAGACTGGTTACCAAAGGCCTGAGGAATGATTAGAGATTGTAAAAATGTAACAACAGTACAAATTTTTTTAGAAGCATTCTTACCTCCCATAGAAAAATCCTAAAACTGAAAATGAAACACGCTTTGCTAGCGCAGGTTGCTAGACTGTTCCTCAGAAACGATGCCACTGTATTATTGCTGTATGACTTACGCGTGTGAGTTGCAAGGAAATATAAATAACCAGGAAGAGAAGACTAATCATTGAAAGAGCTTGACAGAAACTGCTTTGTGTCATTTTCCCAATCCAGGGTTTGCCACAGGCTCATTTGTAATAATTTCAACCATTGAGCCAAAAGTGTTATCCAAAGGATCATGTCTGAATTTAAATTGGTTTTTCAGTTATCGTTTTTAGAGTGGCTCCATCAAATATATATAAAACTAGGGGAAAGGCCTTGTTGTTTTTAAATACAAGTGCTCTTTTCATAGCATGCCAGAACCTGACATTTCTTTGAAGCTTTTCTAAATTTCAAAGGAGGTAATATATTTAAAATATCCAAAAATCGTTATGTCTCTGTTTAATTATTTTTGATGTGATACTTCTCAGGACACATTAAATGAAAACATTTTCTGCCTAGTCTTAATTGAGAAAACTCTTATCTCCTTCTGTAATTACTGATGAACAAGATTTCTACATGGATTAAATTGCATATTCTCACAAACTGGAACAGGCTTATTTTCTTGTCTTTCATAACACAGTTTTCTAAAGCTCTGCAACGTCTCCATCACCATTTAAACACTTTATTTACAGCTGCCCACAGCTGTATTACACTGACTGCTATATAATTACTTTTATTTCTGCAGATAACTACCTTAGATATTCAGAGAGGACATACAAGCACAATTACTGCAAATGGAGAATATTACCATGGTGATTCCATGAGACTTAGAGGAAAGATCCTCAGGAATGTACCAAGTCCAGAAGTATTTACCTCAACCAAGGTAAAGCACAGTGACTCAGGCAAAACCATTTATAATCACAGCGGTGTCTTGGCAGAGATGGGCTTCATCGTCCTTCACTTGTATAAAGGCAAAGTACATTTGTATCTGTCAGCTAGAGCCTGATGTGAACTTGTCTACTGAAATCGCAGAGGGGGTTTCCAGCAACGAGCTCTGTGATGTGAGAGGACAAAATTTTGCTTGGGTTCCTTTCCCTTGAGATGCAGCAGAGGACCTTTATGAGAGCCCCACCACCCCCAGGGGCAAGCTGGAGTGCTGCCCTTCCCGTGGCCAGCCACACCAGGCTGGGGTCACCTAGCTGCTTTGCTGGGTCCCTTGTCACTGCTGTGGTGCTCGTGGACCATTTTGTGGTTTTGGACTGAAGCTAGATGCTGATATTAATAATGTGCTTTGGCTTCCTCTATATACTACTTTGACTGGCATTCTTCTGAAGAATGAATTTCTGCATTGATTTTTGCTTTTAAACACTTCAAACTTTTTTATGCTAAAAATTATTTTTTTATTTCTTCTGTTTTTCAGGCTTGCTTTTTTTTTTTTCCTTCTTCTTTTTTCCCCCTCAGGCATGACCTTTGGCTAAGTGATTTTCATCATGATAAATACCAAATAGAAATTATTTTACATTCATCTTATTTTTTTTTTTCTTATTTTTAATAAAGGTCAGGTGTGCCTGCATGTGGAATGACCACAACTCCTGACCTTTCCCAGTGTTTCTGGGGTCGCATGTTGGGCTTTTACTCTTCTAATCCTATGAAGTCTTAAAAGCATATCCAGTATTTTTTCAAAACAATATAAACTTTGTTATAAAACAAACTAGTTTATGAGTCTCCATGTATCCTAACACAGGCAAATATTTGCATTTGCAGACATGAATATTTTTTGCAGAAATGGAGGTAACTCATTATACATATGACTCATTCATTTAGCTCTGTGCATAGACATACAGTTTCTCCTTAAGTCTGGTGTCCTTAAATGGGTTAATAGCAGTGCTAAGAAAGAAAAGAAAAAAAAGTTTATAGTTAAATAAAATAGGGAATTAGAAGATCATGACAATTTCAGTTGAAATGTAGCAAAGGTACTAGTAAACATAGACTTTCTAATAGCTCCCGGAATCTAACTAAAATGTGTAGTTTCCTGTCATTTCAGTGCAATATCTCTAGCATCACAGAGCACTCGGGTATTGTGGAGATGTGATTTTACTTATTCACAGGGAGTTGTGCCATCCAGTGAGCTGCCTTTGCTGACCACTGGTGATAATAAAGGGAGAAAAGCCCCAAACCTGGAAAACCAGTTCAGCTCACTTTGAGTTCTTCACCGCCTTTTATAACTCTGATCAGTAACGTGTAACTGAGTTTGTAGTTCTTGGTGCTTTTGTGGGTGCTGCAGAACTTCATGAAGGATATTAAACATTCAACTTGTTCGCCTCTCACTGACTGCCAGTAGATGCACATTTTTCATCGTGCTGTGGAACACTTGTTTGTCATCTTGGAAAGTAGAAGTATTCATATATTACAATATCCCTCAGGTGGTCTTTGTTTACTGGTATCTGGCAGGAATTCTCAGCAGGTAAAATAAGAAAAGCATGAAGCAACACATTATTCATTTTTGGTATGAAAAGAAATGCACGAATCCTGAGAATCCTGCAACTAGTCAAGCATACTAAAGGTGTCTCAAAATTAAAGTGAGACTTTCAGTGTAAATAAGAAAGCATTGTGATGTAATCTAAGTCACAGTTCCAACTTACTGCAACAATATATATTCTTATTCTAATTACCAAGCAAGTTATAGATTAAATCTAAATCATAGCATCAGCAAATACTTTCACCAATTTGTATGGTCCTGTTTTGTTGTTTTTTTTTTTTTAAATTGTATTTTGCTGCATGTGCCGTTCAAGGTTTGGCTTGGGTAGATTTGAGAAAGCTGACGAATGCAAAGACACATCAGTTACAGATGAACAAATTACAGGGTCTTCTCCAGCTGAACTTGTAGTAAGGGTTGCAAGCTCGTGTGTATGGGGTTCACTGATTTTTGCCAAAAGGCTGTCAGATTTGTTAATACTAAACAATGTTGTATATGCTCTAGGCATAAAAAGCTGCAGGATTGTGTTTAGAATAATAGCGTATTCACAAATAGTACTCAAATTGCTCTGAAATATCACAGTTAGCTGCATGTTCATTCTATTATCTCACTGCTTTATGCTTCTGAGACCTTTTCCTAGCAGAGTATAAAATCATTCCAAATGTAAGATGATAAATTAATAGAACAAAACAAATTGGAGTCAGTAGGAGTACACTTAGCACTAACAAGACCCATCTGAGTTTCAGATTTTCTTTTGCTATTATAAAAAATAAGGCTAGTGTCAGAACTCATCTTTTCTTAATTGCTGTTGCACAAAGCTCTGGATATTATTTTAAGGGCTGATTGAAAGGAGCAGGCTCTCCGATTCTTGACAAACATAATTTCTTCTAAACTAGGACGGGGAAATGTGAAGTATAACAAGAAACGTATTTCAAATCACCTATGGCAGAAAGAATGAATATATGGTTATTTATACTGCATCACAACATAGAGGGATGACTTTAGTGTAAAAGATGTGAAATATTTGCAGTAACTGAAAACTCAACCAAGACACATTGAGGTGGAGAGTTTGATGTGATATTTGAGGAGGCAAAGTCTCCTGCATTCTCCTTGAAAACACTGAAGGGTTTTTTCTTGTGGTTTTTTTTTTTATTTATTTTTTTCCCCTTGGTGTGGAAGGAAAGCTACTGAAATATCCGTACTTTGCTAAACGTATTTTTTGTTTTCCAGTAAACACTAGCAACCTGGAAATTAAGGAACAGAGATTCTGCCCTACTAAAGAATAACCTTTAAACTCTTCCTCTTTCACCTGGGGCTTATAATGAGACTTTCAGCTAGCAAGCACCAAAGATGCTTGATTTGCTGATTCATTCTTTGATTTCATTTTCAATGATTAAGCAGTTTTTACGAAGCACTTTATATCATAATTCATCATAGTTCCTTTGCTTTAGTCGAGTCTAATAGCATCCCTTGAAAAGCTGTTTAAGTAAACTTGATAGGAAGTGACTTGATTAAGGCTACAAGAACATCTAGCATTGAGAACAAGAGGCTCTCAAGTACTTATTTGGTGTTACAATATTGTCTTCCCCACATCCAAAGACGCTTTCCTGTGGTTGAAGTCCATAGTAACATTCTGGAGAATTTCACATTCACCACTGTGTCGTGGCAACCTCTCCATGGGTGGCTGGGTTTAGGTGCCTTTTCAGGCAACATCAGTAGAGTTTTGAAAGACCTGTAAGCTTTAAAAACTCAGATAAGAGTCCTGGGGTTTGAAAACTGTGTTTATGTTCTGTTACGAGCCTTTCAAAATCATTTGCTTCATGTACGTTAGAACCATTGAGTTGGTTGGAAAGGGATTTAATCAAATCAAAGAAAAAAAACCCGAAGGAGTGGGAAATGAAGCAAGTCAGCAAGGGGATAAGCTTGTCAATGACGCACTTTCTTTCCCTTAAATAGTTAGCTTTTGTTGCAATGCATTCAGCATGGCAATGTTATGCAGGGAAGAGGCCAACCACAGTGTAGTGGAATTAATAAAGCTGATCAGCTCTGCACTGACATCTTAAAGTGCTGCCATTTATTAGAAAATGTTTTCAGTAACTCTTTTCTGTTTCCTCATGAAAGAGAGAGGTGATGAAGAGCTAACTTCTGTCCAAGGGACACTTTACATTCAGTAATTTGGCCAGATTATAAGCAGTTTTCTGCTGAATAGAGGATTTCTACTGTTTGGTAGGAATAGAAAAGACGAATTATTGCAGGACTCATTATCTTTAACAATAAGAATAAAATACTTTGTTATAAAGACATAGCTGTAGATATTAATGACACTTGAAATCTAGTTGTGTGTCACTATATTTGTAAAATTTTTATTAATGGCACTGTCTTTCTCTACTAGTGATCACTGAAATCAAAATACAGCTTTCTGTATTTGAAATACTGTTCATGTTTCTTCGCCATTGCTTGTGCCATTTACGTGCATTAAAAGAAGCACAGCTAAGTTTCTAGCAAGCCATCTAGCTTAAACAAATTTAGACATATCAACAGTATCTTATGGACAGACAGATTTTCATTGAACAGAAAATAATAAGAGGATGGCTAGAATCAAATAAATGTCTACTGGGGAGATCTTCTGGCAAAGCTGAAGACATGATGAAGAGACAGCTGCCTTTGTGCCTCAGGTGGCCTTTGCACATGTGAACATGTAGAAAGTGTGGGAAGTGGTGGCTGGCATTCTGCTTGTGTACAATCTTGTAGAACAGGCATTTGTATTATGTGATCTCATAATACAAAGTGTTATAAGCTGTATGAGGAGAACAAAGATGTCTGCATTTGCTAAATGATTATATTTTGTTTGTATTGGATTATTTTGCAGTAATTATAAGTTCCTGCTCATTCCATGAGTACTTGATCAGGGAAGGAATAATGTAGCGGGTTTTTTTTACTTCAGAAAGTAAATGGACTGAAATTAGACTTGCACAGCAGCTAAGCATGACCTGTAGATTAAGCAAAACACAAGAGTACACATGATACTTCTGTTTAGTTTCTTTCCCTGGATGCTAGGTTGTTTGAAACTACAGTTATCTTGACTGAAATTTCCCCCCAAAAATTGTGGAAAGGAGGATATTGATATCTTAAAAATGCCAGAAGTAATTCTTCTTGATTATTAGACTGAAAGTGTGAAAATCTCAGAAGTCAAAAGCTCTTTTTTTCCACAATTCAGAACACAAGTATGAACAATTGATTTTGATCATGTAAGCCCTTGTAAATACTGAAATTTATATCAAGTGGGTGCACTGAGCTTGGTTTCAGAGGCAACTGGTAAGAGGTTTATGTTCTATGAGTGAATGCTTGTTAGTTACAGCCTGTTTTTCAAACCCAGAAAAGAATACATTCAAGATACAAACCTTTCACTGTGTGTGCCTCTTCTGACTTTTAAAAAGTGTTATACATGGATGTTGGTTTCTGAAGTATCTGAGAAATACTAATTTGATCTTATCAATTAATTTCAAAAGGGCTCAAACCCTGGATTCTTGGTTGTTGCATTATCTTTAAACCATTTTTTGATCTTAGTTGGCTCTAGTGTTCAGATTTGTTTTGAGCTTAACTTAAATGCAGAGCTGGTAAGCTCCAGATTGAGCTTTGTATTCAGCATTGTCCGTCAAACTGATTTGCTTAATGCTTTTATAGCTAAGAGTTCCTGAGGTTCGGGTCTGCCTCTGACACTCACTTGCTGTCATTGATCAGGTCAGTTTTTTCATGGACCTCTTTCCTGTTGGATAATGAGGTAGACAATGTTTCCCTACCCTAAAGATTTGTGAGAATTATCAGTTAGTTCTTCTGCAGGAATTTAAAACAAGAGTGGGGGGAAAGAAGAAGAAAATCTCAAGTGGATCTGTGTTTGAATTGCAAACTTACTGTATAAGAGCCATCACCATTAGGGGTACTTTGAGTTGGATTTTATCCATTCGTTGAACATGTCATAGGCTCAGAGGACTTGGGTACAGTTTTGTTACTTTAAGTTACGTTGCTAGGACCTACAGATCTTAGGGGTTTCAAAGTTGGGAGGCAGATAAACCTAGTTAGAAAAGAAGACTTCATCTTAGACTGGAGAGTGATCCCTTTATGGTAAATGCTTGATCACACCTTCAGATAAAAGTAAATGTTCAAATCATTATAATTAAGTGAGGGGTCAAATACAGTGGCAGCAGTCATTTTTCTCTGTACAAGAGACTGGCAGTTTTGGCTTCCAGTATCTCCTCCAGCTAGTGTGTATTGGTCCAACTGGAAAAGGGGAAGAAGGTCCTGTTGACTTCAGATCTGATTAGGGATGTTCTTATTCAAGAAGGTATTTAAGCACTTCTAATGTGTTTTTCTTCATAGCCTGCTTGAATGTATGTGCATGTGATAGATAAATGGTAGATCTGCCTTGTGTGTTCACAGCTGTTGTGTATAGTAGAGTATCTGGAAGTGTCAGAGGAAAACTGTCTTGGTCCTGCCTGGCCCCAGGGGAACTGGCCAGCAGAGTGGGAAAGTGGACCCTCCTGCAGAGCAGCTGTGTATTTTCAGCTCAGAGAGCTTTCTGCAGTACCCTGGAGCAGAAAGCATGGGAGAGAGCTAGACAGAGGTCAGGAGTGTAAAAGATAATTAGGAGCGCCTCTTAGAAAAGCTGAGCCCAGGTCACAGGTAAGTCTTAACGGTGATAGCAGGTCGCACTTCCCATGTATAGTAATCAAGAAGGAGCTGATAGAGCTTACTGGAATCCAAGAAGTCATGGAAACGTGTTGGACTGGAAAGGATGGTTGAAGCAAAGGTTTCAGCCAGTGAGGATGTAACTGGAGAGGAGTAGGTCTGTTAAAAAACCCTTTTATTTTAAGCTGTTTTGCCCACCAACCCAAAGTTTTTCTCCTCAGGAATTCTAGCCTACTTTCAAATAAAATTCAATTCTATATTTTACAATGCATTAAAAGAAGGCAGATTCATCTTACAGCCTTTGCTGACTTGGGAACCAATAAGAAGTGTCTTCTGAACTGGGGCCTGTCAGTGGAAGGGTTTGAGTAATGGTTTTCCATGACATGAATCAAAGTAATTCTAAAGGCTGAAGAGCCCAAACAGATACAAAAAGCCCTAGGGTGATGACTGAAGATCAGCTTTGTGATTTTGTTAATTCTGTGCCAACAAATCCAAAACTGAGAACTGATGTGTCACATCTGTTGTGGCAAGAGTAGAGACTTTCCTTTTCAAAAGCAGTTTAAAGTTCGGGATTAGAGACTAACTTTCAGGCTCTTGTCAATAGTTCCAAAATTTTTTGTCATAACACTTTATATGATGCTAATGATAAGCTGTGTATTGTGTGGAAAACGTCAGTTTATTTCTTACTCTCTTCTTTTGATCTAATATTTCCTGGCATGCTGAAGTCTCCGTATTTAGGTCTCTGCAGTGACTGTCCATGGGAAACCTCTGGAACTGTGTGATGAGGGGAGATGGGCAAACATGGGGTGAGGTGCGACACCTGTGTAACTGGTTGAGGGGTGCAGTGGGCCCCGAAATCAAGTTGCTTTTTTTAACTTTCACCTGGTATTGCAGTGGAATGCTTATTGCTAGTTTCTGCATTAGTTATGTTGCACAGTTCTAGCTTGATGTGAGGCCGAGAGCAGGTAAGATTAAAGGAGGGGGCCAGGGTAGAGAGGCGGCTCGGGCCAAAGGAATGGCTTCAGAGCAGGAGAAGGGTTCCCCTTGGCATGCCTGTGGTTGGTTGTGCCGGTTTGTTCAAGTGAAGCCAACATCTGCACTAATAGGGTAGGACTGAGTAACAGCAGGTGTGAACGGGGTCATTGCCTTCGTGCAGCACAGTGAGAGGAGCTGCCATGGGAAAAGCTGTGTCCTGCCCTGGCTTACTGGGTGTTTGGAAAGGAAGAAGAAAACGCAGCCTGGACACCTGGGTGAATGGCACCGAAGTTCCATTTTTGGTTTCACTGAATGTTTTACCATTAATTCAAAGGAGGGCAAAGTTGATGAGGACTGAGAATTCCTTCTTGTGTTCCAGCACAAATGGTGTGTTCATGATCAAAGGAACCCCTTGTACAAAAGTAAGTTAAGGGCCCACAGGCAGAAGAAAAAGATCTGAGCTCACCTGCAGAGCTCTCAGCTAGATTTCTCCTCTCATTCAAACTCCACTCTGAGTTTGAGTCTCACTCTCCAATGTACTTTTCAAGCTAAAGCTCTGCAGCTTATTCTTGATTCAAAAATAATTTGAGGACAAATAGAAATTTTCAGCTAACTTACTGTTACCCATCAAAGTCTGCACAAGATTTTGTCTGTTGTGAGAAAACACAGGCAGGTAAGATGGTAATATTCACTTTGCTAAGAACTCCACGAAGATCCATTTTAAACTTCTCAAATAACATCAGTTACAGGAAACAACGTATCTTGCTGTAAAAAATTCAGTGTTAGAAGTAGTCCCAAATGGAACAAAAAAATCTTGAGCAATGCTTTTTTGATTTCATTAAGACATTTCTAAAAGCCCAAGTCATACCATCATTATCATACTTGAAACACACAAAAGTCACCTTCAGACATAAACTGTATTTTAGCAGATCTTTATGAATACTTGTGTTAATAATACTCTCTAATTTACTGACAGGAAAGTAATGCATCATCATCTTATTTATTTTCCAGTTGTCAGAGTATAGATAGCAGTAAAATATTTAAATAAATTCTGAAATAAATAATTGTAGATAAAAGTCTCTGACTGCATTTGTGATAGATGTGATATATCCCTGTTGCGTTTCTATATATACCTTTTGGTATCAGAAACAAACTTAAATCCTGCTTTTGGCTTACAATTAAATTTTTATTTTGTAAAATATTTAAGCAATGTGGGTTTTTTTCCTGTTTAAGAGTATGCAGAAGTTAGAACTGAGGTGGCATGTATCTCTTACACAGAGCTGGATTTAATTTAATGGAATTCTTTGAGGCTCAGTGGCTGCTCCCAAACCACAGGCTGCTGGTACATGGGGAAGAGTAACCCCATCATTAACCCGGGCTGCTGCCATCTCTGTGCAGGCCTGACCCACCCTCTGCTGTAATTCCTTGTTAACACCGGATGAAAAGAAGTCATGGAAGGACAAAAACTTCACTTGCCAAGCTTCTCTGTATTTCTCCAGCTACTGCCCCACTGAATGGAGAGCTGGAGTCTCAGAAGGAACCAGCTTCTTCCTCCTGCTGGCACTGCCTGCGGCAGGAGCGGTGTGGGGCAAGCCCCTGCCCCTCGGCCGAAGCTTGCCCCCCGGCTGGGTCCCTGCACAGCCTCTGGGCACGCTCCCCGCCTCGGCAGTGGCCCCAGGCACCCGCAAGCGAGCCCTGGGCAGGGGGCATGGCCAGACAGAGCCCCCGATGTCACTGTAGGGGCTTTGCTTGCATCAAGTTTTGCTCAAAAGCCGTTAAAGGCAGTAGGTGTCTTTCACGATGGACGAGGTAGCCCTCATACATAATTTGGTAAGTGGTAGGAAGGAAATAATATTAAAAGTAATGTCCATCTCTGGATTATTTTAGCTATGAAACATCTAGATCTGATTAATGTTTTGTTGTTGCCTGCAAAGTAGCTCAAAAGCCGAGTCCTGTTGGAATGTGATCAGAACAAAATCCATGGCTGCCTGCTTCTGACTTGTATACAGTATTTATGAAGCCTCCTATGTGATTTCATTTTAAATTATTTTATTCATGAATAAGCAAACAACTCCTCTCAGAAAAAAAAATAAATATAATTTCAGGTTCTTTAGGAGCATCCTTCATTTCTAAAATCCATGGTTCAGACAAATTGTTTTATATTTTCAAAACATACTCAAGCTATGCATAATATTCTGCTTGCTGACTCCTAGGCAGTCATACAAGGTCATACAGATCAGGACCGCTCAGCTCACGTAGACTTCTAGACATTCAGAAGGACTTAGCCTGTGCTGGTTTTGCTTAGCAAAGAATGTGCTTACATATCAACCTCCTCTTCCTTTCCTTGCTCAATTGCTTGTTCACATTCTTAGAGTGAGTAGTGATATTCACACAAGTAGTTGTTCCTGTCCCGAGGACGTTAATGGCACGCTGGCTGATACCACTTTCTCAGCAGGATTTTCACTACAAGAACACATGAAGATGTTGCACTCACACATTCGGTTACAGGTACACCTCTGCCTTTCCAGGCTGTGAGTATATTTTGAGAGTTAAAATGTATTCAGTACATTTTCTCTGAGAAAAGTAACTATCCATTGTAATGACTCAGACTTAAGGTTGCTGATGTGTTGAATCCTGGTCTCTGCAGTGTGTAATGTGACAAACAGATACAAAGTCAAAACATATCTAGCAGAATGGAGTTTGGGACCCCCCCCATCCAGTTTCCATTGATTTCTTGGGGAGCTGGGTTATTCACAGCTGGCTGTTTGCATGCTCCATGGAGCTCCTTGCCTCCCTCTTTATTGGAAGAGTAATTGTGTCCTTTCCCACCTCTTCTCGCCATAATCTTAGGACACACAAGCTCTCGAAGTAGCTAGAAGGATGTCAAAAGACCAGTCGAGTAAACCAGAACATGACTGTTCCCCCGTGGCTTGGTTGAAATTGTTATTTGCGTACTTATTAAACTTTTGGGTAACTCTTTACACAGTTGTTCTTTTGGGATCACTGCAAAATGGTGATTTTAGGATGTAGCTTTTTGTACCTTCACCATACCTAGTATGAAGTGCTGTAGAAATGCTCCCACATTGTACAGTGGAGATACATTTTATCATTGTGCAGGAAAGTCACAAATGAAAATTGGAGAATGATGACAGTACGTTCTTGCTACCATGTTCCTGCTATTTTATAAGTAGTTGAGGGAATCTACTCTGAGATATGGTGTGCTGTTGAAACAGCATGTTTATATCCAAACTCAAAATATAGAATTATTTAAATTGACAGGGACCTTTGAAGGTTATCTGCTTAAAGTAGGACTAACTTCAAAGCTTGATCAGGTTGCTTTGGGTCTGGTTCTGACAAGTTTTAAATACCTCCAAGATCCGTGCCAATGTTTGACTGGCCTTACTATGAAAATTCTTTTTTTGGTATATCTGGTTGTACTTTGTGGTGTCTTGTCACTGTTGACCTTTTGCTAGTTTCCAAGAAGATCCTGACTTTGACTTCACCCTCTCCAGCCTCCTAACTAACTGGCTCCAGTATGTCGATGGGTTTTTTTGGGTTTTTTTTGTACTGGGGGACACAAAACTGGTGGCAGTACTCCAGCTGAGTTCTTAGAAGTACTACATAAAAGGGAACACGGTTCCCTTGACCTGCTGCCTGTGCTCCTGCTAACTGTGTAGTTAGCATCCACTGCCCCAAGGGTGCACTGCTGGTTCATGTTCAGCTGTGGTTCGCTCCCTCTTCCCCGATCAGCAGCTTCTCTCCCCTCTTTGTAAGGAACAGTAACCTAGGAGTGACCAGCTTGATTATGCCTCTTATAATGGACCCGCCCATTGTCAGGATGGCTGTGATTCCTACAAAACTAATTTCCAGAGTGAGAGATCTGAGTATGCTGTTGGACTTGTTCAGACTAAGTGCATAGCAGAAGAAAGAGGTAGAAATAAAATAGTCTTTCATCCAATACACACAATGCTGTTTGAACACCCAAACGGTGTTTGAACAACAGAAGTGGCCACTTGCTGCAGTTAGGGTAGTATTTAAAAGATTGAATGCTGCTTGTATGAGCTATCCATGACCCTTAATTTCACTCACTTTTTTTTTTTTTTTTTAAAAAAGGAGAATGCTCTAAGGTTACCTTATGACCTATGGTAATTTTTTTAAAAAAGCTTTGCACTTTTCCTGTAATACAGGTTGTCTTACAACAGGTCATTAACAGCTAGCTAGGATGCTATTAAGCTGGCTAAAGCTGATTTTCTTTTCTAGAGATTTTCATCAAATGAAGGTACTTAGACTACCAGGAAGACGTTTGTTTTCAGTGTCCCAATTCCCGCCCCCCCCCCCCCCCCCCCCCCCCACTCTGTGGGTGATTAGAATAGAGAGCTATCTTAGAATATACAATGTTTTAAGATAGAGGAACATTTAATTAACAATACTTCAGTAGTTAAACAAAAGTGAAGTTATAGCCAAGCATATTCTTTACTCCCACAGATCCTATATTTTTCATTAAGTTTATTCATAATTGTACCGTTGACAGAGGAATAACTTTAAACATTCCTCCTTATGGGAAACAAATGGTCTAATTTTGACTTCCTGAGCAGACAGGCTTTGTTTATTGAGTTTTTACCATGTTATGTAACTCCTTATCACACATTTAGGAATTCAAAGGCAGGCTTCTAGCCTGAAGGTTTCTGATAACATCCTATTTTCTGTCCTGTTTTTCCTACCTACAGTTTCCACCTCGGTGGCACTAGTAACACTGCAATAATTTTAGCCAGTCTCTTCAGATAACAACAAAATCTAAGTTTTGTGATAGATGATATTTTCAAAGTATAAAAAATCTCTGTATTGTATAACCTATTCTTAAAATCTTATTTCCCTAGGACTGGTATGCTAAAACCTTATTCAGTGACAGCATAAAGCAATTAATATTTAGGGGTTTCCTTGCAAATTTTAAAATAAGTATATCAAAACCCAGCATCATGGGTTTTGTATCCTTTCAGAGTAGGATACTTCCCTGTCAAGTTTTGTGTCCTTTCAGAGTAGGATACTTCCCTGTCAAGTTTTGTGTCCTTTCAGAGCAAATTTGAAGGTTTGTATAAACAGGTCTAGCAAAGCGCACTTCCATGATTTGCAATCAGCTGTATTTTGAATTTGAGAAAAGTTGTGAATTCTTTGTATTTTGATCAAATCAGTGGTACACATCCTTTCTGAGAAAGCCTTGTGGTTTCATTTTCTAAGTCCCCCTGACAGCAATGGCTTTTCGTTTGGTGGCCACAGCCCATTTCTACAGGGACAACTCCTGCTGTAAGCCCTAGGGTATATGACCTGTCCCTTAAGCTTCCGTGTCTTCCCGTTGCCTTGAAGTGAACACTTCTGCTGTGCCATCTGCAGGCTCAGGCTTCTTCCTAGATTCCTGTAATAGCTGCTAAATATCCTTATGCAGCTAAAATCAGGTTTGTAACTTTAAGGCAGTCAAATCTCTTAAAAGAAAAAAACAAAGAGTGGTGCTTTTCCACTTTATCACTGATGCAAGGCAAAGAAAGACTAAAGCTGGGTTGCCAAAGCTACAGAGCTGCTTCTTTCTTTGTGGAGACTGCAAGAGGGCTGTCAAAGAGCTTTTGACTCAGGAAGAATGCAGCCCTCACCCCCAGGCTGAAATACCAAAGCCCAGCTCTCTGCCAGTCCTGTTCTGGAGCTCCTGGAGTACAAGGGCTTATGGAAAAGGCTGAATTTTCTCTTGATTCAGTGAAGTCTTGGGAGGGGAAGAGCACATAGTTTGCTACATAAATTGTAGGGTTTGGTGGGGAGCTTTGACAGCAAAGCTTTTTGTGTATCCCTGATCACCACTGTGTTTCCAGGAGGATGCAAAAGTTTACAGGAAGCATCAGGAGGGGATGTTTACTGTCATGCTTGGTAGCGCTACATGTTCATAGAAAAATCATGCGGTTACAGGCATTACTAGTTGTGGCAATTACTCACTGGAAATGTGCCCCTTTTATGCTTTTATCCTGGGATTTGTGTTATTTCTGTTATGTGTAAGTTTTCTGTCATGTAATTTGGATTCATGAATTTCAGCATATGGGCTTTCTGATTTATTTATGTTGTTGATGATGGTGTGTGATTGCTTAACTTCTTTATCTTACTTTTTTTATTCTTTCACTTCATGCCTGGAATTCTGACAAAATTTTAAATGGTGAATAATGAATTAAGCAAGATGTTTGGCTGTACCAAATGTTGCAGTATCTTTTGGGACTCAGAAAGATTGCACACATACTGAACTCAGGCTTTGGTTAGAAACTTCTGTGGGTGGCAAAACATACCTATCTGAAGTGCAAAGGCTTAGGGCTTAAATAGTGGTGAAACTCATCCAGTTAGAGCTGGAGAGCTGTAGCTATCTATACCACTACCTGTCTTCTGCAAGAGATAATAAACTTCTTGGGTTTATCTAATGTATTGTAATTCACAGGTTTTTGCCCCATAAAACCTAATGGAAACTCTTTACCCAATAATAATATATTTGTAATATACGCGTTAAAACAGACTAGGTTGCCTCTTGTAAACATCACAAATGCACACAGTACCTTCAGCCTAACAAAGGGGTTTAAAAGAATTTAGAATATAACTAATAGATATGAAAACTAAGAAAACATATGATAAAACCACAAGCTAGGAATCAGTTTTGCTGAAATCCACTTCAACTGGCAGTTTTTCAATTAACCTTACTGGGAAGAGGCTTGGATCCCAGATAAACTGCTCTTCGTTCTCATTCCTGCACCACACCAGGGTCCCTCCCAGCTTTGGAGAGGGTAAGGCCTCTGATGGGAATTCAGCAGCACCCATTGTATTTTTCCTCTCAATTCCATTGAATATGCTGTCAATTAATTTCCAGGTAGGTTATATATTACATTCCGATTTTAAAATGCAACCTTGATTGCAGTGTGACATACCAGTACCAAAGTGTAGGGGTGACATGACTTAGGAAGTGGCAGAACTGTGGAAAAACCTTGCCATGGGATGTTTTGAAAGCAACCCTCTCCAGTTCATTTCAGCAGTGGCATAGTGTGTGCTGTCCTCTCCTTGCAGCAGAAGAGGAAACCAGGTAGGGATGGACCAGGGACCAGCACTGTGGGCTGAGCCTGGGAGGCAGGAGCTGAATCTCCAATTTAATCAGACTTTTTGTCACAGCAATTCTCCGACTTGAAATAAGGAATAATGTCTTGCTAAATGGGATGTCAGTTAGGAGAAAGAAATCCATGAATGACTGTGAAGCAGCCTGATGCTGTGGCAGTGATGGCCAGGTGCTTAGTGACAGGTGCTAACATACAGCCGAGCAGATAACTGGAGATGTGATCTAGGAGTAGGTCATTTATTTATTGAAACAGGAGAACTTGCAGACTCTGATTATTATTTCTGCAGTTTATCCATAGCTGCCTGCATCGCTAGGTTAAATAGGCTGTGTGTGTAGAAGGGAACACCCCTGAGGAGGATCCACAGCTTCCTTTACCATTCTATCTAGTACTGAGCACGCTCTGGCACATCATTAACAGCCTTCCTTCACTACAGGATCCTAGTGATTAAAACATTTTTAATTATACAAGGCCTCTTGAGAAATATTACTTAAAAAATTAGCAATGAACATCAGAAAATGTTACCTAGGCAGCTGAAAGATTTTTTGGTTTTATTTTTAATCAGTCTAAGTAAGCAGTTGGAGACCAGCCATGAAGTGGAAATACTCTTTTGTCACATGTGATACTTTTAAGATTTCAGATTACTGACCAATTATAACTAATTAAGTTGTAAACAGAACATCTGGATGCTTTTCTGTGCCTGGACACTCAAAAAAATGTGGCTGATCTGTACTTTCTCTGCATTATTTTTCATTTCTACTTTATTTCTGTAACCTGACAATCAACACATCTAAAAAATGTTGGTCCTAGCTGTGGTGAAAACCCCAGAATAATACTTTTTGCTGTTTGTTAGTGAATATGAAAATTCTTGCAGTCTTGTGTTTAATTTTTCATCTTTTATCGGAGTTTTGTTTTTCAGACCAATATAGGATTAATTTCAGGTGTGGATAAAATGTTGTTGAGTGTATGGGGTTTTTTTGCTGGTTTTTTTTGTTTGTTTTTTTAAAGTGGCTTTGTCATAAACTTAGCATATCCTAAGGGACAAAACAGTTATGGAGCTATAAAAGCACCTGCATCTTCTCTGACGTAAAATTCCACCAGCTTTCTGGAGATGTTGATGTACATGTGGTGACCAAATCACTTCACAGGTTTATGAAGTAAGTCAACCTCAGTAAGACATTTCCTCAGCACTACCCTTACACAGGTTTTGAAATCTTGTTATTAATAGCGTGGGTCTGAAAAAAATAGCTTACGTTTCTGTTCTCGATCAACTGTCCAGGAAGGGAAAAATATGCAAAAGACAAATGATTTGAAGGTGCTCAAGGGTGGTTATTAGACCAGGTTGTTGTTTCTGTGATGTGAGTGTATACATAGGAAAAACATCTGTATGAACAGCATACTACCAGTAATATGCAATGAAGATGTTAAAGCAGCAATTTGAAAGGGCATGTTTGCTTGCTGCTGAAGCTACAACCAAAGGTTTGTCAGAAAGCTATTAAGGACTGAGTCTTAAACCAGCACAGTGATTCTGCACCATGGGATGTAGCTGTCTTACAGCATATTTGTCTGGGAGCCTGTGCATATACTTGTCACTGACTGAGACAATATTACTGAGCATCTTTCTTGTTCTCCTGTAGATAGATGTTGTTGATATCCTCTTATATGTATACTAGATATTCTGTTGTAATGGTCCCATTCCCTATAGGATCAGAGCCTGCTGAAGATCAGAGCAGATCCATGTAATTGGGATGCTCCAGTGAAGGATCGGGTCCCTGGCTCTCAGGCAGTGCCAGCGGTACCCAGGGGAGTGGGACTGACCCTGTGCAGTTCCCCTCAGCAAGCTTCTGTCGCTTGTGCCAACTCGTTTACTGGTAATGACCACATCCAAGAACATAAAAAAGGTTTCCTTACACTAATATGAAGAGGATAGATTTGATAGATGAACACTTGCAACCCTTTATATTTTATTTCTAGAGCTTGCTATTCCTCCTGCTCTGTACTTTAATTGCACTCAAGAAGTATTCTGTATGGTAAAAAACACCTGCTACTCTTTTTTTAAGGCTTCATCTCCTCACTTACTTTTTTCCTTGCAGATTTGAAATTAAGAGAGACCCCAAATAAAACTATGGGGTTTGACTGTTTTTTCTTTACTGCTGTTTTTTAGGGGCCTAACCCATTCCTACATGTGCAATAAAACTTTCTTTGCAAGGTGCAGGTCTCCATATTAAAAACAGTAATAGTTTGGAGTTGCTTACCTGATTTAATATTACCTTTGCAGTACTTTACAGGTACCGGTTAAGTTCTGTAGAACTCAGCAGCATAGGCAGGGATGGGTAAACTGATAAGGAGAGTGGAAGCATGGTTTCCCTAAATTCATAACAGGATGAAGTCAGCTCTTTGATGTTTTGTTTAGCCCCTTTATAGGGGTTTATGCAGTGTAAAATTCTCCTGTTCACTGCTCCATTTTTCTAGCACACGTAAGAGAGCATTGCTATGCACATTATAGAAGTGATCATTGCCTTTGTGAGAGACTCGGTTATAACCACAGTATTTCCCTTACCTCTCCTTAATTGGTCCCTTTGACTTTCTCAGTTTAGCTTCATGTTTCTTCTATGCTTCCAGTACTATAAATATCCTTACTGCCAAACTGCTTTCTTTTCTAAAATCACATCTAGATCCTTTTTCTTGGCATTATCAACGTTATCTATATGCAGTATCCTCCTTGCCAAATTTCTGTGCTAAATTTGCTTACAAGGAATTATTAAAGCTACAGCTCATTATGACTTGTCTGTTTATGGTGCAAGGAAGTCACATGTAAAAAAATGTGGAGTGTTGTGTGCATATATACAGACACACGCATACATTTACACATATTAAGTGTGTAAGAAGCTATAAAAATAGTATCTGCTGAATTCTGAATCCTTAGAATAATTAATAACTTCTCTGCATTTCTCAGTATCACTAATTTAGCTGAAGGAAGATATGATGAAAGTAAGCGTAGACTTTCTTCCTCAGAATTCTTCTTTAGCATATTATTTTTAAATGATATCTCAGCAATGTGAAAAGCAAAACACTTGTACCAATCAAAAAAGTGCCAAAACCCCAGCTTCACTTCTAGTTTATGAAACGTACTTCAATAGAACAATAGTTCTAGGACTATGACTACAATCTTCATCTATTCTTGACCTATTAATAAAATATAAACCCACCAAAATACTACTTGGGGGTGTGTTTAAGATATTACGTCATTTTCACTGAAAATTAAAAACAACAAAGGCACATAGGTGTTTAGGTCAGTGAATTAAGATCTATTTTTGCTTTGCATTGCATGTATACCTACAGAAGAGAAAGGGTCACATTTGCTGCTTGATCAAAATGAAGCACAATGACCATCTCCGTTCTCATTGCAAGGTTTATAATTTATGCTTGATTCAAGTTCCAGTTTGCTTAAAAACAGAAGAAAAAATCTTCCAAGTTGCCACTTAGGAAACTGCCTTCCTGATGTTCTCCATTAGACATCATGTGCATCCCTTTAATTTTCAAGTTGGGAATAGATTTGAAGATAAATTTTGTCAGCTACCAGCAGCTATAGATTTGAATTAGGACAAGAACATACCCTGGAATTTCCAAGGGAATTCAATTTTGGATTCGATTTCTGTTTCAGAAACTAGCATGAATCAATTCTACAATATAAAAAATCAGGTCTTAAAATAGAAGAAAAAAGCCAGAAAACAAAAATGGCCATTTGTAGCAATTCCTGAAAGAAGCTCACCTACCAAGTTCACCCTGAACTTTGAGATTTATTTATTCCAAAGTATGTTTTTAAGACTTTAAAACTTTAAAATGTGGAACTAGTTTCAAGGTTTGCTCTCTGAGAGACCTCAGGACATGTAAGTTGTTTCATTCCACGGCTCAGCTGTACTCCATAACAAGCAGGACAAGCGCTACACATACTTAGGTGATCTTGTTGATTCCAGTAAACCTGAATAGGATGAGCAGAGTTTGGCTGCAAGCATTACACATTTCACTTTTATTTTCAAATGGCAGGCAGGCTTTCTGAAGCCAAACAAATAATACTACTGAAGCTAACAAATGAAAAGAATAAGTGAACTGTGCAGGCAGCAGATTTAACTGCTACTGAAAGGCTTGGCAAATACACAATAAAAGCTTGTTTATTTGGTATGTAAAACATCAATATAATACAGTCTTAAACAACAATGAAATAATTGAACTTTTGTTAAAAATTGGTATCAGATCTGTTCATATGCATAAATAAAGTGTAGATCCAGTGGAACTGGATGTGCAATTGCTAAAGATTACATCTGAATAAATAACCCTATACTTAAATGTCTGCAATTTGATTAATCGAACCACATTTGTCATAAATACAAGCTGTAAGTTCCAGTCTGCTGGTTGTCAAATGTTTGGTAATTTCAGGGCCGCTCTCAGATATAACCCAGAATGGAAAAGGAATCTTGGGATATTTCAAGTTGCAGTCTTTGATTCATACTGGATCTAAAACTGGATGGATTTATAGTTTTTAATTAAATGAAAAGAATTTCATTCCTTCACTGTGACTGAATTTTAAGTTCCTTTTGGGAGAGAACAGTCTTCCATTCTGTCTTCCTGACAGTGTTTCAATGGGACTTTGCTTCAGCCTAAAAGGCATAGTGATGGTACAAATTTCTGTGGTGTTTTTGGTGAAGATTATTCATAATGCACGTGTTCCAGAACTGCTAAGCATTTAAATAAGTAAATTAATAATAACACTGTTTTACCCCCCACAGGGCATACCATAAAATCCCAAGTACTGTTTTGCGTGAATCTTTCCTGATTACACAAAGGCAGATAGCCCTGTGATTAATTCATACTGAAAAAAAATCAGATGATTGAATATTTAAAAGCAGGGATGTACAAACACAGCTACTTTCTAAGTACAGCTTCCTTGTACTTGCTAAGCTACGTACTCTCATTTTTTTTTCTTTTTTTTTTTTTTTTTTTTAACTTTTAGGAGCACTCTAGCCACATCAGTGACAAAACAGACGTCAGGCAAGTAGCAGCTATCCATTAGAGTCACATCTGGTAGGTTTGACTGACACTTAGTAGAACTGATTAACCACAGAATAACATGCCAGAAATGTAACAGGAGAAGTCACTTCTGCCTGATACCAATCAATCACTCTCTGCAAGTACAAATGCACATTCACAGTGGAATGAGTTTGACCTACACTCTTATCAGAATAATAGTGCAAAACTATTGCCAGACTTTTAGATGGGAAAAATAAAGTACAAGCCAAATGCCAGAAAGCAAACTCACAGATGGGAATACATGTTGTTAAATGGCACCATGGCATATGACCGCAAGAATCAGACAGTTCTCCATATTGTAGAAGATGTGTTCAATATGATGATTGCCAGTACTTGAAATACAGAGCTGAAATATGTAAAATAATATAGCAAAATCCTGATGCAGTATTTTGACAGCTCAGTGCTTTAAAGATCACTTTTTCCATCAATGCAAGATATAAAATAATGTAATGCTTAGAGCAAAAAGCAAGGGTCTTATAAAGTGAGATCTGCTTTTCGGCCTAGATTAAGTAAGGCAAAAACATGTTAAGCATGTGCTGGAGTCTTCTGCTGACATTTTTGTTGACTCAGAATATATTATAAGTTCCATTATGAGGAAAACGCTTATATGCTCTGAATCAGTGTCTTTAGCCTAGTGATTTCAGTATTTCAGCACTCAAACTATCTGAATATAATGCAGGTCAGATTCCACCTTGCTAGCCAGGCACACTCAAGGGAATAGGAAAATAAACTTTTCTACTCCTGTAACTTGAGGCATCGCTGAATTTGGGTGCAGTTTCTTTGCATTCAGTGTACTGATGGGTCCTAGGTACCACAGCGTGATGTTGAGATAATTAGAGTATGTCATATGGAGTTGGGAGTACAAAGACAATTTTACAAGCCTCTTACAAGATGCAACAGTAAATACAAAATTGTCCTCGGTCTCTGGTTCATGTTGTCTCTTCCATACACCCTCCTGTGCAGGCCCTGGCAGGACAGATTCCAAAATCTGACAAATATTTGAGCAGCATTTGTCAGAGAGAATATACAAAGAAAATCACTCCCTTGAACGTTTTCTGGATTCCGCAAAATAGACCTTTATACTTAAATCCTTTGAATCTCCGCTACCCTTGACTGTAATTTTTAAGTTTTTGTGTATTGGAAAGGAAGATTTTCTAGCTTTTAGTTTTTGAGACAGCCATATACCCCAGTTATATTTTTAACGGACACGTTATACAGTAACTCTTACAAACTTTTCTATTACAGCCTCTTAAAGCTATTGCAGAAAAAAAGTGCTATATCGCAGCCACCAGGTCTGCCTGTAAATTTGCTAGACCAGTGTATATCAGGTCCAGTTCAAAGCAGGGATGGTTTGAATGGGAATAACACCTGGGAACAGAACAGGCTTTTACACTGGAAAGAATCGGTCTGTCTACAAAAGAAAATACCCATTACATATAATTATTCCCTGAAACAAAAAATCGATTTGGTATCTAAGTAGAGCTTGCATAGTATTTCACAAGAAATGACTGTGCAATAATCTTTTTTAAAGAAGATAGCTTTCTGAAAGCAAGCCATATGCATAATGCCCCCTAATAAGAGATGAATCTGATTGAAAATAACTGTGCAGATAATCTCATTCCATTTTTAAAAGCACTAAGCTCTGTGTGATTGGCACAATTGCATTAATAATTTATAGCCATTGGGAATTGTTGGTTTCTGCCTTATTTGGGAGTGTGAATCACAAATGATTGCTCATTTTAACAATATTGAAAAAGATTGGAGAAGTAAAGCTGAAGGGAGGAAATACGCTGACAGAATGTGCAATAATTGTGTTGGCCAGCCTGGCTCCTGGAGCTGGCTATCAAGTATGCTTTTTCTACTCAGCTAGCGAGAATCCTTATATGAGGAAAACATCTCTGGAAACAGTCCTCAGTTGCTGCTGTTGTTTGAGAATGCCAAAAAGTCCCTATTTTGTTTATATTTTAGATGTGGTATAAAATAAATTCCAAAATGTGCAACTAGGCTCTGTTTGGTTTGTTGAAATGTCAAAAAGCTTTAATGCCTAAGCTGTCACTGCTGTTCCTGACAGAGCAAAGTAGCAAAGTAGGACAATCAAAAATGGTGCATGAAAGGAGCTCTCTGTGCTTGACTTAACTGTTTTTAGCATGTGATGGTATATATTTGTTTATTTAACTTGCTGCTTTGGGGATTGAATGCAGCATGTTTTGCAGGAAGGTCAAACCTTTAATATAAAATCAATTACTTTTCTTGCCATTTGAGACATGTGCTCGATGCACTTCTGCAGTTTTGGAAGTGTATATTGCCTGTGCTGTATTATATGCCATTTAGCTGTTTTCTTTGATGCTAAAATGCAAATCATGTATTGGAAAATTCATCTTTCCACCCATACAGACGCAGAACAAAGATACCCAGTCTTTGAGAGGAACAGTTGTTGGCTTCTGAGCTAGAAACCCAAATTCAATCAATATTCATAAATCTTAACAAACATATAGCATTGTCATCACAAGAACCAATTTGAATTAGTCAGAGGATTCATATGTCTCCATTTGCTTAACAAAACTATATTAGTAGCATTTACTGTGCTTCTTACAGTTTTTGGAAGCCTGACTCTGTGTCTGTTCACTAATGATGATATTGTGTCTAAGCAAGGAGTTCTGTTTAATATATTTGGTTCAAATTTCTAAGGAAAAATATAGAACATTTGCTTCTGAATTCTGGTGTGGTAGGCATGCTTTTGAGGAAGAACTACAATCAGTTTATCCCTGGGAATAAGACTTAGACAGAAGAGTCCCTCGCAAACCATGGTTTATGGTTTTCATCTGGCTTGTTTTCCCTCGCAGCTGTCTGGGCTGCCTTCTTCATTTCTGTTTCCCATCTTTCAATGGATGTGAATCAACTGATCCTCGGGACAGTTTCTCCCCAGCAGTACAAAACAACCGTGGAAGTCCCAACCTCAGCTCTATTTTGTATTAACACAACATTAACACTGAAAGGTGCAGATTAAGGGCTGTCATTTCTCCAGCTTCTTCAGCCCCATTGCAGTTCCCCCCAGTCCCGTCAGCTTTCAGCAGCTGCCACTCCTGTTCCCAGAGGCTCTGAGTGCCCTTCCCAGCAGGGATGCCCCGGCTGGAATGGGTTAAGGCATGTTTGTCCTTGGTGGTATCTGGCTTCAGGTCACCAAAGTATATGGTTAAGCATCGTAGTGAATCTTCTCAGCTTGACAGAAGCCAGCACGCAACCCTTTTTTGACTTGCAGCGTTACTTCATTCCCCTGCGCAGGGACTCCTGGCAGAGGAGACCAGCCACGGGTCCCCTGCTCCGCGGTACTGCCTTGCCTCTTCAGCTCAAGGATGGCCATTTCCCAAGCATCTCACAGAAAACCTGCCTCCCCTGGTGAATCTTGCTCCCTTATGTTCCCCTCCTCTTTTTCTAAGCTCACAATGTGCTTTCCGCACCCTCAGCCTTGTAGGGCATGCTGGGGTACACTTGTGATTTCTGCATGTTGTCTGCATTACTTAAAAGCTCCAGCAAATCAAGAGGGTGCTACAATTTACATGACTTCAGGGTTGTGAAATCCTGATGGGATCCTTTCAGCCCGGCTCTCTCCAGCTGGCTGTAAGCACTTCTGAAGATAAATGCTACAATTTTCAAAGGAGCTTAACAGAGTAGGTGCCTGATCTCCTTGGATTCCTTAGAAAATCCCATTTTTTTAAGCTTTTGTAGCATTAAAATATGTGTTCTTCCTTTCTTTTCTCAGAAAAGGGAAGGCTTGATTTACTGAAAATAAACTTCAAAAGCACATAATGTTTTAAGGTTTTTTCTTGTTCTAAATAGCTACACGTTTTACAGTTCTTTATTAAGGATAACTATTGATTTGAAGAAGCATGTGTGGAGACACTCAGTGAATAGATTGAACAGATAATCCTATTACATTCAATCTGATTGCAGGAGTTACTGCCATTTTATTTTTTGTAAGGGAAGGTGTAAGGCTTTTATGTGCATGTGTGTATATCTGAGTAACATGCAGTAATTAGATAAAGTCAACAATAATAAGAAACCGGAGCTTCCTATTAATCGTTTCTTGAACTATTTTTCATGTAATCATTTGTAAGGAAATTAGGAAGATCTGAAGCATTAAAGCTTAGCAAAATACAGACCTATGCCCTATAAAAAATAAATAACCAAACAAAAGTAAATAAAAAGTAGATACTTCTAAGCAAGTTCCTATGCAGAACTGTCATTCTTGCCACAGGGTAATTGATTATAATGTCATAACACTTAACTCCCACTTGATCTTTTAGACTTATTTGCTATTCCCTGGGGTCAGGGAATTCTTCCTAGCAGCAATGGCTATTTCTAGCTTTTACTTGTTTTTCCAAGAATGTCTCATCTATGATTTCCTGTCTGGATTCACTTTGCTGTCGTGTGTTTATTATAAAACAAAAGCCCAAAATCACTGCAACAAACCTCAGAAGGATCTGCGGAAAAGAAGCAAGCAGGCTTATAATTACTGATGCTGAATGCTACCTCATTTTCAGATTAGTTCTGTTGAATAAATCTCAACATGAAGGGGTAAGGTACTGCTCAGCATTCTGAAGTCAGAATCTGATCCGTAATGATAAGTTATAGACCATTAACTGTTCATGGAATTTCTTCTTCCTGAGTAATGTGTCAGGAAAAAACCCCACAGTATAAAAAGTAAGAGAATTTTTGAAAACTCTGGCACAGTTTTAGAATTCTTCAGCTATTCTTTTTTTCCTGCCAGTATCCAGAAGAGTACAATAGATTTTGCTACCATGTTGGATGCAATGTAAATTATTTAAAAAGAAATGTCAGGTTTTCCTATAGAGCAAGATATTAAACAGCCTAGGTAAATGACAAGAATTATTCCACAATGTAATCTGAATACAGCGTTTATAAACTGTAGTGTATTTTGTATTGCATTTTAATTTGTTTCAGTGTAATTTTCATTTCTTTGCCCAGGGTACGTATCTCAGAAATCACCAAATTACTTAGCATAGTTAGTGATGTGCATTTTATTATCCAGAAGTGAAAACCTGAAAGACAAGAACAATCAAAGAACGGCAAAAACTATTTGTTTTAAGTGATAGACAAGGAGAATAATGATTCATAATAGAATCTGTAAGTGTTGATTTTCCAAATGAGATGGGAACAATTGATTATGCTACTGTGCTTTTGAAACAAAAAGATGTAACGAGCGTAAGCAAGTGCCTAATTCTTCTTGATGCTGGTTCAGAATAACTTCTCTGCTTTAAACTGAAAAAAGGATCATATATCCCACACTGAGTTAACAAGCCTTTACTGTAGGTGTTTTCATTATTACTATTACATTATAGGCAGGCAATTATATCCAGTATAAAACCTTTTTTACACTTCACTGATTACATTTTTAGTAACAGGTCATGAACAAATTAATCACCTCTTCAGAGAGTGTTCATTAAAAATTGTCTTTTTTAGTCTTTCTCTAAGGCTTTCCAAGTTTTTGTAAACAATGATTACAGCTCACAACCTGATACTCTGCTCATGTTGAGTAACACCTTCCCACAGTGATGCAGTGGGATTGTTTGTGCTGTACAGTGGGAGTTAGCATACACACTATGGGCTCTATACCAGTCTGAACTGCTTCAATGATGTGAAAAATCAGTAGAAAGTGTTCAGGATCTTTAAAGAAATTATTCTATCAATCCATCCTCTTACTTTCAAAAAATGAGAGCTTTAGATTGCTCTAAACTGTAAGGTTGTATCCAGTGTGCGTTAAAGGCCTGCTAGCTGTATTCCCTGTGGTCATATTTTTTGCTCATCTTTTTTAAACCTACTTACTCCTCTTGCTTCCACAATTTCTTGCAGTCATGAGATCCACAGTTTAATTGTGTATTGCTTGAAGAATTAATTCACTTTTTTTTGTTGAATATTCTGCTTCATAATTTCAATGGATGTATCCTAGTTCTCACTGTGCATGAAATGGAGAATACTTGCTTTTCACAAAGTTAGTTAAAGGAGACTTCACAAAGTGTTAAAGACCATGTTAGATCTGACATTTGAGGAGCTGCTTCAAGGGTTCTACTGTCTCTTCTATGCAAATGGACTTTGTGGGTTCAAGGCAAAACCCCAATGTCTGGAACTCCAAGCATCTGCAGTGGCTTACCACATCCTTGCAGGGTATTAGCTGAAGCTCATCAAAACCTTTTTTTAAAAAATATATTACAAAATGGTATCCAGATGAGATTATTTAGCATTACAAGTCCTTATGCAGCTTTTAGGAGAATCACTTACTTGCTAAATAGAGTGCAACAGCTCCTTGGGAGCCATTCCAGTCTATCAGGTAAATCTGTAATTAGTATCCAGTTGATCTGAAGCATGGTGCTGTCATTATACTGATATAGACATACACATTAGAAAACATTACTGCCTGGGCACAGCAGGCAATTCACAGACTCTAACAACTCTGCCATTTTATTTTTTTAAAGCCTAGTAATTTTTGTTTCAGAGTTAAAATATAAAGTCATAATTGCAACAACATTTTTAATTTTCAGTTAAGCATAAAACAGATGAGACTTCGGTAATTTTTTTCTGTGATTTCTGTTTTCAAAATAGCTTGTTGGATTTTTTTAAAAGAACTGAGAGGCTTTTTGTTTGTTCTTTGTTTTTTAAGCAGATAGGTTGTGTGGTGACATTTAATGGTAACAACAGAAAAAAAGAGGAAATATTGTCAGTTGTTTTTGTGAAAATTAAAAAAAAAGTTTGGATTTAGTACAACTGACTGAAATTTCACTTCATTTTCTTTGAATTTCAGAATTCAGTTCTCAAAGCGGCAGAGGTTCATGCCCTTCTGTGGTAAATAGATGTCCTGTATTTTGTCATAAATGTTTAAAATATCTATCCATGACTAAAATAGAAGGAAACAAAGTGATGTGACAACTTGTATCTACTATACCTCTACCACATCTGGTAAAATTCAGGGTAATTACACTGAGGTGGATTCAGCAGTATAAAGGAAATTCAGGCATAAGACTGATATGAAGTTTCTATGGACAGAGGCAGATGCACAAATCAGTTACTTTGGATAACCTCCCAACCTGGTTACCACTTATATTGCATTTGCAAGTCATTCAATCTTCCTTTGAATAGTCACTTAAGCCTTAATTGTTAACTAAGCATTACTTTTTCATACATTGACTAGAGGTTTGGGAAAAGCAAAGCTCAGGTATCTGATGGTGTGTTGTCTGATCCTTAGAAAATAGATACTGTTGTCTGCAGACTCAAATACAGGAAAATGGGTGTCTTTTGTAATTTTTTTCTATGGCCTCAATATACCACAGCCAGTGTAAACATAAAACAGATTTCTTAAGGGGCCAGCATCAATATTAAATATTCTCATTTGCGTGACGTGTTTCAAAGGAACAATGTGAGCAAAGAGTGAATACTACATGGAGTATTTCAGTCTGATACATTTTCAAACAGACCTACAAAAGCTGTGAACCATTACATACATATAAGGTTGATTGACTTTGCTTTAAAGTCACATTTAGTGGGAAAATTTGTCTTAAAAATAAGCCAATTCAGGCCTGCTAGTATACCTGGCATAAGTAAAATCAGAAATGTGAGTGTTTATTGACACCAAGACATCAAGACCAATCTTGTGACTAATGACTGGAGCTGAGAAAAACCTGATACACAATTATTCTTCAGTTTATTTGTAGGGTGGAGAATATGGGCAAAAGAATAACTCTTAATTGCAATTATGAAATATTTTGAAACAAATAGAAAGAAGTTTGGGTCAGCCAAGTCACTGGCTGACCTATACGTGGTCTTTTCAGTAAAAAAATAAAATTCAGACTGAAGTGTTCACCTAGCTGTGAAATCAAAGGCATCTTCTACATTCAGTGTCTAGGTTTTTCACCAGACCCTATATGGTTGGGGAAAACTTGCGTACCCTCCTTTTGCCCTCGTCCCACAGCTGTAATAGGTATTTAAAAAAAAAAAAAAAAGCAAACCTTGTATAAAAGGGCAGAGGCTCTTCCTTATACAGTATGTGTACATCAACTAGTATGGGTGAGCTTTACCCTTCTTGGAACTAGGGGCTCTACCTTTAAAAAACTCCCAATGTGGCTGGGATTCTTTTTAAGCTATTGGTCTTGGTACTGAAGGGGATCAGTGAAGATAAAAAACTTTAAGAGAAATCTCATTCAAACATCATAAAATGCCTTACTAGCAAATCCTTTGGATTAATTCATCACCCACGGTCTTTCCAGGTGGATGTTTATTCAAAAACTTTAATTTTCATCATAGATTTAACTTTGTCCTAAAGGGAACTCTGACAGAAATAAACTTTGTTAAACTGTATTGAGCACGAATACAGACTGTAATTACAGGGATCAAATAATGGAAGAGACAAAAAACTGGAGATCAGAACATTCAAACCATTCACAGAGAATAAAAATTACATTTGATTTTGTAAACATGTTGCCTGGTAACACTGGGATTAAGACCTCATCCAATAGTTTAGGAGCATATTTAAGATGGGAACTTCACATTATTTTAATTTCTCAGCCTCTATTGACAGGCTGTCAGTAGAACACCTCCTGTTTTCATTTTAGAGAACTGCAAATGATAAAAATAATGTTCCAAAACCAGTAAGGACTTAAAAGTTATATTAGTGATATTAACAATATAGTAACCAATCTTGGATTGCAGTACTATCCTTTAACAACCACTGTCAGACTGATGGTCTAATTCACAAACCTATTTTGTCTCTATAAAAAATAAAGTATGACAATCAAAAAGTGCAGGAAAAGGTGAAAGTAGTTTAGTGAAAAGCTGATCTGTAATTACTGCTCCAACTCCAATTTCCAAACATTCTGTTGTTTCTATTAGCCTCTCTCCTTCTCCCTACCTCTAAATCATGCCCCTTAGCCTTTTACACTAGAAAACAAACTGGAGATGAATTTGTTCATGTGCTGATACTTTAACAGGAATTTAAGATAATTTTATTGATATTAGAGTATTTGTATTATCTGTGTACTAGAGTTTTATGACAACCTCTAAGAAACGTCCAAGATTTTTTTCACAGGCACAATAACAGAAGCAGATTATATTATTAAACTGTTAGATACAGTATAATTTGTAGCTTGCCTCAAGCCATCTAGGTTTCCAGCAAAGTAAGGGCCAAGAAAGTAGAAAAGCTACAGAACAACCAGAGAGATTAAATATCACAACACCAACTCAAGAAAGTTGAATCTTGACTCAAGAAAGCTCCAGCTGTCAGAAAAACTTTTAAAATATCACTCTTCCTATATATATTCTTTTCTCAAAGATCTCTCTAATGTTCTGGTCTGAAAATCTTACGCATTTGCCAACAATCAAGTCATTTGCACATGACTATTGTTCACTGTGTGAAAAATGAGTTTTGTACTTTTATTTCTTTCCATGAAGTAGGGATTTTTAAGACAACTGTCACTTCAGTGCATCAGCAATAAATAAGGCTTCCAGTCAGGATGAAAAGGAAGTATTGCCACACCATTTTCAACTATCTAATATATTAAAAGGTTTTATGTATTCTTGAGTTTCACTTTCTCCACTTGCATATTTATGAGGACCACACAAGAAATCCAGGTGTAATATAAGGAATCTGTTAATCAGCAAATTTGCTCTTAAAACCTCTCCAGTATAGAAAAATCATATGGAAAAAAATATGATTTTCTTTTAGCTAAATTTTCATGTCACTGTTTTTGCTTTTCTTTCCCCTCTGCTTAGCTGTTGAGAATTTTAGGGGAGGTGGTCAATTTTCTGTTGAAGGAGAAACAAATGACATGAAGTCAGTGCATTTTCTTAGTTTAAAACACTTTCAGTTTTAGTGTGCACAAGCAGAAGTGCTTATAAATAGCCTGCAGTCAATCTTGGTTTTAAATACAACAGCCTAGACATCAGCAGTACTCTTCTAGAAGGCAATGTGCCATAAGAGCTTGCTATAGTTACACAGACTCATACTTGCCTATTGCAAGGGCATCACAAAATTATCAATGCATCTTCTTAGAAGTTAAGCTATGGCTTTATCAGGTGATCATTAATGCCTTTTCTCAGTGCTATAGATTCACCTGGATCAAGAATCATGGTGCAGCTCAGGTGTACAATCAGCCAGCACATGTAGAATTAATATTACGCTTGCTTTGTTTCACCCTTAGGACAGATGATACTCTCCTGTTAGTGTTCCATAAGATAACACATTATTTGGGTTGAAGGGTTGTGTTTTGATTATATAAACGGCTGATGCTGTGATTGCACCTACAAAAGCCCCAGCAACTGGGTAAAATACACCCTGGAGTAATTGGGTCACCTTGCCTGATGTGGGCTGTGTCTTGTGGAACAGGATATATCCGTCCTGTCAGGAGGACTTTGGCAGCCTACAATTCTGTTGCAGGGAACTGCTCTTTTTCCCTCCGTCAGACTTATTATTTTCTGGAATGAAGATTATGGTGATTTGGACTCAGTCTCTTGGGGAAAGAGAGGGGAGGGGTCGGATTAGATCAAGAGGATGGCAGCCTTCAGCAAAGACTGGCCATGTAGGAGTAATAGAGGTGACTCACAGAACTAGATGATAGGAGAGCAGGAATGGATATCATTGAGGTAATTAGCAAGGACTTTCAGGCTCATGACAATTGTTTATGAATATATTCTGGAGAACAGAACATTGAACAATTAGTGCTTGAAGCTGAAGGCATTACAAAACACCAGATTAACCGATCCGAGCTATGTCTGTGTAAGAGTTTTGCATGTTAGCTTCTAAAGGTACAGATGATTCCATGTAACAAAGGCTCCTGAGAATTTGCAAGTGTGAGAAGCTGCTTAATAGGCTAATGGGAGAGGTTAGATTTTCATTTCCCAAAGCTAGATATGGCAGTATACTGCTGAACAGGGACTTAACTTAGTTTTATTTATTTCAGAGAAGATCCTTTGAGGCAGTTTGAACCTTGTTGTTATGACTTGCACTTGATGTTTATTGAATAACTACTCTTTCATAAAATCTTCTGCTGGATTATTACTGAAATATCTGTTCAAGTTTGTATTCTGTGGATCTAATTCAAGGTTATAGGTTCCAGCAGAATTAGAACAGGGATATATTTGTCCCCCTGTGACCAACATTTCTGTCTCTGTTTCTAGTTCTCATGCTTTTCCGTATAGGAACCCTGAATCTATGATTAAATGTTATTTATTAGGTCCTTTACCTTTGAGAGCTATTTCAGAGAACAAATATGTGAACAGACTGGTAAAGAAATTTTCAACCTTTACTTTCCATTGATCAGACCTGAAATCATTACTACTTTTCATTTGGTCTTTTTCTCATTTCTTTAAAATCAATCTGTATTCAAAGAACAGTTTATAAACTGAATACAAACGAGGGATGTCTTCTCAGACCTGAACAGATTTGTATTTGCTGAGTCTCACAAGTACCTTCATATGTGTCACACGGTTTTATAGAATGCCTGCCATGGAAATAGATTTGCTACCTTGCTGATGGGCCCCTTTAACACATGGTAGAAACAAAGGGAGAACATAGATTGTTAACATAACCCGTCTTTGGAGAGAGTTATTTTTCTTTGTTAACATGCTATGTTTTTCTTAAACATTATACACTGCTTTAAATATATTGCTGTTGTTAGATTTGGACTAGGATTATTTTTACATGCATCCTAGAATGCGTGCGATGTGTATGCATCCCAAAGGGGAAAGATGATTCGTTGATTTTTGAGATAGTTGTGCAAAACTTCTGCTATTGTTACTCTAAACGCATATGAAACTCACCTTGTTTGAGGCCATTCCCTAAAATGCTATCTAGACACAGAATTGGCCAGAATTCCTTGTGGCTTGCAGATACTGAGAGAAAACTAGAAGTCAAATACCTGGCTTACTCTAAATACAGCTGAATAATAAGAAACTGAGGCAAACTTAACTTTCACTCCCATCTGGAGTACTGCGTCCTTTTTGACCATCAGTACAAGAAAGACCTTGGCATACTGGAACCAGTCTGGCTGAGAACCCTGAAGGTGACACGGAGCTGGAGGACGACATACCAGGAAACTACATGTGTTCGGGCTTACAAAGAGGAGGCCAAGGCTGGGGGGATCTAATTACGGACTTCGATTTCCTAGTGGGAGTTTATAGAGAAGGCAGGGCAGAGCCTTCCAGAGGCACACAGCAAAAGGACTAAGACCAATGGACACAAGATGTAGCAAGGGCAATTCCAACTAGATATAATGAAACAGGTTTTTCAAGGTGAAGGCGTTCCCACACCAACACAGGCTGCCCAGAGATATTGTGGAATCTCCATCTGGGGAGATAATCGAACAAAGCCTTGACCAATTTGATCTAACTTTGAAGCTGACCTTGACGTGAGTGGGGCTGGATGGGATAACTTCCAGAGATTCTTTCCAATCTGAATTATTTTATTGATTTAAACTGTGGATTTTTTAGTATGTACATAGGGGATGTAAAGTCAGAGCTTTGGAGGCTACCCAAGTGAAGAGGACAAAGTATACTGAGATCAAAAAGAATGACAAAACAAAAGAAAGAAATCTGTTCACCTTTTGGAAAAAAATAATCACACAGTAATTCTGTCGTGAGTTGTCAGTTATGGTTTGTAGATGATGGAGGTTCTTTAAAAGCTCATACAAAGCAAGACAGCTGAAAGTATATTATTTTTGCCTTGATATGAGACACCAACTGTTGTAAAAGTTTTAATGTCCTTTAAATATTTTAGCATGTGGGGAAAAAAATCAGAACAAGCTAACAAAAAAAAAAAATGTGTTCCTCAAAACAAATTAACATTTTCAAATGCCTTAGCTTAGTGATTCCTATAGAGACATGGATGATCACAAGATGTTGGCCCTAATTTTGTCTCTAGCTGTTTCTGTGACTGCTTGAGCTGTGCAGTCACGAGATCCTGGAGATCTGTAAAAATATTTAGAAACAAGGAGTGTATTATACAGCTACATATGCTACTAGGGCTGTGTTTGAGGAGGAAGAAAGAGCTCCCCACAGAGACAGGAGACCTAAGTCACCATGAGGAGAGGGGAGGGCAGAGGATAAGCTCATAGGCTGGAGGAAAAAGTACTAGGCACTGGAGTTTTTATACAGTTGGGTCCAGGTTTCCTCACACACCAGGCACAAGAATGCTGAAATAATGTAGTTACAGTGGGGTTTACATTATTTTTCTTTTGACTTAGCTATTCACAATCAACCACAGAAGTTTAAAGATTTATAGCCATCTGTCCTGTAGCTAGATGTAATGCACTAACACATGATGTTGAATCTTCTTTGCCCACCTTATTCCTGCTCTCTCAGGTTCTATATCTGGAAGTTAATAAGTGATGCAAAGAACAACAGTTCAATCACTTTCTACATCATAACTTCTTTAACAAAGTCCGTACTGTTAACACTGTAAGTGCATAAACTGAACAGTTATGTGTTAGCAATCCTGTCAGCAAAATAGTTGCTGCTTTTTTTTTCAGTTCATTCCATGGAAGAAATTCTATTTCAGCGTGCTGGATATTGCAGTAGAAAGCTCCAAAAATTTTCCAGCAAAAAAGGCATTTTCATCTGCCATTTATTCACCTGCTGGAGGCTTATGTATATACTGGGAAGGAAGTTACAGATAGGCATTTGGAAGGGTTTTTGTCAGAATTTTTATTGAAGCCCTGTAATGTATGAAACTGTAAGGTTACACAGTTTCATATGATAACTGCCATTTAAATATGTCAAGGAAAATTTTATGTTGCTTATGTTGTTTTATATCTGGTGAATATACATTTTAAGTACAATATGAAAAAGAGGGCTTCCAACTAGACTTTTGTGTTAAAAGTGGTAAATAAAAAAGCCAGCCAGGCCAATGGAATAATTTAGTAATTCTAAGAGATTTGGAAAATAGAAGTGTGTACTAATGACTTATGCTGGAAATCGGGATGAAATGTTGAAGTTTACTTTTTTTATATTGGGTAATAAAACTCAAGATCTAATAGGTGATCTCCCAGATTTACTGGGTTGTTCCTCAGCGCACAGAGGAAAGGTGAAATAGTTTTTTCTTGCAGTGCAAATGCACTATAAAAGGAAAAAAAAAATCAGATAAAACATATATCAGATTTTCTTCTCTAGGGTAATACTCTTTGAAGTATCCTTCAAACACTTGTCCAGTTTCAGCGCTCCCCTAGTTGCTGCCTATGGCTGTTTCAATATATTCATACTTATGTATGTATCAGGTTGTGTTTCACTCCTGATCGATGAGAGCTGGAGGACAGAGGTGGTAGGAATAATGGTGTAAGTTGCACATCACATACTGTAGCTCTTTCATCTTGCATCTTTTTTCATCTTTCCTCTGTTTCAAGCCCCTTGTCACATAGGTTGCATTATCCTGCACTGATAGGCTATGCTTACTCAGGCTATAGAAATGTGTAAATTGTGTTAACTTACATCTACCTGTCAAACTACTTTTCTAGGAGAAGTTTCCTTAAAAACAGAATGTACTGTGCCCCTCCTTTCTCTCCACCTGCTAGAAAAGCTCATTTCTCCTATCCTGTGAGAAAAAGCTGCTGAAAGAATGTACAGGGCAATCCTATTTCCTGCTTGTTGATTGCCTGATCAGTTTCTGGGATGTTAAGATTGTTTTGTGTGTTACTTAGATCTGAGGAGTTTACCTACTTTTGAACTCAAACCCACTTTTTTAAGCCACACATATGTACTGACTCAGGGACTGTCTCACATTTCCTGTGCTTCTGATCTTGCTCTGTGGTGTAACAACTGTAGTAGCAAGAGATAGAAGAAAGTTTAAACTACAGCTTTCTTGAATGACTTCACGCCTTGAAGTGTGTGTTTACCTTTGTTTTGTCCTCAGCCTATAGGGACTAGAAGACATTTTTGGGGAATTTTTATGTTCACTCTGTTATGTTCTCCAGAGGGTGGAAATGGAAGAAGAAATGACAACAATGTCACACACTTAAATACATGTGAGTAATGGCACAAGCACTTGTTAAGTCAGATGTTTCTTTGAAACATCAAAAATTATTAAATTTTCATGGGAAGCTTGAAACACTATGGATTAAAGCACAGTCACTCTGCTTCACATTTTTGATAGCAGCCCTTGAGTTTCCTTTCTGAGACCATCATGGCAGCATCACATACTAATGAAGAATAATGCTTTGTTAAAATGATTATATGAAAATGGAATTATGGTTTAACTCACTGACATTAAACATTGCCTGGGTGTCAAAACAGTGGGTAGTTTCATACAGACTACGAAATATGTGAACTATAGCTATTTGAATGGCAACCTTAACTTTTCAGTACCCCGATGAAACTAAGGGTTTGGAAGTGCATTTTGAATAAATGGTGAAATCAGCACTCCTTCTGAACTATGGCTTTAGCTCCAGTAATCTGCAAATTTATGCTGAACTTTCTCTGAGCTTCTTGTAGAAGTCCACACTTGGGACTTTATTCGTAAATAAAGGGGCAAAACCAGTAGCTCTTAGTGGCATAATTAATACACAACATTGACATGAATGCTAGGTCAAACATCACTGTTTTTCTAGGTCAGACTGTGTTACTGTGTGGTAATATCTTGTAGCACAGTAGTGCCAGCTCAAGCTAAAACTTATTCCACAGTCTGGAGCTGCTGCTGCACAAGATTATGCATTATGATAACTTTCTATTACATGAGTGCACATCAGTTCTACAAATTAGCCAGAAAACAGCATTGTTTTACGTTCTAAGCTTCCTAGATGTAAATGTGTAGTACCTCATAGAATTATGTTCAAAGTGTATATGCTGAGCAGTATAGCAGATTGAACAGTAGAATTTGTTTTGATTACCTTGGTTATACTTCTTACCTTCATAGTTATATCTTTGTATGTATTTCAAAAATACAGTTTTGAGAGTATTAATTATTTAAATTTAAAATATTATTAAATATTTAAGGATCATTATTTCTAAAGATTTCATAAGATCGATTTGCTGATGTAGTTGCATTTCTATTTATGTAAAATAGCAGCAATGACAAGAAACAGCAAAGAGAACTGTAGGTGTCAGTTTCTGGCACCCTTGGGGCCACTATTTCTTAGTTCTCTAGTACAATATTAAGCAGCACAAGTAAGTTTTTCAAAATTTGTCCTATTGTAACTGTGTCATTGTTACTGTGCTCACCCCTGAGTAATGCACACAGTGTCATGAGGTTCAGGTGAAAGCAGAGATCATAAATTAATACATATTATATTTCCCAATATATTTTTCATCAGTACAAGAGCAGGAAGGGGTTCTGATCTCATGACTAAGCCTTGGCAGTGCCTTATACTAGAATTCAACCTTCTGTTCAGTGGACTGTCTGTAGACTGTTTGACTGGAATCTGGTCATCAGAGAAGTTGCCACACACAGCCATGGCTTGAAGCTAGAAACTGTTAATTGTCATAATACTTTTGCACACAAAAATCCCATGAAACGCAGTTAAAGCTCTCGTAGTTCTTAAAAGCTTAATCACTACTTACTGAGACTAGCATTTATATTTTTCTAGAAGCTGGGCTGAATACTTATTTGAACTATAAAATTCTAGGTTACTGCATAGAAATCTGTTCCCTCCGTGAAGTTTCCTCTTCTCCTCTAGCTATTCTAGAGAAGATCAAGGCATAATCCACTGAGGAGAGAGGGAGTGCATCTCTAGTTGGCAGCTTCTCTGCTCTCAGTGCAGGTTCTTGTACTCTGGATAATAAACATGAGGTGAGTTGGGTCCTTAAACAGCTGTGTGAGACTATAGCAAAAGCATCATTCATCTGTAAGAGATTAATGAGAAGCCTTCATTTGACAGCCCTCCTACAAGCACCTTATGCTTGCTGACATGTGATATTTCCTGTGGTAGCTGGAGTTAGCACATTTTTAAGGTACTGCCACATTGGAACCTTTATCACCTCAGCAGCAGCCCTGCTTGTGTTGGCTCTACACAAGGGACAGGTCTTAGGCCACCCCTTCTTGATCCATGCCAGCCCAGTCTCCACAGAGTGCAAAGGAGGCTTCTGAGCTGCCAACTTGCCCTGATTTTTTATTTTTTCTTTGCTGTGCAAACAATCACAATGCCTGGAGGTAATACCTGTTGTTCAGCCAGTCAGGTGCATTATTTTTCATTTTGTGACTTTACAGGTCTGCAAATCACATTGGACATATATGGTGCAACATAAGATTTCTTGTACTTGGTATAAACATAAAACTTGAGAATGTTGCCTGCAGAAGAATGTCCTACTAAAGAGAAGATAAAACCTTTCATCTTACAAAACTTATCAAAATCTTACTTATAGTGAACAGAGAAATAAATACTTCTTTCTATGCAGGCAAAGCTCTTCCCTTTCCTTTACATTGTTTAATACTGAAGTTAAGAAACCCCAAAGTAATGAGAATAATCTACTAGCAAAATCATTGTTGTAATACAGGTTAGAGGTGGTACTTAGTACAGATGACATATGGCACGATGCATGGTGTAAGAAAGAAGCTGCTTATAAGATACCCACAGTACATTTGAGTGTTTTGCTAAATGTAGAGCACCTTTACTAACTAAAGTTTTATGAAAGAAAAATCTATTTGTTGTTGAAGTTAAATTTTCTAAATACTTTGATATTTCTTAGCCTGTGCTAAGGCAAAGAAACATGCTATGAATTCATGACTTTAATAAAGTTTTTTCACATAAAGTATATTGACTTTCATCTGGGCTCATATTCTAACATTTTTTTCAGGATTTGATGATTTTGTTTTGTAGTTGCTTGCAAACATTTTTTGCCTTAGATGTAGATATGCATAATAGCATTAATCCTGTAGTGTAATAACATGCTGAACAGGGTGTACGTCTGTTAATTGCTTTCATCTGGGTCAGTATATCAGAACGCATGGTTTCTCTATGATTAAAATTTTGTACACTGACAACACACACATAAAACACCCCCCACTATGCATGACATGCCATTTGTTCTGAGGTATCTTTATGCTAAACCATCTTGATGGATGGACAGACTTTTACATTACACCCTATTCTCCAACATACATCTGCAAATATTTGGAAAGTTAGCACTGTAGCAAAAGGACCTAAATTCACATTACTTGCTCCTTACATAGGAAAGATCTACATTCAAAACACCAAACATTTTAGTTAGTGTATTTAGGTGGCTGCATTACTGGCCATTCTGGTAGAACCAAACCTTGGAGGCATTTTCTCCTGAGCAGTGCTCATTTGGTACCCACGTACTTCTGGACTCACTTCTAAACGAAATTCACCATATAGAAACTTTCTTCTTTTGTTTCATGCTTGGTATTATCATGGGACACAAACAAGTGGCCTGAAGCTAATTTTAAGGAAGTATAAGCATATGCTGTTGTTCATTTTCAAATATATCTTATTTTCTTTAGAATTGTAATGATTCACATTGTGCTTCATATTTTCAGCAGATAAACAACTTGATTGTGCCAATCCCTTAACTCCATCTATACCAATACTTTTATCAGCAGACAGGCTAAAGTCTCATTTTTTTATTCTAAGGGATTTCCTCCTTTCTTCCCCCAAGTTTCATGTTAAGGCAGAGGACAGCATAGGGAATTAGGAGAGGTTTTCTCTTTAGTAGAAACTTCACGTGAAATTTCTTCCTTAGCCCTAATGGTCCTCCAGCTGAATGCAAAAGAAGGCATCCTAAGCAAACTAAGCCTGGTGAAAACAGAGTGAGGAGGTAACCTGATTCGTGTTATAACACATTGACACCTCTGGGAAATATGCATCTCTGGGAAATACATAAATGGGATGTTAGCATCCCACAAGTTAGTTTGTAATATGCAACAGTTGACAAAAAAACCCCAATAAAATAATTGACATTGTACTAAAATGCTTGTAAATTTTGGAGGTAATTCCTTTAAAGCCTGATCCACTCTATAGTCATCTGGTTTAAAGATCCAGAATGGGGGATACAGATGTTTGTGCTGTCTGAAGCAGTTTCTGTCCCACCCCCCCCCAGCGCAAAGCACACTCCCTGTCCTTTGGGCAGGGTTCTGCTCCCCTTCCCATACATCTGCTGTTGCCCTCTGTAGAGTGGTATGGCTCTGATGGAAGGGGTAAAGAAAGGCCTAGATGTGTTGTGAAAATAGTTTGCTCTCCAGAAAGGTGAGAAAAGGGAGTTTTTACTGTTTCTTCTTCAAATAAGCCAGAGACTTGACTTTGACTCCCTTATTCCAGATTAGTGCTGTACTGAACACAACAGGGCAGAGACGGCAACCACAGATTTTTAAAGCAAAAGCCTTTAAATTCTTTCAAGTTCAGCCTTGCAAACTTCAAGTGGAAGCAGATGCTGCCTTTCAGTTGCACATAAACTATTGACTCTCATGAAAGGTAAGCTTTTCAGGAGCTTATCCTGAATGCTTCTGTTCCCGCTGCCTTTAGGCAGCTCTTTGATCATGGTACTAACAGTTAAGGATCTTGTTGCGAGGCCTGTACCCTTCTGTGCCTCTCACTACAGTTTCCAGTCCCAATTCACAGCTAGGCATTTAAAAACTCAATGCTACAACACAACTCCTAAATTTACCTTCCCCCCTGCATTTTTTTTTTGTTTTGGTTGACCTTTTTGTACAAATAAGGAGGCCTCGATTTAATTTGAGTCTTCAAAAGAAAATTCTAGAAGCCGCAGGTGAGGGGGGATGAGGCACAGGTGCAGGCGGGCAGGTGCTGGCTGCCCCGAGGGGCCCTGGGCTGGCAGCAGCACCTGTGGGCAGTTGAGGTGAGGCAGCGGGGCAGGAGGTTGTCTCCATGTCTCCAAGGGCATGGAAGAGGTCAGCCTGGAGAAGCTGGAGCCTGCCTCAGGACAAACAAGCCATTTTTGAGAGAAGTTGCCTATGGCCTGGTGCCTGATGACTGTGGGCTTCAGAGGGGATTGTCTGCCGTTGGGCCGCAGAGGCTGTGCTGTGTGTGGTGCTGAGGGAGCGAACTGCTTTGTCTGTGAGTGATCTTTGAAGCATGTAAAAGGGCTGGGGTGTTACTAGAGACTGAGACTAGGATAAATAGAGGGCTATAATGGAAGGAATGCTTGGTATTTTTTCAGGGCATGAAGGGAGGGAAATGCCCTTCCTTGGGATATCGGCTGGAGTGTGAGTGCAGTAGGGGCTTGTGATCTAAGATGTCTGCCGAGGCGGTGTGAGGAGAGTGACTGGGGCAGATGCAAGTTAGTTTTGTGTTTGAAAGCAAAAAGCTCAGAACACAGGCCTAGAATTTTAGTGCCCTGTTTTACCTTCATTTTGCTGAGGAGAACTACTGCTTTTGTCCATAGGATGGATGTTAGATTGAGTTTAAAGCTGAGTTTTAGGTGATCCTTCAGAAGGCTGACTAGCTTCCTGCATTTTCTCTAGGAAAGCATAGGCTCTTTGGTTTAGCTGAACGACTAAATCATTTGTGTGCTGTAATTTTACTTCTTGAAAGCAAGTATGGAAAACTCCAGAATAAGATGAGGAAAACTTGAAGGTAATGGGGACTGAAGTGGTGTAAGATGGTTTTGCAGGTTGTGGTCTGCGTGGGAGTGGACGCGCTTCATTTGGGAGTGTGACTGCAACAGTCAAAAGGCTTTTATGCATGGTTAAACTTCCAGTTTCACGGATGGGTAAAGCATAAACTATGAAGTTTTTCATAACAACATGACTGGAAGTAAAGCCTCAGTAACGAGCGGAGAGCTGACTCTCTTAGTTAAATGGTGAAGCATTTTGGTTGGAGGAAAAAATGCTGTAGCTCCTTGATTGGATATGATTCATATTCAGGGTAAGGGATTATTTAACTAATGCTCCATTTGAGAATTATGTTACTTTAGAGACAGTCATTGTGCTAGATCATTTTCACCTGTATTAACAGTCATGTAAGTAAAGGAATTGATTTCTTGTGGTTATCTCTACTTACACACACACACACCGGGCTGTAAGGGAAGGTAATGGCAGAACCTGGAATATAGGCCCTTGCTCAGCAGCTCCTGAAAGCAGCTTCCCTGGAAGCACTGGCTCCTGAGACAATCGGGAATTCTGCAAGGTGTAATTGTGTTTTAAGTAGTAGACTAAATGGATCAGGTGCGATTACCATTTCCATCTGCCTTTTCATCCTTAGTCTCTCTGATGTATAGATGTCAAAGATGACTGTTGGCCATCTTCAGGAAGTAGATACTCAGGTGTCTAAAGCAGGTACAAGGACTAATTCTGTGCATAACGGTGATAGGTGCTTGGTTTAATGATGGACAGAATGCAGGACTGTACCAGGACAGGAGAAGAAAAGTATGAAAAAAAAGTCTCCGGTATGTTGACTTGTACATTAACCAGAACTCATACTGGGTTTGTACGGGTAAAGTACAGCTGAAGATGCTATGATGTGTCTTAAACTCCTCTACAGAGGAGTGAAAAGCACAGCAGCTGGTCAGAACTCATCTGTATTTTTTTAACTCTTTCCCACACCCCTCCTCACCTTTAACACATTTGGGAGAGAGGGGTGGTATCCAGTGTACTTTTTGTGTCTAATCTTTAGTGTACTTAACAGAGTGGAGGAAGAAAACTATCAGGGGTCATGAGCATACTATGAATGCTCTCAGTGGTCTCCTAGAATAAGCCTGTTTCTCCCCATTGTTTAAGGATGCAGTTTTCTTCACATCAGCTGCCTTTATGTGCTGAAGTTAATTTCTGCTGTAGTGACAAAAAGGCTAATGCAATCCATGTATAAATGCTATAAAATGCTAAGCAGGCATGAAAAGACTGCACAGCCTCTGCATGTGGCACTGATATAATTGCTGTTGGAGTATCATCTAGTGTTCTAGAAGGAGGCCAAAAGCTGCAGGGTTTAGAGGAGCTCTTTTTTTCTGACTTAAAATATGGAAAACACCTCCCAAGGTCAAGAAGCCCACTCTATTAGTGTATCAAAGCAAAGGCTGAAGAACAATGTGATTGGTCTATAAATACATGCAACCAATTCACGATTTTGGTAGAGAATTAATCAGTTCAGCAGACAAATTAGAACAAAAAAATAATCTTATAGTGGAAGAAGAAACAACTTGCACAATGTTAGGAATACATACTTAAACATTTATGTAAATTAATAGCTCTTTTAAAAACTTACCTTGGATGATAATTATGTTATTGAAACATCTTTTAATCCACTTGGGATGTCTTTCAGGAGTATATGCTGTAGTTCAAGTAGAGATAGCATATGTGAAGCAGTCTCATGGCCTCTGATACGTGGCCCATTGGGCTAAAAGATCATAGAGGTTCCTCTGAGCTGAAAAAAAAGCAGGCATCTTTGTAACAAATTTTCTTTAATTAAGCTACAAGTGTAACTGCATATTACATGAAGTAGGAGAAAACTGCCTTCTTAAAGGTGAAGCAAATCTATGTGATTCAATGCTCTGCTTAATTGATTAGCCAGCACCAAAGCACTGCCTGAATGAGGGAGGAGAGGAAGTATATTTTTGAACTGACAGATCCCTACTTTTAAATCCCCTATTTCAAAAAAATTATCTATAATTAGCAAAAATACATCCATATGGTGACTCTTCTAGTCCCAGATGGGTAGCTGTCATTTTGCACATGATCTTTGCTTCTCTTTTGAAGTAGAAATGAGTAATCTTGGAAATATTAATCTGACTTCAACTATATTTATCCTTCTATCAACAGTGATGACACACTTTGATTTCTTTCTTGGCGTACACAGTATGTGCTGTGGTGCAGAGGATTCCAGTTGCCATAATTTCCAGTGGAAAGAATAATTATCACAGGGAACTGTAAGTTGTTATGGAATATTTGTATATTTAATTAGAAAAGCCAAAATTTTCAAGAGTAGTGATGCAAAGATATGCCAAACATGAAACTCTCCTAAGGAGGTGATAGAAAGTGTTTTATAGGTGCTTAAAATTGGCTCCCCTTTTCAGTGATATTTACCTGGCACAGTGGCAGCTGTACACCTGCTACTGCCTGGCAGGCTACTGCTAGGAATAGTCAGGTCAGAGCAAACAAAAAAGTAAAAATAATTTACTATGACAGAAAAGATGTTTAGGTATCTGACTTAAGTTTTTCTCTGAACTACTAATCTTTAGCACAGATCATTCTGTCCTTGTCAATATGGTTTATGCAGTGACATAACTACAGGCATCTTGTGTGTTTAGACTTCCACTTTCTTTTTTGGGGGGTAAGGAGCAGGAAGTAATTGTGTGTGTAAGGGGAAGGGATTTTGTAGCAGTTATGTCTGCATGATTTCCCCCCTCTTGTTTTAAAAAAAAATGATTTTGGTTGCTTGTGCTTAAAAAACATATAGAGAGGCTAGCAATCTCCTGTAAGTGGTGCAGAAACTTGACATTCCTCTTGGTAAGCATTCTACTTTAAATGCAGTCTTATTTTGGAGGGGGAAAAATGTTACAGTACAGTTTTTTTACCACAGGCAGTGTCAGAGGCAAGAGGCCAGATCCAATCAAATGCAGTAAATGGAATTACCCTGAATTTACTCCTGTATAAGTGAGAGCTTGTTTCAAGCCCCAAGCTACATGAAAATGATTGCTGTTCTCTTTGCTAGCATTGCCCATATGAAAGCTGACATAAATACGACCTAGAGTGAACTTATTTAGCAAACGATGGGGTATGTTATTTCACCATGATTGAAAGGCCTTAAGAATGCAAGTCTCGGATGCATGAAGGAATAGAGGTGCCTGAGTTCCATTAAGATCAATAGGAATTAAATGCTTAAGTGACTTAGGCCTATGCCTCTGAAAACATTCAAACTTTTTTTTTTTTTTTTGCAACTCAGTGATTATAGTTCCTTCTTTTTGGCACAATTCTTAGGATAAAATTTGATTCTAGTGTTTGGTTTTTGGTTTTAATCAAATACCTATGAAGTACAGGTGATGAGAATTAATGTTAGAAGTTTATTCTTTAGGTTAATGATTTTTATAAGCAATTAACATTTTAGTGTTGCTGGCCAATACTAGGAGAAATTTTAGTATAGCTGTAAACTTTCAAGTAACTGAAACAGTAAAAGATCTGAAAATTAACTTTGTCATTACAAGGGTGGAGGAGACCTGCATTCCACAGAGAGGAGAAGCCTCATGCAGACACTGATGTGAAATCAGAGAATAGTCCTGTATGCAGCTGTGTTATGACTTCAAAAGAACTTTAATACTTCATATCTAGGTTTTGGATTTTTCCCCCAGCTATAGCAGACAGCGTAAGAAAAAGAGATTCGCGCCCCCCCCCCCCCCCATCAACCTTATTTTAAAAACTTTCTCTGGGATTTCAACCCACTACTTCAAGTCCTTTTACTGTTTTGCTTTAGATAATCTCTTAACATTGCTGTACAAAAAGACGTGAACTCCATTAAGAGAGTGTTTAGAAATAAGACCATGTGTATTAGATCAGTAAGAAACCAGTAGGAAAACAACGTTGCTATGGTCTACTTCCATATTCTAAAACGGGATGAAAAAATGTGTGCATCCAATGATGAAATAGCTTGCTAATCAAATGGGTGATATGTCGCTTATTTTGCTCTGTGTCTCTTTAAAGCCATGAAGATTAGATATCAAAAATAAACTGCATGTTTTATAGATAAGAGATTAAATAATCATCTAGCACTTACATTAGTAATTTTAAGCTTGATTTGTGCCTCTAAATGCTTGACAAAGTACATAAATTTAATAAAATTTGTATATATGCCTGAAATATGTGCCCCAGATTTAAATATTATGACAGAACCCAGCTCCAATGGGTAAAGGAATATTCACTGTGTACCTCTTATCCCCATAAATCCTTCACAAATAAAGCAAGCCCCAACTAAAGAGTAACTAAGGCAAACCGATTCGTGGCAACAGCAATATTCAAATCTTCACTTCTCAAGAGCCTGGGGAAAATGTAAATTCAACTGAACCAGTAAATTGTGGTTAATTAGAGGAAGGGAAAAAATATTACTTGGATTGAGTGGTGGGTACCCAATGGAAATATTTGAGTTGGACAGTTTCAAAAAGATGTGCAAATGGGGTGGGTTCCTGCCCCTGCACAGGGGAACACTTGTACCTTCAAAGATGCAGAGAGCTCAGCAGGTTAAGGCTTGGTACCTGCCCAATTTTCAGGTTTTGCTTTGGAATTTGAGAGGAGTTGTGGGTTCCCTCAACTTACTTTTCTTCAGTTAGAGCCTAATGAGTACCAGTGGGGAAAAGCTTCATAGGTTACAGCTCTTTTTCCATTTGCATTTTCGGCAGGAGACTTACTACCACACTAAATTAGAATCATAGAACATAGAATCATTTCAATTGGAAAAGACCTTTGAGATCATCAAGTCCAGCCATTAGCCCAGCACTGCCAAGTCCATCACTAAACCATGTCACTAAGCACCACATCTATGCGTTTTTTAAAACTCTCCAGGGATGGTAATTCCACCACCTCCCTGGGCAGCCTGTTCCAATGCTTCACCACCCTTTCAGGGAAGACGTTTTTCCTAATATCCGACCCAATCCTCCCCTGGCACAGCTTAAGGCCATTTCCTCTTGTCCTGTTGCTTGTTTTCTGGGAGAAGAGACCAACCCCCACCTGGCTACAGCCTCCTGTCAGGCAGCTGTGACTGGATTGTGGAGACTTCATATGGCTCCTCCTTGTCCCTGTCTTCCAGCTCAGGGGGCTGAGTGTTGCGACGGAGGGAAGACACAGTCACTCAATATGAGTCATCAGCAGACTTCATTTATTGTGCCTTACAGTCATCTTTTATACCTTGTTATAATTAGCTCATACATATTACAAAAGTTAAGCTCATTATTGGTTAGTTGCCTAAATATCAAGCCCGCCCCTAGTTTCTCTTCTGTAGTTATCTGTTCCCACCTGCAACATTCTTTTCCCACCGCGATCTTCCTGTTACCGTGTAACAAGAACAGCCAAGGATAGTGTATTTTTGCTTTACTTCAGATAAGCTGAGAGGGATGTGCATTTTTGTCCAGCCAGCTGGACTATGTTTATGTGAACTTTTTCAGCTAGCCAGTTATCCACAGCTGAGTACCCTGGAGGCAATTGGTCTTGCTATTAAAGACTGAGGCAAAGAAAGCATTAAGTACCTCAGCCTTTTCCTCATTCTTTGTGGCTGTTTTCCACCACATCCAATAAAGCATGAAGATATTTCCCTCTCCTTTTGTTTCTAATGCCTTTGTAAAAACATTTTTTTGTTATCTTTTATGGCAGTGTGGCCAAAGAGTTCTAGCTGGGCTTTTGCCTCTCTAATCTTTGCTCTGGACAACCTTACAACTTCTTTATAGTCCTCCAGAGTTGCCTGCCCTTGCTTCCAGAGGAGGTAAACTCTCCTTTTCCTCTGAGTTCCAGCCAAAGCTCTCTGTTCAGCCAGGCCCATCTTCTTCCCCACCAGCTTGTCTTTCGGCACATGGGGATGGCCTGCTCCTGTGCTTTTGAGACTACCTTGCTGAAGACCGTCCAGCCTTCCTGGACCCCTTGGCCCTTCAGGACTTTCTCCCAAGGGACTCCGTCAACCAGGCTCTTGACCAGGCCAGAGTCAGCCCTCCAGAAATCCAAGGGAACAGCTCTGCTGACCCCGCTCCTTTCTTCTCTTAAGTATCGAATATTCTATCGTCTCGTGATTTCGATGCCCATCCTCCAACCATCACATAACCCAGCAGTCCTTCCCTGTCTGTAAACAGCAGGTCCAGTGGGGCATCTCCTCTGGCTGGCTCACTCGCCAGCTGTGGCAGGAAGTGATTTTCCACACACTCCAGGAACTTCCTAGACTCTCCTCTCCACTGTGTTTTATTTCCAGCAGGGATCTGGTAGGCTGAAGTCCCCCATGAGAACAAGGGCTAGTGACCTTGAGACTTCTCCCAGCTGCTTGTGGAATGCTTCATCTGTCTCTTCATCCTGGCTGGGTGGTCTGTGACAGACTCCCACCAGGATATCTGCCTTGTTGGCCCTCCTCCTAAACACTCAACCCTGCTGTCACCATCATTCAGCTCTAGGCAGTCGGAACAGTCCCTGACACGCAGAGCTACCCCACTGCCTCTCCTTCCTTGCCTGTCCCTTTTGGAGAGTCTGTAGCCATCCATTGCAGCACTCCAGTCATGCGAGTTATCCTACCGTGTTTCTGTGAATGGCGAGTATGTCACAGTCTTCCTGCTGCACAATGGCTTCCAGCTCCTCCTGATTGTTGCCCACGCTTCGGGCACTGGCACAGATGCACTTCAGCTGTGCTGTCCCTCTTGCCTCCAACCCTGGCATGCTCCTCCGTAACGTGCTTCATTTTATTCCCTTCCCTCTTTGACTCGAAAGCTCTCTCAATGAGCCCTGCAAACTCCTGACCTAGGTTCTTGTTTGGGCTTCGTCATTTCCCACTTGGAAGACCAGCAATGGGTAATATGCGGTGGGCTGTACCAGACAAGGGAGTTTCTAGTAACATCCCTTACCCAGGCCCTAGGGAGGCAGCAGACTTCCCTGGGGGCTGGGGCTGGTCAGCATGTCGGGCCCTCCGCTTCTGTGAGTGGAGTCACCAATGACACCCCCATTTCTGTGTTTCCTAGCAGAGCTGGTCATGATGCGTAGAGGTAACTGACTCTCTCCCTAGGCAAATCCTCCAGCCTGGATTGGTTTTCATTCAGATCATCATTTTCCTGGCCCTCAGGTTCCAGAGCTGCATACATGTTGCATCGGGGTACCTGGGAAGGTGAAGTAGGCTGGGAGGTGATTTGCCTGCTGCCCTGAGCAGGGACCTGTTTCCATTCCTCCCTGTCTCTTAGGACCCCTCTATCTGCCTAGTGGCAAGTAGGTAGGGGAGCCCCTTGGCAGGATTGGCTGGAATCTTACAGAAGAATACAGAAGATAACCATGAACACTTAATCACACACAACACACTATGAAACAATATTTTCTTCCTTGTAGAACAACAGTAGATGCTGTGTCCAAATTTTTCTACCAGCCAAAATGATTCAAGATGAGGAAATTCTGCTGCTATGTTTTAGGACTTCTAGTAAGCAATTGATGTTTAATAAGACTTAAAATTTGCAGACGTGCTCCTATAGGTTGTTGGATTTTTTCCTCAGTTTCACTACGTACAGTCAAGAACCAAAATTCATACAGAATGACAAGTTAATGAGTCCCTAAAATTTACTTAATGTCAGCTAATTGTGTTTTGCTTGACTTCTCTTAAAATTAATTACAACTGAGGAAACAAAAGACTGTATTTATAAGGGTGAGAATGATTGTCAATTTATAAAGAGTTGTGGGGTGACCAAAATATCACATAACTCTAGCTGGTAAAACTTAATCCTTTGCCATCTTTAATGTTTGATGCACTTTTTTCAGATGTATACCAAAAATATTACAGTCGCATAAACCTTAAAAAAGAAAAAAAAAAAAAAGACACCAAACAAGTCAGTAGAAACAGTTAGGAAGCTCTTTTATGGAAAGGGAAGTTTGTGTGTAAAGAACTTCTAGGCTTTCACTGGGTGAAGCTCTATTCAGGTGCGATTTTTATTAGTCTAGAAATGTTATGAACAGTTTGCACTATAATCACCAAAGGGAATAGTCCTATCAACATGTGTGCAGATGTGGCACCCTCCAGAGAGGTTTAGAAATCTGATTCCTGTTCTGCTCTTCTTCTGATCCTGTTTGTTTAATTGCATGCTGTTTGTCAGGATCTGGGACAATTTTAGAACAGAATGCTCAGAGAGGAGACTCATACTTGGATCTTTTGTTATTGTTAATGGGAGTATGCAGGGATATTTTTATGTATAGCAAAACCTAGAATGCCTTCTCAAAGCTATGAATTCTGATTCTTTCCTGATGCGAGCTTTAACATGTTGTATATAGTATGTAGATGACAGAAGCCTTTAGCAAGTGTAAAGGCTCTACTTCTAACACAGATGTATAGAAAAGAGACATCAGTCTGTACAAAGAGGAGTCGTTTAGAATGTAACAGCAGGGAGCTATGGGAAGCATTGCCCTGTGTTATTGCACATGCTGCTTCCTCACAAGGCTTCAGGCAAATTAAAAACTATGAGATTAAGAATACCTTCACAGAAATCTGAAAGGAAAGGTACAATTAATGTCAGCTATTAACAAATTAATTATACAAAGACTAATGTTCAATTATTTTTTTGGGTGCAATTTGTTTCTAACACATTTATGTCATCCATCTGCATTCTGAGGCTCCATTGTTGTTGAATTTATTATTTGCCCAAGGTCCATTCCACATATTTATTTCTACTTCACAATTGCTTAAATGCAATGAAGACAAATGCTTAAAGACAGTTTTTAATCATATTGAAGTGACATTTCTTTCTGGGCTTTGGTCATACTCTTATTAGCTAGATCTTTGTGCCCTTTAGGTGGGTTCAGGGGGGATTATTTGACAAAGTGTATGGGTGGGGGCTCAGTTATATGTGAAACCTGTTTGATACTTGCCTGGTTTTTAGGGAGGAAGAAAGATGCTAAAATGCCTTCTGGCAATCCTCTGTCAAAGTTTGTGTTGAAGTCTACATGCACGTGTAGGTGGCTGTGGGAGATTTCTATAAAGCCTGTACCTCCTTTCTTATAACCTGTACCTGATTGTTATTTTGTTAGGTTACATCCCCTCTTCCCACATAGATGAGTTGGAATGATCAGAAATTACCAGTGCAGAGTGGAACAGTAGAAGTAATGCTGCTTCTGGGCACTAAAAGGAGTGTAATAATAAGGACGTCCTGCTCGGCAGGAATCTGTCCGTACGGGAATTGTTCTATCCAAACTGCATTGTAATTCCATTTCCAATGTCCATTTCTCAATTACTTGGAAACAGTCTGCTTTCCTAAGGGATGCATCTTATTTCAACACTTCAAAGTTATGCATGAAATTTACTGCTCTATCAAAACAATGAGTTATTTGCTCCTCACAAAAAAAGGAGTCCTGGGACTGTAGGTGATTAGAATGTTGCAAGGCTGCTTTATCAGCCATGTTATAGCCTGAGTTATTGCCTTCAGCTGTTCTTTATCTGGTATTTACAAATACTTGTTTGCATCAGTGTTTTCTGCTCCTTTTTATGTCCTTTTTATCACTGTCATTAAAAGCTGGTTCTGTCACTCTCCTCTAGTTACCCATTTTCTGCCTGTGTTGACTGGCTAGTTGTAACGTTATTATTTCCACGTTATTGGAAAGCAACTTACTTTTTATTCTTTTTCAGCTCTGTGCTTCTGGAAGCTGTGATTGCAAAATCACACCAAGCAATTCTGTTGGGTTTTTATTTATCTCCCTCTGCTACTATTCGCGTTTTACTGAAAGTAATTTCTGAATTTTTCTTCCTTTTTCTTCTTTTTTTTTTTTTTTTTTTTTTGTAAACATAATTGGCTCCTGTGAATAGGAAACTGTTTTTCTTTATTACTTTTTATTGAAGTACAGTTTGGGTTTTTTTCCTTCTCCCTTGAGACAAAGTTGTAAATAGGGCTGTTTTGGAAGGTATTCTTCCTTGCTTTTGGATTTAAAAACAAAGGAGACTAACATCTGTTATCAAATAACCTTTTACTGAAGATTTGAAACAGTTATTAGACTGTTAGAAAGTCTTTGAAATCTTTAAATCTCTACTAAAGCTACACTAATTTAAAAACTTACCTCACTATTTTTCAAAAAACGTTAAAAGCCATGTGCCAGATTTAATCATTGACTTATACTGACAGGAGTTTCTGAATGTCTTTCTGCTCAGTTAATTAGTTCATTCTCTAATAGGAATTATTTGGAAAGTACCTCTTGGGCATAGTGTGATGGAAATAGTATTGAAAGATGCAGGAGTATTCAGTGATCCAATCATATCTAGATGTTAATCTGACACTGGTTGTCCATATGTTCCTTATGTTTCTTTTCATGAAAATCCCAAAGATACTCTATCATCCAAATTACACTTCCCAATCTTCATTAATCTGTAAATCTTTAATTTTCTGTTCCCTCTATCTGTTGGTATCTTAGGTCCCCTGCGTCAGCTTTTTTCCTTTGAAGGAATGTACACTTTTGGCATGGAATCATTCTGCATTTAGAAAGCAGAAGAGTAGGTTTTCCATTTAGATTTAATCTGATATGACATATTTCGAGTATCCTCCAGGATACTTTTCTCTTGGTTTTTTTTTTTAAATTACATTATATTGTGGAAGAAGTGATGCAATTCACTCATAAGAGAGAAGTAGCAATACGTTTATTAATATAAACCAGCAAATTACAAAATCTGGTAATAAATGCAACAGCAGTTTAACAAGATTCTATTGCAAGATACACTTGATTATTTACTGCATAGAGGACAGGATCAGACAAAACTGTCAGAGAGACCCTCCTGTTGAGTCATGAAAAGGAACTTCCTTGTGTTCCAAAAGCGGGGAGTATAAGTGTGGCTGGATCTAGACATTGTCCTAGACTTGGTCAATGGTTTACATCTAAAAGATTATATGTGCACGATCAATCCTTTGTATCATTTAGCTAAGGTTTCAGAGTTTCAGTGTGTCTCTTCCCAATTCACTTATCAAGTGTCTGACGCGATAAGGATTCTCTCAACCTTGAGAAGTAACCTTGAGAGGTGTCTCTACTCAAGGGGAGATCCTGGCACACAGCCTGCTGCTGTGCAGGATAGCTCAGTGGGCCCTGGGCTGTCGGCTGCTTATGGAGCAAGACAATTAGCTCATAGTCATATGTGCATACTGACTATAGATGTTAGCTTCTTCCAAACTTGGCTGGAGTTGAACCTTAATGAATACTGTGGTTAACTGGCTGTGTTGCTCAAATTAGCCCTTGGATATTGTGGTGTTGCCTGTCTCCCCAAAATCTACTTTGAGCCTGATGCAGCCATCACAGACAGACTCATCTATTACCACCTCTGCTCCACTGCTGGTGGTTATCAGTTGAGCAGAGTTACAGGAAATAAAGATCAGGTTTGGGGTGAGGGGAGGGGGAGCACATAATCATGCATTATCAGAATATAACACAAATTCATTACCTTAAATAATAAATTGTTCAATTTATTTACTTTTGGTATCACTAGGACTCTATTTCCTGTTCCTGAATGGTTCTTGCAAAAAGTCCTTCATGGGAGGCAGTGACATTGGGAGCAAGGAAGAACAATGCAAAACAAATACCCAGGTAAAAGAATTTTAATTTCTCTTGAACTGAAATGAGATACAGGGAATGATATTTATTTATTTTTTTTAAAAAAAAGCCAACCATGTAACTGGAAGAATCTCCTTATTTAACTTGTTATTTTGCAAGGACTTCTGTTGTTGCTTATATTTGAAAACAGCTTGTGAATTTTTATGCAGCCTGTCTTTATAAACCCGTCCAAAGGTACCTTGTGATAGTTCAACTGTTAATAATACCTGTAAGTTGGAGACAGCACGGTTTGTTGCATTGAATATTGAATATCTCACTGTGGAAAAAGGCCAAAGCTCATATTAAAAGAGCAGCCATGTTTTGTTTAGCTGGTTGATATTCTTACTTGGAGTTGGTGCTCACTGAATGCTAGAGCAAGATCTATCTTCACATGTTAGGAGACTAGGAGTATTAAGTGTTTCTTAAAAATGTGTAATTATATTCAAACATGGTAAACTTCTTGCAACAAGCTTGACCTTTCTTAAATCATGCTATGTGTATGAACCTGGCATGCTTATATGGCAAAAGTGTGACAATGTAAGCTATCTCTAATTGAGTTCAGGTAAGACACGTGGTGCTGTATGTGTTTAACACATTAAACTCAACAACTCATACTGTGAAACTTCAGTTTTACAAAATGTCTGTCAAGAACTGCTGAAGTATGACAGCATAGAATTCATGGCTCGTATCCTGGTAGTTGAATTACATTTTGATGAAGTTACATATATTGGAGACCTCTTTCTGATAGGTACTGGTCCCAAATTACCTTTACTGTTGCCGCCTGCTGCTAAGTATTTACTTGCCTCTTACTCCAAAAGTTAAGAGTCTGTTGAGGTGCAGTCCTTTTGTTTACAGAGTGCTTGAGCTCCTTTGGGAATTAGATTTGCAATAAATATGTCTAGAAATTACATTGAGAAATACATCAGAAAGAATTCATTTGTAGTTAAAACTTGGCACTATTGTAGCCGGGCTCAAGCTCTGCAACAAGAATGGCTGGATACCTATGGGAGGAAGGGGGGAATCAGTCTCTTGCATATGTTTTGGCTGTCATACCTTCTCTAATGCATACCAATGCTTTGTTGTCACAGTTGCTATCAGAAAGGCTTTTTTCCTTTCAGTAAATACCTTTGGAGACAAAACAGGTGAAATCACTGGTGATAGGGAAATCTTAGTATAAAGAAAAATAAAAATAAAGTTGAGGCTACAAATTCTGTTTTCCTTTCTTGACAGTGCTACATGAGAAATATGGCAACATTCACATTTTGATTAAATATTAGAGAGAAAAATGGTGGGGATAGGAAACAATCTGAAATAGAATGGATCCTATTTTAATCTGAAATTGTGCCAAGAAGAAATTGTGTTTTAAGAGTTAATTTGAAAATATAGGCTGACAAAGTGTTCTAGGGGAACCTTTGGAAACAGACAGCCATTTCCAACAAATGTTCAGTGAGAATTTGATACTCTGCTGTCCCATTATGTCTTTGGACATTTTCAGTTTTTATTCTATATTGTATCACTCACCAAAGTTATTACAAAGGGTGGTATTTTCGGATTTCCTTCATAGCTCTTTGTATCCAACACTGGTGGTCAACCCCAGAGCTGGTACTCTGCTGTTACCCTTACTACGTCTGTCTATCTGCTTTTCTCAGTAGTCTCCTGGTCTTTGAATAAACTGCAGGCTCCCAGATCTTGCTGACCTCTTTCTGCTCTCTACCTCTTCCTGTGCCTGCCCTTAAACCAGTCTGAAACTTTCCTCCCTGAAAATGAGGTAGCTCAAAGAGGAAGAACAATTTTCCTCTTCTCACCAGAGGGTTCTACCTGATCCGGTCATGGTCTTAAAGAACATATTGTAACGTAGAACAGCTGTTACCAGGTGCTGCATTGCTTACTGGTGTTAGGATCTATGTGGTCTACATATTCCAAAGTCTCTGTAGTATTTTACAGGTATGTGGTGTGTGTGCCAAGACTTCCCATATTTTTGTTTGTGCATTTGATATGTCTGCTTTTAAACCCATGATTTTGAAGCTCAGTTTTCCTGGTTTTGCTATGAAGTCCAGTAGTGTCATTGTGGATTTTTTTATGTTTTTAACATCATGAACAGAAAACGTAATGGGAATCCTCTGTGAGGTACTTCCTTGCATGTACCCCCCATGCAGATGTAAATCCCAAGCCTTATGGACCAGTCTATGAAAAAATGCAGCTTTTAGAAGTGTTCCCTAGCTTGGAACAAGAACAGTTAAAATGTAGCCAAAAAGAAAATCAAGTTTAACTCAATTGGCACATTTCAAAGCTTTTAAAAGTGTTATCTGTGATAATTTGGTATGTCTATCTCAGCCATACTTTCAGAAACTTTGACTTCCATTTCTTAAATAAAAAACACTTAGGAGAATAACTGTTCAGCTAAAAAGGGTGCCTTTTTGTCACCTTCAAGCCCTGTTTTCAAGGAGAGACATTTAACATATTTCCTGAGCAAAGCATTTGGTTTCAACGATTTGGTGTCCTAAGTTAGAAATATTTCAGCCAGTATATTTTGTAAGATATTCTAAGCAAGTGTAATTATAGTTCTTAGTGTATGTTAGGGGCCAATGTGCTTGAAACGCAGGGTGGGGGTTTTTTATTTCATTTATTTCCTTATATGAAGTAGTGGAGATGAATTATTCTGACTATGTTTATCTCCCTTAATCATAGTGGCTAGGCATAGCTGCAGTGTTAAATAAATGGTTAAGAATATTGCAAGAGCCTCTTTCAGGAAATATATGAAAAGCAAGAAACTATATTAGGATTATATGGGAATTTGTTCTTCAAAGCTTCACTTATATTCTGCTCCGTGTGATTTCAATTCTTAACAACTGTAGTAGCAGAATAGGTCTTGATTGTAAATGTGACTTGTATATGTGGGATTGTCCTTTGTCACTTTATCTGAAGTATTTGTTCTTTTGTTCTGAAGTTCTTTGAAGTGGCTTAGAAAACATGACTGAACATAGCTATACAAGTGTCCATAGCATGGTCCTTTATAATAGCTGAGGTGACTACATGGAGCCAAGAATACTGCAGCATTCAAGTTGTCTTGCTGTTTGCAGGCAGTAATGCTTCATTGCTGTGCTTCCTAAGAAGATTAATGTTTGTCACTACAGAAATCTGTTAACTGTAAAAAATAAATAAATAAATTAAAATTACTCTGTATTTATTGAATGTGAATATCCTGAGATACAGTTCAGTGCTGCCTAGAACGCATCACTGGCTCCCTATTTTACCTCCTGCTAGTGGGGCAGAACAAATACCTGCACAGGTGGGCTTAATTCAGCACATACTAGGGCATCAATATTTTTGCAGCAAAGCAAGAAATTTTCTAGTCTGTCAGTCTTAATTGTTTTTGTCACAAAGCACATGGAAAGGGATACAGTTCTTCAATAAACAGATTTCAAAATAATTTTGATTCTGTCCCTCTAGAATGTCTGCAAACTCTTTTAGGTTAGTTTATCTACAGCTTTATGAACACATCATGACTTGAACTATCCACACTGTAAGATTTGATTAACTGCCTGTCAAGGTCAGACTTGTGCAGAAACTTCTGTGATATGACCTCATAGTCTGACAGCAAAATACTGATAACGGTTCTGAATGCTTCATACCCTTGGCACTGTAGCTTAGGCATGGTCGCTTTGCAGGTCTCTGATCTTAAATCCTGGTAGGTAAACCAAAAGGCCAGTGTCTCATAGATGAGTGGCACTCATGTTTCAGGTCTTACTAGTGTAAAAATCTACCTGAAGAGCTGCTCTTTCGATTTCTGCTTTTGACAGTCACTTGGGTGCAATATATTCAGCACTGTCGTTAGAAACTACACGTGCAGTCTTGCTTGTACTTCTTTTCAGCATGATTGTCAGATGGTGCATGACAACTGACAAACCAGTTAAAGGTAATATCTGTGAGTCAGTGAGTCTAAATAATTATGCCCAGCCTCTAACATGTGTCTATATGCTTTGAGATAAACCTTTTTGAAATGGCATCTCAGAACATCAGTGGGAAAAAAAGACAAGCTATGCCTTTTGTTGTCTCTATTGCCTTCATCTTCCATTTACCTTCGGCAGTTTCTGATATTTACTAGTGGTGTCTAGGAAGACTCTCACAAAGCTTTATTTTTGTAACATTTTCCTGCACCTCTTCCAAAATGAACTGTTGGGAAATAACCATGGTGATGCAGCTAAAGGTAATTCTGCTGCACAATTAGGCCATACGACTGGTGTGGAGCCTGAACAGGTTCCCTATGCTGGTGTGCTGTCACTTGGTCTATTCTCCCCTGTGTCTCTGTGGGTAAATTGCAACATTTTCTGTGCCAAATGTCCAAGGATTATTTTCCCCCTCAGGAAACCATGGGAGAATGTTCTTTCTAAATACAGAGTATTTAACAGCTCCAGCATTCAAATTACAGCAAGCACTGGAAGAATAAATTAATGGATTGTATGTAATCAGGGCAAAACCACTTGTAGGGACAGGTGAAACCTACAGTGTAGACATAGCCATAATGCAACAGTTCTTTACAGAATAGTCTGCAATAACTTGGATTTAAAGAAGGTGAAAGTGGAGTCTGTAGACTAGTTCTTTGCTTCTAATTCTGGAAGATTCTTCTAGCTCATTTCTTTATTTTCTCTCTTGTTTTCTTTTCCCCTCACCCTATCTCTTTCTTTCTTTCTTTTTTTTCTTCTATATCCTTCTTGCTGCACTTTTCCTTTGAACCTTCTCTTCCTGTGTGGTATAGTCAAGCTGAGAGATGCTCCAGATGCTTCAAATTGCCACTCCATTACTCTCTTTGTACACTAACCCCACCCCAGCACAAGATTTCCCTGTTCCTCCCGCACACGGGGAACTTGGCATACTGATACCTCATGAAGACAATGTCAATATGTCCAAGGTACCCCTTGAGCCAGAGCTATTTATGTCGCTTTCTGCACTTGGTGCAGCACTACTTCTCACAGTCAGTAAATCTCAGCTGTCTGAGTGCTGGAATCTAATTACCCTGCCTTATTCAACCAGCTGCTACAAAGAGCTGAAAAGTAGAAGTCCCTTTGGTGCCCATTATGAGCAGGTTTTGCTGTGTTTGTTTTGCAGAAGCATTCATGTTCCACATAAATAACAAAGAAGCTCAAACACACAAACTTGCTGTTACACATTGAAAAATAATATGAAGTTTCATATAAACTATGATACAGCCATGTGAATAAGCCAGCTCTTGTTTACTCAGACTCAGAGGACCACTGCTGATGGACTTTGGCCTGAAACCCTCCAAATACTGCCCTGAATAGTCAAGAAGTACCCTCTTAGTCCTGGTGTAGGTTCTTTGGTCAGTGGCAAGTTGTATGTACCTCACCGTGTCCTCCTCACTTTAACTCCATGTTGGCAAGTGAACCACTATTGTTACTGAGGTTATGTGAATTGATCAACTACTGTGATTAATTTATTGGGAGGCTATAGGTTGGCCACATGTCACACTGTTATATGTTTGGTTTAGGGAAGAAAATAAATTTGTAGCGTGGTTGAAATCAGTGGGCTGTTCCAGTTTTTTGCACTGATGCTTAAAGCAGTTTGCTCCAATGTTTTAAGTACCCTGCTCTAGGGAAATACTAAGATTTCTGGGAAAAAACCTCCAAAGTCTGTCTGATTAGTCCTTTATGATGGCATTATACAGCTGTAGAAGGAAACCTGTTCGCTGCATCAACAGCCCTTCTTAGATAGAACTGCCAGGTATAAAAATAATATTAAAAATCAGGAATGTGTATATTCTGTGTTTTTTCTTATCTTTTTTATTTTGACAAAAAATCAGCAATCAACAACAACAAAAGCAACTGCTGGTCACTGGCACAGCTCCGTCTACTGAGTGGTGAAATCATTAGTTTTCTTCTAGCTGCTAGGAGAACTGCTTAAAAAGTGGTTTGCAGAGTCCCAGGTGGGAAATGAAGAATTGGAAAGTAGATGGAAATAAGTTCTCTTACACAGCTGTACTTACTCAGAGTTTTAGATATACTGGCTCTGTCCATTTCATTTATCTGCTCAACATAAGGTGATCTGAAACTGTACTGCGCTGTGGTTGGAAATCTACCTTTTTTGACTAAATCAGAATCCCTAGCATCAGCTTTTTACCAAAAATTAAATGGATCTATAATAAATCTATTTCCTTGGGAATAAAAATGTCAAATGTTGGCATTTCTAATTAACAAGGCATGTCAGATACTTAAAATTTAATGTGTCCCATGCCTCTACCGAATAGTCTCTTACAGCTGTAATACTATTCACTTGACACCTCATAAATAACAATTTTTACATGAAGACTTCTGCATGGAAGACACTTTAGACTGAATGAATTAATACATCAGAATTTTATGCATTGCAAAGAAATGGGCAAAATTAATACCAAGTACTAAAAGTCATCAACAGGAACTATGTAACTTTCAATGTAACTCCTAAGATGTTGATGGTTTTTTGCAATAACCTCCCTTTTGTAATAGGGTCAGATAAATTATATGTAATCGGGTCAGCAAAGAAAAACTATCCTGCATTATAGGAATTCCCTATGTGAAAGCAATTTGCTAATTCCTTTTACAGTAGAGAGAAGACAGTACTCCTTAGTAGCAATAGGGTGAATTTCCTGTGAGTTTGTATGTGCAGGCAAGTGCAAAAAACAAACAAGAACCACCCCAAAAACTCCTGCAACAGATGAATTCAAAATCCCTGTTTCTAAGAGGTGATAACACATGTTATTTTGCCAGAAGTTATATGCTATGAAGTTTCAGTGCATTTCTGAAGTTAAGAAAGTAAGTTCATGTAAGGCCAGATCAACCTGAAGCAATAGCAAAACAAAACAGACACAAAACCACCAAAACAAGAAACTTCCACAAAAAACCCCCGACCAAAACTAACCAACCAAAAAATGGAAAACCACTTGTCTTTTGTTTTAAAAATGTTTTATCTAAGTTCTGTAAATAGGGCTCTGATATGAGGAAGGCTTCTGACTAATCACTGTTATTATTGGCCCTTGGAGACAGGAGTTTTGGAGTCTGGGCAAAAATCAGACCTATTCAGATGATCAGAGTTTACCCACTGCTTCTAGGGGAAGGGGTGCGTGCTCTGAAAGACCAAATTCTCCATCAGTCTAGTAAATGGGACATTCTCTTGGAGGTAAACAGGGTGTGAAGGGCCCAGTATTTTTTGAGGCTTTATACAGACTTGGCTGAAAAAGGTGATTCCCAGAACTCTAATCTCCTGTTGCTTTTCATCTTTTTTTTTTTTCTCCCATCTTTTTCTTAGAAAGAAAAGCAAAAATGCTTAAAACCTTTATTTCTAAGAGGTATTGGAAAGCAGCAAACTATCTTGGCAACACACTGATAACAATCTGTCACCAAAGAAGGAATTGTTCTAAATTTTTATTAGCTATTTGTAGTGTGGGTAGCACTTAGAGGCCTTGATCAGACACAGAAGTGGTGTCAGCATTAACACATGGACAGTCCCCACTTCAGACAAACTTATTACCTCAGAGGCAACAGAAGTGAACTCTTCCTTGAGATGGGAGGGTGTGCAAATGAAGAAGGAAACTGCGTAGCATGTGGTCTTGTATAGAAGTATGGGGAGCGGGAGCTTGCACCTGCTGTCCTGCAGTGCCTGGGCATGTGTCTATTTAAATAGAATCTTTCCAAGTCCATCTCCTAAAAAGTTTCTTACGTTCCGCAAAAATATGACACTTCTTCCTGCTAGTCCCCACACGGAATATCAGGACAATCTGAGCTGGGATTTGCCATCTGTTATTGAGTAAGGCATACTACATTCCCCAAAGCAGTGATACAGCTGCACTTTCATGTAATTTTTTATTTGAGTCATAGATGACTGACTTCACGCATAACACTTTTGGTGTGGCCTTTGGAGGGGCTGGAGGGGAAGGTGGGGCAGTGGTGCTTGGTGTAGCTGTGGGTTGGTTGGTTTGTTTTTTCACCCTCACGTCTTGCTACAACATTTTCTGCCTTTTGAGGTGATTGAGCTTAACCAGTCTCTAATTCCCAAGTCAAGGATGCTCTGAGCTTCTTTGGGGATGTCTCACTTACTCCGACTCTGCACTGTGACTGGAGTACTTATCTGAAGTAAGAAGATGGAGAATAGTATAACGTATATTGCACTTTTCCTTCTGTATCTCTCTGGTGCACATGCTTATCTAGTTTTATTTCAGATGTTTTTTTTTTTGTTTGAAGTTAGGTTTAGCAGTCAGTAACCTTTGTCCCAGGAAGTTGGCTGCTAGTTTAAGGCTGTCTATTGCAGTGCACCACCTAGTTTTGTGCAATTTTTTCTTATTCTCAGGACCCAAGCTTGAGGTACCAGGCATTCTTCCGTTTACTTGGCATATGTGACGTGGGTACATTTTTATTGCCCACATTCCACCTCTTCACTAGTCTCATTCTCTGTTTTCATCTCATTTAAAATGTCAGGATCTGCCACTTCTCTGCCAATTTTATGATGGCCTACACTGGCAAACACCCAAATTGTGCTATAGTCATTCCTGCAGGTGGAGAGGGCAGCGTCTCTTGATGTTTCTTTTGGATGATGTGAGTTTTGATGCTTGGACACTGTGTATTGAGGCTGCATTTCCTAGCTTTCTTGGTCTCTGGACCTGATTATCTGGGATGGAAGCAGAAACCTGTGACTGAAAGGGACCTATTGAGTACATTCAGTAACATGGTGTTTTGTTAGATTATCTTTTATACAGTATACAATTATTTTGTCTGTTCTTATTTCCTGGTCGGGTAAAAAGAAGGAGGTTTGATTTGAGATATAGCCTCAAGTGACAAAACAAACTATCGTTTGCATGGATCTATAAACTTCCCCAATACTTCTAGTGACTTGCCGTGCTCAGGAAAGAGAAGTCAGCATACCTAAATGAGAAACTTTCTCAGCATGGTGTGTGATATTTGCCATTTCTGCTTTCCAAAAAGTAGGCTTTATTTTTTATGTATTATGATTGGAAAGTATTTTTATTTAATTGAATATAAATACTTTAATCTTAATAATGAACAGTAGGAGACAAGAATACTATCAGACCTTTCTTTCCACTGCCTCTTATGTAGCCATACACAACAGCACAAAGGACTGTACCTTCCTAGTATTTAGTACCCCTTTATACTACAGTGAAATTATTCTAGATGTGCAGTAGTGGTAACTGAAGCCACACAGGAAGTCTCACACTTGTGGAATGCAGCATTTCTCCTGAAAAAAAAACCCATTGCCCTTGAGGGGCTACAGTACAAAGAGGGCAGCAAAACCTCCTGTTATTTGCTGAACCTTTATGTTAGTGAATGGTGTGCTGTTATAAGAGGATGTTCAGGTTTGCAGTTAGCCAGCTCTCAGCCAAAATAAAATTTTATCCTGGTCTCCTGTGGCAGGCTTTGCAACACACATCAGCTGTGGAACCTTGCTATCAACACTGCATGCTGAGATCCTTCTTTCATGCAAATTATGACTTTTTCTGTGCGCAAGTGATAAGCTTTTTTCAAACGACATGGTAACCTAGCAAATAAAAAGCTTCCATATTCTCATGAAGGAGTGGCTTCTTTTGTATGCCTCTTAGTGACCTTAATTTCCATGTGATTAAATTTTGATCTTTTAATGATTTCACTGTGATGGGTGACAGAGAAATGAGGGACAAGCAGTAAAAACTGGCACATCATTGCTTGCAAATGACCTCATTTGAAAAATACATAAAATAGATTTCAAAATTCAACTGAACTGACTTTCTCTTCAAATTAAATTACATTACATCCTCCTTGTTATTATTTTGTCATAAAGATGGCTGGATTTCTGATTAGGAAACATCATCAAATACAACTTGACTGAAGTAAATAACAAAAGTAATTGGAGAAATCCTAGAAAACTTGAGCCACCTGATGTTTCCTATGCTGCTTATTTCACATTAAGTATTTAGAGAGCACTATTAGTGAATTTAGTTGGATAATAATTAAATCTTCAATTAGGAAGATAATGTTTATTGTAAAATATTTGTGATGCTTCCACTGTTGAAATGCAGAAATCTCAAAGATTAGCTCAGGAGGAGCAGTACGGAAAGTAAACCAGTAATGCAACCTGGTTGTCCAGGCTCTGAATGCCCTTGCTTGAGTAGACATAGAATTATTTCAATAGTTTTAAGTATTATCCGTTTTAACTAAGTTATTTCTCTGTAAATGACACGAGGATCTGATACGTATATGACAAAAAAGGTGTATGGGGGGACTTGTTGATATCAAATGTTTGATAAAAGTGAACGTATTGTTAGTAGTTTAAGACAATTAGAACAACTGAGTTGTTATATATTAAAGATATAAGCATTTTTGTATGTACTTTTAAATGCTTCATTAAGCACCAGCAAGTTCTTTGTTCAAATGAGGAAAGTACCACCACAAGGTGAATGACCTGACTGGAAGTTTAGCACAAGAAGCACTAACTAGAGGAAAGGTAATTGTGGCAGGGGAAGGTCGCAATCACTGACTCAAGAAAAGCCTCAAAAAGAAGTTGAAACTGAGCATGTGAACTAATTAACGTGAGAAGCGGGATAATCACTTGACAAATAGGAAACTGAGTATTAAGTAATGAAGGAATTATGTAACTTGTAACCGGTGAAGGCTGATGTCTTTGCTTGCTGAGCTGTATAAATAGTGTAAAGTTTTGCCGGTTGGTGTGCTAGGCTTTTGTGGGTTACCGCCTGGCTCCCTGCTTTGTGCAAGCTGGAATAAAGGAATAGAAATACATCAGCTTGCTGCCTGTGCACTAGGGAACAAGCCCGCTTATGGGACAACATTGTTGTATATGAGCAGCTAATAATACAAGGAGAACATTAACCAGGGTATTAATTCTTGTAAAAATGTCACAACAATGATTTATTAAAGGCATAGAATTCTGGTCATTGCACCCTAGTTTGAACAGTGCAAGGTGTTTGAATTTGACCCGATTTGTTTACAATAGTGTTAATGTCATTGACTTATTTGTAAACAAATGACAGTTAAAATTATACCCATTTTTTCCAAATGAGGGAGACTCTCTTCATGGCACATGAGATTATAGTTCCCCACTTGTTTAAGATCTAATTTCACCAAGAGATTCTTTTGACCAAAAACCCCTTACAGCTGTTTTCACAAGAAAAGGAAAGCACCACACAGTAGGCTTGAAATCATGACTTCAGGTTCTCCAGCAGCAAGGGAATCCTCTACCTGAACTTGCTCTCTACTAAGACCATAAATCCGACTTCTACTGCCAAAAAAGCTCTCCTGGCATAAGGTGGTGTTTTTCCTCTGTTAGGTATTACTGCTTTACAAGCAAATCTGTTTTGTACATGCTTTGTCTTAATCAGGAGAAAGTTAGGCAAAGGCAGAAACAAAAGATAGTAGAAGTCTTTGGCAAACCTTGCTTAGTTAAAATCAGCAGTAGGCAGAAAATCCCTGAATATTGCTAAGCACGGTACTTTGTGAAGAACTAATATTGACAGAGATGTCAAAACCTCAAACTTTTTATTGTCCATTTTTCCTCAGATACAGATATATTTTTCCAAAAAATATAAGTATAAATGAAAGGGAAACACCATCATGTTATTTGAAAGATGTGAGCTTTGGATACATATGTTACATGCCGGCAAAAGCAAAAAAGAAAGCACACTACCACCCCCAAAAAAACCCCACCAAACAAACCAAAAACCCAAAAGAAAGATGCAGTGAACCTTCTTCAAGAAATGTCTGTATCTAAACTCAGACTAGACAAGCTTATTGTTTTTTGCATTACACTCTGAGCACGGCTTTTGTGTATCTATCTTTCCATTTCTGCTGAAGACCAAATCCCCTTGTTTAAGTGGCTTGATTAATATAATTTAGAATGCAATAACCACTTTGTAAAAGCTACAAGTAAAGTACTGTAGATGCAGCATTGTGGTGACTTTGATACAGAAAATACTAAGGATTTTTGGTTCTGATGGGGTTCTATACATACTGATTCACCCTTTGATGTTAAGCATGCACAAGGAGAAACCTAACATAATAACTTTGAATGCTTTTTCTTTCCTTTTGTAAATATTTGTATTTGTGGAGTCTATATCTGACGGTTTTAACTGTGAGAAGTCACAAGGCTTCCTTTGTGGAGTCAAACAAACAGGCCTCCTGGATCACTAGACCATCCCCTATGTCACAGTTGAATCTGGAAGAATCAATCAGTAGAAAAAAGGCACATACAGCTACATGTGGAGATTCAGTGGTTGTATTTTACCTGAAGTTTTGAACTAGTGTTAATAGAAGGATCATGATCTCAGGGCAATTCCTCTTTGAGAGATGCCACTTCTGATTTATAATTACATACTGCCGTGAGTTGTGGCTATTTGTAGAATTGCAGAGCTGTATAGGTTGCAAAGGGCCTCTTGGAGGTCATTTCAACTCCCTGTTTAAAGCCAGGACCACTCAAATTCAGTCTATAAACAAATTCTGTGCCTCTGCATAGCACAGGCAGCACTGGAGAAACAGCCTTGGTATTTACTTAAACCTAAATAAAACACTCTGTCTTGATGGGAACTTGCAACTTCTGAAAAAGTACTTCTGTGTCTGCTCTGGTTGTCTAAAAATGTGGGATAAACTTCAGGCATTCATGTGGTTTATATATTGCTTGAGTTGCCTTTGCATCCAAGCTAAAAAATGTATTTCATGTAAAACTTGGATGCAAAGGCAACTCTAGCAATATATAAACCACATGAATGCCTGAAGTTTATCCCACATGGATCAGAAGTATCAGCCTGTTGAGTTACCTGCATAATCTCACTGCTGTGACTTAGATTTCAAATATAAAAAACCAATGAGGCAGACTATGGAATCCTCCTGCATATTAGAATATATTGTGAGATGAAACTGAAGAGGTTATTATGAGTGCAGATAAGTTCTTGTACCTATTCCAACAGAAATCAAAGCTTAGCTTTTCTATTTCCCATCTGTATTTGAGCCAGCTCTTTTAGCTCTAGTCAGGAACCCTTAATCTGGCAAGCATGATGTCTTTTATATATTTTGTTCTCTGTGAGAAGCTGGGAGCTAAAATCAAATACAAGTTCAATGCAATTTGCATGTACTTTAGCAGGCACTGCAGTTCAAAGAAAAATGGGCTCTAACAGACCTTTGTAGCATCTTTGGCAGTTATGTTATAATGTGGTGACTACTTCATATGTAAAATGGTCCTCAACTGTGTGGATTTGGAAGCACCAAAGAATTGTAATGCTCACAGCAGCCGCAGGTGATTTTGTTCAGACACTTCAATGTGTTTCAAGAGCATCATAATCTGGATGGTTTTTCCGGTGCTCACATGCACTAAGAATGGCTTAAATGGTTAGCACGGCAGCTTGTGGTGTGGTTGTGGTGACACACAGGTGAGTCCAGTAGGAGAGCATTTACTCTGTTCTCAAATTATTGCATAGGGGTATTGTGGGAAGCAAGGAAGCTGTCGTCCAAAGAGATGATCAAATGACCAGATCCCAAATCTGAGAGAGATCTTTAAAACTTGCCTTGTTTTTACTGTTTTAAATAATGTTAGCTGCAGAAGTATTAAGAAAAGTGCTCTGCAGTAACTAAAGCAAAGAAAATGCCAGCATGCATGAAAGCGGGGAGAAGGGGGATATGGCAGACAAAAGTCAGTCAATACAAAGAATGGTCAGCCTAGCTTTTCTGGCTGTGTGTTGTGTAACTGCCAAATCTGAGGTGGTATCACACATTGCTCTTGGCAGCAACTTTGCTTCAGAAAGTTGTTTTCAGTTTGGATCATTTCAGAACTGTGTCCATGACAGAGTGCAATGTGGGGGACAAGTACAGCTGGCTTGCGCAAAAGATATCAGAGGGACATCGCCATTTCTTACAGTGGTTTTGTCATTGAGGGGAATGTAATATGTAAGCACATCCTGCAAGAATGTCTATGCTGGGACTGAATTATTTTTCGCAGCTTAAACACTGCTTAATTTCTGTACAGGCAACCTTACTCATAATTAAATTGTTCTTAATTTGATTTGATCTAAATTACAGTGAAAGTGAATTAAGACACATGAAATAAGCTATTTAAATTCTGGATTAAACCATCTACATAGTTTTATGCAATTTAATCAATGTCCTTCAAATTCACAGGCTTAGTTGAAGTAATTACCTTTTCTAAGATCCTTAAGTGCTGCGATGGCAATTTCTGTGTGAAAACTCTTGTGGGGTACAATATTTAGGGAGTACAAAGGCCATACCTTTCTAAAATCCTATCAGCTAAATATAAATAGTTCGTGTATTGTCTTTACAGACAAAGGTCAGCTTGAAAAACAGCATGAGTGAACTTGCTCTGAGATGACAGAAAGCATTCTTAGGCACCTGGAGAAAAAGGCCAGTAGAAGTTTTTGTGTCCATTCCAAATGCAAAGCTTGCTAATGCATTTTATCATGGTGTAGAGGGTGAGTGGAATTCTGTTACCAAGGCTGAATATTTTTGGCAATGTTTCAGGGCAAAGCTAAAAGATCAAGATAATGAAGTATAAAAAATATAATGTTTTCATGCCTTCACTGGAACTGAACTGAATTTATACTTTGGTTTTAGATTTAAAAGAAAGATCTGTAAATTAATTATAACCTCAAGAAATGCAGAGAAAACTCTGTTTTCAGATATATGAGGATTGTTATCATAAAACATTTCTTTTCTTGAGTTTATAATATAATACAGATTTCTCTTTGATACAGGGATTTGTTTTAATCAGACAGGTTTTCTGATTTTATATAATGTACTAAATTTTAAATTGCTTCCAATAATGTCTGCCTGACCTTTGCCTCCTTACCTTACCTGTTTTACGTAGTAGTCAGAGACTAATTGCCTCTGCATTATCACAGCAGTCATTTCTTCTGTCTTTCCCCCTTCTTACCACTGAATGTAATCTAGCATTTGTAGGGTATTTATTTAACAAGTTGAAGGGGAAAAAAATGGAATTAGGTCTATGATGCTTGTTTTTACAGGGATTCTTCTGGAATTTGTCCATGCACTAAACTCATGTCGCTGCTCATTTCTCTTGCTTGAGGGAACTTTGCTAAGGTCTAGCCAATGTCATTACAATGTCTGTCTTTATTAGAAAACACCAAGAGAGGAATGATTTTAGTAAGAAACATGGTAAATTATTGTAAAAACGACTTGAACACTTTGACAAGTATTATTTGAAGGGAGTCAAAACCAAGTTATTACTTAATTCTCCAGCTATGGGATCTTGTTCCATGCTGGAGCATTGGAGCTAGGGTGCTTATGGGTAGTAACGGTTACTACTGAAATAATTTACAGTGTACTTAATTCTCACTCAGAATGGACTATAAATTGGAGATACATGTTTTTGAGTAGCAGTCCATTTTTAAAAGCTGCTTTTCAACTGTGACTTGCGTTCAACCATCTGTATAAACAGGAAACTAGAAATACCTCAATTGTTTGCCAGCCATTCTTGGTTCCTTTGAAAGATGAAAGAGTCTCACTTTTCCTTAGTGGGGGATGCATGGGGTCCTCAGAGCTGGTGAGAGCAGAAGGTGATGGTCCACTTTCACCCTCTGAAAGATGCTGGTCTGGCCTATCCTCCTCACTCCAGCAAATATCCTGACTTTAATTGAAGTGGAATTAAACAAAGCCTTACTTTTGTAAGGTTGTGTGGGTATAATTCTAAAGATTTAGGAAACATTTTGTAATTAAGCTTTTCAGGTGGTCACTTTGCTTTTAGAAATACCTGTGGCTTACATGCAGATGCTGTTCAATGTCATTAAGTAAAGACAGTATGAATACTGCTTGAATCCCACACCTTCCAATGAAAAGCCTTGGGACATTTTACAGTGTCTACACAATGTTCCTGTCATTAAGGAAATTTACATGGACATAGGTTTTGAACAAGGATTTGCTCAAGCCAATAAGTAATAACTGAGTTTTTGAAGGCTTTCTGTTATGTCACAATGATCCTACTTAGGATTTTTTTGCAAAAATGTTTGTCCTTTTCCCAAGTAAGAAAGTCCTTTTGAGAACATATTTTCTGAAACACTACATGCCTCTTTAGAGGTGTGGTTTGGTGGGGGACTTGGAAGTCCTGGGTTAATGGTTGGATTTGGTGATCTTAAAGGTCTTTTCCAACCTGAATGATACTATGGTTCATGTAAATCTTTTGTTTTGAGAAGTATCCAAACTGTAAGCATAACATGGAAACCTTTTACAGGTTTTTACACCTGCAGAAAGATTACATTTCTATTTTACAAGTTTATATACTAGAGTTCAGTGGATGCAGTCATTATAAGGCTAAGAACAGAACAGAGAATTCTTCAATGGTAACGTGTTTTTTCTTAGAAGGGATTACTTCACAAATTAAACCACTATGTTCTATGTAATCGCTTCCTCTTGTTGGCTTGTTTCACCCTTCTCATATTGGAAATAAATTCAAAACTATCTTGAGAGGTCCATATTGTAGCTCATGTAAACATCACTATACAGCCTTAATGGGGCCCACGCTATGCAGGTGCACGTCTTCTTTATAAAGCCACTAGATCCTTTGTAATGACCTGCTAAATGTTTAGGCAGTTTATTGCTTATGGTTTCCTTTCCCCTTCCTTTACCTTAGCAAAGTGGAAGGAAACAAAAAAGAAATTAAACTAGAAAGAAGGAAGATATGGTGGTTTTTTTCTAGATAACAGAAATCATAGAAATTTTCCTCATTTTTTTTATACAGATGTGATTTCCACTAGTTCAGTTAAGATTTCCCACTTTTTACTTTGAAGTTAAGACATTCATATGCTGGCTATGGTATTCCTACCAGTGATATTTTTATTTGACATACATGATGTTCACAAATACACAGTGACTAAGATGTCCCAAGTATATGACAGTTGTTTTTTAGGGAAATAAACACCAATCTCAAAGGAGGAGGTTGCAATTACCATTCTTATACACCAGACAAATCTCCCTCTAACTGGCAGTGAGTGATTTAGAGGTAGGAGTGAAATTTCAGTTGTTTCCTTGACCCTTCCAGTAAATATTCTCCCTTGCTAATATTGAGTATTTTCTGTCTGTATCAGCAAGTCTGTTTTTTAATGAATCAAATATGAATATAGTTGGTTTGAACTATCTGAAAACATTTTAAAATGTTTATGACTTTCTGATCTATATCAAAATACTTCAAATTGCTGATCATTTTTCTCTTGGGAACCATTTTCTTCCTACAGTAATGAAGCCCAGGAGCTGTCTCGCTCATTTATCTTTATATCATCCTAACTGAGAGAAAAGGAAGCTGTCACTAGGTGATAGACTTCTGCTACACTTGACTGCCAGTTGAGTCTGTGATGTGCTTCTATGCATATTTTTTCTTGTGTTTTTACCTAACATTTCATAAGCGTCATGTTGATGGAGTAAACTTGTGTCTGTGTTGAATCTATAGTTATAGCACCAGATTACATCTGTGATCTTTGAGGCAGTACCTCTTAAATGCATTTCTCACTATAGTCCAAACTGTACTGGATTATTTGCAAGTCTCTTGAGAGCTGTTCTTCAAGGGTCATTCATTCTAGTATCAACCTGAGTGACCTCCATGCCTCTATCCCCTCATGACTTTATGAAATAATTCACTAGAGATGAACACGTACACTCACTACAGAGATCTGGTATTGTTCATCCTTTCAAATGATCAGTGAAGGGAGTCTAAAAATTATTTTAACACAGCAGCCTCAAAATAAGACAGCAAATTTCTGTTTCTACCATATGGCAATAAAAACGTATGTTTGGCTAACCAGCTGCACATCACCCAATTTATTGGATATTGATAAAAACATTCACCTAAAGCATGGGTTCATCTTATTCTGAGATCTTTAAGTAAAAATGCCACTAAGTATTGAGGAAGGCATCCTCATTAAGTATTCAGTACCTGTGAAATGATATCCTGAATATTAGCGCATCTTCCTGAATCAGAGCTCAGACTGCCTCTTTGAATGTTTTTATAAGAATCGTGAGAGTCTCTGCTGACATCTATAGTTAGATAATTGTTTTGAAAGCATAGTCTATCCCTCCTCCAACTTTTCCACTGATATATGCTGTGTTTCAGGTTTGGGGGGAGATAGTGGATAATTTCTAAATCTATAACATATAGCTATAAAAATGCTGTTTCTTGTCTCTTATTGTATGCACTTATCTCTTTAATTTCTGATTGAATACTTTCAAAATACAGTTTATAGTTGATCCACAACAGCACAATTTAATTTTAACTTTTAAATGTCTCTTTTAAAACAATTTCATTTAAACTTTCGAGTAACTTGCTGATAGCTATCCTCAGTGTTAGTGCAGTGTTTGCATGTAGGATACATGAGACACACTTTGTGTTTATGATTTGAAATGAGTATGTGAACCAAGTTCTGTCTGTATGTGATCTGTAGTGCCGAGAAAGATTTTAGAAATTAATTGCTATTTTGTTGTGCAGAAGTAGAGGGAAAGTGACAGCACAGCCATTCCACCTGCATCTCAGAAGACTCATCAAATTAGCATCATCCCTTTAACTCCTGCACAGTGATGTTAGAAGGGAGCGATCATAGTGCCAAGCCATTCTGATTTACTTCAGCAACAAGGACATAAGCGTTTTGGAGTCTCTCTTCCTTTTGCAGCACAGAAAGGAAACGGGTGGCTATAGTTGCCGTTATGTTAACTTTTCCTTCCCCTTAGGCTGGATTATTTTAATATGAAAAGTGCAAATCCAATGTTATTTGTATTTAAATTTGGTTTTCATGAAAGGAAAGTACTGCCTACAGCTCCTTATGTTGTAAAAAACTTTCTAAACTAGTTTATTTGGGTACAATTTGATGTTAAATTACTATGGGCAGCGGCATAAATAATAAGATTTCTAGAGAAATATGATAAATTATTACTATTGCAGCTTTTCTCTTATAGTCAGCATACTATTTATTTTTTCGTACTTCATGCTATTTGCATTTTCATTAGATGTTTGGAGATTAGAAGAGTGGTGATACTTGCAGAACTGTTTGGACTTTTAAAGAGATTTAGATATTAATAACTAAGACTGGGTGAATTATGTATAGATTATAGAAGCCTATACAAAATAAATCAGAGGGATCTTTACCGTCTGTATCAGTGGGGCCAGGACTTCATATGTGACAGATAAGAGACGAACATTCTAACTAGAAGAATGTATCTTGTATTCTTAGCCATAAGTTGAATTATCGTGAAAGGAAGGGGATAGCTAGACTTGAAGAATATGTGAAAGCATTCAGAAATCATACTCTGTCTAATATACGTATTTAAATTCAAACAATTTAGTCAGTGATGGTTCCTGATTCTGTGGGAAGTTTAAGCAAGCAGAAACAAAAACCAGCAGAAATGGCTGGACCTGCCAAGTCCAGATATTTAAAATGAAAGATTTGCTCATATCTCAATATTGAGAAATAGCAAATGATGAAAAGCTCTAAAAATAGGAATGTACTTGTACATAAGGGTACAAACACTCATAGTGTACATCATGTCAAATTAGCAGGATGGGTGGGAGGAACATAGTATTCTGTTACATACTACTGGATTGTCAGACGGCTTGAAGTAAAAAGGAAGAAAAGTTGGTGGACTTAATTAGTAAAAGCAAGATGCAGGGGAAGTATGAGGAAAAAAAGCCTAATGCAATTTTAACCACTGTAGCATATAATAGTAATCAGAAGATAAAATAATAAATGTATATATATAAATATATATATGTATATAAAAATAAAATAATGTAGACAGTATGTAAAATGAAAACAGTTTATTCTCTGAATTATTATTAATACTTTCTGGTATCAAACAGAGCTTGAAAAATTACAAATATTTAGTTAAACATGAATTAAGAAAGCATATTTTCAGATTAAAATAGTTTCCATACCTGAAGGTATATGAGCAGGTTAGATGTAGAGGAAAGCATGTATTTTAGTAATGTCAGCATATTTGAAATAATTTGGGTAATCTTTTCATAGGCATATTTTGTAAAAAAAATAAATTCTATTCCATGTTCTGAAAATGCCATTGACTGCAAAAATCCCTGAAGAAACTGAAGTATAGCAGAATAGCAGTGACTGGGAGCTTGTAGGCATTTTTTAATATTAATTTGAAAAGACTGTCAGCAAAGCAGTGGAGGGTCAAGATCCCAAGAAGTGAGAATATGGTTGATGAGTGACAATCGCCTATTCCAGCCAATATTCAGAGCTGGTGTGAGAAACTTCTTAAATAGTAATTATTAATGCTCGTGGCCTCCTCCTCATTCTTCACCAAAGAGCTGGTCATGACTCATATAGTGGTCTTTGACTGTCATGGCTCAGTCCCCTACTTTCTTCTCCCTAATCATGCAAGCAAGAACTATTATGTGTTGGTGCTAAGAGATCTCCGTGTGCAAGTGGAATTCTGCCCACAGACTATTCAGTGCGGAGCTGGGGTTTGGACCCTGTCTCAGTGCTCACTGCATTCAGCATTCCAGTCAGGCAGTACACACAACATACTATTGCACTGTAGAGGAGCACAAGGACGACTTTTGAAAAATAGAATGCCAGTGTCCCTGAGCTGGGTAACACGAGGAGCAACCTTTCCTTTCACTGGGAACTGTCATAGCCATTCGGTACTCCTGGAATGAAAAAAATATTTCTTTAGTATCACAAAATGAATCTGCAACAAAACATTGCATATTGTCAAGATCTTCCCACACCCATAGTGTGTTCAGCAGGTAAGCCTGAAGTTTCTGTTCTCGCCCAGTTTTCAGTCCCTATATACAACTGCAGAAAGAGCTTCAAGAAGAACCAGGGGTTATATTTTTCACACCCACTCATTTGTCCTTATGCTCAGCACTTTAGTGCCCAAACAACTTTGACAGTTCTGCTGTTCCAACTCTCAAGTAAAATTCTATATTATAAAGTTCCCTATTTTCCTGCACAATAGACATAATTTTTAAATGCAGCTTTCACTTTTTTTTTTTAAACCAAAGTTATTTATCATGGGTTAATTACCGTGTATTATTACCACAGATCTCTTGGATATTATCTTAGAGGTAGTTTTAGGCATGCCAATTTTAATCCTCATAGAAAAGTGCTTCAGTAATAAGGAAATATAATATTATGATAGATTATTTCAGTGAGTTATGTTTTTCTTTCTATCCAAAGTGAGATGAAAATGTTACAAAAATATTTTAAAAAGTTCTAACAGGGTAAACCAGCTGAAATATTTAGTATGAAAACAGCTTAAAAAAAAATTACTCCACATTAGCAATCTTGCAAGACATGATTTAACTTAAAAGAATCCAAAGTGGGAATGTGAAATGGGATGGAAATCTTGTTTTTTTATGGCTCTTAGGGTTTTGTGTTTCTATTATTTAGCAACTTTCTGATTTGTGGACTGAAGGCAAATTAAAAGTACATTTTGGTTACTATGAACTGTTGAACTTTAGAAACGAAATGGAGGAATTGGTCTAGTTTCTTGTTAAATGTTTAATCTAGATGTAATAAGCTTTCAAGAGTTGTTATCCATTACAGCAAATAAATGTCTGTGAGCAGTTTACATCATTACAGAACTAACTGGGCATTAGATCAATTTGCAACTCCTTTCACTGGCACTTTTCAGATGATAGTCTTCACGTTCTCGCTTGCTGCTGTAAAAAAAGTAGGCTTTGGTATAGAATCTTCTTGCTTACTATCTAAGGTGGGTGCTAACAAATCCACTGAAATTCATTACTCTCATGATTTTCTATAAAGGAATAGATGATGCTTGTGAAGAAGGAGGGGATATCCCCCATGTTCTCTGCGAGAGCGGATCTGGACAAGCTTGGAAAATGGTGGGGGGTTCCTGTTAGGATTATCTGGCAAGGGAAGAGAAACACAAAGGAAGCAGCAGTCACATTACCTCCCAGGGTTAATCCTGACCTAGTGCAGTTTACTAATCACTCCTTACTTAGAATTTTGTTTAGAGATAGAAAGTAGGTCAGAACTTCTTTACAAATATGTTCTTTCTTTCTTCCCACATCACTTCGGTTAAGACTCCTTTTTTGCAGTAACCAGCTAACAACAGTTATCAGAAGGGCTGTGTCTTTGTATTCTAACTTTCTTTTCTAGTGCTCTCAGGTCTGATATTAGTTTGCCATGACATAAAATCTTCCATTTTCTGCTGGGTGTATAAGGCAAATTCCCTAACTTCCATGAGAACATGTGCATGAATGCTGGCATATCTAATGTTTGACACATTTGTTATAAACAAAGTAGCAGATGTTACCTTACCCACGTATATTAGTTCATTAGTGAGCATATTTATTTCATTTTAATTTTTAATGTTAACTCTTATGTGCACTTTTGCTGCTAACAGAAAAGCCAGTATGGCCTTAAAGCTAGTGCTTTATGCTCCATTTTAATTTGCATCTTGTATTAAAGTTGAGATTTTTTTCATAAGGCAGTGGGGCTGCTTTTTTCCTTAAATCAGAGCAAAATAGGGCCCTTGAATGTGATCTCCTTCTTAAACTGGATTTGCTTACAACATACAGTAATGAAATGTGTTTGTATGTTATATATATATATATATATAAGGTTCAGAAAGAGGAGCAGAAAGAAGTTTTGAGCACTGGACTTTGAGTTAGCTTCTGTACTAGAAGATAACCTCCTGAGTTCCCTTTCAGCCTGAATTATCCTGTGGTCTGTGTGAGGTGGCCTACAAATACCGGTGCCACAGGGAGACAATGAGTTAATGATTCACTTCTGCATCAAAGTTTGGTTCAAGTCATCCATGAAATGGGTTCATTGGTCTTAGCCTGAAGGCACAGCTTTGATCCAGCAAGCTTCTCTGCTGAGGTAGTCATCTGAAGAGCTTCACCAAATGCAGCTAGTCACCCTTCTGCACCTACGGCAAACTAGATATTAAACTGTGCGAGTTGTCACACTCATTACACTTCTATCTGACCTTAAGTCAGTTCTTGAGGAATTAACCATTCGTGTGTTGTTAGGACACCTGACCCAAAACAGTCTCATGCCTAAGAAAATTACTTGGTTTCTTGGCTTGGAAATCTAGTGATGTCCACAATCTGTTGGAAGAAGTTTTACCTATGAGATTGCTGTTAAAATAAGCTCCCTTTGGAAAGCAGTGCACTTGCAGTAACAGAAACACTGATTCTAGTTGATGAGGTCTAATTATGACCTCTAAAATATGAGGTCTAGCTGTATTGTATCTTTACAATACCTTTGTGAATCGTCCATGTACGCTTTTATTGCTATAAAAATCTATTAGGAACAAATTAGTAAACAGTAAAAATCAGCTTCACCAGAAGTTACCCTTTCAGTGGATTAAAAAGAAACCAAATACTGTATTTGCACTTTGTACAGTAAAGCAGAAATTTTCTCAATAAAGTAAATAGTTTTCAAAACATAAAATGGGTACTGCTTTCTCCCTAACAAGTGAATAATGGCTTGGCTGCAGTGGAAAGCATGGTTTGTTTCCCACCCTCACTCCCGTTGGTTTGTGGACTGTGTGTACGCACACACTTTTGGTGTTTTTATATTTTCTAACTATTCTCAAAAAAGATTCCCAAAACTTAGATGCCAGACCAGGTGTGACTATACCTTTCTGTATGGGTGCTGCGCTCTTTTAGCTGGAGTTAAATGGAGTTAACTAGATAATGGTCAGAATCTGTTTTTTCTGCACAGCAGTGAGAAAATCAACATGATACAAAGAAATAATTTTATTGTACTGCAGATAGGTCAATTACTGTGGGAATCACTTGACTACATGCATGTGTTTTAGTTAAAGTTGAAATCTTGATTAAAAGCAATCAGCAGAGAAACAAAACTGAAGCAGAGGATTGCAAAGTGGGGGAAGGATATAAAGCTTCTGATATCTTTTGCACCTGTAAATACACGAAATGCAACTGATATTCTTGCAACTCATTGTACAGACAGTGACTTCAGAGGCAAGCTGGCATTGTATATTGGGTGTAACAGAGAAATTGTGGGGTTAGAACTTAATGAAATACAAAACATAGTTACCATGGAAATGAGTTTATACATCACTTCTCAAAATAAAAAGATTTCATTATTTCAGGACTATAGCTGATGATTCTTCTCCAGGAGGCAAATCTTCCTCTACGTCAGCAGCAGGGACAGCAAAACCCTTATCATTGGTATTTTTTATTTCGCCTTTGATTGATCTAGACAGTTCTTGTCCAAACCATTCTGTAACATGAAAATATTTTAACTTCCTATAAGCTGAAATTGAAATTCAGACAGGAAAATACTATATGAAGAAACAGAGGAATGTCTGTACTTCTAACTTGAAACTGAAAACTGTTTTCTTTAATAGTTAGAAATGGAAATTCTCTGAGATGCTTTGACTAAAAAGGCTAAAATGGGTAATATAAGCTGCAGTTTTAATCTGTAGCCAGAGAACTAAAAAAACCCCATAATTACCAATCTATTCATCAGTATTTGTAACAAAAAAATTGTCCTTACTTCTATTCTTTTTGTAAAGCATGGAAGGAAAAACCTTCTTCAATATACCTGCAAATGATAAAAAGTATCTAACAAGTTTTAGAAACTATCAACAGTTTTTGTATGATAACTATAACTGCTCATTACCAGTCTTTTCCCAGGAACAGACTGTATTTTTTTTCTAATTTAGTAATTTTGAAATAAGGCCTACAGTTTTACATACCTTTTTGCATTAGAGTGTATGGTTCATCCTGTTAATGTTCCCTCTGCCTTCTTTTAATTAGGTTTATGTTTTTATCTATATTCTAATTTCCATGGAATTAGACATGCTAATCCAGCCTTTAATAATATGTTTACATTTTGCTTCTTTGAGGATGGGAGTATATTTGGGTGCATTTTAATTTATCTCTCTGTTCTGCTTTTTCTGAAGTTTGCATTGCAGATTGATATACTTTTGAATATATGCATATATCTGTACCTATATTGATGTGTATCAAAACATGCATACTGAGGATCAATGAAATCTCAGTGTAGTTTTACAGATCCTCAGGCATTATCTCTTTCAGAATTAATTATTGCTGCTGTTACTGCAGGGTAATAAAAAAACATTAAATAGACGTGTTAGCAACTATTGGTAGTGTAGCCACTCCTGGCACGTATTCACTTGTGGAAAGGAATTAAGTATGCAATTGCTCCCTGTGGTGCTGCCTCAATCACCATTTTTGCTATTATTACAGGAATGCCTTTAGCCAGCTCCTTAGCCCTGTTTTTGTATACACTTCTGTCCCAGGGAGAAGTGTACCAAGAGAATGAAGACTGATACTAATAGTTGTGTGTAGACAAACCTTCTGTCTTCCAGCCATCTGAAACCACTCCAGCATTAATCACATTAATAGGAGTTATGGAGCCAAAAGGGAAGACATATGGACATATATTAAATGCATCCCTTAAAGAAACAGAATACAGGAGCTTCCATAGTAGGTCAGACTTGTTGTCTGTGTGTCCGCTGTGGTCATAGTTGTCACAAAGTACAAGAAACCTGTTGTGAGCTGTTGGGTAGTCAGGTCTCAGGATAACAGTGCTTTCTGTTCTGAGACTAATTATTTGATACCTGGAAGTATCAGGATTTGTATCCCTTTATTTTCTGTTTAGTTGGCATGCCTCATTAGAAACCAAAACCATGTGTCAACTATGTGATTGTTTAATGCAGTCTCCCAGGTGGGGTTGTGCTAGTATGTTCTAGCTGTTTTTCATTAATTGCTTTAGAAATACCAATATATAAGGTATTAAAACCTAATTCAGCAAGGTACTCGAGCAAGCACAATCTTGTGTGTGTGTATATGTATATATTCATGCTAATTTCAGCCGGAGTGTGCATTGGTTTAATATCTTGCTGCACCCAAAGCTAAAACACTTAAAAAACCCTTTTGTGATAAGCCTCACGTTAGGATGCAGTCAACTCCTGATGAATGTTGCCGCAGCAGTTCCTAGCATTATATCACCATCTTTTGTGCCATAGGTTAACATGCCCATACGAGAGTTGACAGAGCGGGATGTGTGTGCATATCTCACCTTTCTCAGCTGACAGGTTGGCATCTCCTGTTAAGCTACTGTCGTATGTGACCTCTATGGAAAGGTTGAGGTTGACAGCTTGGGGCAGTAATGTCTTAAGATGCAGAATTCCTCTGAGGCTACATCAGTACTTAGAGAACTACCAGGGAGAATTATGAGTGAACAAAGAACTGCAGATTAGAGACTGCTGTGCAAGGAACACCTTTTCGTATTTTTTCGGAACCTCCTTTCGGACACCCAGCACAGCAACAGGCATGTGCGATTTGAATGGGCCATGTACCCATTGCTTAGGCTCACAGAACTGTGTTATGCTAAATCTGGTCTCCAGGATCTAGCCCAAGAAGGTGTGCCAGGACATTAGGTTGTTAATTAATGATTAAAGTGTGGGATTCCACTACTCCCTAAGTACTGAATGTTCTATTTCCCTTTTTAAATTGCACTAGTGATCAGTCCCACTTTTAATTTGAACCTTTGCTTTCTCATATTAATTTTCAGCATTTTCGTGCTTGTGCAGTGAGAGGCTTTTGCATGTTTTTCTTTTTTTTATTTTGAAAAAAAATGTGATAAAGATGGTGTTAAGCCACCATTCTCTTCCACAGAGGATTAGGCAGCGAGGTAGTTCTTAGTGATTAAAACTTAAGGTGTAGTATTACAGGCTATAGAAGATAATGACCCATTATAAAACACTTCAGGATTTGAAGACTCCATCTTTTCCTTAAGATAATTATACTGGATCAGAGCCATGAGGCTGAAGCAGACAGATCATCTTCATGATGGGCAGCCTCCCCACTGGATACTGTCAGTCCAGCAAGGTTCATTAATGATGAGGTGAAATCTGAAGTACCTCTGAGAGAAATGAGTAGCAAACTAAATGGAAGCTATCCTGTGTGAGATGATTGGGTTGGGTTTTCTTTGTTATCATGTAATACAACTTTCCATTGGTGTTAATTTGGGCGAAGGTCCTTCCTGGTGAAATGCTAGTTTTGGATGAACTCCAGATTTGCTAAATATATTCAACCAAATCTTTGCCATGGATACTTCCTGCTCAGAAAGGACAGTAGCTGGAAAAAGAAAGAGAGAGTTCAAAGCAATGTTGAAACTGTCTCCACAGGCAAGAATCTCTGAAACAGGATGTTGGTGGCAAAGATTAGGACAAGAATGGTTACCTTGTTGTTTACATGAAAACTGGCACAACCACATACTGATCCGTACTAGGGTGTTGCAATTACTTGTTATTCCTTAGTCTTGTCAGTAATTTTCCTAACCTTTCTTTAAGTCTGTCCTTTTTCTATAGCATTTCCCTATAGTAATATACCTATAATCTGGTGATCTTGCTATTACAGCAACTTGTACCTACAGAGCTTAGGAGGCAGTCTGTCATCAGAAATCATACAGAAGATTTACTGTTACACTGAGGGGAAAAAAGGAAATCCCCAATGATTTATTGTGTTTACTGGAGTTTTAGTTCATCATTCTGGAAATGAAAAGCACCAATGATGGTGTGGTATGAATGTTTTTGGGGTGTACTGTCTTGATTTCTTCCCTACGGGAATGTTCCATGTGAGGGTATTTCAGATGGCAGAAGGATAACATGCAGCAACACTTTACAGTGGTACTTTGCTTTTCACTGTGTTGCATTTCTAAAACTAGTACATTTAACACATCACCACACGTTAAAGGCAAAATAACCATGTCTGAGAGCCTGTCACTCCTGAAGTTGCTGCAATTGTATCAATATTGCTATGCTGTTTTTTTGTCAGAGCTTTAATTTTAAAGTTGTTTTATTGTTAGGCCCCTATTTGCACATAGCTCTGTATTCCTTGTGTAAGCAAAGAATGTCTAGAGAGTCTTGCAGTGACACAATATTTTCAGGGCACCTGAGAAGTGACTTGTGTCAAACAGTGACTGGCATCTGAGCTGGCCTGTGGAAGGGGGAGTATGTGAAGATGTGCACAAGCCATTTCAGAAGAGCAAGGTGTTGCACTTAGAAAAAGGAATTGACCTTAGTTCTTGTTAGACCTAACAAGACCTCCCGTCTCTTGTATTATGTGGTCTGTAATTTGTGAGCCACAAAGGTACGCTAATATCAATTTCTTCATGTTGTATTTTAATTTCGTTTTTCCTTTTAACTTTTGTGTTTATGATTGGAAATGCATGGTGATGGGTAGGAGAGGGTTTGAGCACTGGAATACAGCTTCTAGTATGCACACAGAGTCCTGTAGATGTTAGGCTGGACCTTGATTTTGGTTAAGTAATGTATGATTTGTCTTTTCTAAGAAGTGACAACTGCTCTGAGTATTCGAAACAGGATCAGTTAATCCCAGTTTTGAAACAGGCTGTTCTGTAACTTGAAATAACCTGTAGATAATACACTACTGATAAACATGCTATCCATAAACTATTCCCATTTGTATGTGCTCTATATGTTTTTCTAGCAATTTTTAGGAGTTATGAAAGGCATGAGGTTTCAATTATAACATTGTGGTCTACGCACATCACCTCTTACACTGTAGCACCTGTCTTCCTGGCAGAAGCATGCATTGTTTTCCAAAGGATTGCGTTAATATCTCAGGCTACCTCACTTGGTTTTAAAAATTATTACCTAAATCTAGTTTCCTGTTCCTTCTTTATATTGTTCTGTCTTTGATCACATCTATATCTGGGGAAAAAATGGAATAGGAAAGATAGCGATTTAATTAGTGGTGATGGCCAGAGGGTATAACTGTCATCACCAGAAAGAATGGCTGCTTTCCAGTTGTAGCAGCAGAACTAGCAAAATTGTATCACCCAATTTATTTACCTGTTATTAGACTCTGGGAATTCCCATGTGTGTTGATCATGTACTGCCAGGTGATTGATTAGTCTGCAGCAAGGCTACTGAACCTTTTCACAAATATTTTCAGTTCCTCCATTTGCAGCTCTTCCATTTTGTCACATCTTGTTTCCTCTAACTTGGACTCTAGAGGGATGTGTACAACATGCTTATGCAGATTAGTTTTGCTTTTAATGCACAAGTCCCCTGTAACTGATGTCTCCTTCTTCCATTCTGACTAAACTGCTGAATTGTTTTCAGTGAATTAAAAATTAACTCTGCTGTTACTTTCTCTTCAATAGGGATGTACATTTCTAATTTCCTGTTAGAGTTGTTCATTAAAAAAACCTGTCCGTTCATTATTTGTGCTTATGAAGGTGGGGCAACTTCATATACACAGCATAATTAGCACTTGGAATTGTTTTGATCTAGTTTTCTCTAGGTAAACTCTTCACTAATGGAAGATTTCTACTGGTGAGAAAACTTCTTTTTTAGACTTTCAGCATCAAAGCCTAAGTAAGTTAATTTCATCATTCAGCTGGGTTTTCAGTGCAGTGCAAATAATTTAAAATATCTTTCTCAAACACCTCTTTTTATGCTAATTTTGCTTGGGGTTATTTGGGGGGGCGCAATGACAGGTAGCATGAAAGGCAAAATATATCATGCATAAATTAAATAACGGAAGTATAGAACTTTCCCTCAGTTTGAGGGCTTTGTAGAAAAATAACACACTGAAAAACATGCTCTTCTGGCTGCACATTAAGGTATGTAGAAGAGTGGAAAAGATCTGTCATTTGAACTGTTGCAGGCATCTAAGAAAAGGTTTCTTGTGGAAATGTCATCTGTCCCTGGTGTTTTGAGGTGGTTGCATTAGTCACTCTGAGGTAGCTCTTTCCATCAGTGGTCTGCCCATTATGCCTTACTCCACCTTTTCAAAACCCTAGGAAACAGGATCCCCTCTCCAGATTAGGGTTCTAGATTAACTTCAGTTTCACTCAAAATGCAGATTACGATGTGGTCCATATGTTAGTAATGACAGACCCATTATTTTGAAAACTGGATATACATTTTATCTGTTACTGGTAATAAAACAAATGGCTTTGAAAAACCAATTGCATTTTCAGCTGCTGTGTTATAATGCTCTATTGACTTTTTTCCTCTAATGTTACATTTCCATCATGTTTATATGCATGTGTGAATTAAGAACAGAAGACATAATGAATATAATGAAAGGATTTTCAAAAAATTGTAATGATCAGTCAGGTTCTGAACATTTGAAATCTCAAATACTTTCTCTTTTTATAAGACAAATATTTCTCCAGCTACTAGAGTACTCCATGCCCTATTCTCTTTGTTCCACTTCATTTCTAAAGAGTGGAACAATCTTTGTGTTGCTCTTGCATAGCTGAAAGTTGATATGAAGCCAGATCCTTTCAGAAGTATTACATTCATATAATAAAAATAGGTACAGATAGCAACACAAACTCCTGCTCCAGGCTAGTATTTTTGGCTCCGTAGAACACATTTGAACATGAACAACCATGTACCTTCCATTTAAACATCAATTTAATTTCACTTGACCTAAGGAGCTGACAGTATTAATTTCCCATATTGATTAATCAGATGGAAAATATGATAGCAAGGTAACAGATTTATACCCAGCGAACAAGTACAGATGTGTTTAATTTGCTTGCAACTTGAAATGATAAGGCACAGGCTATTTAGACCGAAGTTGGACATTAATTCTCATTTACTAGTCATTCTTGGTCAGACAATTAACAAAGACTTTAGACAACTGACAGTTTGGCGGATTTGTAATTTTATTTCCATAGGTACTACAAATAGTTTCTACTCAAAGTGCATGCATAATTTATATATATCTGTGTGTATGTGTATGTAAAACATATACACAAAATGTATACACACACTTGGAATACTCTTAAGACTTTCCTCAGATTTACTTTTACTGATAATTTAAAAAATGAAACAACTATCAGGTTTCTTCTGAATTTAGGTTATTCTTCTCTCATTCTGTATCACATCTTCCTCAAAGAGGAACAGGCATCTCCAGTGATAAATGCGTACCTTTGTCTCACTATGTCACTTTGAAAACCCTGGATTGGGAATTAAAAGGAGCACCACCTGATCTAGCTTCAATTAACAATTTACAGAATGGTCTTCCTTCTCCTTGTAATACAGAAAGTCTCCCATAACATGGAAATTAGCAAATGCAATTGAAACAAAAAAAAGTATTTTAAATGAAAAGAGAGTAAGAATTATAATCCCTAACATAGCCATTATCACTCTCCCCCTTCTGTTTAAGCCTCTTTGCTGCAATAATCAAAACTGCAGTTGCTTAGTCAGTGATAAACCTACATCATATATTCATTCCATTATTTCCCTGTAGGCCCTAGAAGTACCTTTTGACCATGATACAGTTTGTCCAGTGATTGACAAGTGTTCTGATAGCTCGTTGCACAGCTTTCTTGCATCTTAGAAACTGAATTGCTAGAGGCACAAGCTGTGCAGAGAGAAAATCAAGCCTTATCAGTGCTTCCCAAATTCTTGTTTAGGTTTTTCCTCTTGAGCTTCTGCCTGCCTTTACTGATATAATTAATGCTTCTGTGTCCCTAGGTTACATACCTGCTGACTCTAAATCTGTTGCCATTTATCCATTATTGAAGTAACATTTTATGCCTGATGACTTGGCTGACAGCTATAGAACTACTGCCAAACTCCCATTCCCATCAGAGATCCTTGGAAACAAACACATTAAAGATATTATTATTTTTTTAATGAAAACTGATAAAATTTATCTTGGTAGTTTAAAGTCTAACATCGTGAAGCTCTTTAGAAGCTAATTAACTTACATTGCATTGACTTGAATATTGTTGTTTCTATTTTCATTCATGTCAGTGTTGCATTGGAAAAGAAACTTCTAAGGGCCACTTGACTCTCCCTTTAATGATGAAGTCAAGGAAGGTAACCTATGGAACTGGTAATATCTTTACCCTTAAACTTGTTTCTCTTGCTCTGGCCATCTTGCATTGAAGTTTAAACTCACATCTGTTCACAAATCACTCTCTGGGAGATGACCATACGTCAGAGTAAAAGGGGACCTGCAGCAAAATCAAGAGGAAAGTGTTACGTCTCTATGAGCTTCCTGACACTGGGGAAGATCCACTGTACAGTCTGATCTGTGAAAGGGAAAAACTGTGTCCCCCTCTGAATAAAAAAATCCTTTAGATATTTACTTTATATTAAAACAATCATGTATAATAGCTTTTGTTAGCCTCCCTATAACTCAACAAACTATTTCCTCCACAGTTTCCACTCTGCTTTGTCTAGAATGGGGTTTTCAGTCTTTTTCAAATCACAGGTTAGATTTTCTAAGAGAAGTGGACCTCTGCATAATAGATACAAAACTATTGATGAGGGACTTGCTTCTCTTAATTAACTCTTCCTGAGATTGTACAAGCAGCCCATATACCCTTAGATGTCTGCAGATCAGAACTGGAAAAGCTCTGGACTAGGATCCTATGGGACTAGTAGGTTTGGTTTAGGAGACAGTATGTCCCTGTCTGTTTCCATTTCTTTATAACTTTTTTTTTCAGTATTTCTATACTAGCATTTCTGCACTTCTCCCTTTTTTTGTCTTTTTGTAACCTTAAGCTTTAATTAAATTACCTTTTAAAATACACAGTTTTTCATTTACTGATCATCAAATACAAGGATAACACATGAATTAAATGGATGTAAATGTATGTTTCATAAAGAATAGTTAACCTTATGTTCACAACTTCATCTCGGCTTAAATCCAACTGATCTTTCAAAATGCTCAGAGGGCATCAAATGAGATTAGCAGGAGGTAGATGCAAAACAAGCAAAAAGGGCTTATTCTTCATGCAATACAAAATGTTACAGAATGTCTTTCTGCAGGTTGTTGAGGGTCCTAAAAATTTACATGTGTAAAAAGGGACTGGGAAATATAATGAAAGAAAAATAATTCAACAATTATTAAATAGAAAGATGTCATACTTGGCTCAGGAGATCCTGAACTGCAAGCTGCTGGAAGCCAAGGGGAGTACAAGGTAAGAACTACCTGTTCTTACACTGTTCTCAAAACTGCTCCCGCTTGAGCCTCTCTGCCCATTGTGAGAGATAAGATTCAGGGTTATCCTGTACTTGTCTTATTTTACTATTTAAGTATTTTCTCCCCTTGACTCGGTCTTTCTGTTGGACTGCTTCAGGATTATCCTCTTGGTTAAATATTTGCCATCGATAATGCTTTAATAATAGATATTACTCTAGATGTATTCATTCAAACGCTACTACTCTGTAGATGGCACAGGTGTTTTTGTTGAAATTTGTATGCCTGATTTGATTTAATCTTTTTTGCAATGTTTGTCCAAGATTTAACATTTGAGCAAATAAAATTAAAATGAACCTCAGCATTTGAAAACTAAGACTGGGAATCCTATCTGCCATAAAATTTCTTGTTTTAAACACAGCAAATTTTGAAAGAATTAAAATCCAAAAATTACAACTTTGTTCAGTAAGATTGGTGTCAATTTCTTTTTTGCTTTGAATGATCTTAGATGTTTTTAAGCTCCAATTGTAGTTATATTTATAAGTAGCTTTTATTTTTTTTGAAGATGACACTATGCAAATAATCTGCTGTGATTAAAATTGTAACATGTAGAGTCTGACGTACACTGCATAATTCCTGCAAGTATTTATAAAAAAATGTCTTCGACTTCCTTTTTCTCCACTGTATTTGAACAAGTTGTGAAACAGGATCTCAGGAACTACTAAATGATTGTTTATCGTCATCACAGAAGGAAACCATGTCTAGGTTTGAATAATAGAAAATGTCATTTCAGTTGACAACTAACAGTGTTCAATGAATGAATCCACAGTTCACCATAAAAATAAACAAGAAAACAAGTACAACTGGAATTATATTCTACTGTAAGTGAAAGCTTTTAGAGTCCTTTGATTCTTTTCAAAAGTTTGTATTTAAAAAAAAAAAGTTGAAAAAAGGCTAGATGTATATCAGCAGCTTTACTCTTTTATGAAGTACCCTGCTTAGGTACTAAGGATGCACATGGAGACAGTTTCAGGTATCGGTATTTTTATGTTAAGAGCTAGAGTCAATTGTACATTCATCAAGAAAAAAAAGCTATAGCCAAGCATTTCCTAGATGTCAAAACAAAACATTCATGGGTAAATGCCATTGAAAAATAATTTTTCAGCTCAGGTTTTTAGAAGATTTCAGATTCAGCAGATTTTATTAAACAGAGGTGAACATCCAGATTTTTTATATAGTAACTTTTCATTTTTAAATTTAGAAAATGAAAATTTAAAAACTTATTAAAGTTTAAATCCCAGCAGCAGAAATATTTCAAAATTATTAATAAGTTTTCTAACATGCTGTATAGAAAGTAGTCACATTTCATAAAGCAAATGTCCGAGTCTGCCTTTTTTTAATCTGAATTCAGCTCTTTCTCTGATGATGGAGGTGGGAGAGTGTTACCGAAATCTCGGAATGAAGAACTTATCGACACCAATGTGATGTAGATAAGCAGACACTTCTTTATTAACGGCCGGGTGCGTGAGCGAGTCTTCTCACAATCAACGCACACCAGGTCCCAAAATCAGATTCCATATATAGAACTTATTCATACATATTCATTAATTATTCATGCATAATCATAACATTTCCCGTAAATCATTTATATACTCTCCTCCTATATCCGATTATGCGCAGTAAAGCTTAGAAAGGTCTAGAAATGGGTCTAGGGTACGATTTGGGTAGGTGGTATATGAGTCGGTGGTCGCGATCTCCCCCTGCCGGAATTACCTTTTACTAAAGTTCACGGTTTCTTGGCAGGCACCTACAAGCTGTTCCAGTCGAGTCTCCCCAGTTCCCATTAATCTCATATTCTGACATTTCAATACACCTCTGCGTACAGAAGACTGGTTAAATACAAAGGAACCTTTCAACCCTAGAGTTATTACAATAGTTCCAGGCCCTTCTTCTAGCCTTGGTACAAGACGTACAAAAGATTCCATAACAACTCCTACTGTGTAGCTGTAAGTTTCCTATAATTTTTTTTTTTCCTTATCCTTCTATATTTTAATTCTATTAAATGATTTTATAAAATCAATTAATCAATCAAATAAAATCAATCAATTTTAACTTATTAACAAATCGATAACAAGCGTAGTGGGAAAACTGTCCAGTCAGCTAGTTTCTGTAAAAATTTAGATGTGGTGTGGACTGACAAGATAGTCGATGTATCTACTGTTCTGTGTCTCCACTGCAGTCTCCAATATGGTTTTCTTAGAATGGAATAAAATTTTTGTTGCTCCTTCAGCTTAGTCTTTGCTGCTGTATTTTGTCACTAATGTTGTCCCAATGTCTATATATAGGAAGGCAGCCTTAATTTTTCTAGAGGAATCCAAACTCCAACTGCCTGCTCTGTACAGAAATGCTCATTTTGGAAGAAGACAAACAGTATCTTTTCCCTGTTCTCACTGATGGTAGTTTGCTACGTCTATTCTGGGCTGCTCTTTTGTTTTTTCCATGTCAAGTCTCCCATCATCTCTGTACTGCTACCAGAGAGGAGGTTGCCTTCTCCTTTCAAACTGTCTCGGGCCAGATTTTCTATTGTCAGGGTTTCATGCCAGTTTCTGTGCTAGTTTCTGCCTCTCTTGGGAGTGCAGTGGGTCAGTTCCCAGTATGATATAGGAATGCAGTTCAGGTGGATCACCTCATGCATTGGTCTTTTTGCATTTTCAGCAGCTAAGTTTTGGAAAGCTTTAAGTATAATCCTATTGTTCTAGTTGCAGAACCAGGGAATTACACGTTGAACATTGCTACTCAATTGGGTTTGTTCAAATCATGGCAACATGCTGACAATGGTAGATTAAGTTCCCTTCTGTTTCTTGTTACAATTTTCAGTTAATAATCAACCTGCTGAAAACGTGGCAGGTGTGATGCCTTTTACTTTGAGTGACCTAGGTATTAGATCTCCCTCAGCACAAAGAGATACAGATCTGTGAGGGTTCTGCAATCATCTATCCTCCTAAAACTCACCTGTTCTTCTGATGCAGTTTGAAGCAATTTCAAGACTGTATTTAAAAGAGGCTTAGGGTTCCACTGGCAGTAATACTGGGTGTCAAGGCTGAGGCATGTTGGCAGAATATAGCTGGGAAACAGTTTTCGTTCTGCATTGTACTTCACTCTGGCTAGTGTTATAAATCTATTGGTTTAATAATCGTTCCTATTCACACAATAAAAGGTGATGTATCTGACTTGATAATTTTTGTTTTAATTTTTCTGGTTTCTAGCTTCAGCTGCTTCTTTTATCTTCACTTTATCTCTTCATTTATATTCAAGGGAACCTCATTCAAATCCAGCAGGCAATTACACTGTGGTGTAACCATGAATAATATTGCTGTTTACACACATTTAAGATAGCCCATTTCTTGACAGCGAATGATATTATGTAGATTGATACTGTCTGTTTTTTTTTAATTCTGTCTGACTTGTTATCCATCTTTCCAGACATTTATGAAATATCTGTCTTCATTGCAATCTTCCATTAAAACTGGAGATGATGTTTTATCCAATGATGTATGTTCAGCTAGCTCTTGCAAAGCTGGAGTGCATGCAAGCTGCATAAAGTCACTTATGGAAAGATAAAGTATGGTGAGAGAAAAATCACAAAGAGCTAATCTATGGATAATGTGTGGAAGTGAAAACATTTTATTAAAGGTAACCTTTCATCATTTAAAAACACAGAAGTACTGAAATCAAGAGGAATTTCATGTATAAAACCTCACAGGCTAGTTAGATGGCTGTAAGTTGTTCTTAGGGGACTGTTACAACAGGCTGTTTACCTTTATTATTAGTTGCAGGGGACAACAAAATGTAAAAAAACCTGGGTTGTTTTTTTTCATCTTTTATGACCTGAGTGAACATGATTTCATGAATTTCAGTTGAGGAAACTCCCTCCAGGGTCAGAATGCAACATTTCTTTCAGCTCAGTACCCATAGAGAAAGTTTAAGAAAAATCTCATGCTAAAACGAAAATCTCTTCCTTACACTTTTTTTTTTTTAAACAATTATACCCCTTACCATGCATCAGTCTTACAGAGAATGAAGAGACTGATAGTTTTAAATATATTTATATATGCTGCAGTTCCTACTTCTGATTAATGTTGTAGTAATACTTTTTCGCAGTAAAGAAATAAAGATGTGTACTTCCAATCTGAAAATATTTTTTTTTAGATTAAGAAGCAACCACCAAAACCAAAAATTCATACAAACTGAAAATTATACAGAAACAGGAACAATATGTCAACAAATTATAAAAATTTATTAAGATCTACTAAGTGATCCCATATCACCATAAGATGATCAGGTCTTTCAGAACCCACCACTTGTTACCACTGACCACTTTTGTTCAGAAAACTTAGGATCAGCTATTAATATAGCTTGAAAACTGGTTCTTCACTCTACACTCCTTTTTTGCAGTCAGATGCTCACTCTTCCTTTTCCTTACTTCTTTTCTTTTCAGAATGTTTATTGAATGGCACTTTACTAAAAGAGAGAAAAAGAATATTAGTAATATTATTAAGCCTGCAATTGTCTTACAACTTTGTAGTTTCATTTGCTTAGAAGACAGCATCCACTGGAAAAGGGAAATGATATATGTAGAAATGGAAAGAACTTAACATGCAATTAGGATTTCCCACTGCATATTACTTTAAGACTTTACGTAAATGAGGAATAAAATGAAATAAATAAATCTGACATCAAATAGTATGGTAGAACACAGAATAAAACCTTTTAGGTAATTCTTCTTTTTGTTGAGGTTAGAACAATTGCTGCAACACAAGCAACTTGCGACAGAAGTCAATATTGGGCAAAAGAACTCTACCAGAAACTGAGCTCAGCATGCAGACAGCAGTTCATTGTATTGGGTTAAGGATTCCAGCAAATTCAGATGCTACCCTTTTGATTTAAATAACTCCGCATGTTTCAAAAAGGTATTTTCTCAACTAGAGCCCAGTGCCATAAGATGCTTAAGGATATGTTTAGCTTTAAGTCCAGACCCTCTGCCCTTAAGTATCAGATAACTGTCATATATAAGATATGTGCTTAAATACCTTGCTGAGTAAGAGTCATCAGGTTGAACTAATCCTTATGGAGGTGAGTAGGAAAGTATCTATAGGATTACATTTGGGAATGGTGCTGCCTCTCCTTGAAATAAATACCTCTGAAGGAATCCTGCTGGTATCAGCATGAAGCATTTTACATAGTTTTGTTTAGAATTTACAATGATTTTTAAAATATTAATCCAATTTATATGTCTTTTAGCAATCTCTGTTTCTCTTCAAGAATCAAGCTCATGCATATAAACTTTTCACATTACAATTGCCAGCATTATTCAACAAATATCACCACTTTCCCTGTGAAATAGCTGAATAATTGCTTTACATTTACATTTATAAATATTAAGTGACCAATTCTGTAGTGTAATGAGATCAACAAGCTGTCTCTTAAGTTGCAGAGTGCTTTTTGTATTTTAATTATAATGGCATTCAACCAGGCCTAGAGTGTACAGTTGTCTATGAATGGTAACAATATACATAATAAAAAAAAATATAGCATTTCTTTGGCATATAGGAGTTTCTCCCATAGTCTGTCAAGGCAGATGAATTTTCACCAGTACAAATGAGAATAAAAGTCCTGTTTAGTGGTCTTCTTTCAGCATACCTCACAACAGTACTAGTAGAGACCGTGACACTGGTTTACAAAACTGAAGACCATGTTTCTCATACAAACAGCAACAGCAAGGCAAAGCAACATCAGAGAAAGCACTGATAGCTTATAGAAAGCTAGTGGCCAAAACTTAGGTGAAGATCTAGACTAGGTAATGGTTACTTTTTTTAATGTGCACATTTGGAGTCACATCTGTAGTTTGTATTATTTAAGCCAAAGTATTTCACATTTAAAAGATAAAATACCTGGGAGGAAATAGTTCATGCTAGGAAACAGTATTTTTTGTTTTAATGTTTTAGAAAAGGCTTTAAAGGATAAAATTAAAATAATCACAGTTACTGCTAATTTGAGTTTCCTAATGTGGTCCTCGTTTCCTAATGATGAACTCACTGTGAAAAGAATTAACATGCTTGGGTTTTTTCCATTGCAAATGTGAGGTATTTGCAATTAGATTTTTAAACAGTTTTTCAGCTTCATCAATAAAATGTATACAGGCATGCTTTATAAGTATGACTTTGGGCTATGCTTTTTACATGCACATCTGTACTGTTGATATAAATTCAACTTGGATTTATTTTATAGTGCTTTTCTCTGTAGTGGGTTAATAGCAATAGCTTGGGTTACTGGAGTTTCCCAGAAGAGGAGAGAAGTCTCTTGTGTCAGTCTCACTAGTTTTTGCAAATGTTTCTGCCGCAGCCAAGGGTCTGATGTAGGCAGCAGCCCAGAACTCAAAACCAGCCAAAAAAAAAAAAAATTGCAGAATTAACCCTCATAGGGTTACCCTCAGAGTGCAGAGTGCACGTGGGCAACTAAAAAACCCCAAACTAGATGTTTTAAACATATTACTGACATGGACTGTCATAACAGTGGTTACAGTGGTAATCATTAAGAACTTTCACACGTGTATTATGATCTTAGCTTAGGCAAATAGGAAGAGAAAGACTCTAGGACACCTTTTTTCATGCTGTCCTTTGTAGAGTGATAGCAACATTTCCTTAAATATGATTTAGGGCTGGTTTTAAATTACAGATGTAGCAGTGTATAAGGTTTTCTTATGTTTTTTCTCTTGCATCCTTCTAATCTTTCTCAGAAGAGTCTTTGCTTGGGTAGACAAGTCCACTCTCTGTGCTGTCAAAAGAATGGGAGGTTACACTTTAAGTTACTCAGTTATGGTTGGAATGTATCTTTTGTTTGTGGGATTTGTTTTTGTGTAATTTCTACATGCCAGAGCTGTAGGGTTTTGTATTTGTGACATTGTTACAGTGTGGCTAATTTATTCTCAAATCCTGCTCTTTCTATAATTTTCTTTTTGTCTGGGAAAGCCCACTGATTTAACTAATGAATCTAGTACTGATTTCTGAACAGCTGCTAATAATAAGAAAATTGTCTCGATGGTTATTCTCGAGTCTGGAGAATGAGCATGCAAGCAAGTTGTTGGGTCTTTTTTTTTTTTACTTTCCAGGATGTTTGGCTTCTTTGGAGAGCTCTCATGTCAAATCCCTTTTATCTGTAATTACAAAGCATTATGATTTCATCTTGGTGCCAAGGGACAGAAGATGACTGCAGGGAATACTGAAAGCCCATTTAATCTTAAGGCCAACTTTTGGTCACAGTGACATCATTGCCTAAATTCTCAGTGAATTTATCTTTTTGGAGCTTTAACCCTATGCCTGCTTCCCAGGACTAACTATAGTTTTCTATACGAACTCTACTGGGAGCAATCTTTTCTCTCTTAAATAGTATGGGCTAGGCTATTTGTCCCAGGGAACTGACAGAAAGGTGATTACCCTCCCACCCACCCCCACCCCTTTTAAATGAACTGATACCACAAAAAAGGAGCTGATTTGTCCTAAATTATGTAGGAAGTCCATTTCAGACCAGGAACTGAAACCTATGCTTTTTGGAAGCCCGATCTTCATGGTTCAAAACCTTTCCCCTTCCCTTCTGCACTTTTCTACTATTTCAAATGCTTTCTTGGAATTCAGAGGCATGATTTATTCAGGTCATAGCTGTAAGCTGACTAGTAGAGGTCGGTTCTTTCTTTCCTTGCCTCTGAGATCATATCATCAGTTTGGGATGTTATATTGCTGATCGGGATTCTGGCCTTTTAAAGACCATGGCTGGCTCCAAGTAGGGGTGTGAAATGAAGGAGCTACTGTCAGATGTATGAATGAAGTTGATATTGGTAATAATACATAAGTTAAAATAGTTTTTGCCTCAGGATTGTTTCCAGGCAGTCTGTAATGTGTCCGAATATATGTGCTTTTAGCTGCTCTGTCTAGGGATTTGCAATTGCAGTGTAACAGCACTGAATTTTAGAGAAACCTCAGATACCTTTATGTTACTAATTACAGCTTTCCTCTGCTACTAATGAGTAAAAGAAATGTGAGAAAAATCTAAACTTTCCTGCCCCATCTTTGCTGTGGGCCTTAAAGAAAAAATAATAGAAGAGTTGTAATGGACTTTCAAAGATCATCTAGTCCATCTTTCTTCTTCAAGAAAGGTTCAACAATAACTAAATCATTCTTGACAGAATCAGTTCAATGTTTCTTTAAAACTATTTAGCAATGGAAACTCTACAGTCTCTGTATATCATTGCTTGTCATTCCATGCCATTCAAAAGGTTTTTCTTCAAATACTTGACTAAATCGTGCTTCCACCAACTAGAATTTTTTCCCTGTCTCCAGTGGCATATATTATTTTCCTCTTTTCAGCAACTCTTTTCATAGATGTAATCATGTCTCTCCATAGCTGTCTTTTCTGTAGAATAAAAGGAAGAAATACTCTCTAAAACCCAGTTTAATTTTATCTTGGGTTTTGCTGTCTTCCTTATCTTTGTAATTTCTATTAATCTGACCATTGCTGTTTCTCTTTTCTGGAGTTTATATATAAATTTCTGGATGCTATTTCCATTAAAACCTTACTCATATGAGTAGAAGGATTATGTGACATTAGAACTGAAACTTTTTGAGGAAAGTTTCCTAGTCCATCATTTCCTACCTTGTCTGTTTTTCACATCTTTACGTTAGTAGTGCTTTGCAAATGCTGTTGCTGATGTGCAGTGGTCTGAAATATCTTGGATAATCAAGACCATTTGAATTCCAGTCACATCTTACAAGCACTTGCAGTCCAAAATCGTTCCTTTCTGCAAGTGTACTCTGTAGTCTGTCCTCTAAGTCAGGATTGAAAATGTCATTGGTACTGAACCCCTGGAAAATCTTACTCAATGTAACATTTGCATTTCCTTGATATTGGGTTGACATCCATTTTACAGCAGTTCCATCTGGACAAGTTGTGAGGGAAAAGGTTTGGGGAGGGTTACAGAGGTGCTGGAGAGTTACATGCAGGATCTTCCCCTGTTATGTGATGATGCAGTCCTCTTCTGATCCCACTCAGAGTCTTTCCTTCTCTTTTCCCCTAATACTTGTGAAATGAGTTAGTGATTTTTTTTCCCTTTCCTGGCATCATTTACTTACTCTGTGAGATGAGCAAGAGACAATAGGAAAATTAGATCCCTCTCTTTACGTCTGAGGCCCCTTTCCTCTCCAGTGCTTTTATTCCCCTTGGCTTCACATTTGCACTATTCTCACAAATGCTGTGATCCAAACAGTGAAACTAAAGAATTGTTGTTGGAATCTCTGCCATCTTCTGTTACAATAACACTAAAATCCATTGAGATAAATGATCAAAACTAGATCTTCTAAGTAGTGGCAGAAGGATCTCAGCCTTTTAGAGCACAGTGATGGCCTAGGAAGGAGAGGTCTGGCTGAATAGAATTAGAATCCTGGGTGCAATTACTGACTTTGCTGAGGTGTAAATCGAAGGAAGCCTTGAGTCTCATTCAGCATTAGGTTCTGTCTGCTAGGTAATTCTACTTCAAGTATAAGATCTTTGGAGAAGGGTCTGTATTTCTAAAATATACACAGTGCAAACAGCTTCATACTGCCATCTACATCATGATTTATTATCAGTACTGTCTATATTGTGTCTTCTTAAAATAAATAAAAAATAAATCCTCTGTGTTTGTTAAATATCAACAGACCAGTGTTTAGGTATGTCACTCATTACTTGCATTGCCAGTGGTATAAGCACAGAACCTGAAGACTCAGAGAATAACCCAGGTTGGAGGGGACATTGAAAGGTCATTTGGTCCAACCTTTTATGGGAAAGGGAGCCTAGATGGGATTACGTAGCACCCTGCCCATTCACATCTTGAAAATGTATGCGGTAGGGATGCTACCACATCCCTAGGGAGGTTGTTCCAGTGATTGATTGTTCTCACTGGAAAATAATTTGTTACTTATATTGAAATGAAACATATCCCAGTGCAACTTGTGCCCAGCTGCCCCCTTGCCTTCTTCATGTGGCTCTTTGTGAGGAGAGAGCCTCCATCTTCTTTATAGCCATTTTTTAAGTAGTAGCATACTACAGTGAGGTCCCCCATGAGCCCTCCCTTCTCCAGGGAGAAAAGACCTAACTCTTTCAGTATTCTGTCTCCACTAGACTTGAACTGTTTTATTCTCTGTTCAGTGACTTTTTTAAAAAAAGTTATAGAATTTATACATAATTTTTCTTTAATTGTCTGTTATGCAACATAAACAACTGTAGGTTTTTCATTGTTTCCCCCACAGTTTGTTTTATCTACACCTCTGTTTATTCATACTTTGTCATACATAGCCCTGTGTTTTGCAGATCTTCTGCTTGAGCTGTTATTCTGAAATTTGTGTGTCTATGCTATTGTTCCTACCAATAGTACATAACTGTGTATATGATACCATGCAGTGTAGCCATCCTGTTTATTTCATACCACTGTGCTGTATGTTCAACGCTTTTTCAGTCTTGTTTTGCTTTCCTTTTTTAAGCTGACAGAAGTTACCTGTAAATGTAATACTTTTCCTTACTGACTTAGACAATGGAATACAAACCTATTTTGATATTTTAAATTAAAGTTTTGAAGAATGTTGCTTGATTCCTCTTTGTGATTTAGGCTAATTTATCCCACGTTTCCCAAATTTCTTATGAAAATGTGACACAAGCCAGAATCAGAAGTGTTGCCCAAAGTGTGTGCTACTTGCCACCTTTTTGATTGGAGACCTTACCACTAGAAATGAGCAGCTGACTTTTAAGATGTCGCTGGCTGAATTCAGGACAGAAATCTGCACTTCTGACCAGGATGCTCAGGAGATATTTTCTGTGCTCACCAATGGAGTGCCAAAAGTGTCTTCCCTGCTACCACCTCAGTCAGTCTATAGTTTTGGAGGAGAAGTGTATAAACAGCTTTATGGCAATTCTTCTTCCTGTTGCTGAAAGAATGGGATGAAAACAGATGAGAGGAGAGGCTCCTTTCTCTATCACAGCTTCAAGCCTTACATACAGGAGTATGCTCATGGGGTTTTAGATTCTGTGTGTATGTGAAATAGTCTCCCAAGGAAAGCAGGTATGTCATACAGCTTGAAAATAGTAGAAAACATGATATGGAATAGTATGGTAGGAGATAAGATGCTTTTTATTCCCATCTGTGCTTCAGGGGTTGAATTGGCAGCAAATTCAAAAACCTTTACTAGGCAACAGAAAAGATCAAGAAATATACTATATGCATAGCAGGGCTCTGGCAGGAGGCAGTGTATGTCCTAACTGGATAATACAAACAGGTCTGGGGATTAACGTAGAGCATGTACGTTCCAAATGTTTTTTTTTCCTGAGATCTCATTCTATGTCAGTTTTTGCAGAGTCTTTGTGGACAGTGGGGTTTTGACCTCTAGTTAAAATGCCTTTGAATAGAGTTCTCCAGGAGAAGCCCCAACGCTCTATTATTTTTCTGGCACTCATTATTGTGTAACATATGGATGTGTCCCTCTGCGGAGGTTGTGTTGTCTGTCTCAGCTGCTATTCCACATTGATAAAAATACTGGTTCTCTTCTCACTTGTATATATTAACAGCTTGAGTGTAACTGAACATATATGCCACAGGTTCTGGAGACTTATGATCTCTAAGAGAGAAAAAATACCTCTGTTTGTTATGGTGTCTCTCATGTGGTTCCCTTGTGTAGCTGACAAAGGGGAAATTAGCAGATGGTGTAAAACTTCTGTAGCTATTAACAGGCAGCACTATCAATTCTATATATTTTTTCTTACTGCAGCTTTAGTCACCCCTTGAGTTTTTTAACCTTTCTCTTGATCTAGTGGACATTTTTGATAATCTGTCTTTTCCTCAGTTTTCTGTTTGTTGATGGGAATATGGCCATTCTGATATTAACAAACAAAATCTACCAAGCAAACAGAAACAACCAATCAAACCCCAAAGCCAATGCACAGGAGAAAGAAATAAATAACATCACATCTTTATAAAGTAATGCCCTCTGTCTGCTTAAACATATTAATGCAAGTTTGCTTCTGTTAATGTTGGTAATAGGCTCTTTAGCTAGCATTCTGTAATGCTGACAGCATTCACGGGGGGTATTGTACCTGCACACGTCTTGCCTGGGTTTGTCTCTTTTTTTCCTCCTTCTTTTCTCATATATGTATGTATATCAGGTGCAATATATGTTCCTCCCCCATTTTCAGATATGATGATAGAAAAGGGTTTTCAAGGCTAGTGATTAGCGTAATATTTTACGAAGAGTGGCTATGCAGTTTTGTATCTCATCTTTTTCTGAAACTGTGACCCATCCTAAAAGGTCACTGTTGAAGAGTGAATAAACGTAATAGAACATACTGGAAAGTAATTATTGGAAAGTCAACTTTCTCTTTCCCCAAAGTTGATTATATGCATTGGCTATACGTCAGCCTCTGTAGTACTTCTGTAAAGGTATTATCATACAGTGGTTATGGCTCCAAATGTATGTGTATTTTCTTCTTGTTATGAGAAGAAACATTTAAAATGGCAGAATAGCTTTTGTAGTGTATATAGGAGCTTTTAAAAAAGTAGTTGTATCTGTTACTAACCTGTCAAGAAAGCGCAACCCCAAAGATAACTGAACTGTGATTATCACTAAATTTGGGGGTGATAAAAGAGGCATCTTTGGAGAATGATATCTCACCTAATAAAATCATCAATTAATAGTAAAATAAATTGTACACAGTGAAGTAACAGCATAAGGGATACCAGTATTTAGTGTGATACTCATTTGGGTAGAAACATGAAAAATATCTTAATAGGTAAGCAGCCAAATACCAACTAAAAGTCAAAGAAGCTACAGAGTGTCTAAGGCAGGCGTTTCTAAGAAGCTAGACAGCAAATTCCAAGGGAATTGGAACAGGGCCTCAAAATTCAATACATTTTGATGCTGTTTGTAGAAAGCCATGTTTTATACTTGCACTTCGACTTTATGCAGACTTCAGTACCCTAATGGCTGTAGTAGCTGTCTTTCACAAGGATTTTGAACACACACATTGAACCCAAGCAACAGCCTGAGAGTGGAGTCTTCCCTACTGATTACAAGCTGTGACGAAGTTAGAAGATACCAGGTAGATGAGATCCTGGCAGGATAATTGTATTTTGCTACAAGGCAATGTTGCAGCCATTGCTTTGATTAACTCCAGTCTCAGCAGTGGCCAAGTCCAGGAGATCTGTGCAATCCCATGGTGTATCTGCTGCATTTCCTTTCCCATACCATTTAGTTGGTGTCAGATTGAAAAAAATCACTTGCAGTGGAGCCTACAAAAATTTGCATACCAAAGAGTGAAAGTGTGTTGTCAGTGGTCTTCTGCACACTGACAAGCCTGCCACTAACTCAGCAGTACAGGATCAGGGCCTTTGCTGTCGGAGTCATGCTGTACTGTGTTGTGTCTTTTGCTGTATTCAACTGGGAGCCTTTGTTATGAGCACTCTTAGCCTTGTGATTTTAGATGCATCTCTTAGAACAGAAAAAACCCCAAACTCATAAATCACTGTTAGTAAAAGCCAGAACAGTTTGCTCTGCATAGACAGAGTCTTGTGTGTAATAGCATATACAAGCTGTCTCTGCCTTAATGGATCCTGTCAAGTTGCTCTCTATCATTCTTGGTATTATCATCCCCCAAACAGTAATGGTAAAATACATTACAGACTTAAAGGACACTTTTCATCCCTAAAGTTTAGACTGTCTCTTCCTTAGAATGTCACATTCTTTAGTATTTCATTTTCAAAAGCACTAAAGTAAATTAGGGATATAGATCTCATCTTCAAAAGTGATATAAGGCCCTTAAAAAGTAGTGAGGCAGTTAGGTGGATTTTCCAAATCACTGTTACCCTTTCATGGTGTTGCAAACACAAAAGTTTTAGGGACTGAGGCTCCAAAGCTCAAGCGACTGATGTGGAAAATCTTGTGAAATGTGTGTGTGCATACACATGTGTACAGAGAGAGAGAGAGGGGTTTTTTTGAGACTACTGCATTGGTATGGCAGCTGAGAGCCCAAGTGAAGTGCTGGGTGCAAGGGGATGCTCTGGAAGACTGCAGAAGTTCACTGGAGAACATCAGTCCTGAAAATACCATGCAGTTCTCCTGACCTCTTCAAATGTGTGGTGGAAAGCAGCCACTGAACCATGGCATATGGCAAAGCCAGTATTGATGCCACAGTAGTCCAGTCTATCTTTGTCTTTCAATTGCATGGCTTTTTTTCATTCTTAGTCTATGAGGGAGTCAACAGGATGTCTCTGTGCTCAGTGCAGAGCGGGTATGAAAAATCCCTACTAAAGTATAACATGGCCTTGAAAAGAGACAGAAAAGTAGGCATCATCGAGTTCTCTCCTTACTCCTGTACAGACAAAGCAAAACCTAGTTTCTTTTTACCTATGGCAGGGAAAAAGAGTGCAATTATGATATTTTTGCAATGTTTCTGTCACTTAAAGAAATAGTAAGTAGCAGGCAAAGTGCTCTTTCTCTTGGGGACCAATTACTTCAGGGAATTATATGCACTAACATTGGCAAAAGTCTCTCAAATAATAACTACTGTGATCAAAATGTTAGTGTAAGGCCGAATACCAGAGAGTGAAAAGAAGGCCAACAGCTGCATGCGGTAAAAAGAAGAATGTGCTTCTGCTCAGGGAGTATTAGTGGCTCCACTGACACACCTGCTGCTTGGTAGGACTTGTTTCCTTTACAAAATAACCCTGCCAATGACCACTGAAAAGGCTTGTGATTATTTCCATTTTTCAGTTCTGGTCTGTAGCTGAACCTCAGACTGAACAGCAGCACTGCCTGACATTCTCTCTTGATTTGAAATCATCACTGTTGATAGCCTATTGTACTCCCAGCCTTATTTATTGTGAAACTCTTGGTGTGCAGGTTCAGAAGGCAGTTATCAGTGCAACATCAACCTCTATCAGTAAGCAATGATGCCTCTTAAAATTTCAAAACAGGTGAAGTTGCTAAGTGAAGGAAGGTAGTGTTGACTTAAACAGCCAAGGTGCAACTGTGTGTGTAACAGTGTGAGTGTATTGTTAAAGCCCTGGACAGACAAAAGAAGAATTCTACCTTTACAAAACAAACAAACAAACCAAAAAAACAACAAAAAAACACCCCACCAAAAACCCCCACACCAGCAGGAAAAAAACCCAAAAACAAAACCACAAGGCATTTTGCAAAATGATTTTGTTTTGGGATGCAAAATTGCCCTCAAGTTACCTGAAGAGGAAGGTGCGAAGAGCCTCTTCATGCATCCATAAAGTACCAGACTTACTATAGCGTTGCTTTGTGCACTTAGGTACAAGTAGCATCTCATTCTTTTATGTGAAACCAGAGCAGTGGTGATATGTTTGGGTTCTAGACCTATCTCAGCCTCAGATAAGCATGAATTCATAACTTCTGCTTCCCAGAAAGGGACCACAGGCTCTGAAGGTGATAAATGAAACTGAAGAGAACACTTTGCTTTTGAAGCAAAGCTCTTATCTCACTAGAATTATAGCCTCATAGAATCATTCAGGTTGGAAAAGACCTTTGAGATCATCAAGTCCAACCATTAACCCAGGGCTGCCAAGTCCATTGCTAAACCATGTCCCTAAGCACCACATCTACGAGTTTTTTAAATGCATCCAGGGATGGTGATTCTACCACCTCCTTGGGCAGCCTGTTCCAATGCTTCACCACCCTTTCAGGGAAGACATTTTTTGTAATATCCAACCCAATTCTCCCCTGGCACAGCTTGAGGCCATTTCCTCTTGTCCTGTTGCTTTTTATTGGGGAGAAGAGACCAACCCACATCTGCCTACACCCTCCTTTCAAGTAGCTGTAGAGAGCGAGAAGTTCCCCCTGAGTCTCATCCAGACTGAACCCTCTCAGTTCCCTCAGCCTCTCCTCACAGGACTTGTGCCCCAGCCCCTTCCCCAGCCCCCTGCCCAGCTCTGGACACGCTCCAGCCCCTCTGCATCCCTCCTGACATGAAGGGCCCAAAACTGAACACAGGATTTGAGGTGCGGCCTCACCAATGCCAAGTACAGAGGGACGGCCACTGCCCTGGTCCTGCTGGCCACACTGATTCGGATATGAGCCAGGATGCTGTTGGCCTTCTTGGCCACCTGGGCACACTGCTGGCTCATGTTCAGCCGGCTGCGGACCAGCACCCCCAGGCCCTTTCCTACCGGGCAGCTTCCCAGCCGCTCTGCCCCAGCCTGTGGCACTGCGTGGGGCTGGTGTGACCCACGGGCAGGAGCCGGCATAAAGAACCATCCTGGGGTGAGGAGGGCCTATCCAACAAGCCCTGGCCTGTTCGGGCATTGTTTGTTTGGCAGATTCTGACATAGGTAGAATCCCTCAAACTAGGGTCAGGATTGATTTTCTTCCACTGTCACAAAGTAATTTGTTGTCACTGGTGACAAATATGCCTGTCTGATGTTTTGCTAACCTGGCAGGGCCAGCGCAGCTGAACGCGGGGTGTCAGATTCTTCATGGTGCATTTTCTGCAGAAGTGTTTACTAGGTCCAATCAGCTGCATTTGTCTGACAGCAGCTTTTGTGCAGATAGATACAGGATATAACCAGTGTGCTAATTTGGTCCTGACTTTCATTAATGCAGCTGGATAGTGAGGAAAAGCCTGGGTTACCACTCATGTTCCAGATTCAGTTGGCAGACATGAGAACACATCTTACTTGCTGAGCAAATTTGAGTCTGGAAATCTCTAAAGCATGGAGCATGAATTCCAAGAATTGTTTTTTCCAGCCACTTTTCAAATTAAAGCTGTATGTTGGTGTTTACATTGAAAGTTTCCCCCTGGGGTTTTAGCTGTAATAGCATTTGCTGGCTCTTTTTTTCCCATCTGTAGGCTGAGATTAATGTGCTATTATGTCACATTTTTCAAATGAATTGATTTAGTAGTTTAGCATAAAACATTGAATTTTATCTTCCCTCATTAGTCACACTCATCTGCCATTGCCCTCCTAAACATGGTCCTACGCAATGTATACCAGGAGAGCCAGCTGGGCTGATTGTGCAGTTTGCTAGAGCAGAGCATGAGTGCTACAAGAGGTGCACTCTGTGAGTAATAACCCAAGCTGCCAAAGACAAATTCACATTGTACGGTCTCTTTCTTCATCTCTTCTAATGTCACCCTTTGACATTAAGCCTGTTGTTGAGAAAACACTGTTCACGTCTTGGGCAAACATTAAAGATAAGCTTGAGTTTGAATCCTAAGCTGTCAGGATAGACTTCTGCGCTCTTCCATAGGCAGCCTAGTGGGAACTGCAGAATATGGCACAAAGGATCATCTTGTACATCTCTTCAGGTGGGTGGCAGCTGAACAGAGTGGTCAGAATCTGATAGGAATGTAATGTAAATGTAATGCATATCTTGTAAACCAAGACAGTGTCATGACTCCAGGTGACTTGGAATAATGCCATTATACACTACATCTTCTGCCAAAGTACGGGCAAATCGATAATTTTATCTACAATTAGAAGACCTCGCATTTTGTTCTCCTAAACCAGTCTCATTTCTAGAGGATTAGTTACCCCGAATTTTCTGATAGTTTCTGATATTTAATACAGTCAACAGCATTAATAATAGTTTTAACCCTTTAGGATTTTGTTATTGAACTAATACAGGTTTTTAATTATTTTTTTTTAATTGGGATTTTAATGTACTCTTGAAGCTATTTCTTACTGACCATGTAATGGTATTTTAGAAACAATACATAGAGCAAACTGCAATTTAACTTGAAGAGGACTTTCATTCAGTCCTTTTTGGCTAAACTCAGCTTTCATGCCCAAGTTAGCATGTCATCTGTACTACTATATAAGTATTATATTAATGTTGAAATAAATGACAAAAGTTATCTGAAGTCATATATAATCAATAGACACAATAATTTGACTTTCCCACTCATTAAAAAAATGCTTATTTTTTAGTAATCTCATACTCATCCTATTTTCACATTTTCAGCACTGAGTGATATATGAGATGATATAATCTAATACAATAATACTTCCTGTCATGACTGTTTTTAGCAAAATAAAATTCTCTGTGCCAAATAGGAAGCAGATATAATTACAGTAAAGACCATATTTGTCACTGAAAGTCCTTTGTGTATTCAACTATAGAGACCAGGATTAAATAAAGTGCACAGGATTGTGTGCAAAAAGGATTTGTGGACTAGTTATTTTATTTAGTACCCAAAATTCAATAACCATTCTATAAGAACAGAGCAAAGCATGAATCTTTTCCCAGATCTATTAAAATCTGAAGTCTGAGTCCTGGAGACACTTTGTAGGTAGTGTGGAATGTCATGAGACTTGATTCTCTATTTATGTAAGTAACCATGTCTTCAGTTTGTGTAAGCTGAGGATCATGCTCAAAAGGTGTAGTCATGAGAACAGATGTTTCCAGGGTAAAGAGGTCTAAACCAGATGATCTTTAAGCTTTTAAACTCCATAGCTCCATATATGGAACATCTTCATTTCTTGGTAAGACATGTTTTTGTTTGTAGTGCAGTGCATCTGTGTTAATATCAAAAAGCGTTATGGAGGAAGTACTTACGGAGGAAACCCAGCAGAGTTCTTGTTCATGGTGACAAAAGGATCAGGCTAGCATAAGAGAACAAAACATGCAGAGACACAAAATCAGATGCAGGGGGTTTTTTTGGAGAGGTTTTTTTCCCACATATCTGGAAGAACAAAAGCCTATGCAGAGGCACTTCTACTAGTGAAGCAGTGGTCCTTTTTGCCGTCCATGATTCCAATCAGGGATTTGCTGGTGAAACAACATGTGAGTTAGGTAGGTTGGTAGTGGAGCTGTAGGAGTGAGTTGTGTCTGCTGTAGGTTAGACTTGTATTCCACTGGGCTCTCCAGGCTTCCCTACGGGTCGCAGAGTTTCCTAGAATTTTTCTGGTGTTGTGGCTGCAATCCATATGTCTCTCCTGAGCACCCTGGCAGAATGAGGTTGTTTCTGTAGTTGTGCCTGAGACAGGGAAATGGTCCTGTAACCAAAATGGGACTTTTATAGACTATTTCATGGCACCCATAAAGGCATATAATGAAAATGAGACTTCTCTACTGTTTAAAATGGCTAACACTAGTCACTTCTGAATTGATTTTTTCCCTCTGATAACGTGTCATGACTTCCTAGGAATCATAAATTGCCTAAAGAATTTGCACCAGGTCATGCACTAAAGTTCACTCTGAAGTTAGGTGTCCTGATTCTTCATTTCTTCTTCTGAAATTCATCCAACATCATTGCAGCAAAGCAAAGAGAAGAAGCTACCCAAACACTCTCCTTTTCTGACATTCTGTTCTCTATCAGGGTTATGAGCCATTACAAGTACTAAAAGCCTGTAAAGGACTTTCTGTTCCAGCAGATTTGGTACACAGATGTTGTGTACAGGTTTTTCTGTAATGAACATATAAAAACTTTGAAGCGATATACACCAGTGTTTCATCTGTTCTTACTGGGTAGTTCCAATCCTGGGTTGTGGCTGAAGCTTATTGCAAGACTCTCATGCATTCATGAGGACCAGGATCTGGCCCTGTGCATGCTTACCTTTTTCTCTTCCTCAAAATAGTAGTTAACTAATCAAGAGGCAAAAGCTGTGTGTGGTGCTTGGACACTTACAGGGTACATGGAGATTTTCAGGGCTTGCATACCTTGTGTGTATTATGTTACGTTACGTGTAACAGGCGTTGCACATATGTAACGTACACAACATGCCACAACTTTCCAAAGAACCTTTTGTTCAAATAACTACCAATGGCAGACTCAAATCATCATTTGTGCTTAGATGGATCCCACTGGCTCCAGTGAGAGGCTCTAGAAGCTGTCAATACTCAAAAATTGGCCCAATGATACAAGTTCAGGAATGAGCCAGCAAGTTGGATTCACATAGAATCAGTTTTATTGCCAGGTAAGAAATTCATATTAATATAGTGAATACATATGTTTACAAATAAACATTCTTAAAAAACAAACAAACATTTTATTGTAGGAAGTATTATTGGTATCATAAACTCTGTAGTTAACAAGTATTAACACGGGTTTACTTACAGAACATACAGTTACTAAAATATTTCCACATAAAATATGCTCAAGTTACACGAAACCTGTGTGAATTAGAGTGCAGCTTTAATGTGTATCTAAAGCATATGGATCAACAGCAACATTCCATAAAGGGTCAAATTAAGTCAGCCAGTTGTGAAGGCAATAAAGATTAAAGGAATAAAAGTACGATAGTGGAGAATCTGGGTTGTGTGCAAAGTGTTTGTCCCGTGGGCTTTGTCCACTTCTGATAGTCTTAAAACATATGATCATACAATTTAGCAGCACGCTTATGGAGAGATGCCGGTGCTCTCAGGATGCAAATTAATCTCAATATAGCTTAAAAAATGGTCTCTCCATTTAACCACATTTCAAATTCTCAGCCCTTGCATCCTTGACTAAGAAGAAGCACTGCCAGTCAGTTGAGTACAGTAAGATATGCCACTTCCAATTCTTCTTACAACGTACCAGTTCTCACTCCTCCTTGCATACTCCTCCAATTCTAATCTCCAGAAGAATTGACAGCTGGTGAGAACGCAACTGTAGTAAGATAGCTAGTTAGGATTTAGTCGAATGACTTGTTCTGGGGGAAGGGCAAGAATTTAAGTGAAAGACTGAGTGCATTGCCTGCAATCAGGCTGTTGCAGCACCGCCATCCCATCTCAACTGTTTATCTCTTTGTGGACATGCCGAAGCCTTTACAGGCCCAGGACTGCGAGTCTACTACCAGTGCCCTATTCAAGAGTGCTTTTACTCATATGAACAAGGCAACCTGCTCATCAGAACCACAGTCAAGACCAGGAGTCCAATTGTTTGTTTAGTTTAAACCCAGATCTCTTTGACGTTTGAGGCTAGTTCATTAACCTCTTCCACCAAATAGTCCACCAAGAGGGAACGCCACTATAGAAAGCCAAACGAGAGAGACAATATACCATATAACATTTAGTTGAACTACAAAGAACTACCATGGCTAAAAGCAAATACAAAATGAGAGACTAGAGGAAAAATTTTAAATTGGAAAAATGGAGGGGCCAACTAAAGAGTCTTGACTGTGCAACTGTTGCATGGAGATGTAGTCCATTTTCCCTTTGGGACAAACAGAGGAGGCTGAGCAGGGCAGAACCCTTGTCATCCTTAGTGAAACAGGAGGAAATAGCTTAAAGGAATGGAGGGTCACTTTGAGAAACAAGACTGTCATTGAACAATAGTAATACAGTAAAGGCACCACCCACGCTTAATTTCAGTCTGAAGCAGTTGAAGATAGGCAAAACATTTAGGTGAAGAAAAAGTCCTGACAGTCTGCAAAGTGAGAATTGTTACCATCTGCCTGAAAACAGGAGGACTGAGAGGGAATTTTCTGATGCCCTTATTCCCCCAGCAGCTTTCTGTGTCATATGATATGTCTCTTCTTATATTGGAGGTTCCCAGAAATTTTAAATCAAGTGAAGTAAACTGAAATAAAATCTTCTGTTTGTTATCATCCTGCAGAATTCTCTATTAGCCAGAAAGGTCCCATATGCTCTTAATCATAACAGTCTTCATAAATTCCTTGTAAAAGAGTCTTTTCCCTTATTGTATATATATTTTTTGCGCTTTCTATAGGATGGGTGTGAAAGTACAATAATAGCTGTTACGGGTTGTACCAAGGTGTTTGCTCTTGGCTTTTCACAGGTCTAATGATTATTAATAGGTTTTATACAAAATTCCTCTCTGAAATAATATATTACAGTATATTGTTCTCTCTTTCTTCCTCTGTCTCAAGGCAGGAACATAGTGTAACTGTTTAAGCAGACATAAAGTTTCTCTAGATTGTGCTACTTCTCATCATGGATTTTAGTTTCAAGTAAAAAAATTTAGTCACAAGGGTTTGTGTTCCATTGTGAAATACAAATGGAGTTTATAATTCAACCTTCAGTGTGTATTGCTGAATGGTATTAACCCACTCTTCGGCCTACAGTTGGCTGGATACCAAGAGTGTCCAGGTGGAAGTTCCTTCCTTCCGTTTCCTTTTTTTTTTATTTTATATTTTTTAATTTATTTTTTTGCCTTTCAGTTGAGTGTTTGTGGTGTGTGTGTGTATTTGCGTGTGGTTTTTAAAGAATTTCATTTAAAAAAAAAAAAGAAAAAAGAAAGGACGACAAACTCAAACAGTTACTTCTGTCTTGCTGTTAGTTATGAAGTATGGCTGTGGGCCCAGATAATGCTGGCTCCGAGTTGTCAGCGGGTCGCTTAACGTTGGGTTTGCCATACCATGCTTCCCCTTGTTTGTGTATGCTTGCCGTCTAAGAGACTGGTCATTGGGATCCCAGGTCTTGTAGTGGGAATTGTAACCTAATGGGTGTGTGTGGATCTTTGCCATTTTGGATTTCTGCCCGTTCTGTTTGGTTAGGCCACTGTCGATGGTGTAAGCTCTGTCTTCATCTAGGCGCACTGGATGGAGTGGCAGGCTCCCCTTGGCAGCAAGTTCTGCAAGATGTCGGCGTTTGGTGTAGAAGTCATCATTGACTTTGTCAGCTATTTGAATTTAAAAGGGGGAGGGACAAAAAAAATCAGTTGGACACAAGAAAACATTACGCCATTTACAGTATGACATGCACAGTTACATCTGTGGACTAGATACAGTTACAGGGACATCAGCAGGAGAAATCTGTGCCACCTCCCACCCCTTATTTTCACTCTGTAGTGGTTTTGGATGTCATTTTGCTGGGCTTTCAAGATATGCAGACAAAACCCTATTGCCCTTTAACAAAAGGCTGTCTCTGCCCCAAATCACTCAGGCCGTGCTGGTATTTACATTATGGGGACAGTTCCTATGAATGCTCATCTCACATAGCATGGGAAGTTTAGGAAGTGGTCAGAAGTGTACAGACTTTCTTGGAAATGTTGGGCCATCTTGGGCTGCCCTGCTGTATGACAGTACATCCCTTTAAATGCAATGTCTCATGCAGGTGTTTAACAAAGCCAGTTGTAAGGTCCAATGGTGTATGAGGTGGGCCCATTTCTGTTAAATAATGCCCTAGGGCAAAAGGAAGAATGGGATCTGTTCTTCTAAATGGCTGGAAGTTCACTAATGCTTTATAGGTCTGAAAATACCTTGGGTTGCCGAAGGCTAGGTATTTACCCTGTAATTTTACAGACAATGAAAATCCTCGGTTCCAGGTTCTGACGTTGTTTTCTGAGGCCAGTGCCACTAAGAAATACAGTAATAGCCCTGCCAACAAATACTGCATTGCAGTTCTCAAATTAGGATTTTGCCCTCTGTGATTTCCTAGTCATGTGTCTTCCAATGCATGCTTTTGCTCAAGTTTGTTGTTATTGCTGGCATTTATATGGCCTTGCTTAAAAGTATGAACCATGCTTAAGGAGCTAACAGCATTCTGCAGCAGTCCAGCAACTCATCTCGATTTTGAGACTGAGTATCAGACTTTTAAGGGGAGCTTAACTGAATTTAATTTTTTAAGGTCTTGCCTTTTATTTAAAGAGGGTTTATTTAACCCCTTCAGAAACCTGGATCTTGATTTAAGATAGTGCCAAGTACGTAGATCAACTAACACAGTGGTGTGTTAATCAGTAGTGGTGGGCTTTGAGTGTATGATTGTGTCAGCCTGGATTTAACTTTTGCAGTGCCCTGGCTAGATCCATCCATTTTTCTTGAAGCTATGCCATGTAAGGCTTCTCTGCAGAAGTCTTGTACATGTAGCTGTCTGTGCAGCTCAGCGCCTCTTGCCTTCATGATGAGTAGGCTTTTAATACCCTGCACTGTTTTTATTTTCCCTCTTTTTCTCCCCAGTACTGCTAGGAGGCTTTTGTTGCACTCTGAATTTTCCCCTTCTCTCTGGTTCTCAATTGGATCTTTATGCAAGGCAGTGAAATTGCCATGAGCACCACATTAATCTTCAAGATCAGGCTTCAGTTCTGCATTCCCATTGTCCCGGTCCCTCAACAGGGACAAATATTACCAAAAGCAGTTACTGTTTATCATCTCATGACATTTTTTGCATAATAACCGTGCGACTGGACTTTGCTCTTAAATCCTTAATTTTGTCATTGAAGAGGTATTTCCTTTTCAATGAACTGAAATTGCTCATCTGTGCTGTAAAATTAGGCTTTGTATGTTTTACCCATCTCCATCTGTCTCATTTTTTAATCGATGAGTGAATGCTTTTCTATAGCATACTGGTGTCTTCTGTTTTAAACAAATCACAGAATGTAGATAATGGCTTATTCTAATTTCAGTACAGAATGTGCAGTTGCAATTACTGATAGACCTGTAATGTGTTACAAAGAGAACTTGCTAAGTTCTGCTTTGATTGTGGGGTGAGTTGTTTCATTTAGAGATCTGTAATCTGAATAATCAAGAAGTTGTACCTGTTTCTCCTTGGAAAAGTTTTTCCAGTTCTAAATATGGCTTTTCCTTTTAATTTTTTAATATTCACTGAATGCCACAAAACAATACTATATACAAGTTGAATAAAAACAGGAGGGAAATGCAGTCTGTATTGATAATTTCTCATTAATCTGTTATCAATAACTGAGAAAAACAGTTGCAGAATAGGCAATGTGGATATCCACACAAGTATTTGTCTGTATAAATTTTTATATCAAAGGCACTGCAAGTCAGCTGGTAAGATTTCTGTATCGTATGACTTAGACCTCGCCTATACAGGAAAAGTCACGCTAGCTTATGTAGTTTATATTTAGTATAGTTAATTATTTTCAGCTCCTAATATAGATACATTTGCCTATTTCACATTTGAATTGGTTTAATTTGCATAGAAAAAAATAATAAACTAATCTCATGTAAGGGTTGAATAAAATTCTAAGTTTGTACTTTTATCTTAGTTAAACTATAGCAATTTGTCTTACATAACCAAGATCTTTGACGATCAGTTACAAGGTAAATTAATTCTGTTCACAAAGACAACAGTGGTGATGCAGTTATTTAAATAATGACCAAAATTTGCAGATATTTGCGTTGCCTGATTTTTCATGCCGTGTATCTCTTCTGCATGGCTAAGTGAAAAAGGCCACAACTAAAGCTACTTCCTTAGTTTCTTTTTATTTTTCTCACTCACACCTTTTCCCACGGCCAGCAATGGTTCTTGGTCTCTGAATTTTGTCAGACATTACGTATGTTACTCAGATCTCCAAACACATCAAGATCGATGTCCTCACAGAAGAGTAAATTGTATTACTCCTGCATATAAACAACACCCCCACTGTAAAAACTAAGCAAGAAAGAAATTGGCCTCACAAGTGCCTATGACACATCTGAGAGATTAATTTTGCTCCTGTTTATGCCACCTTATATGTAAGATTTTCAGCTCTTTATTTGTTTCTTATGGAAGATCATACAGAAAGTGGAATTATTAATTCTGTAAATATGGTTACATTAAAGTTGCTTTAACTTATTCAGTCCATAGTCCCTTCCTAGGCACATCCCAAGTGGTGTGTTGGAGAGAAAAAAACAGGCTCTGATCTGTAAAACCTCATCAGCAAAGTCAAGCAGAAAGCTGGCAAACATGACGAAGGGCTGATTGCACGTGTTTTGTGTGGCAGTGACAGTGTGGGGAGCTGCTGTTTGCGTTTGTTCTGATCAAATAATGGTTTGCAGGGTTTTGCCTGAGAATTTCGGATGTATGCCTAGGAGTTAAATGCTCAAAGTGAAAGCCAGGCTCTTTATCTAATGTTTTAACCTCTTTAAAACAGTTTTCTTTCGGCATGCACACGCAGGCTTACACCTAGGCACATGTACCAGGATTGAGTGGGGGAAAATACCATTGTAGCAAATAAGTAGCCAGAAAAGCATTAATAAAATCAAACTGTTCAATTCTTCAAAAGGGCTTTTGGCAAATCTTGAAGCAGTCCTCATTCTTGCGTACCAGCTAGATGGCTAGATTACAGGTTTTATAATACCAGTGTGCTATGCCCCAGAGTGAGTGACCTGATGCTAATATAGTGCAGAAACAGGTTTTTTCCTGATTTTCAAAGCAGAATATTCAGAACAGTAATACTGGGCATGGTTTTGTAATAAATATTTTCTCAAGAAAAGCGTATTTATAGTATCCTGATGCCAGCTACTTTAAAAATCAACAGTGAATCTCAGGAAGTTCATTTTAATTCTTAACCAGCCCCTATAAATACTGTGTGGACTTTAAACATGCAAAGAGACATTTTGGAGTTACAGGATGGATTTATTATGTGACCCTAGGTACATGACTCAACTTCCCTCTGCTTTGGTTTCACCAGCTGTAAAATGAGCTGTTAACACATTGGAGGAGGTAGTTAAGTGTTATGAAGTTTAATTGCTATTTGTAGAGTATACTGAGTTTTCAGATTAAAGGTGCTATAGAAGTGCCTTTTGCATTTGCTTCTGTATATAAATCAGTAAAATAGGATTTAAAGGTATCACTGTCATGTTTGCAAAAGTAGTAAAGAATTAGAATTGCAAAATTGCCAAATGAACAATAGAAAAGAAGGGCTTTAATTCTGAGTGTTATTCTTCGTGTTCCCTCCCTCCAGTCTTGGCAGCTAATTATAAGAATGTTCTCAGTTTCAATATTTTTGTAAGGTTTTTACTCCTTTAAGTTAATGCACCCACAAATTTAGTTACTGTTGTAGCTGTTCATCTGGAAAAAAATGTTGAAATATGATTTTTTTTCCAACCTGTGTGCCTGGGAGGGGGGAGAACTTGGGCTTTTGTTCCTGCTGTGCATGAAATGAATAACTGAAAAAATATAGAAACAGTGTCAGGATCAAAAGCAGGGCTTCTCCCTTCCAGCTGAATACCTTAACTATTAAGCTAAAGAGATACTTTATCTTCTTTTGTCTTTCTAGACTAATAAATCTTGAATTTTCTTCTGCTCCTCAGCACAAGTTCATCAGGATGTGAGTCTGGGTGGGGACCATCCTACCAGAAGCTGGGATGCACCTTGCTGGGGTGGGGAAAGTAGATTTAAATCCCACTTAGTTGAAGCAGTTATACAACCATGAACCTTATCTTCTAAAAGGTGTATCACTCCTCACCCTTAACTGAGTCCAACAATGCCTTAAAGAAAGTGACCACAACTGTTTGTTTTATTTTGATCTAAACTTTGCCAGTATCAGTGTTAAATGTCGCAGATTGGGACCCATGCCTTATTCCTTGAATTCTGATTTCGAAAGGAGATGGCTACCAAGCTGCTTGGGATAGCAAGGTTATGGGAATGCCTAGGAGAACTTCAGTGAGTTTAGTCTCATTTAGATGAGGTGGCCAGAAAGCAATGGGCTTTTGGTGGTATGTTTTGATTCAAGTTTCACCATTCTGCCTAAATCTTCACTAACAGACAAGATTTAGTCTTTTGCTGATTGATGACAGGCCATGACCAAACTTGGAAGTTTCACATATTTTTCATAATCCACAGTTATATAACAAAAGCATGTAAACCAGTGAGTTGTTGCTAAATATAGAGTAAATTATATGGAGTAAATATATAGTAAGTTATAGAGTAAATACCATGGATGAAAACATGTTTTCTTGAAAATCAGTGGCAAAAATCCTTGTGGCTGTAACAGGGCTGGAATTTCTCAGTGCACTTATTTGAGTGCAAGTTGTCTGTGCTAAGAAGTGGCCCTAAAGCTGTGTAATATTGTCCTGCTCCCTAAGCTAAGCAGTCTTCAAGGTGGCTGTGTAACCACTTTTGGCATAAAGTTGTGTGAACATGCATTAGCATCGTGTAATGCTTTCTTTTTCTTGTAAAATACTGCAGTTAAAAGCATTCCTGTGTAGAAAGTACAGCTACATAAGGAGATCCTGGGTAATTCTGAAGTAGTGTTTTTTACTCTCTTCCTTGTTGACAATCCTCTTATCTTTGTGGGTCCATAAAATGGCTCTGAATTCTTGCACCACTTCTTACAGCTATGGGAGAAGTGTAGAATCATAAAAGACAATTATGTCCTACAGATTCTGTGAAAGTAGGCACCTAGGAGTGGGAAGAAACCTCTGAAATGAGAGAGGAGAATCCACAAAGGAGTGAGGTCATATAAAAGCTCTAAAGACATTAAGAAAAAAAAAGCTTCAGCGAGAGCTTGCAGTCACAGTCAGAAGATACAAAAATACATAGGGAACCCTGGTTGTCACTAGGTGCTTCACAGAATTGTTTGTTATCTGAACGTATTTTAAGAACTACTTTGTGAGCTGCAGAGCTTTATTCTAGCCACAAAGAGATTGTATTTCAAATTTAGGGCTAGAGATACAGAAAGCAAGTCAATGGAAAGTGTTGGGGGACGGCTTAGCAATGAAAGGATTACAATGGCACACCAGATAACAGCCAAATTACACTAGCTGCCTATTTGTAGATTTTTTTCTGTGTAACAGTAAAGCTAACCCTATGTAATATTTAACAGTTTATAACAAGGCTTTGCTTCTAAAGCCATGACTTTGCTAAGACTTTCAGGTAAGTGTAGTTACCTGGAGCTGGGGGACCCTTACATGTCCCTCTCTAAGTAATGAAAGTGAAAACTCAAGGAAAGACAGAAGGGTCACGAATCCTGGCTCAATGACAACACAGGAATTTTGCCCAGGGAAATACTAGGTGGCTGCCTTTGGTGGTGCTGTTGTGGATCCTGTCTGATTGTGTGATTGCTTATTCATTTGCTTTTCTAAGCTGTCATTGAAGACAATATGTTCAAAGGCTTCCAAGATAACAAGCTAACTCTATGGGAGAGCTTTTGCAGTTCATTTGAAAATCATTTTTACACTAGCACAAGTTTTTTTCTTGGGTAAGAGGGAAAAACTAGCATGGACTGAGTTCATATTAGCTGTTGCTAGGTATTAATTTGATTCAATAAATTAACTGAAAATTGTGTTCCATCCAGTAAAACAAATAACTAATGACCTATTTTTTGAATGAAAGGATTCATCAGGCATCATGGAGCATAGAATTTGCTTTGCATAACATGAAATCTGTTGGAAAATAGAATACAGCTAGATGTTGCAGGTAGACATGATTCTGTTCATATAATGCCAGCAGTGGATAGAACGAAATGATAGCTCTGTGTGTGGCCAAGAGGAAGGAATATAGCTACTTCACAGTTGGTGACTGGCTGTTCCCACCTCATGGGCACTGGCCTGGCTGTGTATAAGGTGGGGCAATTTTAAACCATGCTGAATTCTAAGAAAGGGCAAAGGCCATTTTAAATAATTTTTGCATCCCTCCTTCTCCATTCTTGTACTGAGCTCTCAGAATGCAGAATTCAGCCTGTGGGCTGCAATGCATTGATTTCTGTTCTAGATATTTGCCTTTCTTCCCCCAGAAATTCTAACACCAGTTTGTTTTTATTTAAGATGTTCTGCAAAGGAAGAAAATATTTTATGTCTGTGGATTCTTTCTCATGGTTTTTATTCACTATTGCTGATTCAGGTAAAGAAAAATACAAAATGCATAGAACCACCCATGAATTACTTTCGTAGCTTAGGTAGAACCTACTTTCTGTGATTCCTGTCCTTGCCATCTTTACCACTTTATCTGTTTACTCAGTTCTTACATTGATCTGGACAGATACCAAGCATGAAAAGACATATTATATCAACCTTTTCTTCTGCAGTCATTGTTTGAAAGGAGCTTGTCCACCTCCAGACACCAGATTGCATTTTGTTTTCCCAGCAAAAAAATTCTACTTTCATGATATCAGACATGATGAAACACAAATATGTATGTCCAAACATTTCTTCTCATCTGTTGACTACTTTCATGACAGTTTCTGAAAGGCTGAAGAGGCCAGAATATTTCTGGGTTTTGAAATGCATTAGGAATGGTTTAGAATAGGAATGTAATCAGACTTGGTAAGCAGAGCCTTCAGTCTCAGCAATGTTCTCTTTATCCACTACAGGCAGCAAATGCTGCTGCTTGTCTGGGAATGCTAAGACATAATTTGATTAACTCCTCAGGCATCAGTCATCATATGTGGTACCTTATGTACCGTGTTACAGTTCCCTGGAACACAAGAGTAGCCACGTGTCCATCAGCAGAAGCACCCCTCTTCTGACAGCGTGCCAAAAAAAGCACAGCGCTGCAAAGTCTATTTTTTCTTTTTCTTTTTACAAACATTTTATTTACTGTGTAAGTTTAGGCAGGTTTCTCCTTGGACATGTAAGACAGCTTTTCCGGTTGGGCTTTGTATATTTGGCTGCCTTGATTTACAATTGATTGCAACATTTATGATTCAATTTTGTAGAGTGCAGCAGGGATACCATGATTTGGGTTTGGTCAAAATACTCAAGACATACACACATTGTACCTAATATAGAGAACAATGACACACACAATGGTTGTGTCTAACCAGTGTAAAGAATACTAGAGCTTTTCTGATTTACCAGAATTAGTAATTTCTGTCAACCTGAAAACAAATGATGGCTACGTCATGTTAATTAACATTAAAATAGTAAATGTTTTCAGGAGACCTGAAATATGTTGCATGCAGATAGACAAAGATCACACTATGTTACATCCTCAAGTGATTTAATGTTTCAAATTCAAGCATCAAGATGTTAAACTGCTGGTACAGTATCATGTAATGAATGGTAAACTTGAGAAGGAAATAAGATTGTCAGTTCTATTCTTGAACCAATGGATGAAATTGTAAAGGAAGTCTAAGGGAATTATGTATTCAAATCTTTGGCACTTTGAAAATGCAGCTAGTGGCTGTCCTGTAACTGTAAATCTATTTTTTCATTATTTTTTTTCCTAAAGGCCTCTAAGCTCATGTCCTTTCATGGCATCTACAATTACAAATATATATGAAAAGGTCTGCTGTGAAATATTTATTTTGTTTTATCTCATTTAGGCATATTTATCACTTTGAGTTTTATTAGAAACCTTATATATGGTAAGAAAACTTGCCTTTTGAAATAGAAACTATCTAAGGAGTCATGCTGTCATGCTTAGCTTCTGAATAAAGCATGACTGCGGCATAAACTGATTATAGGAAATGAGGGTTTGGCTTGCTTTCTAAAAATGCTGTCCAAAGCCAAAGAGGTTAACACTTAGGAGACTTGCTTAAAAGGCTTCTTCTGCTTCTTCCTTCAGTTATCTTGCTTGCTTTTTCACTGGGTAGTTTTTAATGCTTCTCAGGCAAATCAGGACAAATCTGATTGTGTCAAAAGCTCACAGCAATGCTTTCATACATGAACAATAATATGGAATTGTTTGTAACCTTTTTGGTTGGGGAGGACCTTCAGTTTGTTTAAGGGCAGGGCTTCCTAACTATTCCAGGAGCACCGCTTCGTTGTACATTTGCAGAGAAACTGTGCAGCCATGTGCAATAACAGGCCCTAGTACCGCAGTCAGTAATTCAGGCAGTCCACACACAGCAGCGTGCCTTGCTCCTGGGAGTGGACCGCAAACCAGGTAGACTGTCCTGGCAGGCTGCACACTGAGTAGTATGTGGGTCACGTTGGAAAAAAATTCACGGTGTTCTGCAATGTGATTCAGCATCTAAAAATGTGTGTTTGTTTTTTCCTTAAGGTGTCAATTTATCTTATTTAATGTTGACTGAAAAAGCTGTTATATTCCTGACCACATTTATTTGTAATAACTGTTCTTAGCATGAACCTAATTTCATTTTTTTCACACATCCCTGTTGGCATTCTTCTGTGTTCTGAATTTCATTTTCAGTTTTAATACTTTTTATTAGATGTGTTTGGGTCTTTTAGTATACTGCTGGTTATAACTCTTAAACATATGTCTCAATCAGCTACAAATACTTCTAGTTGTGATGATGTAGGAAGCCGCATGAGAACCCAGAAGACCCTTTTCAAGTCTCTAAATGCCTAATTAAGACGTGTTTTTAGTGCTGAAATAAACCAGCATTTTTCTGGCTTTCAACTGACATCATACTAGATTTATGTTATTTTTTCTGTGTATGAATGAGGCCTAAAGGCTTTTTGAATTGCACTGGTTAAATGAAAAAGGTCCTAGTGATGTAATAACTATTTTTTGAAGGAGTTATTTTTATTTGGTCTGTTTCTTAACTGCTATAATTTTAAAGAATTTTTAGCAATCATTCTGGATTGAAGTTGATTTTTATTTTTTTTTTTCAAAATTAACTGTGGCATAAGTTGTTTCTATTAGAAACCTATCTTTTCTATTCTTTTTGCCAGAAGGAATCCTTTTCAAGAGAGAGTTATTAAGCAAGAGAAAAAGAAAATCTAGGAAGTAATTACATAGCCGTACATGCACACATTCGGTTCTGTTTTTTCTTGTCCTTCTCTCCCTGTCTCCCTCCTATTAGACTATGTGGCATTTGTATTATTAGTCTTGTGCATAATTGCCAGAGGTTTTCAAATCAGATTTGTGTGTCAAACTGGAAAGAAATAGTGTTCTTTGGCAACTGCCAAACTTCCACTGTCAGAAGAAAATCAGTTTCATAAGGTTTTTATAGATATTGGCCAAACCCAAAGGCAAAGCAGAACTAATGCCTGCTCTGAACAGATCCCTCTGAACAGCCTTCACATAAAGCAAAAGCATTTGTGTCTGACAGACAGTCAAGGAAGAATCAGTAATGAATCTCTCTTCAATGAATATTTAATCATGCACACACACACATAAGACTTCTGCCATATCAGTGTTCAGCTCCCACCTCTACCTTTTTATCCAGGAATTGCAATCATAACCATCACTTGTGAAAATGAGAACCAAAAGCACTGTGCTGCAGATCTTCCTCCCCCACTGTAGCAGATCCCTTGCAAGGGAAGGTGAACTTTTTGCAGGAGCACCTTCCATAGCCTAGAAAGCTTTGCAAACTTTGCACTATAAAACCTACCAATTGTACTTAATATTATCATTAGGATGGGACAGACTGATATTCTTGTAGTGATTTTTTTGATGCTATAATATCATAGCTACTATATATCAGATTCCCTACCCCCCAACTTCTTTTTTCCTCTTATCCTTCTTCAAATAAGCTGTCAGGGAAGGACTTTCAGAAAAATTAACTGTGCATTACAAATCACGTTACTGCTCTTCCTCCTTCCATGCCTCAAGCCCTTTGTTATTATAGTATGAGTGTGTAGGAGTAAAGCAATGATCTCTGTGGCTTTTATCTGTGTAATTTCTCTCTTAAACACATTTACTGTCTTTAGAACATCATTTGCAGAACCAAAATAGCAGAGAGATAACTGCTGCTATTTATATTATATTGTTAATAAGGGATTCATTCCTATCAGTTGTCTTACTCTTCTTACTTGGTATTCATGGGTAATTCTGAAGAACATCACACTACTGCTGTTGACATATACCATGTACAAAGCTGGAGAGTATTAAAGCTTTTGAGATTTTGATTTCAGTTAGACCCCAAAAAAGGATTATTTGCTTAAGTAAACTTGACTTGCAATAATGTAATCCTCATACCTGTTTAAAATTACAGAGACAGACCTGAATGTTCATGTCACAAACACTGTAAATGCAACAGACTTGAATGAAATACTTAAAAGTCTGTTATCTGCATGGAGATATGAATCTGCAGGCAGATTCTGATGTATTTAAAGAAATAATACTTTCATACAAAATTAAAACCCAATGTGAATCAGTAGAACTATGGGAAAGAAAGTACAAGTATAGGAATTGAAGTCTGTTTCGCACTGAGTTTGCTTCCCAAACCCCAAATTCTTAAATTTATTCCAGAATTAAGCATATTGATCGTAGTAGGATTTCAGAGTTACACTCTCTGCCTTCACTTCATTATTCTTTGGTGGGTTCTTGGGAAAAAATAAATCAAAATCCTACCTTAAAAATCTACCTTTCATTTTTCACCTTTTGATTTTTAAGAATAAAAAATCCTGGATCAATAATTATAACCTGATTTATATTTGGATATTGTCAGCATAAAAGACTACTTAATAAATAAAAGTGCTCCCTGAAAGCCTTTAGTTAGAGAAACTGTTTATTTAATTCAAGAAAATTATCTTCAGTACTTTTCCCCAGAATTAATTCAAAGCTAACATTTTGAAATCATTTAGAACTTCACTTCCATGTGCTGAGTTTAAAACATTTTCTAACTACTGCAGGTATTTAAAAATGGTAATGAGCTCAAGATATATTCTTAAAATCTCAGTTAATTTTTTGAAAAACATCTATGTGTGGATTTGGGTCACCTGTAAGTTATAAGTTTTGATCATTTTGTACTTCTGAGAACCACTTGCAGGATATTACATGTTGAGCACCTGTATGAAACTTATGATAACCTGTAATAAACTTATTGCAAAGATATTGCTGTAAATGACCTGCACAGCTAATAGTTCAGGATGGAAAAATCAGTGGAGTATGTTCAGAACAACTAGTACCATTGATATGTAGGCTCAATGTTTGGAATTTTAAAAGCCACACTTCAGACTAAATCTAGACTTTAGCTGGGATCCCACAGTGTTTCTATTTATCTGCAAGTATTCACAATTGTTTTCTTATCTTTACGATCAACCTCTGCTCTTAAATAGTGGTTAAAAAAATTGCATTGCAGAATGGGAAGTATGTTTATACACAGATGTGTGTTTACAGTGCAAAATATAACAGTTGCAGAAAACAATGTTTAAGAAGGATTGCAAGTGAAAATGCTTAACATTGTTAGACTTTGTCTTCACGTGAGCTCAGCTTTGTTTATTTGTTCACTTCTATTTAGCCTTATTGCCTAAGTGTAAAGTTTCACTTACTCGTATCTTCACTTTATGTGTAAAAAATCCTGTGCATCATTCATTAATGCTTCATAGAAATAGGTTTGATTAACCCATGCTTGATTTAGATTTACTAGTTTCCTTCCTGTGGCCATCACTGATCTCAATAGATGGAAATAAACCTGGTTACTGTAAGCTATTTACCTCTGAAGACTGCAGTCTTCCAAGGCATAAGACAAGCAAGAGACAGTAAAAAAACTTGAAAGCGTAGCATTCCATAACAGTCAGCTGGACTCATAGTACTGTTATTTTAGATCTGCCCGTTGTGTGTTATAAAAAGGAGAAATTTACTTCTTGTTTCATTTAGATTTATTATCACATAATAAGGATTTTAAAAATAAACCAGTTTCCAGAGAACCAACCTAAATTTTAATGGAAGGGTTTGAGTTCTCTGTGATGTATAACTGATAGGTTGTGGGGTGGTGTTTATAATCTGAACTTTTATGACTATTGGCAATGGTTTCATTTTCACTGTTTTAAAATACATGCTGGTAAAAAGAAAAAAATAGTTTCTGCTTTGTAGGGAATCCAGTGTAGGGAACATGACTGGAAATTATATAAATTTCAAGAACAAGAATTAAGGATGTGCAGATTTAAATTTGCTATTTTGGCATGAAAAATAGGTTAAGAGTTTAATAGATCCTTATAAATATTCTTCATCCAGCATAAAACCAGGTAGTGGACCAAATTCAGACAAAACAAATTCAATAGGTGTGAATCCAACCCAGAAAACTGACAGTCCTGAGATAAACCTAAACTAAATGGGCCTGAAGGTTAGATTTGCTTTCTTTCACATGTTCAATGTGTTGCTAAAGTCTTAAAAATGAGACAACGTAGATGGAAACGTTTAAGAGCAGCTTATTTTGGTGTTAAAACTGCTTCTTGTAAAAGAAAGACTATTTGCAATTTCCTCCTGGCAGCCTAGATGTTGTTTCTGTTAAGACCAATGTATACCCAAAGAGTTACCTTTTCACAGCTCTGCTTATTTGCTAAAGGATGGCATAGGCAATGGCTGCTCGGGTGCCTGATCACTTAGAGCAGAATTCCTCAGCCTCAGAAAGAATATCACCCTGTAGATTTTATAGTAAAATGTTGTTTCTTTAAAAGGCTGTAAAAGAATGTCAGTGATGTAAATGATCTTGCTCAAGATACTGAGGCTTTGTATGAACAACATATTTATAATTAAAATATGGCTACTCACTGGAAGAAGAAATTAGTGTGCTGGACGGAAAAATACGAAAAATTTTGATCAAGACTCCCTGAGCATTTTTTATTTACCTATGACAGAGTGCCTGTGGTTATCAGAAGCTAATCTGGTAAATAAAACAGAGGAAACAATTAAATGATTTAGTGCAAGCAAGAAAAGGTCTTGAAAGGCTGCACGAGCTGGGCAGGACATGAAGCTTGGGGGGTCTCAGCAGAAGACACAGGTGGAACAAGAGACTTCATCTTGCTGGGAAATGGGAAGGCTGAGGGAACGGTGCTACCGGGGGGTGGTAAGGGGAGGCTTGCTGCTCAGTGCTCCTTGGCTTCTCTCCTATGCCTGAAGGAGAAGCAAGGATTAAAGTATGAAAGACTTCCTCAACAAATGAACACTCAAAAGCTTCAAATTCTGCAGCCACACTGGGCTAAGTAAATAATAATAATAATAATATACCAAGCTTTTATGTCATATTTCCTTGAGATAGAACCGTAGTTCCGGCGCTGAAATGGGCAGATTGCCTAGTCTGGCATTATGCGTGACACTGAACATACCTCTAGATATATGAAATCATTAACTGAATCACCCTCTGGATATGAAAAATGATGCATTAATCTGTACTTCCTTGTCTGTTTTCATGGTGTTAAATCCAGGGAGCTACTCCCATGTCCCAGATTTTTTTAATCCATTTTTATGTAACTGCTTATGGAAGTAGTAGCTGAAAATTTCTTTACTCTTCGAAATGAAAACACAACTCCTTTTTGAGCCTTCCAAAGACACATGAATATTTACCTGTCAGTGTAACAGGGTGGCTGGTTTAGGAGAATAACACAAACGTACTGTGCCCAATTCTGTAGTTCTACCTTTTCTAAAGGTGAATTGTATCAATCCCTGTGAATGCATGGGCAGGCTTTTTTCCCTGTTGTGTGTTTCCTTTTTTCCAATTACAGTATTATTTTTTTTTCAGCCCAGAGCATAATGAACTATGGGAACAGTACAGAATCTCATCTGGTGAGAGAGGTACCAGATTCTTAGGGGGCAGTTGTGCAGTCACTTCTATCCTGGTAAGACAGATCTTGTGTCAGCATAGGGTTACAATGATTTTTATGGAAACTGAGGATCTGAAGCTTAAGAGAAGGTACCACCAAATTTCACATCGGGCAGGAGGATGGTTCAAAGATAACATCTTAGAGTTAACCTTATGGTGATCTTCCCCTTTGGATCCTTCTGTGTGTGTAGCTGTAAAGGACAAACAAACCAAACAGTTTTCTCACATGCGTCACCTTTTTGAGGGAGATGTTGCCATGTGCATTGATGCACTTGTGGCCACAATATTTTCTACATAGTAACAGTGACCTAAACAGGAGATACTTATTATTCAAGTGTCATATTTGCAAAAACTCACTTTAGAGTTTTGCAGCTGCAAGCAGAGCTTGGAGCACTGTCTAACGTTTCCTTTGGGATCAAAGAACTGTGAAGCTCCAAGAAATGCTGGGAGCTATGGACTCAGAGATGTGATTGTGAGTCTTCTGCCAGTTATATCCTCCTCTAGCTGCACTATATCCAATCAATTAGAATTAATGAGATCTGATTTCATCCCACAGGAGACTACAACTCCCAGCATAATCTGAAGGCTTTCTAGGTCTGAGTTTCAGGGAGTTATTCTGTCCATTATTTGGTTTTGGGTCTGGGGGATTTTTTTGGCAAAAATTTAGACTGTCTGAGTTATCTCTTCTTAAGTCATGCCCAATCAGTTCCTTAAAGGCTGTGTGTGAGAGAGGGGAAGAAGAAAGTTTATGAAAGAAATATAAAATCATGTTAAACTGTAGAAATACTTGTATTCTGTTTTCACATGTGTGTCTGTGCACCTCTCCAGCAGCTGAGTAATCCATCTCCCAGTCCTGCAGGGCTTTAGAAAGTTGCATTTGAGGTATTTTTTAATTTTTTCAAGAAATTCTAAAGAAAGTTGGTTACTTTGCACTCCCTGAAACTCAGGAAAGAAAATCAACTGTTACTGCGGCAAGCTTACAGATCAATGTGACTGAATAAATATAACTAATACCTCAGGATAGTGAGACCAGTTTGAGCTCTAGGAAACTTATTAAGCAACAGGATGGACTCTGACTATTACAGCTCAGCAGAGTGGAATTTGAGGTTGGATTGTTCATGCTTTCTGAATGAGTATCCACATGATGAGTAGAAAAATTTGTGATGAGCTACCTTTGTATGTCTTGGGACTTGAATTTTATAAAGGTGTTCAGATACAAGATCTCCATCCACTTGTAGCTTTAGGCATGTCAGTATTGCTTAAGTGAGCAATAACCATTTAAGCATGGAGTAAAAACATGGTTGATGAACTGGAAATAAGAATAATTTATGCAGAAAAACCTCTTTCTGCACTTTTCACATAAATAATGAAATATGGCAAAAGCACCAAAGAAAAGTAGGATCATGTCATCTCAGGTGACCAAAAAACTGAAATACCAAAACACTGAGTGGTTTATTGCCACAAAATATTAAGTGACCACTTTTGGTGGGACTGGTCTTACAGCTTGTTAACCCTTTTCCCTCAGATACAGTCTCTGGCATTCTCTGGTGGGACAAATTTGGCACTGTTGAGAAAAGATTCTCTGGCTCAAAAATGAGCAAATAATGGATGAACAGAGTGCACCTATCAGTTAGGCTAGAGATGCTAGGAGATGGAGTGTGTGTCTGTTCTTTCAGGAAGTGTGTGTTGCTCTGTCTCATTTCAAGGGTGTCTTCTACCTTCTGCTGATTATTGTCTGGTGGTGTATGTGTTAAGGTAGAAGAAGTGCAAAATTCTGGTGCGGTGAGGGAAAGAGTAAGTAAATCTCAACTCACTATTACTCCAAGCACTCATCTAATATAAAATAGGCACAGAATATTCTCACATTATTCAGAGATGTAAATGCCCGTAGACAGTAAGAGGGAAAGTTGAATTTGGTCAGTAGCTGCTGGTCAGTACTTAAGGAATTCTGGAGGCTGCAAAAAATAAATTCCTAACAAGAAATATGGAAAATATCCTCTTCCATAGAGTGTGTAAGGGTTTGGCTGTGCAGTTTGAACTGGTTCACAAAAAATATTTTGTGTTTTAAATAAAATACATCCACATTGGCCTTTTCAACTCTCTTCTCCCCTGTTGTGCTGAATCAGACACTCTGCAATGCACACGTTGCATTGCATACATGCATGAACAGTCCAACTTCAAATTGCACTCTGTTGGAGTCTAGGGTGTAGATCTGAATAGCTTCTTAGTGACCAGCTTGGCCTCACTACCATGGTATTGGTCATTCCCATTCTGTAGGACAAGGCAAATTAATAGCAATGGCACTGTTGTCTCTTGTTTTCACAAGCGCTTGAGTCTTAGGTACTGAATTTAATGCAGGTCCTGAACATGGTCCAGGATGGAGATCATTGTGACTTGCTACTTTCCCATGAACTGACTTTTCACAGCAGCGAGTCACTGAGGGATGAGTAGCTTACTTCCCAAATTAGACAGCCAAATTTTTAGGACATCTGTAGTTCAGAAGAAAGCAGCTGTGTGGAAATTAATTTAATACTGCCTCTGGTAAAGCATCACTTTTTCAGTTATCTAAACTTCTTACCACTTATGGCCACACTGTGACGAGTGGTATTAACGTACTATAGCTACAGTTGCTACAAAGCAATAGCAATACTTCTTCCTCCACCTCCATCCTCCATTAAAGAAGAGAATTAATCACAGTGGACTACACCTGAACAATGGGATCATGCAGAGTAAGAGGCACTTAAATGAATATGGTTTGCCTCAAACACATGGAGATATACACAGCACATCCCTTATTAAACTTATGTTGTGGCAAATGAATCCACCCTCAAGCCATTATCAATGAATGCAAAGGGAAAGGGACTAGATGCATTCATTAACCTGCCATGGGGATCAGTAAACGCGACTCTGAATGTTAGCATATGAAAAATGCCATTGCCCTGTGACATGAATACCAGGTCAGGGTGAACTCAGTCTATTTGTTCAAAAGATGTTGTCAGGTTAAATTTATACTGGGGGGCCTGATGTAGGCCAGTTGCTTTTTCCTCTCAGAGCTCCTACAAAGCCAATATGAACTCTGCAATGTGCAGTCTGTCTAGGCTGATGTCAGCATGGTCACAAACCCAGGCCTGGCTGGCATCATGGAAAAAAACCTCTTTGTGATTTTGGGATGTACTCAAGAGGTACCTCTTGGGAGGAATCATGGCTTTGAGAGTCTGAAAGTGGTTAAAACCAGAGCATATTTAACTCTTGCTCCATACGTCCAGACAGAAGGCGTGAATGTGTAACAGTTTCAAAATCTCTGTTGTTTTCTGCTGAAAAGTTTGGATAACAATGCAGCACTTCTGTACTTTTCTTGTGAAAATTTACTTGAATCTAAAACTTGGCCAATGTGGTCTGAAACCAGTAGGTCTACAGGGGCGGGGGGAAAAGCACGGGTAGATGCTGTAATCCTCCTGGAAGAAAATGTCTCTGAAAGTTATGTTTAATTTAATCTAAAATTCTGAGAGGCATTATACAACTTCTGGAGCTGAAGTGCACAATCTTTCAAGGTTGATTTAACTGTATGGTTATAATCTAGCTGCATTAAAAACTTGTACTCAGACACCCAAGAAATACCTAAGTTGTAATTTAATAATTTTTTAAAATAAGTACATTCAGTGGCTCTTAGGCAGATGAGAGAAGTTTCATCTCTCATTTTATTATGCTTAAGTACCTTTTAGCTTTGACAATTGGCTTGCCCTAAATTGACATCTGAAAAAGAATCAGAGCATAAATCTGTGATAATCACCACATCGTTACACAGTACCACCTTTTGAAGAAGCAATTGTAAAGCTACTCCGTCTGTATTCAAAATGCAGCAGAAAGCTATTAACACTTGTCTTTTATAAACAGATTTAAAAATGCCACATGTAAGAAACAAAATGACAAGCTAAACCGAGGCTAAACTATTTGAGATGGGACTTCAATGTACATTTTGTTAGAGGTCTGCTATCCTGAAGTTTGGATAAAGGAATGTCAGTTTGTGATGGAAATTTCTGGCGTGACAAATACTAGATTCTTAAGTCAGAACGTTCTCAGCTGTTCTGCTGTTTTTCTGAGCTAAATAGCTCTGGCTGGAAATAGGCAGTGTGATACTGCTCTAAATTCATGGGGAAATGATGTTAACATCCATATGTGTAAGCTGAGCAAGGGTTAGTGCAAAGCTATGAATAGACCCCCTCTTAGTTCTTCGTTTATTGTTGTCTAGTAGGGGCCTGAAATGTAACATCATAAAGGCTTTCTGTCTTCACATAGCGTGCAGCCGGTATTTACAGCCCCTGAAAAGTATTATCAACTTATGTTTCCAATATGAAAATTATGTCAAAATGTTTACCCACTATTGTCCTTTTCCCTACCCACAACTGTTTCTTTGAAGATGTTCTTCCATTTGCTTAAAATAATAGTGTATTATACTGATCAGTCACAGAAAATAGCCACTACCAGGACCTTTATTAGGAGCTTTATGATGCACCAGTTATTTGAAATCATAAAGCCTCAGACTATTCCTTCAGTGACCTACTAATGCGCATCCTGCAGAAAATGTGAACGCTCTTATTTTGGAAGCATACAAGTACCTCTCTTTTTGGAAGTGTTTACCAGGTGTCTAAATTATATGCTTTAAATTTGCAACATACTTGATGTTTTTCTCTCTCATTTGTTCAGATAGGTATGGAAAATGCATACCAAAATGCATAGGTGGGCATATTCGGGGCATAAAGAACTAGGGCTGAACACTGTGCATACAACATAGGTGAAACTTGCTGAAAAATGGTGTACAGTAGGTATGGTGTAATTTTGTATGCACATATAAACACACATACTTCTGATCACTGATCCTTACATGCAATTTTTTTATCACTAATTATAGTCCCCCTGTTAATTTTTAATACACTTGCAACTAACATAATATTCTATATGAAATTCTATCATGAAGTAGTCCAGATGAGCAAGACTTTGTTTTTAACTTGGAAGCAGAATGTCAGCTGACAACAGCAAAAGCAACATACTGATCTAAAGAGAAGTCATGCGTCGTGTTGCTTACTTACCGACTGCCTTTAGAGAGGCGTACTTGTTAAGCTCTTTGCCTGGGGGCTGTTGCTCATATGGGTTTGTGATCTGTCCCAGGCTGGGGTATGAATGTTGATGTGCCATCTGAGGAAGGAGGGGAGATGTTGGCATGACATTATTCATCTGTGGTGGGTCTGTATTGAAGAAAATCAACAAGCATTAAGAAAAAAATAAATCAGTCTTAAGGTTTTAACATCATTATCCAGTACAGATAGACAGGATATGTCATGAGATTTAATGCAACAAAACACTATTTACTATGAAGTGGGAGTCTGAGTACAGCAAACCTGTATTTCAAACAGTTAATGGTGTGATTAAAGTCTGACGAATGATTGTAGCAATACATGCTAACTTTCATATAAAGATCTTTGAACTGAAAAATAGGTTTTCAAAACAGTTGCACACCAACACAAAGGCTGAATTTGCTGCAGCATTAGGATACAAACCAAAACTTGAATTTTATTCCAATGTAGCTTGAATACAGGGCAGTAGTATCATTCTGTCTGTGCAGTTATATAGCCAGGATAATTAAAATTAGCTTAGCTAGTCTGCTGCATATATGCAGTTAGACACTGCTTTTAATACCAGAACCAGCTCGGTTATTTGCACTCTGCAGAGTGTGCAGTTTTAGCTCATGAATATCATTAGGTAATTTCTTCAAAGCTCACCCTTTGTCCTTATGTTTTCTCCTTTTCCCTGATGATTGGTATCACAATATCATACCAAGATAATGTTCTCTGTAGATTACATACCTAAAAGCAGGAGCTAATTACTGCTTAGGTACAGTTTTATACCAGCACTCACCCCACAACCATTCTGGAGTTGTTTTGTTCCTTTATAGTAGAGAATACAACCTGGATACTTTTCTTTCTAAGATATATCATAATTTATTAGTTGTTTTTAACATTTGGTTTCAGCTTCTAAAAGGTTTGGTCAGAATTGTATGTTGCACTCCATTTGAAAACCTGAATTTCACAGATTTCAACATGGTCAGCATATCTTTTACGCCGAGTCTTTATCCAGGCTGTGTATTCTGAGATATTTGGGCTGATGGTCAATCCTAGAACCTTATCATGGCTTCTGAAATCACAGATGAGCGCATTTTTCTCCTGCAATGAAACCATGGTGCTGGATTGGTGACAATGCACTAACTCCCACAGCATCAAGCACAGGCTTATGATCATGTAGAAAGCAAGCTGAACAGTTAGAGGAAAGGAAGTTTATTGTGATGGAGTGAGTGGACCACCCCACAAGTGCCCAAAGGATCTGGCAGGAGCCAAATAATCCCTGCAGCTTGCCAGGATTTTCAGGGAATTGAGCCACTTGCCTTTCCAAAGCTCATTAATGAAGCTGAATGCATGAGCAGCAGCTCTGAAGTCAGGTAAGAGATTTACTGCTAGGAGAGAAAAGGAGAGTGAAGGTGTGTTTTAACTTTCTTCTTATTCACCGTTGCCGCTGACTGGTGCGGTCTCCGCCGTTCAGACAGAGGGTGCCCCTGCCTCTGCAGAGCAGTGAAGTCACATCCTCCTACCACATACACATGTAAACAAGTCGTGAGGGCACCTCAAGGCAACTCAAGAAAAACGGTGGAAATGCTACCATCTACTAACAGTATGATTCTTCTTGCTGTTGCTTTTTGTTAATAGGGAACAAACTGTTTGTTGATAGTAAGCAGAGCTGAATCAGAAATGATTTTCCCACAACAAAAGAATTTTCCACTAAGTGGTTTTATTTCTTTTACCAAACAAATGAAATTGAAGTTGGACTTTTTTTTTTGCAAATATTGTGTCAGATCAGGAGAAACATTTTATTATGATTGCAAGATTATATATATATGTATATAAAATAAGGTGGCTCACTCTTAGAAGAGAAACGTTATGTTGGATTGAAAACCAGATACTTTTCTGTTTCAGAATTCCCCCAAAAAGTATTTGAACACTTTTGGAATCTTTTTTGGTAGGTTTACCTTGAAAGGGTAAGTTTTTTAAGTCAACCCTTTCACAGAAACAGTTGTTATTTTAATGAATTTCTATTTTCTAATACATAAAATCTCTCAGTAAGTTTCTGTTCAGCTGTAGTACTGGCACATTTGATGTAACTAAAGGGAGTGATTCTCTTAGAGCAAGAATTAGTGAAATCCTATTCCGCTCCTGTTTGATCTCTAGAGTACAACTGCGGAAAGCCTCTTACTCTAATGGCTTGAACCATAAAATAGCTGACCACTCTTTCCAAACCATCCACATCTTCTAAATATCTCTTTTATGGATGCACCTGCAAGCACATTATTGAGGAGGAGTGCTAGCACAGCCACGTTTCGGTAACGGGGCAGCTCTAAAGATACCAGCATGGGTTGCACCTTTAATACAAGGAAGGTGTCAAATTTTACCACTACAGACACTCCTTTTTTTTTCTGAGTAGAGCTAAGTCGGCACTTTGTAGACGCTACTACTATAAAGTTCACTTGTGGCACTTCTCATTATTCAGTCTATCAAAACATCATGATTTCACTGTGATGAAAGTATTCTGAGCACATTAAATAAGGTGTAGTTAACCAGGACTCAGACCTATAATTTTTACTCAGTCAGCTCTTTAAACATAGTGAAGAAAGTTACCCCAGAAATGTACTGGGGAAAATGAATGAGGTGTACTTGTGTTTCATCCAGGTGTTCAGTGGCAGACTGTTATTACTAAGTTGCTGAGTTACTAATGTTGCTGAGGTTTGATTCTTTCAGTGTTTATGAAGATGGAAGGGAGTGCATTTTCCATTTCTGGATCATCTTTGCCTTCTCTTGTGTCTTGTTAAAAGCCCAGAACTTCCTGAATTATGAATTTCAAGCAAATTAATGACTTACTTTCACTGCTGCACTGACTGCACAGTGCCCCTCACTTGTACCCAGATGCTTATACAAGACTGAGTCATCACATAGAAGACACAGTTCAAATTACTCATTCCACTGGCCATTTGCACAAAGTCAATTAAGCAAAAGGCCAAACTCTGACAAAGTGCATTGAACTATATTGAAGACCAATTACAATTTGTAAAGAGACTCCTGTTGGAATGGACTTCTAGGGCCTAAAAGGAAAATCTCGTCTGGATATATACATCAGTCTAATTTTGAATCATACTAAATTTTAGTCAAACTGGCCAAGACTGTTGAATGTTGCATTTGCTTGCTAGCTCACTAAACTACGTGTGTTCCGATTCCTTATCTTTGGGTTTCTCAAAATAAGTTAGCAAATGGGTCACTTAGGTTGTTTTCTCCATGCAATGTAATGGTGATGAGTAAATTCACTTGTATTTGGATGCTATTTAGGAAATGTTCGTAATGGAAGTAAAAATGATGCAATGCAAATTCTGCAGCAGGACCTGTGACAGGGAGTGCAAGTCTAACCACTGGGGGAGCCTAGGCTTGGCCAGTAGCAACTAGGAGGTTCAAACAGGTCTTGCCTACTCAGCAGCAATCCACATATACTACTAAAAAAGATATTGGCCTCAGCAGGGTTGTCTTATACTTGTAAATACTGCCCCAGTCTCAGCAATACCGGATAAGGATTCTCTCAGGAAATAAAGAAATTTGTCTACAACTACTTCACAAGGTTTCAATATGAAATTTGAGATTTTTCAGTTTGAGACTTTGACATTTTTTTCCTGAAATTGGAAAAAATACCATGTCTTATATTTTGGGGAGCAAATAGTAATCTATTGCATTAAAAAATATTTTGGGATACAAGGGATTGGTTTCAATTGGAAGCAAGTTTAACCGGAAAAATCCCTGTCGGTTTTATCACTGAACTCTAGCGCCAAGTGAAATCCGTTATACTTATAAACCAGATATTCTGTGTTTGGTATTTGCAAATAGCTGGCTTCACTGAATGGGGACAACTTTAACCTGAAAGCTGTGGCTGTGCTGATACTTCACTTTTGGCAACCTGACCCTGGTGCATTGTCCAGCATGGCATTCCATATAACCAGCTGCACTGTGCCACTGCCAATTTATGTATTTATTTTCAAAAGACAGAGAATATGAATATCACAAAGAGTCAAAAAACTGTTTGTGCCACAGCTTCTAGCATGAATAGTCAGACCTGATTAGCAATGATGATATTGTAAAAAGCTTGCGATATTCACAATCTATCTTATTTTCTGCTGAAGCAAGCAAATACGATGCCAGTCTGCTTCCTAACCTCCCAAGGCTTTGAGGAGTCATTCTAGATGTAGCCTTAAAAGTTTGCTCTCTTTCTTCCTACTACCAGCCTAAAAGGCAGAGTTTGAAAAAGCATGCTGGAACTCACCACACAGAAGCTAGATATCTGCTGGGCAGAAAATGAGACATACAGGAAAAAAAAATAAAATCTTCAGATGCTGAAGAGTCCTTTTGACTGTTAACCCCTTAAGAGGCCTAGGTATAGAAAGGCTTGTGGGAGGCAAAGGGAGCAGAAAATATAAACTGGAAAGAAGCTGCACCAAAACCAGTTTATAGCTAGAGAAATTGGGGTTTACATCCCGGTCACCAACAATGAGCCTTTAGAAATGGCTATAAGGCATTGGCTTCTGATTACAGTCCTAGTAGCTGGTGAAGACTGATAATTACATTATCTGTCTATTATCTTGACTTACATCTCAGACTGTTCAATTGAAACTTATATCCAGATGTTACAGCTAACAGCTTACTGCATTTTTCAAGTGAAAAATTTTTTTTTTGAGTGTTTCCACCACTCCCTGATTGTGAATTTTGGAGTTGCTTTAGTGTGTGTCACGGTGACAATAATGTAATTGGTTGCTGTAGCTATGCTGCATTCTATCCAATTAAGATGGTGTCATATCTAATTTATGCGTTTCATTCAGAAATCAAGGAATGAGCATCTCAGCAATTATTAAATACAAACAAGAATCCAGTGTGGAAACACCTGACACACCATGGTCACATGTCTGAATGTGGTAAAAAAGCCCCAAAACTTCTTTGTTCTTTTTGTTTGTTTGTTGTCTGCATTGTTTATATAATATATTGTACTGTTCACCTAGTTCGATTATTTTTGTCAAGAATTATGGGAAAAAATCAGGGTTAGAGGAAGAGATGCTAGTAGGCACCTAGCAATAACAAGCTTATTCACTGTTTGAGATCTAACAACCTGCCATGAACGTTCCCTAAGCTCAGCCACTATCCTCCTCCTCTGCAGCCATGGGAGAGTGAAACCTGTTATGTAGAGTGGCCGGCGGATTCACTCCTTTCTGTAGCAATGAATTCAGTTTTGGTGCTTGAAGACAGGGAAAATGAAAAAAACTCCATAGGCACAGTTTGGTATCTATTAGTAAATGAGCAGTTCCAGGCATAAAGAAAAGAACAAATGAGACAGGCAATGCAGTAACAAAATAGGAGGGAATGGGGGAAGGGCAGGAAAGCAGAAATGAGGTTTTGCTATAAAAGCCACCTGCAGACACACATACAAAAGAAATGAGAACAAGACAGACAAAAGACAACTGGGAAGTAAAGGAGGGAAAAGGGAGGAAATTCAGAGCAAAAGATAGTAATAGCTGAGAATTTTCAGATACTCGAGAAAATGATATGCCCTGAACTAACTAAAATTAAAAATAACAACTATGAAAACAGGATAGATCTGAGTGATTAGAGAATACCAGTATAAAATTGTTCCCCTCCCATCTATAACTGCACTGCCACCAACATGCATATTTGCCTCTCTGTTCTTGAGCATATTATATTTAATTATAAGACTAGCTCGTAAAGTGTTGCAAATCCATACTTGCATTCCTACAAGCCTCACCAACAGGAACTGCAGTTGCTGTTTCTGAAAAATCCTGGATATGATGAAGGCTCTGGGATTTTAACAACTTTGCTATGCCTGTAATCAAATTACTTTCAGATCAGTTCCTTCCTGGATAATAAGACTGTTTTCCATTCATGGGACTGAGCCTCCTGTTGGGGTGAAACTCAAATCCTTGGCCTATACACTTGCTCTGGCCTTTCTGTAAGTTGTCCCAATGCAGTTGAACTGACCTGAGGTTTTGTGTGTGCATTTTCCTACACCTGTATAACTTTTTTATTTTTTTGTCGGTATTGTATTGCCATTGTCATTGTGGTTTTGTTTAATTCTTTGCCCCTGCCTTCAGATGTGCATTAACTGTTGTGTCTTCTTATTCACATCCAGAGCATCATTGCATGCAGGAGCATACGAGGGTATGTTCTGCAAGGGCTGGTATGTCAAAATCAGGCTGCACACCCATTAAATAATGCACTGTTTGTGCATGTGCAGACATACACCTAATATGTGTGGTCTGTCCAGTTTAGTAGCCGCTCTCTGTCCAGTACTAGATGTGTGACAGGAGGGTACAAGAGCCCCAATGGTATTATATGCAAAATTGACTCTGAAAGGTATGTGTTTATCCCCTACAGTAGGGGTTATGTTCAGAAACAGCAATGCAGGTCATGCCCCAAAACAGCAACCTTCTTAAACCCTTTGGTTTGCATTAACTGTTATAAATCTGCATGGTCTTGCTCTCCACGTAGTCATAAAATGGTATTTCAGCTCTTGTTACATTAATGGCAGTCTGCGGCAATATTTTCCATAGTCTAGTAGAAGTCCTGAACCTGAAAGTGTGCCTATCATCTAATCTTCATTTCTCTGCCTTGCAATGTAACTGATTCTGTATTTTAGCAAGAACAGATGCTCGCCATCCAGCTTCTGTACCATTCATTTTATATACTTTTTCCACTTTTCAAGTATTTGCCTCTTTTCTGAAGTAAGTAATTTCACTCTTTTCAATCTTTCTTCTTCTGACTATCTTTCCAAGCTTTTATGATTACTGCTGCCATTTCTCAACACTTGTAGCCTTGCAATGCAGCTTCCGAGGTGAGGTTCTACCCGCAGTAACACATGGAGTGGTGCTATTCAGTATATGGTGGTGTTGTAAGTTATCCCTGTAAGTCTCTGTCCCTTATGATACGCAGAATTCTTTGTTTTCTCATCAGTGATGCACAAGTCATGTGAGTAGCCGTATTTTCCCAAATGTGATAGCTCTGAGACAATACATATTTTTCATGGCAATTTATGCTAGCCAGTTATCTGTTCTGTCTCTGCACCGTATCACAAAAACATTCTTGTAACACAGACAACCTACCCGTCTAATCACCATCACAAAAAGTCTAGGATGAGTGGGATGGCATTTCATCCAGCAAAAAAATGTTTCTGTTTAATGAAAGTGACAGTCTACAGTGTAAATGCCTGTCATCAAACATACTGCCTTGTGCCTTTCTCTGTCCTATCAAGGAATTGTAGGAGTTAGTCCCATGCTACATGTTATACTCTTGAATCTCCATGGTGCCACTGAACGCAAGTGTCTCAGCGTACTGATGTCTTGTGCTGTATATTTTCTATTCTCTTCCTACATAATTAACCCTGTGGTCTGTTGCTCTCTGCGATGGGTAGAGGTTGCATGGTCTTTCACATCTGGATATCCTCAATAGATTTCTGAGGAGAAGCTTTTTTCCTCAAAACAGAAAAATGCTGGACACCGGAACATCTTCAGTTACACTGTCAGATTCAAAAAGGTATTAAACTCCTTATGACACAGTGGTGTTGTGGGCTGCACTGACAGCATGGAGCATAGGCAAGTGAAGTATATCCCCTGCTGCAAGCGTTTATGAATCAGCAGGGTCTGTAGTGCTGACTGACACCAAAATTCCTGTTGGTTCAAGCTGAAAATTGGCAAGAGATTGGATGGCATAGTACCTGTTAGCACCTTGTTGATCTAATTGGAGACACTGATGAAAAAGGTTATTGTGGATGCAGTCTTTATAAGAAAGCATCACCATAGGGAGATCATGAGGTGATGTTTAGAGACAATGTCACTCATCTGGACATGGGAAAGAAGGTCAAGGAGCCAGGTCACAAAATCCATGGTGCTCTGCTCTTGGTGCATATCTTGGGAGGAACTGATTTTCCTCTGGCAAGAAGTAAACTGCAGAGACATATCAGTGAGCTGTACAGTCAGAGTGCTGTTGTTGCTTGAAAAGTGCCCCATGCCTGTTTTTAGACGGTAAAACTCCCAAGTTTCCTTCCAGTGCAGTGGAATCTGCACTGCTGTCACATGAAGACAATGCTATCTACACACACTCAGAAACAGATGAACTCTTCATTCTCAATACTTTTACCTGAAGTGCAGATGGGGACAGCACTAATTTTACAATACAAATCCCCCCCTCCACCCCTTTAATTTTCTATCTACATCCTTCAGGCACTTACCTATGTGAAAGGCAAGGGTCATATTTCTTTGAACAGTGATTTTAGGGAGGGTTGAAACATAAAAGAAGGAAAATCAGTAGTAATGTGGCCAAAGAAGTGTGGGGCTCCATTTCCATCTGTGTCCTGCCAGGGAAGTTCACACAATGTTCCTGTAAAAGGGCCTTTTTCTTAGTGAATGGGCTGCTGCCACTTTATGTTTAAATCTTTGGGAATTATTTAGAGATATATATATAAGAATCTCATGCCTGTGAGCTCTTCTGCTTCTGAACTCTGTGTGACACATTACAAATGGGGAAGGAGGCAACTGCATCTTTGTGTATCTGTTAAATTCAAGAGCTGGTGACTGAAGCTTCCCACTGTATTCTAGATGAAGTCTCGGATGCTGTGAAGTGCTGAATTCTCTGTGGTCGCAGTGATTTAGGAGATGGGGCCTTCATCATGTTTCAGGTTTGGGCTCCTTGTTTCTGGTTAGACTCCAAGTGTGTAGGAGCAGAGTTCTGTGAAATCCGTTGGCTGTTTTACTGCCATCCGAGGAGGGTGGGAGTGGGATATCACTGGCCTTGTGACTAAACTGGCTGGAAGCCTCTCTCTTCTGTGTTTCCCTTGGGCTCCATGCTATACTGTCGACTCACATTCTTGTAATATTTTCTGGGCTCTTGCTTAGCAATAGTGCTACAGAGGTTCATTTTCCATGTAGACTTTTATATTGTGACACCATATCTCCTTTTATGAAGGTTATTTCTGTGTCCTCTGATGGTTTGCTTTTCCTTCATAATTACTCACAACCTGACAGATTTATAATCCCCTGATAGGATTTGTGACATTGTAATCTTCTCTAGAGCAACCCATTGTGGCTTCACAAACAGAGGATTATAACCTTTAAGGCAGCAATAAGCAGATGAACTCTTGAGATATCAAGACCCTGCTTTCATATCAATTTCCACTGCTTGGGTTGTAGGAGGGCAGGGAGCGGTGATGTGTTCTCACTGCCACCCACATTTCTGGTTTTCTTCATCTTCTTTTGCCTCAAGTAACAGAGTTGAGAAATTAATTAAACCCACCAGTTATACACACTCTGAGCACTGCAAATATCCTTAGCTATGCAAATTAAGAAAAGATAAATTCAGCAAATTTGACTTACACAACTGATTTTCTTTTTGCATAGAAGAATGTTCTTTACACTTTCCTATAAGGTATCAGTTGTTTTACAAATCAAATGCTTCTGTACCTTTTCACAACAATAAAAGGAGTTTACCAAGATGTACCATCCAGCTGAGATTCTTTGCTTTGCTCGTTTTGTCTTTCAATGAAATTAGTTTTCTTCCTACAATTAATATACTTTTACTTAATGGGAATGTGCCTGTCATTATAATATTTATTCTAAATGTTTATATGACTTACTTGTTTATTGTTTTCTCTTACCATAATGGTTATTGATGACCAGTAAGTGTAAATTTTTATGCAGCTTGAATATATTAAAAATGCCCTTACTTGCAGGCATTCTACTAGTTTGTCATTAGCTGTCCCAATATATCAACTGTTTAGAAGGAAAAGACTAGACATAGTGTTTTATAAAAATTCTAAAAGCTAACATGTTACTGACTTAATGTCTTTGTTATTTACTGTTGTGTCTAAGCAGTAACTTAGTGGTCCCCTGCCTATAGCTTGTGTGTAACAAATCGCCTGTGGGATTCTCGCACAGTTCATGGGCAAAGGCAACTGAGTTAAGATTTAAGTCAGCGACAGAGTTAAAATTGCAAAGAAGTCACTCATCATTGGTCCCCTTCAGTCAGCAAAGGTTGAGGACAATTTCACTAACTAATTATCCAACAAATGCAGGATTTGAGAAATAGTTTACTTAAATATATATCTCGCCTGAGCATATTCTAGTGGCATATTCTGTCCTGATATACCTGACCCAGTAATGGGGAAGAGTGTGCTTTTTACTTTATGGCATAGTTTAGTTTATTTTTTTGGAGTTTCTCTAGAGAAGAAAATATATCAGTGTGCTACAGAGAAGCTGTAGTATCCCGTTAGGGATTTGCATGTACACATCTTAGTTATGGTGGTGTCAGTTTTGTTTTCTTAGTCTGTTACACAAACAAAAGCTCAGAGAAAAAACTCAGAAGGCTGGTGAAGAATTACAGTTCTGTTCTCTGAGAAATAGCCATAATTTGTTATCTTTTAGAATAATAGAGGACAAAATTTACTGATTAGGGAGTAGGATGCATGTTATCTTGTTGCACTGAATCACAGAAAATACAAAAGACTGGCTTTTCAAAAGATTATCTCATTTATCCCATTCTCCTTTCAGGAAGGATTACCTATACTCTTGATAGATGTTAGGTCATGTTTTTAAAAAGTCTCCAGTGAGGGGCTCCACAGCCACCTCCACAATCTGCTCCAGTTCTAATGCTATTCTAGTGGTAACCTCACCATTAGAGAACTTCTCATATTATCTGGTTTGTATTTTCTCTAAGGCAGTTTAAGTCCATTAGTTCTCTTATCCTCCAAGGATATGAAGAGCAGATGATTACTATCCCTTGTGCTACAGCATTTTATGTATTTTGCTCAAGGCTTTTAAACCAAGTCTGTGCTACAGAATGGGAATGCTTTCGGTCTTCTCATACAGAATGATTAGAGGTGTCAGAAATCCAGCCTTTCTGAACACATCTTTCTTGAGGTTTGGCATCTCATATCTTCTCATATGTCTCATCTCTTGCAGGATCTCTACTTATTTATGCACTCTAGTACACCATGTCTTCTCTGGCATCAGCATGGTGGTGTTTCTGCCATTTCTCCTTCAGTCCCCTAAAGCCCAGGAATCCTTTTATGTCAGACTGCTCTTTACCATCTCTTTCCTATCCTGTGTTTCTTTAGGTGATTATTCTTATACATAGAACCTTGAATCTCATTTAATAGGGATGCACCTTGTTTTTTCACACCATTTCCCCAGCTTTTTAGGATTTTTAGAATTCTAGTTCTGTCCTTCAAGGCTTTTGAAACCCTTTCCAGATTGGTGTTGTCCAAAGATGTAGTAAGTGTGTGTACCCTTTGTCACCTCGTCCTTCTCATGAATGAAAATACTGCACAATATTGAGACAGAATAAATCCCTATGGAGCTCCATTCAGTATATCCTTCCATTTCAGAAAATTTGAAGCACCTGGGAGGGGACTATTCTCTGAATGCAGTTTTTAGACCATTTTGCATCTATCTTCTAGAAACAGTTTCTAAAATAGTATTAAAAATCAAGGTATCATATATCTACAGCTTTCCCCCATCCAAAGGGCCTGTTACATTGTCATGGAGGGAAATTGCTTAGGTTTAGCTCCATTTGTTCTTGACAAATCTTTATTAGTTTTTATTCACAACCATGTTTTGGCTAGATGCTATAAGAAGTTTGATGAATTAATTGTTGATTCCTTCCTCCCTTCCTTTCCCCTGACACTTAATTAATGAATTAGATGATTACTAAATTATTTTAATTGTGTTCTTTCTCCTCTGTTAAGGCTCGACAGCACACCTTTGTTTTTGATAGTTTTACAGAACTTCATCCATTGGGTGAGTTCTGAAAGACAATGGTGCTTAAAGGACTGGAGTCCTTTCCCTAAGTGTGCAGGATGAATCCTTCTGGGCCATCAAGCAGTAACATATTATAATTTTTCCAAATACTCTTGAAACCTGCCCTTTTTGTCCTCAGGTGTGACCCCTCCCTTTTCTGATGCTGATTTTAGTTAGTTTCTTGAAATTATTGCCCTTTGAATACTGAGGCACTGTCTTCTACAAGGGACAATTTGGTTCTTTGGATCTTCAGATGTTAGCTTGTAATAACCAAAAATTAAACAAAAATTAAGTATTTTGGAGTCTTATATATGGTTCTCTTTAATTAACACCAAGCCTTACGTAAGTGAGCATTTATGTGATCCACAGTAATTTGGATTGGCCCTTGATGTAGAATAATAGATTAACATCTAGCTGCTTAGTTATGATGTGTTCCACATTGTTATTTCAATAATTGCTAGATTCAAATTATTTTTTATTTAGGGCAATATATATGGGCAAGAGTTTTAGGGGAAAAAAATAGGTGAGACAGAACATCAGACAAACAGCTTCTTTTGAAAAAGAAAATGCTATCTTTGAGGGAGAAAGTAGTATGTTCTTAACTTCTTTCTTATTTTTAGCCCATCTTATTTGCTTTAGGTCTCTGAAGTGAAACTTGAGGTATAATAATGCAAGTAGACTAAGTATATCTTATAAGAGTAAACATAAAGCTGATAAATTTCCAACTGATTTTCTTTAAATCACTTCTAATCATTCAGCCTAGGAAAGGTGTTACCATGTTACCTTGCAGATAGGCAGTCATATCCTGTTTGCAGAGCTTGACATTCTCACCATAAAGAAAATGTATTAAACCCCTATGATTTGAGAAGAGGCATGCATTGTCAGCTGAGAGGTGCACTGGTCTTTTTAGTGGCAGCATAGTTAGCAGTGTGTGGCAGATGTTTAGGTTATAGCTCTTGCTACATACTTGACACTGGCCACAAACCAGTTGTTTGTAACTTTCTCATTACTTACAAATGTTTCCTAGTGTAGCTACTGATGACATTCCGGCAAGAGGTGAAATAACTCTGTTTGTTTCATGCTTAGGTGCTAGAGAAAAGAAGAAAAAGAAAATTGAAAAATATATTTTAAAAAATACTTTCATTTTTGCACTTAAAATAGTGAATTTCAGAAGCTGTCCTGAAAAACAGGGGAAGAATATCTGTCAATTTTTTCCCTGAAATTATCACCAGGTATTTACTAGGGGAAGGGATGTATTCCTAGGCTTTTTATTTGATTTTAAATTGCTGTTCTGTAAGGAAATGAACATCGTATTACCAGATGCCATTTAATTTTAGTATTCTAAATAATCTTAAGGATCCCTCAGAAGTATACTATGTGACTTCAGCCTGCTGTTATTTGATCCTATCTACTGATGATGTACATACCAACCTACTGAAGGAAGTGCCAAGTAGATATGAGAGTGGAGGAAAAGGAGCACAGAGGAAATATTTCCATAATTAGGGCAGAGGCAATCCTGTATCAACAGGAATGTTATTGTCCTTTTTAACATTTCAGTAATGTTCCCATTTTATTTTGAACTTCTGGATTTAAAAGGCAGCTGTGATAGCTGCTGTCTCAACCCCGTGTTATTTTAAGAACCTGTTATGTGTAATTTCTGTGATCAATAACATCCACGCACATACACTGACGTGCAGCATAAAGATGACCTAGTTCTATTTTTGCATTTTAACGGCCTTTTGTAGACTGGTAGCTCTACTGTTAAAGGGACAATGATGAACATACGTTTCTATAAATGAGAAAATCCCATTACTTTGAAGAAGCAAATTTCTATGGCTTTTTAAAGACTTCAGCCACCTGAACATAGGTTGTTTACCCATCCTATTACAACCTTTTTGCGAAAACACAAATATTTTCTTCTAAATAGTCTTTAATGGAAGCAGTTATCAAAATAACTGCAGTAGGCTAGGCACGGGTCATTCTGTTTGTCTGAAAATAAGGCATAACGGGCTACATTATTGTAGCAAGTTGGTTAGTCAAGCATAGTCTTCAAGATATGCAGCTGGCGTGAAAGGAAAGCTGGAAAAAGCCTCCTCCTGTCCGGCGGTAGATACCAGAATGGATTAGTCATGTAAGGCTGGGCATGTGAGCCTGTGTGAACTGTTGTGCTATGAGCTGTAGATGTACTGCACTTCCTCTTTTCAGGGTGTATGTACATTCACACTGTTGTTATCAGTGCTGCACATGCTACAGCTGGGACCATTTTTTTCAGACCAGTGTCCCAAGGACATGTGCTCATGGCTTATGCACCAGCCTTTTTCTTCCTGCCATGCCAGAGGTAAATGAGACCTGCAGTTCTCACTGCCAGAGAATTGTACTGTGCCGCCAGTTTTCTCTCGGAGCCTTTTTTGTTGCTTACTTCTCTTCTGCATTATCCTAAGTTAGACCTCTTTCTGTTTCTTCCGCCTCCCTGTAAACTGTGCATAGAATGACCACTTGGCTGTGTGGCATCTTCAGCTATGTCTTCTCCTCGCGTTTATAGCTGTCTGTGCTATATTTCCCTGAAAAATGCCTGCACTGCAGGTGTCTGTGCTATCTCAGAGAGGCAGGAATAGGATATGGATCCACGAAAATATCTTGAGCCTAACTCTTTGGTCTCCACCTTGCATCTGGAGAGCCAAGACAACTGGCTCTGGAGCTATGCTCATCCCCTGCTCTGCCTTGCATCGTTGATGCTAGCTGAGGTCTCTGCAGGCACCAGAGGTGCCCTGGCGCAGGCAGAGGTGCACTGACTGCAGAGCAGGCTCTGGCACCAACACTGACCCACAGGCTTGTGAGAGGCCAGCACAGCTGGAGGTAACTGCAGTCTCTTCAGAAATGTAGCTGTAGCCAAAAAGGCAAGACGAGAGAGAATAGTGTCAGCAGTCCTGTCCTCTTCCCGCTGGCTTATCTGGGGGGCTGTTGCTCACCCTGCCTCAGGACAGATTACAAGTACCATCTTGCCCCAACCCAGAGCTCTCCATCACTGAAGGCATATGTAGAAGTGCTTTTATGTCCTGGCTGCCAATACTGCCCATCCTGGAAAGATGGCCGGGGAAGGCCTTCTGGGTCCCTTGTTCCACTTCAAACATTTTATCTTCTTCCTTTTCATGGCTGTATTTAAAGAGGCTGTTACAGCAGGAGGAAGATACTGTTCTGTCTACATACCGCACAGGTTGCTCCCCCTTCTCTGAGAAGGTAAGAAATATATATACCAGCTTTTTTTGGTTCTGAGAAAGAACAAAAATGCCAAGCTAGCCTGAAGCTGCAGGCATGGGGGTACTTCCATTCACAGTTGTGTCCAGAATGGTCATGAGACACATTTCCATCCACTGTCTTTTCTCCTCTCTTCTCACTTTCATGTTTCTGGTTTGAGAAGACAAAGATACAGGCATGTGCCACCCTTCTGTGGCATAACAAGAAAGAGAGAAGAAGATGATGAGTCCCTTCTAATTGCTGCCAAGTCAATTTAAAATAAAAGGTGTTCAGGTCTTATGATTATAATATAAATTGCCATGGTGTGAATTTACAGTGAAAAAATCGGCCTCTGTAAACTACTTGTTGGACAGTTTCTTTTCTTTGGATTTTTAATTAATTAATGAAGTTTCTCAGCTACTAGGTTATTCCTTTTATGGTGTCTATTTGCTTATTATTTTATTCATTCTTCTCTCTTGCTCATTACAAATTGGTGCATGGTTTAATTTGTAAGTGGAGGCAAAAGTATGAAAATGTAGATCTCATGTTTTAAAAACTCTTATTTAGGGTGAGGTTTTGATCAGCGCTCGGGCTAGCCTTTACTTTGTTCCCAGTGAAACTAGGACTTTTCAAGAATAGCAGAATCTGGCAAATTTAGAACACTTCCGAAGCTCTGTCTGAACGTATTTTATGAACACCTACTTTAATGGAGTAAGGCCAATATTTAGAAACTGAATTGCAGTAATTCAGCATATCTTCTGTAGTGATACCTCGTCACTGTTTAATTTACAAATGTGTTGCCAATGAATTAGCTTCACAGTACCTTTTATATCCTCAACACAGTAGATATGCCAGTGTGTTTATTGCAATCCTCGTTGCCAGTGTGCCCTAACCTCATGAAGAAGCCCCATACCTCACTGAGAATGTCTCACCCTGTTCTTCTCTTTTGACCTTCCTGATGAGACCAACTTCTTATTAGTTTCTTTTTCAGAGCTGTGTTTGATAATGTGGTCACTGGCAAGTGACTGAGATCAACAACCTTTTCCACAAAAATCACTGAATAAAAATGAGTTGTTAAATTCATTCTCAGTCCCTTGCAAATGAACATGGGTTTTGTTTGCACTGATGCCTTGGAGGTGCCGTGGTTGTTATCCCAGGACAGTTCCCTTAGCTCTGGTTCTGTCTTTCATTAATCTGTAGGAACATTATGTTGAGTCTGGTATATAACCACTCTCACTGCTGTATTCATGCAGTATTATCTTTCCTAAATGAGGCAACGTACTAATGACTGACATTTCTGACTTAAGGATTTTACTCCGTTCATTTAGTTACAGTCCAAATAAAAAGCTGTTGTTTCACAGTCCTTTACCTTTCAGTGTGGAGTAAGTCGGATGGGTTTACTGAATGTGAGAAACCTTTCAAAACTGGGCTTTTTCCCCTCTTGATAAATTGATACTTAAACAGAAATACAGGCTGTTGGGTTTCACTAATTTTTTATGGTGCTGCTGCATCAAATTTAAGTTCCTTTAAGAACCATGATTAACTGATAAAAAATGATGAATGGGGGACAGAGACAGTTTATTTAGCAGTGACGCTAATTAACAGTACTTTTGAACCCAAGTACATCTTGGCATGAGAAAAATACCCAGGACAGATTTTGAGTGCCTGCCCAATGCTACCTGCCTGAAGTAAAATGTGTCAGAAGGCAGGCTGAATAGGGGAGACAATTTATGTCCCTTTATGATATGACCTTTTGCGTCATTTCTGTCTCCTTATCAGCTGGGCTGTTGCCATCCACTGGTCTTTCACAGTGCAGTTCATCTCAAAAATAAAGTACAGGCCCAAAAGGAAAAGTAAAATTGATGCTTCTATTTGCAGGCATTTCTAGTTACAGCCTATTACTCTGCATACATCATTTTTAATGAATTGCAGAATGCCTCTTCAGCTTTCTCAGAATGTCTTCCAAGAACAAGGCTTTGTGGACTCCTGCCAGGCACACACACGTATGATTTTTATGCTGTCCTTTTCTTTCCTGGTTGGTAGCAAAACTGTTTTGGCAACAGCCTTCCTACACTTCCTTCAATTACGTCTTGCTCTGAAACTTGTAGAAGCCAAAGCCTCAACCTTCTTTGCCTTAGTGTCACATCCAGGCAGCTGCTGAGCGCCCCAGTTTTCAATGGGCTTTCATTTATGACAGCTTGAATGAACAGCCCTGGAAGAACTGAAATTCTAGGCACCGCAGTATCAACAGGAGCTGGGAGGGGGTGTCAGGTTTTCCTCCCTGGGACTGTTACCCACCTGGAAGGTTTTGCTTGTGAGCAAGAAGCTTCCTGCTCAGCTGACTGAAGCAATGAACTCTCTCCATGTTATAGAGGTTATTATGAAAACTTTCCCATGCAGTCTTATTATTATTTATTTATTCCTGATGTGTTAAGAATTTACTAGGCTGAAGCTACTGGAAGCTCTGATATTTGGATGCCTGTGAACTTCCTTTGTGACCAAAGGCTATGTCCTTGTATTAATTCTGTCAGAACTGTTGCTTCTCACAGCATGTTACTGTAAATAACCTCTGTTTACAATAATGGATCATTACTCAAACTTCCCACAGAAACTCAATATGCTGTAAATGTGTTTCCCTCTGCCTTTGTTATATTTTACCTCCAACTTTAAGCAATGCTATTTCAGGAAAATTCTCTCCCTTATATATTTACAGCCAGAAATATTGTGGTTAATATTTCCTTTCCAGCATAATTAAAGATAAATCACATAGAAATCATTTGATCTTCTTTTCTATATCTTAATTACAGATTTTTGGACCAAGTTATAATCTTTTATGTAATATTTCTGTAACCTATTAAACAACTGCCATGTTTCACCCAAGGGTGATTCTTGCTGATGGTTTTGCTGATCCCTTTGCTTGATTGGTAACCTGCCTCTCTTTCTTTCTTCTTCCAAGAGGAAAACAAGTAGACATTTAGTTAAACAGTAGTAGTGGACTTGGAATCCATTATGTCAGTTCCTGACTATACCACAACAGCTTTGTGTACTCGTGAAATCACCAGAAGACTTATAATGTAAACAGTATACCTAATGTATTTTTTTTGAAACCCTTCATATATTTCTGCTGGTGTTTTTTGCAGTTGCAGATGGAGAATTTTTCTAATATAGCAACATTTTTTTCTTTTTAACTGGTCTGTACAAACTTTAAAGCAGCTAGCATTTGCTCATTGCACTGGCCTGGCAGGATGGATTCATGTATGGTTAGAAACCCAGATATTATTATGAGGCAGGTTAGTAGGAGTGTTTCATTTTTCAATGGGAAGAAATGGTTGAAATGTATGATGATAACTTACAGCCTTGGTTTATCAAATAGTTGGAAACAAAAATCAAGTGAGACAAAAGTTTATAAGCAGATAAACAGCAATAATGTCTGCAAGGCAAAGGGATATTCCCTTCTAATACAGCACGTTTAGTATTGAACCTTTCCACATACAGTACAATCCACACACAATGTAATTTTGTAGCCAGCAACTCAGATAACTATATAAGAACTTGTGTTTTTAATGCACAGAAAGTATATGTACAAGTAACCCCCCATTTGATTTCAGCAACAAGATCTTTTTTATTAAATTCTGTGTCTGGGAGAATCACTTATATCCACAGAGAACTACTAATGATTTGCTATATCCCCTAGTGCTTAGGAGAATTCATATCAAAACCCCCCAAATAAATTAAAAAACCTTTGAAACAGAGTTAGATTTTTTTTTAATACCAGTTCTCCTTGCAATTTAGAGTGATCAACTGAATATAAAAGTTAGATAACATTATATACACAGAAACAGGATTGGGTGTCAGAACAGCTTTTCTTCTGAATACTCCATCTGACTTATGTTGGATTACTAAATGCTCATTAATCCTAAATCTTTCAGAAAAAAATATGAAAAAAAATCCAGATTATGTATTTACACACTATATATTTCATTGAATGTTATGTATATTAATGATGTAATAGCCACACAGAACATGGAAACTAGAAGTATGTCCAGCTTCTCTCCATATTTTTATTAGGGTTTTATTCAAATGTTTGCAATGGAAGAAACTTGGATGTTTTTCCAAGCCATAGCAGAATTCTGTAGTTTGCTTGCAATCAGGGTGAAATCAAGAAAGATGTACAACTCTGAGACTTTTGTTTCACAAATAAATACCATAAGAATTCCTCCTCTGTGTGTCAACAGTTACTGCACTTATTGAAATAAATTGCAAGATCTTTCACTCTTCAGATCAGAGACAGACCCAGAAAGCAGATAAATATGTGCTTAACTGCCAATTATGAATCTGTTTGGCCTTGGCAGGACTAAAAATTTAGTAGGACTTTTCTACCTCTTCTCTTTGAAATTCAATGAGAAGAGAATAAAGATTTTTCTGTTATAGGTTGTTGTTTTTTTTTTCCTTATGGGTGGATGAGCACCCTTTGCTTAGCTATTCCTTTTCACAAAATAATAGAGGCACAAAGGGCATTTCTGTAATTTATTATACATGCATCAGTCCACTTGACTAAAGATTGGAGAAAGAACCTGACCTTTATTATGATAAAGGGAATATAAGTTGGGGCAATTTTGATGTTGTAGGCATTCTGTCCTGTAGATGCATATGAGTATCTATTTCTCTTAGAATGTTAACTGTTGTCACTTCCTAGCAAGATTTCTTTAAAGAATAATGCTTATTTGTATTGATACTTGAAATGTGCATTTAATTAAAACAAAGGCTTGAGAGATTTTGCTTGGCTAAAGACAGTACCACTTAAGTGCATCCAGAGGAGGGCAACAAAGCTGGTGACAGGGCTGGAAGGCATGTCCTGTGAGGAGCAGCTAAGGACTTTGGGCTTGTCTAGTTTGGAGAAAAGGAGGCTGAGGGGCAACATCATTGCTTTCTACAGCTTCCTGAGGAGGGGGAGTGGGAGGTGGTGATCTTTCCTCCCTGGGATGCAGTGACAGGATACATGGGAACGGTTCAAAGCTGCACAGGGAGGTTTAGAGTCTACGTTAGGAAGCACTTGTTTACCATCAGGGTGGTCCAACATTGGAACAGGCTTCTGAGGGAGGTGTTTGAAGCCCCAAGCCTGGCAATGTTTAAGAGGCATTTGTACAATGCCCTTAACAACATGCTTTACCTTTTGGTCAGCCCTGATTTGGTCAAGCAGTTGGACTAGATGATCGTTGCAGGTCCCTTCCAACTGAAACAGTCTGTTCTGTTCTATTCTATTCTATGAAGCCTGAAGTTGAGAAAGAGGCAATGAATTAAACATTTTCTAAAAGTATTTTTTTGCAAGTAAACTATAAATTTTATGCTTCAGGATATTAAGATATGAGGCTTTTCTATGGAGCAAAGGTGAAAACAGGTGCTATGGTTTGCAATGAGTGAGCTGTTCTGCTAGCAGCGAGGTTCCTGACTTTTTGCTCATTTTATAACAGCCTGCTCAGGAAGACACATTGCTCAGCCACTGATGTCATCTAGTGTATAACAGGATGACACAAACAGTATAAAGGGGGTGGGGGTAGGGAAGCAGTATTTTTTGCATTTTAAATCTGAACCTGTAAAATCTGAGCTCTGGGCAGGAGTTCATTTGGGTTAGAAGGGGCTGTGTGTACGGATATCTCAGCAAGGACAGCTGTCTGGAAGAGCCCAGCATTAGTGGTTCTAAAGCCAAGTCAGCCTGTTCCCAGCTGGATCAGGTACTACACATAACCATGTGGTGCGTGTAGACACACTATTCATGTGAAGTCCTAGCCTGGATGAGGGCAGGAAGGGACAATAAGCTTTCACTCATAATATTTTATTTTCCATATGGGACTCATTTGAGAAAAAGCACTTAAGTACAATGTATTAAGCATCCAAAGCCATCCCACACAGGAGCACTGTGCAGACACCTAAGTCTTTTTCTGGATAAAGACCATATAACCTCAGCCTAATCCCTCGTGGTGGATCATTTTCATTGTATGCAGTGGGGTTTGGAGAAAACTCCAGGTTTCAGCAATACTATTTACAGGAACTGTTTTCAGGATTCAGCTCTTTGCAGTTCAGCCTTCAACCATGCAAACTGATTATGCAGGGAAATAGCCAAGATTGGCATGAGGCACTGGCAAATATGTTATAAAATTTTCATATATCCTCCTCTGAATAGCTTTAGTTCATACCTATTTCTAGGTGGGATTCAATTAAGCGGTATCAGAGCCAATATCAACAGCACAAAATGATATAGCTGTACATTGCTGTAAGTAACAGTACCTGTTAATAATCTAAATCATTATATTACTTTTGTATGTTATTGTTGTGATTGTTTCCAAAAGCAGAAGTGAGGGAGATATGCTAAACCCCTTAAGTCTGGGCAATTAACGTACATTAGCAGCAGTTGTATGTGAACCAGACAACCACCCACTCCTACATTTGTAGCATAGTAGTTTAGTAATACTAGTCGTATTGAAATGAGTTGATATATTATAGCTGGTGATTGTATATGTGCCTGGTTCATAGAAAATCTCTATTTTGGCAGTGTAATGGATTTTACATGAGAGCATTACTATCGGTAGAAGAGAAGGTTGAAGGCTGTGGATGCTGAAGTCCATTGTTTGCCCACTGTAGTTGCTATACAGGCAGCGTTGATACTCTATGTATCTTATGTGTGATTACAACATGAGGAGAATGATCCTTTATAAAAAGCAATTTGAAATAAACTATGGCCACTTTGGTTTTAGGAAGAAAGCCTGATATATTTACCCTGGTAAAAAGAGTAAACTTTTCTAAGCAGGCATTTTGGCCATAAAAGAAAGGCCAGCTTTGACCCTCGGTTAATCGGCAGAGCAGGCGTCTGCAAGTTGCCTGTCCCAGTGGCTTGTTCACTGTGCTAGAATATGATGCTACCAGGCTTATATACAGGAAATCTTTAAAATTTTAGTTGTGGTGGACTACAGCTCTAAATGCTGTATGAATGCTATAGTCCTAGAAAGAATTAGAAACATCCATGGAAAGAATTAAAAATATATATCCTGAAGAGATTAAGGTAAAAGAAGTAGTTGCTTGGGAAGGTTAGTCACCCTCTCAAGAACAAGCCCGTTGAATCCTGGATTCAGGTTATGATTTTTCTTTTTTTTTATTATTTTTGAAAGCACCAGAGCTAGAACTGGTAATAAAAGGTAGTAATTCTGAGCAAATACAAAAGACTATAATTTATGATTTGTTAAATTATTTTCATTTTCCAAAACACCTGACGCTAAAGGAGTCTGTGCTAAAACCTGAAGCTCTGTACTGAAACTTCAGGCCCATGGCTCAACACTGGAGTCTTGAATGAATTGTTCAGATTTCAAAACGAAATGCAATTAGAACAGCCTGTTGAATATCAACTAAATACAAGTATCGTGGCCCTCATGTAAGTAAAATATTGAGTCTTAATTCTAGCTATGTAAAATTATATCAAATTCAGTTATGAATTGTGAGGGGAAAAATAAGCAGAAATAAATGTCTGTGGGCAATTCAATTATAATTGTGGCTGGCATTAATGACATTTGGTATTCATGTTTTTTTCCCCAATCCTTAATAGCATAAATCATTAGTAAGATTTTCATTCTTCAAGAAGGGTAAAATGAGGACCAAAAATGTAAATACTGTAAATTCATGTAAAAGTTTTTCTCTTGTCCTAAGTCTTCAGAAACAGACTATTTCAAAAGGTTCTTAAAGAATGCTGCTGTTTATCTCTTGGTTGTGCTTAGTGTGAAATCCATTGGGCTCTAATCCTGAACACATTAAAGTCCATGGCATGAGGCCTGTGTCCCGAGAATGTGGTACTCTCAGAAGAATGGATTTGCAAGAGGGAACCTGATGGAGACAGGCATCCAGCTCTCATGGAATTTGTGATTTGGAGTCTCAGCTAAAGCTGGGCAGAAATGCTTTCACTAGAGGATGCTGATTTGTGAAGATCAAAGCATTACCCAGGGGTAATTTGATTTTAAACAAAGGATAATGAAAAATGGACAGGTTTTGAAAGTTGTATCAGTCTCTGTCAGCTTATCTGCCAAGCACCTCTGCTGCCTGCCCAGCGAGCTGATGGGGAAGTGAAAGCTCAAGAGCTGCTTCCCAGCTCCCTCATTTTCTGCAGCACATGTGATGGTGCTGAGGAGACAGCTCCAGCTCTTGGCTGTTGTGTGGCTTTCCTGGTGTGCTGATGTGGCACTGGGATTTTGGCTTTCCAGTTTGCAGCTCCTCAGCAGTCGGCTGCCCAGCTTCACAGCTGTGTCCCATCCAGCAAGGTGCAGGACAGCCAGAGCCTCAGTGCTGGACTGGCCTTTTGCGGAGAGTGCCAAAAGACTTACTTTTCATCCAAACCAGAAGTAAACCAAATGCTGAAATTTCAAAACCCTTCCAAGCACAAAGCATAATCATTACTTTGTTACTTTTAGTTGTAACTGGTTTGGGTTTTTTTCTGGTGGTAAGCAACAGCAAAGGGATGCATATTCCGCCATTACTGAGCAATAACACGTACCCAGAATTTCTCTGTCTTGCAGCTACTACCTCCAAAAAAAGCCCCAAAGTGCAGAACACAGTCTGGCAAATGCATAAGCAGAACAAAATTCATACGGGCAAAGCTGCATAATCTTTTGAAAGTCTAGTTGCACGGGAAAAGTGCAACTTCAGCAACTGAAGTTCTAATAGGGAATAATTCAGCATTCTGCTGACCCTTCCCAGTTCAGCCTCTGTGTAGGAATGAACTGTTTGAAAAATGTTTTTAATTCAGTTGTCACAAATGGACACCAGACTTGGGGCTGATGTGTTTCACAAGTTCATTTTGATTTTTTATATAAGCACCAAGCTTGATCGTTTTACCATTTCCCATCGTTCTCAGCTGCCTGATCACTTCTATTTCCTTACAAACAAAAGGCTGCTTGAAAAAAACTATGCATGTGACTAAGATAATGAGGATAATAGAAAGGTAATCTTGACAACTATTGTTGCTTACACATTCAAAAGCAGACCCTGTGGCTGTTCCAGGAGCCCCACGGTGCCAAGCTGGTTATGAAGGGGGAAGGATACAGACTTACTGCTTACATGCACATGTACTCACATATGTACATGAGTGAGAATAATGTCTTTGATCTATATGCTTATAAGCAGCAACAGTGTAGACTGTTGCTTGCTGTACAGAGGAGGGTATGAGACATAATAAAACTGTTATGACCTATAGAGCTCAATAACAACAGCAATCCAGGCTCCAGCTGTAGCTGGTCATTACGTAATGCCACTTGCTCACCGATTTGGACTCCTTTCCAACCAAACTGAGCTCCTGATTCATAGCAGCTAGCAGGATGGAATAGATTAAATTGTGACAGAGGAAGGAAACACAAGGTGTGACAGACAATGCCTGGTACCATAAGCCCTCAGACCAGCCAGGCCTCCTCCAAGCAGAGAATGAAAAAGACAAATATGAAAGTAACTAAATATCTCAAATCAGATTTTGCTACTTGCAAATGTGTGAGACAGCATGTCAGGAGCCCATTGCTTATTAGAAACAAATAATGACAATAGTCAGCAAGAAAAAATATCATGGAGAGGATTCTAAACTAGAAACTGACTTTCCGAATCTAGTTTTCTAATTTTACTGATTATGAGTTCTTTTCCAAACAATGCTTATGTAAGCGAGAAAGTACTCTGCCCGTATAAAAAACTTTTTCTGTATTACATTAAAGGCAAAGGCATAGTTGGATCATTAAACTTCATTACTTTTAGAGCTAATATAGCACTCCTTTTGTTGCGGGGACACTGCAGTGGTAGCAGAGGTTGTTTACAGCTAGACTTACACGTCGTGCAGGTGGTTGTTACGAAACATGCTGTTACGCCTGTGGATTAATTACTGTAAGACAGAGAGACTTTCACTGAATCACCCAGTACTGCGCTTTCTAGATAGCTCAGTCAAAGGTCATCTCTGTTCTCCTATTACTTAGTGTAAAAATGAACCAAAGATTATGCACCAGGGGTGGTATTCTCTCTCGTGAATGGAGCCAACACACAGCACATATGGCAAGAGGCTTGTATTTATACACTGTGTAAACGTTTTCAGTGTATTTTGACTGGCATGCCCTAGACCAGAGTGGTTTTTCTTTCACGGGCCTACAGGAGTAATTTTCAGACACATCATGGGCTCACATGCTGTTAGCAGCGTAGCTGTGTTTAGATGGATGGTTGGAGGTGACCGCAGTCCTCGCGGCACAGAGCAGCCCATGGGAAAGCCCAGGAGGGCTGGGATGGAGCAACAGGTGGATGTGTTGCATTTTGACAGAACTCTGCTCCCCAGAGCCAGAGGAAACGTAGGGGATTACCTGGTTCCTCCTAGCCCTGGGTCACAAGACCTCAGAGCTGCTCGGACCCTCTCAGAGCCCTGTGCCCCGCCACAAGGTCAGCAGTGGCAGAAGGACCTGCTGAAGGCTACTAATGTGAGGAAGTGCTTGCAGCACACCCAGCGCACTGGGAGGGTGATTCAGTCTGTTGGAGCAAATTGTTTCAAGTGATGCAAAGACTGTGCAGCTGAGTGGGAAGGGAGCCAGCTGGGCTTTTTCTTCAACTAGCATACACAGGAATATGAGTGTGAGAGTTATTCTGATGGGGTCAGAGTCACAGTAACAAGTATTATGCCTGTTGCAGTGGTGTGAATCTTCATTTTGCCCAGTTTCCTTCTTCCACTTCTTTTTAAAAGGAATAAGAAGAATGGCAGAAAAGAAAGCCATGCAGTGCAGCTCTGGGTAATAAGGCTTTGGTGCAAAGGAACCACAGGAGGTCTTTAGCAAGGCCCCAGAGGAGACGCTGCCCAGTCCTTTTCGGGTTCACTGCGCGTACACTGAGTTTTCTGTCCCTGCCTGGCTGACCAGCTCCAGTGGCTGCTGTGAGGAAGGAAGGAAAATGCAGCTTCCCCACACTTGCTGGGGGCATTGGGAATGCCTGTAAAGAGCAAAAGGCTCCTCTGTTTGCCAGGAATCATATTTTTTGTCCTTACAAATAGCTGATAGGAAGCAGGGGAGGACTGCATTTGTTTCTCCCACATGCTGTATATTTGCAGAAGTATCATATAAGAGCTGATGCAAAATATAGTTTTATTTCTTTTTTTTCATTTAGTATCTTCCATTAGCTGCAGGTTTTTACACTCAGAATTGCAAACATTCAGCTCTTTATGAAATAACCTTTCTAAGAAAAAGAATACAAAAAGGTTTATGATTATAAACCAAAGCCTCTCTAATTAATACTTCGGGGAAATATTTTTATGGTTTCTTAATGATAGTGTCCTAATATTATGTGTTAAATTATTATATGTTAAATTCCCTGCTACTTTGACTTGACTGATGAATACACAGGAAACATATTCTGTCACCAACAGTAATCATCCCACCTAAAATGGAATTGGTTTCCATATTTACATAATGTGCTGGTGATCTGTATACCCCCTAACTGTACCAGTGTTTATAACCTATTAATCTTTAACAAGTTTATCATCATCATGCTTTCATCCCAGGGATTCCTCTTTATATCCAGATGCTCCAAAACCCGCAATGGTAAATTTACATATTACCAGAGAGATTGTGCTGTTTCTATTGAGTATGCCTCTGATTTATAGCCAGTTGTAGACTTAAATGAATAGCTGTTTCCATTCAAACAAAATGAGGGATCGTTTCTGTCTCTTTTTTACATGCCCCTTTTTGATACAAGTTGAAATAGTGTAGCCTGCCGTTCAAAAACTCTACTGAATTCAAATGTAGGAGTTTGATTGATTTGTTAGTAACTGTGCATAGAAAGCAAGAAGATGAATTACCCTAGGAAAAACAACCAGAGCAGCCAGCTCCAAGCTGCAGAGGAATTGCCAGGGCAGCAGAGAATAGTCTTCCAAATGCTTTAATAAAGGGAGCAGTAGAAAAAGATCAGTAGCTGATTAATCATGTTGCTAGTGTTTTCAGGGACATAGGCTAATAGAGAACCAAATGTTAGGAAAATATGTTTCAAGGGAAGGCCAACAGAAAAATCAGAGGAATGCACCCACTGACAACGTTGTGTAGAGATTTAGAAGGAAATAGGAAGGAAAGAAGAGCAGATGAGAGGGCAACTCATGAAGGAGCAAATGAAAACCACACAAATAATTATTTTTAAAGGTCATAGAAATAAAAGAATAAAATGAGCAAGAAAATGAAAAAATAACTCCCTCATATTGTGCTTTCTTGTGAACAGCTGTTGTAGGTGTTGGGGGGTTACTTGTAAAAGATGAAATGGCAGAGTCATCTTGGATCTCAATTCATTACATGTAAATTGAATAAACACTGACAATCTACTCTGACAGTGGGCTTTGGAAATACTTTTTTCATCTTTGACACTGGAATTTCCTAAGCCCTTGCCTGTCAGCTAACTTCTAGAGGTAATTCCTTCTGCATCCCTTCAGGCTGGTCTCCCCTGTTACAGAAACACGAACTGGGAATTTTGGAGGCAAGGTATCACCAAATGCAGGCAGAAATGGCAGGCATCCAGAGGGAAGAGACTCTTCAGCACATTATATATATTGAAAATTACCACACTGACACTATGCAGCATCCCTGTACAGTTGAGACCATTCAGCTTCAGTGCAATAGCTAAGAAACACCAGTTCTGTATCTGACAGAACAGTCATAGTTTCATTTGGAAGATTTAATGAGCTTCATGGTCTTATTGAAGAACAGCAGGGACTTTTTTGTTGTCAGGATGATTTATTAGTAATTGTATCTATTAACATTTTTAAATGTTCAATAATTCCTTCAATATACCTTGTAAATTAATCTTAATAAATATGCAGCAGGAATCAGCTTACTCTAGTAATTGACATTTAACAGCATACAATAGCTATAATTTACAAAGATAACTTCTCAGAGTACTTTAACTCTTAATTAGCCTTAGGGAAAGAGCTAACCCTACAGACAGTTATTTGTTTTTAAGAAGTTTAATATGAGAAAATATGCATGAATTTGTTTTTGTAGATTTCTGCAGGGTAAGTTACGTGTATGAGAACAGCTAGCAAATGGAAAACAGAAGAAGATAAATATATTTTGGCTTTAATCTACTGTGTTTATCACCTCCAAATTCACAACAAGTACAACTTCGATCTTTTTTTTTTTCTTTTCATTCATTTTAAAAACATATCATTACTTGATTTTACTGTGTGGGTAGACTTTGACTAATGTGAATTAAAGGAGACAAGATTCCCAGCAATTCTCTTTCTCTAATAGAGTTACAGTGCTCTAGACCAGTATTTAGTGGGGATTCACACATGAGACTGACATATGATGGTGGTCGTACCAGAGTCTGCAAGGAAGCTGTGATTTTAGAGAGAGAGAGTTTCCTTCAGGTATCTTGGCCTTATCCTCTAAATATCCTCAAATATGCTGATACTTCACTTCCCAAAATCTCTTTTGATGGTTCTTCAAAACTGATCCAGGGTAACTTCCAAAGAAAACTAGAGATCTCCAGGAGACAGGTTACTTTCAGAAGTGTGAATTTCTTGGGGTAATGCAGGTACTGAAGAAATTATTCTAGCCACATAGAGTTACCCACTAACTGTTGTCTTCAGAAGTTTCATTCTTATTTCAGCTTAACTCGTTTAAACAGTCTGTTGCAAAGCCTTTGTTCCTAGTGACATTTTAGTTCTTAGTAAATAAACAAACTTATGCAACTACATCATTGCTATTAATTATTAGACCTCTCACTTCTCCTGTGATTGCTACCTTTTTTGGGCATGTTTTAACAACAGTGACACATCAGAAGACACTTTGACTGAAGTACATAGCAGCCAAATTCAGCTTTCAAATGTTACTGTCTTTTTCTAATATTACCAAGCCAAAATGTTTCATTTTATGTATAAAACTGTATTTACTATGCAAACCCATTTAACCAATAAGCAAAGTAATAATTACTGTCAGATTACTTAATAATATGACTTCTTTTTTTGTTTGATTCTATTTCTAGTACCTTTAGTTATCTTTTATAAGGTCATGCATCTTCCACATGAGTACTCCTGTATTTTGAGGCTGCATTTCCATTTTGGTGATTTTACTTGCAAACTAACTCTCTTTCCCTCTCTCTCATGCTCCCCCTCTCCCCTTCCCTTCCATTTCTTTCTTTGATTATTTTTCTGTCCATACTTTGCCAGCTGTGCACAACCATTCAATTTCTGAACTGTCTGTTCCATTTAAAAATAAATAAATGGCAGCACATTCACTTTTGCCTCTTCTCAGCCTCATGTCAGTGAGATTCTCTTCTTGTGGCAATTACGCAGGAGTCTAAAATAAAGTTTTCAGCCTCACACCGTTATGATCATTCCCTGCCCACACCAGTTGCTACTTTGATATAGTTCCATGTGATTTAGGTTTTTCCCAGGAAGCGTGAAGTACTGATTCCTTCTACCAGCTCATTTCAAGGTTCAGGGAAATTTGCTCACCCTTAGAGATCACAAAGATATGTTCAAACGGTACGAGGTACATTTCCAGAATGGTGGTTAGGAATTACACATCTCATTAGCAAATAATTGAGATTCATCAGCACAACTCACTTGCTCCTTGGAAAATGTTTCCCCATAAAACCTTTAATTTGCTGAAGTTAAAAGAGGGCAAACTATGTTAGAGTGCATCTTAGTTTTCTGTGAGAAGTGTATGTATGTGCTTGCAAGTTCTGTATCAGCTTTAATCCTGGGTAAATGCTGGCTCCCCTGTCCCTGCTGCTTACCCTGGGCTATTGGACTTGTAGATGGCATGAATTCCTTCTATAGCAAGAAGGCACATTGAGGAAAAAGTGTAGTTCTGCCCTGTACTCAACTGTACCTAAAATAATACAGAAAGACTTCATCCATTTTTATTGCACTGCCTGGCCTGCTGCAGAAAATTAAGGAAAGGTTGGGGCTCGGAGGAGCTAGGGAGCTTGTTACTGCATAAGCTGAAAAACAAAAACTGTGAAAAATCATGCTAGGAAAGAAATATTCTTAAATATTAAAAAGTCTCACTGATTAGTGTTCCCCCCCCCCGAAAAAAAGAGCTTTTCTGTGTCTTCTTTTTGTCATTGAGGTTCTTCTAAAGCTATCAGGGCCAAATACTCCCATCTCTAGTACGAGGTACAGTTCTGTTGAATTCTACAGTTACTTCACATTAATGAGGATGCTGAAGGGCAAGAGTTGGTGTACTGTGTTCGTTACTAATGAAGTGGTGTGAAATTTCCATTTTCCACCTGAGACTGTGAACACTGAAGCATAGACTCTCCCAAGACAATCTGCTTGGTGCTCACACTGTGTGGGCTCACGTCATGGGCAGCAGCCCAAGGAATTTTAAATTCTGTTCTCACAGTCATTCTGGACCATGTTTCTCTCATTTCGGTATAGCTAGGTATCAACTCCCATGTAACAGCTTGAATAGATTCTTTGTCAATTCTTGTGTCTGTTGTATCACCCGAGAGAAATCACTTACGCATATTGCTTTAGAGTGTTATCTTGAACACAGATGAATTTCTAAGCTGGTGTTGTTGTAAAGGAAAAAGCAGCCTTGATTCTTGATACTATATACAGAAATATTACAGAATGACGAAAAAGATATGCTAAACAAGATTTTTTTTTATTTTACTTAGTGGGTTGAGTGACTATATGGGGGAGGTGTTCTATGAGTCTTTCCATTGGGAAAGGTTCTTAGGCTCATATCATTATACTTGCTTGTATACATCACTTGGTCCTAGCCAAACCAAAAAGATATATTCCCTGGAATTCCATGGGTGTGGTCTAGCACAGTGTTCCTTCATCTAAGATCAGTGGTAATCTTCATTATAAAACTTGATATGTCAATGTGTGACTGGCCTCCCCACCCCCCAATTAATGTATGTTATGCCAAACCTAAATTCTTTCTAAAATTTTACTTTATTGATCATTAATATAATGACAACAGAATAAAATCTCTGAATAGTCCATCTAAGGAGGAAAGTCTAAGGAGAAGCTTTATGTGGAATGCTAAATCCTTGTAACTCGAAAGATATTAGAGCCCTGCATCTGTATGCAGCATCATGCCCTGATGAAAAACATGTAGTTCTTAGTAAGGTAACCCCATTTTCTACTGTTGCTTGTAGCTTTGAAATATGGCTACCCAAACATAATAGCATATTGGAAAAGGTGGTTTATACTTGTAAATATGTATATTTAAATCATTAGTCTGTATTCTCTAGAAAAAGGAAGATGATTTCTGTATACCTTTTCCCCAGTGGGGCTACACAGACCCTACACTCCTGCAATGTGAGTTGATAGGTACAGGTATGCATGTTGTAGCAAGCTGAGAAAAACATCATAAATATGAGTTATAACATCTGTGAAGGGACATGGTGAACTGAGATTAACTTCACATCGGCATATAAATTGTCACAAAGCAGAAAAGCATTTCATGGGGCTTGGCACGTGTCTAAGTAAGTGAGAGCCATCTCAAAGTATAAATAATACAAAACAATTGTATGTGAAAAATGCATTACAGAAACAGTGAAATTTGCCCTATACCTGCTCTTTTATGTCAGTGTTTGATATTCTTTTGGCAACAGTAAGTATTGACATTTATATAATCTCTTTACTAGAGATTTATTAGATTTCTTAAAGTGAGCATCTTAAAAGAGACAGGCAGCCACCCTGTTTGGATAACTGAGTTAGTATAACTCTCTGATTTCCTTATCCTTCTGTCTGATACATTACCTTTTAGGGATAAGATGGACTGTGAAAGTACAGAGAATTTATAAGAGAGTCCCGAAAAGGAAAACATCTTTTCAGCTTCAGTTTTTGCTAACAAATTATTGAGGTTCAGCATTAGACAATATGCTACCTTTTTTGAAAGAAAAAACAAAAACTCTTGACTGTCAGAAAAAGAGAGCGTGAGGAAGTATAGGTTTTTGTGCATGTGCTTATTAACAGACTGCAGAGGGGCAGGATGATGGCAACATGCTTAAACCAAACCAGATTTCAAGAGAGTACAACAGTTTGATTCCTTTTTGGAACAGGCAGTTTATAAACTTGCCAAGGTGTCCCTGCTCTTTATTCTTCCACTGATATCTCTTACATTTGTTTTCTTTGTAATCTCTTTATCTAATTCCTCTTTACTACATGTGAAAATGAACTTCCTATGTTAAAAATATGTGGCTTTAACCATTCTCCCTTGAATGATCATCTGTGTGCATGTTTCTAAGGCAGGTCCACATGCACTCCTTCAGAAAACCTCTTTCCTTCTAAACCACCTACTTCAGAAAGTAAGTTTAATTGCTTAAGTCTGGCCACTGCTTGATGTACTTGGATGGAAGGAAGTGAAAATACTTGCTGTTTAAAAGCAAGAAGTGCTCCAGCTGACTGACCTTTGCTCCTGGTGCACCTTTTCTACTTTTATCAGAAGAGGAGAAAAGCGTATTAGTTTTGCAGATCTAGTAGCCTTCCCAGTTAATTATTGATGACCTCTATATAGGGGTAGGTGAAGCTGTGAAGATGAAAACGCACAATACACAAAGGGCTGCCAAAGGAGAGTTAATGGGCTAACAACTCCCCCCAGCAGCGAATGATCCACTGGTGCCATTGCCTGCTTGGCAGCCACTGCAGTGAACATTGTGATCTCCTCCAGAGGTGCATCTACTCGATCTCTGCTTCAACTCCTGCTTGTAAGTGGCACACTAAAGTCAGATATCTGCTATTCTAAAAAGCAAAGATGTTTTAATTTCTAAACCACTGCTTAATAATTCATAAGTGCTTACTGAAGTACTTGACCAGATCAGGAAATGATGGGCCATCCCCACCTATTCTGTGACTACCTAAAAGTTACCATGATAGTACAGGTTGGAAGACGAGGAAAGCCCTACTGCTCTTTTCAAATCTGTTATTGAGAAAAACGTATTTTATATTGGAGACATGTATCTTAGTTTCAAAGTACCCACAGCTGTTTGAGTATTAGTTCCCTGATGTACGTGAGTAGAGTTAGAAAAAAAAGTTTTCACATTGTTTTTAGAAAAATGACCTTGTTTCACAGGTAGGGAGAAATGTTATCATTTTTTCTGAGATGAATATGGAGAAACTAGGAACACTGAAAAAAATAGGTATTTAGGCTGTGCCAGCAGTCAGAGACTGATTCACAGTTTTGATAAGGCAATGATTCTGTGGGAGAGGGATTTATCTGCTGTATGTTTGCACTCCTGATCTCTCCTTCAACTTCAGTGCTGCTCTGCCACCACTCCCTCCAAGTGTCCTGGAAACCCTCAGGCTCTGTGCTCCTAAGAGTAAATATTCCACCAATAATCACATAGTAGTGTTTTGTTGTCTAAGTGGATATTGGGTTTTCCAATTTCTAGCATAACTTATTTCTTGAATTAAGTTTAGGTTATCTTTTGGTATATAACTTAACTCTACAAATGCTCTCAAGTAGTTGGACTTTTGCAAAAAATAACAATTAATATAACAGCCTACAATACGGCAGTTGTATTTCTAGCTATAAAGCAGTTTTGCTTCTTTACTGAACAAATGGATGGACAGGAGGAACAGTATAGTGACAGCTGAAGTCTTTTATGCAGAATATTTTATGCTTATATGCTTGAATTAATGGCTGTGTGGTTTTTTCTGACTGCCTTTCTTTTTATGAGTTGAATTAAGAAAAGCATAAAAATATCACGCACTACCTTAAGGGTATTTTTTGTATTTTGCTGTCATTTTTGTCATATATTCTGTTACCACATTCTTACCTGAGTCAAGTCCCAGGCATAACTCAGGTGAATGCTTTATAAAACACGTGTGCAATGACCATTGCTCTGTGACATTTGGATGATACGAAATTACATGAAAGGTACAGTCTGTCTTCCACTCTCCAGAATGGAAGTTCTTCTTATGGAACCATGTTTAGCCAGGATACGTCACAAATTAGACCTAAAGCTCATACTGATTATTATTATTATTTTTAGTTAAAACACTAAACATTAAACATTAAAGCAAAAAAAAAAAAGTCAAATACAAAGTTCAATGTAATTGGTAAATCATGCTGATCCGTGTCCCAGTGATTTACTTTAATCTCCTTGTGTAAAAGAAAGATTACAGCAAAGAGAATGTATGTGAGAAATACAAGGAGCCCAACCGCTGTTAGATGCAGATGCGAATATATCAAAATTTGTCTCATATCCGTATTGCATCCACTCTCTGCATTATCTGTAGTGTTTTTCCAGCTAACACAGAATCAACACTGCTGCTCCAACGGAGCCTGAGTCTGAAAAATCTAGTTACCTTGTTAACCATGTGCACTCCCTAAGGGTTTGTTAAAAAAGGAGTCCTTTTGAATTGTGGTGGTTTTAATGCATAAAATATGCTTCATGTAAGGCATCAATATTTTCTTTTCTATCTCATTTGTAAAGAAAAGTACAGAATGCCAAGTTGTTACAACATGTTACAGAATATATTGACGTTTTTCTGTGGTTTGGTACTATCACAGCTGAAAAGCCAAAGAAGATCAGAAATAATGCTTGTTTCATTATAAGTTCCTCAGAAAAAAAAAAAGAAAACCTGAATTTATAATTAAGGCAAAACTGTGACAAATCTTAGTGCTTTTAAGAATTATTGTTTTCTTTTTTTGAAGACAAAAATTATACCAGAAAAGAACTTAAATCTGATGCTTGTATTCATAAAATACGGTGTAGTTTCACTGGCTGCATAGTTCTAAAGACATGAAGCAGGCCAGGGTTTAAGGGCCTGATGCCAAAAGCAAACATTCAGTCCTGCAAATCGTTGTTGATTAGAGTGCTTCCCCATACACATCACCTTATCGCAGTAAGGTTTTTTTCCAGGCAATATGCACCAAAGGGTGTTGTAATCGTAGTGCTACTCCTACCTGCGTGGTTCCAAGCCAAGCAAGGCAAAGGAACAAACTCTTTTCTCAAGATCAGCAAGGAGCAGAAGTTACCTTCCTCACCAGTCTGTCTTGTATCCCAAAGGTGATGTGTAAAGCAGAGCAGCTTGCCTGGTGTTCCCCCGCCCCCAACCCCACACCCACCCCTCCAGAAAAAAAGGACAAACACAAAACATCTACTAGGGATCCCTGAGAGGTGGAGTTAGGGAGGCAGAAGACTCAGCTCTGCAAGGAAGGAAAACCCAACTGCTTCAATAAACGTCTATTTACTATAGTGAGAAATATTAATCGGAATTACAAAAATCCACCAAAACCTACCATCCAATTAAAAATAACCCTTGCCTGTCACTAGTCTAGTGGATAATTATACAATTATAAATGTGGGAAATGTTACTAGAATTAGATTAGGGAAATGTCACTTAACAGAGTAAGAGTCTCCTGGTGAGTCTATATGGGCAGCAGTGAAGTGCCCTGTCCCTGCCTGCACATTCCTTGGCGCGTTGCTGGCTGCCAGGGGAGACCCCCAAGGGCACTTTGGGGGTTTCATCCCCAGACATATCACACAGCATTATGCCAGGGCATAAATTATATGTGCTAGCGTGGATATCTTGTGAGAAATAGTGCACTGGCACTCTACAAATCTGAGTCAAGTATTCTCTATATTTAGTTGGTTAAATATAGCGGTAAAGTCAACTGGGAAATCTTAAGCTCTGCTGTGGAGAGCAGAGCTATTAAGAAGCCACACAGCTGTGGCATATAAAACGGCGATACGCTCACCCATTGGACCTTTGTCTCATTTGCTCAGCTACCCAAATTTACAGTAAAACCACAGTATTTCATGTGTTTGTTCATACGATCTTATTATTGAATATGTTCCTTAAGAAATCATCTGTCAAGCCAAGTGGCCATCCATAGGACGCTGGTTAGCCTGGGCAGTGACACTATAAGCATCTTCTGTTCATATGCCTCAGTCATAGAAATGCCACACGCTACAAAAGATTGAGAAGGGCTCTTGCTGAGGACTCGGGATATTATTGATTTCCTTGATGACAGAGGCAATCAGGATGTTTGTGCAATGTGTGTATTTGACAAATAAGAGCCACAGGGGTGTTTAGGTTGAGGTAGCAGAGAGACTCCATCTGCTTTACAAATTTCATAACATCGATACAGAATGTGCACAAACTGCTCCCCAAATGCTACTAGTTGCCAAACATAGTTATTGTAAGTGGTGGTAAAGACTTACAATCAACGTGAATTACCAAGCCCTTATATTTTTATAGGAGACAGAAATAAATGGCAAATTTCCTCAGATTTGATTTTGATGCCCATTTGAGGATGACATTTACCTAGTGGGCTATAGCCACTTAAATCTGAAACTCCTCCACTGAAAGGACTGCATATTAATTTCCAAATGGCTGTGTTTTGCATTCTTGCTTTTCTGAAAGATATGTCAGATAATCAATGTGCTCGCTGAGAGAGATCAGTGCATCTTAGCAACCAGAAACTTCAGCACTTGTAATAATTCTAATACCGGTCCTCAGTATCGCTCAGAAAAGTTTATTCAACCTACACAGAACTTTCGAAAAAAAAATAATGTTACAGTTTCACATCAATTTCTGAGAAAGCAAGTTCTCTCCCATACCTCTTCTGAGATCCAGACTGGACTTCTGGAGTGCTTGGTTGGAAATAAATCTGTTCTGAGCAAATAGTTCATTGATGTATGTGGAGTTTTCTTAAGCATTTTTTTCTTTAGCTATTTTCACATCTACGTTCCCTGCACTTGTTTATTCACCCTGGGCTGTGTGTTAAGATTAACGTGCGATCACAGCTAATGCACAAGGAGTGTAACTGCCTGTTTCCCCTGGTTCATTTTTGAAACGCTCGGATTTTGGCATAGTTAAAGGTTCTCACCCGTTCATCTTTTCATCTCAAATTCTTCTCTGTAGAAGGAAACAAGACAAAGTAAAATTCTGCTCACATCTTTGTCTGTTTTGTTGCAACTCTTATTGCTACCAAAGCCTATCCCAGATGCTCCCACTCTTCCCCAGCCTTTCATTTGTCCTGCTATGGTACAGTTTACCATCCGCTCAGTTGCACAGATGCAACTGTTTCTGGGTCTATGCAGTAAAATGGCTCATGAAATTATCACATCTAAATTATTATTTTTTGTTTTTAAGAGCAACACAGGGCAGAGGGGAAAGTGGTGAGGACAAGGGCAGGTCAGCTCTGCTTCTGAGGTGAAAATTATTTATGGAATTACATCTGTAGCAGTTATAACTCATGAATCGTGCTCTGTAGTATAGACAATACAATAACAGCTAATACAGCCTAGCATAGCAACGACAAGACAAAATGATGTGTATTGATGGGAGAGTCATTCCTTTCCTGGTAGGTCCCAACAAAGCACTCGCCATTTGGTGCCTATTTACATTCTAAAGATTCACAGGTTAGGGAAGTGGCAGCCCTCGCAGGTTTCATCTCTGTGCTGATCAGTTATCTTTTAAAGGCAGTGTAAAGCACAGGGAAAAATGAGACTGTAGATGAAATACTAACTTTGGACCTAGTTTTGGCTTCGGGAAAAGTCCAGTCAGAAAGTGTCCACAAGAACTGCACCTTCCAATACTGCTTCCTGTGTTTCACTTATGTTATTTTTTCATTTCCTTTGTAGTTTTCCAGTACATGCAAATGCCATGTGTGTTCCTATGGGTGCTTTATGTACTGCACAGCATCAGAAGTTCGTATACAAAATACCTGCAGGACTGACCCTATCAGCTATCATTGTTTTATTTTGCTATGTTGAGTCTTTTTCCTTTTAAAAAATAAACAGAATTTTGTTTTTCTTTGTGAGATCAATTTTTTCTTTCTTTTACAGAGTTCTGTCTAGTGAGGTTATTTTTTGTGATGAGAATCCTACTATGATAAGGGAGATAGCAGGAAATCAGTCTAACCCCAGTGAGCTCTGTTCATCCTTACATAATTGTGAACTACATCTGATTTTGTTTAGCTTTTCTGCTTTGCAGTGCTCTCTCTGGCAATCCTATCAAGCCTTAATTCAACAGGCAATGATTTTTTTTATTTGTTACTTGGGACCGTTTTGGGGGCTTTGGGTACAGGTTATTGATGAGACTGAGTTTTATTGCTCAGGAAACACTGACATTGCCCTTTGATAACTACTTTTTTTGTCTTCTGTCTAGTGAATCATATGATGCAGGTACTTTTGGCAGACAAAATGCTGTCGCAAGTGTACTTGCACTTAAACTCAGCAAATGCTGATAAAATGTCTGGGTGAGTGACTAGACTGTGTTTTAAGCTGTTACACACACACCAGAAAAAAAAAAAAAAAAAAAAAAAAAAAGGAGGTATCCTAAAAGATTTTGAAACTTAGAGGATCTCATCAATACCCTTATTATAACATGCTTTTTAACATCAAGTACCAAATTTACTGCTGCTCAGCAATGCAGATTTACTGTTCCTTTTCTCCACCAGTAAGAATGGAGAATCAGTCCCTCCCATGCCATGTCCAGATGTCCAGGCAGACAAATGAAAAGGCTGTTAAACTTCATGGAAGTGATATTTATATTTCCTGGTGTTTTGTGCATGTAGAGTGCAGTGTCAGAGTAATGACTGTAAATAGAATGGTGTCATGGCAATAGTGAAGACAAGTCTCTAAGCTGGATGGTCAGTAAATGTGTTGGGATGATGACACTAACAGAGAGAAATGTTCCTATTGAAAACTATCACTTTATTTTTCTCTTCGCATCAACAGACTCACTGTAGTTGCTTTATTCTGCTTTAGACTACAATTGTGCCTTGTACTTCCCTCTGTCTCTCACTGCATAATGCAGAAGGTTTTCCATGTCATTACTGTGAATTCAGTGTCATTTAATTCATAGGTGATTTCCCTTGCCAGCACCCAGTCTCGGTGCCTTGCAGCTCCATTCTTTTTATTCCTCTCTCTTTTTCAGAATGTAGGGGGCTCATTTCCTACCTGAGCCTTCTGTAGTTACTCACACACCATCTTCCCTTACACGGAGAAAAAGATATTGAGGCTCTCTGCAATGTAGTCTTCATCCTGCTTTGACTATTTATTTTCACTTGCTTCTTTTTCAGGCACTTTAATCATTCACTTCTAACATAGAAAAGTTAGTCTCTGTGCTGAAGGTAGCTGTTCATCTGTGTATTACTCAAATGATTTCTGATGCCTGCTTCATGCTGATTATTTTCTCTGCAAGAGATCTTGCATCTTTAAAGCACAGATCAGAAGCTGCTGGTTACTGTAATGATGTTGCCACTACTGTTAACTTCATATAACTTCCAAATGAAGGGAAAAAGTGGGGGAAGAAATAGTTGTTAGGCACTGACTAAGGTGAAACGGGTAGTTATATGTAAATTTTTTAAGGTAACAGTAGCACTAAGAGATACAGATCTGTTGTAAATCTCCACGTCTGTTTTTTTAAAAAATTCTCTTCTGAATTGCTAAAAATTCTTTGTGGTTGGTTATATTTGGAAAGGTGATTCTATGATGTCCAATATTTTTGCCTCAATTTTTACACAAATATATGTTATACAACTTGCATTATAAATCAAAAGGTGTTTTTTTTAATCCACTAGACATCCACAACCTGTAAACAAACTGGTTTTATCTGCCTCAATGTTTGCAGTAGTTTGTTGTGGCAGACAGGAACCCATGCCACTGTAACTGCTGCAGTGCTAACTCCTGCAGGCAGGTCTGGGGGCTTGTGGCACTCCAACAGGCACCTGAAGCCTACTTACTCGATTAGAAGGAATTTATTTTTGTGTTCACTGACACTTTCATTGGGCTTCAGTGTAAGGTCCAATTTAAGCTGAAACTGCCTCACCCTCATCACATCTCACAAAGTGGAGAATGAGTGATACAAGGAAAGCATAAAAGGAGAGACTCTGCCTTCTGCTTCCTCCATCTCTACAAGGAAGGAAGGAAGGAAGGAAGGTAGGAAGGAAGGGTGGGCAATTTCCCAGCTGTTGCCTCACCTCTCTTTTGGAAAAGCAACCGAAAGGATCAGAGCATGCAGCTCTGACTGTTGATACCAGCCCCCTGTTCCCAGTGCTGGGAGAGGCACAGGTGAGAGCTGGGACTGTGCACAACACTCCAGGACTTTCACCCACTAGAAATGGGAGAGCAATAGCTACAGCTGAGTCCTCACTAGCTTTTGTCAGTGTGGTTCTTTCTCCCTTGTGCTGGTGGTGCTATTACCCTTCTGCTGCTCATGCCTTGCCTTTCCCAACCCAGCTTGCGCTGTCCCTGTGACCCACTGAGCAAAGGCTGCTTTTTTCTGGGCTGGGGCTCAGCACCCCTCCCAGGGCAGCCACGGGAAGGCTGTCCCACAGGTGTCTGTGGAGCTCTTCAGCCCTTACTACTGCCAGCAGAAAAGACATCCTCAGTGTTTGCTATTCTGATGCTGCATTTGCTGTGGTAAATATTGTGGTTTATTCTGTTGAGCAGCGTGTGTTAAGTGCACATGCAGGTTATCATTTTTCGTTGCTCTAAATCTTGTAAAGTCTTTGTGCCGGTACACAATGGATGTCAGATACTGATCTAGCAGCATTTTGCACCCAAGGCTTGTTGTTTTATTGTGTGGTGGAATAATTTATCAACCTATCTCTAAAGTACCTTCTTCCCTGGGGACAGATATTTAAAATCAGCTGCTTAGAACATTAACTTCTTTATCTAATAGGAATGATCAAAATGCATAGTAACTTGAGATATTTTATTTTGTAAAATGGTTAGCGCATGTGTATTGTGACTAATTACCTATCAAATTTCATATGCATGTTTAATGGTCACAAGCAGCATTTGTTTACCTTAGTATAATTTGGATTCTGCACTAAAATATTGTCTTTCCCCTCTTTAACTTTTTCAGTACTGTGCTTGGAATATTTTGCACTTTCATTCAGCCAGGGCTGGACTGCTGTCATTTACACAGGGGAAAAGAGGGAACTCAGATGAGGGCAGATTCTGGCCCAGAGAATTACATAAATGCCAATGACATGAGTACCATCTCATGTGAAATGGAACTTCTGTGTTATGTGTTGGGAATAGTAGATGGGAAAAAAGTATATTTTTTTTTTTATTTCCTCTGGTTTTGCTTAATGCTCATAAAGCATTTTCTTGGCTCACACTACAGTGGCCTCAGGAAAAATGGCTATGTGGAAAAGCTGTTAAAAAATACAAAAGCTGTAAGTTCAATACAGAATATTTCTGGAAAAGGTTAAAATGTCCCATGTGAAATCATCATCTTCTACTAAAAAATCTGGAGCGTACCAGCTTGGTGTTCCTACACCTGTTGTGCCATACTGGGGGAGTTTCATGTTCCTGACCAGAAAACACTGACATACATTCCTATTTTAAAATATTCTTGCATCTCCATCTTCCTATTGTTCTAAGTAATATATTCTACACAAGGTGAATTAAGCAACATACTTCTCAACTCTGACATTTTTCCTCTTCTGGTTCAAAAATAAGTGTAGACTGGTATTCCACAAAAGTACACACTGAATCATTCCCATTAATTAAGGATCACTTTTACATCCACTTGAAATTATTTTAATAATAGTCTTGAGATTATCTGTTTTGTTAAGCTGAAATATATGAGCAGCTGTGTTACTCCTACAGCTTTTGGCAAGTTGCAGGAATGCAGCACCTATGCACAGCATCAGGATCCTGTGAGAGCAGACGTAATTGCCCATCCATGCAGTTTTTTGCATACCTGGAGCCTGATTGCACAATTATTATTCACATTAGTATTTGTTTTATTGTTACACTGTGATTCGCAGCAAGCAAATGCTTCTGGCAGGCTGATAAGACTAGCAGAGGTGGGTCTTCTGTGGCTTTTTTTCATTGAAGAGCCTGAAGTTGGTGGTATTAGTCATTTGCTTAGTCAAGCATGTGCCTAACACCTTGCTAAACCGAAGCTGTGACACAGAGACTGCCGTTAGAGCCTGTTGCCTCCTGGCTGACGATAAAAGTCTGTACCCCAGCACAGCCTACCTGGCCTTTGACTAGCTTCCATGTTAGCAACGAGCTGCTGGTAACTGAGGAGATAGTGCTCTACTGTAGTGGCCAAGATCCTTTTTCGTACTGAGAACGATGGTGAAAACGGTAAAACCGGCAATACTGTTTGGGTGGCAGCTTTCACCCAATGTCCACAAAGAAAATCTTTTTTTAGGGTTGCCAGCATGCATGACAGTCATAGCACTGCTCATTTTGACCAGTGCATCTCCCCCCATGCTAACGCTACAGTATTTTCAAGAGCAGGTAGGGGCCTGATGTCTTCTTAACATCATTTTTCATATACATCCCATTTTGCATTCTGGTCCAGCTCCTGGCTTCTAGCCTCTTCTCTTCTCTCTGATCTTCTGAGCAGCCAGCAGGTTAAGCTGCTGCAGCAGATCTCACTTTACCATGCCAGCCAGGCTTGAGAAAATCCCAGTACCTGACAAGCCTGAGGTGACAGTACACAGAGCACTGGGCTCACAGCAGAATGGACTTTCAGATGCTGATCATCTTTGAGGCCCACCTACAAATCTTCCATAAAGCTTTCTTACTATATCTGAAGTTTTATATAATACACCAAATGTAATCACTGAAACGTGCTCAGTTTCTATGGTGACGGGTGCTGGTAGAGAACTCAGAGACAGATGAATTGGAGAACAAAAGAGCGCAGGAAGCCGAGAGCCCAAAGTTCAGTGTGCAGACCTAATTTGTCTGTGTAATGTTTAAAGAATACAATGAGGCACACTACAGGAAAAAGTAAAACAGATGTAAGTAACAAAGGATCTCATCTAGTACTAGCATACTTAAGGTTGCAATGTTCCTTCCCATGTTTGTTTATTTCTTTAATGTTAAAAATAGTTGCATAGGCTGAAGGAAGCAATAGAGAAGTTGGCAGCTGAACTGGAACTGAACAGTCACTGGAAAGGGATCTGAGTTTGAGGTCAATATTGTCAAGCATTAGTGGGAATATCTGTGGGATTGCTGAAAATTCTTGGAAGACACAAGCTGGTGTAAAGAGGTATGGGATAGCAACAAGCAGAAGGACAGAGCCATAAGGATGGAGAGGTCAAGCAGCCTCAAACCAAGTCTATTTAACATTTTATTTTCTGCTCTTGCCTCATTGGTCTTTCTGCCAGTATTTGACTGAATAAGAATTATAAATATATTTAAAAAGGGCTGTTCAAGTAGCAGGGAAGCCAAAATTACTCTACATTTGCTAAGAAAATGGAAGATTCTTTGAGCAGGAAAAAAAAATAATCTGTATACATTTTCCATACAGATGCAGTTACTGCCAGCAGTCATTCTACCTTTCTGTGGTTTGAGCAAAGTTTCAAAATATTTGTTTCACTTGCCTGAAATCACTTTCTGTTTCCTATAGCATTACTGCTGTGATAGTCACTGTGTTGTTCAGGAAGAATTATGTGCTTGACTAAGTTCCCACTATTTAGGTTCAACAAAATGCATTCCCTCAAGCTCCGCACAGGAAGATCTACAGCTACTGTTACAAAGCAAGGGGAGGATGGGGGATGGGCTTGAGCTGATTGACCACAGCCCTTCAGCTTGACATTCTGCTACAGTAACTGACAAAACTCTAGGAGGCAAATTGCAGCTTTATTGTGTCAATAAGCACAAGAAGCATAGTAAATGGTGGCTTAATGAAATCCATTTCCCTGTCAAAGGTCAGCAGAATTTGTAAGTGCATCTGTTTAGAGAACAGCAGCCAAATCTGTCCATTTGATGATGTTCGTAACTCTTTCACAGCTAGAAGTTGACTATGTTCATTTTATGTGGGGGAAAGAGAGGAAAAATGTTAGGTTTTGGAATAAGGCGTTGGGCTAGGAATAGAAAAGCTCATGCATTTTGTTGCTAACGCTGCTGCTGAGCTTTTACGCAGTATTCATTTGCAAACGTAAGGATATATCTTGTCTGAATCTCAGATTTTAACTAGAAGGAAAGGAAAAAAAATATGCATTCTTGCCCGGTAGTTTAGGAGATGTACAGTAGACAGATTTGCTGAATTTATTGCTGGGATTGGTTCTCCTGTAATGGGCAAGGAGAGGGAGAAGGGATTCTCTGCACATTTTGTATCCGTGTGCTTCTCTATATGCACCACTTAAATATGTTGGAGGCATTTTGTTGACAACAGGAACAAATAATTGAGACAGGAAGAAGAAAAGCCAGGAGTAATGCCTCCTGTTTTTTCACTGCTCTGATAACAACTTGCTCTCATATCCGAGTCTGAGCTGAAGAATTCATTTTTCTCCCTGACCGGTGTTCATGTCTCCTGGAAAGCAGCTCTGTCAGTGTACCATGCTGAATTTCCTTAAGGATTAGAGTGGACTACATGCTTATTAGATTAAATGCAATTTATCTAACTGCTGTTTCATTATTGTGTTCCAGCATGTTACACAACATAAAGAATGAGATTTAGCACGTGTAACTTGCTGCAGTTTCAGAGTTATTTTATTGGAGACTGCCTGCCCCTAAACATTGCTGTAATATGCCAAAGATGGGACCAGGAGATTAATGAAGTTTTAAAATCCCTTCCTAAGCATTTTGTAAACTCTAATATGATGTGACTCGGTAATTACTAGAAACCACAGAGAGACAACTGTTCAGATAGAAGAGTTTTAATAAACCTATTACCTTTGTAAGTGAAGTAATTGAAACTCTCAGGAGTTACATTGATCCTTGCCTTTTTTTAATGGTCTCATGGCCCTCTTATTTTTGTTTTAAAAAGATGCTGAGTCTGAATATGATCCTGACAGGGAAATCAAAATGTCTGCAGCTTCACCTAACAGTATCATTTAGCAAGTGTATCTGGCTTTCTGAGAATCACTGATTACTAACTAATCCCTTCTGCACGGAGATATTGACTGGTGAAAGACTGTTGCTGCAGGAATGTTTGCCGAATTAAGAAATAAACATCAAGTCTACCAGACTTCCAACATTTATCTAAAACAGTCTAGAATTCAATGCCTTTTAAAATTCAACTTGTGTGTCTCTCCAGAAGTGACAGAGCACCACAGTTGCATAATAACCATTATAGGCTGCATTGTTAATTGTTGAAAGTTGTTACAATCATGTTCCTGTCTTCTGCATTGTGATACATCTTTCCGGTAGTTTTTAGTATCCTAAAAATATATTCAGGAAGTGACTTACGCTGATTGAATGTCTTTATCAAAGTGACTAAAGCTCTGAAATTAAAATGCTCAGAAATTATTACTTTTTGGTGAAACTGAAAAAAAGAAATCAATGTAGTTATTGTACAAAAGGGATTAAGACTTTAAAAATGCAAATGCTTCCCTTGAGATATACTCTTGAAAATGTTATTCATGTGGTAATCAGATAAGTATGAAATATGCTTTTTCTTCTCTCATCTGTGTATACCATCTTTGTGACTTTTGTATTGCATTCTCAAGTTATTGTGTGGTCGCTCAGATATAGCTGCTTGGTTGGAGGTAGAGGAAAGGGTGTGCTTTGTCATTTTTTGTCTGTGAGTTTATACTCGTTGCTTAGATTTTTAACAGGTGGAGCTTTATTCAGGAATGTGTAGTTTGTGAGACATCGTACTCTCTGAACTATTTGGTATTAGTCATCCTTTGTAAACTGTTTATTAAACTGAGCATAAACAGTAAGTGGCACAGAATAAATATATAGAATAAATAACTATTTTTAGATTGCTGTAAGCTCTGCTGAAGTCTTCATTTCACTGAAGTAACATTCTCTTTTTAAATGGATGTATCCAGAGCACAGTTCTGATACTACTGTCTTTTAAAGCCGCATAAAAAATAGCAACTCAGATAGTCAGAGTTCTTAGAGTACTGTGAAAGGCAAATGTCAAAGGTGCTTATAAGCTACTATCTTCATGATGCAGTTCTGAAGCAGTGGCTAAATGTGCAATACGCAGAGGCCTGGCTTGGTGCTGTGGACTTAGATAACTGAATTCCCAAGCTGACCTGTTACAGCTGTCCTTTCAGGACAAGAGGAAAGAAGCCAACAGCTACAACAGGACTGAGCCATTCCCTTCTTTTTTCTCTCTTCTGTAGGACTGGCTAGCTGTCATGTTTGCTGTAACCAGGGAATTGTGGGTTTGTGCTCTTCATGCCATTTATACAGCTCATGGATTTCTTGCATATTTGCTTGGAGCTAATGTAATGTGCTGTCCGTGTTCAAGGCCAGGTCCATGCACCACGAGCATGCCAAAGGTACACCTGCCCCAGAGCAGCTGTAGTTGCTGAACATGGTACGAGTCAGAGCAGTCCTCAGTGGGGGGGTCGGTGTGGCCACCCTGGCTCCACCACTGACCTGCAGGAACCACAGGTGGCCATTGCAGACTCCGTGTCTGGCACTGAGGGGTTCCTGCCTCACCTCCAGCTGCCTCCCCAGAAAGGTGAGGTTTCGTAAGCCTTGTGACTATCTGCCAGCCCCAGGAAGGTGTGTGAACCACTGTAAGGTGTCTAAAGTGGCAGGAAGGAGATGCCTATGTTTAGGAAAATTGATTCCACCCCAGGTGTCAGCTGAGTAGTTGTAGCTCTGACCTTCCAGTTTTCCTGCAAGGGAATCTAGTTCAGAAGTCAGACCTTGAGCTTTTTTTTTTTCTCTCTGTTGGAGAACACTTTGTTCTGCCACTCTCTGATGAAAGGCAAAACCTTCAGCCGTTTCGCCAACTCACTTGTTCAGTAGGCACCATAGACCTGGCTGAAAAGCCTTCCCTGCGCATCTGTGACAGACAGTGACTTGAACAGGTTTAAAAAGTGGTTATTCCTCCCTGTTGCACATTCAGAAAAGTATACCGTGTAGAGTCTGAGCCTCCCCACTACACAAATGATGTTGAAATAGTGGAGTGAGTCCAGTGGAGGGCCACCAAAGTGGTCAGGGGCCTGAAGCACATGTATTGTGAGGAGAGCTTGAGGGAATGGGTTTGTTCAGCCTTGAGAAGAAAAGACCAAGAGGAGGTCTTCAGCTCCCTGGCGGGAGGGTGGAGAGAAGATGGAGCCAGACTGTTCAGGGGAGAAAAATGATAGAGTAAGAGGTAATGAGCACAAGTAAGACATTCTGGTAAGAAAAAAAAAACCACACCAAAACATTGTTAGAGGATATACTGTAAGAGAATGGCCAAAGAAGTTGTGGAATCTCCATCCTTGGAAGTAATTCCGAATTTGATGGGACAAGGTCCTGAGCAACAGGATTTAAGCTCACTCTGGGCTGGACCTCCGAAGGTCATTCCAACCTGACTTATTCTGCAGTTCTAAATACTGACGTGAGTAAGAATAGGCCGATGTGCACACTTTCTTTTTCTTTACAAAATCTGAGCCCAAAGCAGAATGCAACACATCTTCAGGATCTATCAGAACCAGGTGCAGTACTGTTACGACTACGAATGCCCATCACTCTTTTTAACTAAGTTTCCCAGGTAAATCACTGCATGACTCTTAAGCTTTTAGAGCTCTAAGTTGTCAGTGTTATTCAAATAAGACTGCTCTGCTAGGGCTCACTTGGGAAATTAAATAAGTGCAACTGCGATGTGTGTATTGGTCCAGTAAATCTATTGTAATATCTTCAGAGAGTCTCAGAGGGCAATTATATCATGTAGTATCCTCATGTGTGGTGCTTGTACTCAAAGTTTTTGGGTGAATCAGTAATACAAGCCTCAGGACTTGCATTTAGTGGACTTCACAGTTTTACTATAGCTGTTACATTTGCATGGCTCTTTGCTATGCTGTTTGCAACATTTCCATGAAGTTTTAATGAATGTTTTCATTTTACACGGTTTAGCGCTGTCTTGTTCATGACGCAGTTCAACAAAAACACTTCTGTTCCAGTTAAAAATACTGAAGAACTAATGGCAAAAATGTTCTGCGTAACTGTTGAACGGCAACAATTATCCTTTATAGTGTTCTCATACTGTTCCTATCCCAAGTGTTCTACATTAACTATAGTATCAAATAATTTTATAGAGGTGGGATTCATTTCCAGTGGATGCTGTCAAGGAACACTCCTACTTGTTTTCTCATACCGTTGCTTTAACCCTATTTGGGCATCGTCTCTAATTTTGTCCTATTCATTTTATTCAGAAACATTTTGATCAAATACTTTTGTTTGTATTTAATTTTAAAGAAAACTGACACAACCTCCTAAAAGTTCTAATGTTTGACTCAATTGTGGAGGTAATTATTCAAGTCATGTAAGATAGTGTGTGTGTAAAATACTGCAGTGTATGGGATGAGTTGGCCATGTTAATTGTATCAAGTAATGTCCATACAGTGACTTCCTCCATCGTACCTAATTTGATATAAACCCAAGACATTTAATAATGAAAATCTTTTCCTGTAACATTAGATTTGAAAATAAAACCCCAATTGAGAAATGCAAAGGGAAGTTATACAAACACCACTATTATTCAAGTGTATGAGTCCTGACAACACCTCTTTGATTTTTTTTTCTCTTCTTCTTCAAAAGAAACAGCAGTAAGTAACTGAGATCCTTCAAATGCTTTTGCATGGTTCATTAGCTGTGTTGCCTCCACATTTCACATTTTTTAAACATTTTAAGCACAGTCACTCATTCAGATTTTGACAAATGGAGCTTTGCTTCTCATTTTAAAATGTGTCATTTACCAAGGAAAAACAGAAATCTGAAATTTCTGATTCAGACTGAGGTTTTTACAAAGATTTTTGAAATAATTTATTTGTTCTTTTGGTTGGGCAAATCCTTGACTAATTGCACTTCCTCGGGAAAATGCCATCATTTCAACTGTTCCTCATGGCATGGCAACATTTTGATCTCCTCACAGAAAAAGCTTCTTTTGTGAGTAGAAGACTTTAAAGATAGCAACACCAACTAGTCTTGAAAGGGCATAACTATACATGTCCTGTTGGTTGGCCAGCTTAATTTAAAAGTACCCAGAACTAACTCGGTTCTGGTTAAAATTTAGCTGTTACCTATATATACAACAAACTCTGGTTATACTTTTCACTTATGAGTTTCAATAGCATGGCCAAATCAGGTCATGTTGCAAAACCTACTGTAATATTAAAATTCTTTAAATGGTACAAGAGTATTTTGAAATAAATCTTTTGCCAACACTCACTGTAGCTGAACAAGATATAATGTTAAATCCTTTAGAATTTCTATACAGTAGTGATGAAAATAAAATGTACCATCAGATAGCAACAAAAAATTGATTACATGACTGTTTTCCTAGAGTAGACTGTGCTTGCCCTGGTATTTCAAGCATTTACCTTTTAAAATTACCTGGCCATTTCAAGCAACACTTCTATGTGCCTCATTTTCTCCCACTTTTTTTAGTCTTACGAGGTTGGAATTTCATGTCTGGTTTGGGAGTTTTGGCTGAACCAGTCTTGGAGTTACGTACAGCCCAGCAGCTCAGGGTTAGCCACTGTCCAAGCTTCACAGCAGGGAGGAGGCTGCTTGTGTGAACGGGGGACTGAGAACAAAGAAGCAGATTTGACCACATGTTCATTGTTAAGCTAAGAATGGTGATGTGGTCACATGCTCAAATGAAAGTTCCCCAAACTATTTTTCTCCTATGCCAATTCCTAAAATAAACCCATTCCTCTTTCCCACCCTCCAAATTTCAACTAGGATGCTCCAGTGTAGAGAATGGAAGTAATACACATGCTCCTTCTTGGACCTCTTGCAGCTCTAGGGAGAGAAAAGGAGCTGATCAGCTCCTGTGGTTTTGAAAATGCTGGCTTAAACATTTTAATTACTTGTTTGTTGCACAAGAACGACTGTGCTACAGTTATTGTAATGTTTTGATTTCTTGCTTCTAAACCCCTGCAGTACATCTGCATCTTCTCAGACTTCTGCTCTATTCTGAAATGTCTCTCACACAGGACAGTACAGAGTCCTAAGAAATCTGGAAAACTATTCTGAAATCTTAATGAAATCCACATTCACAAGAATTGAACATTACCAGCTGGTTTCGTCCTCCTCCCAATACACTCTTACAGAACAGCAGAATGTATTATTAAAGGCAAAGACTTCAGCTGTTTATTTTATCTGCTGCTTTGATAGGAAATCCAGAGATGTTCTACAGAAGTAAGGCAGAGATGGGGAAGAATGTGTTGCAATGTGCCATCATGGGTATTTCCTGTAACCTGTGAGTTTGGGAATGAGATTATACATGCTGAGCTAAACCCCCTCATGCTCAATGTAATGTTCAGTTGGAAAATACATAGGTATAATCAGAATATTACCCTACTATTCCCAAACGTGGGTGTGTTTGCTGTTCTTGGCAGAACTGCTACCTCTATTTTAACCCTCACCTCTCCTTTCTCTAATGTCTTATGCTGTCCCACAGTCAGAGCCAGCTAAAATAAGAAATTACGGAAAAATCTCATTCATGACGAATGATAAGCTTTTGCTAACCTTTACTACTTTTTTTTTTTTTTTTTTTGGTGGTGGCTGTTGGAAGAAATTGGAGCCTAAATTCATCCTAGAGTATTTAGAAGCTGCACAGTCCAGTTCATCTGGCATATCAAAAACTGCATCTGAATCCAATCTAAATCTGAGAAATAACGTGAGTTGAAAAGAACCCAATAGTATGAAAGGTTTCATTGTAAATATAAATATTTTTTCATAAAGGTCTGACCATCTCTACTTCTGTACTTCTTTCCGAAGTTTTTCTAGCACAGACTAGAAGGTCTTACTTATGGGGGTAGGCATCTTGTCTTCTTTTGCCATCAGCCTATATTTTCCTCAATGAGTTCTTAGTATCTGGTTAGTTTCTGTGAAAGTCTAGATAAAAGCTGAGCTGTTTGGAAAATCTGGTGCTCATTTTGCAGAAAAGCATCTCAAGGGCTTTTATTTTTTCAGCCAAAAGAAGTTAATGTCAAGCTTTATCCAGATAAGTGATCTCCCAATATTAACATTTCACTGCCTGTAATGTCTTTGGATAGCTGTAATATTTGTAGCAGTTCTTTTAAATCATCACTTCTGTCAATTTGAAAATGCCACAATATAAACTTTACAACCTTTTTCTTTTCCAGTGCTACCCATTGTAAATGCTGCTGTAATAGGGAGTCAGTCCGTGTGGCATTATATCATATGGTATCTCTTGTGACAATGGAAGTAGAATTGTCATTGCAATGCAGTTTGCATTCAATTTTTACCAAAAACGTTAAACATTCTCCAGTCATTTTTTATATTCTGCTTGCTTTCGAAACAGAGTTCTCAGAAATACAGTGCTTTGTACCTTCTAGATAAATGAAAGCCAAAGCAATGAAGAATTCTATTGTGTCAGATGACTACCGTCTGAGGTGAGCTTGTGCCTTTCTCAGGTTTGGAACACATACCAATATTCAATAACATTTACTGTAGAACTTTGCAACATCAGCTGTGGCACTTCAGATGAGCATGTGGTTTCACAACTGCATTTTTTGATGCTTCTGACTACCTCATGGACTATCTTTGCATCTTTCAATCACCTAAAAGACTCTGCGTATTTGACAAAATTGGTTTAATATGTAACATTATATAATCGCCAGCCTCTGTGACTGTACAAGACTCTGCTTTCTGTGCAGTCTACCATGGAATACTGACTTTCAAAATGGTTGGTAGTAAATGGAAAGCTGTAGTTGAAATTAATGGAATGTTTGCTGCCTTTCAGTAGGATTTTAGAATCACAGAATCATTCGGGTTGGAAAAAAATTCTGAGATCATCAAGTCCAACCATTAGCCCAGCACTGCCAAGTCCATCGCTAAACCATGTCCCTAAGCACCACATCTACACATTTTTTAAACACATCCAGGGATGGTGATTCCACCACCTCCCTGGGCAGCCTGTTCCAATGCTTCACCACCCTTTCAGTGAAGACATTTTTCCTAATATCCAACCCAATTCTCCCCTGGCACAGCTTGAGGATGTTTCATCTTGTCCTGTTGCTTGTTTTCTGGGAGAAGAGACCGACCCCCACCTGCCTACACCCTCCTTTCAGGCAGCTGTAGAGAGCAATAAGGTCCCCCTAAGCCCCTTCCTCTCCAAACAAACCCCCCCAGTTCCCTCAGCCGCTCATCATAAGACTTGTGCTCCAGACCCTTGCCAGCTCCACTGCCCAGCTCTGGACACGCTCAGCCCCTCTACATCCCTCCTGACATGAGGGTCTCAAAACTGAACACAGGATTTGAGGTGCGGCCTCACCAATGCCAAGTACGGAGGGACGGCCACTGCCCTGGTCCTGCTGGCCACACTGATTCGGATATGAGCCAGGATGCTGTTGGCCTTCTTGGTCACCTGGGTACACTGCTGGCTCATGTTCAGCCGGCTGCGGACCAGCACCCCCAGGCCCTTTCCTACCGGGCAGCTTCCCAGCCGCTCTGCCCCAGCCTGTGGCACTGCGTGGGGCTGGTGTGACCCACGGGCAGGACCCGGCACTGAGCCCTGTTGAACCTCATACCATTGGCCTCAGCCCATCAGTCCAGTCTGCCCAGATCCCTCTGCAGAGCCTTCCTGCCTTCAAGCAGATCAATGCTGCTGCCCATCTTGGTGTCATCGGCCAACTTACTGAGGGCGCACTCTATCCCCTCATCCAGATCGTTGATAAAGATACTCAGCAGGACTGGCCCCCACGCCAAGCCCTGGGGAACACCACTTGTGGCCGGCCACCAACTGCATATAACTCCATTTTGCATAATAATAATAATAGAACATACTTGTGGTTTAAACTTGCTGCCTAAGAAGGTTCTCTGTATTCATGATACAGGGTCTGGAAATAGCCAAAATGCTTTAAAACTGTATAGAAACAGAAGATATGAAGCCTTGTTCCATTTTCTCTCTTCCTCTCAACCCACCCAAATGCACAGGCCCTGTTCCACAGACCCTGTCATTCATGTGAAACTAAAAAGCTCTGTCAACACGGAAATTCTCTGGACTGTCAATTCCTTTAACTAATCCAATTTCTACAAAGCATCTGCTGTGCATTTAGTAAGTGCTGTATTTGCTGATAGGAAGGAAGGAAGATACTGGTGAGGAATCAGATCTGGGAGCTTCTGTAGGAATCAGAGCTCCATTTGCAAATAACTGGTAAAAGTAAATATAAAATAGCAGCTAGTTGTGTTGAAGGAGAGCCTTTGGATCTACTCAGTGAGAATCTGTGTTACAGTTGTAACAGAAAACTGTATAATAAGAACTTGGCCTGAAAACATAATGGAGTTACTGATTCATCTCATGGGATAATCTTCCTTCAGTAGTTTGAGCAGATACCGCTCTGTGTACTATTTTCCATTTTTTGCTCATTCCCATTGAAATGAATAGAGCTTCTGCACCATTGATTTCAAAACCATTTCTTGTAGCAGGAAGAATATATAATAATAGCAAAAAAGACATTCTGTAGTAAGAAAAATAGGTTGTTTTTGTGTTACACATGACTCAGCAAAGCCCAGATTTTGTAACTGTTCAGAGTACTCATTTGGCAGTTACTCCTGCTCCCAGTGCAGTCTTGCCCTCAGGCAGCTTGCCATATGTTTGAGGTGGCAATGGGAAACCCACTGCTTTCTTCAAGGCTGAAATAGAGCAGGAGTTGCAGCACTGCGATACAGATTAATTGCTACCTTAAAATCACCAATTAACTTTATTGTTATTTAAAATTAATATTATGTAATTTAAAATAATCCCAAGAACCTAACTTTAATGCATTAACCGATGTCAAGAAAGAATGGTAAGTGGTCCACTCAAGTAAAATGCGTGTGCTAAAATGTTTTCAGCTCTCTACTGTGTGGGGCAGAGGGAGGCAGCAAGCCGAGCAGCTGAGGCATCCGCCCATCTGTCTTGTCTTCAACTAAAATACCTGAATTTCTTCCTCCCGTCTGAGTGATGCGCCTCCCAGCCCTTCCCTACCTTTCCATGGTGACGCGGTCCGGCCCCACAGTGTGCTATAGGTACTGCTCTCCCCTGCAGCCCTTCTGCATACATTATAAACCCCCAGTCTGTCAACAGAGGCTGGCAGCCTCTTCACAGTGGGCTTTATAAAAGGCTTTCTTCCAACAGCTGACTGGACTGGAATTAAGAAGAGAAGAGATTACTGTCCTGGTAGTTTCACCTTCTGCTGAATACAGATATCACCTGGTTCTGTTCACACTTTTGTATCAGGAATTATTTTGTTTGGTCTGATGTGCCCTTGTCTTTTATACTGTAACCATAGCATCCCTGGTATGAGTAAACATGATAGATTTTGAAAGTATCTAAGTGCCTAAAGAGGCAGAAAATCACACTAGAATTTTGGCTTTGTATTTAGGTGCCTAAATATCTTTAAAAAATCTGAAGTCTAAAGCTTCAGTTTCTGAAATTGTTCTTGTATGAGAATCCCAGCATTCATCCAGAAGAACTTCATCTAAAGAGGAGCAAGGGAGAGGAGTATTAGGAGCACGAGTGTGTAACGGCTTTACTATACAAAAAAGACTGAAAGTTTTACAGAAGTATATCCTTAAGTTTAAAAATCTTAAAAGAGAAAAAAACCCCACCCTTCCAAAATACAATTTTTTTAAACATTCTTCTTTTAAATTGGTCTGTTGGGGTTCTGTGGGTTTTTTGAGGTTTAGCTGATATTTGAAACCTTGGCTTTGGCAACACTATGTTCTTAAATAGTTACACAGCCCTAATCACTTACCCTCCTGCTGAAGTATATACGGACAATGGAAAGATTTTAGTACAAAGTAGCAGCTTCACGTCTGAATATCTCTGGTTTTGGCAGCTTGTATCTCATTCTATTATTCAAGCATGGAGGAAGGATTTGAATGTAGAGTGTTGGGTGGGTTTTTTTTAGTTTGTTTAATTATTAGCTTAGAACCAAAAATAGCACAAGTCCTGATTTACTTTAACACTAAGTGTCCTATTCATAGAATACAAGCCACAACCATGAAAGAATTGCATAACTTGGGAACATAATAACTGTAATTACTGGAACAGCAAAGGTCACTGGGTCCATCATCATTGTTTCTTAATTTCTCTTTTACTTTTATCCCATTATGCATATAGTCCTATTTTATCCATTCCTTCTTTAAGCATCTCCTCTTGTTATAAGCATGAGTTAATTTGCTATCCCTGAGTTAAGCAGCACAACAACTTTTCCAGAATGTCTCTTTTTTTTCCCCCTAAATGCCATAACTTTTCAGTGCTTCCTTCTTCTGCTTCACATTTTTGTTTGAATTTTTAATCAATAGGGATCCACTGAGAGTGGTGGTGTTCTTGCCATCAGCTGTCATTAAAGCAATGTCTATGGAGTTCTTCCACTGTGGAAAAGCATTTACTCACCTTGCTCTTCATATTAATTTGGCTAATAAGAAATTGTTGTGTTTTCCTCAACCGTTGCCTGTTCAAGGCTTCATAGTTGTTACCTCTCTAATTTAAATACAGTTTATTGTGGGGTCATGGGTCTTTCACTGCATCCTGGAGGCTGACTGCTGCTTTCAATTAAGAAAGAACCCTCATGTCTAATATAGTACCCTATTATAATATGGAGCACTGTCTGCAGTGCTTCTAGTACACTAAGGCAGATTATCCGTCAGACAGGTTAGAAATGCAACATAGAGTCTCCTCTCCTGTACAAGATCAGATTTTGAAATATTTGTCTACTTAGCTCAAAAGGAATGCTGCCAGATCAATGCAAGTCTATCTAGGGAGTATTTGATTTGCATCCTCACTTATCTCAGTGCTGTACTATATTCAGTGGAGTTTCTAAACTCGCTTGTGTGATTGTTCCCTTTCATCAGATACGGCACAGAGACTGGGGTTGTTAAATAACTTCTACTGAACCATAGCAGGGATCTGCATCTATGCCGTGAAACAAACATAAGTCTTCTAAATCCTGTATCAGCAACCTCAGCATAAGTCATACCTCCCAGAGAAAGCCAAGTTGCCTGGCATGCAGGATTCCTCAGAATTTGAAGGGGACTAGTTCTGGGAGAAGTTTGTCTACTTCACTTTTAAAAATTCATGTCTTCCCAACGCATTTTATCATAGCATGTCATAGAAACAATGACTGACTGGCAAAGTAACATTAGTCTAGATAAAGTGTGAAAACAGGGATTTCTCTCAAACCAGGAACCTCTTAGTGGTAAGCAGACTTACAAGAGAAGGGCTAAACAATACCAGGTCAGATTAGTTTTACTGATGCTCCAACTTGAATTAGCTTTGGCAATAATGCTATGTCATTTTCCTTAACAGTTCTGTTTATCTGGTAAACTCGCCATGCAATTCCCTTTTCTTTTACCAGTATTTTGAATGTAAATTTTGCATTTGACTTGGAGGATTTTCCGAAATGTTTTCATACTTGTCTTCCCAAATTGCTTTGTAACTGGTGCAGGATTTTGTAGGAAGGATTGACATATTTTCAATGTGCTCTGCTGTGTCAACCCTGCTCCGTGCATTATCATGCCAAGATCCTGTGCTCAGTGAAATGGCTTGGGCAGTGGTCATGATAGACGTGCCTTACACTTGTGCTTTGCTCCCTGCTGAGAAAGCTGAATTAGCCCAGCTGGAGAAGTGTGCCCAGGAGGGCACCTTTGCCCTCCGCAATGAAGGTTTACCTCCTGCTTATCCAGCACTGGTGAGATAGCTCGCTGTCTCAGACAATATTCAGTTAATATTAGGGTGAGCTCCCCAGTGTCCCGCTCAGGAAAGATCAGGGGACTGGCAGTGGATTTAAAGAAGCAGCAACACAGAAATATTGGAAGTAAAGTCAGTCTTTTACGGGGCTTATAGCCTAGCAGTGATCATGGATCCTGAATCCTTGGTCTCAAAATGAGTTGAAAAGTGCTTGTTTTAACCTAACAAACCCCTCAGGCTTAAATTAGAACTTTTATTTTTTCCTCACTGTCACTTCTTACTTGAGAACACATGCTGTGAGTAAAGCCATCTTGTGAATAAAAGTCCAATAATATCTTATATCTAAATGAATAATTAAAATAAGAATAATATTTTTGGACATAGATATCAGTAAAATATAATTTAAAATACATATGCATATTTTAATGTATATTAGTACTAGCTATCATGATCTGTTGTCACAGCCTAGATGGAATGCTTTCTTGATGGTCTCCAAAGTGAAATTATAAGTATGGAATGAATTAGAAAGAACATGGAAGGCAGAACCCCCTACATACTAGTTAGTGAATCTGTGTAGGCTGCTGAGAGAAAAAGAAATGAAGTAAAGTACTGTTAAGGTACTGTTCTCAGTGGAAGCAAAACTTGATGTTTTGAGAGAAAGTAAAAAAGTTTTTGAATGGTGCATGTTACAGATTAAGCTTGTTAATATTTAAATTCTCAGCAGCTGGTGCCTGTGCGTTCTGTGACTCCCTTTACCTGAAATCATTTGCTTTCCAAGTGATAATATACTGGGCACTGAATACTTGATGAAAAAAATAACTGCTTTCTAATTGAATTCATTAGAAATGAATCGTTATTGCAAATTCTAGAAGGGGGTTTTCAAATTGCATTGTCATCACATTTACTTCAAAATATAGCCTAAAATCTGTGTGTGTATTTAGCTGTATTTTTGCACGATGACTGTGATCTAAGGGTTTAGTTTAGCCTGTTCCTTGCATATCCAATTTAGGCTCTCTGGTTTTTACTAAGTTCAAACTTGTGGGACTCTTTCAGGGAGATATGTACCACCTGTGTAAACAGGAGCTTGTATTGATACAGTGTAATAAATTGTCAAGTCACTCTGCAAATGACTTGTCTGCCCCAGTGGGGTGTGTTAAGCAGGGAAAGTGGTATTTGAATAGTTGCAAGAGCCAAAATTGGAAAAACAATATGAAGAAGTCAAAAAAATCTGTTGTAAAGGGGATGTTTGATTTCTGTCACAAAAGAATTAATTCCCCTTGAAAGGTACTCCATTGCTAATTAACTTACATGCACCTAAAGTGTGATTTCAATTTGAAAGGCTAATCCCTTGTATGAGTTCAAAGAGTTGTTTTTTTTTTTAAACACAGAACATTTCAAATGCCTATGAAAATGCAAAGAAAGTTGAAAGGGTTTGAAACTTGATCGAATCTGTTATTTCCCCAAAAGTATATCTAGAAAGGATTTGTGTGAATGGGTGTTTATATATATATATAAATACATCTTTACCTATATGACAATAACTGAATAGGCTGATCTACCATAAGCAAGATGTTAATGAAGATTTTCTAGTATTTAGCCTTACAAAGGCGTCAAACAGATCTAAAAAAAATATTTTTAAATTACAAAAAAGCATACTAAAATGTGAATGTTAAAGCAGTTATACATAGAATTGCTGTGATGCTCCAGTGTAGTCATGGAATTCCCTATAGAGATATTTGAATAGACCTTCCCCAGAACACTACCTCTGAGAAATGATCTTGAAGTACGAGAAACATGGACAGAGAGACTAGCACCTAGCTAGGAGAACTGAATGCATCAAAACAGTTTTATCCATACATGAAGAAATTTCATTCCAAATGTTGAGCTTTTGACAATAAATATTTTTTTCACCTTTTTTTTTTAATTTTGAAGATTCCAAAGAGCAGAATGAACTAGAAAAGTCAATTTCCATGAACATATAGGCATTTTTAAAATTTAAATTTCCTTTTTTTTTTTTAATCAAGGAACACAAAACTTGTATTTCTTAATTTGGAAATGCATAGAAAATTCAGAAGATGGTAGTTGTACAGCTATCTTCAGAAAGCTGCTTTTTTTTGGAGAAAATGCAATACATTCTCCCAGACCTATTGCATATTGCAGTGCTTAAATATATTTATTTTCTGCTCCATTATTTATTGCTTTTCTCCTTCCTTACACTCTCATGCCAACTTCATTTATCTTTATTCAAGATAACTGGAGGTGGTGGCAAGGAATATTTGTTTGAGGAGAAACACTTTTGCAAGATAATGAAAATAACTCCTGACCTTCAGTTAGGAAGAAGCACTATGGAAATAATACTGTGAGGAGAAACCCCTAAAGAATTAACCACAAGATCCCTCTCCAAGAGCTAGCACAAGCCTTAGGATGAGAATGCAGGTAGCTGGAAGACCTGGTAGTCATGAACATATTCCCTGCTCACCAGCAATTTCAAATTTTAGAAATGCTGCAGCTGGTGCAGTTTAGGAAAAGGCTGCATTAGAAAAGCCAAGTTCTTTACATCCAAACATAGGCTACAGTTTTAAAGTGTACCAATGTCAAAACGCGTGTCTCGGTAGGCAGACTTGCATTTAGTCCTCAGCTCTGCCATTGCTTGCGTATTGCCCCTTAATCATCTTCAGAAGCCTTTGCTGGACTCACTTCAGCATGTCCGGGTTTGTTGTAGTGGGAGGCTCAGAACTGAGCACGACACTCTGGATGTGGACTCACCAGTGCCAAGTGAAGGAGAATAACCACCTCCCTGACCTGCTGGCAGCACTCTTCCTAACACAGGGAAATGCAATTTAAAATTAAACTTTATATTTAAATTGGAAGAGGAGTTGAAACAGTTGTGATGATTTGCCAAGTTCAAATTTAAATGGTTGAGAATTTCTGACCAACTCTGTTCTATCCCTCCCTGTCAGACAAGATTTCTGTCTAAGAAGCCTGAAGTCTTGAAGGTTTACTTAATGATCATTAAGCATTTTTTACCCCTGTATGAATACGCTTTATGAACTGAACCCCCCCCACCCCCCTCTCAATGGGAGCAGCAACCTGGATTTTGCTGGTTAGCAGCTGCATCTGAGCTCCACGTATGCAGGGAGCCTCTGAATATCCACTTATTACATTGGTGTTCTCATAAAGTGTTGAAAGAGGATACAATAATAGGTCAGGACAGAAGGAATATCAGAAAACCCCAAATAGATTTTTCACGTAGCTTATTGGAATCAAATATATCCTGGGGCAATGAGAAAGAAAGGAGTTTTCAGTCTGAAATAGAACTTTTAAGATTTTTTTCATCCTTTTCATAAAGCATCTGAAAGTCTGAGGAAAAGTAGGGGAAAGGAAGATGAAGTAGGAAAATACCTTGAGGGATTATTGTTCATGTCTCAAATAACACTTTCATATTTTGCAGCTTTCAAGCTTTCTGGTTTGTTTTATTTTTTTGTTCTGGGAATAACAGATCTGTTTCCCATAATGCAGTGTTTGGTATGTTAGGTGAACGCTGTTCTAGCTGTGGTCTGACAAGTGCTGACTAAAGGAGGAAAATCATTCCTCTCCATCTACTGGTGACACTCCTGTTCATACAGGATGAGGGTACTATGGGTCTTCACTGAAAAAGGGCACATGCTGGCTCATGCTTAGGCTCCTGTCCACCAGCACTGCCAGATCCCTTACAGCAGAGCTTTGTAGGCGGCTCGTCTGAAGGTGCAAGGTTTTACAGGTGTCCTTGCTGCATTTCATGTGCTTCTTTTTGGTCCAGTCCTCCAGCCCAATGCTAAGTGTGTCTGAAGCTCAGGCATCCTGACTTTACCTAGTGCAGTCAGCACTCCTCAAAGCTCCCCTAAACTACAGAGAAAACTTAAAAGAAATGTCTGGTAAAGGTATCGTTAATATTATTTGGTTTTCTGTCTAGCAGCAAAGGGTTCAGCTGTAGCCATGCCATTTTAAACACTCTTAACTCGGTTTTAGCTGATGAGGTGTTCCGTTGTCTTTGTGATTCTGTATTTAAATGTCACATGGATTTCTTGTTTCCTTATCCTCTCTCTTTTCCAATCTAGTAGTGTAATTTTTTCATGGATATTTTGGTATTTAGTCCTCTGCTGTTTATCACATCTTATGTTCCACTTCGGTCATTTATGAATCTTAATAGTAACTAAAAATCACAGCCTACACCCAGAAGTGTTCACGTGCCACTTTCTATTTTCTACATACAAACCTTAACTGGCACGTGCAAAGCAAGACTCTAGACACAAATGCCTATTTTCACAAAGAAAATTGATGCATGTTTGGTTCTATGAGTGACTAAATACAGGGCAAAGTCTGAAGATGCATAATTTTGGACAATTAAGTCCAAAAAATATCACATGGTTTATTTTTAACAGCTTCTGATTATGTTTTCTTAACTAATTGCTCTTGTTCTGATTCATATCTCTTCAGAGCTGTATCTATGTTTGTAGCTCAGCTCAGACTTCACAAACTGAGCAGTCAGCAGTCAGCAATTAGTCAAAGTCTGAGAAGCTTGCTCATATTAGTATTTCTGTTACAACCATCACTTCGGGCTGCACACAACGCTATGACTAAATGTCTTTCTTGGAAATGCTTCTTAGAAGTGTAAGGCTGAAAACATTCTTCTGGTTCATAATGAACTTGGTTGTCCATTGGTCAAAAGGCAAGAACAATTTAGTAATAGCATAAATATCAAGCTGGTTTAGGCATAATAAGGATGCACTGACTGTGACCAACATGTATAGGATGGCTTACCTTATAAATGTTTATAATACAATCTTTGCTTCGATAATTATCACTCAATAAGACATTTTTGCTTCAGAAAAGGCTACAGGCAAAGATGTTAAAAGAGCATTATGTCTGCAAAACTAAGCATGCAGAAATTAAGGAGTGCAATTTATCCAGTTAGTATGAATATGTTATAAGATAATTGTTAATCACACAAACACATGTTGTTTACTGTGTTTTCCTAGTGCTGCCAATTCATTCAAGCTTCTCAGGTGAAGGTACGGTAAAATATATTTACTAATGAAATAGCAGAGAATCTGGGAGTGGAGGAAGGAAACTATTTATCCGTTCAGTGCTGCATTGTCCCAGTAAGCCTGAGTTTGGCCCATCTGACTCCTGGGAGGAAAGCAAATTCTCTTTTTCCTTTCTTCCTGAAGGATCTTGTTAAGTAGGGTCCTTTGCATCCCTCTTCTGTTATACATAATGCTTGAGAAATGTAAAGGACTGTTAAAAACTAGAAAGTGAAATCATAGTGGGAAAGTCTGAGGGTGCCTTTAGGGAGGTGAGCCCTATGGAATGACTTGTGCTTTACCTGCCGGGGTAGGAGAGCTCAGCCAGTAGCCTCCGGTGGGCGGCACAGCAGGTCTGAGGCAGAGGGGTTTGCACAGATTGTGCAGATTAATAGTGCTGATGCCTGGGAAGCTTTTGCTGAGTTACCCAAGTAGGGCTGGTATATTTGACATAAGCCAGTGTCCTCCTAAAATATAAAAATCTCTGTTTAAGATCCTGGACATTCTTAAGGAGACAAGCAGTCTGTTTTTCCTGCACGTCTTTCTTAGAAATGGATGAACATATTTCTTCAGTGGGATTTTCACATTGAACAATAGTCAGTATGACACTAACATGAACTGCAGAACTGGCTTGACTTATATCAGATTTATGTATCAGTCTGAATAGTTAAAATTCCAAAAAGTAATAAGCAATTGAAACTTAAGTCAAATGGGAAAGAATTCAAGGCATGGGAACCATCTAGTGTGTAATAAGTTTTTACGTTTCCCTTTTCTCCCTTAAGGACTGTTTTTTCTGTCCTGCCTCAAGGAAATGGCGTATTTTAGGTACAATTCTGTAAAATACTCTCATGAACTATTTGGGCTTATAGACACGTAACACTCACTTATTGTACTACATTCAGGCAGTCGCCTTTGGGATTAAATGTGACCTTAAGCATATATAGCACTATAAGAGGTGGAAAAGATGTGCCCTAGGATACTGTGTCACAACCTCACTTCCTTGTAAAGCACGTGGGATCTCAAATGCTCCTGTCTAAGATGTGGAAAGATAAATGGTGGATTAATGCCTACAAATGTATCAATGATTTTGGTTCGAGTCTAAATTTTTATTATAATCAGTAAAATATTTTTGTGACAGTTTCTGATATAAAGCAATATTACTGAGAATACATAATCATTGCTTGTGTATGAGAGATTTTAAAATCTTTGTTTATGATAAATGGTGTTATTTTCCTTTTCTCACATCTGACAATATAATACAATAATGCTGAGCATGACTCATACATTGCAATGATTCAGCAAGCTCAGAAAGTCAAAAAGTAGATATAGCTGACTTGAAAATTGGAGAGACTGAGCAGTCAGAGCTATATAATTTGGCTGTATAAAAAGTAAAGCAATTTCAGTGAGACTGTTATGTATTGTGTACATTTACACAAAAGCACATATAGGTTGACCAAAAGTCATATACCGGGGCCTGATATTGCATTTATTAAAGTCAATGACATAACTGCTAGTAACTTCAATGCAAGCAGGACTTGACGCAACATTTGGAATATTATAAGAAGTTAGAATAATATGAACAGCTATACCTGATAGCTCTTAAGAATCAAGACATCTACAAGAAAAAACTTAAAAAAACCAGCAGGATTAAAAGGGTGAATAGGCTAATTTGTCCACAGAAAATCTGGTCTGGTTAATCAGGTGACATCAGAAACGGCTGCTTCTCAGGCAGTCGGCTGATCACCAGTCCAGCTGTGCATCTTCACCTTCTTCATAGCAAACCCTGTCAAAATACTTTCATATTTCAGCTTTGGAAGATGCAGTCAGATTTGGAGAGTAGATGCTCCCAAACACAGGGGACCACTTAAGGAGTAATAAAATAACAAGGCATGGCCTTATTAAAGGGGGCCAGCCAAGGAGAGAAATATAAAAGTCCCTGAGGCTGAGGGTGGGTATGACAGGAGGAGGAGGAAGCAATAAAAAAGAACTAAATGGAGAGCGGCAGATTGAAATTAGATGGCAATTACTGAAAACGTATCATCCATGTCCTTCAAATGGTGTTCTCTGTGATTCAAATGCCTGGAAAGATCTAAATACCCATTTGTTGCCACTGGGAAAATTCAGATGCTGAGCATTTCCACTTCTGACTCCTCCAAAAAGTTTGGAACAGTGTCAGTGAGACCTTCAGTGAGTGTAACTCATCTTTACTCCCTTAGCATATAATGTATGAAGTCACCAGAGCTGAAAGTTTACACTAACTGAAATTCTGGCCCTGTAACTCTTAATTTATATTACATAAATCGTACTGAAATCCCTTGTTCATTTGGTAGGCTAGCTTGCTATTTTCTACAAAAATATCCATGGACCTATACTTTCCAAAGTTACATATGTATTCTTTATATATGTAAAAATTTTGAAACGTTAAAAAGTCCTGTAATGTTGCCAATTTTTATTTTTTTTTTTACTTTCCATTACCTTCTTTATCATATCTTTAGTTACCTTTATAAGACTTTATGTCTAAGTCTGGGTGATGGTAAAGGCTTACATAGTAGAAATTGACTAAAAGCGCATGTTGTCTGTTGCACTACCTGGTGGCTTGATGCTTGAATGAGTTTTGATTTTCATCAGTAACTAGCAGGGGTGAAGATTTGCCTATGTTAAGAGGACCTTCTGACATCTTCATTTCCATCTTCTGATTTTTAGACCTTTGTATCTGAACTTTCCAAGATTTGGTTCCGTCATGAACTAAAATCTACATAGGCTAATCTGAGCTATCAGCAACTTTGGTTTGAAAATGCTGGGGTCTTTTTTTATTGTGGGAACATTCGGTGCCTTCTGCTCTTGTCTGGACTAAAATACCATAAAAATACACCATTTGTTTTGCTGTTGCCTTTCAGCTCTGCCAATTCTATTCTTAGCTGTAGCCTAAAGTATTATGACAGTCAACAGACAAAACAAGTGTTATGTAGATGTTGGCTACTCCCTAGAAGATAGTCTTATCTGGGCAAGAAATCAATCTGAAGGATCAGTATTCATTTTATCAGGGGCATTTTCCCTATTTCAGTGCTAGAACAAGGGATTCTTCATGTCTGTGTTGTTTTCCTCCTTTTAGAACTGATGTTTGATACTTTATTTACCAAGGGATCCCACCTGGGAAAACCTTAAAATGTTCCAACATGTCTCACATAATTTTTATGCCACATCCTTGTCTCACCTGTCAGCCCTGATGTTCTTAATACATCAGCTCTCAACCTCTCCTGTACCAGTAACATCAGCTCGGTAACTCATCTGTTACGTTTTCAAACACAGATCTTCACACTTAGCATGAGCCTCCTATCAGCATTCGCCGAGCTAATTGTTGTCTGTCTTCATATCCCTTCCTAAATCTTTTTTTTCCCATATGATGACAGAGAATCTTGAGTGATTACGCAGCTGGTATGCTTTGACCTCTCCTTTTCTTTTCACCAAATATTGTCTCACTGTTATATTGGACTCCCTGTTTGTTTCCTGAATCCATCTGTTATCTCTTTCTTATGCCTAGATGGTATTCTCTGTGACAGCTCCCACTCACAATTATGTAGGTGCTACAGCAATACAATGTACAGATCAACAATAAAAGCATTCTTACCTCTTTTTTTGATAGGACAGTTTCATCAGAAAATATGTCTCATTTAGTTACCCTGTTTTACTTAAGGCAGAAAGAATTAGAAGCTGTAAAATCAGCAGACCAGTGCAGCCTGAACATGTAACTTCAGTGTTTTGATCAAGCAGGCAGAAACACCAGGTTGGGAAAATTTCCCAGCTCAAAATAACAATATTCACCAGCTACTCATGTATTCATAGCTACCGATGAATTATAGACAGAAACTGTCGATGTAAATTGCATTCTGTTTTAAAGGTTTCTTGTAGGAAGCTTGTTCTACCTCTTCCCCCGTAGTACATTATTATGGCTGAATAAGCAGGAAAAGAAAGGACTTTTGTGGTGTCTGCCCTCTGCAAGGGATGTAGTGTTTACTGCAAGCTTATTTATTAGGGCTTGAGCTTGAAACTGTTCAACATTTAGCTTAGCCTCTATCAGGCAAGGTGATGTCCCTCACGTACTGAGAGCTTACAATATGTTTGCTAACCATGTGTATGCAGATGGTACATCTTTGTGCAGACTTCATCCCATCAGCTGTCCACATGTTTAGTCTTTGAGAAGTTCACTCCTGTTACCTTTGTGTCTGTACCGTTTCCATCTCAGATGCTGTCAGCACTCCTTCACTAAGTCCTTTAGTTGAAACCTGAAGTATAAGGGGCCTTTAAGACAACTGATGTTTATTTACAAAAGAGAGGAAAGATGTGTTTAACGAAATGCAAAAAATAATGCATCTCCAAGTACATCTGCTCAAAGAGGAAGTTACAAAAGTGAAATCAGTTCAGGATTTCAGATTTATGAGAACATGACCATAGATGCAGTTCATAGCTCAAGGTGCTTGTGTCAGATGTAGATGCTGCCCCGATCAAAACAAATGCAGGTAAAGGAACTACACAGGATACTACAAAGCTGCAGCTCTGTCCCGCGGGCAGGAGCACATACCACATTGGCTGGTAAGAGCACAAGCTGGTGTCCTGATCAGATGATAATAGCTAGATGCATCTCCAAAGGGAAGTGCTGTGTCCAGCCTGTGTATCCCTAATAGGACTGTGTGTTAGTTTGTAGCCCTTAGGTAACTTCAGAGTTTTTGTCAGGAGAGATCCCAAGTCTTTGTTCACAGGATACCCTAATTTTTTTCTTTTACTATGCAAAAACTGCTGTTTTTTCTAATTGACAGAAACACTTAAAGAAGTTCAGTACTTTGTACTAAACACTCTAATTTCTCTTTTGCATATTCAGCCACTTCAAAAGTCTTGTCTAAACTTCAAAGACTACCTTTTGAAGTCTCTTAAATTGTGAGCCAGCTAAAAGGATTTACATCCTTTATTCAAGAAGCCTTTAAGTAAATACTTCCATTGGAATACATTTTATGTATTTCACCTGTGTCCCCCCACCAAGAATGAAAGATGTCCCTACCCACAGCAGGGAGGCTGCCACTAGATGACACTTAAAGGTCCCTTCCAACCCAAACCATTCTGTGATTCTGTGGTAAGAAGCTTGCGGTACTGAAAATTCCTGTACTGCTCCTTGACAGAGACATATTTCAGTAAAATAGCTATTAATGTACGACTATTAAATATTTACTTCAATACTACATAAAATAAAAATATGAAAGAAAGAGGGACTCGGATCCCTTCTGATACTGAGAATATTGTTTTCTCAATTTCAGTGAAGTTTATGATAGTGCAAACAGATTTTCTTGTGTGAAGTGCTGTTGCCAGCAAAGCCCATCGATGTTTTGCCAACCTGATGGTAATAACTTGAAGTTTCTGTCAACATCCTTTTAGAGGTAGGCTGTAATCCATTGGCCGCACGTGCATATGCCTCTTCTCCTTCCACCATGCTCCTCTACCAACCACAGGAAGAATGAAGCAGTAATTACTCAGCAGAAATGATCTTCCTCCTTTTGGCCACTCGGACTGGCTATTCTGGATTGGCAGAATAGGACGAAAGGTATCCAGGAGTCCTACATCTGGGACTGTACTTCCAAGTAAATTAGCCCCAGAACCACAATTAAAAGCTCAGGAAGAGTGCCAAGACAGGTGTTCTCAAGCATTTCAAGTTTTGTTTTATAGCTTGTTTTCACTAATTTCTAGTCTTTGTCACTGTGTGAAATCATGAAAAGGTTAAATGTTAGTCTATTATCTGATAGTTTACATTTTTCTGAAAATGTACTGCTCTCTATATAAATCTCAGTATTCTGTGAATTTAATCTATCTTTCTGGTATCCTGATTAGGCACTCCGTTTGAAGTTTTTTTGTTTAAAAGATTTTGGGGTCAAAAAATGAATTTTTAAATCAAAATCAAAATATCTCCAAAACTGAGTTAGCTTTGACAAGAAAACAAAATAGGAAATGGGAAAAGTCCAGCAAATTCTAAAAAATATAATTTGAATAGCAAGAGTTCATGATGTCATTTCATAATTTCATTTTCTATATGAATTGTTCAATGCTCCAACTTCTCTATTTAAAGACGCGTCAATAGAAGAGGTGTTTTAACATGCCTGGCTATTGGCATGCAATCATGTAATACAACAGTTAAACATCACGTTACGGTTTTTAAACCATTAAGCTCAGCAGATACCTAGTACTGACTGATGAAATATCTTAAGCTTTTTTCCTAACTTGTCTTCAGCATTATTTCGTCATCTAAAGTGGTAAGAGGAAGACATCTATCATCTCTATCTCATTAACCATTCTTTGGATTTGCCTTGCTGTTTTGTCTTGCTGTTCCCCTTGTACTTTGGCTAGATTCTGGAAGAGACCGTCAATTTACCCTTTCTGATCATCATTTAAGCTAATAAATATCTGAGACTTCATCTCCCTATGCTTTGTTTTTCTGCTGGGAATAGATTCAGCAATAAGAGTAGAAGACACCTTTGACTTCCAAATCACAACTTTGCAGTCACAAGAGGTTTGTGTTTCTGGGAGGCCAGAAATAGAGCCTTTCTAAAGCACTGCCCCAGCTCAGCTGCTATTTGATTGAACTAGCCACACTCCCTCAAAATGCAAATTCTGAAGCTGCCTTCGTAGTTTAGAAATAGCATTATAGGCATCCTAAATAAAAATTACACAACTTTCAAAGAGGCTGAGTGCAGCTCCCTTTTTATTTCCCTGGGATTCATAAAATGTAATTAGGCCACGTACGTAGTAGGAATGTGAACACATTTTATTTATCTAGGTTAGACTGTTTGGTCCTATTGTTTATTACATACCAAGGATGATCTACTTTTTGCATGTATTACAAGGAAATAGGTTTCTTCCAGTCCCCTTTAAGCATGTTGTTTCACAAATATTATCAGTATTCTATCTCAGCTGTAATGACCCTCATTTTGAGGTAGACCATAGCTTAATTGGTAAAATTGCTTAATTGTCTTACTTACACACTGTGTTCTCTACTGAGTTATTCAGAGCGCTTTCTATACAAAATGTGTTACTCAAAACACAGTCTGTGCTCTTGACTTGCACACTTCACATACATTACACAAGCTTGTCTGTTCATTGTTTTACTTTTTTTTTTCCTTCCATATTCCAGCACCTACATCTCTTAATATTTATTTTCTTTAAATAAAAAAATATTCTGTTCTGAATTTCTTCACCCTTACAAAAAGCTAATCTAAATCACTTATCAGGGAGAAGGACAGACAGCATGAATACACTTTCAGATGATAAAACTCCCTCTGCTGTCCTTTCCAAGTCATTGAACAATAATGGCATCATCAACAGTTTTGCTCATCTTTCTGCCTTTCTGGTGGGCTTCAGCAGTTGAAAACATGCTCTTTAAGTAAAAGAGCAGAAGAAAAGACACATATGCTGGGTGGAATCTTTCTTTACCTGGCACATTGCTAGGAAACTACTATGTTACAATAAAAAAGAGTTATAAAAATCCCATTGGAAAGAATGAAAAGGCAGGTGGCATCGTTCCCTAGGAGTGTGCCAATATATTGCATCAAGCTGTTCTTGACATCTGTGATTGCTGTGTGCTCATTAGGAGAATGGGCATTACTGTTGTAAGCTGTAAATGGAAGAATGAAGATTATTCCTGGAATTTCTGTCATACCTGTTCTTACTCAAAGGCATAGATGGAATACTATCATAAGGTAATAATAATTTTAAGAGAAGTTCATTAATTATTTAAGACCTTAATTAATCAGGAAGCATTACGAAGTTCTACCAGCAGATGCTAAGAAACATGTGAAATCCCTTTGACTGTTTAACTTCCTAGATTAATGCCTTGTTCTGGCAGTGTCTGCATTGCACCACTCCTCTCCTGTTGCATAACAGTCCACAGCTGTCCCGCTGTGATCTGCTCCGGCTGTTTGAGATTTCTCTTTGTCACTTCACCTCGCTGGCAACCCTGCTCCTCGCTCCCTAGTGGTACGTGTTACTGCTCCTAGGAGCTGCTGGCACTTGGGATGGTTCTTGGCTACATGTTGCCTTTTACATAGTGCTCTGTAGCTGTATTACAGTTTTAGGAGTTTCTCTTTTTTCAGTCTTTCGCTAACAAGAGATGGTAACAGAACTGTCTTTAATCCTTGATGTCTGTAGTGGGTAGCCCCAGGAATAACCTTCACAGGTCTGAATTTAGCACTTCCCAAATGCTGGTTTGCTCCAGTGACCAGGGATCTAGGATTCTTTTGAAATACTTTACTTATCTAAAAAAATATCTTTTCTATAGTCCTGGTTAGAAACTTGGAAAAGAAGTTTTCCACGTTATAACAGATGGAGAAAAACAGGAAGAAAGTTCATTGAATTAGTTTGAAGCTAAGGAAAAGTTAAGCTTTAGCCTGAGCTTCAGGAGAGACTTACATTACTGATATGTTCCCAGGTGGTTGGCAATCTTTACTATGCTTCTTTCCATCAGAACCTTAAAGCTGTCATTTAAATTTTTACAGGTACTTAAGATGTTATGTGGTTAAACTGTGCACAATAATTCACCTTCACTTGCAGTCATTTTCTCTCCCATAACAAGACTTTCATAAATCATTCCCAACAAAGTAAATACATCTCTCAGTTCCCACCATGTGCCATTATTAAATTTCAGTCCTTCTTGAAAAATAAAGATGAGTGCATTTAGTAACTGCAAATACCTAGAACTGCCATCCTTTAAAATATTATCTCCTGATACAGAATTTGAACTAGAGAAATGTGTTTACTTTTGAGAATTTGAACATAAATCATCTGGCAGAAGTAGCATACTATATACATGAAAGCTGGTGGTGGAGTGGAGCTATATTTGACACCTCTAGGGAACATCAACAATAGCCTACAAAAGTAAGAGAGAAGTACAATGAAGCTTCATACTTAAATACGGAAGCACTAATGCTATGTGCCACAGCGCTGACAGCCATTCGGTGTTCTTGAGAATATTTTGCATTAGTTAGGTAGTTAATTTTTGTACTGTAAACAGTTGCACAATTTCATTTTCCTGTGCTTAATGCCAGTAGAATCAATAAGCCTCCCCAGTTAGCCTTACGTAGGATCAGGTCCTTTTGGTGTCTTGTTTGTGTGATAGATATGACTTTCACATTTTTACTCATGTTCTTGTCTATGTGCAATGAAATGGTCATCCTAAGAAAAAGATGCTAAATTCTTTTTTACAAAATGCTTATGATATTTCAGCTGGGTTTTTCTGGGCATAAAGGGTTCAGCATTTTTAGGTTTTCCTCTTTTTTGGGGGGGAGGGGGTTGTTGTTATTCTGTTCATTAAGGTTTATTAATTTTTTAAGATTAACTTTTAAGAATATCTGCTTCTACATCAAAATTTTGATTTAGGACAGAAAATCTGTAGCATTTGGCTTTCATTTTATGAAGCATGAAACATTGTGTGGTGGACAACCATAGCTAAAACATAACGTCACTTTAAAATTTAAATTCTCTTGATTTCAAGATTAATCTCACTTGACCCTGTTTTTAGGATAAAAACCAGTATTTATGGCTTCTTCAAATCAGTTGTTCTTCATATATTTAATAAATTATGTTACAGTAGAAAAGAAGATTTCAACTGAAATTAACTAGGAAACCCTAAACCAGAGTATAGTTCTCTGAGGTGATCCTTAGCACGTAAGAACGTGGATGCAGAAGATTGTCAGAGCAGAGTAATAGTATTATTGCACACATTTTGAGAGGTAAATGACCGCCAAAGGTGATGGCACCAGCCTCACTGTATTTAACAGCTACTTGAGTAAACTAAAAATGTTTACAATTGTCTGTCTATGAAGGAACTGTGCTTCTCCAATGTGAATGACATGATTTTAAAATACAGCCCCTCGAGACATACAAGAGATGTGCTTCCTTTAAGCAAGTTCTATATTTAAACAGTTGTATTTAAAATTTGGTCCAGAATCACAATACCTCCTAAAATGTGTATTCAGGACATCTTCAGCATGTGAAATATCAGCAACAAGTTTTACGTGTGAGGCTTTTTGAGGTGCAGTGAAAACCTTGCCTTTCTCGACATCTAAACCCTCGCTGGTGCAAACACTTGCCGAGCACAGTAACTGTATGCACGTGAACGGCATTTCTCATCTCAGGGGAACTGTTTGCATACACACACGTACACATTAGCAGAACTGGACAAAACTTTTTGGTTACTTTTTAATCCCACCCCCTGCACACACACACATAGTTACTTAAAACAGCGATTCACTTTACAGTAAAACATCTAGGATATAATGCCCTTTTAATGTGTTAGGTAATCCAACATGAAACTAACCACGGAAGTTAAAAATACAACTGGCTTTATTTTAATCAAACTGTTGTTTCTTTATTTTCCTTTTACCAATTTAATTATAAGGATTATATACTCAGTGTCTGAATTGCAACTGCAAGATAAAATTCTTCATAATTTGACAGGCTTCTTTAACGATTACTCCAACTAAGCTAAACTCAGAGTCTATGCACTGATTGGCATAAATACTTCTTCTTCTGTTACCAAAAAAAATACATCTTTGATGATTCTATTTCAACTTTTATAACATTTACAGTGTATCATATAGAGTTAAAGGGCTTGCTGCAACAAGAATCAAAAGTGTTTAAGAGGTATGTTACATATGGTGATCCACACTATAAATTCAGTTCCAGATCTCTACAAATATTGTAGTTATATCTCTGTGAAGTTGAAAATGCAAGCAGCTTCTTTGTCACAGCTTAATTGGATAGAAAAAGCTTTCCACTGAAAATTTTTGGCACACAATTGCTATTGTATGTATTTTTGTTTGTATGATGCAGTTGTATATGGCACATGCTGTTATCATCTACTATACAGATAACTCTATGGGAAGACCTGGAAATGTGACAAGAAAAGCTTTTCTTGTACTTGGTTAAGCTTGCCAAAAATTGCCATGTTGTGGGGTTTCTTTCTTTTTCTGATGAAAAGAAAATTCATGTCACTGCAGTTGTGGTAAGTGACAGAAATAGCCTAAGGTAAATAAATACACAGAACAATTTTACTCGTTCTCCTGAGTTTTCACAAAATAGCAATAGCACGACTCCCTTGCAGTTAACAGAAAACCACTCTGACAACTCCATTACTCAATAATTTAATACCTTCTGTAGCAGGTATTGTAGTCTTGTGCCTCTCGAATTTTACAGGTTTAATAATTTCCACTCAATAACCAAAAAGACTATATATAAATACTGTCCACCACTACCTGGTGACATTAGTGAAGCAAATTTTTGCCTGTTTACCATGTCAAATGCTTGAGAACAGCATGCACGCTCCTTATATCCACTTAAGCACTTAACAGAATGTTCATGTATCGATTTTCGAGTGTCCTTTAAACCACTCAGATGAATTACATATGAGCATTGGAGCATTTGTGAGTTGTCCAAATGGGCATCGATCATACGTAATGACCTTGCTTCCGCAAGGATCATTCTCTTTATTCCTTCTATTTTTCTCTCTGTTCTAGTCAACACGTAGCATATTACATTAAGATTCAATCCCCTATCACCAGGTGTGTCTTAATAATTTTTGTCTTAATAAAAGAAAGTTATATTCCACACACTTATCCTGAGTTCTGCGTTAGCCTAATTATAACATTTTTTTCTCATTCAAATCAATGTAAATGAGAACACAGTTTTTCTTTAGGCAGGATCTTTCACGACAAATATATAAACTGCCCAGTGAACCTTACTAAGTGTGAGATCAGACTGCTGGAAAGAGAGAAGTTTTCCTACTCAGCCCATATGAAAAACTTATAGGATGCTTCATCTTTTGGTCTTTAGCAAAGTTTAACACTTCATCACTGCCTCTTAAATTATCCTGCATGCACTCTGAATTGCGAAAGAGTTTCTTGAAAACTATGGAATAGCTTCAAAAGGTTTGTAGTGTGCCAGCTTCACAAAAGTATGTCTGGGTGAGATTAATCTTAAATGCTTCATTAGTATGGCAGTAGTCTTTGCCTCTTGCAGGAGTCCCTGGGGAAGGCTGCGCATGGGTGGCCTTTCTGCCACCTGCAAGTTGCTGCTTCTGCATTCTGCCTTCTCACTACTTTGGCTTTCCGTGTTACTGCCTTTCTTTGTACCAAGACAAATAAATACTGGCCAGAAAGCAGCACAGATTTGCCCTATAAAAGGGTCAGAAAGCTGTGAAGTGACCAAGCCCATACAATTTAAGCAGCAGTCTAGAGTACAGTGTGAAAACTTTAACACAGCCCTAATTTGTAGAGGTCATTTTGATGGCTGGTGATTTCTATCCATTCTCACAAAAAAAGCATGTTGTTTAGCAGAAGTGCTGCAGTTATTCTGATATATAGAGGAGATTCAGAACCTGCATTTTCCAGTGAATCAGTTTTACTGACTGAGGGCTGTGTTTCTGTCTTGTTAGTTAAATCCACATTTAGTTGCAGAGGCAAAATGTTGATTTAGTTTAATACAATTGGCAACAGAGTTTCACCTACAAAATTACAGGCCTCTGTTAAAAGTTAGTCCTCCCCCAACCACAATTCATATCAATAGTCATTGAACATGACTGTACTTCCATCTTTTCCTGCTGTTACTCAAAAGCTAAGAAATGCATAGAAAGATTTAGAAAGATCTTTTGATTTACAAGTTTACTACAGGGTGTAGGTTAGAAACATGTCTAGACAGGGACATGTAAGCAAAATTTAAACAAATTAATTTACTGCAGTATTCATACATCTATTGTAGGTATCCCTTTCTCCAATATTCTCATCAGAAACAAATTCTCTTTAAGTAAATTCATTTTACTTTGGTCAACTAAAACTTTACTTCAGAATTACAGTATCCACATGAACTCTAGGCTGTATTGAAGACACTTTAAATTTACATGTCTATTTAAATAATTCTGCTTTGCTTTCCTGCTTATCTTTCCCCATGTAGACATGGCATCACAGTTGATAGAACAGAACCCAAAGGGGCTGACCTTGACAGCGTGATGTAAAGCCTCTCTGTATAGTCTATTGCCTGGTACTGCTTGTTCCTTTCACCTCTGCTGAATCACAATTATGTACTTTGTAACAGGAGCTGATATGGATCACTTATAACAGGGACTGTTTTTATACCCAGAAGACTGTAAGATAGGTACATTGATTAAAACTCAAAAAACAGGTTGGTTTTTTTTCTGGGCTATTTTTGTTGTTGTTGTTGTCATATTATTATTACTATTATTCAGGCTTTTATGGACTGTGTTTCTTTTGATGGATGGATAGCTAGCTAGATAGACATCCTGGCCTTAGTGACCCAGGACTTTTCTGTCTTCCTGTGTTCCTGCGATATAGTTTATTTCTTAAAATTAAATCGTCTTTAGGTTTTAAGAATGTTTGGAAAATGTCTTAAGGTTGCTATATTTATGAGATAAGAGGTCATAAGTTACTAATTCAAATTGTGAGAATAGCACCAAAGAAACTGGGGAGCAGGGAAGCAAACCATGCTTAGATGTGAAAGGGAGCTTTTTGCTGACTTTGCTAAAGGTTGCGGAAGGCATTTCCCCTCCAACAGAATTTGTGTGGACAGAGGACGTACCCATCCCCCTCTCAGTGCAGTAGGGGTTCCAAGGTAGGTGGCAACCCAGAGAATCAGGCTTTTTCTCTTGTAAACTCTCTGCATGAGTATGCAGCAAATATGCAGAGCAACAAAGAAAAGCCTTCACATTCTACAGTGCCGTGCCCATGGCTTTCCAAATACTTATTTCTACATGCAACACTTGCAGGCTTGAATGCACCTGTGCTGTGCTTTCCTCTAAGATGGTGGTGTCCAACTGCAACAGAAATAACTGTTCAGCCATGCGACTCTGAGTTACGTAATGGGAGCACACAGTGGAGATATAAAAACGAGCAAGTAAGCTGCGCCCGTCAGTTTGGCATCCTTGTTCTTTGCTTTATTTTGGTTTATAAGACATTGTTTCACTAAATATGTTTTGTACTTTGTTCTTCTGTGCTGTCTTTCATCCAAGGGATCTCAGAGGACTTTACACACATTATTAATTAGGCCCCAAAACAACCCTGGAGGTAATTAAGTATTTATTATGGTACAAATGCGTGAGCTGAAATAGTGTCTGAGGCACAGGGCATCGTTTACATTAAAGGCCCCTTGGACTGCTCTATTAGCATAAAATGTCCTTAAAATCGTTATAAATTAGATTGTTAGGAGTGTTAGTGCATCTTTATTGCTCAGAACAATGTAAAGAGGTAGTTTGTTCGCAGGCCAGTTTATGTACCTGACCTTTCACCGTGAGCTGGCAGTGCAGAACCTGCTCTGGTTTAACTTCACACACGGACATCTGCAAAGAGCCTGTTGTATAGGAAATCCAGAGGTGCTCCTAATGCCACTTTACATCGACAGGTCTCCACCACAAAATGTATAACTTGCACATGTAATCACTGCCATGATTTCCTCCTGAATCTGTATTTCCTATCTATAGTGCACAGTTTCAAGAGGAGGCAGGAAAAGTGTCCCTGTCCTCATCTCTGTGTGGTTTGAATTGCTGAAGGTAGCTTGGGTACAGTTGATTAACTTTGCATTATAGTGAAGTAGAAACAAAATGTCTGTTAAGTTGTCTCAGAACATGGATGACAATTTTTGTTTGAAAAATATTCATTTCATCTGTTTCTGTTATTATCTGCTCTTGCCTTCAGTTTTAATTGCTGAAATTCTGCTTAAGTCCTCCTCCAGGTACCTCTGTTCTTAATTTAGTTTGTCCCTGAATTCATCTTTCAAGAATGGATTTCCCTTGTTAAAACTTTGTTTCCCCCTCATTCGCTCTCTTTCTTGCTGTTTCCTCTGCAAGTTTGGAGCAAGAGATAAAATTACATTGTGGGGTTTTTTTAATGTTTTAAAATTATGTTGTGTTTTTTTTAATTATATTGCTTTTTTTAAACACAACATAACAAATACTATGCTAGGAAATGCCTTTGCAGTCTGCCTCTGCCCTGACCTAGGACCCCTTGCTGTGGGGACAGCAGGACTTTGCCTCTGCTTCTCACTACCACAGCTTAACTGAAGCCATACCTTCCCACATCTTCATTACCCCAGAGCTCCCAAAGGAGGTACAGTAAACTGCTTTTTCAGCATAAAGGGGGTAAGTGAAATGGAAGTCTGACAAGAACAACTTCCCTAAGAAATCTTCATAGTATAAAGAAGGAACTAGTTTGCTTGGCTAGTCTGATTGGTGGCTCCCTTTTCTCTCCTGTGGACAGTGATCTAGCAATTTTTCAAACCAGCAATTTTTCCTAATCATCCTGTGCATGAAAAGCTGTGGATAATAACCCGGGCTACACATTTCAAATGAAAAACTGAAGGTGAATCCAAGTGCAAAGTTTCCTTTGTTTGAACTTACTAGGCATATTTCCCTCAGAGTAGAGCTCAGTTTCAAAATCCCCACATCTTTGGAGATATCTTCGGAGGTACCACCGAGTATTGGCTCACACTCCAAAAGCAGTGTGGCTATATATTTGTGTGGCACTGTGTAAAGGTATATAAATTCTGTTTCACATTGTGTCTAATTGGTTCACAACGTCAGTCTGCTACAACTCCTTCTGGTCTCAGGGGACATGTCGTCAGTACTGATTCAGGTTCTTTGCTCTGTGACACAGACATCCCTAGAGGTTTCTTCCTGTACAGAGAATTCTTGGTGTCAGATGATACTTAGAAATGCATGTAATTTCTCTTTGCTTTTCTGTTTACACTGATGATGTCAGGAGATATATATATATATTTTTTTTTTTTTTTTTACTTAGTCGAGGTACCTTCTGCAGTTACTGCAGTAGCAGAATAAAAAGTACAAGCAGTGTTTATTGCCAGTTATTTTTCCCCTCAGCAAGAAAGCTATGAATTTAGAATACATATAGTTTAAATGTGGAGAACATTCTGTACAAACTTCAAAGTTGATTTGAATTTTGGGCATAAACCACCTGATAGCTTCCATTTCATATTGTGCTATTTTAGCTTTTAGTAAGTATAGCATCAGTAAGAAACACATACACACAGCTGACGCACATACTAGTAGATCTTTGCCTCTACTTAATTTGTCCTGACAAGAAGTTGCTGCTGTACATTTTAGTTTAGGAGTGAAATAACCTTGTATTGATCCAAGTGTACACAAGAGAGCTTCAGCTTCTAAATAGGAGGTGTTTCACATTTTCTTCCCCATGACCAAGATTTTAGACATGAACATACACATTTACGTATCACAAATACTCCACAGCATTTAAATGAAACTGTCTCTCTCACCACTGCATTCCTATAGCAGGAACATGAAAATAAGATTGGATAGGACTCTCTGGATTATCAAATCCAGTTGTTTTCTTTCTTAGGCAGCTATGGTATAAATGGTTCACATTTGCTTTGAGGCCAATTGCTTTCCTTACTCTGATAGAGATACTGGTTCAGGAACTCACTCCTTTCATGACTAGGAATCTATTATTTGCAATCTCTGTAGATGCAAAGCCAGTCTACACCAGTTTGTACTTGTACCAACTTTGTTCATCAGCCCAAACAGCTCTTCTGCTTGGTGTTTCCTGCCAATATACTTATGCCAAAAGCAGTTGTGCCTCTTCTCTTATTCAGCTGTCATCTTGCTTGGGTTGCCATACTACCTCCTCTTAATCTTATTCTGTAAAACAGAAATGTTTTTCTCTTTGACCATTCTCACAGTCCTTCTCTACCCTTGCTGCACTTTGAGTTAGTGTATCTATCTTCCTTACACAGGACCAGATGGCCAGGGTTGTATCAAGTAGTAACCAGGAAGCCTTTTCAGTGCTTGGATCATAGCATGAATACACCATATGTCATGAAATAGCCTTTAGATTTTAGCAGAACTTTATATTTGTCCCCAGGTACTGACATTATATGTTATTCTGTGTATTGGGTTTGTGTAGCAAGGTTTTGGGAGCAGAGTGCTACAGGTATGGCTTCTGTGAGAAGCTGCTAGAAGCTTCCCCATGTCCAATGGAGCCAATGCCAGCTGGCTCCAAGATGGACCCACCACTGGCCAAGGCCAAGCCCATGAGCAACGGTGGTAGTGCCCCTGGGATAAATATTGAAGTGGAAAACAAATGGAAACTGGGCAACAAATTGCAGCCAGAGAGGATGAGAATATGTGAGAGCGACAACCCTGCAGCCCCCCAGGTCAGCGCAGGAGGAGGCAGGAGGGGCTCCATGCGCCAGAGCAGAGGTTCCCCTGCAGCCTGTGCTGAAGCCCACGCGAGGCAGGCTGTGCCCTGCAGCCCGTGGAGGTCCGTGGTGGAGCAGATGTCCACCCGCAGCCCGTGGAGGACCCCACGCCGGACAGGGGGATGCCCGAAGGAGGCCGTGACCTGTGGGCATCCCGCGCTAGAGCAGCTCCTGGCAGGACCTGTGCCCCCCCCATGGAGAGAGGGGCCCAGGCTGGAGCAGGTTTGCTGGCCGGGCTGTGACCCCGTGGGGGACCCAGGCTGGAGCAGCCCGTTCCTGAAGGGCAGCACCCATGGGAGGGACCCACGCTGGAGCAGGTCATGAGGAACTGCAGCCCGTGGGAAGGACTCGCCTTGGAGAAGTTCATGCAGAACTGTCTCCTGGGGGATGGACCCCACACTGGAGCAGGGAAAGAGTGTGACTGCCTCTAAGGAGGGAGGAGTGGCAGAAACATCTAATGAACTGACCACAACCCCCATTGCCCATCCCCCTGTGCTGCTGGGAGGGAGGAGGTAGAGAATCTGGGAGTGAAGTTAAGCTGAGGAAGAAGGGAGAGATAGGGGGAAGATGTTTTTAAGTTTTGGATTTATTTCTCATTATCCTACTCTGAACTGAATAGTAATAAATTAAACTAATTTCCCCAAGTTGAGTCTGTTTTGTCCATCATGGTAGCTGCTGAGTGATCTCCCTGTCCTTATCTTGACCGATGAGCTTTTTGTTGTGTTTTCTCTGCCCTGTCCAGTTGAGGAAGAGAGAGATAGAGCAGCTGTGGTGAACACCTGGCATCCAGCCAAGGTCAAACCACCACAGAATTTGCCTGATTTTTGTGATTTCAGCCATCAAGATCCCTCTTCTTCTTGCATGATACTGCCCACATGGCATCTGCTTCTCACCTTTTGTCATCTGCATATTCAATTAGCACACTCCTAGGTTTTGTCATATTTTTGTTGATGAAAAGACAAATAAGCTCTGCCTCTGCGCTGGGCCTTGAGGAATTCTCTGTGTAAAGTCTGCAGCCCAGGAGCTGCTGTCAGGATGACCTGCAGTTCGTATCCACTCGACATTTATAACAGGTCCTGTCTTCTCCATCTTAAACAGCAGTTGTATATGCAGCATCACATCAGTAACTTTGCTTTGCCTTGCTGAAGTCCAGTTTCTTTTCTCTAAAACATCAATTATCCTTTCCCAGAAAGATATTAGTTAAATTTAGCATGTAAATATTGAAAGTATTTCATTAGTTTTAAGCAGCATTTTATAGTCTTATTCTTTGCCTTACCAAGAGAAAAAGAAGCCAGCTTTTATAGCTTGGAAAAGAAACAGCTGTCCTGTGCTCCCCCATAACATAAATGATGGCTTTGGTTCCAAATGTGTCATGCCACTAATTAGTTTTTAGTATACTCTGCTCTTGGAAGAGTAGATAACTACTTTCATGTACAGAATAGGAACCTGTGGCTTATATGGCCTAAATTAGTATGAGTAGTGGTCCTAGTGGATGTGTCACATCTCTGATTCTTTACATGCTGTTTCAGTATTGTCCTTCTGGACCACTGCAACTGAATTTTGTCCCCATGCTCAGCACTAGTAACCACTGGGTTAAACTAACTCTATCCTGGATAGCACTTGAAAACAGAGTAAGGGCACTAGCCCATGATCGCTCCGTTTCCTAGCAATCAGCTTGCTCCCTAATTCAGAGACCATTCCAGCTAGTTTTTTTCTGACTCCTCCACTTTTGAGCTGACAAGCTCTACGCAGCGTAGCTGTGAGCTGGTGAGTGCCATTGCACTTCAGCCCTGGCGCTGGGGATCAGTCCTCTGGACTCCTTTATTAGCAGAAGCAGATCAAGTGTTCCTATGCAGTACCCTTGTGACCTGGGGGCAAAATTACTATTTAATACATCTTTTGCATTCAAAGTGCCTAAAATGCTTTTAAGACTATGCTTTCATTGCATGATGCTGTGTGTGTATTACAGGCCCCTCAGCATGTTGTGAGGGCATGAGGGCACAAGGACTGTTACTGAAAAACTGTCCTGGGAGGAGTGAACAGAACACAGTAGGGCCGGTATACACATCACCCATTTGGTGGATTTTAGAGCAAAATACCAGTGTGGCTGTGCCAGTGTCCCCTCAGAGAAAACCAGCTGATCACTTCAGAAAGCAACCTGGGAGTGAATTACCATGATCATGGTATGGGCAGTCGGAGAATCCAGGTCCTGGCTCAATGAGGGCGCAAGGCAAACTGGCAACACAGACGTAACTGCTTGCACCGTTTCCCTGCCACAAGCAGTCCTAGGTCAGATGATGCCTGGAACACTTGGAACACTCTGTAATCTGTGATCCAATGAAACTCGACCAGCATGATAATTTGATAATCTGATGCCATTACAGCTTTTAGATCTCAAATACAGTAGCTAAACTATAATCTTTTGGGAACAACTTACTCTTTCGTCCAGTGCTAGCTAGGTTTTTTGTATTGACTGTTTCCTCTAAGAAATAAAAGGAGACTTTTTCTTTTGAAAAGCCAACAGGACTGTGATAATTTATTTTAAATTTTTGGCAAATGCATATTTTTCTTTGTAAATGAATATTTCAAATCTGTGCACAATGAAATTCTGTTACTGTTGCTTTCAATTAGAAATAATAAGGTCAAAGAAGCAACCTCAATTAAACTATACAGGTAAAGAAAAGTCTAAATCTTGCATTAGATGTTTTAAGTGTACAGTGAGAATCCCCAATACACATTTTAATTTGCATTTAATATCTGAGTTGCTCTGAGTGAACTCCCAGTTGCTTGTGAAAAGCCGAGGTTTAAAAACGGTCTAGTGGCCATAGTCTTAAAGGCAGAAGGTCAAAGAAGTCTATTACTGAGAAAATAATTAATGGTCTGGTCCGCAACTTGGCTAATTTAATGCAGTTCTTCTGAGGTTAATGGAGCTTGACTGATTTACATGAGCTGATAACTTACCTTCAGCTCCATGTTCTTAATGAGTAAAATCATTCCCTTCCCCTTTAAAAGCAGATATGCAATTATTTGCTAAGAACTATCTCCTATCCATTTAGGATATACTCCATGGTAAGGGAACAAATGCACAAAGAAACTTACAGATATAAATCACGTACACCAGGCAAGAGGGAATGATGACAGAGATAAAGGCGAAGAGCTGATCAAGTTTTAGGGAATCCACAGGGTGCACTTTCTGTGCATTTGCTTATGATGGGTTGAGTAACACAGTGCAAAATACACAGGACCGCTGCTAATCCCATGTATGTACCTTATGTAAGTAGATTGATTGTTGTGCTATTGTAACATACAGTCTTCACATACACTGAATGCAGATAATGTCTGTCTACAATTCCTCCAAAATCAATGGAAGAAACAGTCCCTCGGGGAAAGAGCAACAGCTCCTAAAACATGGATATTCAAACATACTGCACTACATTATTCCAAATATCATGATAATTAACATCTTTTTTGCTGAAAAATACTTGAGTTGTTAATAATGTATGGGATTACCATAAATCCACCAACAGGTAGTATCTGTAAGAGCTGCTGAATGAAAAGTAGGATAATTCAGATATAAGCATGTCTTAGGAAAGGATTTAAAGGAACAAACTGTCTTAGTGTTTTCTGCTGCTCTTTGATGGAGGGTTAGCTTCGAGTTTTATCTTTGAGTTCAGTAAGAAGCATTTGAAGTTCATGAGTGAGTTACTCTTTCTTAACAAGGACAGGCAAATCTAGATGAATAAATAACAGTCTTCTATGAGAGCAGATGGATGATTTTGTGACCAAAATATCAGACAATTTTCTCTGCTGTCTTTGCTATACACTTAATATATGTGAACAGACTATTCACTTAACTTTCCTATATCCAAATTTCCCGACGGTAATTTGCAAATAACATTTGCTTGAAAATACTTGTTTCTTTTGAAAGTGGAAACAGTTTCAGGCTTGTTTAATTGTAATATATTCAACGTGCTCAAACATGACAGAAGTATCTGTTGTAGACAGGCATGACAAATGTCAGTCTGGTTGTCAGGGTGCTTAGCTGCTGTCCAGGTTAGAGGGTGACCTAAGCCATTTTAAGTGCAAGACAGAGCACCTAGAACTGCTGCTTCAGTTCTGACCAGGGAGCATTAGCCCTTGGCAGAAGGAGTACTGCGTCTGCCACAGAGGTTCTTTTCCTCTCCTGCACACTGCAAACACATCGCTCCAAGAAAAGCATTGTCATGGTCATTGTTTTCCCTCATGGCTGCTGAGCAGGACAGGACCGAGACCTATTTCAGTGTACGCTGGAGAAAGCATGAACTCATGTCTCAGCATTCCCAAGTTTACCTGAATCCAAATTTTCTGCAGATCAGTTTGTATATAAAATAGAACTTCAGGAATTTAGGTACAATTAAGGATAACTGAATAACCAAGCAAAGCTGGGAGCTTTTTAAACAGATTTGTTTCTACATTTTATTCACTTTAGTCCTAGCAGAATAACATGTCTACATAAGAAAACTGAATTTATTTTGGCTAATGCATTTTCAATAGAAATATTATATTACATTTAAAGCATCTTTGTGCTTTTAAAATTTGGATCAAGAAAAAAAAAAACAAACCCAAAACAAAAACCCAACAGCTATATCATAGTCTGAACTTAAAGCACAGAAAGATAGAAAACCAGTTTGTAACTGAAATTGGTAACAGAATCATAGAACAATTCATACAGAGCTCCACAATACTGGTTTTCAGGAAACACTGATAACTGAGATTAATTTGGATGGAGTAATTCTTTGGATTATACAAGGAGTGCAAACGATGCTTTTCTCCAACTGCAAATGTGCAATTTATGAAAACTGCAATATTGTCATGCAGAGTCTAAAAGTGGAAAACACAAATGTGCTATTGTTTTGGGAAATTATAGACTGGGAATAGAATAATCTGATTAACTGAAACACAGGAGAGTTTCTGCAAGTGTTATTCCAAGTGAGATTGCTCAAGGACTGAGGAGTTTCACAACTATCGAAGAATGTGTTTAATAGTTTCTTAGTACATTTTTCATAAAAATAGTATTTTTAATTTATTAGCTGTATCTGTATTTATTTACTAGGTGTAGCAAGATAAAGGCAGGACTATGGTCTGTGGGCTACAGTCCTACTTGCTTCAGTCAGTGAGGCACAGACGTGCCCACATGTAGATGAAACAGTATAGCTGTGCAAATCACGATTGCCAATATCCCTACACTACCACATGAGTTGGCAAACTCTTCTGCCTTTTTTTTTTTTTTTTTTTTCTGTTAGGCTTTCCAAAGCCTTACAGAAACTGCATTCTACTCTGTGGGCTTCCAAATAACAATATATGGAAATCAGGCAAGTCTAAAGGATTTTATTTGGGGGAGAGAATACCAAATTCTTGTCCACTACACCTCAGAGACCACTGGTCCAATGCACAGACTGAGCAATCATTAAGAAATTCAGTCAGTATTATGTGTATTGCATACTCTGAAATTAGAGATAACGGCTATTAATAACATCTAAAGCTTTTCAACTCTGTCTCTGTAAGAAGCTCAAACAAGCCAATATAATCCATGAATAGAAGAAAAATATTACTGCAAAAATCTTATAGCCTATCATTAAAATGAATCAGGACATCTTACTTAGGTCCATTCTACAAGAAATCAGTGATTAAATGACAGGATCCTGTGTTTCTGATGATGGCAAGGAGAAGGAAAATACCTGAGTAATGGTTTAAAAAATGCTTCTTTAAAACATAATGCTCTGATTTCTTACTATGACAGCTTAATAGTCTCTGACGGATGCAACAGAAGGCACTCACAAAGACTTACACTAAAAACATACACAGACACAGACACCATACTGCCTGCTGCAAAAAGCAGTGTCTTCCTAGCAAAAAAAAGGAATAAAAATATTATAAAATATCAACTGTCTTGTCACACTTTCAAATTCTTATTAGGCCCTTGAATGTTACAGTCTTTACTTGGAGCAATGTTCCTCATAGCACCAAGTAATATGTTGACGTATCAGTCAGGATTTATGTGGTTGCAAATCAGTAGTGACTCTTCCTCCGCCCAGATGCAAAGCAAACCTAAAGTTTCTCAGAACAAATTTCATTTGGAAAATTATGGTCTCCTCTCCTTAGCTTGTGTGAATGGCAAGAGTTCTGGTGGAATAAACTGTTTGGTCCCATTAATTACGTTTTATTACATACCACATTCAAGAAATTCAGCCTTCTGGACAACTTTGATCACTCAGGCTTGTCATAATGGTTCCTCCTACCTCTAGAGTCCTTGTAGTTATATTCTCAAACATAACATTTACTCAAGAGATTGAGCTTTTACATCGCATTTCAGAACTTTTGTTACACTATTCATCATTTCTGAAAGCTCTGACTTCTCTTCCTCTAAACAGGTATCTGTTATTGCCAGATGTTTTAAATACTAGGATACTGTGCAGTTTGCAGAGCCCAGTTTTTCAGCTTAGTAATAGCACCGGGGGCAGCTCTAACAGAGGCTGCTGTCAGGTTAATACGTTTATTTTCAGTATCTTGTTAACTAAATCCAGCTCTTAACCTCGTCTACACCACATGAGTTAGCCTGGTTAGGTACAGTGGTTCCAACTGGGTCACTTAAAGCAAGTGCTTGACTGGAAAGGCTCTAGCATGCTTGAACTCTCTTTTCCTGAGTATTCCTTTAAAGTATCATCAGCTGTCAGAGTTTTTGTCAACGAATCTCTGTATGTGCTGTCTTAATTCTAGACCATTCCTCTTCTTTTTTTTGTTCATTTGAATACAAATCCTATTCCTGACTGCTGAACAATGGAAGTGTCCACAGCCCTCACTTCCTCAGATCAGGGTTTAGATTTCAGGAACCAAAGAAAAGAGCCATGTCAAGCCTAAAGAAAATTAGACTGCCTAAAATGCTTTTGAATTGTAATACCACACTCGCAACGTGATGTTAATAGTACTGTGCAGTAATTAGGAAACATATTGTATGTGTATGCTATGCCCTACTATGTACAATAATATGTCAGCTATTAATTGGATACTGTTTTCATTTATGAAAGAAACCTTCTGTATGCTGAAATAATCTTCAAATACATTGGAAAAAAACCCTGTATTTGTAACTATTCTTAATAATCCCTCAAAAGGAGCACTTCTGATAAAGACAGTGCTGGCAACAGATCTGCTTCAGGTGGAACTAGGTCAGTAAGAAATTGCGTCAATAGTTGAGATAATTGTTTTAAATCAGAAGACAATAATTGAAAGATTCAGTCTTCTGAATCCATGTACTGTAAGAGTGTCTATGTGACAGTGAAATGACAAAGGCTATTACAGTGGAGATCCTCCTTTCCGAAAGATATGACACCAGAAATTATACCTTCCAAAAGAGAGAAAGAGAGATTTGGAAGGTATTTTCCTGATGAATGTCAGTATGAACAGGCCACTAAGTTTCCTATCTTTGGGCATACGTCACATATCATGACGATTATACTGCTATTTACCGGAGAGGTAGTGCTTGTTAATTTTGGCTGGACAGGTCTGTTTTCTACCAGTTTGGGTGGGAGTTGTGTATCCTTTGGGTTCCTAGATCCATTGTTAACTCATCTATTGGAAAGGAAGTGGAAGAGAATGATAATAGAATTTGTTCTTTCTTGGTTCGATCCTCACATTTTATGAGTGTATGTATAGTCAAGCATTTTTCTTATTGTCTTGGTATTATGTCATGTACAGCATGTTTCAGCTTGAATGAGTTCCAGAAAGAAAAACAGTAATGAGCCCAAGTGGAAAATAGTCTTTGTATATTATAATCCACATTTAACTTGGTGCTGTATTCATCTAAGGATTAAAGGGTCGTCTTTGTTCCAGCAATGTAAATGAGAATCCTGTACAATGTGGTGAGCTCTAGATCAGACCCTAAAAGGGAAGAAAATCTCACCCAAAGGTTCAGGATCAGTTACAAAGACTATGAAGAAGTCGTCTCCTATCTTGCATGCTTATTTACTGAAAGTGTAGATATTAATTGCTTTTAGTAGCATGTTGGCAATTAAGAATATGAATAATTTAAAAATGGTGAATTAGGGATCTTGTTGATTTCTGAGTGTCCTTAACAACTTGTGATCACATATTGTATTTCTTCCACACTTCAGTGGCATCTGAAGTGCCCTTCTGCTAAATTGGTTCCAGAGAGCCAAGATCAAAATGTTTGACTGGTTTATATGGCCCAGGGGGCTGCCAATGTTTTGTAATCATATTGGGCCAAATCCTTCTGTATTTTGATTGCTAACCGTTAACAAATGATTACAACAGATGAACTCATGCAGTAAATGTCTTGGACATTGATACTGTAATACAGATAATGGTGTTTAAAACAGAAGTCTTTTAAGCTAAAATAAACTTGTGTTACCAAGTTCCTATTCATCATTTGTTTTCCATAATAAATGGAACAAAAGTCCTTTCCCATAAAAGGAGTTCCTTCCTCAAAAATTTCAAGTTATAATAGTGAGAAAATAACATGTGCTGCTAACATATTGTGATCATATTAAATTAAAGCTTTTTTCTCCACTTTTCAGACCATAGTAAAAAGAAAATTGTTCTATTTTTGTCAGCACTGGAGACAGAACAGTCAAAGTGAATTAGTTTTCACAGATTTTCACAGTCATCTGTAAACAAGATTTATTAAAGTAATTAAATGAGGATTTTGTAATTTGTAAAGCATTTAACTCAGAATTTGGAAGTATTAAAAGTACTAATATACTTAGAATTGATTTATATTTAGATTATTTAAGACTTGCAGATATTGCTGTTTCCTAATGGAATTGTAATCAATTATGAACTATTGGGTTCGTGCTCATTTTTGTAAAGTATACATTTGAGAGAAGACCTGTGACACTGCCATTGGAAGAGAAGCAACCTTAAAAAGTTGGTGTGCATGGGAATGCCGCGCAAAGCTCCTTGAAGGACTGGCCCGCACCTTACTGCAGGCAAATCCCCTAGTGCTGTTTTAAGACCAAATCTGAGGAATCTGACCACTGCCATTTCTTACTTGTCGTTCTTTTTCCTTCTGTTCCACCACGCAAATTTTCCATTCACAGTAACCAGACTATACTATGTTCATTCCCCAAAGATTTAGCTCCCGGTCTTCCCATCTTCACATTCACTTGCTTGCTCGATGTTCCCTGCGGAGCCCACCATGGAGCAGCGCCCCTGAGAGCTAGTGGCTGCTGCTCCCCGGCCTCCCCCAGGCCCCTGCCAGCCGCTGCTCTGCCCCCCTCTGCTCTCTCTGCTCTGCCTCCCTCTGCTCTGCCCCCCTCTGCTCTGCCCCCCTCTGCTCTGCCCCCCTCTGCTCTCTCTGCTCTGCCCCCCTCTGTTTTGCCCCCCTCTGCTCTGCCACTCTCTGCCCTGCCCCCCTCTGCTCTGCCCCCCTCTGCTCTGCCCACCCTCCCATGCTGCCAGGGCTGGCCCGGCTTTGCAACTGCTGCGGCCACTGCTCAGGTCCTCACCACCTTGCATCGTGCTGCTGATGTGGCTGCGTCTCAAAAGATACAGCTCAAGAAGCCACCTTCTTTCTTCCTGTCGACCCTTTGTGTATTGTTCATAGGAACTCCAGCCAGCTCCTTTTAGCAGTGTCTTTTAACCTGGTGTCTCGGCACCAGATGTGTGGCTAATTCTAAGAGATTTTTGATGCTTTCAGAATAAAAAAGAGTGTTTATCTTGTAAAAACATGCATTTCTCTTCCTTTTCCATGCCTAAGTGCGTTTTTTTGTTTGTAAAATACAATGCAATTCTTTACAAAGGATGTAAGGTTTTGCTGATCTTAGTTACTCATCTGCTCTGCCCTCTGCATGGAACAATGAGATAGAAGGGTTATGGAAGCCACATGCAATGCTTGTTAGTACATGAAAAACAAATAACCTTTTTCATTTTTCTGTCCTAACTGATAACTTCGGTTTTCAACTGCAAAAGTTACGAAGGGTGCTGCCCAGGGCTGCTGGGCTGCCACACGTGGCTGATGACATTAGCAAGTTTAGGGAGCTGCTCAGTTAAATGCCTGACAATGTAAGAACCTCCAAACACTTTCTGTTGCCGAAGCCCTCATTCTTATAGGTTTCTTACTACTGTTTCAAAACCTTCTGCATGAACAGGAAAATCAATCTTACTATTTCACCAGAAGAACAATGTTCTTTACGTCTTCTCATTTAAACACTGAAAAAATAAATATCTGTCTATTGTTAAGCTGCTGTGGCAGAATTCTCTATTGCTCCTCTCCAACAGGCGAGTGAGTACCTACAACACTCACCCCCTCTTTCAGTCCAGGAGGCAGCTGAGCAAGGTGAAAAGACAGTAGGGCCTATTACAACCTCATCTGTGTCTGTTGGAGATGGTTGTGTTGGTCATGCAGGTGATACAAACCAGTGCTCAATTTTTCCCCAGGTTATAGCTGCCTCCTGCATCTGTGCTAGGGCTGCAAACCTCAGCAGCATTTTAAGTCCTGCATCTGTTTCTCCTAGCCTCGTGCAAGAGAATTCCCATTGACAGAACCGTTGGAGCAGTGGGAGGTTGATTTAGTTTGGATTTCTTGGAGGCTGGGTTTTTTTATTTTTTACCTGTGATCTATTACATCATTCCCTGTAAGGAGATCAGCCTAACGTCAACTGGAATAAATATTGACTGGAGACTGTGGGTCCTCTGAAAAAAGTCTGTTGCTTATAGAGTGATGTAATTGGCATAAAAATATTATCTAAAGTAATCTAGTAACAAATTAAGGGGACTGTTGTTAATTCTTCCCTATACATCATTCAAATTTGGAAATATCTTGCTTAGTAGTTTCGTTTGATCTCTTTTTTCCCTTACAGTAATATATGTGTAAATTTCTCTTTCTTTCTACCTTTCTCTGACCATCTCAACCTTCTATATCTTTCCTTGACTCTTCATTTCATGCTGTTCATGACTCAAATTCAAGATTATCAGTAATTAAAATGTCTGCCACATTTATACTGAATTTAGGCAGACTGAAAAAATTTCAGAAAGTCAGAAGACTTTTTTTCTTCACATTCATGTAATGAGCATGCAAGTAGAGAATAATATTGGCAAATTTCTATTCATGAAGTAATAGCTAAAGTAATAGCTGAGGTTGTTCCAACAGCAATTATTTTACTCATGCAGTCTCCATTGCTGAAGAACAGAGGAAGCTGCACAGGTTTTAATAAAAGAAATTTTAAATATATGGAGAAGAAGTGCTGAAAGGCACTCAGAGCCACATGGAGCAATTGCTTCCCTGCTGAAAAAATATTGGCTACTTTACTAATCGTTATTTCACAGATTGCCTTATAACCATGGTTAAGAGAATGGGACCTGTGAATAATGTATATTTTTTTAATGCTGTAATTGTTTCCTGTTGATTTTCATTTTACTGTCTATGCAGCCTCTTTAGAAATGGAATATTTGCATGAGCAATTGCATCTGATCAGTAGCTTTGCCTAAAGATCTGGGTGGGATAGTCCTGACTGATGTAGCTTAGCTGTTCTTCCTGTAGCGTCCAGACTTCTGAGCTATACATGGTAGCACTCTTGATGTATATACGTATCAGCATTGTTAAATATATTTTATGTATTTTCCATTATTGATCACAGCAACATAAAATTTAGCATGATGGTTTACACTATTTTGTAAACATAAGGGATTCTCATTCCGTTCTTGTGGTAAGTGGGTTTGGAGTAGTTCTACATATTATTTGATATAATGCTGAAATGTGTTTATTTCCCTGATAAGAAGATATTAAGCATTCAAACATTTATAAGAAGTATGTTTGATGTATTTGAATGTCAGTATGAGTGACATTTAAATTTAGTGCCATGAATATTTTCTGTTATCCCTTGCAATTTCCTCTGTTCTGCAAACTGGTAACACTCTGGGGTGGGTCCTGACATCAAACCTGGCCCGCGAGGCTTTGGAGCACTTCCTGAGGACTTACCTCATCCACTTTTGACTGGCATTTTTTTTTTCTTTTAGTTATTCTTTCTCATTTAGATTTATTTTTTTAACAGTATTGGAAAATATTTTTTTACATTTGAGGAGGGCTATTGTATGTATTTGGGATAAAAGAAGGTATGTTGTGAAGGTAAAAATATGATGATGGCAAAAAAAGAAGGTAAATTATGCCTGTTCTAATTCTTTTCCTCCTCCTGGGACCTACAGAAAAGCCCACTAGCACCAGCACAAACAACCCCATCAGCCTCCCCCAGCTTTGATCTTATGCCAGATTTAGAAAAGAGTAACCTGTAAACTCATGAACTGAAGCTATGGATAGATACGGCTACAGGTAGCTTTTCCTGAGGTGTGTAAAGAAGGCAGGACTTATTTCAACCTAGTTCACTGTATAGGCATGAGGTAGTACATAGATACTTTATTAGTGCAATAGCAATACAATACTGTGTGGGTTTCATGCAAAGATTGCATTGCTGATTACCCAGGAAAGCCAATTTCTAACAAAATTCAGATCATTATCAGGCAATATATTGTGATGTATATAGAAAAGCTCCTTTTTTCCTCTTATATTGACATCTGCCTGTTTATTAGCTCTGACCTCAAAAATTGGATTTTCTTTCCATAGGCTATACCTGTACACATTATTAACTGAAAATTTCCCTACTGTCTCAGATATTTTATCTGAACATAGAACTATGGTTTCTTAAGTAATTTTGTTGTTGCCATTTCATTGTAACAATATCAACTGAACTTTATGAGGAGGGTTACAAAGTAAGAAGATAAGCCTGCCACACAGGTTTCTTTAGGGTGGTTTCAAAGCAATCATTTTAAACATCTAGCATGTACATTCCCAAAAAGGCTCCTGTTCCCAATCAAAGTTTTAAGGACTCGATCTCTTTCTGTCGCCTAGGGAAAGAGCCCATACATACAGTCAAGCTGAGTTTTTAATGTTGCTCAGTGGTTTTAAATTGAAAACAAAATTACTAGCTTTCCTTCAATATGACTTAGAATGTGTGTTTTTATTTTTAAAATCATCACACTGTATCTATAGCTGTGACATTAATTACCACATTGGGTATATAAAATGCAAATCTATTTGCACAAAATTTCCTCCTTAATGATTGCTAGATGTGCAAATTGGGACAGCACTCACTTATGCATAAACTGGAAAAGGTGTGCCTTTTCTACAGAATAATGAAACATCAAACCCACCATGAAAATGACCAAAGCACATATAATTTCTACTGTAAAACTAGTAGTAGATGCTGTGTTAACCTCCCCTGCTGCAAGTGTCCCTTCTCCAGTAATGTTATAACACATAAAATTTTTAATATGTTAACCCTGTGATAAAAAAAAATTTCTGAGTGAAGACAAGGTCTGTGAAGCCAAGTCATTTTGGTGCCAGACACATAACAGTTTTCAGAGCATACTAAAATTATAACAGCACAAACCTCTGCCCATTTTCCATTTACGTTTCTATTATCATCCAAATATGAACATTCCTGAACTTAGGGGAATATGCTATATAAAGTACCAATTATTTCTGTTGCCAAACATGGTATTTAATTTTTTCCTGTGTTTGCTATTCTCAAAGATAAAAAAAGTTAGGATTCTGAGCATATTCCTATATTTAATTTCGCTAGGAAATATTAAAGTGAGGGTCTAAAAAGTGTTTAGAGAAGTACCCAATCACATGGAGTGTTACACAAAATTTAGAGGATATGGGTTGCAGCACATTATTCCCAGATTTCCTGTATTGCTTGGTTTCAGACCCACCAGAAATACATATTTGATGGAATTTTAGGTCCCCTCCCTGATTCTAAATAAAAAAAAATTAGTTGTAGGATGTGAGGAAAAATGAAAAATTTGGATCAACTACCACAAAAGACTGCAATGAGGTTTTGGTCTAAGCCCGCTTCACATGTGGGGCTACGATGCTGGTCAATTATTTTGTTCAGAGAGATTCATTCTTCCTTAATTAGAACTGGCGTTCTGGTGCCAGAAATTACACTGCTTCTTCAGAAACTGAGCATGTGTGTGTTCGGCTCCTGTCAAGGACAATTTTTAGCATTCGGATAGTGTGGTGCCCTAGAAATAACTACGATAGACAAAAAGAATGAGTGAGGTTAGCATACTAGTCACAGTTACAATACTGAGTCACATGTATATATTTATTTCACTGTTGATTGCCAAAGGCAATGCGAGAGTTTGAGGCTGGGTCATGTTGCACGAAGGACATCTGCAACATTACTCTAAGAACTACACTGGCTTGTCAAAGCCAAAATACGAGCTATATAAAGAACAAAGCTCCAGTTTTAGAAACATAGATACATCGGAAGTGCTGGGCTTTCTAATGATAAGGAATTAATTTGATTCTTATTTCATATTGGATTACATTAAACTCAAACCATGTATAAACTGTCCAGTGCTGATTCCTCTAAAACAGACTAAATGATCTGCCTTTCAGTTACAAGCTCCTCAGAGGACAGTCTTTTTGTGTTTTGGAAATCATCTAGTTAGCAGTTTGCATTCAAAGGGGAAATGATAAAATTAGTGACAAGATCCCAGAAATTCTGCTAGGGAGGTGCTTGCAAGTCTTAAAAAATTAACTATTCTAATGCTTCTCCAACAGCATGCAGATATGCCAGTACTCAGGATGGGTTTAGTGGAGGTTGCTGGAAGGCTGGCAAAATCCTGATTTGATGATGACTTGCAATGATTTCATGGAATTTCTTTGTAACTCTTAGTAAGAGTTAAATTATCTATCCGCTTTACTCTGGGGCATCTGTAAAGGAGGCTGGAGACATAAATAATGATTATTGTCAGCCAATGCAAATTCTTATCTGAATCAGTCCATTTGGAGAGATTGTATAATAACAATTTTTTTCACAAGAAGAGGCAGCTGAGACACCCTCTATTAGTGCAGCATTCATTATCCATTTCCTTTGCAGCAGTTATTTTTCCTTGTTCTGCTTAAAAGCGTTTCCAATCTGTTGTTATTACTTATCCCAATACCAGAAGTATTGTCAGAACAATTAGGAGTCCCAAGCCATTGTGAAGGCTCATTGTATTTGATTTTGTAACGTCTTCTCCAAGAGTTTGCCATCCAGCTACAGTTTACTGCCCACTAAAACTTACAGGAAGAAATGGAACTGCTCACGGAGAAAACAAACCTTAGGGCAAACAAAGAATTATGTAATTCTCGATGCAGCTGTTGGATAAGATGAGGTTTCTTGATGATACCAAATATTTAGTGCATTCTGCAAAAATCACACGCTGACTTGCCTGGTGCACTTCTTGGAGGCAATCTCCGAGAGAGTGTGGCTGCCTTACAGATTAATTCCGAGATGACTTGCTGCCTGAGACGTGGCAGACAGTGTGCCACAGCCTTTTTGTTTCAAGGGGCTGCAGCAGTGCAGCCCACGCTCTAGCACCATTGCTTTTTTATACGCATTTCAGTATGGTTTTGCTCGCTTGCCCAATTTGGTAGCAGCATCCTGTTGTCGTCCTTATTTCAATCGATACCACGGAAACGGGCAAGGCTTTCGACGCAGAAATCTGCACCGAGCCATCCCTCCGCACCTCCTGTCTCCCTGCAAACGGAACTCCTTTGCTCCCGCAAAATCGCTCCCCTGGCGCATAACTCACTGCAAAAGGAGAACCCGCTTAATTGTCAATTAAACTTCCCGCAGCTCAGAACCAGAGCGCTGGTGCGCGGCGGTGCGGTGCGGTGCGGCGCGTCCCTGCCCCGGGCGGCGGCGGGCGGGGCGGTGCCAGCGGGCCGGTCCCCACGGCAACCGCGCGCGCCGTAGCCATGGAAACGCGCGGCTGCAGCACGGGGCCGGCACCGTGCGCGCTGCCCACTTGCTGAAAGACTTTAAAATTGCTAGAACACGGTGTAATAAAAAAAAAAAAAAAAAGGTAATATTGGAAAACATTGCCATTTCTGCAAATAACACACAAGATGACAAGATGGACGGCCGCGGAGACTACGGCTTTGCCTTCACTGTTTCGTTTGTCAGGGAAATGGCTTCGTGATTGTCTTTTCCTTTACTTAATGCGACAGCATAAAAATAGGGCACATATCTAATGCATACGTGTAGAAATTACGAGTACAAAAATGTGCATGTATGTCACAGTGCGAATAGATAGTGTATCCATAGATGCTTGTGTGTAATCTGCTAAGCCTCGTGGTTTCGGTTTAGCTTAAGCAATTGGAAAAAGTGAATGCGTGAGATGGAGTGGTTTATTTCTTAATATATATAACGTGATTCTCTTTTCTGTCTATCTCTGCATGGGATTGAATGCATACATATATGTGATTATTTCAACAGTTTATTTTAAAGGGGTTATTGATTTAAAACAACAGTAATTGTAAAATAAGATTTGCATTTTGAAATGCAGAACATATTTATATTCCATTTTGCTATTATAATTCCCACAAGGCTATTTCCTGTCTTCATGTGCTTGTATAGATGCTCTTCTTCCATAACAGAGGGAAAAGACACAACTCAAGAGTCTGCCACACAGAGCAGAAGGGAAGGCTCTCACAGACAGCATATTAGTAAGGATCTTGGATGAACTAAGGAGCACTACATTCACCTCTTCTCCAGGGGGGCAGGGGGCATGAGAGAGAAACAGGGTCTATCAAGCGTAACAGGGGGAGATGTCCTTTCACCTTTTGTTGGTTGTACCATGCTTTCTCTTCCTGAGGAGCTGGACCTACAGCCGGTTTGACAAAGGTACATTGTCAGGTGCGTGTTAGAGGGATTATGCAGGAGGTTGGAAATGTAAGACTAAAATTACAGACTATTTAAATCCTAACCCATAATTGAATTTCACTATACCTCAGTGGTTTCGGCAGTCAGAACGCAGAGGGGATAATTTGAAGGTAGTTTGTAACTGAGAGTAAGAGGCTGTTTTACACCAACACACCATGCAAATCTCCAGGCTGACTGCGAGACCTGGCGGGTGGTGTGCGTAGCAGCACTTGGCATTGCTGCGATGGTTTGAACCACCACAGTGCAGCTCGGGGTGTAGCGGCAATTTGACTAACCCTCTCTCAGCCTACTAAAACTGCTGAACTCTGTTGGTGTGTGGAAGGTTCCCTTTCAAAAGTGACTTATTTTCAAATTTTGGGAAAAAAGGAAATTGGTGCAGACATTTCTGAGACTCATGGCCATAAATAAAATATAACAACTCACAGTTTTGAAGATCTGTTCTGTTTCTGTTATCCAGTAATGCTGGTGTCCTTGGTTTAATACTTCAAATACAGCTGCATGTAGCTAGGAATGGGCTGTTACAACTTATACATATTTCATAAAGAAGTACAAAGTGCTGAACTTTTGAAAACTTCCTGCCCCGCTGAGCACGGTTTTCTTCTACATAACCATTGTTGTCACTTTATCTTTCCTCCATTTTTTTAATTTATTCATTTGTATTTTCTTCTTCTTGCTAGTTAGCATTTCTGTGTTCAGATCGAATTTTAAAAATATTTTCTTGTTGCTTTCAAAATATATAATCCAGTTTCCTATTGTTTTAGCTATAGCATTGTATAAATCGATTTATTCAGACCATATATAGGCTGCAAATAGTCAGGAAGGGTTAAATGGTGTTTGGACCTGAAAATACTCCTCAACCAGTGCACAGCCATAAGACACACTTCCTTAACTTTTTTTTTTGTGTGTGTGTGTGTGTATCAATATTACAGTGGATTTAGGTGAATTAGAATAATTTAGGGAAGGGCTATTGCTGTTATCAGATTTAAATCCTGTTATCAGATTTAAATCCCATGGTTTGACATGAACCTCCTTTATTTCTCAAAGTTCACAATATTCTATTTTTATACTACATGTTCAAAACAGTTTGTTGGGATAGACTTGTAGAATCATTCAGGTTGGAAAAGACCTTTGAGATCATCAAGTCCAGCCATTAGCCCAGCACTGCCAAGTCCATCGCTAAACCATGTCCCTAAGCACCACATCTATGCGTTTTTTAAACACATCCAGGGATGGTGATTCCACCACCTCCCTGGGCAGCCTGTTCCAATGCTTCACCACCCTTTCAGGGAAGACATTTTTCCTAATATCCAACCTAATCCTCCCCTGGCACATCTTGAGGATGTTTCATCTTGTCCTGTTGCTTTTTATTGGGGAGAAGAGACCGACCCCCACCTGCCTACAGCCTCCTGTCAGGCAGCTGTAGAGAGCCATAAGGTCCCCCCTGAGTCTCCTCCTCTCCAGGCTGAACAACCCCAGTTCCCTCAGCCACTCCTCATAAGATTTGTGCTCCAGACCCTTCACCTCTGTGCAAGTTTTTTAACAAATAATTGTTCTATACATCTGCTCTAGATAATGTCTTTCCCATACTATGCAAGAATGATTGCCACTCCACTACTCTCAGTAAAAAGACAGAAGATAAAAGTTGTCCCTCAAACTGTGGATGTCCTGACAATATTTCAAAATATATTTGGGGTTTCTTAATGGTATATGAGTGTATTCTGAAAACTAAAAGGATTTCTGACTCTCATTTTTCTAGGCACATTTGGTGCTCTCAGTTATGTGAGGTGAAGACTGTTATTAAATGCAACTTTTCATAATTGTCTGGTAGTAGAATCTGAACTTCAACCTATGCCTTGACCTCTTAGGACAAGTTTTCTCACTGATTCCAGCACAAGAAAGGCCAAAGGCTATAGTGCATGATTATAGAAATATTTTTGTAATTATCCAGATTCTAAATGCTAACTATTAAGTAGAAACTGAAGCTTTACCAAAACAAGGCAGCGCTCTTCTCAGATGGGAGTACCAGCGAACTGTACCAGCAAAGCCACATCCCCTATGGATGTAGCTATAGCAGCAGCTGTCTTTGTATGGATGGTTACACTCACGTATGATGACTTTACTGTATCTGTATAGAGTCACCATACAGAAGTAAAACAATCCCTACCCCTAGAATTATAGTTTTGTTCTTTTTAGCCATTACTTTTTGAGCACCTTTTTGTCTGCCACTGGACTGCAGTAACATCCCTGTCGCTTTCAGACTGGAACCACACTTGATCACAAGAATTCAGGAATATTTACATTGGCTTGTAATCCTTTGGAGGAGATTTAACCTTGCTATACAACAGTACTTATTAACAATAATTAGTGTTTAGGTTTTATCTTCACAGGAGGTATATCCCATATAGTCATTAACTGAGTACCTGCTTTTGAACTACATGATTTACAAGTACGGAAAGTGATGGTAACGAGCGATTTGATTTTTTTTTTAATTCAACCATTTCAGAACTCTAAAATCCAGCATACAGACCAGACAACCTTAGAAATGTATCAGAAAAGTGCTACAGTTTTATGTTGGCACTGAAAGTCTGTTTAGCACCTTTTTCACTTTTTTAAAGCAGTAGTGCAATGTTTACATTTGAAACACTGGTTTCAAAAATCTACGTAAGCTTTTGAAATCTGAGTAAATCCCAGAAATAGATATGCTATATGATATAACATAAAGTAGATAACAATATATTATATGTGTGCACAGATGTATATATATATATATATGTCTCTCTGTGTATATACACACACATTTTCAGTTTGATACAGGGGGTCCCCATACATCATGCACATAAATCCTGTATAAATCACCGTGATTCTGCTGGAACTTTCAAAGTCGCTGATTCTGGCAGTGAAAGGCTGTGGGTTACTGCAGCTTTTTTCCTTCAGTACTTTGGCATTTTGAGCTGGCTGCCTCACTGTGACAATGTGGAGCCAAGAGCTAGTGCTGGTGAAAGGAAGGAAATCAATGTGACCCCTTTCTCTCTAGCCTGTGCAAAAGACTATCCAAGGTGAAGATAGTCTGCGCAAGGAGTGCTGCCTCCTGCTGCTGCACCAGCTCACGTGGACACACAACTGAGTCCATAACCTCAGAAGAGGCACTTTGGAAATTCAGGGAGTTAATTCCTTCCAGTAGCGCTGCTTGACGCACACCAGCACTCACATAACAACAAAGCAATTGCACAGCCCTCTTCAGACTGTAACTGCGTTCAGGTCTGAAAATACTGTTTTGAGCTTTGTTACCCCTTTCCCAACTGGACTTAGAGTGGTGTGACATTTTATTTCAGCTAGCAATAAGCTCATGATGGATTATATTTCCTTCTGGGACTAGTGAGAAAGCCTTACTATATCTGCTTAAAACATTTGTTTAAAAAAAGATGTTAATTAAAGTTTATCATCTCTAGTGGGAGCTGTTCAGCTCTATCCCAGACAAACCAGTATTGGCATGCTACAGGTGTGCCAGAGATTTAAGGACTCTGAAGGTCTTGGAGAAATTCCAGGGCACAAGCCCACGTTATCTGTTTAAGATGAGCCCCAGAATGTTCTCAGTCTTAAAAGCTATGGAGACAGTGTGCCTTCAAGTTTAGACTCAAGGAAAATTAGAACTTGTTGGGCACTCACGTGCTTGAGTGTGCCAAGGGAACAAGGAAGCCACCAGCAGTGCCTGGGCACACTGCCCGCAGGTGTGCTTCCAGATGTCAGTAAGAAAGTCAAATGGACAGGAGGCAGAGCACGGTAACACTGTGACTGCTCCAGAGGCTACGATTTTCAGAGCAGCACAGAGCCCCCAGGCTATTGCTTTCCTGAGAGAAGGATCTATGATGCTATGCTTCAGTAATTTGCGAAAACTGCCTTTTGCAGTGGCAAAATACTACTCAAAGCAAAACCATTGCACTTCACATAGGTCTACACAAAAATGACCTCAAGCCCGTAGTGTAGCAATGGATGACTTGGATGGCAAGAGCTCTGTGTTATTTTTCATTTGTAATCTCTAAGTCTGCTTACTACAAAACTGGACTTCAGATAATGGTGGCACTTCATGTTTAAGTTGTGTTGATTTTGTTCAATCGTTTTCCCCCATTCTGGGTGTAAATGTGTAGGTCTCCAAATAATATAGTGGCTGCTAAAGTATTTGTGACACCTGTACTTTAAGTAAGCATTGCAAACATCTGATACAGTAGACTATCTACTTCTTTGAGGTGATTTGTCATGTATCTTTACAATTCACACATAAGTGAAGGTGGCTCTGTGGTACATAACTGTAACAAGTGCTTTTAAGTACATTATAAACTCTCACCATGGCAACATCTTTCTGCTCATCGTATTTATAGTGAGAAAAAGAAAACAAGCAAAAATAATATTAACCCTGAAACCTTTCTGAAATTTAGAGGTTGACAGAATATCCTAAGTCAGGATTCTTTTCTCATAGCTATCTGTAAAGATCCTTGAACATATTACCAGAAAAAATAGTAACTGAAGGTAGAAATAGAAAGTTTTTTCTTTTGATTTCAAAAGTTTTATTTTTATGAAACTACCAAATCCCTAGTTTTTGTTTGGGTCACTGTGACCAAACTTGATTTTAACAGAGGAAAGCTATAAAAAAGATTGCATGTTTGCTTAGCTCCTCTGAGACCTAACCACACTGGGCATGATGCAGAAGCCCAGGTGTAGTCGTAGAAAGAGATACCAGCACAGAAATTACTCCTCCAACATATTCCTGTCACCCTATACTCTGGCGTCATGTAAACCTGGCTCAAAATGGATTGGCAGTCTTGTGGGGGATTTAAGGAGCAGCAGTGTTTTCTCTGTTCTCTTGCTACCTCATTTCTGCAGTCTTTTGAAGGCTTGGCAATGCTCTGGGTAAATTGGGAGGAATAACTGTGAAAGAGTGTGTTAAGGTGCCTGCGCTAGAGAACTGCGCTTTAAGTTTTCTTATTGGTATCATCTAGCAGGTTACTGCTGAAGAGATCTTCCAGATAACGTGATTCAGAATAACACAAATTACCTCTGCTCTTGCATTTTCTCTGTCCCTCTCCCTGTAGTCTCCACTGCCCTCTGTTATGGGCACAGTTTATTCAAGCAGTGTGAAAGAGAAGTGCAGGCTCAGCGGAAGGCTCAGATAAAGCTAAGTGCAAGCGCAATGTCTCAGGCCATGAATTCTCATGTAAAAAATTAAAATGGACAGATTCACAGGGAATTCATCACCTTCAAATTCCTTGCAGCTGTGGATAAATCTGTGGATGGTCTGAATATCTAAAGAAGCCATACCACTTTGACACTTAGCTACAGATATAGGGTCTAGAGTTTAACCACCTACTTTAGAAATTATTTGATTTATTTCTTATTTCACTCCAGTTCATTCCCATTCATCTAACTCTTTTAGAACATGTTCTTTGTTTATATGCAATATAAATAGGGAAGGAAACTAAGGGAAATATAAAGCAATTCTGAATTAAACCCAAAAAATCAAACTATTTTTAATCCTTCATGAATTTTTCATTACTACTTCCCACAAAACACCTCCTGCCTTCTCCAAATGTTCTAAAAAGTGCTGCCATTCTTGGTAGGTAAAAGCAGTATAAAATAATTGTATTAAGCAAAATTTCTCCTTTGTTTCTCTCAAACAACTGCTATGTAGTGACTTTCCATCCAGTGTCTTCTGCAGAGGGAGCAGGTTCTTTAACTGTCAGGAGAGTAAAAGCAGTTAGCTGTGCTTACAAACCTGTTTGGGAACTTGAGCACAGAGAAAAGCTCAGAGAGCCCTGTTGCTCATCTACAAAGAGAATTACAGCATCAAAAGTTCACTCGATCACTTCTTTCTGTTACTGGGTTGTTTTTTTTTTGGGGGGGGGAAGTGGTACTGGTACCAAAGTAAGTACAAGATGCTTGTTCTTTACACCGTGCCCATCAACTTCCTAGCCACGGCAACCTGATTAAATTGGAGTAGGGAAGACTGTGGATGAGAGGCTGTAAGACCTGACTGAAATGAAAGAAAAAGTCTAAAATTTAGCAGACGTGGAATTTATTAAATATTAAGTTTAGAACTGATTGAAAAACTTGTCAAAGTTTGGCTTCCTTTCTTTCAGAAATGTTTTCACATATAAAATCAGGTACTCTCATACAGTTTATTTTTCAATTGTTTTGGTTTTACAGAGGCAAAGATTTCACCAGTTCCCCAAGAAGACTTTTCAGAACAGAACAAACAGTAAACTTTCCAGACCACCTTTTAACTCTGTATTGTTATGTTGAACCTAGCACAACAGATTCCTGATCTATAAATAATTTCAATCCAGTGAATTTTGATAACGTACCCTGTGGCATACACCTTGGAGCAAAATTATTTTTGCTTGTACAGACATCTCAAATCTTATTCTATGAGGCTGCCTTAGGTAGGAATGGGAAGGCGCAGGCACAAGCTTGTCTTGAATCACATGCTGGAGGTGCCCAGTCTGAAAGCTGACGTGACACACGAGCATCCCACCACACAGGTCACCTGGACTGCAAGGACCACTTTATCAGATAAATATTTGCTGGCTGCCATGCTGTTTTTAAACCTTTTTCCTGCCTCAGGATTAAATGTACAAGATGCAGCCAGTGGTGAGCCAGTCATTTGTGCCCTCCTGGCAAAAGAAAAAGGCAGCCAGTGCAGAGAGTGTGAAGCAAGGACCCTGTTAGATTAATTTGGAAATAATGAGTAGTACTTATCAAATCAGTTGGTGTTGGGGTAACATGTGACCTTGATCAGTGAGCCAAACTGACTCTGATAGACATTCCACAGAGATGGCCTTGGTCAAGAAACACGAAGTGTAAAACAACACCCGCCTTCTAATACTTGCTTTGCTTTTAATCCAGGGCTCTGATACACCAGAACCCAAGCCCTTGCTAAGGATAGGTTGCCCTTGACTATAAACCCAAAAATCTCAAACTGACTAATACCATGGCAGGGGGCACAGTGAGTGAAAAAAATGTTTTTGTTCTGGGTTTCTTTTAGGCTATAGAGGAGGTGCATATTTTGCCACTCTGCTGCTTAGAGTGATCAGCAAAGCTTAATTGTTTGCTTAAGCAGCCTTTGGAGCAGTGAGAGCTAACAGAGCTATAAATTGGCAGGGCTGGCCAATGCAGTTGAATAGCAAAAAGACTTTCAGAGAGACAAGTTTTGCTCCCAAGTGCTTATTGTCAGCTCTTTGAGTTAAACAGATTTTAACAACTCAAACAAAAACTCCACAGGGGAGCTTTTTACAAACAGAAAACAAAGGAGCCCTGCTCCAGCTACATCAAAGCTTCCAGTGCTTTATAACCTCTGGTGGCAGTTTGTTTCATCCAAGGCCCCTAACTCACTGCTAATGTCAGTTTTCCCACCTACCAATGAACCATTTTTTCAGGAGTTTCCTGATCTAGCTTTTACGTGACTTCAGAGAAGAAACAGGATTGCTTTGGGCAAGGCTACCGCCATCCCTGTTACCATCCCTGTTACCGTAACATCGTTGCCCTAGTGAAAGGCGTCTGAGAACAGCATTTTGTCATGAAGTTTTAAAGCCTTAGGTGCCTCTGGATTTATTGGTGTTGAAGCCATCCTGTTCGGGAGATTTCCCTTACTATACCCAGCTGCCTTCTCTTGTGCAGGCTGGGAGAACTGAGAGGCAGATTTGGGCTGGTGAACCTGAAGATAAGATGATAAAATTTATTTTATTCTTTTTTTCAATTCCATTTTTATCCCCCAGTCCAATGTAAATAAGGGATAGTAATAAGATATTGGAACTTATAAAAAGTTCATGGCAGTGAAATTCCAGGCACATTTAAGAGAGAACAGCACTACTTTGCATTTAGTGTGGGGGTTTTAATGCTGTTTTGTTCAGAATATGACAAAATTTAACAGTGCAGTTAAAAAGGGGATGTTCTTGTAGCTCTGGATAATTAATGACAGAGTAGGATGCAGCAGCATCTGAATAAGAGGCAGAACCATCTCATGGCTGCTCCACTTTGACATGACACAAAAGAGTACATACTGCACGGGTAAAACCATACCTAATGGAAAAAGTGTACTGGTTGTTAAAAAAACAAGAAAAGAATATTTAGGCAGGGTGAAGAAATGAAATACATGATTGTATATGAAACATTTAGGTGCAGTTGAGATTTGAGTTGTATGAAACCAACTGAAAATTCTGAGTCATCAAAACCCACATTACAGATCATCCAAAAGTTGTAATTTTTTTCTTTCAAAATGTGTGCTTATAGTCACAGGACACCAATGAAATCCAAAAAAATAATTTCTCAAATCTTTGTTATGCTGTATAAATTTGAAAACTAAAAAGGGGAAAATGACAGGACTCATCCCAACACAATATACAATCTCAAATTCACTAAAGTCATCCTGATGCCTGTATTATCACTTCAGTTTCCCTGCTTGCTTTAGTTACCCAAGTAGTCCCATCAGTATGATATCTACTTCCAAACTCATTGTGTTGCCTCCTCCTACTCTGCAGATCCTCTCCTTGCTGCTGGAGTGCTATGTTCAACTCAGCATGGCAGAGACTTACAGCACTGGTTGGATCTAGCTTTGAGTAGACAGTAGGTACACAGTGACAAAAAGCTGTAATGTGGAGTGTATCTGTATCTGAGTATCTGTTTCAGTACCACACTGTGAAGGGAGTACAAAAGAATGTGTCTGTAATATTTCACCATTATTAACAAAATCTTTAGAGTTTCTAGTTATTTTGGATATGTCAGCTTTTGGGTTTCTAACTTGAAATCCTTCAGAGCAATGAATTTTAGACATTTTGGAAAAAAAAATGGGGGTTTCAAAGTGCTTCACTTTAAGGACACCTAATCTTTTTAATCTTATGCCAGTACTACCTCTTGCCTGTAATATGCATGTAAAAGCATAGTTATCCTCCTGCATCGGAGTCTGTACTTCTGTACTCAAGAATAGACAGAGGGAGTTGGTTATGAATGTGTACTGGGAAGAAATTGTGCTACACCACTGTTTTCAAGATAAGCACTTCCATTTGCTTCTGCCTGACAGTAAGACTCCTCTCTCTGCTGAAGTCTTTCTGCGGTTAACTAGATTTCTTTCAGGCCAGCAACTGTCTTCAGATTTTAACAGGCTGATAGGAGGAGGTGAAGCGAAACAATTTATCCCGTAACACCCCTAATCCAGAGAACAAGTGTATCAGCTGAGGGAGGGGAAAGATAAGGAAGACATATATAGGTAAATGATGCAGTGGAAAAATTAAGGAAACTGAAGAGGATCCATCTGGATTGAGTAATGGATGGGAAAAAGAAATATGGAAAACCTATTTTATGGAATCAACATTAGAGCAAGTAACTAGGCCACTGACTAAGCCCTGGCCTGAGGTTAGGAAGGGAAATGGGATGTGGAATATTACCGGACATGACATGAGAATGTGCTGCAATTGATAAGAGTGTGGGCAAATGATGAAAGTTACAGATAGTGCTGTGCAAGATGGCTGGGTTTCACAGGCGGTTAAGGGGGAGTTTTGTGAGAAATGGAACAGAAGGCCCAACTTTGCAGATAATGGAGGAGGTGTTCTGGAGGCCCTTGCGGAAGTAACATCTTGCAACACACCAAAGTGACTGCATCACATAAGACCACAGAAGGTCGAGGTTACCTAGGTAATGGTGTTGGAATTGGCAAATTTGGGATGGATGTAGAAAAACTGGGAGCAATGGGGAAAAAAAGTAATTAGGTGGGTGTTGTGGAAGGGAGTGGGGCAGAGGAAGTGGGTGGTAAAAAGGCAGGAGGGGAAAAAGGGATATTCAGATACACAAACCATAGGATTGGTGCAGACTGGGGTACCCGTTGGGCAGCCTCGCACTTGACTGCCATAGCTGGAGCAAGACAATAAACCAAACCCACCTCCCTGACCATATCACAGAAGCAAAACCTGCTACTGCACCAATGGGAGCGATGCAAGCAGCGTGTTTCCCTGGGGTGCCAAGGGACTGTCCCCCCCCAGATCAAATGGCCATCCTGGTATCACCGAGTCAGTGCTCAGCCCAGGTCTGCCAGCATCCACAGCTGCCCATCACTCCCGAACAACAACACGACTGACGAAACTAAAAAGTACTTCTGCATTTAACCTGCAAAATCATCACTGACTTAAAAAAAAGCCAACCTGTTGATTGCGGCAAAATGTTTTTGCAAAGGTGACTTTTTTGGTGACTTTTTTTCTTTTTTTTTTTTTTTTTTTTTTTTTTGCATAAAACAGACGTGCAAACATTTAGAATTCTTTCCCAAAGACAGAATTGTGCCCTTACTGCCCACAGCATATTTAGTTTTTATCAAGAATAAAAATAATTGTAACCATTCATTAAAAAATATAAAAAGCCCCCCAAAACCCAAAAGGATAATTGTTTCATACAAGTGTTAAAAGAGACCTATGGGGCTTAAAAGAAACAGTCACATTTGTCGTGGTTCACTAAATTTACTGTGCTCTTACTTGTATGGCCTTTTCAGACATTATTGTGGTACCTTTAATGAACTGGGCAGTTCTGAAGACCTCATCCCTTTCTTTGGTCTTCCCATTTCTGTACCTCTCATTTTCTTAAGTCAAATGAGTGATTGTGTAATCCTGAGTAGTGGTGCAGACTTAAAAATATCACCTAGGATCATCCTGCTTTTCATTGTGTATGTGTAGGCTGAAGAATTCTGCCTTTGACTTTGTATGTAAAAGATTTATTTCTGTCATCAACTGGAGCATGCCATGTATACAGATTCCTCTTGAAACCTCCATGGCTGGTTACATTTTTAACAGTATGTCAGGCTGTGAAGTACCTGACACATCAGTCAGATACTGATTGTCTTTAATGAAAATTTATTTTTTACTGACACATCAACCAGATGCTTATTCTCTTTAATGAAAAAGTATTTTTTGTATTCTCATGTTAAAACTTGAAGGCTCAGATTCCAGGTGCCTCTGAGTACCACTTCTTTCCTCATAAAAAAATCTGGTCAAATTAAATATTTGTTTTGGGGGGTGGGGTGGGGGGGTGGCATGGAGCAAGTACAAGTATGAACGTTCATTTTTTCTGCTACATTGAGCCTTCTTTAACAGTTGTCACAATTCAGAGTATATGGTTTTCAGCATATCAATGACATGAAAGTGTAAACTTCCTATGGTGGTGACTGCAAGGTCGCCCGGAAAGGATGCAGTTAGTCGTGCAGCCTCTGCCAGGTACGAGAAGTAACTCTCAGAAGTTCCTACGCAGGGTTGCTGGCAGAGGGGCAGGTGGGCATGTTCATGGGGGACTGATGTAGCAGGGAGCTGCCGTTATTGCCAGGCTGCCTGAGGAGCTGTGCTACGTGTGTTCCTGATATCCCAAAATTAAACAGAAGCAATGGAACTTGAATCCTGCTCCCATCCCCACCACTCCCTCCCCCTCCCATGCATCCAGCAGAAATGTGACTGGTTTTCTGAAGCTCATTTCTACAATTTTGCTTGTAGCATTACTAGGCAGTAATCTTATATTTTCAGAGGAATTTTAAATATTGCAGAATATTACTGTAGGGCATGTGTTTATGTGCTCTTTTCCGCTCTTTTTGGAGTAAAGAATGAGTTGCTTTGACCCTGGTGAAAAGAATTTAAGTCTGGTTCAGAGTCTCACTGCGTATTTTTTGTGTTCCCAGCAGTTTTGCTTTATGGTACTGTCCCAGTCTTTTCTGTGGTGGAATAGCAGATGAGGAAAAAGATGTGGGCACATTAGATTTAAATACCTTTAAACCTTATGTGCCACAGCTGAGGAAAACATGCCTTTTACTAGGTAGTACAGTGTTTGTAAGTAGAGGTGAAGTGTTTTGCAGCTGGAAAAGGAAATAGCAGGGTTGCTATGGAAAGTATTTGAAAGAATTTCTCTATGCTATTGTTCTGGACAGCCATATCGAAATGTTGAACAATGCGGCACAACTTCACAGTAGTGTCATAGACAGACACGTGTTTAGGTGGACTGAAGAAGTACTGAAGGTCCAGCAGCATGTGGGCACTGACTCATCACATTTGTTTCAGTCTCAGCTTGCTGTAAAACCATGCTGACTCCGTGGCTTCAACTGGATTCCAACACAGCAATTTTTTAAATCAAATGGCTTGTATTCTCAGTTTCGAAGTTCATTAATTCTAAATCTCTTTCAAATCAATTGGGGAAGTTTCTCACTTTTCTGTCTGAATGGCAAGAAGCGCATGTCCCATGTTTTAGAAAGAGAACTTTGTGTAGTTGGAACTTAAAAATTTAGCACTAGAGCATCTGATTGTTTTGGAAAAGGGGAGAGTGTTCATGTTTGAATTTCCTATCTTAGGCTTATAGCTAAGCTTTGAACCTATGAAAAGAAAGGAATGTAAAAAAATATGTAACAAAGCTCCACTGGTTCCAGTACCGTAATTATGTAGAAAATGTGTTCAGTTACATTAATGAAAATGAAATATGTATTTTTCCTTGCAATGTAGTTGTTTTCCATTACCTTATTTTATGCTTACAGTGTAAGCTCTGAGTGAAATGCAGGATTAGAAACCATTTAAGATATGTATTTCACTTCAGAGAAGAAGATGGATAGATAATTAACTATATACCAAGTACAGCATTGTGTCTAAGAAACGTCTTACTTCTAATGAGACTATTTCTTATACTACCAGAGACACTCGTGCAGTTTCATTACTGAAAAAACTTCTGAGCGTTAATAATGAAAGTATATTAACAAAAATATGAGTTACAAAGTCAAGAAAAACTGAAGAGTTGTGACAAACAAAACCTTCTGGACACTACCTGTTCTGCTGAGGTATCAAACACCCTGTCATAACTACATGTAGAAACACTTCAAAGTTTGCAAAAAGATCATTTAAAAATTGGAAAATGCTGAAATTTAAGGTTGTCTATGCAGTGTACTTGTATTCTTCATTCGTATGCAATTCATAATCTCTCAGCACTTTTTCCATAGGACCCTTGCCTTTTTAAGTGCTAAGGGTGAACAGTTCTCACAAAAAGCTGTTCAGCACCTCCTGATACACTCTTCATGCTGTGTGGCACCAGTCGTATTTGTTTCTCACTGTTCAAACTGTCTCAGAAGAGAAATAGTGCCCACATAGACTTTTCTGTCTCATTTATCACTGCTGTCTCTGAGGGCTTCACAATGACTAATTAATTTAACTTCACAAACTCTTGTGAGATAAGGGCTGGCATTTAATTGAGGCACAGAGAGATCAAGGTCAAAAGTATCCTCTAACTTGGAGGTGCACTGTTGAGATGCTCTGAACATGGTGTTTAGAACAATAAAGCTCTTTATGTTCACATTACACATCATTATTCATCTCAGTTGCAATAAAAAGTGCTCAGCATTTCTGCCAATCAGAACCTCAGCTCAAGACAGACACCTAGAAAATAAGAAATTAATGGCTATGAAAAGTTTGGTTTAAGTGTTTTGCTTAATGAGAGGACAGGAAACCTTTGATAGACACAGAGCTATAATGTGATTTTCTGAGGCAAGATTTAACATTCAAAGTTAAACAAAAAAGTTTTCTTTTCCAGCAACTCCTCTGCCTCATTTTCAAAGATGACCACCTCCAAGATGAAGAGTGGTTCATTTCTGTGAGCAGGAAGTCAAGCAAAGGCAGCACGAGACCTGCATGGATGAACAAGGACCTCCTGACTAAAGCCAGCCACAAAGCAAATGCATGCAATATATGGAAGCAAAGACAGGTGACCCAGCAGGAAAATAGAGACACTGTCCAAGCTTGCAGGGATGGGATTAGGAAAGCTAAAGCCCACCTAGAGTTTCATCTGATCAGTGACATGAAGGGCAACCAGAAAGGCTTCTATGAGTATATCATGGAGGGAAAGCAAGAGAAAACATGGACCCGCTGCTGAATACAGCTGGGGCCCTTATGGCAAAGGACGTGGAAAAGCCTGCTGTACTCAGTAACATTCATTGCCTCTGTATTTACTGGTAAGACCATCCTTTGGGAATCCCCCTTCCCTGAGACCACTGGGAATGTCTGAAGCAAGGAACACTCACTCTTGGTGGAAGAGGATCTGTTTAGGGAGTGTTTAAACAAACTGGATGTGCACAAGTCCATGGGATCTGACAGGCTGTACACATGAGTGCCGAGGGAGCGGCTGATGTCATTGCAAGGCCACCATCTATTATCTTTGAAAGACTGTGATCAGGAGAGGTTCCCAAGGACTGGAAGAAAGTAAATGTCACTTCTGTCTTCAAGAAAGGGGATCCAAGGAACTATGAGCTACTTAGCATCACCACAGTACATGAAGGTAATGGAGCAAGTCCTTCTGGAAACCACTTCCAAGGCTTGCCCTCTCCTGCCAAAAACTTTCTTCTTCAGTTTCTGCTTCTTTATGCAGTGCTGTTCTGTCTCTTTCAGCTCACTTTTCAATACTCCAGTTTAAACTTGCCTCTGTCATTCACTTTAATGCAGACCTTGCTGGTTAGTATAATACCTTCCTCCGTCCTCCTTCTCTGAGATCTCTTTCCCCTTCCCAGTAACTGTCTCCCAAATTAGTTCCCTTGGGTTCCCACTTTTCTCCATCCCCACTGTCATTTCCTGTGCCCTTCTCCCACCTGTTTGCTGAGCTTGACTAAATGTTATTTAAAGGCTGAACTTCTCTGTCTCAAACTTTCTGTAGCTAAAAATATGTAGCCTAAAGCAGACAGCACAGAAGTGGCTGAAGTCTTTTAGTGCTTGCAACTGAAAACATGCTCTTATAAAGCAACGTTAGGCAACCTTAATATAAGACAGACCTACTAACATGTCAATAGCATGTCTCTTTAAAAATGCCCAAGACCCCTAAATCCTGTCCCAAGCAGCTGATGTCTATTATAGCACAAAATAACATATATACTAACCATCCATTAAAGCATCTGATATCAAAGCAGGAATTTTTCCAGGAAATGCATGAAAATACTCAAAGAATATGTTAAGTATTCCAAAACCGAAACTATAATATGCATCATTAAGCTTCTCTGATTCTAATGACCAAGATACTGAAAACCAAAATGTGCAAATACTGCCCAAAAGTTAATAACATAGAGTAATATTTGGCCTGCAGAAGCCCATATAAATCCCACTGATGTCAGTGCATAGTTCCTAGAGGCCATTATTTGGAACTCACGTCTGCAACCGTAAAGCTGCATTAACAGTATATTTGTGTGAAGAAAATTAACTACCAACCTAAAGAATATAAATTACTCTATTAAAATTTTTAGATAATGTTTGTGAAAGCAATAAAGGAATTCAAGAAAAATCACAGAGCCACAATTATTTTTTGAAAAACAGACAGTAAATTTATAGCTGAAATTATTTCTGTGGTGCTGTTCACATCTATACACATATATTATATAAATAATAAATGCTGTGTTGGTGGCAAATAAGATTTTTAGGATGTTGTTCAATGGCTGACAAGGATGAAGTCAACTGAAACGTATTTTTAGCTAGAGAATAAATCTTGTTTGAAGGCTTTAGAAAGGAACCTTATAAATTTAGACCAAAAGCCTGGATTTATTTTATGTATCCTAGACCCCACTTTGGCCTCTGATCACAAGAAAACTGGTGTAAATCTGGAATACCTCCTTTGGAACCAGATAAGCCTTTCAAAATTTATGCTTCTAAATCCAAGAGAATTTAATTCAAGGGCCCAAAGCCAGCTTATTGAGCAAGAGACATTTGGTCTGGCTGCAGGGGGGAGAGGCTGTGGCAGCTGGCCAGCTTTTCTCCCCAAGTGATGTCAGGCTAGTCAGTAAGATTCCTTTGGGCGTTAGACATCATGGGAAATAGCCAGACTCTTCTGAATAGGAACTGTTAAGAGAGAGCCAGCTGGCATCTCTTTCAGATGGCTCAAGGGAGATGGCCACCACCTAAACATGCCTTGCTGGTTCTTGGCCTATTGTTTCATGGCTGCTGTGACTTGCTCTCAACCCTCATTCTGTTTGTAACTTAATGTAATTTGATTTATGACCACAAAAAGTGCAACAAGAAAGGGAAAAGATGAAAAATATTATGCTAAATACAACCAGCCATATACTTGAAAACGTAAACATCAAACTATTCCCTAGATATGTAATTACAGGTAGCTTCAAAGAGGGAAAGGCACATTTTTAGCAAATATATCATATTTTGTATATGCTGCTTTTGCCTGAACGACAATCTAGTTTTCTACAGGAGCCCAGCAAACTGCTTTTAAAGGGATCATCAACCAGAGCTTGTGGCTAATCTCTTGGAGTTCCCATGAGACATATAGAGACATGATGTGGAAAAGAAAATAAAAATACAAAAGTAAATGATGCATGTCTCCAGCCTGCTCCTCATTCCTTCCCAAGATGCTGAAGAATGGTGTACCAAACCCCACACTAGGGTGGTGGGTAACAGGAGGAGCTGTTCTCTGACACATTCCCTCTTCCCAGCTCTATGAAATTAGGACTGGAAAAAACATCAGGAGGAAATACTTCTGCTCCTACTCCATGGTGTCAGTACCAGCATACACGGAGCTAGAAAGGCTGTGCCGAAAGGCTGATTACAGCAGCATCCACTGTTAATAAATGTCCTTAACAGGCTCCCATCCCACCCACTGCTGCAGTCCCCTCTCCTGGGAACTGTTCTGGGCTGCTGTAAATATCTCCTCCTTCAGCATCTGGTCTCAATCAGATACCAAAATCCTGTCTCTGGAAAGAGACACACATGTAAGCCCTGGTGAACCCCCATTTCTTCCTCCATCCATCGCACTACACTGCCAGAACCAGCTCATGGTCACTACCACATTCCCCTCCACAGGGTGCAGAGTTAACGGAGGTGTCCACTGCTCCTGCTGAGCCCAGCAAGCGCTGGAGGGTGGCCTCTCACCATGGAAGCTCCGATATTTGCAGCATGAAAATTTCCTTTCAAACTGTGAATCGTTGCTTCCTTCTAATGGCCTTAATCCTCTCCCACTGGAAAGGCATTCCGTGAGGTAGGCTGTTACGACTTCCTTCATCAGTTTGTAAAATCTTTAGCATATTGTCAGCAGCAGACCCAGTCTGTGTCTCAGAGCTCTAGTAGAGGAAATGTAGCCAGGATGGCAATGGCTGTTTCACTGTCCCAGTTTGCTGCCTTGGGCAACTGCCTGCCTTGGCTGTTCCATGTGAGAACCACCTAAAAGCAAGCACTGATGTAAAGTTTCCTGAATAAATATCCAGGCAATTTTTTTATCACTGTTTTATTTTCTAAAACATTTTTCACATCGAATAAAAAAAAGACTAAGATGATCAATACTGACTAAGATCTGAAATGTTTGATTTGACTGCTCTTTCTTAACTGCTTTCACTTTCCAGAACATGTTAGCCTGTTTCTGGGGAAGAGCAGATCCTTCTTCTTTAGTATTCTTTGTACTAGCTAAAAAGATACTTGGTCAAAAGATGCTGAGGAGTAGATCCTTTCTGGGTGCAAAGAATATTTTTATAGTTCAATTTTAGCAACTACAAGATTTCTCATTTAACTTTTCTGATTTTTTTGCTTAAATAAATGGGGGAAAAAAGGCTGGAATGCCAGTAAGGGTACAATAAAAAAATGTGGTAGCATAAGGATGAGCTAAGACCAACTTTCATTTGGGCTCCAGTGTTCATTTTTGGACAACACAAAGGAGAATCAGACACGGAGCCTGAGGATGACTCTGTAAGTAATTTAAACACATGTTTAAATCTCCCTTGTCTGTGGCAGACCATTTTACCTCCGGCAAGTAGTTTCTGGTGTCCTAATTGCTAAATATTGATGTTTTGCATTTATTATCTCCAGCCCTCTGTAATGATGTTTGTTTCAGAATGAGAGTGGGGTTTTATATGGCTGCATTTGATTAGTCCGATGCTTGAAAGCAAAGGGACTAACTTAAAATCAGTGATGCTATTTTCTTGGACTGTGAGAGGGGAAACAATAAAACTTCACTTCTTACATTCTTACATACACTTCCTCAGTCATTTTACTTTCAGAGGTTTTCATTCAGCAAATGGAGTTTGGCAAGGATCAAATCCTCAACATAACATAGCACTTCTTTCTTTTGTTTCCATTAAATAAGTGACCTTCATTTTTTCCCCATTTTTTGTGGGCAACAGTAGAGCAACATCAACATTTTACATTTCATTTTAAATCTTAGGTTTTACTATTACCCCAAGTCATTACTTGTACAAAGGACCTAAGGGTAAGTTTTACTAACAGTTAAAGTCAGTAACTACAAATAAAATGCAGGGCTGCAAGGCAGAAAACTGTAGAGGTGATGAATGAAAAAACTAATCTTATGTGAGAGAATGCAATGCTATCCATATTAAAAATTTATATTGCTGAAATATAGATATTTTACAAAAAATATTTAGCATGAATTAATGTGCATCTATATGTAATAGTTGGCTAAAATCTCTGCCCTGTTTATAAATGCTTTGTCCTGTAAACAGAAAAACACATGGTAAAGAAATATAACAATATGAGAAAACAAAAGACTCTTGCAGTAACACATAAACGTAGATTTCTTCATTCAACATGCCTAAATGTGCTGTGATTTTTATGTAATATTTCCTATTTATCGGCTTTTTTTGTAGATTGGAGGATCAGTTGGTTATTTCCCAGTAGCTGAAAGGCTAATACTCATCAAACAATTCATGAGTTAGAAAATACAGTCTGGTTCTTTCTTTATGCCGCAGAGCGTTTGATAGCCAGAGTCCTTTCTATGAGGATTTAATGAAGAAATATTTCAAAGCAATTGTTTTGCTCTTCAGATTTTTTAGCCTTTCTTTATGCTAAGTGATCCCTTAACTCCTCTCCAGGGCTGGAATCAAAGCCCACTGCAGTCACTGCCATGACTCCTGTTGGCTATAATGGGCCACAGACATGGGCCCACATGCGTGGTGCTGAGCTGGGGATGCAGAAACCCTGCGGCTTCCACTGTACCTTGGTGGCCACAGCTCATACAGGGACACTTCCCTGCATCTGCTTAGAAAGAGTACAGCGCGTACCTCCTTAGTGCCTGTGTAGCTCTCAAATCTGCTTTATCTTACCAAATAGTGGCGGAATAATAGTGTTCTGAGCACGGGGGTGAGAAGCAGCAGAGCTGTGCCAGGGCTGTACATGCTCCTGGTTCTTTCTCAAAGACCCATGCTAGGCAACGAATGGCTTACTTGACCTCATCCCTTATGTCCAGCAGGTAAAACAAATATATTTCTTTACCAAACTATAGATTAACACCAAACTGTAGGTCGACAATTCAGTAATAAGAAAAGAATGGTTCATGTGACTAAAACGTGAGTTGATCTTGTCCACATTCTTCACACTCCTGCTTCACATTTTTTTTACTGCATTGCTTAGTAGCACTCCCTAATACTTAAAAAAATCTACAAGGGATAAGATATATACACCTATTATTATGCTAAAGAGGCAAAACACCATAGTAGCAAAAAACGTAAGAGATTCTGTTACTTGCCTTTCTGAAAACAAGTCTAATATGCAATGTTTAAAGTGCCTTTTACAACAGCTGGAATCTCCTGCTCTACTAATTCTCCTTTTTGAGGAACTGGATTTAAAACACAGTTTTTAAGAAAGAGCTGCTGTCAGAAAGAGTTGTTCTTCAATTAGATTAATGTGGAAACATGTCCAGTTATTCCTACCGTAAAACAGTCTTCTCGGGCATGTATGTCCTTTGAATCAGTTAAACTTTAATCCCAACAACACAGGAACTAAAATTAAATACATTTTTACATTTGTGTTTTTGTTCTTAAAGGGAAAAATACAGAAAATATTTAAAATACAACATATTCCTACAGATATCGATCTACAGATTCTTTAAAATTTTGAGAAAATGATAAAAAATGACACCTATAGATGCTCTAATTTTGTCAAATATATATGTTTTAAGCATAAATTTTCTACTTCTACATCTTCACACTACTCAGAATGGGGGTATGGAGTCTACACTTGTGGCAGTGTTCCATGAATAAAGGCTCTAAAGGTCAAATAAAACAGTCCAAACACCTGGGATTTCACCTTACTTCCACATGCAGATCTTTTCTCACATAACTCTTAAAAATATATTTTAACTCATACTGATTTTTTTTTCCTGTTGCACCTTGGTTTTGTTAATCCACTCACTCCCAGGATCTCTCAAATCTCAGTAAAATCAGAGGAAGCCTAATACCTTTTTGATTTAATTAATGCCTACAGATTTCATCGTCCTCCCATTCAAGAAGGATTGGCTGTGCCTAATTGAAGGCCATGGCCCCACCTGTCAGTCACGTGGGTGATGATGGGAGGGTGGGGAGAGCACTGCCTGCAGGGAGGGGGTGTGGGTGGCTGTGATGGTTTCCTTAGTCCGTAGCAGCTTACAGAAACTCCAAGATGGAAAAGCAGCTATCATCAAAATTCATCTCTGGTAGGGTATTTTCTTATGTTATATTTGGTTGTACTATAGTAGTTTAGTACTGTGACACCTGTGCCAAAGCACAATTCTTATATCCAAGTGGATTCTGAATTTTATACCTATATTTAATTCTGAAAAGTCTAGAAAATTACAGGGTTTCTTGTATTGGTTGTTTGGGTTTGTTTTTTTTTAAGACACTGAAAATGTCTTATTAACATAAGCACATTAACTGTCTATTAACATATGAAAAATCACGGTTTGAGGAATGCCCGTTAGCAGGACTTGCTCAAGACCCATAGTTAGGTCTCCTAGGAAAGTTGCATACTTCAACAGAGTGAATGCATGTTCCACATGGGGAGGAGAGGACATGAGAAAGGGAGAGTTTTTTAAGCCAGATAAGTACAGTAAATTTGACGAAGTCTGGTGTATGCTATTGCAGGAATTGAAAGTGTGCATATGTTTTCTTTAAAGTCTAGTTCTAGGTTATTTTTATTATGATGTTCGTTAATGCCTCTTGATATTTAAAATGCATTTGTCCGAAGCAAGTGTTTGAAAGCTTCATGTGTTGCTGCTTCATGGATACATTCTAGATTTGCTATATGGGCTTCTGTTTGCAACTATAATGGTATGCAAGAAACGCATGTATCAGTGGAGTGCCAAGAACTATTATGAATTAAAACTGCACTGAAAATTCAAAACCTCAAAGGTCACTGTCTGGTGCTTGATAAAACTTAAAACACCAAAACAATGATTAAACTAATGATTGATCACATGTAACTTGAAAGATCTAATTCCTGAAGACAGAAAAGCAACGAACACTATGTCAATGGCATCGCTTTCTATTGCAGCTGTGGTATTGATTACTAGCCATCAAAGAGGTGAAAGCCAAGTCAAAGAATCTGTTACTGTTATTCTTCCCAAAATTCTATATTGTAGTTAGTCTGTCAACTCTAGGGTACATGCCGAGGTTGCATATTTTAATGTACATCCTTCAACTGTCAAGCTGTACAAATAGCTCTATTTTCTAATACTTATTGTGAGACTTCTAATCAGTAGATGTCTCCATCACAACTCTTTCTTTTTCCTATCTCACTGAAGTTATAAATTAACACCTGGGTGAAATTTAAAGAGGTGTAAGAGAATTTTCCAATTCGTTTTTTGTTTGTTCCTCAACAGCAAAGTTACTTTAAGTAAAACAAATGAATTCTTGACAAAAATGCAAAGAATCTTTTATTTAGGCAAATGCTGGGAATGCCTATGTTTGGAATTACATCCTTAGGGATAATCCATTGGAGAAACATGCTTCTCCAAAGAAATGCAATGAGACATCTTGCGTATATTACAGTCAGCTGTGGACAGCATTCCTTTCACTAGTTTTGATTAATACGCCATTGTACCCTGGTAAGATTAATGAACTGTGAAGGATATGTGGACACTGTCTCTTCATTTCAAAGAAAGAGTGTGAAAAATTTAAATAAGCATAACATTTGGAAGGTCTCTTTTTGTCAGGATCTGATTGATTGTTTCTGCCTTTTGTAAAGCTTGTAGGGTTTTTGTTTGTTTGCTTGTTTTGTAGGTGGTTTTGAGGCTTGCAGTTCTTAGGCAGTAGTTAAGTTGGCCAAGGGCAACTACGAGCTATTTCAACATTCAATGAAAACTTGTCTAGATGAGCTGATTAGATTTGTATTAGCTGCCAGGTAATGGTATGAGGTTTTAGAGCTTTGAAAAGACAAATTTATTGTAATATGATTTCTCTGACAGTTGCTGTAAAACAGAAGAGTAAAAGAGGGGGAAAAATCTAAAGTTGAAAATAAATACTGAAAAAAAATCTGGATGCAGCTGTAGCTTTTCTGTTACATTATAATCATAATGAAAATTTTAGTTACCATCAATTAATTGTAAGTTTGATACTATTTCTAAGTTTGTTTTCCATCTGTAAATTTTGGCTTAAGTATTTTCTTGCTCTTGAAGTCATCCACACCACCATCTCCCATAATTACAGTTAAAACTACCACTGTCAACCACAGAGAATTAAATTCACTCTATGGTTAGGGAATACTTCTAACAATTGTTTCTAATGCTTGGAAGTGACAGAATGTTATCTCCTTACTGATTTTGAAGTAGTGCCAATACTAATGTGTTATTGATTAGAAACAGCTAATAAGAATTAATTTTTAACTGATACTTATTTTTCAAAAAAGTCTCCTTTCTGTTGCTTTCTCTTTCATTATACTACCTTAATCTCTCTGTGTAGACCTACTTTACACTCTGAAGTATGTAAGCTATGCAAGACTGAAGTATGACTAGAAGCCTGGAATGATGCTTTTCTCTATGATCAATTGTATAAAATGGACCAATAAGCAAAAATAATAATTCATTGCTGTACATGAGCTGACCAGGCATTGTATGTTTAGCTGTCACTAGAAAAGCTTTAGTATTTGAAAAAGTGACACATCCATATACAGTCCTAGATATTACTTTTTATTGTAGCTTATTGCAGCTTTGGTAGAAAGATTACCAACTCGGTGATTTAGGATTCTGAGTTACTCATCTGCTCTGAGTTGAGCTGGTAGCTATGTGTCTCACACAAACATATGTTTACTATTACAGTATGGGAAGACCAGTCCAAATGCTTTCTTCCCCAAAAGCAGCACTGCAAAATTTTGGTCTGCAGAAATATTTAGTCCACCTCTTTCCCAAAGTAGTAGAATAAACTTCTGGACAAATCTAATCTCTACCAGTTGTGGCAGATTCAATCATACCTGAGTGAGGCAATCGATCAAATATCACAAACAGCAGGAGGGGAGAAAGCCCCCTGTAACCAAGAACAAAGTTTTTCCTTGAGCATCAGAGCTTAAATCTCCAGCAATCAATTCAATATAGCTAAAATGATTTCCTATTTATCAGTGATTTTTACATTCTTATGGTTTAGATGCATATGATGATCATCAATCAGAAATCACAAAGCCCAGGTCACAGCCAGGAGAGAGGTTTAAGGTCAGCAGACACAAGAGCAATGGCTAACAACATCATGCCTTCAGATTAAAAATCATGTATATCTGTAAATCCCCTTCGCCGACAATCAGCAGTATATAACCATGGAGTCAGTGGCAGACAAATTTTCAAAGTCTGAGGAAACACCTGTAATTTGTTCTGAATTATCTTATCCAGTTAACGGTGAACTCCAAGGTTAGCTGTCTGTGTAGTTGTGTCAAGGTCAGCAGAGCAGATACGTTCTCTGGTCAAAAAGCTGAAAGGAAGAGCCAATCTGTTTGAAAGCTGGGCTTTGTCAAGCTTTAAACAGCATGGGACTTCCTTTCCTAGGATATTCTGTCAGGCACAAGAAATTTTATTTAAATTTTTGCTAACTTTGTGAAAATCCTGATGTTAAAGAGATCACAGTTGTCAAACTAGAATTATGTGTGCTTTGCACAATTTTGGGTGAGTTCCCAGAACAGGTTTAAACCTGCCTTTTTTTCCCTCAGGCTGATGGAACTCCTGGGCAAGTTGGGGTTTTTTTTGCTGTCATCTACAATGTATTTAGCAAAATAGCATATATGTCACTTAGTCATATGTATGAGCGGTACCTGATGGTTCAGGGGTAGATAGAACCTGGGGAATTACTGCACTCAACGTAAGCCTGCCACACTCAAATTTTCACTCAGTTGTTCTATACTAACATAGTATTGTCACATAAAACCATCAGCAAAAGTTTGACCCTTAGTAAAACAAGGGCAAAATTCACACTAGCTTCAGCAGAGCTGGGTTTTCAGGCAAAGTTAGTGGAAGTCCAATCCAGTGGCAGTGCCAATGCCCTTGGGGGACCACTCAAGGAATAATGTGAGGAACTCCAAATAGCTCTGTCTACAAGAACGTGCTGCTTTCTTTTCTGTGTCTGTCCTGCAGTATGTTCTTTGTTATCATCTATGAATCACCAAACATCCTTTGTGACGTTTATATGGTATAGTTATGAATAAAGCTTGCATGTTAAACAGAAGGTGATTTACAAAGTGCTGCTCGATCTGACAGCTGTTACTACAGCATAGCCAGAATAGATTACTTGGAAGTTTGTTTTAATTATAGGTAAGCCTACACTGAAATACTACAGTCACTTGTTTTGTACTGAGAATGTAAAATAGTGGTAAATAATAACATGAGCTATGCTTGCCTTTGTAAAAGAAAAGAGTGCTGGCCTTCACATAGGTCACTTGTTTTCATCTTTCAGATTTTCACCTGGCTCTTCTTAGCAGGTTTGTGATCAAGTGAATCCACATAGAGAATTGGTTAGACTTCTATTCAAAATGCATAGAATACTCAGAAAGACCCTTTAAAAATATGAGGGACCAAAGTCTAACCTTCAGAAGGAGAACTTCACCCATCAGTCTATTACCACTGACTATATTCAAGTGTTAACTAATTCCAGCAAGTTTTTCTTTGAGGAAAAACTGCCATCACTAATCAAAATAGTTCTGCATTTGTCCTTCAAATGCTCCTTTTGTGATACCATGAGTCACATCTACGGAAACAAACAATGAAATGCATCAAAACTATGTAATTCAGTACTGTAGAAATTGCCTTACAGAAATAAGGAACTGTCCACAGATCTTGTTTTATGGATTGAGCAGGTGAATTGGATAAACTTGGCTCTCTGGTGGGCCTCCCAATGTCAAGACAACAATTTTTAAAAATACTAATTCAAAGCACTCATGTAAATCTTACAAAGTCCCTTACATCACCCAAATGACTCAGAATAAGAATATTACAAGATATGGATCATAACTCTGACCATGTACAGTGACAGTTATGAGACTTGAGTTTTGAACAGTCTTTGAATTTTCATCCCTAGAAAATCCTTACCTACAGTAAATATTGGAACCTTTGTAGCAGTCAGAAAAAGTTATATTGTTTTTTTCATGAATATGTAATTGTAATAACCTATCAGAATAATAGGTACTCCAAAAATAGTAATGAAAAACAACTTCAGTATATACACTGTAGTATCTTGCATTCTGCGTTTCCTAAAATAGGTCACTGACAGAAAATCTCTGGTTTGATTTTAAACTGAAGCACTTAATAGAAAGTGCTCCAATTATCTGAGGTGTCCTTCTAACCAAAAATTAATTGATAGTAGTTTCAGGTACTTTTTTCAGTGTCTCTGTATTTGGACAAATTTTTCATAAAGTAAATCTTACAGTTGAATAGCATAGCAAGGTTACATGTATGTTCTGTATTCAAATTTAAACTACAGTAAGGTCATTGCAGTAGCTTAACTTGTACGTTAATGTTCTTATGGAAAGTCTTGTCAGTTCTGTCAGCCTCTCAATACCGCTATAGCCCATCAGTGCTGACTTGCTAATCGTGTGCCTTCTGCTGCTTTTAGGAATGGTCATTATAAATCATTCTCTCCTCAAACATAGATTCAGATGGAGTCAATTAATTAAAGCTTACCTGATCTGAGAATGAATATTAATGCAATATAGCTAAGCAATACTAATCTCTAGTAACCGTCTGGACCAATAAGACAAGCTACATCTCCTTGCCCAGGGGAGGCACGAGTTCTGGAAGCCCTTGGGGCACATGGCCTCTCTAAGTTGCCTACAGTTACAACCAGCGGACAGAAAAGCCAAGAACAAGAATCAGGTCTTCAGCAGAGCTTGTATTACTTATCCCTCTTATGAAGAGCTGAATGGGATTTTGTGGTAGAATGTAATTGCCAAACTTAGTTTTTGGTGAAAACACAGTGCCATTGAAGGCAATAGCAACTCCAGGATCAGCAGAAAAAACCCAAGACCTTGCTAAAAGCCTAGGCATGATCCTGGACATGGACATGAGGACCAAAGAGATGTTGATCACCAGATGGGTGCAAAAGCTGTGGGTTTTTAACTCCAAATTTGCTGATTAAAAGATACAGTTTAGTATTGCATACTCTGATAATCCTCTGGGATTCTTAGGATCTAAACTGGCTTTTATGTGGCAGGGGTGGTAGCAATGAGACCACCCAAATCCTGATGGATCAAAGTATCTCCAAATAAGAGGAATGCATGCCAACACAAATCTGCTCAGAATCACAATTTTACTGCACTGTTTTGAGGGTTCTCTGCTCATTCAGGAGAGCTGTAATTCTTTCTTTTTATAACTGTAGCAGTTTGCAGTAAGGTAGCATTAGAGTGCTCTTAGTAAAATCAATGCCTCTGCTATCAAACTGGCAATCAAACCTGATCCACAGCCTGAAGAAAAGATGTATCTCTATTGAGTTCGATGGGCTTGCTTTTGAATCCATAGATAAAAGTATTCTTAGGTCTTTTAAATCAGTTTAATCCATCTCCTTAAACAAAACAAAATCCTTATTATTTCTGATACTGAGCAAATTTAAAACAAGTAAGTGCTCCTTAAAAGGATGGGGTTTTTAAACCATATTCACATCTTGAAAAGGCTTGCAAAGTCTAGCAACTTTATAGAATTAAATACTGACATGTGAAATTACCCTTATTTTAATATTTGTTTGCAGGACCAATGTGTGACTCTTGTTTTTGGTACTAGAAAAGTAGTTTTCACCTGAAAAGCTTAATACAGAAGACCTGAAAACTCTATTGTTCTCTTAACTATGAACTTCACTGCACAAGGAGTATGTTTAGTTGCAGCTTGTCATTTCCTTGGAAACTTCTCTGACACCAGTCTCTTTACAAGCAGAAACAGGAATTTTCTGTCTCTCTGAAGCGAAAGAGCCGAGGCAAGATGTGTTTTCTTTCATAAACAGGAGTTTGGATGAGTCTCTCTTAGCCAAGGAATTCTTGTTTAGGTCTACATTTAACAAAATACTTCAAACACATGGCTAACAGGTGTTTGAGTCAGGCTGTTGGAATCAAAGGAGCCATGAAAACCTTAAAATGCTGCAAATGTGTATCTGCCTCTCAAAATCTGGTCTAAAAATTATTTTTTCTAATATTTCAGTGTTTTGGTAAAAGCATTCAAAGGTATGATTCAAATAATTGGAAAATTTCATATATATATATTTCTGTGTTTCAAATATGCAGCCCTGAAGAAGGTGGAAGGCTTCTCCATACATGTTTTTGAAATTACAAACCGAGAGAGACGTAGCAAAACCAAGCAAATCTCTATAAACCTGTTTATCTGATGTACCTCTTTTTCCCTAGAAGCAGATGCATCTCACTTCTGCAAGGTACAATTCCAAATGTTTGGCATGCAGGTTAAGGCTTTTGCTAAGCAGGTTTATGGTTGGTTTATACTGTGTCAATAAATATATGAAAAAGAGCAAGATTCATTCATAAAGGGAGCGGAAACTACAGGAAGTCATATAAGAGGAGGTAGAGTCTCCCACCACGTGCTTTATTTTCATTTGTTTCATTTTAAGAGTATTGTTTTAAAAAATATTTAAAAGGCTCAACATTTTATTTTAAAAATATTAAAAAGGGAAAAAGCATGCAATGGCTCATCAAGTAGACAGCTTCTTGACAGGAGTTGATTCGTGTCTGGCCAGCTCGTGTTGCCAGTAGGGAAGGTGTCTAGCTCCAACTAAACCTGCCTTTAGAAATTACTGATGCACAGACTTTATGCTGGCCATCAGCACAAGCCAGTGGTGAAAGCCATCTCAATGTCTACTTTTCTTTTTCACACAAAATTTGAGATTAATAGGGGTTTTATCCAAGTGAGGCACAGTGACTCTAATAGAGCAGGCACTGACTGCCACCTCCTTTTATGTTGCCTTTAAATTGATGTCTTCTACGTTTAGAAGTTCAAAGACAATTTTGCAGATATTAGCAGGTACGAGAGAGAGAAATGATTTAATTCCAGGATCTGATTGGTTTTTAGGCTGCTTTTTGTGCTCTCTGCACAGTGCAATTCTCTTCAGGCTTCCCTTCATGCTAAGGCATGACATCTATTAATTGGAGTGAAATAATGCAGGCATTTAAATGCAGGTGATTAATGTGGCCCTGGTCAAACCTTGTGAAGCGCTGAGCATTAAAACCAATAGGAAGAAAGGATGGTTGGTTGTTAGATAGGTAATGGCAACTATGTCGTCTTTTTTTTTTCTCTTTATTTTTTTCTTAAGTGCTATCATAAGACCTATCTTGGCCCAAGGCTGGTAGACTGAAAATTTACTGGCATACTTTTCTTTCAGCAAATTGAACTCAGAATTTGGAACTAACCTTGGTATTAGATGTTTCCAAGTAATTGATAAATGAGTATCAAAATCCCTTTTCTTAGCAATCAAGAAATGTAGGGGCAATTATTGTCTTTTTAAAGACATAACAGTAATGGACTGTTTGCTCATAATTACAGTGCCAAGGTCATCAGAACCTGAAAGGAAATCATACACTGCCTCTGCTCTCTCTGCTGTTACAACTATTATTTCAAGTTCATAATGGTCTACGCATTTCTTTGCGAAACCTCTATATCTCTTTGAAAAAAGATCTTTAAATCTGGTAAGACCTTCAACTGCTTGCAAATCTAATGCAGTATTGGATTATCTCTTTTGACTCCTTTTTGCTGATTGGAAAGAATTATTTGTCCCTGAATGCCAAGGTCAGTTCTGCAAAATTGGCTGAACAAATGAACCAATAACCCCAACCTGTACGCTTATCCTCGGTATAAGAAAAGAATACGGAGAAAAATAGCTCTCTGTGTGTGTATACAAAGACAGGGAGAGAGGAAAAAAGATCTTCTTATTTTTTTTCCCCCTTGGAAATTGTCTTTGACATTTTTGAATAACTAATAGTCAAAGAGAAAAAGCAAAAATGTTGCCTTGAAAATAAACTAAAAGCCATTTAAATGCCAAATCCTAGTCACAAAATCTTAGTGCTCGGGAGGCTGGATGGCTGACCTTCAGAGAAGCCACGCTGCAGTAAATAGATGTGGGGAGAGAAGGGACTGGAGCAGGTTCGAGAAGGCATGCTCAACACTTGTGGTCACATCTCTCTGATTCATCGTGATTGCCAGCCCCAGAGGGCAGTGGGAGCCACACAATACTCTAGTGTTGGTAGAGTAATCTAGCAGCACCAGCTGCTCCAAAATGGGAGATGTGTGCTGTCCCTGAGTCTGATTAATTTAGCCCAACATGCATGCATGCCTTGAGACACTGTGCACCAGAAAGCCACAAAACCTGCACACAAGATTCTTAAGATATTAAAATTAACTTGGGATAATTTTAGGCTATTGTAATTACACTTTGTTGGTTGAAATCTGCTTGGGCCTCCTTTCTGCTTAAGTGTGAATCCTTCAGAAAATCAAACTGTAACAGTGAATTAACCAAGTCCTCTGTCTCAGCCATAGTTGTCCATACTATGCCCTGGTTCACACATTCACTACAGATTTGGCATGGGCCAGCAGCACCGACCCACGCGTCTGGGCATGGCTGGGGTGACAGCACAGGCCACAAACTATTCCCAACAAGCAGTTGGGATGGTGCCGTTCTGTCTGAGATGTGAGAATAGTTAGTTGTGTGGACATGTGCTCTGCCATATCATTTAGTCTCAAGCTGGAAAATTATTTCCAGTTCATTCTGTTTACTAGTGTTGTAGGCTTAAGGGTCTCACATGTGCTGAAAAAACTGAATTTCTTATTTGGCAGCTTGCCTGTCTTATCCTGCCTCACTTTCTCTACCGCTTCAAACCACAGTCAAATCCTGTTTATCGGTTACTGGTTCATACAATATTTCTTAGAAATCTGAACCTGAAAGTTTTAGCTCTCTCTGTGCAAAATTTTGCTGCATGTTGAGACCAATCCTAATGTACTGCAGGTAGGGTGGTGGTTGCTGTTCCACTGGTGTGCCAGAGGAGGAGCGCGTGAAGAGCACCACGACATATTTGGGGTATAACTTCAAGTCTTAAAATCCTAGAGACCAAGAACTGAAACTTATATTCAGTGCCCAGGAGCAGCACAAGCGAAAAGTTTCAATCCTGAACCCAGACAAAAAATAGGCTGCAAGTCTAAGGGCTAAAGCGTGAATATCTTGCATCAAGAAGTTCCATATTCCAATCAGAATCTTCTGCAGGATATGACAGGGGGCTGAGCTTTACAGATATGATTTTAGTGTGTCAATAAAAAAGAGAGAATCCCAGAACCAAATTAAAATAAGTAGTATTCTGGAATCATACATTATGGTCACGTAGAAAATCTGGTTGTTAAATATTAAGTATAGTCGCGCAATATTGCATAAGAATCTTTATATGCTTTCATAACTGTGTCACAAATTGATTCTCCTTAATTTAATTTTTCAATTAAATTATTTATTTATGCTTTTTTTTAACATTGGAAGAAGCAAATAAAAAATAGATTATATTTTAAAATTCAATTTAAAGAAGCAGTCAAGTGCTTATTTCTGAAGACTCATGCTTTTGTTTTGGAGCAATGCGATTTTGGTTGTTTTAATTTAATTGTCAGATTCCAGAACTATCCTGAAACTACATAAAGCTGTCTTCATTTCTTGACTTAAGTGCATGGAAAAGATTAACTTCCATTCTGAGTATTGATTATTTGGTCTGAAAACAGCTGATTAATATTTCATATTATTTAGTTTATATATACTGTAATTAAGACTGATACACTGTAATCAGTCTGCTTCGAATCATCTTCTAAAGTGTCTCATAAATTAGATTGAATAGTCTTTACTTTTCTTTCCTAATACTGATATGAAAAAATAATTACATTTACAAAACAATATATCTGAATCTACCAGTCATGACACATTTAATAAAACATAGAACAGGTCAGGAACATTATTTTCTTTATAATCTATTATGTTCTTGTTTCCTCACAAAGACATGCACAAAGGAAGTGCAATACCCAAAGGTTAGATGAAATTTAGCTTTTGTCAGTAGATCCAGCTTGTGATCCCAAACAAATTATCCTCAACTTAGCTTTGTTTGAAAAGCTATTGTTTTCCCTCTCTATCACTGCATGCTGTTGGGTGGTAACCTAATGCTGTACCCATTAGACTGAGGACGAGTTTCTAACAGACCTTTTAATGCTGTGTAGCGATACATACACGGAAGTTATCATGGTTCCTAAACACAGATGACAGAAGGGTATTGCAAATACTGGAGTGGAAAAGGACACAGCCTGTACTGATGATGCTAATCAATGTCAAATTTCAACTGTTAGGCAAGAGCTGATGCTTCCACAAGTTGGGTAGTCACCTACCTTTGGAAATGAGCAAAATTCATGAGGGGTTAACTACAGCGTAAGCAACGCCCTAAGGGGTAAATATTCCAAAGGCATATAGTGCTTTAGCCAGTGAAGTCACTGATAATCAGGTAAGTATTGCTGATTATAGATAATCATTTAGCAAAGGCTGCTTGTGACTTCTGAAACATTTAGCTCAAAATAGCATAATCAGACAGGACACTGGCTGAAAACTGCAGAGCTCACTGCTCGTATTTTATGAATACAACAATTAAATACTTGTGAATTTTACAGTATGTCAAATATATGCACCCTACACTGGAAACATGCCTCCTCCAATTTTCCCTTTGTAGGAAATTTCTGTCACAAAATATTTTATTCAGCACTGAAAATACCATACATAGTTATTTTTCACCATAAGATGATCTGTTGAACTTGAATATATTTCTGGCACCTTTAACCCTTGTAGAACATTGTACAGACCATTTACATTTCCCAGTTTGTTATTGAAACCACCATTGAAAACAGTAGGTTGTTATGAAGAATTCTGTTCATCTAACAAACAGACACCTATACATTCCAGAAAGCAGATTCTCCTGTGTGTGTTCATAGGGGATGTAGAAGGTAGAATGTAGAATGGGATGGCTGACAACACCAAAGCAGCATCTTATCTCCTGTACTACTTCTTCTCCAGAGTTCCTTTTACAGCACATTTTTTTACCCAATATACCTTCATTCTGTAGGTCCCCTCGTAAGTTTTAAGAATCTCTTGCCCCAGTGTGGCCACTTTGCAAATGGCAGTAACTGGTTTTGGCTCTGTTGTTAGATGCTAAGTATATGTAGGGTTTTATCCTTGTTCCTGATGGAAAAAATTATGAATTATACACCTATGGTGTATGAGCAATCTTTGTCACGTTTTTTTTCCTACACTGGGTTAATCACAGCTTGAACTCTGTTATGTCAACAGAGTTCTTCTAGTGAAAACTGAATACTGCAGGGAGGCAGGCTTGCAGTTTTTCACCAGGCTGCAGTAAGAGTACATTTTTATCCTGAGTTCATGTGTGTAACTATTTCTTTAAAAACAAAGATTATGCTGTTTGCATATTTGAAGAACACATGAAGGATCACTTAGAGATCAATACAGCACTGCAGTGAACTAGGTAAGCCACACTTTGTATTTCTGATATATGAGATAGAGATAATAATTTGAAAAATAACTTCTTGGCAATTTCTCAGATCAATAGCACTTCAGTAAAAGTTGCCAGATGTTGAAAGTAGAAAAAGCAGTAATGTCATTACACTTAAACTACAATATTATATTTGGTTATGTTGCTTTACATTTGTTTCAAATAATGAGTGATATGCAAATATGCAAAGCTTTCTAGCAGAATGTACAGCATAATTCTAGAAAAGAAAGTCCTGTTATGACAACAACCTGACTTTTCAGTAGGTATGAAAGGCATGCTTATAATGCCAGATACATCTGAATTGTCATTCTTAAAATGCTGGGAGACTTGAGGGTTCCACCATTGTAACTCTATTTATATATTAATATCCATCTGGAGATTCACAACTTCTTTACCAGTGAGTTTGCCTGGAGATGCTGACAAATATTATCTGAGAAGAAAAAGTTACTTATCATAGCATCCTAGAATCTCAGATCTCTGGAAGTTAAGTAGGAAGTCAAGTCTACAGTAAGTCTAACTCATGCTAAGAGGAATATAGTTGCATGCACACAGTAGTAAATTGCAGTGTGAGTTCAGCATATCTTAACGACGTCAGACTTGCTAAGCAGTGTATCCACCTCTACTTTTCTCCTGAGATTTCCAAGACAGCTACCTGCATGCCTGAAGTACGATGCATCATTCATTACAGGGAGCCAGGGGTACAGGTGCCCCTCATTTGCGCACAACTTCATGCAGTGCCTTGCATGAGTTAGACTTCACTATAAAACTGTCAAAAACTCAAAAATCAAAAATATTGGGAGGGCTAATCAAGTTAAGTGTGTAGCAAATAAGTAAAAGGCATAAATTGTCTGAGTGTTTTTTTTTCCATTTTAAAGTTCAGAATGTAAGGCACTGCTTTGTCAAGCAATTCCCTTGTTTATCTTTGGCTTTATAATTTGTGACAGTAATAACCATCCCCATCTCATCTCACATGGCTGTGTATAAATCAAAAGCTCCCTGCAAGCACCAAGTTCCAGAGAAGTTCACATTCAGCTTTGACCCAGACCCTGGAGATAAAGCTCACCTCCACGGAGGATTATTTTTGGTCTGGGTTTACAGAACAACCACTCACATTGTACAAAATATTTGCAGCTAATGCCTAGGCAAAAAAGACAACAAACTCCAAATTTCTGGAAGTCCAAATAACAGTACTAATGTAGTATCAGTTAGCAAGTTAAACTACAATTATCTTGAAAGGCCTATTAGAAATGCTGAATGCCAGCAAACGTGCAGGACAGAAACAGCAAGATCTGTCCTGTGGTCCGTAAGGTATTGGAAGCTCTTGGAAATGTGCTAGAGTTTCGGACAAATGGAGTTTCAGATTTCCAGCTGCTTAGAATTAGAAAGTGATCTTTGTTATCTTTGCCTTCCATTCCAGAATTATGGGATGACACTGAATATTCAACGTATTGGAATCAGAAAATTGGATGATTTGGTTTATGAAATAAAATTCATGGTCAGCTGGCATATAATTGATCAATTATTTTATTTTAAACTATTTGAATTTGAAAATGCAAACTGCTGAAAATGGGCTTTAATCAATCTTTTTTAATGGAATAGCAGATTTTAAATTCTGAATTTTTCCCTAATACTTTTATTATTGTGTGCTTTCTGAACTGTGTCTAATTTTCATAACTTGCACCATTTTCCTCATGGAAGCAATAACTAGAAAATAATGCACACCTGTTCATATAAATATTCATGTGAATATTTAAACAAGTTTGTGTCCATGTTCTTTTCTCCCAGTTTTTGCCTTCTGCAAATATTCTAGTGAATAAGATCAACATTAGGAATGTTGATGAAAAGAATTTTCAAGAGGATTAGTACTTTTTTTTGTATTGTGGGGTAATTGTTTTTATAGATATTGTAATAATTTGGTCTAAGAGCAGTGGCAAGTTATATGACAAAGGTACAAGAATAGCAACACAAGTTTCATGTTTCTGAGTCCAATTAGACAAATAATTCTTGTGGTTATTTGTTGACTATTGTCTTTGGTAGCACATGAAATGAAATAAGGCAAGAGCAACTATACATAAGAAGACTTTATGTGTAAAGTTGAATTCCCAGAGCAAATGCTCAGTTATCAGTAGCCATTCTGAACACACCACTATGCCTGGCCTCAGGTCCCCCTACAAGTGAAAAATGGATAAAGCTGGTTTGGGAGTTTGGTGTAACGTCTCTTTGTTGTTGTTTTTTGTTTGGTTTTTTTTTTTTTCTTCTAGACAAGGCCAATATAGCTTCGCAATGAACCTGGCATCGCTAAGGAATTGAGTTTTCCTGACTTGACCGGCAGGTGAGTTCTGTGTTAGCACTGACCTCATGGTATTCATTCTGAATGCCACAAAGAGTTGCATTATACAGCTCAATTATGATATATTCAGTACCACTTTACGTTTCTTCCCTCCTTATTTTGGACTGAGTTTGGTTGGCGGGTGATTCTGGTTTTTAAATGGAAAATGGCTGTATGATTTTTCTGTCTTTCACCATATCTAAAACTATTGGGTCCCACAGTACACTTTACTATTGGAGTAAGCAGCTTAGTGGGGCTGCAGCATAGGCTCTGCAGGCTTGGTGGCAGCTGGCCCAAATTAGAGAAACCCCACTGTACCCTGACCTACGCTGCAGAGATCAATACACAGCCTCCCTTGTCTAGAAACGTCTAAAAAGCCAACAGTCACCTTTCCTCTGCTGTTCTTAATCATAAATGGTGAAGATTTGGGCCAAATTCTTTCACAAATTCCTTTTCCACTAGTGCCATGCCAGGTCATTTCACTTCAGATTAACTGGTGTAGACTTTAATATTTTACTACAGAAGAGTTTGCAGAGTATAAACATTGATGCATTCATTAATAGAAATCATAATACAATGCAAATACAATTAGTTAAAAACCAATTTATGTTTAACGACATAGCAGTTATCAAAGCTCAATTACTCTCATTAGAATTTTATTCAGTAAGGCACATTTTATTCAGTAAGTGTTCACTCAGCACTTTACAGGATGAGTCCCAAAGGCTAACAGTGATTTAGGGTTTTTTAAAAGTGAGTTTCTTATTCATAGATCCTCAGAAAAGAAATGAGATGCTATTTATCTGCCTTTTAATAAAGTACCTCAATAATTTTTGCAAAATTCCTCCATTATAGCAGTCTGTGAAATTAACTGACTCATGGTTATCTCATGTATTGGTAATATGCTGCTTCCATCCCTCTTCAGTCAGCAAGTTGTTTCTTGCTACAAACAAGTTTGCAGCTTTTTACTGTATTTGGAGCCACTGACGTAGTATTAAAGTACATAAAACTTACTAAGTAATTTATTCTGTGTGAGATTTTTTTCTTTACTGAATGCAAGTGGAACAGTAACAACTCAATTTATTGTAATAAAATCTGTGATCAGCTTCACCTTCGTCCTTGTTAAAGTTATGGCTTTTAAGGGGATTAGCTCCATTTCTAAATACATGAAAGACAAGAAGGTGACTGAGAGCAACCAGCAGGGATTTAGAAAGGGCAAATCATGCCTGATCAACCTCAGTGCTCTCTCTCAGATGAGGTTACCAGCCCTGTCGAGAAGGGGGAGGACAGTGCATGTTGCATAACTTAAAGCTTTGTCCCAGTATGGCAAAATCATGAGATACGGCTGGGATAAATAGTCAGGGTGGGGGAAAAACTGGCTGGAGTGCTGGGATCAAAGTATTCTGACCAGTGGTGTTAAGTCCAGCTGTCAGCCAGTAGCTAGTGGTGTCCCTCAGGAATTAGCAGTGGGACCAATGTCATTTAGCGTCTTCAATAATGACCTGGAGAATGGGATGGAGTACACACTCAGCAAGTATATGCATGACACTAAACTGGGGGGAACAGTGAATACACTGGAGGAAAGGGCTGCTCTTCAGAGAGACCAGAGAGACTGGACAGATGGGAGAAATGGGTTGAGCAGAAGTTCATGAAATTCAATAAGAGACAGTGTGAGGTCTTGCATCTGTGAAGGAATCTCATACAGCAATGCAAGCTGCAAAGATGCTGCTCTGCAGAAAAGTGGTTAAATATTGCAACAGGTTTCCCACCAAGGTTACACAATGTCTGTCCTCTGAGGTGTTCAAGACTGGGTTGAACATTGACCTGAGAAACTTCATCTATTGAGACCTGTTTTGAGCATGTGGTTGAACTAGATGTCCTCTGAAGGTCCCTTCCACCCTAAATTTTGATTCTATGACTATATATTGCTTACTGTATAGTGGACCTTGTATGCATGAAGACTTTGAAGAACACAGCATTTTTAAAATTTAGGTAATTATTACACACAGATCTATAGGTGTCTACTGCAATGTCATTTTATTTTTTTTTTCTGTGAGTTAGCAAATTCTTCCCACTCTGAAAAAGGACTGCTTCACTGATTTCAGCCCCAGGGTAGTGGCACAAACATATTTTATAACTTCTCTAATGCCCACTAAAACACTGATTACTATGTTTGTGCCTAGGAGATAAAAAGACAGCATAACCTTAACCGTATGAGAAGTATGTGAAAGCTAAAAAAAAAAAAAAAAAAAAAAAGCTCTAAAAACCACAGTCCTTAAAAATGGGCTTCTCATTTTTAAAGAATATGTGCTATAATAATGTAGAGATCCTCCTTTGAAATAGTAAGTAATGAAATCCTGAAATCACTGACTTCATGACAAGGGCTGCTACTATGACCCTCCATGTGTTATTATGTACCACAATATAGAATTAAAGGTCATCTTGAAACAAGTGACCTGTAGCAAATTTTTCACTGTTTGTTTTTTTTTTTTATCTGGGCATATTGGATCCCCATTTGCAGTGGTTTTTAAAACTCACTTGTGAATATTTTAAATTGATACTGAACAACCTTTCTAACACTACCAACATGTACTTCCCTTCCATGTGATATATAAACATGATCTGTTTATATAGGTGTATCTTCAGTCCAACCTGGGAAAGTTGGTGTTTTTTCCTTACAGAAGGATAATGGATTTAAAGTTAATGACAACTGGCAGCCAAAAGTCCTGTGGGATAGTTCTGGCAGCCAGGGATTACTGAGTCATGGGAATGTTCTGGCCACACGCCTGCTTTATCAGAAACGCCATCTCCAGCTGTAGGAGCACAGCGACACAAAAAAAAAGGGAGAGAACCTAAAACTGTGCCCACAGAATCCACATATTCGAGGAAAAATAATAAAAGCATTCAAATCAGTGTACCATGAAAAAGGGAGCTGACTGATGGGATTACAAGCTCTGCATTACTAGAAACATAAAGTCAGTTACAAAAATTTTAGGAACTGAAGTCAAGGCTTCTAACTTTTTCCTATAAACTATTAAAGAATTTATTTTACATAACACCTGTACAAAGTTGTTAAATAACAATCACTGGTCTCAGTCTTCTCAGCTAGCTAATGTGCCTGGATTGCTTATTTTACTGGTATTATAGGCATTTTCTGTAATGAGAAGAGTCAGTGGAAAATGTAGAAGAGGAAAGCTGTCTTAAAATTGATGGGTTTAGTAACAAGAACTTTAGGAACACTGCAAAAGATAGTCTTGTATTCACATGACAGGCACATGCTGCTAAGAGGACTTCCAGCTTGTCAGAAAGCAGACACAGAAGTGTAGTGGCAGTGCCTAGCTGGCTACAATGCCCGTTTTTCTTCCACAGAGTTTGTAGTAGTGAGCATGGTGAGACTGTCTCAGCATAATCTGTAAAACATGCTTTCTGCAGTCCTACAGTGGGGCAATTTTCTCATGGATAAATCTGAGTCTTTAAGAGCTTTTCTATGTAAAGTTGATTCCTTTCTTTCTATCTAAAAAGGTTGGAGCAAAAGAATCTTCTGCTGGACAAAGCAAAAAACAGCATTTTTACAATCAGCGTTGAAAAATGGGGGAGACAGTTTTATACAGCAACACTAAAAGATAACAAAGAGCCTATTAGCAGCAAGAAGTGCCTTATTTTAAAATATATATGTAGTTCCAAAGTGCCCTTCCTTTGCTTCACTTTCCAGTTTGAAAAGTCTTTTCTAAAATGGCATGTTTTGACCATGGATTGGTAACTTCTCTGAAATCTAGTTAAGTTCATCTTTTGAAGGTCTAAGTAGGATTACGGTTATATTATTACGGTTATATTAATTTATACATAAATACATAGGTGTGTGTACGCACATCATTATAGTACAATATTTAGTGATTTAATATATTTTATACGACTAATACAAATAGTATCAAGTAACTACATATATATAGAAAAAGAGTATAATATTCAAGAACTTTTCTTTTGAGACAAGCAGGTTTAATTCTTTCATACCAATACATAAAATGTTGAAGGAAAATGATACCTAACTACATTTCAAGGTCACTGAATGTATTCTTGTTTCCACTCTTATTGTCACTGCTGGTGGCAACAGATCTTAATTGCAGGCAGCTTTTCCAAAGCTGCAAATGCAGCATGTTTGTAATTTTGCTTTTGTCAAGCCACTGCATCTTGTAGCCTGACTATGTGCAGAACAAAGAAACTTTTCCGTTCTCCAGGTCTTGAATTAGTCTGAATCCTGGCATAAGTTATGAATGTCTTATCAGGCTTCCTCTAATCCATCAGAGAATTGCATTTAATGTTCTGCTATTAAACTGCTCAATTTATTAAAATCAATATCTTTATGAAATTTGCCATTAGAAAAGCTTTATGGAAAGAAGATACTCTCTCACCAGTATGTTCCATGGTGATGATAGCAATGCTGTGAATGATGGTATAAACATAAATTCAAAAGTTACCAGCATTTATAAAAATGCCATTAGAAGGGCTTGCCTGACAGGAAAAAAAGAGAGGAAAGGAACCTATTGCTTTTATTTAGAAAACATCATTCTGTAAAATGTTATAATGGAAAGGCTGAATGTCTGCTTTCCACAGTGCAGTCATTGAGATGCTGAGTTCCTTCCAGGGTTGCCTGATTGCCTGCATAGACTGAAAAAAAAGACAAAAATAATCAAAAAGACCATGTTTGCATCTTCTAAGATAAAAGGAAGCAAGGCAAACAGTTCTTTTACCCATGTGTGCTACAGTAAGGGGACCATTTACTTATTTTCAATGTGTTCTGCGAAAGCTTTTGATGATGGGCAAAGCATTGTCACACTGGAGCATACAGTCCTCATAGTCATTTCTCAGGCTTCCATTACCATTACTGGTATGCTGTTGGCCATAAATGAAAGGTCATTGGCCATGGAAGAAAAATCACTTTGTTTCCCATTTATTCTTTTATGCCTTTTGGATTGACACTTCATTTCTATTGACCACTGTTTTGACAATTGTTAATGGGTTTCAGTTAGAAAAACAAGGTCATTTGGGGGTTTTATAACACAACCCTTCCCATACCAGCCTCACATTGCTCCTAGGAGACTCAAGAAAACCATGGCAGAGCAGACAGTTTATGCATATACTGGGAATTATTTATACTGACATCTTTTCAAGTCCATCTCAGAAAAGTTAGGGAGGAGGGGGAGGGGGAAAGAAATCAGCACAAGCCTCACATTTCTCTTGTTTTTCCCTCATGTTGTCAAGGAAAGAAACTATTTCATCAAAGGCATAGAATTAAAAGTTATTTAAAATCCCTGTGAGGGCAAGAAAACATGTTGCTTCATTTGGCTATGACCATCAGTCAAGTACTCCTTGTAAAATAGTGGTTCACATTACTAAAACAATGGAGAGATTAAATTTTTATTAGGTGCATTAGGCTGACAAAACAGAAAAGATGAATATAAAATGAACTGATTAAACTAAAACCTTTGATTAGCTCTTCTAGGAAGAATTACTTGCCTAGTATATTATGTCTGTATACATACCTGAAGAACACAGGATTAAAGCAATTACTTTATCACTATGTAGCTTCTGTTGGTATATTGAAATATGTGAATGGATTTGCTTTGTTTAATTCTGAGCTGTTGGGAAATTGGCAAGAAAGGAAATCAGAGGTCCTTAAAGGAATTAAGAGTCCTTAAGAAAATAGCCATTAATTTAGAGGCGCCCACTTCCTGGCTGAAATCTGATTAGCAGGCTTATTTCTCTCCTATTTCAAACTCAGAAGGACACTAAACTGTTGAAAACAAACCTTGCGTCTACAGAAGAAATGAGCTACCTGCAGCTAAAAGTGGAGAGATGCCGACAAAGAGCTTGTTCATCCCCCCAGGCTGTAGCCAGCTGCCCCAGTGTTTGTCCAGCCCCATTTTGTGAAGCCACACTGAGGACTATGTGAGGGGAACTGATCTAGCTTTAACTACATATACAGCAGGTTTTTGTTAAGTTATTTTAAAGTCATAACCAGCCCTTCAGTCTGACTCAGAAGACAGCTGTGAAGCAGCAATGCTGTTGGAATTGGTGGGAAGGAGGAGGGTGATACTCTTCAATACAGGAAAAGAAAAATGGCTAGGAGTTGAAATGAGCATGCTCTGAGCAGTGCTATTGCTGAAAACGTTGTCTAGTGACATGACAGCCACAAAGAATAGGAGGATAAAACTTGCCTGAACCACAGGTTTCCTGGGATATACCTGAAGCACGTGGGTCACCAAGGTCTTAAGAAAAATGAGCCAGGCACACAAACCATGCATAATTTTGATATTGTTACCACTCTCTCTCTTTTATATGTTAAAGAGCTACTGCGGATGATTGTAATCACAGGGCTGTAGAGAGTGTGGTGTATGACAAATATGGCAGTCATGAGATAGCTGGAGGTAGGTGGGAAAACCTTGGGGTTTGCCTGTCCAAAAGCAGTAGGACTGCAAGATGCATGAGAAGAGAGTTTAGAGGAATCTGCCGGAGACGCATGGCACCGCTCACTGCATTCTCATGGCAGGACAATGGGAACAGGGTGACTGCAAAGCCTTGTGGTCCAGAGCAAAGATGTAGTGATGCAGCAGCAGAAGCAGGGCCTGGCAGCTGGAAGGCGTACGCACACAGACGCAGGGCGGTATTAGGGCTGCTAGTCACCCCTGAACCATCACAACATGACACTCTCTTCTTATATAAGAAAATGATGTGCACAGCTAATGATTCTGTCTATCATGCCTTTAATAAAAGAGCAATAACAAAACCTGTGGGTGTACTATAAATGGAAGACATACTACCCCCTCATAGTCCTCAACAAAATCTACACAAAAAGCAAAGTTCTGCTTGGCTTAGCTGGAGGAGAAGCACTAGTGCCTCAGAATGTGAGTTAGATGGCATTCTTAAAACCAACCTAAACATGTTCTTTTTACTCCAGAAGTCTTGTTTTCTACTTCCAGCTCAACTTCTCTCCTAATTTGACCTACTTCATACTGAATAGTTTTTTGGTGTGGGCATCACTGGCACCTACTGAACAGGTACCTGCATACTCCCATGTTAATCAGCAACAGTTCCCCTATGAACTGTTGGCCAAATTAAGTGCTTATTTATTTAAAAGCACTGGACAGAAATGTAAGAGCTTTGGGTGGAGACATTCAGCCTGTGGATTATTCTCACCATTGCCATATAATATGGACTTGAACACGCCAAAATATTTTTGGTTACATTGCCTCATAAAGTTAACTTACAACAATGTTCTGCTGAAGTGTTAGTAATCTATGGAGCGTTTTGTTTTTGTTTTTTTTTAAAGCTGTGAAGTAGAGGATCTTTTAGCTAATCTTAAGAGTTGTATGTCTGAGGTTCATTTGATGATTATTTTTTTTAGATATGGACTTGTTATATACTTTGTGAAGAGCCTCTCAATCATTTGAGAAGTATTTGTGCCTCTTCACTTTTACAATTCTTCCAATATTTCTTATTGAAAACACTGCCATGACCACTGCAGATAGAAACAATTAATTTTTAGTTTACAAAATTTTAGTAAACAATTAATTTATAGTAATTTCACTGATGTAGTAAACTATAGCCATAAATTTGTTCAGAAAATACCTTAAATTGCTTATTTGATGTTCCATGTAGGTAATTATCATGCTATTTAAAAGTGGTATAAAAAATGTTTTGGAAATATTTTTAAATCCACAAATCATTCATGAAATGCAATTATTCCCTTCTTTTACCTCATTTCTTTATACAATACATTATATTTTAGGTATATGTTGGAATAATAGGTTATTTGTTGTATTTATTAGTGTTTACAAAATCAGGATTGGTATAGGGCAAATGCTAAGATTTTGAGACTCGAGACACACACTTTCTAATTGTGTCTGAAACAGCCAGCATAGCTGTTGCTGTGTATGTTGCTGACTTGTCTCGTTCCCTAATAAGTTGTGTTTACAGATGTCAGAATTGTGGCCAGTAGGCTCTAGTATCTCTCCATAACTAGGACAGAAGTTTCTGATACACGAAAGAAACAGAAAGTAATGAATACTGTTTTCCTAAAGTTCACCTTCAAAACAAAGAGCTAAAAGGATCAGGTACCATATGCTACCTTGAAGAGTGCTTATGCTTTACATTTCCAAACAGTACGTGATGTACAAGAAAACTACTATTCAGGCACTTCACAGGCACAGGATTAAACACAATTCATGTTAGGAAGCAAAATAATAACAATTAGTAAATTTCCTAGATGGGAGCAACCCAGACGAGGAGGTCATTCCTCAAGGGAATGGGGAGAAGAGAAGAAAAAATTGTGGGTACGTGATACAAAGGTAACAAAAGTTACGTTGCACTGTGTGGCTGGTGTGTAATTTTGGATACTTGCCCAAAATTGGCATTGGCTGTAATCCACTTTTTTAAAGCTTGAAGCAGCATTGTGGGATTGCAAAGTTATTTAATATTTAATTCAGACAGCAGGAGAGAAGACTAAAGGCAAGAGAGACTGTAAATAAAAAATAAATTACACCTATCAATATAATCTCAGAAATTCCACATACAGCTTTTTCTGTGAATTCACTGCACATTCATCCTATGCCCTGAAAAAGTCAAAAAGCCATTTCACTAGATATTTAGAAAGTACTTGGAGTCTACGGTGTTTTTACATGATATATTACACTGACCAGAGAATATGCTTTAAAGGAAAGAAAATTACAAGAGTCTAGAAAATGTATTTTTAGTTTTGTCTAATATTGAGGACTTGGGTAATTTTGTATTTTTTCATTGTAGTTGTATGGAATGGAAGAGAGAAGGATTAGCATTGTCCTTTGAGGAGGCTCTTTGATTATTTTTGCATAGAAAGGACTATTGCTTGTGCTACTCGTTTTCCCAAAGTGTTAGAAAAAATGGAAAACAGAAAATGGAAATAGTAATCTTCTATGTCTTTTTCTTACTATGAGAGCAGGATCTTAGGAAACTGTAAAATAGTCATATAATTAAATTTCAGAAACACCTGACCATGCCAGGGCCCACAAACTAAAGTACTTCAACAAACAGTTTAAACCTAAAACCAAAATCTATTATTTAAATGTTCAGTGAACTTCCAAAGTAGTCCACCAAGTGTCCTAACCAAACAACAAGGCTCTTGTTCATTGGTAATGCGAAAGGAAGTTTCTGACACTTGCATAAGACTTAGTGTGATAATATTTAGTCATGTTGGATAATAACCTTTTCCACAAGTAACATTCAGCAGTATGATACCAAAACCCTTACAAAATTTTATGTTATTAACAGAGAGTAGTTTATTTGGCAAAGCTGACAGGTGCTTATAGTAACTTGTATCTAGTTATTAGTCCCTATGCTGCATGAAAGTAAACTTAATGACTTGCAAAAAATGAAAAGCAAGAACAGCCAGAAGTAGTCCTATTTATTCACTCCTTTCTAACGGTTTGTTTCTGTAAGAGTCTGCTTTACTTTGTTCATCTTCCATTAATCTTTATTTATCTTGGTAAATAAATGAACAGTATAGTCCCCCATATTTAAATGTCAGAGGCAAGGCAGATTTTAAATCACTTCCTATAGCAAAAAAGGTCACACAGACTTTAAAGTTTGACATAATTGAGAGTATCTGACAGAACTATTGAATAATTATTTTTTTCACACATGTATACTAATAGCTTGAAGCAACAGTGAACAATTGTCTGTATGGGTTTAGTGATTTTGTGATTGGCCTTCTGACAGAAGGCTATCCTAAGGGGCTTCCGTGTTTAAGACACATTTTTCAGTGACAAGGATAATTGATGTTACCACTAGGTATTTTCAGTATTTGCTCTGTATTTCATGGAGAAATGAATCTGAATTTCTCATCTAAAAAATGTTAGTTTTGTCATCTGTATTTTTAAGTTAACTTGTAGCAGATTGTTCAACAAAGCAGGTGTAAGCAGTTATAAGTGTAGTTCTGGTTTTGGTTACTAGCACTTCTAATGCTATTTAGTAATGCCATCATTTTACATAACAAAATAAACTGCACCCTGCTGAAATAAACCAATTTTTTTTTTCTAAACAAAGGTCACCTTTCTATCTGTAAATATATTAAAATGCCCAGGAAAGATAGCAGACTACAGTTCTCTGTACTGGTATCATCAGACACTAAACAGCAACACAACCTTCTCTCCTGTTCACAGTCTTCACTATATACCCCTGCAGGTATGAAAGGATACATTTAAAAGCTATAGCAATTACTTTGTAAAGTGAACTGTGCACAAGAAGGTTGGTGAAAGTAACTGTAAAAGCAGGAGAGGGATCCTATTGCAGAAGCAGAGGACTGACCGGGGACTGGCCTTTAGAAATCACTGCTGTTTGCATTCTGCCCTCCTCTCTGAAAACCCTTCACAATACCGCATGAATTATGACAGTGATGTGGGCAGAAAGTATATATTATATTAGTTCCCTTTATTTAGGAAGCTGGAAATTATCTGACTCAAGACAGCTGCCTTGACTGCTTGGACTTTAATAGATTCCCTGATCAAGTGGAAAGCTGCAAAGAAAATGAGAATCAGTAACCTGCAGTGGTGCAAGGAGATGTCAGTTGCATATAAGGGATGTGCACAGATAATGTTTTTACAGCACTGTCTGTCTCAGACTTGATCAAAAGCTGCTAATCTTAATACACCTCTTTTCCTTGACTTCAATGAGCTTTGGATTGGGCCCTTTGAGAGCAGATATAAGCTAAAAATATTGCAGTGCCAAGACTGTGTAAAGTCAGTAGAGAAATATGATCAAATTTATCATTATAACGCTCAGCAGTTTGTAAACTCATTAACATTTGCAGAGAACATGCTGTTTTACCTGTGACCTATAAATTCTGGAAAGCTCAGGAGAATTGCCACTTTCAGAAAAGTTGGTGGCAAAGATATTTTGGGGGAAGTATGATGAAGCCAAGTGGCATAGTTTAATTGAAGTTGCTATTGTTATAAAAGCTTCATGGGATGCAAATGACAAGTCACTATGCATCTAAACTATTACAGAGATTGCACAGAGTGGGATTAAAGTTTATGAAATCATACAGGAAAGTGGGATTCGGGTTAGCAAGATATTGCCCATGAATTAAAACATGTTTCATACAGTAGGGATCATTTATGACAATAAGAGGATGGATGATACTAATGCCCCCCATTCCAGTTATGCTAAATGTTGTTTCAAACCTGCATGAATTGAGGGCAAAAAGTATAAATTCTAGGTTAGTTCAGTAATATCAGCTGCACACAAGGATCACATACACATACTAGAAAGAATATTGAAGGACCAGAAAAAAGATATAACAGGCATGAAAAGATCTACAGGCTGAATAGAGAATTGTGAATCTTCAGCTGTGGCAGAATGCATTGGAGACTCAGCAGCCATTGTCTCATGAGAAGGAACATACATACCGCCTGAAATCTTTTTATATGAAAAAAGCCTTTCCGTTAAGAAATTTTTTACAACTGTATGGTTTTGCCAATCTGTCAAGTGTTAAAAAAATATAAAATTAAAGATTGTTGCAGCTTTTGTTGAGTCATAAATTCATAGCACTGTGTATGTAGTATTTAGAGCTCGTTGTCATTAAGGACTGTCCATAACTAAAGGAAAAGCTGAAAAGAGTCTTTTGTATTTCCACAATTTACATCCTAATTCTGTATTTTCTTCAGTCACAATGTGTTTTACAGCAGTCTTAAAGCTATGCCAGCCATCCTGGCTCCTAGCAAGTTAAAGCGCTTCCTAGGGTTGCTGTTACAAGGACAACTTCAGTGATGCCTTGTTCTTCCTTGTAAAGGGGCTGCAACCCCTGGTGCTTGTTATGGTTCCTAAAAAGGACAGTGCATCTCTAGTTATTTAAGGGAACTTCTGGCCAGCTGCACCAGTTCCTGGCCCTTCTCACCCCAGGCCATGCAGCTGGGTGGGAAGGGGCCTGACAGTCATTTCCATAGTTTGTGTATGGTATATTACAACAAAACTGTTGGTGTCCTGGCCAAGATCAAGCTAGAGTATTATGGATCAAAGTAAGACTGACATATAGAGGAGCTGTGGAACCTACATATAACTGTGGTTTGCTGCAGAGGTTATATCAATGTGGTTTCTGAAGTACATTATTTATGCAGGCAAAATCCAAAACCAAGACACCCCAAATTAATACCAATAATAATTGTGCCATACCAAAATACCACATATTCACTGCTTGTTTGTGTTATGCTGTGTATATGCTACATTTTCTATAGACAAACTACCAGTATTAAGGAATCATTTCAACATCTTTAAAAAAATTAATTAGAGCTGTGATCCATCCTGCATGTCATTTATTACAAGTCTATCATCCAGGAATCAAGAGTAACTATATATAAAACTCTACAACATTTATTTTACTCTCAAGAGACAGGGTATTTATCTGTTTATATCAGGTTGGCAAGTGCTGTTAGGAAAAGATCAAAGTTTAGGAATATCAGAATAGATCTCATAGAATAATTTGGCAAAAAGCATGGGAGTTGTTCAGTCATTCACAGATATTCAGGAAATTAACTGCTGTCCTGAATCGCAATGCCATATAAGCAATAGGAATTTACTTGTGAGCGTATCTTTATCTATAGAATGAAAAATAAAATAGCTTTGAAAATATAGCCCTCTGTCTCTTAATTCAGCCTTTGGTTTTGCTGTTGAAACTTCCAAATGTGCTGCTGGGGGAGGGGAGAAACAGGACTTTCTGGTGTAGACATTTGTCCAGTAGGAACTAGATGGAACTGCCAGCTTATTACACATGGACCATTGAACACCAAGCAAACACTACTCTCTCCCTCCTGCACATTTGCAGTGTCTGTGGATTTCCTCATATAGTTACTTATCCTATTAGCTTAAGAGAAAAGCTCTAATTGCATTCACATGAAAACAAAATCTTCAGTATATGCTCTTTCCATTAGTATTCTCCTTTTTCCTACTATCAGTTAGGGTTTAACAGAACTCTCAGGATTATAGGTATATTTTACACTTCTGGTTTGTATTATTACATGGTACCAAAGAAAGTAAAGAAAAAATTAAACAAGCATTGATTATTTTTTTGAAAAAAATGTCACTAAAATATTACCCCTCGGTACAGAAGGATAGCAGTAGTCTGGCTTCACAGCTCACATTCTGACTATAGGAGCTGCTGGGTAAAATTATAGGACTTGCATTATACAGGGGTGTCTGTATAAATCACATATCTACTAGAAGTCATTTCTTCTTTAAAAGCTATGAATCCACACAGTCCATGCAGCTAAGAGGTGGTCCAAGGCAGAGGCTGGCCAATGTGAGTCTGTTGCTGTGGACCACATTTTGCTCATTTGCTTTTCCTTTTTTTTTTTTTCTCCCACAGTGAGGGAACTTCAATACCACTGTGATTGCTTTAGCCCGAAGCATGTTGTAACAACAGTGAGAGAGAAAAGAAAGCAGAGGCACTCCACCTTGCCAGATAGCCCAGTTAGTCTGTCACAGAATTAGTTCCCCAAGTAATGATTCCACTCAAAACTCAATCAATAAAGCTAACATGCTTCTCTTTAAAAGACCTTTATGTTTCTTCTGTAAGACCAAATGTGTTCATAAATTAAACATTTGCTAATAAACACTCTCACCTCTGTTTTTAGCAAGTCTGTCTCCTAAAGAGAACAGGTTACTGACACTGTAAAGAAACTGGCAAACTTGTTTCTTTCCAGATTATTTAATGTTCAAAGAATTAAAAATCTAGTGACAGATAGTTTAGGCTGCAAACTTACAAATGGACCACCGTTATCCTCACTATGGCTGTATTTAAACTGGGGATCCAGATGTGATGAGCTCCACATTCTATTTAATCACCATCCAGTCCCTTAAGGCTTTTTTTTTTTCACGACAGTATGTTTTTGTCAATGCCTACATCCACTTCAATAGAAGTTTTTTTCATATATACAGATTTTTGAACCATCATTGCTAACTAAGATAATTTCTGTAGTGAATTGCATAAAAATTAATAAATTAGCCTGGACAGCCATTTTACATTTTTAAATATTTTAATACTCTTATTTGAAGCATTATAGATGTTAGAAAACCTAGGGTTCTCCCATTCTCCCCCCCCACAATGAGCTCCTGATTAGTACCAACTCTTAATTTTTTCCAAGTGTTGATTTTAGTAACTGTGTTAACCTGGAGTTGCAGGAAAACTGCAAAGTGTTCTCTAGTCAGCTCCTGTGATCCTGGCAGACTGCCAGGATGTTTGTGACCTCTAGAAATCCTTAAGGTTTTGATCAGCATTTCCTTATCCCCAATACTCTGTTGTTTCTGTTTTAAATTACATCTCAATGTACTCAGGGTAGGTAATAATGTTAATGTAAGCAATACAACAGATTGTTACAAGCATCCTTGGATTATGAGATGGGAATATCTTGATTATGTAAACAATGATAGTGTTTATTGTATTATATTTCTGAAATTATTATAGTATTATACTGATACAAATTATACTGTCACATCTGAAGCCTAAAACATAGTGTGTGGAATTCAAAGACAATGAAAGACAATACTTGACTTCCCAGCTTTTGTATAAGGATAATAATGCTATTGTATATTTCACCTTATTTTGCACTAATTTCTAAGATCGAAAGATACAAAATTCTTGATTTTTCTGTGCCTGTAATAGTTACCATAATTATAAGGCATTGTAAATAATGGGTGAAAAGATCACACTGCTGCTGCTAAAATACATTAATTTGCTTTAAAATGTGCAATTAATTAGTTCAGGGAATCTTGAAATAGTAACTACAGATAATGTTAGAAAATGCATCTCAGAAGGCATTTTTTTGTTTATATATTTTTGTAAAGGTGTATTAATAACAAACAGGTTCTTCCCTTGCTAATAGTTAAAGGTGAGGCAATAGCAAAGTGAGGATTGCTGAGGAAATGTATGTTACTGTGTATACTGTGGCAACTTACACATACTTTGTACATAAGTGGCCTAAATTCAGAAATTTGAGGGAGAGAGAAATGTCATATTCCATCATAGGACATACATAGAGTTTCAGTACGCTGAAGTGATAAGAATGTTAAAGTATGTAAGAAGACAATGATTTGTTTAAAAAAAACCAAAAACATTTGTTACTTTAAGCCGAGTAGCACAACTTCAAGCTTTTAAAAATTCATAACATTTTTTTCAGCTAGAATTGGTGTTGAAATGGAGACAAACGTATGCTGTCTTTTCCCGTATCACCTTTATGGATCCTTATGCTGCAATGACATTTTAATGGTGAGTTGTTTTCTTCCATGCATTTGTGTTTTCATTGATTTTTTAATTAATGATGATCGTTAAACAAATACTTTTTTTCTATAAGTTACAGAGTGTGCCATAAATTTACATATTGGTGATTGCTTCCACAAACCAATGGCAGGTATTAGCTTTTTCATTTCATTCTCTTCTGGCAGTATTTTTCTAGAATACTTGCCTTGTCACTAACTGTGGCATATCTTCATTACAACTGTCAGGCACAGAAAAGCAGAATCACAAACACACGAAGGCAAGAAAAGCTTTGATGGGCAAGAAAGAGATCAAGTGAGAGAGAGATTGAGCTGAAGCAATGGTATCATCCACTAGATACTCCTCAGGATGCAAAGAATGAGACTTTGCCTGGCCTGCTTTTGAGTCACACCTGGGTGAATCACTAAGTTATTACTATTATTGTAAAATTAATTTGGTTTTCAGGCTCTTTTTTTCTTACTCTCTTTCTGATATTATTTATCTGTGGCTTAAAAAGAAAAATATAATATGGTTATCATTCAAATATCTACCAAATTACTTAAATTGATACATTGTCAAATGGTCAGTCCAGGTAAATTTACCCGTGGGGGTAACATCTGTTCTGCAGACACAGCACTCTGTTCCGAAAGTTCAGTGAGCTATGTAAGCAGCTCCAGGTATTACACACTACCTAGCTCTGAAATCTTGAATCCTTTTTTAAAAAAAGACTCTCTGGAGCATTTTAAATCGAACCCGTTCGCTCTGTGTGCTTTCTGACATCCTCCTTGTGAAGTGAGGCTCTTCATTGTCATCTTCCTTTAACAGCTTCTCTCATCCCATATGTTCAATACATTCACTTTGAGCAAGTTACCTTTTCATCTGGCATTTCTTTATGCTGAGGCTATGCTGATCCTCATTCGTGAATTGTATCTGCTAGGCTTGCTGATACTGTATACGGTAGTTTGCCAAACCTACTTTGCTCTGACTGGTAGTGATAGCACTGGATACTATTTCAGACAGCTGTGGCAGCAGCAGTCTATGCTATCCAGTTGTAGGTATCTAACCATAAATATGATAATGTATTGATGGACCACAGCCAGCCCTGCACTGGCTTCTGCAACACCTTTCTGCGATACAAAGCACAAAGATAATCTGATGCTCAGAGGCACTCAGTTTGCATGCAGTCGGGCTGAAAAAAAACTCAGGTTTGTTTTCTATGGACATAGCTCCAGCTGTAAGGCCTCACCATTTTTTATACGGAAGGGTTGTCAGGAACTGTTTCAACACAAAAGGAAGCATGTACCTGTTTTAGTCCTGTGTACAATGTAAAAAAGCCATGTTTTAATCAGAGGAAAGCTGGTGAGAATGACAGTTAGGAGCTGTCAACTGATATCAAACCCACAAGACAGAGCAAAAGCAAGTAGCTGCAAACCACTTGCAATTATCCCCCATAGGTCACAACTAGTGAAGTCTGTGGCTGCAAGTTACTATGAGAATATTTCAAAAGGATTCTTCAGATAAGAGTATTGATCATGACATACTGACTGCCAGGATGCAGTCATGCCTGTGATGTTGGACTATGACATGCATGTGTTCCGGTTTTAACTTACTGGGATGATAATTAAGATAAAATTATTCCTCTTCTGTTAATTTCTTCAAAGCTGAAAAGACTTGTCAGTAACTGTACGAGAAGAATATTCTTAAAGTTACTAACTTATGCTCACCAGCTTCCAGAGTGCACTGATCTCAGACTCTCTATAGGTTACAGGTATATGGGGAAAGGAAAGCCACCACTACATAGATAGGTTTCACATGGGGAAATATGCACTTAGGACTTCTCCCTTTGTAATCTGCTAGTTAGCTTCAGATTGCTTAATACTAGTGACTTTCCATCCTTGAAGCTGTGCAATATCTTCTTTCCCAAGAGTGTTGCAAGCCATAAAGGAGGATTAAAGCTGCCTTTGAACTGCTTTAACTATTGTGTGGATTTTCCACTTGGAAGCTTCCAGCATACGCTTAATATCATGTAAAGTAGACATAAGAATAATTAGCAATTAATAAACCATCTACCAAGTTTTGAGCTTGTATTTTCCTCTATGATCTGATCTTCTGACACATCCCAACCCCCTTCAGACTTTCCTACACAATTAATTTAGACAATACAGACCAGGCATCATCCTGTTAGATAACTTCTTTGATCCACAGGGAAGAGGATGTGCCATAAATTATCCTTCTTTTTTTGTTTTCCTGGTATTCCCATCCTTTGCTGGCTAGATTTCCCTATTTGATGATTACAGACTCTCAGAGCAGCATCTCAATACTTACTTAATTTATGGATCCAAATTTCGTGCTAACAATGACCTGTAGCATTGTATTGCACTCAGTAAATAATTCTAGATTTATTGTTCTTAAAAGAGAACAAGGCTAATGTAATTTTTTTTTCCAGCTACCTGTTACTCCCTCTAGTAACTTTTAACCCATTTGCCCTTTCTGGTGTTATTGAGATCTCAAGGATGAGATGTTTCTACAGCTGTTAGGAAAAGAAATGACTGAATGGAGACAAAAGACAGAAGTACAAACCCTACAGCTGTTTGTTTGGTTTGTTCTGTTTGCTGATCAGTCAGTGTATGTATACTAGAATAGGTAACTCTGAAAAAGCCAGAGATATTCTTTGTCCAGGCAAATCAAGAAACAATAGGAACCCGAGATACCGTGTGTGAGCTATTGAGATGCAGAGGGATTGGAGTGGAGATGGACAATCTTTCCTCTTCCTGATGAACAGATAGGAGAGATGGTAAAGACAAAAGGGGAGATCTAGTGTTATTCCAGTGGACAATTTCAGCAGAGTAAAGCACTAAGTTACAGAGACCAGATTTTCATGGACAACTTGTCTTCCTTTCTAAAAATGTTTGGGTGATTTTGATGCTTATGAAATCTGGAAATCTTTTCCTATGCATAGACCAGATAGGTGATTCATGCTTTGCAGCCTAACTCCAGCTCTTTGTCTCTGGTTCCAGAGACATCTTCAACTATGTCTCTGTATTTGTAGAAATGGTGGGAACGGTGTCACCTAGGAAATAAGGTGTAGCTTGCAAATAAATATTTCAAAACAGATTTTCACAAGTAAATGTTAATGGCTCTAAAATGCTAGATTATGACAATGCAAGATCATTGATTATAACCTATATCATTTGTATGCGCTTGAAAGGAATCCTGCAGCACTGGTGTTTTTTTCTCTTATTTGCTTCCTCTGAGAGGAAAGAAGCCTAATCTATTTGCATATAGTTATTTCAACCTCTCTATAAGAGGTGTAGGATCACAGTCAGAAAAAGAATCAGTGAGTTAGGTAATTCTTAGATGGACACATTAAATTATTAATATAATGAACAAGTCAAAGAAAGAGCTACTTTAATAATATGAATTGTATTTTATATACTTATACTCTGTTTTATACTTATATCTGCTAAGATTTGGACAACTTCAAGGAAGCATAAATAATTTTAATTTTAATAATCTTCAAGATTTAAAATTTTCTGGTAATTGTTACTGCTTTTGCTACAAACATTTTTACCCAGGCTTAGCCTCTGGCCTCTGTATCATCACAATTGTACCTTTGCATGGTTAAGGAATAATGTACTGGGCTCCCAAGGTAAAATTTTAGTTTACTGACTTCAATGCAAGAACTTGCAGACACTAGATAAACTCCAGACACATACTAGAGAATAAAGAGATGGCTGTTCTAAGTTAATTTTGCTCATTATAACTCTTAAAAGAGATCTTTATTCTAGTTAAATATCTATGCAAAAACCTTCTGCAAATGTCTTATCCTACAGAGTACATGCTTTTTTTCCAGTTTTCTGTGGTTTCTTGCAGATCTTTGCTGGGGCCAGTTGTTTCTGAGAGAAACTATCCCTTTTCACAGACCTCTTTTCTTAAGTGGAGGCCCTTAAGCAAGGAGGAAAAGCAGGAACCAAAGAAAATTGAAGTGTTAAAATGCTGGGAAAGAAGTAATCAATCATAAATGTAAATGATTTTGCTTTAAAAATCCTTATAGAAGTTCATTTAACTAAGTAAAGCATTTAATCGCAATTTAACTACGGAGGTATAACTAGAAACTTGAAACTATTCTAATCGAAATGGTGGTCAGGTTTGGTTTTGACAAAGGGTGAGGAACACTTCCTCACAGTATCGCTGGCTTTTCAGAAATTAACTTTAAACTTCAAACAAGAATCTGGATTACTATGGGAGAAATGTAGTTCTCCAACCTTCCAGCTTTGGAAAAAATGAGAAATAGTTTAACCCATTATTACAAATGCAAAATATATTATTTAAACTAAAGTTAGTCATTCGATGAGGTAGAGCAAAGCTTTTAGGAAAAAAATGCATTCCTAATTCTTAGCCCAGCCCCCAGCAGGAATTGCTGAGAGCACATTGCACAGCAACTACTTTTGGTCCTCTGATGTATAAAAGAAAGAGCAAAAATATATAAGCTACCATCAGCTTCCTTAGTTTAACTCCTGGATAGGAACGATGCTGAAAGGACTACTTTTCCTTTTTGGAAGCTGTTTATAAAATACTGTCAGTAGGCCTCATTCTTTTTAACACAGGGATGCTCAAGAATTCATGTATTGATTCCCTTCCAAATGATGTAAGCATATTGTTTTACATAGGCCAGACCCACCCGGCCAGACTAGCAGACCAGTTAGCCTGTTCTTGGCCAACTACTCCCTTGCAAATGTGCTGACTTGGATCCCTCCATACTTGGAAGGACCTCAGTGAAACAACTCTCCACTGTGCTCAGTTGCTCTACTCACGTAAGGTTCCAGAGACCTTTTAGACCACTTATGTTAAGTGAAAGCTGCCACCTGCAATTCTGTTTTGTGCCAAGGTTCAGCAGTTGAGAATTCAGTATCCATACAAGCCCTCCAAGAGGCTTGTTCTGAATACTGGGGGTGACAACAGTTGTTCAACTACAGCAGCTGTGCTGCCAAAGCGGAGGGGCACGGCAGAAGAGCACAAAAGGTTCCATGTCTCCTGTGTGCCAAGGGTACGGACATTTTCTTCATTTGCAGACTCCCAAACTTTCCTGAAACCAGAATGGAAATGGGAAGTACATCTAGCTGGAAATGACTTCTAGCATCCTGGCTTCTCAAAACACTTCTCAGGAGGTTTTAATTTGGTGAATTATTTGGTAGTTTTCACTGCACTTCCCCTGACTAGCTTTTATTAGTCTTGGCAATGAACATGCATTTTTTCTTCTCCAGCACTGAATTCCCTAAGCTGTGTCGTGTCTTTTTGCGAAGCCATAAGACAAACTTCCTGCATATCCCTTGATCTCTCTCCTTATTCAAAATTAATAACAAAACCATAATTCCCCTCAGTAAGGTATGTATGAGTCCTAAGTGAGTTGTAGTGCCCCTGGGTAAAATCCTTGAGCCATTAAAGACAGTGAATGCTTTATTAACGACTTTTGACCAATCAGAATTTAATCTAATTTGCTTAAACTAGTCATTACTGTAAGTCCTGTCAAAATGCTACTTTTGTTGCAAGGCTCAGAAACTGTGCCTACCCCCACCTGTGAATTGCATCCACTACCATTTTGTAATTTATGGCTGAAGGTAGTTAAATCTTCAGTGCTCTGCTGATAAGATGAAATGTTGGTAGATATTTGCCATAGTTTTCTCTGTTGTCATATTCTTTCATATGTTGTCCAGAATGGCTGACTAAACCAACAAAAACTAGCATCATGAAACAGTATTTGTAGTCATGGAGGACCAGTTTGTTACAGGCAGCAGAAAAGACAGCAATAGGAAGCACAAGGTTTAGTATGCATGGAGAATATGTTAAGAGAAAGCAATAAAGCAGTTCAAAAGTGATAAGAAGTGATCAGATTAGCCCTGGAAAAGCAATGTCTACATGGGAAAGGTTGGAGTTTTTGTCCCAGCTAGTGCTGTAGCGTGTAAAAGGCAAACTAACACTGTGAGAACAAACTTTTCAGGATAAAAAAATGATCTGTGTTTGAGACGCTGAGTTTATTGTGGACACTTTCAGCCAAACAATCAACATTGCTAACTCCAAAAGTGTCCAAATTTTGTCATGCACACTCTTTTCTGTATGCTTGTGGGTGTGTATAAATATATATTTATCAAATGTGCATTTCCTTTAACTTGTAAGGAATGGATGGTAAAAGACAATCGGATTATTTTGGATTATGTTATAAATTCATTACGGATTCAGAAGCATAGCTATAGGCTTAAGCCTGGGTACATGAACGTGTTTTTTAGATTTATGAGCTAAAAACAAAAACATGCTACTGAAGGTTTCTTAAAAGCTATTTAAACATGGTAACTAAAACTTAAAGATTAAATTTGTTAGTATACCTAAGAAAAGATTAAAACCTGCATTGTAATGATCTGGGAATTATTAGCAATGTAGTTTTGCATCATGGTTCCAGAATTTTTTTCAACTGTTTTTTTCTATTATAAAAACCGAACAAAGCTATTTCATAAATATTAAATACACTCAGTTCCCTCCTTGACTTTACCTTATGATAATAAAACTGGAGTCAGGACTGATGTGTACATTTCAAGGAAAGTTATGATGTAAAGCAGAGAACACAGAACAAAGGTACTAAAAATCATTTGTGATTGAAACTGTAGATTGACATTCATGAAAATATCTCTCACCAAATAGCATATCACAATTGCCTCATAATACTGAGATGTGTGTTCATAAGCTTTCCAATGTATGCAGCCAACCTTGTCTACTTTATTTTGTAATCGCTGCACTGATTCTGCTTAGCAAAGTTGGTATGACTGAATAAAAAATGAAGAGGGAAATAATTTTACAAAACAATAACTTTCTGATAAGAGCATTTTAACATCTAAAAGTTGTTTTGCACAGCCAGAGCGATAAAAAATGTTTAAGATTTGTTGCCGATATATCAGTTTGTAACAGTTAATGCTTGCACATGAATGCATTAACAGAAACTAATGTAATAATGAATTGATGTTTTTATCCTTTGTGTTACAAATCTATGATTTTTAAGACAAAATATGAGGGTGGGAGTTAATGGATTGAGAGAGATGATTAAGCTTTAAGTCCACAGTTAAAAACCATATTGTTTAGGCATGGAAAAGGCAAGTGTAGTTTGCCTGTGTGATGGTGTTGGCAAACCAACAGTGAAAGCAAAAGGTATTTTTTGTTTGCCTTTCAGTGAGGTGACTCATGCCATATTAACAAAAAGGTATCTCAGTCTCTATCCTCTTCATCTTAAGGAGCTAAAATCTGGCAGCATACAATCATAAAAAGGCTGTGTTGTTGGTTTTGGATATTTTTTCCAGACATGATTCATATTAGTTTGGCATTGTTCCCTATACAAGTTTTTGACATCAAGAATCCCAGTGACATGAAAGATTGCGACAGGCATGAAGCATTGATGATTGATCTTGCTGACAGTTGGGGTTAACAGAGGGAATATTTTGCACTGGATTTTATTCAACATTGAGAATACTATTATTCAGTGTGCCTGTCCAAAGAAAAATACAATTTTAGACATTAAATTGATTAGTATATAATAGGAATAGCACCTCATTAATAAAAATTAGAAAGTAAAAGATTGCAAAGTATTAGAACAGTAGTGGATGCTTATTCTTCCAAGCATTACCTTTGTTTTCAGGTGAGTGATGACAGGACATATTAATATCTAATAACAAACACCTGTGGTACTAAATGGTTATTAAATAATTATGCTGATACTACAGAAGTAAAAGTGGAATCACAAGGGAAACATGTAACTGTTTTCCAAAGAGATACCACACTTAGATATTGACCTTTTCATCTTGCAGATGGTAAATACATTCCTGTACTATTGAGCAATATTTCAAACTGCTTTATCCTGCACCCCAATGACAGCAAAATGAGTCTTGTCCTTTATATATGCTCTTCAAGCCTGCTGTTGTGTGACTCAAAGCTGCCTATATAATAGTCTAGTACAGCAATGCTCTCTTCTGTCATGAAAATAATTTTTATTTTATTAAATAATCATTCACCCTTTTAAACTACATTATAAAGTATAAAAACATACTCTAAATAATTTTATTGCTATAATGTTAATTATTGCTGCTAAAGGATAATGTCAGTGATTAACTGTATTTCTCCCAAATACATTTTACGTTGATGAATATTTTTATTAAGATATGTCAAATTTATCTGAATTAAAAGCTGAGTAGAAGTAAATGATAGGATGCAAGGCAGTAATCTAATCTAATTGTTCTTATTGTACAATAAATGAAAAAGAGAGAAATCTTCATTGTTCAGTACTAATGGAAATGGTTATATGGAGCAGAGCTTACAAAGACCTACCCAGTATGGTTCAAAACATATCCCACTGGCTAGAATCACAGGTAGGATGCCTAACATTCTCATGGACTTTCAAATAAAATCATATATAACAAGAAATACTTTAGACTAAAGAAGAGACCCACTGAGCATACATAATGATGTTAAGTTCATAGTTTCATTTGATTATAGACCCAGGATGCAAACCCTCAGTCCTTGTTCATGCAAAATTTTGTGTTTACTATTTGCTTTAGATTTTTTTCATTTGCCAGATTAAGCCAACAGGATGATTCCAAAGGCATGGAATTAATTGTATGGTAAGATCATTGCTAGTGTTCTGACATATTACACTTGGTAAAGACTGGTGTAGTTATGAATAAAAAGCTGTTGTGTATGGCATACATTAACATTTTCAAAATCATCCTGTTTTCTAAAAAAAATTAATGGATTAAATATACGACAGTCAATGACAAATAAGGTATTCCATTTGATTTACTTTTTGTCATTCCTAAACTCAGAAGCTCCCACACTCAGGTTGCAATTAACTTCCTTGAAAATACTCATCGGTGTTTCAAGAAGTTTCATAGCATCTTGTCATAAATCAGCATCATGCATCTGAATTAAAATCTGAATGTAAATTAGAAACATTTTTTATATTAATGATCGTGAGGCTAAACACACGTTCAGAACTGATTAAACATTACTGTCTTACATTGACTGAGTTGCAAGAGAAATGCATCTTCAGACTAAGTTTATACAGGAACTTTTGTCTCCAGTATGGAAGCTTTGGAGCTCTGAAATGCATTGCTACTTCTGTAATTATATTAACAAAAGTTCTATCATCAATTTGCTAATGCTGTGAAGTTCTACTGGTAGCATAATTTCAGTTGAAGTTGGTATCTAGAAATTAATTTAAAGTGGTTTAAAAAGTGGTCACAAGGTAGCTGTGACAAAGCAGCTTGCAGCTTTTAACCTCAAACATAAATTGTATTTTAAAAATACAACATTTCTTTTGACATGGCTGGTGATGGTAGTGTGGGCTTTTCCTTGGATGATTAGTTTTGTAAAGTGTGTAATTTAAATGTGGAATTTGTCCTCCTTGTATATTACAACTAAAATGCAGAAAGCAGCCCTCTCCCAGAGTTAAGTTAAGACTACTAGCTTTTAGCTTAGGAATTTAATCTGAATTATCCAATTCTTTTGAATACTGTCAAGTGGTTTCTGGATAGATCATAGAAACCTCAGTAAAATGAGCTTTTGCATACTGGCAGTGAACAATAAGGCTTTAAATGGAAACAAATTCCCAATAGTTACTGACTGCAGTCCCTTCCCTCTGTCGTAGCGCTGTAGTGTCTTGCAGACTAAGTACATCCTGCAATTAAGCTAGCTATTTTATTCTCCCTCATTCTTCACCATTTCAGAGCACTCCATCAGAAGCACTTCTTCTGTCACTGTACTGAAACTACCTTTTTCTTGGCTGAGGACTTATTAGTGTTCTCCATCTTTTCCTCATAAAACATGGAACCCTGTCTATACAGCTCAGCTGTTCTGCCTGTACTTTGTCCTTCCAAGTAAGGAGGTGAGCAGCCAATTAAAGTTTAGGAAGAACATAGTCCAATTCCTCTGGGCTAGACCTGTGCATGTAGCCAGGCCTAAAAAAAGCATTTTACCATAACCAAACAACTTAGATACCAATGAGGTCAAACACACAGTTATTTGCTCAGTCCTTCAGATTTTGCACTTCTCTGTCCGCACAAGGTTCTTGGTAGAGTCAAGGTCTCTGCCACCAGAAGCTTATTGTTACAGTAATACCTGCACATTTTCAAGGACTACCTCCTCAATGCTCTGTAATTCATTGTCCAACAGTTACTGTGTAAGTAAATTAATTATCATGTTTTATATACTTCAAGAGCTTTGCATTTCAAAGAATAGTACTTCTCTTTGCTAAAGTCGCCTAATATGGCTGTATGCTTATTTCCCACAAGCAACAGTAGGAATTACATTCAGGCAATGCAATAACAGTGAATCATCTGATATAATCATGTTTATGTATGTTAAACATAAAAATAATTAGTTTGACAAAGACCACTGCATTCAACAACAAAAAGCATATTCACTAGGGATGAAAGAAAAATTCTTGCAAATTCTAACTGCATTTTCACAGTGTCAAAACTAGTGACAGTTTCACTGGAAAACAGAGGCTGAGCTTCTATTTACAGAAATGGGGGAAAGCATGGGAATATGCAATATAGAACACTTATTCTAATATGCAAGAACTTCTTAAATGCCTACTGTAGCAACACATACACAAAGAAATAACAAAAGTTAACTTATCATAAGGCACCAGTTACAGAAATGTCTTAGCTTTGTTTTTAGCATTAGCATTTGTAGTCAGTAAGTATCCAGGACAACTGACAATCAAATACAGCAGCAAACACATTATTCTCTTGCATATAATTAAGAAGAGAAAAAGTCATTTTAATCACGTGCTGCAAATCCTTGGCCAGTATTAAAACTGATCATTTGATACAGTGCAGCACTTCCTTGAGTGGTGTGTTTGCAATTCATTTCTCTTTTTTTAATGTAAAATTTAAAATGAAGAAACAATCCATACAAGGCAAACTAACTAAAAGCTAGCATTTTTCACCTGAAAACCTCCTTAATCTGGAACTGGCTTCCCTTTAGTATTACCTTTATCTTGGGAGTCTGCATAAATGCCTTAAATATACTAGTGCAAGGCTTGTTATTAATGAGAAGAGAGTAACAGCTTTTACTGATCATTAGGAAAAGTGACTGTGTATTGCACTAACTTAAGTATTTGTTTCACTCTGCTATCATAGATTATTAATTAGAAATAATAGCAGTAATCACTTTTCAGAAATGAGGATGTAGCTACAAAGCCTCCTAACTCCCATTGCACCAGTATTATAATCCAAACAAGTTAAATAAATTGCTTCTATCACAATAAGTAGAAAGAAGAAAAAAAAAAAAAAAAGAAAACAGAAAATACTGAACGCTATTGCTTTCCTAAGATTTATGAAAGTCGGAGATGAACAAAACTCAAATTCTGCAGGAAGGTTTGGTTTTGATTCGATGTTTTTAATATAACTTTTAAATGTCCTGGGTTTCTCTTCTTCATTTCATTTTATTTAACATTTTGTGTTAGAAAACTTAAATGCTGTGATTCTTGGTAGATACCTGCTACCTGTTTACAAAGCACCACTACATTCTAATGTCTCTGAATGAAGGGAAGTAATAGAAAAGTAATACTAAATAAAGCACAGTACTAGAAGAAAATTATGACAACCAGCAACAACTAAGGACAAAATAGCTTTTACTAAAAAGCATCTAGGTTGTCTGGGTTCACATGGGCAAATTAAAAAAAAAATCTGTTTTTCCAGAACCTCTGATACATCTATTATTTTCTGAGTATCAGAAAAGAAGGGACAAGAAACTGAGTAAACTGCAGGACACTGAAAAGGGATCTCGACTTCTGGCCTTCCATTAGTGTTAGTTTCGGCAAATAGCTGTGCTAGCTGCAGGCAACTCAGGAAATCTTTGTCCTCTGGTAACAAACAGTCCAGAAACAAAAACACACTCATCTTCAGTGTCAGAGATCATGCGAAATTTGTCCTTTTGACAGAGCTTCCCTTCATAAACACTTTCAGAATGGGTTGGCAGCATCAGCAAAATGTTTTCAGCAGGGCAGGAAGGGAAAATGAACATGCAAATTAGGACATTTTTAATAATGTTTGGCCTTCAATAGTTTGTCTTCAGTATTCTAAAAGACACAATATGGAAGGGGTACAAATGCCTAAGAAATTCCTTCTGCCCTCTTCATATCTATGGACCAATGTGAAAAGTACATCAGTCACAATTTCTTAAATCTCATTTTGAGATGGCTAGTAGATAGAAAGTGGTAACTTAGAACCTTATAAAATACCTATCAAACTGTCTGATGCTATAATCTTGTACCATTTCATTTTCTCTGCGTAAGTAAATACTTGGAATAGAATTTCCACAAAAGCTGTAATTCATTCTGATTTATTTCCTTGTAAAAATACCCAAAAAAGCCTGTCACTTTTCCAGCACTAGTAGTAGGTAATACTGCACTGCCAAGTATCTGCAAGTAATATCCACTCTTGTAGTGTTTCAGAGCTCCACTATAAAGTTTCAAATTGCTAAGATACTGGACTTGGAAAATATGTCTTAGTAATCTTTCTTTATAAAGCTTTTTTTCTGCACCATAAATGCACATGCTCTCAACAGACTTTAATCATTTGTGATGTTCAGACTAAATCTAGTAGGTCATTTAGTCAGGTTTTAGATGAGTTTATGAGGGAATATAATGGCAACAAATACAGAATAATGATCTACTCACTATGAAGTAAACATATGTAATATAGGTTATAGGATGCCTTGAGTAATTGCACCACTTGAAGGTCTGCATTGAACAATCCAGAATTGATTGACTTAATCCATAATGATGATTAGAGAATGAACTAGCTACCATTGTAGCTGCTTGCTTGTGAAGTTTCCATCTGTAGCAGGAATGCCTGAGCTGCATGTGAAGCAGTCTTGGGACTGCCCTTATTCATTACCCAATGGATTAAGATAGCTCCAAAGTAGCAGTAGTGCTTCTATGTTGTACATTGCAGTGATGCAAGAGCTGTTTCACACGTAATTCTTCCATCTGTGCCAGAGGGCCAAATTCTGAGACAGAGGTGGTACAGGTGTTTGGGGTCATCATAAGCCAAGACCCTAAGATATTATCAAATGTATTTTTTTTCTTCCTTGTTGCAGTAACTGTGTGGCTCTGAGTTGCGTTTATATGCAAGAGTTTGTAGAAGCAAGGCTTAAATCTGAATTCAAATCCAAGAAACAATGAGTTTTAAAAACCTGCTGTGTTATGTCATATATTGCAGTATACAAAGAGTTTTAAGCAAAATATCTCATTGTGATGATTACAAAAATCTCAATACAATCAATGCACTAAGAATCTCTTTACTTTCTGGCTCCTTCATTAACTGGGATTCTGAATAAACATTTCACATATGAGATTGTACCCTAACTTCCTTACAATCTGGCATCTTTCTTCTTGAAAACATGGTCACAGGAGGGATCAGAGATCAGCAAAGAACTAATACACAGAGAAAAGAGAGATACAGTGCATATTGCCATCCTTTCTAAGCCTTCAGAAGTTCACCACCTCAGCTCCAGGGGGCTAGAGCACTTTTAATTGAGAGAGAAGCATAAATTCCCCTCCAGAGGTGGTGTGTTTTTATACAGTTAGGGATGTAATGCTGCAGTATGTATGTACTTCCCCCTCTGCAGTATAGAACTGCATAGGCCCAGGTGGAAGTACTTTGCTGTAGAGCAGTGCAGACAGATTAGGTGTCACACTTCACTATATGTGGTATCTTTATTAGAGGTCACGGCTTTAATTCTCTCCTAGTACTCTGTAACAATGCGCATAAGAAATCACAGTCAGCCTCTACCACAAACAAGTAGCAGGAGTGCATGCAGCATATGAATCTGCTCTTTCTCCCATTGTTTTTACACCCTTCCCCCAAAAGAAAGCAGTAAAATCTTACAATAACTGTGCCGTGCAATCCAAATAAAACTTGTTCTTTGTCCAAATATAAGCAAATTTTCTGCTTTCTATAGTTACAGAAAGATAAGACCAGTGCATATACTTTAAATGTCTCAAAATGCAAATACCAATGCAGTAAAAGTATATTTGCAGTAAAATGCACATCAATGTTGATCTACAGCACAGAATAAAGCCATCCACTGCCTAACAATCTAAACCTTCCTGAATTATCCCCTTTTCTCTTATAAATACATTGAACTTAAATTTGTAAATATATTATCTATGATTTGTATGCATGTATATATATCTATATATGTGTATAGATATATAAGATACAGATAAATATAAAGTACATAAATATATATCCAAATTAAAATGCAGTGGAACTGTTCATTATAAAAGGAAAATGTATCTGAGCATGAGAAAGAGCTGTACTCTGGTCTAATACAAGACTGAGAAATAAGTTTCCTAGGACTTCAGAATCACCTGAAATGTGACTGTATTTCCTCTGAAGCTCCAAGGTGCACTTTTTCCTCTCCTTCAATAACATAAACATGTAATAGCAGATATAGAACAAAAATATTATTTAAAACTTCAAATAATAATATCCCTTTCCCTTTTCCCTTAGAGAGAAAAAAAATTAGAAAGTGAAAACCATACACAACCTGATGCTCTCCAGGAAAGTGTTTAACTGTTTTACTAGTGGAGATGATATAACAGCCTAATGAGACCATTTCTTACTAGATGTTATAGCCCTGTGTAACACCTTGCCAAATCTTGATGTAAGTTTAACTATTTGTATTTTAGTATAGCAAAACATAGAATAAAGCATAGCTTGATGTGCTGTGCAAAAACACCAGGTAGGAGACAAAGATACAAACCTAATATTAGTCAACCAAGACAACTAATTAAAAATAAATACAATAAGTAATTTTTCTATTCAAAATGGCTTTCTCTTAGTGTTACCCTATTTGCACTAGGAAATCCTAAATGTTTCTAATTCTGAAATAAAGAATATTTCTAATTTGCAAGAACCCATGTACTATCAACCGTCATTTGACATCCAGCAATACTTGTTTCATAATGTTAATTTTAGTGCCAGCATTCAAGATACTGATAAAGTTATAATGTTACTTACGTAAATTATTTGGAGGAGGTCTCGTCTCCATGTTTTCATAATGTTGCACATGCACTACAATGTTTAGATCTCTTTCCATATGATCTGTTGTACAAGGACCTTGAGGTCGCATAACATCAGCAAGAGCCCTGAAAACCAAACAAACCAGAATGAACCTGCAAAATCTGTGAGGCATTACCAATACATTCCAATTTTTGTTTGTTTGTTTGTTTGAGATGCTGTCCGTTGTAACGTCTGCTGGAGAGACCAGCTCCATTCACAGCAAAATCAGGGAATCAGATGCATTGTGAGACTTCGCACCTAAGGCTCTTTTTAGGTTGCCTTAGACAGCATGCTAGCAGTAATACACAGAAACACATTAAGCTCTTTAGTTGTCTTGGCTTTGTAGGAACATAATCTAAGCTTGTTGAGACTTGCAGATTTCTGCTATAGCATGTGCTTAGTAATGTTTCCATCTTGGTTAAGCTCAGCACCTCAGCACCTAGCCCCTGTCTATAGCTTTCACAAACCCGTTAACTTCACACCTAGATTACCAGCAGGGCTTGTCAAAGTAAATTCTCACACATGCCTTTGCACAGAGCATAACACAACACAGTGGTCTTGGCCATTTTCATTCAAAAATGTCACCAAAGTTGAAAGGTCGTATGATTTTCAGGTAGAAACCCAGTAGGCATAGCTCTCTTCATGGTCAGGGCTTTAAGCTTTTCCCATCCAGAAGAGGAGATCAAATATGCCTTTTCTAAGTTCTCTGAGTGTCCTAGTCATTAAGATGGAGCAAAGTTTGTACTGCGGCTTTGAAGCCAGTTCAGAAACAGGATTAAAGTTTTATGCTAGCAAAGAGGGAGCAAGCAAAAGGATTCCTAACAATTAGGCCAGGCCCAACCTGATGTTGGTTGTGGACCTTTCCTGCATTGCTGCAGGCAGTAACTATATCTGAAAGAGACAGAGTCATCCTAGTTTGGTGTATTTTCTAAGAACTAGTTTCACTGTCGAGTGTACTGCTGAGTGCCAGGCATACAGATAAGCACACACACCTGTATTAGCCCTGCAGATCCAGAGTTAGTGACTGAGTTTTAAGCTCTGAAACTCTCAGCATGGCAACAACTAACTTTCTCTGCGATTCTGAGCGATGGAGTTTTACCATTGACTTCTGTAGGAGCAGGATTAGCCCTTAGGTATATGCCATATCTCTACCTGCTGAACTACTGTGCCATACAAAACAATTGGCCCACCTGCAGAAGCTGTTGCCTTAGGCAAAGGAAAGCTATGCTGTGTGTTACCAGTGTCTTCAGAGTTCAGTGCAAATCTTTTCTATTCAGGTCAATGCATCACTGGCTATTATTTGCCTCCTTTCTGTTTTACTAGTTTTAGTTTTTAGACCCCTTGAGTGATTTTTTTTTAAAGGGAATGGATGCATCTTCTGGGCACTTTGCCCAGTTTAGTTTAATTTTCTGCAAAATTACATGTAGTGTCCCAGATACTGCATCAAGGAAGACTAGTTTATAAACTAATAAATAAAAAAAAAAAGCACATTCACTGGTGAAAGCCATAGCAAGTGCAGTCTAGCTCCTCCACTGTATTCCTGTGCCATGATTACTTCTTGATCAAGAAGCACTGTACTTTTAAATATTTAAAAATAGTTTAAGTTACAGACAGAGAGGAATCCACAACTGGATCTTGCTTTCAGATTGCAGGAACATTGCTTTGGTACACAGCTGAATGATACTGATGTTTCACTGTGTTTATGGCTAGGCATTATGTTATTAAAATATTAGTTACAGTTGTGATCAACGTGTTACAGAATATTCTGTTGATACTGTAAAAGGTCAGAAGACAGTAACCAAATGATTAATGGTATCAGAGCAATGCTCCCATTTGAAGCAATGCTTATATAGCAGAAATAGCAGAGCTGGCCTACATAGCAGAATAGTAAGAATTCAATAGATGAGACCTCACAAAGGTATGTAGAAAATGATGCAAAAGGAAAGCATTATATTGCAAAACACAGCTGAAAAAAAGTGGGGACCAAAACCATTAATACTTAGTCAATTTACACAAATATGTCTCTATACAAAGAAAATTATTGACATCAATATTAATTCTAATTCCAGAAGCAGCTGGACACATTTCTGGGAAGGGAAGAAAAGCAAATCAAAGTTCCTGACTACAACGTGGGAGTTGAAAGTGTGAGATCTTGTAATACACAGATTAGCATTTCCCAACTTTGTGAGAGCGGGTTTTCAAAAATGCTTTCCTCATTGCCCTTAATCTGAAGGTAAATATTGTTCACTGTAGACTTTAAATAACACCGCGTACAGTAGCAGATTAACTACTGCCTGTCTGTGAAATTGTCAAGTTTTCTACCATTTTAGGGTGGCTTTTTTTCCAAGGGGTTTTAAGGAATTAACTGTCCGATTCCCGCTATATTAAGAAAAAAGGAACTATTCACCATCAAGTTCTATTTTTAACAGCACAGCAGCTATCTTTATACTTTGTTAGTCAAAGTTGTATAATCTTCTCAGGGCAGAGTAGTTCATATAACAAAGAGCTTGTCCTTATCTTCCACTGATGTCAGGGAGAGTTAAAAATGTGTAGCAGCTTGTATATCACTTAAGTACAAAGGAAATACTGTACCCGCACTTTGTTCTTTTAGGGATTTACCCATATAATGAAATGGATAAAGGGAGGTTTGTGCCCTAGTATGCGACAAAATCCTTGAACAGACGTTTGTTTCAAAAAATTCCACATAGGCCAACAGACTCCTATAATACCTTCATGCATTTGTCTCACCTGAATATCATCATATAGATTTTGTTCATTATCTGAAGGAATTGTTAGTGGGTCCTATTGAAAAATTATATATACCTAGAGGGTCTTTATCTACACCTTTGCTATACTGAATAATTTTGTAAGGAAATGCAAAATACAAGATAACCTTCTAATCAGGTGGTGATATCATTAGGTCCTGTGTATTGATATTGATTGCAGCATTACAAAAGTGGAGAAATGTTACCTACGTAGGAGCTCATGGCCCAGAACTATCAAGTATTACAAAACTTCAGCATTTTTCTTGCCATAGGATTTTTCTCTTTGGATATGTAATGCTACTTTGGGTGTTATAAAGCACGTGGAGCCAGGCATTTCTCTTATGGGTACAAGCTTGAAGAAGCTGAAACACAGGTTATTCCATGAAAGGTCACTTGTCATGTTTTGCCTCCAAAACTGGGTCAAAACCCGTAAGGGAAATAATTTCACACTTAGGATTCAGGATTTTGGCAAGTCAGACTATTTTTGGCCCCAGGTACGTGCCTTTTGAATGATCAACAGAAGACTTCACTCATGAGCTCAGCACGGAAGAAGAGCTCAGATGGTTCACAATATTTGGAAGGCTGTTAACAGTGTCAGAAGCACTGCTTCAGAAAAACAGGAGCTATAGCATCTGAGCATGACTGTAAATATTGTCCTTTCAGTTCTTGGTTTGTTTGCACATTCTCCACAAGGATTAGGGAAGAAGACAAAGGTGTGGTATTGTTTACCGAAAAATATCCCCCTTAAGAGAAGTAAAGCTTTTCCCTTTTCTACTCATTTTCAACCGAGGATTCTCCACTTTAACTGATGGAGCCTGGAAGTCTCATTGATGTAGTCTTTATCAGCAAGAACATGGTGCCCTCATATGCCTAACGGAGCTTCTAGGTCTGCTTCAGGAGACAGATCAATTCTGTCTCCTTTTAGGCACAATACTGCCACATTCATTTGCTTTGCCATATCTGAAAACATACACCATCTTAATCCCTTACTCTCCTAGAAAGCAGGAGGGTGAAGTAAGAGTTACTCTGTTTGGTACTACCATTACTGCTTAGTTCTTGGACACTATAGCTGAAGAGAATATTTATCTCCTTTCAATGTCAAATAACAAATTTAAAAACCAGGAAAATTATATGAACAAAACACTATCATATGATGTCTATAGCGAAATATGCCATGTACAGTTAGTACTGTACTCTCCTCTCCATTTCATCTCCAGATTTACAGTTCCATGCCAACAGTAAGAGTGTTTTATACTGAAAAACACTCATCTAACAAGAAAGAAAATGTGAACAGTGCCACACTTGGCCTTTTTTCTCAAAACAAAAGGAAGTAACAAGCTCTCTAAAAAAGGACACTTTGACTCCTTTTTCCTAAAAGGACTTGCCCAATAAGTACTTTTTTCCTATGGATTGTTTTCACCAAATAAGTTTCCACAATGCTTTTTCATTGTCAAATATTTCAGGAAAATTCAGTGAAATTAATGGAGTTGTCTCGGTTTGTTTTGTTACAACAGTAAACAAAAAATAATGAAAGGCAAGTGTATAGAAACTACACTCACCAAGCCTGTGAAGTTTCCTTTATTAACATTGTACCACTCTTACACACACCAGTGTCTTACTTCAACAGCAGATCCACTGACTGCAAGATGAAATAATGCAAGGAATTAATAAGTGCGGCACAGTTTTGCTTCCTATTTATAAGTCAGTGTTCTCATTCCCATGTGTCAGGTCTCTGTTCATATTTAAAAAAATATTAGTAAATCAAAAATGGGAATATACAATTTACACCAGTAAATTCTGTTCACTTTCTAAAAAATAAATAAGCTCTCATAAAAAAATACCAGTTTATATTATGCATTGTCTTTTTTGATAAGCAGTACCATCCCTTGCATAGGTGAATTTTTTCATAGGAATGAAGAGGATTCAAGTGTTTCATGTAGCCATTGGCTAGGAAGGGGTGAGAAGACAATCTTAACTAAGGAAATAGATGACAAATCAGCCTCTGTGTGTTTCTTGCTGCCAGCAAAAATGGAGTAACACTTGGTACTTTTAGTTTGGCCTACCTAACACTCCCAATACATTATACTTTTGCTTATTAATAAGGTTTAGTACAGGAAAAAAACATAGGAGGTGTTCTTTTTGGGGTTGTTTTTTTGATATTGTAGCGATGACTGTTATAAAATAAGGTGAATAGGAATATGAGCTACATATTTTAATTGTTGATACTATTAACTGTTTAAACAGAAATTATTTATTTCTTAAGCATTGAAGCCTTTTTTTACACAGTTGTGTAAAATGAGCTAGGATGTAACATTTTAGTTAAACACACATTTGAGGACAGAGAGGTTACTTCGATTCTTCACTCAATGAACAGATTTTCAGTTTGCCGAAGGGATTTACAAATCTAATTCCTTTTCAAATTAAGGGTAAGCCCACCCCACAGCTGTAAGAGAGTGTGAGAACTTTTTTTTTAAAAAAAAAAAAAGCTATAGCGCTGCTTTTTCAGAACATGACTAGCTATTATGTGTACTGAGTGGGTGACTGTTTTTCCATGTGATCATGACTTTCCAAGTTTCTATATAATCCTGACTTGAACGTTATCATGGCAAGAAAAGTACAAGATCTCAGACACTGTTAAGTAATCAGAGTAACAGACGACCTTTTTTAAAAACCACTTCAGAAACCTAATCTTTATGCATACATGACTGAAGGATTTCAGAATGATTTTCCAATCCCCTATAACTCTATTTCCATAAACTAAGACAGAATATCGTTTCAGAATACTTCACACCTGTCCTTTAGATAACAAATATTTCTACGAGTAGAAATAGGACTTATTTAATCTATATATAAGCAGGGATGGCTACAACTTCACTCTCTTGTGGGTTTTGTAACTGTTACGAGCCCTGCCTTTTTGCCTGCATGAAGAGACTACAGAAGGAGGCTAATGCAAGGAAGAGCTTTTTCCAAACAAGCTCTGTATTTTAAGAGTGAGATTTTAAAAGGAAATTGGGACCCATATATTCTTTTTCTCAGTTTAGTGAGAAAATGTGAAAATATTCCACATGTCTAAAGGATTATTATACCTTGCTCAACAAAAACCATCTTTGCAGAAGTATCACTGACACATAATGTTGACTAAAATTTCTGCAATGTGCTTTGTTCCTTGGTAGTGAAATCGTATCCATATCAGCCAGTTTATAAATAGCAAATAATTGCTAGTGAACTGGTGATGCATTTGCAGGCGTATTTTTGTGGCTTCCTCTGTTCATTTCAGGATAAGCACTTAATCAAAAAGTCATGCAGAAACTTCAGTAAAAAATAAGGCTTCAGGTGTTGAGTTGATCTCTTGGACTGTCTTTCAAAGGATGGCTCTTCATCTCAGCTTCAAAGATTGTGAACTACACCATTACCAGTCAGGGCAAGAGGAAGCTTTCTGCCACACTGCACGTCCAGTAGAAGGTATCCCTTTAATTGCATTTCATCACTAAAGTTGCCCAATATGCTGGAATCTATTTAGACTCTTTAATGGAGCTGTTTGCCTTTTTTAATGCCTTTCCCCCATCTGCTTTACTTTCATGTGCCTGGGATTAGCATAAAGAATCAGACAGACTGCAAACTTGACAAATGTGTTATGCCTTGATTTTGAACTGCTGTGACAGTCTGGGTTTGGAATGTGTGGTTAAAGCCATTGGGCTCTGTCCTGAGTTGCCAACCTGCCTATCCACCACTAGGCAGCCATATCTGGAGTAGATGGCACACAGCATGCCTAACTCTAGGTGGGGGATATTCTTTTTGATATAACTCAGCCATTACACTGTGGATACAGTGTATAACACACACATATACAGATGAGACAAGGCTTTCATATTCCATTTTTTACCTCTCAACAGTAACTGAAAAAACGTTAACGAATTCTACAATAGCTCTTCCTTCTTGTGTCTCCCTCTTCCCTTCCACCCTGGCTCATTTTCACAGCTTAGAAATTTCACAAATAGCTCACACACTTGCAAGGGTTGGGGGAGTAGGGAAGGTCCTGCCAAAACCGTTTTGCAGCTGGAGAGGAAGGGTGAGATGACATTTGTTTACATCCTTCTGTTGAGAAGTAAAAACATTTTCCAAGCTTTGAGACAGTTGGAAGAGGGAACTTATCAGGCTTTCTATAATTCAGTGCTGCTGGTTTCAGGATTTTTTTGTTTTCCTATTCATGCACAGTATATCAGGGAACACTTGCTGGGTCTTGTTGGGGAGAGGGTCAGACACTGCAGATAAAAATGGACTACTGTCTGTGTGGACTCCACAGTTATTTGTAGTTTTCCTCAATATGCATGTACTTTGATAACCAGAGCTTGGGGAACCACAGGAGCTCTGCTCACCAAAGTTGGTCTCCCTCAGTCGCCTTGCAAGGGAACGCAGCAAACTCCTGCCAGGAGTTGTCTGTTAACAGGAACACATGGGCTCCTCTCTCCTCTTTAGGAGTAGCAAGGGGAGGTAGAGGGGAAGGGGACCCCGCTGCCTGGCACTCAGCCTTACCTGGACATGTGCTCCCGCTGGGGTCTGTGTGCCTTCTCCAGCCCTAGTTTGGTGAAGATGCCCACCAGCACCATGACTGCCACAACCCCACAGATAATGTAGACAATGAGGTTGGTTTTATCCCTGGTAGGGTCATGCAGAGGGTCGTCTATGCGGGAAGGAGGCTTCCCAGTGTTCATCCACAACGGTGTCTCATAGTTTGTGCAGGTGCTTTGATCCAGCCTTGTCTTCTTGAACTTGCAGCAAAACCTGAAGCCACAAGTGCCGCAGCAGAAGATGAACTCCCCGGAGCTGCAGTTAAAGGGGGGGTCCCACTGCCCCATCACGTCAAAGTAGCCCCTGCAGAAGTCCGGGGTGGGAGGTGGCTCAGAGGGGTCTAGCTGTTCCCCAAGGCTGGAGTGGTTTCCTCCCGAGAGTACCACGAAGCTCCCCAGCTGCTGGCCAGCTTTCTCCTGAGCCCGACACACCAGCGTGAGAAGGTCCGCCACCAAGTAGCCGAAGAGCAGCCGAATAAAGCCTTCCATGCTGCCTCCCAGCCCCGGCTCAGCGATGCTGCCGCCGCCGCTCGAGCTGCTGGATGCTGCGCTGCGCCAGGAGCTGAACATAAAGGGGCTCCGTCAGGGGCCGTGCGTCCGCGCAGCCCGCGCTCGCCTTCAGCACCACGGACAGCCCCGGGCGGGCCGGGCCGGGCCGGGGCCGCCGCCCCCGGGCAGTGGCCGCTGCCCGTCGCCGCTCCGCTCCGGAGGAGCGAGCGCGGCACTTGTGGAGCGCGCGGGAGAGGGAGGAGGAGGAGGAGGAGGAGGAGGAGGAGTACCGAGGGGTGGAGGTGGCGGCGGGAGTGCGGGGCACCGCGCGGCGCGGCGGGCTGGGGAGAAAGGGCTCGGCGAGAGGGGCGTGGAGGGGGCCACGAGGCGGGAGGGCTGAGGCGAGCGCGCTGCAGGGGCGGGCAGGAGGAGAGGGCGAGCGAGCAGCCTCCCCGCGCTGCCTGGTGCCAGCGTGCAGCGCCGGGGGCACCCACCTTCCGCTCCCCCGCCGAACCCGGCGCGGTGTCTCGCACAACTCCCTCAGCCAGCCACGGCGCTCGCCGAGCCCCGCCCGGAGCCGGGCGAGCCCGCGGGAGGCGACGGCTGCCAGGGCAGAGCGCGGCCGGCTGGACGGACCCGCCGCGGCATCCAGCCGGCGGACAAGCGCTGCCGCGAGGGGGAAATCCGCCTTGGCGGGCAGCGTGCGGGTGGCAGCGAGGGCGAGGCGGCCCGGCGAGCTCAGCCCGTCCTCCGCGGGAGGCTGCGCACCGGCCTGCCACCCCTCCGGCCCCCAGCCCCCCTCTCCGAAGCCCCCCCCCCCGCCCTCCCCGTAGCAGCCCCTCTGAGGGGCTGGCGGCCTCCCCCTCCCGAGCAGCCCCTCTGTGGGGCTCTCCCCCACCCCTCTCAGCCCCGCCGCGGAAGCCGGCTCCCACCTCGCCCCCCTCAGCCCCGCCGCGGGGCAGGCCCCGCTCCCCGCCATCCCTTACATAAGAGACTTCCCGCCCAGGCGGGCGCTCCCCACAGGTGCCTCTCCAAAAGCAAGGGAGCGCCTCCTCGTCCCCTCCGCTCCGCGCGCGCCGCGCTGAGGGGGATAACGGGCAGCGCGCGCCGGCCGGGCGCCCGGCTAGGGCGGGGGAGGCTGAGCGGGGGCGCCAGGCGGCCCCGACCCCGCACCGCCCCCGCGGCCTGAGGCTGGCGCCCCGGGGAGGGCGGGAAAGCGGGGCGCCGCTGCCCCGGCGAGTAGGGCGCTCCGTCTCCTGTCGGCCGCTCCCCTCAGAGGCCAGCCCTGCCCGCTGATCCGCTTACCTGTGAGGCCAGGGCGGGAGGGGCCTCCATGGGGCCGCACCTCCACTAAACCATGGGCGGGAGCGGGCGCTGCCCTCGCCCCGCGCGCTGCGCACAGGTACCGCGCTACTTGCGCGGCACGCTTCGGAGCGGGGCTGCCTTTATGTCTGCCAAACACGAGCTGCCCCAGCACATCATTTATTTAAAAATCTTGTTATAATGTCAGTCAGGCTGGTTCCAGAGGACACTGTGAGGCTGCGGGTTGTTTGAGAGACACAGAATTCAAATAACTTCCCCCAAACAACGAACTGACTCTGGGAAAGACTTTTTAGCGATTCACTCCCCATCCCTGCCGTTTAACCCACTCGTCTCCGTCTTTTGGCTTGGCAGTAACCTGCACAAGTAGCGATAATACTATCCTGAATACTATGCTGCCACCAAATGTAGGAAAAAAAGCCCATTATGGCATGATTTAGCAGTGCGGGCTTGTGCTTCAAGCAGCTTCCCTCAGCCTCGGGGTCATGGGTGCGATGGCCTCACTGCGGCCTTGCAGGCAGCTGCTGCCCCGGGGAGGGCACGGAGGCGTGAGGTGAGGGGCTGGGCTCAGCAATGGCACCAACCGCTCCTCTCCCACCTGCCTCGGTGAAGGGATTATGGTGCTGCCGCACTTGAGGAACTTCGGCCAACTCCCTGTGGAGCTGTTAAGCGTAAATAAACAGAAAGGTGAGGCAGAGGACAAAGCAGACGTTCGGAATCGGAGAGGGTTGTCGTTAGCTAATTGTGATCCTTCGCCTTCTCTTAAAAATAGACTCTAAGTACAGCGATGATTCCACCAAATTGTTTGACACGAAGCCTTGCATCTTTGTCCAAGAGGTAGGTTAGAAAGCCCCTTTATTTCTCAGCAGAGAAAAACAATCAGTCCTGGCCAAAACCAGCCTTTTTGGGTTTTAATATTTAATTCTTAAAACCTCCACCTCATCAACATCCCCTTTCAAGTCTCCTCTGAAATCATATCATTCCTCCCTTGTGTATACTTCCCTCTGCTATTATTTATTATTTAACACTTTGTGATGCAGTTTGTGCTGAAAATACTGCACAGAATGAATCTGTTCCATGCTTATCGCATCTAGAGACATTTAAGGTCCAGTCCTGTCAGGCACTTCAGATTATGCAAGTTTCCCTGTTGATCTGACTGCTAAAAAGCTGCTTAACTATTTTGCATGATTAGTGCCATACATGTGCAGAAATAATAACATCAAAAATGATTTATATTATGGGCTATTAATCCTGAATAACTATAGAAGAAGTTTCTTGTTTCACCAAGTTCCTGGGGTTTTCCTTAAGCATTCCCATATAGCAAAAAAGCCCAAAGGATTTAGGCAGGAATCTAACATTTGCAGGATTCAGGTTCATGCGATCAGAATCTGACCCTAAAGGGGTATGTGCTTGGGGAAAACAGAAGGGTCATTAGAGCTCCTTGAAGAAAAATTTTTCCTATGGCACCACAATACTTTGGATCAGACCCATAGAACTCAGAACCCATAAATCATGTTACCCTAATTAATCATAAGTTACTCTAGTTGTTACGCTCTCTGCACCTGTTATTCATATTAGCAGTGAAGTTATTTTAGCTGTACCATGTCTTAGAGTTCTAACAATGAACTAGACTTGTTTTAGGCTAGGGCACAAGCCCGTTTTACTAGGCCTGCGGCAATGTATTTTAATAGTTTCATAGCATGTAGCTGTAAGAACACCTGCATGATCAAAATGTAAAGCCATTAAGTGCAATAATGGAAACAAGAAAACTAGTTGAGAGAAATGGGTATTACATATAGTACTGAGGCACATCTTGGGTCATTATGTGATTTTCTAAAGCTTTTCTCAATGAAGTCAGTCAATAAACCTCTAATTTATTTCAGGTGTCTTTACCAAGTTGATGACAGATTTCCCAGTTTAGCACCATAGCCTTCCACTCTCAAGACTTCTCTTTTTGACATTGCTTTAAGGTAAGTAATAATTACCTACTTTTCTACATTTTTATCCCATAAGGAGTGCATTTTGCTTCTGAAACAATTGAGAAGATTAATGTTTCAACTAGAACCTACAGAGTTTTCTTTACTCAAGTGCATATCCATTTAGTTAAGTGAAATACTTAATTTTAGGCACAGACCTTACACAAAATTAAGCATTCCTATTATATTTTCTTCTAACTTCTTTCACTTGTTTTCACTGAGATTTTCATATGTGGATCAATGGCAATGCTTGTTGTTCTAGTTTAAGCTAGAAAATAGGCTTTTTTTTTTTCTCTGTGGTAAATCCTATAGCAATGTATAGCCATGTCTCAGTGGAAGTTATATACACACTCATACTCTACATTTGTATGTGTGCGTTATACATGTTCAATTCTGTGCTTAATTGTATATACTCTTCGAACTGATTCTTGCACATTCTTTTATGTAAATAAAAGAGTTTGGAAAAGAATAGAATTAGGGGAGAAAGTTAATGAGTTAACCTGAATGTTGAAGTAGTGATAAACTGAAGAATATAGAACGATTAGAACATACAGAGTAATTGCAATTATCATGTGCCAAATTCTACATTTCATTTTTGCTAATAACGAAGTTGATGCAACCTCTCAGTATTTCCCAGAGACTGATTACCTGCTAGACAGAACAGTCCTTTGCTGAGCAGTGAGTCAATGGAGCTTTCTAGCCAATCAGTCATTCCCAAGAAATGCCATATAGCTCAATCATTATTATTAACAGACGTTCCCAAGCTGTGAAAATCTGTCAAAAAAGCAGCTAGAAGGCCTGATCCCTGGCAATATTGATGTGAAAGGTATTTTGTGGTAAGAAATGTCATGTGAAAACTGGAATGAAGCAGTCAATGTCTGTTACCTTGATAGTTATTTCATACCATAATGAGATGTTTGGATGTATAGATACAAAATGTATTTTAGCTGGAAAACAAAGGAGGTGATGGTTCTACTCCAGCAGGTCAACTAGCAGCATGTTTGTGATCACTAGTCTTTAAAAGTACAGTTAAATGTTAGAAGATGTCTGCAGTGGAGCAAGAAGGTAGCTTGAGACAAGAAAGAAATACTTCAGCAGACATTAGTTGAAGAAAAATGTGTTTAACAAGGAGGCTACAGGTGACATGAGGTTTATAGACACTGAAAACAGTCCTATGATTTACAAATACAGTAAACACCCCTGAATGACACAACACAGAAGTTTGTTTTGAACACCTCTGCATTCTTGAATCAGCATACATTAGACAGCTCCATTTGCACCTACCAAGTTTTGTTGTTCCTCTGTGAGAAGTATGCTTTCCCATTGGCATTAGGCTCACTGGATGGTTAAAATGAAATAATTTCTAGACCTTTCTTTCAGTTACACAACTAAAACTTCATAAGCTTTTGCTCTTTTAGCCAATAACTGCAATCATTAGTATCATATCAATGCAGCAATGTGTGAAATCACAGCCTGCAGTGTGTTGACACTAAATATACTTCTCCTTTAATAATTGTTGAGTACACATCTTTTAAATTGACCTTTCTCTTTTCATTAAAAAAGAGGCACATACAGACTAGGACAGAATGAGCTTGTTCTTATAACTTCATGAATTCATAGCAACTTCAACTAGAACATCTTACAAACATTGAGCGTTTTTTAGTTATTGTCATCAAGTCTGAAAAAAATACACATTGCACATAGCAAAGGGATGACCATTAAGAAATCTTAACGAACCAGGAGGTGCTTCATGAATGAAAAAGCATGAGAGACTTGTTTTCATGGCTCACTGAGGAGGAAGATAGTGTTATTGCAATTCCACAATGTAGAAATTACCTTTATCAACTAATATTTTTCTCTTCAGTCTTCTTGTAAAACCAAAACTATAGTAATTGCATGGGTTGGGGTTGAGGCATGCAGTAACAGCATTCACATTTGGAGTGGACTTAATGAAATCCTGAGAGTTCTTGTAGATTTGGTTTAATTGAAAGGAAATTCAGAAAAATTCAGATAAAATTAGAAGGTAAATGGAGTACTTGCAAATATACAAAAGGAAATACATGTATGTTGCAAATGTCTTCAATATGCAGCAGTGTAAAAAAAGTGCCAAAATGTCTAAAGCACCTTTCAGCAGTATAGCTGACAAATGAGTTGTGCCTTCAGGTTTGGCTGTGCACAGCTATTGCTCTGATTCTGAACAAGTAAAACTGCCAGTTAGTTTCCCTCTTTGGCAAAACTGATGTTGCTTTTGAATTGTAACAGTATTGCAAGGACCTTTGAACAAGGTATATTTCTGCATGTTATAAATTAGACTGCCATGGAATTTAGTTCTGAAATGATTTGCCAGGTGTCCAAGGATTACTGGAACTGGCAGAGAAGGCTCTTCAGATCGTTCCAAACTCATGACAACAAAATCACTGCATCTTGTTAACAAAAAAGAAAAGAAAGACTATAGAGGATGAAGAAAATTGGAACTGCTTTTGTATCCTACCAACTGAAAACTCAACCACCTTTGTTCCCATGAGTTCAACTTTTCAAGGCAGAGAGAAAGCCTTTCTAAATTGATCTAAAATAGCATTAAAAAATTTCAGAGTTAAAGTCAGTATAATAGGCTGTATACTGTACCTGAGGATAGAGACGCTGTGCTTAGATATAGAAGAGGACACACAGAGAAAATTTTCTAATCCTCTGCTGTCTGACTCTGGCATACGTTAGAACGGCTGAGGAGTTGATACCTCTCCTAAAACCTCCTCAGTAACTGAGATTAAGAGGTAGACAAGTTTTAGTCTAGAATGTGCATTCTTCAGGCCTGGAACATATATCGATGGAAGCCAGAACAGGAAGAAGTCAATTTAGTGAGTCAGTTATAGTCTGCACATTTATAGTTTTAGCACATTTAACCCTTAAAGGCTATAGAAGTGAGCGGTAAACCTCAGAAGCAAAGAACTTGCTCTTCACAGAAATGTAAAGGTGATGTATTAACTAACAAAAGATTTTAGCCACCATGTATTTTGCATGTCTTCCAAAATGTACCATCAGGCAACCAACTCAAAAGTTCTTACTGAACATTAGACCTTTTTAGTGTGCTTCCCTGATAATAAGCTTTAATGATGTCTCGCTGTATCATTGTCACAACATGCCCATCCAAGGCTTGATGTATTTTGTAACTTATACAAACTAATAATATATAGATGTATGAACTTTCAGATTTATGAAGAAGAAAATTTCTCTGAAAGTTCCGTTCCATTTTTAAAGAATGCTAACTGTTAAAAGATGTTCAGGATTTTAAAATGGTAAATCACAAGACAGATGAAATAAGAGATACAGGGAAAGTAATAATGGTCTGAGCTCTGTGATACTTTTTTTTGATTATATGTCACTGCAGTTTTCATGTGGTTATCAGATTCACCTATGTGATTACCGTGCCTGGCCAAGAGTGTTAAATGTGGTTGCCAAAGGTTAAATATCCACAGGCCAACTCAGTATCTACTAAATTCAACAACTGTCTTTCTACTGATTTAAAATGGAAACTGCACTGGGTGATTTTGTTCAAGAGATGCTGAATAATCACAGCTTACACTGAAATCACCAGATGTCTGAGTGGTCAGTACTTCTGAAAACCATGTCATATATTTGAAAGCCCAATAATGAATTCAGAGACTAAATTTAGGCACATATGTTGGAAAACTGTTGACGTGCATCAATACATGTACAGGTTTCAGACTATGCTTTGAGGCAGATGGTAACAACTGTCCCTTCTTGACTCCACTTGACAGGCAATGTAAAGAGCACTGCTAAAGCTGGCCCCAAGGGGATTTGCCTCTCTGTCCTCTAGCGTGATAACCAGTGAGAAGAAATAATCTATCAACCAGGTATACTGGCAGATGGGTCAAATACCTATGAAGAAGGGAGGTGGAAAAATAAATGCTGTTCCATATGCATGTTTTTTCTAGAGAACGTTCTGATAATGTTAACCCAATTAATCACTGGTATTTCTCAACACAGTGCAAATCTGTTAAACCTACATACATGGAATATCTATATAGAACATCTGTCTAGGTATTCTGTTATACCTGTCTTGAATCAAAAGACATCAATCCAGTCTCCTTGCTCTTTGCATCATGTCAATAGTAAATTGAAAAGTAAATGCTTGAAGTAATAATGTGTAGCAGAACACTTTCGGTAATAATTCTTTTTTCTTGTGGTTTTGTAACATATATTTTTCTAGAGTTTTTTTATTATTGTGAAACAGCAGTGATCCCACAAATGGACAAATAATAAGACAAATAAAAGGACTTTACCTAATGTGAAACGCCCATCAGGGAGTCTTGAGAACTGGTGCAAAAAGATGCTGACAGCAGATTCTAGTGGTATCTTTTTGTCTGGTGTGTTTATTTAAATCAGCAGATTCTCTCTAACCTGCTAAATATAATCTCATGTTAATATATCTAGGATATCAGTTCCATATATAGGAGATTACTGCAGAGTACAATAAGGTTAAACACATTTTTGATACAAAAAGCTGGCACCTGAGAGTCAGTTTTTGGAATGGATTATTTGATTTATATTTACATAGGCAAGTAACACTGGAGTAAAATGTAAAGAAGCTGCAAAAGGAATACCTCTGTACAATATAAAAATTATATATATAGGGCCAGTTGTAACTGAATACTTTCTAAAAGGACAACTTACAATTTTCTTGGGTGTGTGTGGGCATTGATCTGTCATTCACTTCCACACACCTGACAGAAAGCTGGCCTCTTTAAAGTCAATTTTGTAATTTATACACACCTTGAAGTCTTAAATATGATCTTCCAGGTTAACAAATTGTCCCTGTGAATACAGTGATTGTTCTTCTTTAAAAAGAAAAAAAATAACAAAATTAAAAAGGAAATTTCATCTAATTTCTCTGCAAACTACAACAGTTGCAGTGAGTCTTGATAGTATGATGAAACAAATAATTTAGATGGCTGAACAATAGGATTGCTTACCTACATAAACAATGCAATTATTTCAACACATAAAAATTACCATAAGTGAAAAAGAGCAGATATTTCATAATACACAATTATCTCCCTTGTTTCTGTCATAAAATTTAGCTCAAGTTAAAAAAAACACGTGCACAGCAAGATCAGAAATAGATTCTCCATGCAAAGCCTGAACCTGGGTCCACTTTTCAGTCTTTTCATCTCATTGGAAAGGATTTTAAGTATTACGTCTGTTGGTTATCACTATTACTTATTGACAGCTGTATGCAAAGGACAAAGTCTTGACTCATTAGTGTTAACAGGAATATTACCATTAAATTCAGTGGAGTGAAGACACCACTCTAAGGATCAAGATTTAATATGTTTATTCTAATTGATATGTTTTTTATAGACTCCATTTGTTTCAACGGAGTAATTTTATAATGTCCATGTTATTCATAATGAAAGCAAAACTAAAATCTAATGTTAAAGGATATAGAAAAAAACACACAGAAAAAAATTAGACTAAAATAACAAAGAGAAGGGCCACATTCTGATACCTATTAAAAGAGAGAATGTAGAAATATTTAAGGAAATAATATTTTCACATACAGTGCCCCGTTAAGCTCCAGTGCAGATAGCCATGTATTGCTCAGAATGTATTCAAACAGAACTCTGGTCTCTATGTCCATCAGCACATTGAAGCCCAAGGGAGGCACAGTCTGCTGGCAGAGTGATAAGGACAGCTCTCTAGCACGTATGCTGATGGAAGCTGCCCGTACTACTAAGGAAGACAATAAAAATCAGCAGTGTATTCAACAACCCTTGATTCTACCTTTCTACCTACATCCATCCTAAGCAACATCCTAAGCAACTCCCTGGCAGTGTAAGAGGATGAAGGCTACTTCTTGCTGACTTCATGACCTTTCACTACAGTTGCATTCCTCTGGGACAAGAGAATAGTCAGCTCTATACCATGAGCAGATAAAATTTTTTTGGCAGCTGGCACACAGCTGTGGAGTTCACTCCCTGTTGATAACTGGAACAATTACAAATCTCAGCTCCTTAAGAATAAAATGTAAAATCCTTTATTTCACCTGTTCCACAATAATAATAATAATAATAATAATGAGAATAACAAAGCCATCCCTCTTAGGACATGAGGAGAAACTAGAGAACCTTTACTGTGATTACTCTTGGAGCTTGCAAAGGTGTTCTGATACCATGGTGATGAACACAGTAAAATTGCCAAGATAGATTATGGATCCAGCTGGCACTTCTCCTTCCTCCTCCACACATCATGGTGCTCACCACAACAAGTTTATGATTTTGTCCTAAAAATCTGTTGAGTCTTGTTGATCTTTACCAATTTACTTGCAGAAACTGTAAAACGCTCTGTTCACCTTGATTTAGCCTAAACTGTATGAGAGGTGCACAGTTTTTTCAGAAATGACATCTCTATGGTACATTATTCTCTTGATAAAAAATTCTTCTAAAACCCTAGCTGATAAACAAACAAATGTGAGTTCTCCTTGGGAAAAAAACTCAAGTTTTATATACCTATCTGTCTGCTCAGTCATCTCAGGCAAGTTTTACTCAGAATGGTATAATGTTTGTTACGTGAGATTTATTGTTCAGAAGCTCAAACAGAAAGTCCTCTAAGTTAGCTTCTACCTTGAATTTTTCTATTTACATAGGATTTATATACAAGGGGGGGGTTGGGGTTGGGTTTTTGTTTTGCTTTGTCTTTGTTTGGTTTTTATTTTTATCTAGAAGATGAGATAAATACTGGCTAGACTAGGCTATGTGAGAACCCGGAAATATTGCAATTCTCTTTTCTTGCAATTCTCTTTTCTTCAAGAAAGAAAAGGTGTGGAAAAATAATAGTGATCTCACTGGTCCACAAAACCTTTCTCAAGATATTTACTCAACTAATAAGTTTCAAATAATAAGTACCAGTATTTAAAAATTTCCAAATTCTTAACAGCTGCATTGTACAAGAATGTCATTGCACTTTACCTTGTGTCCTTGCTGGCAGCATCATTATAAATCAAAGTCTAAGTGGGTATGGACAAGGTGCTAATCTTTGCCCTCCAGAAGTAGAACAAGGTATTCTCAGAAATAAGTGGAAGAATTGCTGTTGTGGGGAAACCAGATGCCAGTTTCCAAGGCTTATAAATCTGTTATTCAGTATGTTAGGAGTTAAGCATAAAACATTTTTCATTGAGAAACTAATTTGAACAGACTGAACTACCTAAAGCTACTGAAATACTCTATCTGTGTACATACCTGGATGCTTCCAATACAATTATACTTGAAAAGCTGGGTGAAGTAGTAAGTACTGGGAGAATATTAGTAGATGAAATTCTAATGGATCTAAATGGGACCAGGGCTCCTTTCAGCCAGGGTGAATTTCATGCTCTATTTGCCCAAGTTGCAGAAATCTGATTAATCAAAGTTTATCCAGAAGTAAATTAGTGCTAAAGTGTGGAAATCAGAGCTTTGAGCCTACTAGAATAGCCTTATGCTAGCTTTTTGCATCCAAAGATTCCAATTAAGCAAACCTGGCAGAAGTCCCAAAAGCAAGTATTCTCTGCTGGTTGTTAGTAAAAAAATCGATCACTCTTATAAGGACAAAGGGTGCCTGTTTGCCCAATGAGGAGCTGAAGGGGGAAAATAAGAGTGCAACACCGGAACTACAGAGATTTCTTCTGGCTTTGGAAGCCAAGAGGAAAGACTGGAAACTCTAGTACCAGTCTGTTTACATCATCATTATTTCTGGCTGACAGCAAGGTAACAGATGCTTCTTGAGGTCAGGGCTTCCCAGCCTGTTCTAGACAAGCTTCCCATCCTTATTTATGGTAGATGGACTTCAGATATTGTAGCATATCAAGTGCATGAACAGACCATGTACAGATCTATCCATGCCTTAAAATGCACAGTGGGAGGATCCTTACTACAGTTTAGCAATACTGGCTTACAAAACCTGCACTGCAAGAGAAATTTAGCCTTGTACAAACAGTCAGTTCAGTCCAAAATAGATCATCAAAAGAAGGCTTAGGGCAGACAAAAGTTATGCACAGTCTTTATGCTGATTCTCTGCACAGATTCCTCCTCTTTCTTGCGAGATGAATGGAAATACGCTGACTTGCATAAATAACTTGATTATATGGCTATACATTTAATATTTAACAACATTTAAACATTGGCTATAGCTTGCCTGAAAATAAATATGAAAATAAAAAGAAACTGGTTTCCAGTTACATTTGACCTTCTCTTGAGCCAAATTATCCTTGAAGATTTCTGGAGAGGCAAACAGAATAGTTGCTTTCCCATCAGCCTGTTCCAGCAAGGAATGTGATAATGTCTATCCAGGTGAGCCTGGAAATATAATAATGAGTGCTATTTTGCCAAAAGTTCAGTACTAGCAAATTCTCACCAAATCAGAATCCTTTAATACTTTTCACAGAAATAATCAAATAATATGGTGGCAGATGAGACTAGGTTAGAATTGCTTAAGAATTGATGAAGGTAAAAAGGTACTGTCACTTTGGAATCAGGAATAAAAGAAAATTGTCATATACCAAAGTAAATATTGTAGTGAAGTGCAGCTTTGTATGTTAAATAGGCATAGTATATCAACATCTTCACCCACTGAATCAGATTCATCAATCATACTTTTTATATATTATATACATATTTTGTGTCTGTGTGTATATATACATATATATATATATATAAAATGTATATAGATATGCTTTTTCCCTGTAGTCAGTTACTCTGTTCCAAATGCATGACTTTAAACTGCTTTTCCATAATGCCAGTCTTTCGGAGAAGAATCTCAAATGCAGACTCAGATACATAAGCTCTCTCTGTAGGACACACGGAGAGTTAGATGCCTCAGAAGGGTGAAACTGAAAGTCTGCATGCTGAGTAGAAAACATGACAACTGACAACGAAGTGCTGATCACAGAGGTCTCCCTCACCTAGTGCTCTTCTATGGGGGTTAAATAGCTAGCCGACAGCAAGCAGGTGCCTCTTCCTAATCAGTTCAAGAATCTGGACTGTGAATCCTACTTTCATCTTCTCAGCAAAAGAAGGACTTGTCTCTGGTTTCTTTCTGTGGTTTTGGTTTGTTTACTCAACAGAAACCATTAATAAGAGATGAAGAAGCTACTTCAGATTAATATGAGGAAGGACAGAAAAGGAAACAGGTTCTTCAGTGTTGGGGCTCTTGCTGTATTGAATGATTATACTGAACTCTGAAGCAAGTGGAAAAATACTGAAGAAATAAGACGAGGTTACGGCCAGAACAGTGGGATGAAGAAAAAGGAGCAAATTGCAGATGTTTGCTCAAAAGCAAGGCCAACGGGACGTGATAAGAGGAGCTGGGAAACCGCAGAAAGGAGCCTACGTGCCAGAGAAAGCAGAAACAGAAATCTTCCCAGTAAACAATTGTTAACCAATCATATTATTATACGCTTGTAAAATAGCCAACCACATTATTGCACGCTTATAGAATGCCTTATAAAAGTCTACCTGGTTTGTACAATAAACGGATCAGATCTTGAACTCTGTGAGTATTTGAATCTGACTCCCGCTCGCCCGAAATGCCCGCAGCATCTGGTGACCCCCGACGTGATCCGATGAGGGTCGACAGGATCGGTTAAAAGTCAGGAAGATTCATTAAGGATCGTGTTACAAGCTGCGGAGCCGGCGAGGATCCTGCTGCCAGCGGAGAGAGAGCTGGGCGCCCGAAGAAAGGCGGAACGTGCACGGCTGACCGGTGAGTCAGGAAATTTAAGCAGGATGGGAATCACTGCATCAGTGGTGGAAAAAGCAATCGTAGACAATTTGATGAAACTGGCAGAAAAAAAATGAAACGCCAGTCTCACGGCAGGCAGTAGTTGATCTGCTATGTTGGAGTTGCCGCCGTGGTTACCTTGCTTCTACGCAAGATATATATAATAATGAAACATGGAAGAAAGTAGGAGAGGACTTATGGGAATCTGTGCAAGTTGGGACTAAGGGGGTAAAGACTTTGGCTTGCACGTATCGAGCTGTACGGGGTATGGTCGCGCAATTACCACCCTGGTGTCCTGAAAAGGAACAAGCGGCGAGCGGCGGCGTGCGGCCCGGCAGGCCCCGTCCCGGCCGCGGTTTCTCTCCAAGGCGGCACCCCCCCTCCACCCCTCCACCCCCCCCCCCGCTCCGATCGGCGCCATGGCAGTGCAAGCGGCCAAGCGAGCTAACATCTGGCTGCCCCCAGAGGTCAATCGGATCCTTTATATTCGGAACCTGCCGTATAAAATCACAGCGGAGGAAACGTATGATATTTTTGGGAAATACGGACCTATTCGACAAATCAGAGTTGGAAACTCTCCTGAAACAAGAGGAACAGCTTAAGCTTCTCAAGGAAAAATACGGACTTGATTACAAACCCCTCCCCCCCACCAAAAAAAAAAAAAAAAAAAAAAAAAAAAAGAAAGGAAAAAAAAAAAAGGAAAAAAAAAAAAGAAAAAAAAAAAAAGAAAAAAAGAGAAAAAAAAAAGAAAAAAGAAAAAAAAAAGAAAGAAAAAAGAAAAAAAAGAAAGGAAAAAAAAAAGAAAAAAAAAAGAAAAAAGAAAAAAAAAAGAAAGAAAAAAAAGAGAAAAAAAGAAAGAAAAAAGAAAAAAAAAGAAAGAAAAAAGAAAAAAAAAAGAAAGAAAAAAAAAGAAAAAAAGAAAAAAAAAAGGAAAAAAAAAAGAAAAAAAAAAAGGAAAAAAAGTGCTTCAGATGTCACCTACAAGAAATGCGTTTCTGCTTTGAACTAGCTTTTGAGCCTTTGGGAGTAAACTATACGGCTATAAATCAATCATATTGGGGTTGGTTAGATAAGAAGTATAATGACACGAATTTTGGCTTTAGTGATAACTGTACCTGGTGGAATACTACACTTGTTAAAAATATGTATTTTTTGCAACAGTTGATTTACCGTTTAAATGTATCAATTTATTTACCTCAACAAGAATTGAGGGTGGTTGAGGGATTTATTGAAACAAGGTCTGTCTATATTGTTGTTTGTTATTCTTTTGTTACTTTTAGTGCCTTGCCTTTTACAATGTTTTCAGAGCTGTGTGGAACGTAATATTAATGCTGTATTTAAAAAGAAAGGGGGAGGTGTTGGGGCTCTTGCTGTATTGAATGATTATACTGAACTCTGAAGCAAGTGGAAAAATACTGAAGAAATAAGACGAGGTTACGGCCAGAACAGTGGGATGAAGAAAAAGGAGCAAATTGCAGATGTTTGCTCAAAAGCAAGGCCAACGGGACGTGATAAGAGGAGCTGGGAAACCGCAGAAAGGAGCCTACGTGCCAGAGAAAGCAGAAACAGAAATCTTCCCAGTAAACAATTGTTAACCAATCATATTATTATACGCTTGTAAAATAGCCAACCACATTATTGCACGCTTATAGAATGCCTTATAAAAGTCTACCTGGTTTGTACAATAAACGGATCAGATCTTGAACTCTGTGAGTATTTGAATCTGACTCCCGCTCGCCCGAAATGCCCGCAGCACTTCAGTGAGCAGAATATCATCTTGCTTACAGTTGTTCCAGAAAGCCTAAATGTGAATGACTTGGACTTCACTTTGCTCTTCAAAACTGAAGTGGTAGGATGAGTATGAGTACTACACCAACACCAGATATACTCCACTGACTCTCTAGTCAGTGATTACTTGTTCACATTCAAGGCCTTTCTTCAAGGTTTTCACTGGAGTACAATATAATTCATATGGCTTCTGCAACTCAAAAGGTCACTGCATTCTCTGAAAACATTTTGAGTTATGGAACTCATCATGAAATGGGATTAAGAAGACACCCCTTGAAAGTCTAAGACTAAACACCAAAGATCAAAGCCTTGTACTGCATTTATAAGCAGTTGAATGTGATGTACCTTTTCCCTGAAAAGACATCTTCCATTCATGACAAGATCTAACATAAAAAATATTTCTAGGGAAGTGACACATGCATAACCACCCATCTTACTGTGAATTTGTGGGTGCTATACAGATTTAATTAAAAGACAGTAAAAGTAGATCTATATTTTCTTGATATTAAAGTTAATTGGTAAACACCAACACCAATCAGCAATCTTGCCATCTCTGCAACAGCCTTGACTAGGTTGTTAATATGCAAACACCACCTGCCGACACTCTACTAGGAATGATAAGCTCCTATTTATGCAGTGCTTAGGGACATGGTTTAGCGATGGACTTGGCAGCCCTGGGTTAACCGTTGGGCTTGATGATCTCAAAGGTCTTTTCCAACCTAAGTGATTCTATGAATCTATGATTTTTCTTATTTGATTTCTTTCCATTCAGTAGCCTAAATACATAGGAACATATCATGGGTTTGATTTATGCATATAACTCCAAATGACAGCATATACAGTGTGTATGCCATAGCTTCAGTTATTAGCAATTTTTTAATTTTCCAATTATTTTAGTTTTTATTTCCTCTTAGGCACTTACTATATTCCTCCTAGCATGCTGAGCACTTCTAATGTTTAGAAATGTTGTGGAACTGCAAAAAAGGCACAGTCAATTAATTCCTTCATTTGAATAATTAAACATTTTAAATACTCCCTCCATACCTTATGTTCAGCTATAGATATATTATTAATAGTAGCTTGTACTGCGCGCTGCAAGAGAATGTTAGGCACATAATTCCTAGAACCTGGGGAGAAGAACATTTCCTGGCACTATGAATTTACCTACCCAATGACAAAGTTATCTTGTTCTAATTCAAACATGTTTCACACTGTAATAATTACACCGTATGAATGTTGTGCTTTTTTTATGAAAAATTCAGCACAGTTAATTATTCAAAAAATTGTTATGGTTGATGAATCCATCCCACTGTGTTCAACAAAAACGTTAATCGTGCTTCACTATTTTTAGGATGTTCGTGTTTTATCATTCATTCCAGTAGCTTAGTCTATAAAGTAAGGCCATTGCGTAAGTTCAAGACCTTAGGTTTGTAGCCAGACTGCCTGTTGTCAAATGGGTGTCATCAACATGCCATGGTTAAACATGGCTTATTACATCTCTGCTTGTTGGCTGCATCCCTGTACACCAATGGCCTTCAGTCTCTCTACTTCTTTGGACTGGCATAATGTAATTTTCCCACTCTCAGACCCACTCTCAAGCAACAGCATTTAGTGACTCCACCATGCTGGTTGAACAAGCCTGACTAAGCTTCATAGTAGTAGGGTTGTAGTTTTACCTGATTTTAAAGCTAGAGTGCCTGAAGTGAAAATGGATGGAGCAGTTCATTTTGCAAGGTCACTGGGTAAATTTGCCACAGAATAAATGTGCTAAGCATTGAATGTAGCACTCTTCTCATTCTTAGCTTACTGTTGTACAGAACATACAGCTTCTACGCATTCTCTACTGCATATGCCTGCAACCAACTGGCAAACATCAAAATTACCTTTAATGGTTCCAAGTCATCTGGAGAAGAGGCACTTCAGTTAATTTCTTTATTTTGCCTGCTGTACAGGGAAAGTATCTTTATTGTGATCATCCTTCAGCAAATGTAGGAACATATCAATAAGACCAAGCATTATTTCCACAAATAAAATTTTCATTCTCCATCGGTTTAAAAATGGAAGACATTCAAAGATCAGGAAAGCCACTTCTCTATTTTCAATTAAAGTCTTGCTTCTTTATATTTGAACATTGGATTCTGTTACATTTGTAACAGATTGGAAAAAAAAACTGGAGGGTTAAAATATTAAAAGAACACCACTATGGGAATACATAGTGTTTGCTGTCATTGACTTAGTTGTTACGAATAAGTACAACTGGAAAAAATCTGAAAAAAATCATTGCAAGCATGGTGAAGGAGGAGAGTGGTTGAAGTGAAGGGCTAGTACAAAACAGGTGAATTACTTTTGCCTTGTAGGGCATGAAGTCTTGTCCTCATATATTAATAATTTTGAAAGTAGAAGCTTTGTGGTGTGTGTTATGTCTCCACTCATAAATCAGCCCCTGTGTGCCTCTACCAGTGTCCAGATTTGATCTTTATCTCTTTTACCCAAGGCCTGTAAAACACCTACAGATCTTTAGACCAGGAACCTAAGAGAAGTGGTAAATGTAATTTATTGCTGAGAAAATACTGTTGAAAAATGGATCCTTCTGGTTATCTAATACTATCACTAATGGAAAAGGAAAGGTCCTTGAAATTCTGAGAAACAGAAGTGCTAGACACAGCTGAAAGACAGTCCACACAGAAACATTAAAAAATCAAGTACTATTTAATTTTCAAATCATATTTCCTACAAATTAAACTAAGAGGTTTGTAATAGCAATAATTACCTATTCAGCATCCTTCATCAGTCTCTGAACTCATTTTCTTCAGTCATTACTTGACTGAAAAAAAAATTAAATGGGTCATTTATGCTTAAATTAATCTGTGGTTTTCCCAGAGTACCTTCATTGTTCATCTCTAGCTTTAATTATTGAAAAACATTTTGGTTTATATAGATCTGTAGCAAAATAGATGCATCCTTCACAATCATCCTGTTTCAGGAAGTTCAGTGACTTCTATATTAGTGACATCACAGATGGTAAAGTCAATTTTAAGATATATTTCTCATGCAAAACCTGGCACACAACATGAGTGAATACTAATGTATTGAAGAGTTCTATGAAGGTTTTAGGGGACACAAATCATTCTCTATGACAGCACAGATCTCTCAATTGCTGATGCAATCTATTGATAAGGTTGTATTTTGAGGGGAGAGTAGTGGTAGTTTGGGACCTGTGAAGGCCAATCAACAAGAGGGTTTACTTGCCTGATTGATGTATAATACAGTTTCCACTTACACAGAGGGCAGTTCTTTGGTGTCAAACCTCGCCCTGTAGCAGAAGCTACAACTTTGCAAAGTGGTATGACAATGGTTCCTCTTTCACATTTTTTTTTGTAATCACTGATATTTTTTTGTTATATCCTGTCAGAATGGTGATGTGCGTCTTGAAAATATATGTAAACAAGTGTGCAAAGAGCCTGCCTGCTAAACTTCAGGTGACAACAAAAAAAGTAATTTCCCCTGATATGAAAGAGGATGAATTCTCTTTATACAAGAAAGGAAGAAAAAGGAAGTATCATTTTTTCAAAAAAACCAAATTGTTAGCATGTCACCTGTAATGAAAAATTAGTTTTTCCAGTCTGAAAAAGACTTTTCTTCCTTCAAAGCTTTCCTTGCTTTGAGCAAATAAACAAAGGGATTTGCCCAGTATGTTTGCAATGTATTTTGAGTTAACCAATGTAACAGTAAAACAAGAATGTCCTTGTATGCCTAGCTGCAAAAACATCTAAGTGCTCTGATTGTTTATTGAATTTTAATACTTGAAGGATTGCTGCTGCTTTGATATTTTTGGCAGAAATAGCAACTGTGGTTAATGATCATCTGGGTTTTTATTTTTTCTAATAAAATGTCATTTATCAGCAAAGAAGGAGAAAGGAATCTGAGAGTTATGCATACAGATGCATAAACTAAATACTGCTTCTTCTGCCAGATTGCTGCTTTTGCTTGTACATTAATGGAAAATCTGTTTCTTTAAAAATCATAAAAGTCCAACAAGTCCAAATTTTCAATCTAGATGTGAATTAAAAGCTCTTAAATCTAGGTTTTCTTCTTAGACCAAGTCCAATAGTATATACCTGAAGCCTGTAGTACCCTAAACACACACACATAGGGGTGGGTGGGTGAGTGTGTATGTATATATATATATAAAAATATTTTCTTCAGACACATTTATATGCCTAATTCCCTTCCATTTGTAACTGGATAGGTCTTGATGAACAGAAGGAATCATAAACTTTAGATAGTAGGTAAATGCCGTCCAGTTCTGACTGGAATAATTCTGGAGAACATTTAAGTCAGAAAGTTCTTAGATAGTTTAGGATGAGATGGCAGTCAATCACAAATTTTCTCTGTAATATTGGCAGCTGGTACTTCAATTAAAGCCCTGGTTTTTTTCACCTAGCTCTAGCCCTGCTGGACTGCTATGCATTTTTTTCTGTCTAGCAGTTTCAATAAAAACTCATGACCCAAACGTCCCTGTCTCTTCAGGAGTAGACATGTAATGTATCAAAAATATGCACCAGATCAAATAATTGCTTCTAGTCTAGCTTTCTCATTCACTGCAGTCATTACTGGTCATGACATTTGAATTTGCTGGCAGCCCAGGTCTCAACTACTCAATGAAAGGTGCGAGTACTCAGTGTACTTGAAAATGAAATTTCAGGATAGGGAAATCCAAAATCAGAGGCACTTTGATTAAAGTAGAACTCTTGAATATTTGGCAGCACACAAAATGAAAGAGACATCTTACAAAAACGACCAGTAGATCTAGATAGAACCTGTATCTGTGTCAGAAATGGGAATTCAGTGTGCAAAACAAATTGAGTTAAATAGTGTGTTTAACTCATTACATCAACTTTTATATCTCTCATAGTTACAGTGATTCAAGGAATATATTACAGGTTTCTTGAACAAATGGAGCCTGCCCACACTAAATGAGTCAGATAAAAATCAATTACATTGTGGATTCTTAACTGTGGAAATAATCAATGTCATCATTTTTCCCTTCCTAGCAACAAAATATTGGTCCTGGTCAACCAACCTTTTTAGGTTGGTTTGTGCAAAATATTTTTAATATTTTTTATAAATTGTTTTGTGGGTCCTTTGAAAATGGCAAGCCATTTGATATCAAGGCCAAATGTTAACAGGACCTTTTTTAAACAGTGATAAGCACTCTTTAATGCAGTCATTAATTCGTGTTCATACAGAATGTCAAAGGAACAGACCTTAAGTTTTATCATATTGTGTAACGTTTTAGGCTCAGATTGCTAAATTTATTTATACTGGCATAGTCATCCTGGAACCTTTTACTCTCAGCAATGGAATAGGCAACAGAGACAGAGTGGGTTAGTATGAGGTACTACTGTAAGTTTTCAAAATTTAATAATTTGTATCCATTAGTGGTTCTGGGGAAAAGAATAGGACGGGTATCATACACCAAACCTTCTAAAATGTTACATCTGCTGGGAATGCTGTCTTGTAGGATTTCTGGGAGCTGGAAGAAGAGATTAATAGAAAACAGACTTGATACATTGTATGCATTATTTATTTTCAACATAAGTTCATACTGTCTCTAAACAAATACAATGGTGTGATCCTTTTTATATCATCAGGTTTTATTAATTTGCATTATTTCCTCTAACTTATCCCTCAAGGACTCATATATATCAGCATGCACTGAAAACAGATGTTGATAATCCTGCGTGTGTTGTTTACACCTCCAACCTTCATTGGATTCCCTGAATTCCAGATGGCAGATAGTCATTCTATTCTATGTATAAGATTAAGATGGTTTAGTTTCAAATCTGTGTATCTGTCTGTGCTTTTTAATTTTAATTCCAAGGTCTAGACCAACCCTTTTCTGTCCTTTTCACCTTTTGTATTCTTCCATTTTTGTAATTTGTTGTCTTCTTGTCGTGTGCTGAGAATAGAGAAAAATTGCCGCCTCCAACCATTGCTTTGACTGTTTTATCAATCTTTATACAAATTGCTCATCAGAGATAGTACATTTTAGAATTATTTACTTGTTTTATTAGTACTTTATCTAGGTCTCTCAAAGTGCATACGATCATACTTTAAACTGCAGTCAGAAATAAAGTAGAGTGTATGCTACTGGATTTTTCAGAACTTCCAAGTTGTCAAGAACTGTAAGGATTGGCAGCATGATCTAATGCGTACTAGAATAAGTCTTAGAAGATTTGGACTCCTCAGATCTGCACTGTTCTAATCTCAGTTGTTACTAAGCTAAACCTTATATAAGCTTTTCTTTTTCGATGCCTCCATTTCTCACTTTCTATCTATCTTACTTTCAATATACTGCATGCTCTTCTAGAATGGTATATTTTCCTCTGTATGTTCACCAACTTTTTAAAATCAGTTAAATTATTCTCAATTTATACTCTATAAATACAAGACACGTGGTACTGTAAATTATTTATTCAGTGTCATATTCATGACACTTTGTATAACAAATCAAGTCCGATGACAAAATTCTGCTGCTTTATCCAGGCCTCATCTGGAATAAGTCCATGAAAATCTATAATTAAACTAACATAGATCAGTAGTAACTTTAAATGATTTAGTCATAGTAAAATGAGTTTAGCATTTGGTCCATGATCTTGGCTTCAAAACTGCATACTTCAAATTTGGCAGAGTAAAAGAAGCAGGAAAGAGCAGAAATCCCCCTCCTGCACAAACACTCCCCATCCTCAGTTCTCACGTTTATATGCAAATGTTCCTTTATTTCTGCAGATGAAAACTCTTGTGCACTCCATCTGCAAAATCACAAGTAAATGTCTTTAAATTGCAAAATAGAAATTTCCTGTGGCATCCTCATTACAGTAGATAATACCCAAGCTGATGTAATATCAGAGGATCCCATTTGAAGGGGAGGCAACATAGGCACGCTGCGTACTCACCATATTCATCGCCTAGAAAGAGCTGAGCATCTCCAGGCTCCTCCGTGACCCATCCTGCAAAGATATCAAACACAGTACTGTCAACAGAATTTTGTAGAAGAGAGCCCCCTACATATGCCTAGAAAAATGAGCTGTGAAGTTAGACATCTAGATAAATCCAGATCTTAGAATCCACGTCTCTGTCAGTCCTTCAGACGCGCATAACTTGACTTAAGAAAAATGGTTGCCTTTAGCAACACATCCAGACAAAGGTAATTTGGTGAGCTGATCACAAGCTCATGTCCCTGTGCGACATAACCGCAGTGTGCTGTCTTGCCAAAACAGTAATGTTATCTCTATGCTTTTTGGCCTGATCTTGATGGTATTTCACTTGCAAAATTCATCCTGAGTTTAGCTGAACTCACACAGCATTCATATGTTCTAGTGTATGACTGCTCAGCCCTCTTAAGAAGATGAGAAGAAAATGGAAAAGAAAGAGAAAAGGTCAAAAATCTCTTTGGATCATTCAGCTAACTGCTCTTATATTAGCATGAGTGGTTCCAGCATTAGACCATGTTCACCTGTTCCTCTGATGGTGTTAGGATATTTGGATAGGCTGCACCTGAGAATGAATACTGCACTTCAGTATTTACTTGCTTAATGTAACAAATGCTGCCCCATAAAGAGGGGAATTGACAAAAACTACTTAATAAAAAAGACTTACTCCAGTGCTTTCCATCTAATGATCATCAAGCGGTTTACAAGCAGGAAATAAACCGTTTTCATTTGTGGGTAATAACACCCCCATTTTACAGATGGAAAAATCATCCAGCCATAGGAATGAATGTGTTTTAGTTGGTGATGTTAACCTTCTCTCATGCTCCGCTACAGATTTCACAAGTTTAACGAGGCACTCACCGCGCCGGCTGCCACACCGCGCTGGCTGCCACACCGCGCTGGCCCATGGGCTCCCGCCTGTGTGCCCGGGACACTGCGCCTGTGGTATCCTTCTCACTGTGTCGAAGCGGGACTCTGGTGCAGCAAAGATTAAAAAAACATCACCTTGCAAGGACTACCTGTGTATTCCTGTCACTCGCCCACTGCATAACATGGTGCTGAGAAACACGGGCGGCGCGTGGGCTGCAGTGGCTGCCCGCCATGCTGCCCATGGGCAAGGCAGGGCCAGGGGTGCCCAGGCTGGGGTCACAGCAGGCCCTGGGGGCAGGGGCACGTGGTGCCTTTGCTTTTTTCACGTTACTTTTGGGTTTTTTTCCCCGAGGAGCAGTTGCTGGAAACATGTGCTTTTGTGACTGCAATTAACGCCAGGAGGAAACCTGACCAGTGAACATCCTTTCAAGGCGCACAGGACGGCAGCTAATGCTTTTAGGTGACATCGGTTTACTTCAGTTGGCAGGTTAGGAAAAAGCTGAAAATTAGTAAGTATGACAAATAATAATTTCCTTAATTTTTACTTAAATTCACATAAAAGCCAGCGCACGTCTGGGGCAGGCTGCTCTGCCGCCCGCGGCCGCCATGTCTCCGCGCCGCCGCCCCCCGAACATGGCCGTGCCGGGGAGCCACCGCAGCGCCCCCGCGCCGGGCCGGGCCGGCCGCCGCCTCTCCCCCAGGGCAGCCGCCGCCGCCGCCGCCGGGCCCCGCCGGCCGCTCTGCCCAGGCTGACCCCCGCCGGCGGGGCCTCTCCCGCCCGCGCCCAGGCGCCGCCCCCGGCGGAGGCGGTGCCGCCCCCTCGGCGGCCTGTGGCCAGGCGGCGGTTGTCGGCGGCGGCCGCGCGGCGGGCGGGAGCCATGGCGGCGGAGGGGGACGCGTTCGGCAGAGCCCGGGGCAGGACTCTGGCCGCCTTCCGCCAAGGTACGCGCCGCGGGGCCTGCGCCGAGGCGGGAGCGCCGGGCGGAACCTCGGCATAGGGCTGCGGGTTCCGGCGGGCTCTCTTCCCCGCCGCGCAGCCGGGCGGGGGGGCGTGCGGAGGGCAGGCCCGGGGTGCCCCCGGCGGCCGCGGGAGGAGCGCTACAGCCGGAGGGGGGGACGCGGAGGGGCAGCGGCGAGGCCCTGGGGGGAGCGCGCTGCTCGGGGAGCGGGGCGCTGGGCGTGCTGCTGCCGGTGCGGGGCCCCCTGAGCGCGGCGCCGCGGCCGCCCCACGTTGATTCTCCGCGGTCGGCGGCGGGCAGAGGCCCAGGCCCGTGGGAGCGTTGGGGCCCGGCCGCAGCGCGGGGGGCTCCTCCCCATGGGAAGGTGTCAGCGGTGCCCAACACCAGATTTCTTTTAAAATGCTTGCTCGTGCTGCCTAACCTGATCTCCGTAGCTTGTGAAACTGCTGGTGCCAGCACTACGTTATCATGTGTTTGTTGTACCTGTAGGGTGGCCTAACAGTAGTTTGTTGTTTATGTTACTTATAAGACAGGCAGTTGTACCATAACGAATGGAACTACCTAAGATCCCAGTTTCTTCAGGGTACTCCAGCTTCTCTCGGGACAGAGGTCAGCAGCTAGGTCCTTCCCTGGTGCTCCACCCCGCGCAGAGACAGAGCTGCAAACCCCGGGCAGGGCCCAGGTGTCAGTTGGCTCCCAGCTTCTAGACCTGCCTGCCCCAGGTGAATACGGTGAGGTGGCCACTGCCAAGCCAAAGGTGGCAGCCACCTGCTTACTGCTGGTCCTTGTCTTGTGGCTGGACCAACAGAGGAGTACGTTGACTGTCTGTGTGTATCCTGCCTGTTTGTAAAGTTGTCCAAGGATGGAGGTCCTGCGGTGTGCCAGCGTTGAGAAATCTTTTCCTGTTGCCACACGTGGAACGTATTTTATTTCCTTGTATTTGTTTGTAAATTACAGATTGTATTGGTTTGATGAGGTGGGCAAGGCTATTCGATCCCAACAATTTTGTGGTATTTTCTTGAGTTTCACTGGAAATATTTGGCTTTGCTTGTTGCCAAATAAAGAAAATTCACCGACACTGAGCATGTGAAGTATACATATACAGTTATTCTGGCAACCTATTAATTACAGATGGTGTGGTTGGTTTATAACAGAATGCCTAGCATTTGTTGAGGGGACAGATGGCAGACAAGCCATCTAGTTATATCAACTGTATAGTGAAATTGTAACAAAAGGAGTGTTCAAGGGCAGTGTAAAAATTTCTGAACAGCAGTTTTACCTAAGTACTTTTAGAAAAGTGCCTTAAACATGGAAGAAAAAGATGTGATTTGGGTATCTGTTTTCCAGGTGTGTTTCTTTCTCCTGAAGTGTCCTTGTTTGGTATTCTTTAAATATTAATTAAGACTTAGCAACTGGTTGTTTTAAATCTTGTTCAGGACTTTTTAGGCTATCATAGTCCAGCTGCCATCTTTAGGTACAGTGTTTCTTTGTTAATAATTTACTGAGCTCTTAAGAGGCTGAAGTTGAACACAACCTTTTAATAACTAAATGACCTGGTAAAAAACAACCAAGGGCTGATAAAACTGAGGCAAAGTTTCTTGCAGTTTAAGTTGAAAATCAGTTCTGTTGTTTTCCTTGGGCTTTAGGTTTTACTCCTGTTGAACAGGTAGCTACACAAAACATTTACTACTGCTATGGCTTGGCAGACTGTTTCCTTTTAAAATTTGAAATTCACCATTGAGAGCTTAATTTCCTTTTTTTCTTACTACCCTTTCTGTAAAATCACTCCTCCACATCCTATCTCCTAACAGTAATTTGTTTAGTCTGCTTTCACATAATGTGGAGGTTATACCTGTAACGTGCTCTAATTGAGACTTGATATGTGACAAAACAGCCCCCTCAAATTTAGGGATCTAAATTATCCGTTTAATCAGTGGAGCATAGTAGCAAATAGTGTGTAAATACCCTACTTTATTGGCAAGAGACCTTTGTATGCTTTGGATTTAATGTTTTTTTTTTTAATAAATTCCCTGTCTTTTCTACCTGTGTGAAATTGTGCTTCAGATGCCTACTACTTTTAGCAGTGTTCTAGTGAAGAAACAGTAAATTTTGTCATCACCACTTCTCCCAAAAAGTCGTGGGGTGTTTGGGTTTGGTTGTTGGTTTTATTGATTGGTTTTGTATTTTTTTTTGGGGGGGTGGGGGGGTGGGTTGATTGTTGTTTGGTTGGGGGGGGGAATTGTTTGGGTTTGGGGGTTTTGGTTGGTTTTGTTTTGGTTTTTGGTTGGTTTGGGGTTTTTTCTGTCCCAAGTATACTTTTTTATATTTTTTATATTTTTCTATCCCAAGTAGCATACTATGCAAAGAATTTCTGTTTTCGGTGGAGAACTTTTTTCAAATAGCTAGGCAAGTGACGGTACCATCAGCTTAACTGGTTGAGAAGTTTCTCCATTTTGAACCTGTTGGCTAATTTTAGCTGATGGTTCCAAAATCTTTATCTGAAAGAGGCGGATAACCAGCATTGCATAGTCATGTTCTCAGTTCCAGACGTCACTTTGTGTTCCTCTGTCATGCCTCCCTCACCAGTCTTTTGGAAACTCTTTTAAGTCTATTCAGTTGCTTCTCATATTTCTTATTTTGCTCAGTTCTCTATTCCTTTCCTATATCTGCTTTTTTGCCATTACTGAATGTTGAGGTGGCTCTTCTTCATATCACTTGTTAGAGCTATCGTGGTTTATATGAAGCGGGTGGTGTGTTTCCCATGTGCACTATCCTGCACTTTCTGCATTGAAGTTACCTGCTTTCTTGAACAGTCATTCATGAAGAAGTCTCTCCCCAGTTCTTCACAGCCAAGCCTTATTCTTATACTGCCAAATGGCTTAGTTTTAGCAAATTTCATTTCCTCACTGTTCAGTTACTGGGACAGATTGGTTTGAATTTGTTGAACAGTATAGGTCCTAGTACAGGTTCAGGTGGGATCTGTGTATCATGTCCGTTTTCTTTTCTTCTTACCAGTTTTTTATGCATGGGAGGACTGACTTTCATATTTCAAGACAGCTTGGCTTCCTTAAAAGTCTTTGGTGAATAACTGTCAGATGCTTCTTGGAGATGGTATTAAGTAGATTTCCCTGCTCCAATGTAAAAGTTGGGATTACCTGTTCTGAAGACTCAGTGAGTGCAGTAGTTACTGTCTTTGTTACAGTTTCCATTAACTTGCCTGTCCCGATGCTAGTTTTGCAGTCAGTAGTTACCAGATTGCTCAGGAAACCCTTTACAATGTAGTTGTGATACTGGCCATCTTCTTGCTCCTCTGGTGCAAGGGCAGTTTTAAGCAAGCGGTAACTCCCTGTGGTTTAGCTGGTTTTTTGAGTTCTGTGGATGCCACCTAAGCTGAGCAGCTTGTTATTCTTCATGTCTGTTTGTGAAATCATCTATTGGTAATTTGATTGAGAGAGATCTGATGCACTGTCTATAAGGAAGAATTCTGGCATTACATCTTCACAAGTTCCTTCACAATCAACGTGGATACAAACATTTACATTGTTTTTCTGCTCTGCCTTCATCTTCAGGTGCATCTTGCATGTCTGCAACATCTGTTAGCCTTGGTGTCCGGCACGCTACCTCTTCCTAATTCCTCTAAAAAGGGCTTTATTAGTTTTCAGATGTATGCTATTTTGAGTTGTTATCACATTTTTTACCTTGATTTCTTGGACTTTGGTATCTAACCTTCCAGTGTGTAAAATCTTTCCTGTTTTCTTTATTTGGATGCTTTAGCTTGAAGAGTGCTGTTCTGCTCTTACTAGCATCCTTATGGCTGCTGTTTATGTTGTTTAGTCGGTCTGGATACTTTTTGGTCTTTCTGAAGTTCTTAGTAAATGCTGTGCATATGGTCTGAGCCTCTGGGATAGTGTCTTTGAATAGTTTCCACGCTGTCTTCAAGGATTTTTGCACTTTTAAAAAGCATCGTAATTATATGTAATTCACCTTCCTTTGAAATTAAATACCACTGCAGTTGATTTCTTAATTTTTCTTGCTTTCACATGAGTGTTGGATCTTGGCACGTTACGATTACTGTTCTAGAGCTCTTAAACAGTCATATTTTTGAGCACTGATGAGAACTGCTTCCCAGCTAGCATATTCCATTCCCAATACTGTCTCTAGGCCTCCTATGAATTAGGGAAATTTTAACGTGGGTTTTGAGCAACTTTCTGTGACTTCACCTTGTCATTATGCAAGCCACCCCCCTTCACACCTACAGTTTTGGGCTGTAAAGTTTCTGTAATGAGTTTACATGTTGAATTTGGGTGTGGGCATAAAGGCATGACTAGAGTTTAGCATTCTGTAGCCCTCAGTACAAATAAACTGTATCTGAGGGAGCATTTCCTACCTTGATAGTTATCTAAGAAGTTTAAAAGTATATCTTTTAAAAATAGTAGCACTGCCTAATGTATTTGAGAAGCTGAATTCTGTAAGTCAGTGTTTCTACTGATATTATCTCTGTAGTTTAGGCTCACTCTACTTAATTTCTACAATAATTACTCTTCTAAAGGGTTTTATTTTCTCTCAGAAAAGTTTGATACCTGTTTTGAAAGGTTTTTTTCCCTGTGCCTTCCATAATAGGTTGCCTTGGTCGTTCAGCAGAACCCTCAGTAGTCTCTCAGGTACACGTGGAAGATGTAGCTGAAAGGAATGCGTATTTCATTAGATTGAAATTCTTTTGTATTTGGACATACAGACAATAATGGTGGTATTTTTGAAGCCAGAAGTGTTGATAATTTTTTATATTAAATGAGAATTTATTAAGGATTTAGTGCAAGTCCTTTATTATTTTTCAAGTGGTTCCAGGACTGACAGGAATGAAAACAAATTCTTTTAAAGGTAAACCGCAAAATAATTGCAAGGAAAAAGTTTTAGCCTTTTGTACTGTTTATGATGTATAAATGCTGCCTTCACTTAAAAGATTCCATTTCCCTTCCCATCTATAGCTTCTTTAGAAAACCAAGGTTGTGCTTCTTGGCCAATTTTACCTAGAAGAGGAGCCAGAGGCACATTTAGAGGCAGAGACTGCTCAGGGCAGGGAACCATGTACATACTTCTGCTATTCTGTGATTTTTCAGAGAAGTGAAATTAATTCCCCTGGCAAACCCAGCATGACAATGAGGGCGTTTTTCGTATTTATTGCTGCCCATGGTATACTGAGCAAGCATTACTATGTGGCCATCAGAGGCCAGCTCACAGTGGTTTATATGAGCAATCTATATGTGTGTTTGTGATCCTTGGAGAGGCAGCAAGAAAAGGGAGGAGAAATCAGAAAAATCAAAAGGCGAAGAAATAAAAGCATGGCAAGGTATTAGCTATTGTCCTCTAGAAATGGTGAGGTTTGGCTTAAATCTCACTTAGGTCCTTGAAGTGTCTTTTTGTGCATGATCACAATACATGGCTGAGGTTTTCTCTTGTGAGTTGCTGCTGACTACTTTGGCCCTTCACGGAATTAATCCTTAGATAAAATTAGAAGCTGGCACCATTTTTCAGCCTATGCTACTAAAAATACATTGCATTGATCCTCTCTCTGTACTTTGGCATGCATGGGAGCAGAAAAAGAGTGGGAAGCTATTGAAACTGAGGCATAACAACATGTTCTGAAGTTGGACTTCTTCCGTGGCGATCAGCTGTGCAGCTCTTAAGGAGGCCTGGGAGCTAAACAGTTTTGAAAAAGGAGTTTTGTGTGGCTGAGTGTGTAAGAGGAGCTCCACAGACATTATTTGCCCTTCAGAAATGGAAACTGTATATACATCAGTTATCTGGTAAATCTACTGACTTTTGTCTGACATTTGCATTTTCTTATTGCTGTGGCTGCTAACAGCCTCTATGCTCATAGGGATGAAGAGCCAGTTTGCAGGTGTTCTCAGCTTCACTCAATTTTGCGATGCAAGAGAGAAGGCAGAAAAAAATGTTTATTAATTGAATCCTAATCTTGTATTGCTTTACCTAGCCTGCACTTTGTATAATACAACTACATAGCTCATCTAAAGGCTTGAAAATTGAAACTCCTAGTGAGAAGGTTGTCTTTGATGTCATTCCTATAAAAGTTATTACTAGCTGCGTTTGAAGGGAAGATAGCAACTGTACATCCTATTTAATTGAAACGTTATGGAGTAACATCTAGGACCTGGATCATGACTAGATGATCACTGCAAAAACAGCTGTTCCCCCTCCCACCACTTGTGCCCAATGCTGTTTGTTACTAACCCTCTGCCAGACTTTGGCATTCCCCTAGCATAGCAACGGAATGATTTGTCTGAGCACTCTTCTTCTGATTCAGTGCAAAGTCCAAAAAAATGGTTCAAACAGTTTTTTGTAATGCCTGACTTAACTGCTTAAGCAGGTGAGGTTCATTTGTACAGCCGAGAGTACCTGTTCTGCTTGAAGGTGATAACAAGCAGCTGGTGAGGGAGAGAAGTAGGGTACAGAAGTTTTGTTAATAATTATCTGAATACAGTCCATTGATAAATCATTTAATTGTTAGGGTAGCGGAGGATGCTTTTACATTCTGTTTTGCAATGCTACTCTCATAACATATTGGTCTGTTGAAAGAGCACTTGCGCAGGTGAGCTGCTGGAATTAGCGGAATCGCACTAGTTGCAACACGTTAGCTGGACTGATGTTGTTATGCCTTGCACAGATAAGGAAAAACTTGCATGACCTCTGCAGACAGATCAGTGAGGGCAATTAAGAGTTACTTCATCAATGAGCTGAGTTCAGAACAGGCTTAAGAGTTGGTGCAAGTGAAAGTTTGCACCAGTGGTGTTGTACCAATGTAACTTTCTTCATGATATTCTGCTTTTATTTATAGTACTTTATAGTAATTGAAACACATTCCTGATAAACAAAAACTTAAGTTGTAAGTTTAAACTGGGTGTCCATGTATTAATTTGTTCACATATGTTCTCTTGTTCCATGCGGAACAAAAGCAGTAAGTATTAAACTAAATCAGTCAATACCACTTCATAAGTAATAAGCTAATGAAATTGGGTTAAGTACCAGGTTTACTTGCTTTTAAATAAAGTTTCTAGTTGGAGTGACCAAATAACAAGACAAAGGTAGAAAATTCAACCTTACTGCTATTTTTTTTGTAACTATTTGAGAAGTTGTCAAATACTGCAAAAGTATCTGTTGACTGAATTATTTGACTAAGACCAGATGATTACACTAAAATTTTGACTAAATGTCATTTATGTAGCCCTGATTCCTGGATCTTTTCTGTTGTCCCTGCTTCACTTTCTTCATTTTATCTTTTTCTTTCCTACAGGAGAATATAGCATATACCTCTGCACCATTTTCAGTTCCTTTCTCTTTTCACCTCCTATCTCTTTCCTTTTCTCCCCACTCTTCTTCACCTCCACCTCTGCATCTTCTGTTTCTCCTTTCTTCTGCCACTTCTTGATTCTGTCTGTGTACTGAACTTCTCTTTTCAAATTCATCTTATCAGTCTCTCTCTCTCTCTCTGCCTCACATGACCATCACTCACCCACTCAAACCAGAGCATCTGTGCACAGTCTTGGAAACATTCAGGTACTTAAAACCTAGAGAGCTACTGTATTGGCATGACTACAAGGCAGGAAAAAAAAAATGTCCATGAAGAATATATTAGAATAGCCCCTGTCTGGCTTTGCAACCTGTTTTGCATCAGCTCTGCGTGCTCCCTGACAGCGCATTGTCTGCTTGCCAGATTTCTCTCTGTTCAAGCAGTATACGTGAAGCTCCTTGTTAGCTGGGACCGGGGCCAGTCCTGCGGCCTGTGTCAGCCAGCCAGCCTGCCAGCTACCTGGCCTGCTGCAGGTGCTCCAGCTGCCTTTGGCCAACAGATGCCATCCCTGGGGCTCTGGAAAGGGAAACACAGCATGTCTGTGATTGAAACGCAGTCTTTTAAAACAAAGACTAGCGGGTTTTTTGAGTAGTTCCTGTAAAAATAAATAGATAAGTGTGTCTATATTTTACTTAGGCTACGGTGGTAAAAATTACTAGTTTCACAAAACAAGTAGATTTTGCTCTGCATTGATTATCATTACTGTCTACTGAGTTGCTGGAAAAGGGACAGGATTAAAAATCCTGCCATGTTGTAGAAAGATTTGAGCTTTTTTTTCCATTAAATGTGTTTGAGGATTGGGCCATCCCTCCAAAACAAGTTCCTGTTTCAGGTTTTCCCTTTTTTCAGTTCTGTTTTGTATAGATCATAAAAGATTTCTGTTGCAAGCTTCCTTAACTGATACTTTTCTATAGTTTTCCACTTACAAAAACTCTAAATTGATTTCTCTGCACAGACAATGCCTTTGATGCAGCACGTAAGCTGTTTTTTAAGGCATTCATATTTTGCCTTGCGAAACATAAGATAAAAACCTAAATTATTTCATGTTATTCAGCTGCTCCATAAGGCTTCTGTTGCAAACTCGTGGATAGATGGATCGTTTCACTTCTCTAAGTTATGTAATTGGAAAAGTTAATTTCATTTCGTAATTAAAAGCTAATGAATGGCTGATAGTTTATAAAATCTATGTTTATTATTTGGAGCAAGGCAATGCTGGTATGAATTAACAGACAGTGTTAACAGATTATAAATAATTTTGTTTAGAAATTAAATGTTACTTTAACTGAATTGTGGAAGCTTGCATTTGGCAAAACGATCTGATGTCATAGCAACAGATGACAACTGGAAGCAGCTTCCAGGTGTTGCCCACATTACTTCTCCCTCACCCCAGCCTATCCATATCCATGGTGCAAGATATGAATTCTGACCTCTTTTTTTTCTAACCTTCCTCCAAAGAAACATACTCCTCTTCTTGCAAAGTAAGACTCTCCAGTCCACTTGGAAGAAAACCAGAAGTAAATGCACGCGGTGAACATGTTACTTGTTTATGTACTGTTATTGGAAGATTAGTTTTGCCTCAAAGTGTATTTAAGATCAGATTGACATAATATAGGAGTATATTTATGGATTATATTGTAATTTGAAATAATTTGCTGTATTATTTTTTGTAGATTCAACTAGGTTGATGTAGTCAGCTTTTAACAGCTTAAATGCCATTTAAGAAAAAACCCAATAACATTAAATGTATTAAGCCAAACACAGCTGTCAAAACTGAAATATTCAGGTAGCAAATGAATGCGTTCAGGCAGCTGGAGAAACTGCAGTGTTCTCATTTTGTACTTTAATTCCAACTTGAGACATAGGTCTTGGAAACAGGATACCCAATTTTTGTTTTTAATTTGTAGCCAACTGTGGCTTTATTTCCCCAGTGTTGAGATTTTATTTATTTTTTTTATTAATGTGCTTGTAGTTCTATGTATCATGCTTCTTTTGTGGTACTTGTTAATATAGCATGCAAGAAACAAGTATACAAGAAATTTGTAGCAGTACAAATTCTGTGGTACACTGCCTGCCCTGATGGAAACGTTGTTTTTTTTCTCAGTTCTCACCTTTTTATCATAGGTCTTGGAGCTATTGTGGCAATTCTAAATTAGGACTTTATTTGCTGCTGCTAATTAGGATGTTGCTGGATTTTGTGTTTGCTGATCCTGGTCCTGTGAATGGCATCAGTTCTAACTCCAAAGAATGCGCTACAACCAATTTCTCTCTAAAAGTATAAAACCGAGACGTATTTAACTCCTTAATAATTTAAGGACAAGTCTACTGGAACCATAAAATGTGAAATGTTGTGTACGTTTTAACTTGTTAATTAAAGAAGCAATAATTGGAGTCTTAAAAGAATAAATTGAAATATAACGTTATACACGTGTGCTGTGTTGTAGTCCTTGTAATTTCCAGTACTATTTGCTGAATTCCTCACATACTTTTCTTCTAATGAGTCTGTAATTACCATGTGGTATAATTAGATTAATATACTTTCATTTATTACAGCTCCTCATTAGAGGAAAATTTTGTACTTCTGCCTTTATATTTCTTCTATATGAATGAATACAGAATTCTGTACTTTCATTAAAGCTCTCTTAACTTAGGTGAAAAGCAATCAATTTAATGATATATTGAAACTCTTACCCTTTTTATAAGTTTCTTGGTGCTTAACTTTCTTTCCCTCTGCCCTTTCTTCTTAGATGATGAGTACCAATGGAAGGGGCCCTTCTACTTCATCCAAGGAGCAGATCCTCAGTTTGGACTGATGAAAGCTTGGGCAGTTGGAGACATCAACAATGGAGATGATGAATGGGGAGAAGAAATCAAATTAACAGAGCAAGCGGTGCAGACCATCAACAAACTAAACCCTAAACCCAAGTTCTTTGTGTTGTGTGGAGACCTTGTTCATGGAATGCCAGGTAAGGCAATTAAAAGTGTAGAATGGGGATTGTAACTCCATTTTCTTTATATTTCAGATGGGCAACAAGGCTAATCTAATTTCCTTGTCTTCACAATATTCTTCCATATGATTTGGTATGCTAGTGTTTTCATGTTTGGGGATAAAAGTGTGCTTTTGGATGATTCTGGAGACTTTATTCTGATTTCTTCATCTGACTTCCTGTATCATTCATTTTAGGTATGTACCTTTGTTAGGTGCTTTCTTTTCAGTGGGCCTGAGGAATTTTCTTTGAAATGGAAGTCCTAAGAACACGTATTAAAATTCTTTCTTATAAATGAATTGCTTCAAGGGGACAAATAGGGACTGTAGCCATTGGGGGGAAAAAAGTGCCAAGAAAAGAACAAAAATTATCTATAACTTTTTGAGTACCTAAAGTGGATGAAGATCAGAGAATTCTGTGGCTTTCTAATGCTTAATAAATCCAACTGTTTCAATATTTAAATTTTTTAAATGCTAAAAGTTAGCAAATTCCAAGTTTTCGTATTCTGTCCTGTTGCTGTGGGACTCAGAGATCAGTCTGTTTCTGTGTACGGTCACAGGAAGAACAACAGACCATCTAGAAAGGTGGGTTACAAAGTTTGACGGTTAAAACTTTAAAACAGACTGGTAATATTTTTTTATTTTAAGAAGATAAATGCTCTTCTTGGAAGTGAAAGAAAAAGTGATGTTACCACTTGGCAGGTGGTCTGAAAAGCAGATCTAAGCACAGTGTCTTACATTTCTTAGCCTTGGTAAGAAGCAGAACTGCAGACAGCCTTAGCTGTGTAGCTGATGGCACAACAGTCCACCAACCGAGTGTGGAAATACTCCTGTGTGCTTTATGCTACACTCTGCACTCCACTTGCACCTGAGGTAGTGCTTCTGAGCTCTTGTTTGCACAGCAAGATTTTGAGCAGGTTGGAGACCGTTGACTAATTCCTTCAGGGTCCTGCAAAGTGGATTTTAAAGCCTTAGCTGTCAAATTGGCAAGTCAGATTGGTTGATCTTATTTATAGGCTACAGACTTTCTTTTGACCAGAACACGGTTTTAGTGACAAGAGTGGGAAAGTGTAAAACCCAACAATTTAAGCTTGATTGAATGTGTATAACACTTCAGTAGCTTGACCATAATGTAAAGTCTGTCATGATGTGGTTGTTTTATTGGTTTATGTTCTTCCATTAATTTTGGTAGTACAGATTTAACCCAGAATCATAAAATAATCTCTTACTAAGAATCATCTAGCCTTCGTGTTACAGAGTTTTAATAAGTATTTTGATTAGGAATTTTAATTTGTGTGTTTCCAATATGTTACCTTCAGTATTCCTTGTAAGAGGAAGAAAATTCAGGACAGATTATAGGTGTTCTATATCCTATTGAAAAGGATCTTTCCCATACAAATTTAAGTAATCCAGGAAGCTAAGTTAGTTTCATTTTACCTGGGTATTTCTTAAAGGCTCATAAACCCATGCAAAGTTCTGAGTAGTTTTGTCTATATTGACTTTAAACAATGTTACTCTAAGGCTTTTCTGTTGATAGAGAGTAAGTGCAAACCAGAGCGAGCCAGCAGTCTTCTAACTTCCACTGGGTACAGAGCGGCTAGATACAATAAGCCTTGCATGTGGCAGGTTTTATGTTTTGGTTTTTTCTAGTAATGGATATCTGTAGTCATTATTGTCCCTTTTACCAGCATATGTCACAGCCTTTGATACTATTTTAAATACAAACCTGTCAGGGTTTTGCAAAACATTATATGTTGATTTTGCTAACAAATGTGTTAAAGAAGCTGAAGGGATTGCACTACTGAGATATTTACATTGTGCACGGCATAAATATTTGAAGCTGCCTAGTGCAATTTCTAAGAAATTGCAAGAAAGAGCAGTTCATTACTCAATCTTAAGGGTGTTTTCTAGCCTAAATGATTCTATGATTACATCGCTTGAGCCACCATATTTCAATTCATCTAATTCCTTGTCAATTGAAATTATGTTAATACTTTTTTTGCAAGCCTGTGTTATCATATAGTTATATAAAGTAGTTAAGGAAAGGTACTGCTCAAAGGAATTTTAGAATATTCAACTGGAACAATTACTTATCTCATTACTGCCTTTGTATTTATCTATACAAATGGCGTTCTGTGCCTTGAGTTGGTAAACATAAAAGTACAATTTAATTAAATTGTACTTACAAGTACAGTATTAATCAGTCATTTGTCTTTGTGTCTAAACTGATGAGAGAGATGAAAGTGAATCACTGTATGGTGCAGATACGTGTGGTTTAAGACTGACTAGTTGTGTAGAAGGGCAGGGAGACGTGATACAGCAAGGGAGACAAATGCAGTGTCAGAAGAACAATTCATAGAAGATAAATCTAAATCTGTGTGTTTAAATGAATTTGAAACAACACTTCAGTTTAAACTGCATGAATGTTTATTTTGGAAGTGAAATAATCGATATTTTCAAATGATTTTTTCCTACCTTTTCCTCTTGCTTACTTCTGGAGCAGAAACTCCTTCAAAACACAAGATGAGTTACAGAAAACTTAAAGAAAATATATTTTAAAGCAAGACAACTCAAATTCTGTTTTAAAAATCAGTATCAAGATGCTTATTTACAAGTTTTTTTGTTTGGCTTGTAAATAGCTGTTACTGTATCACACCAGGATGTTGACCTTATAAGAACTTACTTGCTGCCTATTATTTTATCAAAATAGCAATCCGCTGATGTTAGAAATGAAAACTTTCCACATTCCTTGCAGTGAAAGTTTTTGGAAAATGTGGAAATAACTGCAGTCATTCTCAAGTTTGCTCCCACATCCATGCTAAATTCCAGGGATTGAGGTGACTTCCTTCTCGTGGAGGAGTACTAAATTAAAATTCTTCTCTTACAAGGGTATGCGTTTAAACCACTAGTGTTTTCTGTACCAGTTAAGACACAGATAAAAAGAAGCCATTATTTCCACTGTCATATGGCTGAAGTCTGTCTCCAGTAATTCCAGTACTAATGCTGTGCTTGAGATTTCATACTTTACATAATCCATTTAAACAATACTAACTTAAAGACACAAAGAGATAAAAAGCTGTCAGCAACTGATTAAACTCTAAACAATTCTAGAAAGTGTTCCATTTCAAAATTGAGTAATATTGAAATCTGCCAGTACTTTCATTGTCTGTAAAAACATAAATTTGAAATTGTAAGTAGACTTTTGGCAACACTATATCAAAAGAGCAAGCTGAGAATTGAAAAATTTTTATTGCAAATACCTTTTCAGATAATTTGAACAAATAGATGCTTGCAGAATTGAAGCCTAGTAGTAATATTTCTTTTCCTGAAGTAGTTTAAGTATTTTCACTGTTCTAGCTGAGGATGCTTAGACCTACGTAATGCGTGTCTGTAGTAGAATGGTAGTGAATAATTTCATACTTCTCCACTGAGGAGTGTCTCCAAGAGTAATTACTGTGTCAATTCCCTTATCATGTTAGCTCAATAAAATGAAGGATTAAAAACTCATTTTTTCAGTAGGCAAAAATCAAGTGTGACGTAGGGCACTGGTTTAACGGTTGTGAATTTGACTTGTACATTTATCTTTAATGTCTCAAATTGCCTTTTAAATCACTTGTATGTGTCACCTATATTAAAACTGAAAACATCTTTAATGAAGGTATCACAGTTACTATTGCAGCATGGTTATTGACAAAAAGCTATGGTTAGCTGAAGTTCAGCAATATTTTATGATCTACTGGCCAATGTTTATCAAGTTCTTTGGATTTTACTGCTTTATAATCAATGCCTGTGAGTTAAAAGCAGGGGGAAGTCAGGTCTTCCTTGCTTCTCTTAATACATTTTTGTCATGGAATATGAAGTGTAAAGAAAGCATGCACTGTAGTCATCTAGCTGAAGCAATGTTGCAGCCTTTTGCAAAGGAACTCCAAGAAATCTCAGAATTCCAGCGGCTAGGAGTGATGAACAGAATCCTCATCAGCTGGGAAGCAATCAGGCACAGCACTTGGAATCCATTACAGATGTCATTAGAGCAACGACGTAATCAGTATCTTGGTATTTAGCTGCTGATTAAAAGTAGTTTGTACTCTGAATATTATTTTCAGAAGTTTTGCTTGATTACATAATCAAGAATAGGATATCTATTCCTGGTAACGCTAATACTGTGGCACACAATCAAGAATTTTAAGCAATACCTTGTAGTACAACTGTGTTACTGAAAGTAATTTCTGTAAACTCGATACTTACAACTAGATACACCCTGATAATGAAGGACTTACATCTGAAGACACTTGTATGCATTTAGTGTACCCTAACCTAGTATGGCAAAAATGGTAGTCTGCAAAATATTGTTGATTGGATAATTGTTTCACTGCATTTTTCTAAAACTCTGGAAATTTATTTCTAATACCAAATTGGAACCTTCTGTTTTGTTTTATGACAACTTCCCATATTGTTGCATTAACTAACACCCTTTCAGTCCAACAGTCCAGCCAGTTTCTCACCCATCTAGTTCTCCACTCATCTGCAACATCCTAACTCCACAGCCTTTTGATGATTATAGATTATTTTGATGATTATAGAGAGGTGCCTCATGGTGAGATCAGCCAGCTCTCTCACTACTCTTGGATGCATCCCATCCGGTCCCATGGACTTGCTTGGGTTGAAATTTTTCAGGAGATACTTGGCTGAATCCTGTTCTGCTACAGTATGTTAAATGTTACAGTATTTCCTCTGCTCCTTTAACGCTGCAAGAACATTTTAGTGAAGATAGGCAAAAGCAGCACTGAATACCTGTCTATTGTCACTGCCTTACTCAGCAGTGGGCCTTGTATTTTCTTATTATCTTGTTGCTGAAGTAGTAGCTTTTGCTGCCCATCATGCTGCTTGCTAGTTTCAGCCCTCAATGAGCTTCAGTTTTCCCAACACCAGCCCTGCATGCCCAGGTACTCTTTCAGCATTCTTCCTTTCAAGTCCATCTTTGCTTCCATCTCCTTTTATGTCCTTTTTCCATCAGTACTCATGCCCGAGCTCCTCGTTGGAGCTCCGTCCAAGGCATTCTCCCAATAGCCTACTTCCTTCCCCCACCAGTATCAGGAAGGACCATTCTCGTATTAGGAGGTGCTTGTCTTTGAAGACATCAACTCTTTCAAACTCCTTTTGCCTTTCAGAGCTGCCTCCCGCAGGATCCCGTATACCAGTTCCCTGAATAAGCCAGTCTGCTGTCCTGAGGCCCCAGATCTGCTGTCTGCCTTCCTTACTTCTCTCAGGATCTTGAACTCCACTTTGGTGGCTGCTACAGCCAAGGCTGCCAGGGCTTAACACATCCCCTAGCACTTCTGTGTTTGTGAGTAGCAGGGCTAGGAGAGTGGGCCCTGGTTGTCCTGTCTGTGTCAAGAGGTTGTCTCAGACTCCCTCCTGGACTGTCAGCATATGTCAGGAAGGTTAGCCTCCGGTAAGAGAGGTCACAGGCCTGTGATCTGGAGCCTTTTTCAAGCTGCTTGTGGAAGACTCAATCCACGTCTTTGCCCCTTTCGGGTGGTCTGTAACAAAACCCCGCTCTCAGTGGCTGACCTGACTCACAAACCTGGTGGCTGTTCCATAGAGTAGCTTTTGCCAAACACTGAGGGCAAACTCCCCTGTCTTCTTTCTTGCATGTATTTCCTATTTCAGTTTAACATGAATCATTGTGCTTCCTTCTTCATCCCATACCTCAAGGATAGATCGGTGTCCAGGAAACAGCTTCCGTTTCAACGCGTTTCGTTACAAGAGCAGAGATTTCAGCTGTTCGTAGCCAAGGTCACCCTGCTGAAGCCACAGAGAAACACTGACTTGTAAAGCTGAGAATCTAGCAGCTATTTTTACGTGGCTGAATTCCTTTGAAGGAAATTGTTTAGCTGCAGGGGTTTTTTTAATGATACAACTGCTGTCAGTAACTTGATAGACATCAGTTCTAGCCAGCAACATCCTTTATGCAATGTAGCTTTAGACCAGGTGTTTAATTATTTTTCATTAATTTCTCTGCTTACATGGGTGAAAGAACAAGTAAGACATCAAGTCTCCTGCAAACTTTACTTAGCTCTGACTGTAATGAAATAAGACTTGTCTAATAATGTATATAATAAAAAAAAATTGATAGAACTTGATTAAGCTTGATCTGTTAGCAGTCTGATAATGGATCAGTGAGCAAGTAATGTTTATGCTTGCAGTTTTAGATTAATTTGTGTGTGTCTGTGTTAATTAGAAGAAAACAAAATCACTAGGATTGAGTATTATGGTACCTGAAGTATACTGTGAATACTTGTACTAATTCCTTTAGTTCAGTGAAGGCATAATCTCTAATATGCACATTCCTGCCCAGGTCATTCAGTGCTTAATCTGTCATCAGCCTTTTCAGTCAATTAAGTCCGAAGTATTGAAAAATATTCCCCCCCGCCTTTGCTTTGTATTTATAGTTTAATTACAGGCTTTCAAACCGTTATCTATAGCACATTTCTGAAACATTTAATTCTGGTGAAGGAACCTTTAGCACTGCTAAGGTGAGGGGAACAGCACCTGACAGGTCAGAGCTGTAAGTGTTGTGCTCTTACTTCAGAATTTCTTTGTTTCGCTGAGAGCTGGAGGATGTCCACATCACTTGCATCTGCTGTTTCAAAGGTCTTTTCTCTGAACGATTCACATATGGGTTTTTTTAATATCCATTTGCAAAGAACAAATCAATCTAGACAGCTGTGTAAGTGATGGCAGGAGACTAAGCCATTGTATTTGAAATAAACTGAATTCCAACACAGGAATTCTGTTGTCTGCTCTTCTGACGTGCCTAGGGAATTAATTATGATGATACTTCTTCCTTTTTAATTAACCTGTGTATACTTTCATTTCTCTCACTAGCTTCCGAAGCAGTCGTCCATCTTGCTTTCTAGTTGGATCACAAGATAAGCCGTTGTTGCCTATTCATGCTTTCTTATTCATTCCCAAGGTCTGGTGTTGTGCGGCTTTTTTTGCATAGATTTCCATTCATTTTATAGCTGATAAAAAAAATATTTAAGTGGTCTTACTCATTTCAGACACCTTTAGTACCTTTCCTAGCTCTCTTGAATTACTTCTGCTGCATTGCGCCTCCTCTAAGGCAGAGGCTGTGGGGAGGGAGGGAAGCTGGAAGGAGCCGTTCGCTGGAGTTAGAGCTGCTTTGTGCCATTTTGGACCTCAGCAGTGGCCCTGAAATTGGTACACCTTGTTCCAGTGGGTGTTTAAAAAGAGTAAAATTATCTTGTCAGAGGTATATGCGATATTCTTAAGCTTAAGCACCCATCAGTAGAAATTAATCTGACCAGTTTTTCCATAACACTTCTGATGTCATACACTGACCGTTTGGGGTCTCCATTAAGAGTAGCTGTTGTGGTTTTCTAACAGTGACTACCATATTATTATAATATAAATATATATAAATATAATATAAACAGGCAGGTTTTGCACAGAAAAGAACAAAATTCATTTAATGTGTTATATCTAACCAATATATGCTGTTCTTACAGGGGCTTTTCCTCCTGTCTCAGAATATTGGGAATACTTGCAGCCTTTCCAAGATACTATTTTGAGTGGTTACAGTGCTGTAGTAAAGGGGCCTGTGAGGAAGGACAGTAGCTTTGTAGAATGTATATGATCACAATATGAATTTTGTATCTAGCCTAAAGACAAGGTCTCATTTAACTTCTTGTATTCTATTATTAAATATCTTTCCTTAACATTAGACAGGTTTGCCATATACATTTAATAGTTGTCTGTCTGGTAGAATAAGCGTGTGCCAACGTATCTATTTTTGCATGTGTTTTTCCATTCATGTATACACAGAAATCCATTTCAGATCTTCTAAGTATTGTGGATATGGTACACTGCAGTAAAAAAGGCATGACTTTTTTATTTTTTCTTTAGTTGCAAACTATTTACACCTTAATGAACAGAAGATGTTTGGAGAGAATTAAACTGAAGCTTCCGAGTTTAAACAAAGCTGTCCTAGTCTGCATAGTACAGCAGGAGAAAATGTAGGGAATTTTTACCAACCATGACATTGCACAAAAATGTGTGCAGAGGGATGTTATGTAGTCCAGTATGAAAAATTTAACTGTGCTCTTCAACAAAACAAATTGTACAATGTTTAAAATTGTCTACAGAGGCTATTACCAGCTAGACCCAGCCTTTTATCTTAATTTTGTCCAACTTTTTGGATAGTTGGATGGGTTTTGTTTAACCCACTAATGTCAATCAAAGCCTGGAAGGTTCTTTATGGTAGGATAACAACATGGAGTTGGTCAGAATATTGGTACCTTAAAGCATGATAAAATATACATGCTTTTATAATTGTCTCTTCTGTAAATGGAACAAGTTAAAACATGATTGTTTCAATCAGCTTTACAGAGTTAGTCATATTTTGTAATTTTTTTACTGCTCCTTGGTATGCTTGCTGTCTGTATCTCTCACACTGTTGGGCCATAGTTGGATTGCAAGATCTTCCAGGATTGTGTCTGTTACATGTTGTCACAGTTTTGCTATGCTGTCTGATGTATGTTTCAGGCTGTTAGCACAACAGAAAGTACCAGAAGAACTTCAGACAGACAGCAGGGGCACACCTATTGAGCTGGATGGGGTTAGGCTGCAGCTAAAGGAGATTGTTAGAGCCTGAATGTCTGAATTGCAGTTGAGGCAGCTACATTTTTTTTCCCCTGTATCTGTAAAATTTAAATGTCCTAAAAAGAATAGCAACAACTGCTGTTTAATCCAACAGAGAGCCATATACTAAGGCAACATAGAAGATACATAGTCTTATATTTGTAGTATAACTGTAGGGACTCAACAGGAGGGAACAACTGGCTGCTGATCTTGATGGAGAAGGCAAATTGTGATGTGCCACCAGTCTTCTGCAGAGAGATGGTACCTATATGTACAGTTTTCCATAGTCCGTTCCATAGGTACGTTACAGCCAGTTAAGGTGTAAATTGTCCAGTATCAATTTAAACCCAGGGCAAACCCCTAATCCTTTGGGAATGCCATTTCATACTTTTCTGTTGCTGAAGACATCCTTGAAAAGGATGTTAATTATCCTGGGCGATTATAGAATGGTCATGTATAGGTATGGATGCCACTGTTGCCCAGGAGCACAGTCAGAAGAGTATTGCCATTGCTACCTACAGACCGCTGGCCAGATGCTGCAAGTCCTGTGGGGCTTGTCAGCTTGTTACCGGCATCGAGGCGGTGCAGCCCTGAGAGCTGGGATAAGACTGCTTTAAGCGTAACGGGGGTGAAAAAGCAGGTAGGTAGCAAGGCAAGGCACCTGCTGCAGCTGAGGGAAGCAGTGCCCTTTAGCACCATGCTGTGTATAGTGGTGCAAAGGTACAGACTACCTAGACAGTCTGGTATCCTGTAAAAAAAGGCAAGATCATGGATTTGCAAGGGAATTATCACCGTCACAGAATCACTGTGAGGTTGCTGGACATGCATGTGCACCGCCAGCTTCAGCATCCCTCCGTATTTCTCACCCCCTTTGCCTGTTCTCCCTCTGCTTCAGGCATCCTGAGCCCCTGCCTGCCCAGCTGGGATGTGTGGCTCTCCTGCTCTCTGCCTGCTGCTTCCAGGGATTCTGCTGTTCTGGGACCTTCTCACCTGCTAGCCAGCTCCTCATGACTGCATACAGTGCTCTCTGGTGCATGGCTTTTTTCCCCCCAAATTCTGCACATTTCATTAATGCTTGAACACTTCTGTAAAGCCTCAATAAAGCATATCAGCCTAATTCAGCTAATTACAATTTTGGGCAACTCTACGTGCTTTAATGCGAAAAGCAAAACTGCTTGCTAGGTGTCTCCTCAAAATTATGCACCCTATCCTCTCTTCCATGCAAACAGTTTTTTCATATAATACAGGCAATTATATGCACAACGATTTTAAAAAGCAGGTGCCAAATATTGGAATTTTGAGTTTGTATTCAGGCAGCAATTAAGGGACATGATTTTCAAATCAGCACTTCTCCATTTGACTTCTGCTTGACAATTTGATGATCAGGATACAAGATGAGCTGGGCATACTGGCTTTTATACAATCAGTACCTCTTATAAGCTCTGACACATATGCTGCAGAGAGTGAAGTTATTTACGTTCAGAATAGACAGCTTCAGAGCTGAGGAACATGAGAGCTGATGGTTCTGGTGTCCAGACAGCAGTATGGCTTCAGTTCTGTTTATAATCACTGTAACATTTGAAGGCATCCTGTCTCCCAAGAGAATTACTAACTGGATTATTTTGAGCCTCTTTCCCATGCCCAAATTTGAAGTGCAACTGCCGCAGTCCAGAATATTTCAGTCTCGTTGTTTCTGTTAAATTCTGAGTGCATTAATATGACTTCAAAAGTGTAGTTCTAATAGATACTAAATCTTAAAGTATAGGCTGCAGCATATAATCAGAACACCTGCCTTACAGGGCAACTCTAAGAAAACTCTTGTTCAGCTTTCTAAATTAAGGGGAAAGTACAGACCATAGCAAATGTTTCTAGTCAAAGTTTTACTGTTTAAAACCAGTTGTTGAATGTTATAAATTCTCTTACTTAAAAAACAGTCTTGGGCTTGACCAAGAAAGGTCAGTGAATACTTGGTTTCCGTAAGAACTAAAGTTGGTGACTCCCAGGAAGTCCCACCAGTCTTTCAGTTTCGGATCCACTAAAAAGGACTGTTGAGATAATACTGAAGTTCACGACTCTTATTGTATTTGGTAAAGTCCACAGTCATTTGCGCATGTATGTTCTTCGTAGGAAATACTTCACAGACATTTAATGTACAAACATCTAAATTTGCAATTGTTTTGCAGTCGATTCAGCCTGATGTCCTTTCTAGAAGGCAGACTGCTGTACTTGTATTTTATTACATCAGATATGAACTAGCTTGTTCACATTTCAATAACTGAGTTGTTTGGAGATTTGCTGCTGGTGGGTTTTGCACACAAGATGTGATATGAATGTAATGCTGAAATCTGCATGCAAATGCACAAGCTGCCATTTATACATTTGTGAACTGAATAAATTACAGAGAAATGTCAGGTCCCATTCAAGTTCTTACTGTTATATAGAGCAAATTAGTAGGACATTATACAAAGGAAAAAAATGCCTGATAATGCTTAATATCTTTCTCAAAAAGTTATTTTACCACAGTAAGTCTGGCTGTGAACTGCTTTCATTACTGCTTTTAAACTACTGTTAAATAACCCAAAACACTGGAATGTTAATCTAAAAAAAAAAAAACTTGCTAGATAAAATTAAGCTGCTCTGCTAGTCCTTAAGGGAAGCATGTATATAAGGAGATATTTTGTAAAGTTTTAACTTTAACTAAAAACTTAATTGTTCTTTTAAAATTTCCCTTTCTCATTTAGAAGACAAGAGCATGAATGCTGATGTTTCATCTGTGCATATAACAAGCATATGAGCAGGTTAAGAAATGGTGTCTTAAAATACGGTTCCAGCTTGAAAAATGACTGTAGGCATGTCACCTTTGGGGGGGGGGGGGGGGCGAGATGCCATTTGAACTGGCTGCTTAGTTTACTAACAAAAGCAAGTTTGTGTAGGTTTTTTTAACTCACATCAGCCTGGCACAGCTGGGGAGGAGGCAGCTGTATTCTACTGTCACATGCGGTTTCAGCAAAATTGTCAGCTAAATCCCAATTCCTAAATCTTTGTTAGTGGAGATTTATAATAGAGCACAAAGTAGAAAAGGCACAGATTGGCTTTTTAAGTGCAAGGTAGAAGCAGTGGCTTTACAATCTTTATACTGAATCAGGCTATAGGTAAAAAATTTGTTGAATACAAGGCGATTTTTTAATGAATACATTACTGATCAGTGGGGCTTTTTTCTGCTACCCGCCTTGAAATAACATGAGCAGTGTTCGTCTGACCTAATTTCCTGACAATAAGGTAGCTGAATCTAAATAAACTCACCGCATCCATGCCTGTTGCTGTTACAACCTATCAAAAACTTAGATATGCTCAGTAGGATGGAGCTCAAACCAAAAGGATTCATGGCTGTTTTCTTCTCCAAACTCTTATGCTAATGCTAATTAATAACATCTGAGAATTTGGGTAAGTAGCACATTCTTTGTCAAACACCTAATAACACCTATTTCAAGGACTGTAGCTATGGTTGTGTAAGTAAACATTTTATAGTAATTACCTGATACTAGTAAACCTAATGGAGCATTCAAAGCCTCCAAACAGCTTAGTGTGAAATTTAATGTACTGTCATCAGCCTAAGAGCAGGGAAGCATGAGAGATGCTCCGTGCATGTTCAGCAATACACTGCAGTTTCATACTGCAAAGAAACCACTAGGCTGTCAGAAGCAAATATTTAGTCTTCAGCAAGTATATACTTACTTGTATTTTAGACTCTAGTCCAGTCCACGGAATCCTGTTGATGGTAACACTCTATATATGAAAGTCATTGAGATGCGATTAATTACACGCTTAGCTCAAATCGTATACTTTTATGATACCAGTATCAGTACAAGTACTAGATTCAGTACTAGTACTGAAAATCTAGTGCAAGTACTAGATTTTATGTATGTATAAAAATACATATAAATATGTATGGAAGCATAGTTAATTTTCTTCATGTTCTAGTAAGAACTTAAATTCTAAAAGTCCAGTTGTGATTTCTTTTTTTTGCTTTTTTCTCTGACCAGAAAGTTTTGGTTTAGCTTATCATAATTTCAGCTTTAGCCATTCAACTGCTGTCTATGAACATTTGAAAATACGTACATGGAGCAGACATCCAGAGGGAGTTATTTATTTGGCACACTGTACAGTAACTACGTCTCTGTGTTAGTCTTTGTTGCCTCCTTTGTTTTCTTGGAATTGGATTTGCAATTTGTAAAGAGTAACTTGCACAAAGTCAGTGTTTGGATTATGCAGGTATGGTCAGACGAGGTAATTAGACCTGTCTTTCTAGTTTAAAAGCATTGACTTTTTAAAAGGCACATTTCCATGCTTTTCCATCTCTCTGAATTCTAAAGGATTTTCTTCTTCCTTGGAAGTCAGTGGCAGAAGATGTAGCCCACATAATTCTGAGTTAATCAAGTTGAAACAAGTCTTTTCCAAATTCACAACTTTTAACATAGTTGATGGATGGTAACACGGTTTTACTGGGTAGGAATTGGGCTAGAGCATGCAGCTGCTGCCTGTGCCTGTGGCTCTGAGCAGACTGCGTTCCCGCTCTGCCTGCCTGCATTGTGAGCAATTCTCTGAACTACAGCTCATTCACAAACAGGCAAAAGATTATTTGGGCTAAGAGAGTGTATTCTAAGGAAGAAGTGTTGTGTCTGAACCATTGACTCTGGCTGATATTAACTGCCTCTTCATTCTGCACTTGTTCTGGTAGCAAAGATGTCTTTGTAAGGGTAGACAATGCCTTAGACATCAGGAGAAGCACACATCTTCAACATTTCCCAGTTTAACAGTGAGGACAATTACATTAGACTTAAGGGGCTGATGTTTCCAAGGGTTATTAGTCATGCTGTAACTGCTTAATATGAAAATGCAAATATGAAGGCGGCCCCAAAAATCTGTAAAATTCACACAGGTAGTCATTTGAAGAAAGTGCCAAAGATTAAAATCTTGCTCTGTGTCTTAAAAATGAACAATTACTGGAAATTAAGACTTCCGTATCTTCAGCTTGTTTTTCTTGTTGGCTGTTGTAACTTCTGTAACATTGTGGAATTTTTTCGTGCCTGTGATGATTTCATCAGAAGAACAGACCCAAAGGCAGCAATGGGCTGTGCTTGATGTGACAGCTCTGCATAGCCAGGAGATGAGTAAGGGTAAGGAAGGCAGAGTTGTGCTTAAGCGAAGCGTAATACTTATTTTCACAGCAGAAGGTGGAACAGTAAATGGCACAAATTAGGTTGTTAAGTGGGCACCTGTGTGGCTGGCACTCAGAAAAATGATGGCATTTGCAGTCATTATATTTAATGTCATGCACCAAAAACCTAGGAGCGATGGATCCCCTAATAGGCTTCCACTTTTGGGGTTTTGTCGTTGTTTTAATGTAATTATTAATTACTAACTAGAGCTGGAGTTTTCTTCTTGTTTCAACGCCCAAAGTTACAAAATAAACGTAATTCTGTTCATGCAGGTAAATTCTTTGGTGTGATCACTTTTTGTCTCTCGGGACAGATTATTACTTGTTTCTAATGCACTGAAAAAAATCAGTCCCTTCCAGCTGTAGCCAAATGAGAGTTTCAGTTCCTGCTTTTCAGTGGAGCTCATGAGATGAGGTTCTTTATAAATCACACTGAGCAGTCAGTTTGTCCAGTGGTGAATATAGTCATACTGACATTATTTTTAACTGTGTAATAATTTTTTTATGCACATCATGAAATTGTTTTCAGGCTATTTGACTATTAGAAATATGTATGTCCAAAGAAGAGAGAGGAGACATTTTAGCTATTCCAGCACAGACTAAGCCAGCAAAGCCTATTTCAGAACATGACAGTACTGGGTTTATGAAAATTGATCAGCTTATTCTTGCATGTAATAACCCAGAATGACACAGTGTGTTGCATGACTTCGTTATGGCAGATACTAGAGAGGAAACTTTAAAACAATGCTAGATGCTAGAGGGGAAGGTTTGAAAGATAAAACAATGAAGACTACAGACTAACAAGAATACAAATAAGGCTGAACTGGGTGGCCTGACAGATTTTTTTTCTTTCTATGCCAGCACCCAGTCTATTATCACATTTTTTTGTAGCATTCTAGGAAAAATTAATGTGGAGAGCAAGGTGGGTTGTTTTTTTTCTAACTGTTCACTGAAAAGGAGAGAATCATTGCTTTTATGGGATGGTAATGTAAACAGATGAGAAGAGTGTAAGAGTTTGGCTGTGAGAGTGAAGCAGGAGTCACCTGTATGGATGAGATGAGGAAGGTTAGGAAAGAAGGCAGCCCAGGAGGGAATGGTGTTAGAGCTTTGGGGTGGGAAAGCTCCATCTGCATCAGAGCTCTGGGTTGCATTTGCAAAGATTAGAGAAAACTGTGTATCAGTAATTGAGATGTGACAAGATTAGAGCTCAGTTAAACTTTTGTTTATGGTAGTGCATCAAAATTAGATGCATTAAAGATATAATTGCAGAAGGGGCCTGTAAGATACAGTCTGTTCTTGATGATACCGTTTGTTTTGGGCTTGCGTCGTCTTCCAAGTGACTGGTGCAGCAGTGAGGCTGTCACTGGGTGGGGGTCAGCTCAGAGATGCTGAGAGGGATGAGTAGGAACTTAGCTGCAGCCCTGTTAAACTGGAGCCACCAGCCAGGTATCCAGAAAGGCTGCAGAGATGAAAGGCAATCCTGTGTTGAACAGGAGGAGGCTGTTTTCCCGCAGAGGGAGAGAGGGAGCAGTTAAACGTGTTTCAGCAGAGGTGCTTAGAGAAGGAGCATGCTGTGAATACAGCCTGGGACTCCCCTCCCCTCTTCTCCAGAAAGTCAGGGAATACTACTAGGGAAAGTCCTCTAAATGGCATGCCAAAGGAGTAGAACAACTGCAGAGAGTCATGAAAACCTAAAAAAAAAGGACAAATCTCAAGAACAGGAAAGTACCCAAAATAATCAGACTCTCGGATTAAAGCAATTCTGATGCACTGTAGAGCCCAGGAAATACACAGGTCTGTCTTTTGTTTGTTTGTAACAGTCATGTGATTGCTTCCAACAAGAATTAATTTTCATGTCAGAGTAATTCTCCTGGTATCATTAACAAATTACAGAAAAATAGGCCCAGTGTTTTTATAAATTCCATTTGCATTGATGGCATTTTGACTTTTTTTATTTTGCTTTTATCATATTTAGGTATTATTTCTATTTGATAGTTTGCGTAGTATTTTAATCTACAATCTAGCTCTTACCTGTTCTTTGGTAATCAGTCTCTTGGGTTACATGTCAGGCAGATTCCAGTTGACATATCAGGACTTTTCCAAGTGTTGCTTACATAAAAGCTCATAGTTAAAACATCTTTAACTTTTTTTTTTCTCTTTCAAACTGAAAATTTGTGCTTTCTTTTAAATATTTTGTTTGCGACTCCTAACTTTGGGACACTTTTAAGATACATTGGAATACTGAAACAGAGTAATTTAGATATCCAGGAAATCACTGTGCTACATTTGTACATACTGAGTAATTCATCCTAGAAGTACCTGTTCTGGTCCTCAGCCTAAGCCGAGCAGCGTTGTTGCAGAGATGTCGTAGCGTTGTGCAGAGCATCAGTGGGGACATACATATGTACCGTGGCTCAGCTAGGGCCCCCCTTGCCAAACTTTTAAAAGCAGGTGTTGGGTCCGCATGTTTTTTTTATGCCTATAGCCTTTTGTGTCGCAAATCATGACACAGTACTGTCTGTGTCAAGATGTGCTGAGCAGGTACACAAGAGAGGTACTATTCTGGCTTCTGAGAAAACCCCACCCCCAAAAGGTTTAGAAACAGCAGCGACATCAATATCACGGGTCAAGCTGCAGCAGTTCTGCCCTGTGGCTGAGTCAGCTTGTGCCAGCCAGGTCCCTGAAAATGCCTCCTCAGATGTCTGGAGAGTAGAAGTTCTCTGAAATGCAGTGTCATCACACAATATTGAGTCATTGACCTCTTACGGTCTCGTTTCTCTGTGAATTTATGACCAATAGCTTTGATCATTAAAAGAAGTTGGATTAGCTCACTAGAACTTCCGTTTCTTGGAAAATGACATGAACTGGAGATCCAGGCCAATACCCACACCGTTCCCACCACACCTGTGCCCCCCACAGGGGCTGGCAGGCTTCTCCTGCCTTGGTGGGGGGGGAGTACTTGGATTTCTCCTAACACTGACACAGAAACACCTGCGGGGACCACCTAATAATACCATTATAACTCCCCCCTTCCCATCTCCTAATTCGTATCAGTAGAAAAACAGGTGCTGTTGTTAATCAATTGCCAGTTTTTAATTTGGAATATTTTGGGGGGAAGTTACAGTATTGGTGGAGGTTACTGTAAGTGAAGAGTTGTCTCAGATGCAGGAATTGCTCTCAGCATGCATCACAGAGATGCGGTCTGGAGGTAAACAGTGCTTCGAGTTGTTTTTATAGCTAGTGCCTTAAAACAGACCCAGTGCTTAGAATTCCAAAGTAAACTGTGTATTAGTAGCTAAAGGATTATTTCTTATGCAGAATAATCTGTGTATTCTGCTGACAGAAGCCAGCTTCAGCAAAAACGCTTTAAAAGTACTTTCTTGAAATCTGCTCTTGCAGTGTGTGAAGGCAGGTCATCTTGGCTCCTTTAAGCAATGCAGGAAAGCCTGTTGGAAGTGTTTAGGTAAACAGTGATACAACACACAACAGAAAGCTGTGATGCCACAGAGACGTTAACGTTGCACCGTTACGTTCCTGTTCACTTTCAAAAACGATAGACTGGGAAGCTGTGGGAAATTGTAGGCAACTACAGTAGCAACAGTTCTGACTTTCATGTTTTTCATAGAAGCCAAACTGCCCTCTATGGGCTTTTAATTTGTGAAGTCATTTATCTCAGGGCAGGACTGTATTTACAGAACCGAACATAAAGACAGAATATTGTAGCCTGGGATTTAAAAATGTCAATGTACATGATGCCAGGATAAACAACAGAAATTAATTTCAGTTACATCTACCCTGACACTTCTCAAATTATTTTTTATCATTGCCTCTTGGTATTCTATTTTTTTCCTGTTCATCCACAACAAACCTCTACCTAAGCTAAAGAAATACATGTAATCAAATTGTTCTTCATACTAATTGGAATAATTAAATACTATACATAGATAGCTCTGTGCCCGGTAGAGATCAAAGGGGGTCTGTTTTATGCTATGGCAGTGACCACTGTAGTTTTCTAGCAGCTTTCTCCTTTTCTTTATCCCTTCTGTATCTTCTTTATCTATTAACTTACCTCAGTTTTAGAGGAGGGTGCATTCAGGGGGGCACCGTGCAGTGGTGTGGCTCACTGTAGCACAAAGTGTGTGCCGCTGTAGTACAACTCACCATTAGCGTGCACGTCTTAGCCCTTCCTCTCCAGCACTACACCCAAAGAGTACAGAGACAGTACTTTGCCTCCTCCCAACTTTATCTCTATGGGTTTCTCTTCTTTTTGAAGTTGTTTTGACCTTTTACCAAGAAAAGGTCAAGCCAAGATACAATAAAATAATCTTTACTTGGTGTGATTTCCTAGACTCTTTGGGCAGAGACCTTGTTTTCCATTTTGAGCAGTCTGTTTTCTGCAATAAAACACTGAATAGGTCTCTCTGTTGCTATAGAAATAATATCGCATTAAATGAGGGAACTAGCGCCTTGCTGTCGACAAATCTAATCTAAGTGTTAGTCTCTAGAGCCTGCATTTCACCACTGGGAAGAGGTATACATAATTCTACAAATTATTTCTGTAACTTATGCATAAATGTCTTTATACTCTGAAACTGTTAGCTAAATTTCCCAAAGTGATAGCATGGAGATTAACATGGTGTAATGTGTTTACATATATCTTAACAGAGCTTTCCTCCTTGCCTTTTCCCCACCCCCCCTCCCCCATACATTTTCATATTTATAGCTTGAAATTTCCAACTCTTTGCATAGGAAGGTCAGGGAGTGGCAGGAAAAGCAGCTTTCTCAGCCAGGTACCCTACCCCATGGACAACAAAGTGTGCCAGACTTACTTTTATTTTTATTTTTTAAAATCCAGCTCCCCAAGTAATATAAGGTGCCATTTGCCCTGTTGTTTCTCAGATTAATATTTTCTATTATTTTCTATTTCAGATCAGTATTTTCTATAACTGGAAGGACAGTCTAAACTGGCCACCATCCTGGTGCATTAATATACCCCACAAACTGATCTGCTGTCCACTACTTTCTAGACTGCACTGGGAGTCATATTCCCAGTATTTCTCGAGTTACTCAAAGATTTTGCTACAGTAACTTTCTGCCTCGTACAGCAGTTAAACACAAGAGAGTTGTGGATTTTGACTTTTATGCACCACATACCAAATCTTACATCTGTCTTGATGTTTAGACATAACATGAATATGGCTTTTTCCCACTTTTTCTAAAGGTGTAGCATTCTAGTAACAACAATAAGGTAGTACTTAACCCTATATCTATAGGGTATAGAAAAGGAATTGAAATCTTCAGTAATAATAGTTACTAAGGGTCAGTGTTTGTCAACATCTTGATCGTAGAGTATTTTGAAGAAACATAGAGAAAAAATCTTTTATCTCATAGTTACATTACAGGAGCCCCCGATACATTTCTGTATGTATGTGTAGTTACAAAAATAGAACACTAATTAAAAATACATTATGATTGATTTGCATAGACCTGTATGCAAATGTATATTATAAATCTATTTCAGAGTTCTTGTAAAAATCCTGTTACAACTTCTTAGTTAAAAAATGCAGTAATTATTTATGAAATGTGCCCATGTTAGATACATGTTATGTATTGCAGGACAAAATACAATTTATAAATGTTCAGTTTAATCCATGAAGAATAAACATATCAATGGCCCCTGGTTAAAGATTACTCTTTAGAAAACTTTAAAACCCCTCTGTCATTATTAAACCGCTTCTTTTTAAAAAAATCCTTTCTAATTTTTTTTTCAGTGAATTTAAATTAATCTAGCAATTACATAAACCTACCTAGACAAGGACAAATTTCTGAAAACCAGAAAAGCAACTGTCTGGGTATGCATATTAATATAAAAACAGGTGTGGGAAAAAGTAGCGAAGTACACAATTACCTTTCTTTGAAATTAATGCCATGCTCATGATTAAAACAGGCTCATCATATAAAGAAGTTACCACAAGATACTAATTATATTTTTGCTGTTAAAGTAGTTCTTGTAATAAATAAAAAAACACCCCCCCAAAAAAAAGACAAACCACCAAAATAACTAAATTCCTTTGCACAGCCATAAAATACAAACCAGAAGTTGACCCGGTTTTTACCTTGTGTAAAGCTGTTACACCATCCAAGGCTGCTACATTTTTTTGCCACATCTGTCTATAGATGGAAAGAATCAGCCTGCTAAAGCTTCTGGTGCAAAACACTGACCACTGTATCACCTACTGCTGTGCTATCTGTTGGTTCCTATCCAGAGCCTTGCTTAAAGCAAGTTATTGAAAATGGCTGAGTATTGATATAGGAAGGAAAGAAGTGGGAGGGAAAGGGCTGAGTGGACATACAATATGCGTGTTATCACAGTCACATCTAATATAAAATATTTTCTTAATTTACATAGTTCCATAAATGAAAGCTAACAATAACGATAGGAAAAAATAGCATAAATACTAAAATGTGGGTTTTTTTCTATAGGAACTCAATGGAGAAAGGACCAAGAACAAGATCTAAAGAATGTTTTGAAGAACACTGACCAGGATATACCATTGGTATTTGTCAGTGGAAATCATGATATCGGCAATACTCCAACAAGAGAAACAATAGATAATTATTGCAAGAACTGGGGAGATGACTACTTCAGCTTTTGGGTTGGAGGTGTTTTTTTCCTTGTGCTGAATTCGCAGTTATACTTTGATTCTTCCAAATGCCCTGACTTAAAGCAAGCCCAGGATGCGTGGCTCAATGAGCAAATGGCTACTGCTGAAAAACAGAAATGCAAGCATGTAATAGTGTTCCAGCACATCCCTCTGTTTCTGAGAAAACCTGATGAAGAACATGATTATTTCAACTTGGAAAAATCAGTTCGTCAAGAGATAATGGAAAAGTTTCATAAAGCAGGTATTTTCTCACATTTTCCTATTTTTAAATGTTTGTTTCAAATTGTTAATGGTTATGCTGCCAGACAAAATACATTTAACTTAAATGGTACTGTTTTCAAGGAATTTTTGGTACTGCTTATAAGCCTCATTGTTCCCTGCAGGTCAAAATTATCAACCAAATCTAATCATACAAAAAAAGAGTATCAAGAAAAAGTTAAAACTTTGAAAGAAAAGTTGAAAAGTTAGAAACTCTTTAAAATAAATAGCAAGCATTCCATTTTGCAAGTACCGATAGATGTAAGAACCTGAGTTTTTCATGCCTACAGAGTGGAAGATCAGGTATTGCCGTAGGAGAAAAATATAGAATTTATGTTTTACATAAAACATGGAAACAGAATTCAGAATTACCTTGGAGGTTGTTTTCTCCCACACTGAGCCAATTTTAAACCAAGAGTGTAATACACTCCAGATTTATTCAGTGTTAAAAAGAATCTTGCTCTGCTAAGATCAATCCTTTGCATATCCATTACTAATAGGGGCCATTTCTGGGATGAAGGGCAGGTGGAACATGCGCTGAACAAGCACATTGTACCAAATCCCTTAGCTTTGTTTGATGACACTTGAATGCCATGGAGACAGACAGAGTACACAGCTCCTCTTCCATGCTGTTCCATTATTTTCTGTTAATTGCCTGCATGTTACTGGAGTGTGTTAGTCCCTCAAAATTCCCTGCCAGCCTGCCATTGCTGCATTGGAGTGGTGTTTTCCCTATATCTGTATGACAGCATGTTACTTGGATTACTGAACAATGCAAGTATTTTATAATATTGTTCCTAATTTACCATATCATTGTTAAGCCTGGACTCATCCAAAACCAATTTCCAAGCTCTGAATCTCCTACTCTTTCCAGCCAGTGGGGCCAAAATTCACAGCTGAGGGCTCTCTAGGAGACTGACATACTTGCAGATTCCAGGATTTAGAAGAGGGTTGTGGGTTGGTTTTTTTCCCATAAGGAGACACATTAAGAATACGTCAGTATCTTTTTTTTAATTTCTGTGCTAGCGTTAATATAGTGGGGAGTATTGCTTTTGGAAAGTGAGGCAGCTAAATGACTGCTCATGTACTGTTGCCTAAAAACAGGTCCTGGTTCATTGGAGAGCTTATTAGCAGAAGGACATTGCCATACAGGTGTATCCCAGTAAACAAGCATTAGTGTGGAAACCCAAGCAGTGCTGTTCTAGAGTTTTGTCGCCCAGATGGTTTACTAACATTTTGCAACACTCAGTTGTCATGGTTTAATCCCGGCCAGCAATTAAGCCCCATGCAGCCGCTCACTCACTCCCGCCACAGTGGAGTGGAGCAGATTCTCTCCATCAGGGAGAGAATCGGAAGAGTAAAAGTGAGAAAACCTGTGGGCTGAGATAAAGACACTTTAATAGGTAAAGCAAAAGCCGGGCACGCAAGCAAATCAAAACAAGGAACTCATTCACAGTTTCCCATGGGCAGGCAGGTGTTCCATCACCTCCAGGAAAGCAGGGATCCATCATGTGTAACAGTTACTTGGGAAGACAAATGCCAAAACGCCAAATGTCCCCCCAATCCCTTCCTTCCTTCTTTCTCCCAGTTTATATACTCAGAATGACATTCCATGGTATGGATTATCCCTTTGGTTAGTTGGGGTCACCTGTCCTGGCTGTGTCCCCTCCCAGTTTCTTGTGCCCCTCCAGCCTTCTCACTGGCAGGGCCTGAGAAGCTGTAAAGTCCTTAACTTGGTATAAACATCACCCAGCACCAACTGAAAACAGTGTGTTATCAGCATTGTTCTCACACCAAATCCAAAACACAGCACTGCACCAGCTCCTAAAAAGAAAATTATCCCAGCTGAAACCATATGCTTAATCAAGAGGTAAAAGAAATTACACAAAATGTTATTATCATAATATCTATCGTTGTTATGTTATCATGTTTCTTAGAGAAACATTTCAAAGTAACGTGTATCCAGAGGCTTAACCAAAAGTTGGGTAGGTTTCAAGTGACGGGGGAAAGGCAGAGAGAATGGGAAGTCAGCAATACAAGACAACTCTATGGAAGAAATTCCCAAACGCCTTTCTGTGCCAGCATTCCATTTGTACCTTCCCTCCGTCATTTCCCGTTGTGTCCTTTGTTCCCATTCCCAAAATGACGCATTGTTTGGTTCCTTCATGAATATATTAAAACATTGATCTTTTGTTTGCTGTGTTATACAAGAAGTAAATGAGTCAATAGGTAATATTCACAATCCAATGATCAAACATTTTGCTAATTAAATGAATATAGAGAGCAAGCAGCTCAGCGTAACTCAGACTGCAGAGAAAAATTAGCTGAACCAAAAGTTGGCTCAGAGTTTCCTTAGTAACGGATGCGTTCTGTTTCCATTTTATTATTCAATTGAAGAACCGTCTTTGTAAGACCACAAAACGTTATCAGTGGATTGCAAACAGCAGGCAGTTACCATGGTATGACAGATGCACAGACAGGCAATGGCACCACTTATTTTCTGACTCTCTGCTTTGTCAAAGAATAATCGATTTCAGCATATCATTAGACATCAAATTGGTTTTCCCCCCATTCACTTCACATGTTCTTGGCAGACTGAAGCACAAGAATATTGCTAATGAAATCCCAATTTACTTTGCATGTTGTTGTTTTTAATTATGACTTGCAGTTTAAGGAGGCTAACCCCTTACAGCATTTAATTTAGAAATTTGGTATAACTATTTATTCTGGGGAAAGAAAGTAAGTCTAGCTTTTCAAGGAGTCCACCAGGCTGCTACTGTTCTTCTTCCCCTGACCTGCCACCAGTCCCTCCTTCCTTCTGCTTTCTCGCTCTCCGATTCAAGTGTTTCTAGCCACTCTAAAGGTTTGTTGAGTAATTATGTAAAATTACAGTGTAACGTGCATGTTTTGGGGGTTGCTGTGTTTGGCAATGCAATGTTATTATATGAGCATCATATTTTAGTTGTCGGTAACCCAGGATCAGACCTGGAATTACCTCAGTTTTCATGTTTATACTTTTTCTGTAAGTGTCAAACAGAGCTGTAACTCACCTGGTTTGAGTGAGACAGGAGAGGAAGGACAGTCTCGTAATTCAGGTCTTTCCATGAACAAAGAAATTCATATGGGTATGTGTAGGGAATAATCAGATACTTAAAGTATGATGATATTGCACAGGTGCGTTAGAGTGAGGTATGCAATTTCAGAAAACTGTTATTTTAAATTCAGAGCCCAGATTTTCTGTAGTTATTCTCTTCTAATCAATTATGTATTACATAATGGTTTTGGTTTAAGTATCCGCTCATTACAAGCAGAGATAAAAGACTAGCTGTAGAGGCTACATCTGGTACGAAATACTGAATTACATTTCTCACATTAGAAGTGTCCTTAGCAGTTGGGCTAATTAAAGATAAAATCATGTTCTTATGATAAATATTTATAAATTGAAAGTCTGGCACTTGTAAACACATATTACTACTATGCAAAGTTAAGCCATGCTTGTAAGCTGCACATCTAAGAAACCCTCATACTCTGTTTTCTTTAAATGCATTATAACAAGTATTGTCCTAGAAAAAGTGATTTCAGTGACGCTGAAAATCAACTCAGTTGAGAGTATAGTTTATCATTAATGTGAAAATTCATTTCTGAAAGCAGATTTGTATAACTTCGGAAAGTTTAGCCTCAGTTGTCAGTGCTCTGGCTCCTCTACGTACAGAAGCGAAGTACAGAAAAAAAACCTGTGTGCAAGGACTGTGAATGAGCAGACCTGACGTTCTCATCTGTGAGAGCGGCTGGAGTCACTCGACTCTGCTGTGTGAAATGCATATTCAGCTTTTAAGAATTATATAGTGCTGATATAAATAGGTTTCCTCATAGCTTTGTAGGGAAAATAAAGAAGTAGTAGTGGTCTAGCCAAATATCTGGTCTGCATGTCATGTGTCTTTGATAAACGTAAGTAATAAACTAGGTCTTAAATTAAGCGGTTATGTAATGGAAGACATACTTTTTCTTACATATCTTATTCCCATATAATTTTCTTAGGATGTTAAAGACTTTTTTTCTATGACCTGAAAAGTATGGGTACTTTTTGTTGAGCTATACACAATCTTTTAAAGACCTTTTTCCCACTGAGATTACTTACATTCCTTAACACAACATAGTAATAAGTGTTTCTTAATGGCCCTAATGAACTAAAACATTTAAGCAAATGTCTGAACTTGTTTAAGAGCTCTGCTTTGTAAAACCTAAATTAATAGCTACATTTTCACCAACGAAGTTGAGAAAAGGCATTTTTGTTCAGAGTGAGATGAAGAGTATAGGTGGTCTATCTAGGTGAAAGATTTTGTATCCAAGAGAGAATTACTAGATAATAGACATGTGTCCAGCTTTTTTTAATTAAAAAGTTTTAAGTTCATCTAAATGTGTTCAAGGCATTTTTTTCAGATGTGGTTAAAAATAATTTTTACTTATGGGGAAAAATAACAACCTAACTTTATTAAATGGCATATTTTTTCATTATATTTCTGACTGTAGATGCTGTAATTCTAACACCTTTACTCATTAAGAAAGTGTGATAGCTACGTTCTCCCCTTAAAAATGTTATGACAGGAGAGTAGTATTAAAGGAAGAAGCTTTCTGAACATCCACAGCTGAGATATATTTGAGCACAAAATTAAAGCATGGAATGTTGAAAGCTGTTGTTTCTAAAATTTACCAGACAACATATGCTACGTTTTATTATTTTCTTTATTGTGTAATCAAAGTTGACAAGGCAGTAATATTTTCTTCTTCCTGCCACTGAGGCCTTGATTTTGGCAAAGCCCATACACCAAGTGAGTAATCTCAATGCTTGCTTTTGTGTTGCTTTGGCAGTATTTAAGATAATTGAGATTAAATACTTTCAACTTTAGTGATTTAGGTCAACCTCTTTCAACCCTGAAATCAGGCACTCACTGTATAGGTAGAGTGACCAAATTTAAGATCTTCTACATCACTGTGTAAGAGGGTTTTTTAAGACCAGTCCCCAGGTATGATAATGTAATCTAGCATGTAGATACACTTAAGACTTTTTTTTTTTTTTTCCCAAAAATTTCAGCAGCAAGTACAAAAGACGTTTATTTAATAGTCTGTAATGACATTAAGTAACAGTTGTTCTTAGATCAGTTTCTGAAATCTTTTTTATCCACTGGGCTGTAGTTTTGGTTGATGAAAATTTCTTTTTGATCCTTAAAGCACATGGCAAACCAGGATAGTTCGGAGTTTGTGTCAAGTCTCTGACAAAGCCTCACTTTCAAGTTGAAAAAGCAGCAAAACCAGGAAATAAATTCCACTGAAAGGTCACAAGAGGCATTCACAAAAATTAACTTGAAGCGCAGAGCAACCTTCTACAGACGGCACCTTTAAAGTGTCATTTAGACTAGCATTTTAATTAGGTGATCTGGACTGACCCTCTGGGTGTGCTGCTTGTTTCTCCTCTGATTATACTGAAAAAACAAGTGAGACTAAGATCTTTCTCTATATAGCTCTACTCAGTGTTGTCCTATATAAAAATACTTTTCACAGATACTTTGCAAAGTAATGTCTCCCACTTACACGGACCCACTGACCACCAGTTTCATCAAGCTCTGGATTCTTTAGCGTACAAAGCAAATTTAAGGAGTTTTCCTGCAAGTTTGCAGGATCATGTTTGTGAACAACAGTACATGGCATATTTTTATTAAGGTGCTTATAGTGCTATGCACTATAAATGTTCATATTCAGTTCTGTTTTATTCACACAACTCCTCTGATGAAGGAGGTGGCATGACATAGAGCTTCTAAAGGGCTACACAAAATTCTATGATGTTGTTATTTAAGGTTGACTGAAGAGGTTACAAAATGATGGGTGTTGATCCCCGACACTTACCAGTGGGACAGCTTCCTTCTACTGGAGCCCTGTTGGTAGCTAATGATTTGGGCTTTTTTGGAGGACGGGGTCTGAGAACTGCCTGAGCACGAACAGTTCTGTTAACAGTGCTGTGACTGATGCTTTCACATCTGCGCTGCTTGGAAGACGGGGTGATGTGAGCACCCTCAGACTGCAATGAGGTAAAATCAGTTCTATTCCACATGAGAGGTTTTGTTTCCAAAGACTACTAAATATTATCATTCGCTCTGTAGTACTGGGGTCTTGAAAAAACGATGTATAGCACCTCCTTTGGGGAGAAAAAAGTTATGGTAAAAAATGCCTGTGGTTAATGTGTGCTCTTGTAGGGAAGCCGAAAGAGCATCATTTTGAGGTGCAAAATTGTTCTAAGGACAGGTATTCTGTTGAACTGACCACATTGTTCAGCACTGCAGAAAGCAGCTGTACGCTGCAAGTGAAAGGAAGAAAAAAGAAAAGCCAGTTTGTGCCTGATACTCCAGGCGAAGTGCTCAAGATCAACTTATCCATGTGACTTAAATGGTTGTATTTGCCAGAAACGTTGTCTTTAAAAAAATAGATCTACACATACATCTGTGTGGGTGTACACATACACACACGTCTCTTATAGTAGCATCTCCCTGTGCCTGGATACTACTTATTTTGTTCTTCTGCCTATGAAAACTCTTGAACTACTAGAAGTACTACAGTGTTGATAAAGTTCAAGTTTTTCACTCAGTAAAATTTATTTTTTTTACAGAATTGGCTTTCTACCTGCTTGCTTCCATTTCGGCTCTACTGCTGCTCCTCTCTAGCTCTTGCAGGTTTGGGAACAACTATATATAGGATCTGCTTTTGCTAGTATATCCTCTTTCTTCAGTCCTTGAATGAGAGTTTTGTCCAGTGAAGCAGTGATTTTTAGATAAGCCTAATTCTATTTTAAACCTGATTTTATCATTCAACTTGAACAGCTAACATAAAAGCAGAGTAACCAGACCAGAATTATGATCCCTGTCGCCCAGTCTCCTGCTTCTCCTACTAACCAAACCCTTGCGAAGAACACAGGAGAGCAAGTGCATAATGGTATTTCTTCCAAGTACTCTTTCTATCTCCAACATTTTTTTCTTTCAGGGACTTAGTGTACCATATTAATGTTATCAATATAGTGCAATTTAATGATTCTCTTATAGACTGGTTCAGTAGATTTTTGAAAACTCTCAGCTTTTCACAGTGCTCTGCAGGAGGGAGTTTCTTGTTTCACAGCTATGTGAAGAAATGCCTCCTTTTGTTTGCTTTGAACTTCACCTGTAGTCTGTATTGAGAGCCATAAATCTGTAAGTGAAGGGCAGTGAACACTGATTCATGTCTGCAGTTACTGTAAAAAACATTAATTAGCATTTAAAGGGGATAATCTGGACCATGTGATAAATTTCATTGCTCAGTCAGAAAAATTTTTTTCCCCAAATTCTTTACAGAGTGCATAGGAGGAGAAGCAAGGTCTGTACTGTAGCCATTACATATTTATTATGTCATTCATATTGCACTAATTTAGCCTTCTCGTTCTCTTACAGTCTCATTTGCTTTTGCTGAGAAAAGCATTTATTTAATTGAAGGCTCAGTCTAAATAAAGCATGCTACTGATTGCCTATGCTGATTATTCCAGGCATTCTCTTCCTAATTTGGAAAATCTGCTTGCTTTTCTTTGGTTTATTTTTATATTAGTAATTTTCTTCCTATATTTTTACACTGCCTGTAGTGCTGGTTTGAGCAGTTTGATTTCCAACTGAGGCTAGGCCAGTCGCATTTTGGATGCAGCAAACCTGCTTCAAAATGGTTTTTTTGTATGTTAGGAACTAGAGCTGGAAAACAGCTTCTTCTGAATTCAGGGGGTTTTGGAAGCAAGCCGTGGAAGTGAGTGTAGTTATAGAAACTGAAATCAGACAACCCTGGAATTTAAACTAGTTTGAGCCTGAATTCCAGCCCAGTATCATCTGATCGTGGGAGAAAAGTTGTTTTCCAGGTGGCATGTTTCTTTATGAAATAATTTTTAATATTTCAAGATAAATGTGAGTGCATTGTTTTCCATCCTCGTTTAAACTATTTGGATTTCTGTAATCACTGCAACTAGATCTCCTTTGAGACTCAGGCTCAATCTGTATTTCTTGAATTAAACTAGCAAGCATCAAATTTTTCAGGAACTTAGGAAAACAGATGTATTTCACAAAATCTTACTGTTGCATTGTTATGGAATATGCCTGCTGTCTATTTAAAAAAGCAAAAAAAAATTCTTTGCTAGCATTTCAAGTTTAAAGTAGTGGTATTTTGTAGTGACTTAACTACTCCTTAAACAGAAGAAGTGGTCAAAACACTGACTGAAAAGATGTGGTTGTCTGTTGGCCCCCATAGAGAAGGCAGGCCGTAGTCCCCTTTCTTTCCAGTCTCAAATGGAGTTGAAAACATGCACAGTCTTCCATGTTCTTGCATTTTTCTATGCTACAGAATATACCAGCAGCAGAGTACTGAGTAAGGGACTCTGGGAATTACGGGTCTGCAACTGCACAATAAGCTAAGACTGGGATGTAATCACTCTCAGAGGAATTATCCATAAGACACAGCTAAATGCCTTTGTTCTCTTACAGTGCAGTTATGTCAAAATCATGCTGACCCTTTTCCCTGGTGCCGCAGAACTGTTGTTGAGAAGCGTTTCTCTGAGTGATAAACTATAATTTGTGGGAAGAAGACGATGCACTTTTAAAATTCTGTAAAACAACCTTAGCTACTCCTGCTAACAGACAAACTGTCTTCTGCATAATACTCAGTGCGTAGCTTCTTTTCAGGTAATGAACTATTTTCTCATCTGATTCTTGTCAGGAATAAAATCAACAGCATGCTAACACCACCAAGGCAGCTAAAGTTGTCTTTCAAATTTTTCCCAGTATCACCGGTCCTGGAGGAGGGGGTGGGTATTTCGTATACAGCTCTGTTTCTTTCAGAACGTTATTCTGCTTTGTCTGGTTTGGGGGCTCAGAAGCGCTGTAAGATGGTCATCATTACAAAAAATAATCTCTTTTAAATCAGAGCTACTGCAGTCTGTGAGGATGCGATGGTTGTACACATGCTTCTACGCAGGCTCCTGAGCCTGGCTGGCCTGGTCATCCCTTTCTGAACAAATCATTTCCATGAAGCAGCCAAAGCAAATCTCAGATACTTGTTTCGATGTCCTTTCCTAATGGGCCAATGAGTCAGTTTAACAGTACCCATTACACCATCTCTGCAAGGAAAGCCCTTTTTAATCATGTACTGCTTTGGCTCACAAAGCTTGATGAGAACCAAGAGAAAATGGGAAACGCTGGTAAAAATTGTCCATCTTGCCAGAGCTCTTAAACTGAGAAAGATGCGAATCAAGAGCTTGCAGAAGGTGCTGCGAGGACTACTTATGTGGTGAGCTGGCTTTAGAAAGCAGACGTTGGAAATCGGGGAGGGGGCACGGGAAAGTCTTCAGAGGCGGTTTTGAATTTTCTACTGAGAAAAGCCAACAATAGAAACCATGAGCAAAGTGTTCATATCAAGTTTTTAACTTGGAAGAAGGTATCCAAATTAAAATACGAATTTTGTTTCAGATTTTTAAAACTTGAGTTGTGCTTTAAAAGATTCTGCTTATGAATGAACATACAGATAGCATCAAAGCTAGCATGATGAATTACCTGAGCTATTAATTACCCTCTGCAGCAATTACCCCTCTTGCCTTGCCGAAGTCACTGTGTAGCCTTACAGGCTGAACTGACATAATGCAGTGTGTGAATTAGCATAAAACCAAAGTATTTAGTAACTTGTTTCATGGTTAGGCTAATGAGGCGTCTAAGGCTTATCAACAGATGTTAAGTATTACATCTCTTCAGATGACTCTTGAACAATCCATGTTTTGGTTGGTTGTTATGTCATGAATTATTTATGCTAAATAGGCTGCTTTGGGCTCAGAATTTGTACGAAAATAGGTATTTCTTTCTTTAGTAGGAACACATTATTCTGCAAGGAAAAAGAGTTATGATCAGATCTCTGGAAACAGTAAATCTTTTTGTCTTTCAGATTCAGCTTTGTCAGATCAGAACTAAAAAGGACTTTTTGTGCTTGGAACAGAAAATGATGGTAAATTGCATGGCAGGAGGAATCTTTGGTTTACTAAAACCAGAATCAATTCCTGTATTTAAATATTTCTTTTCAAAGACATGGATTTTTTTGTACATTGATTGATTCTGAAGATTCATGTTTAGTGTACAGACATGAGGCTCGTTGGTTTTAGGTGTTTTCATGATCCAGGGACTGTTTTAGAACAGACAGAGCAAGATGTGGTGTCCAACACTGCATGGTGCCCAACCTGAGTCTCTGGCTTCCAGTCCTGTTCTGATCAGAAATTAATTTGGCAGTTCAGGCCCTTTCTCCCTAGCAGATACCTGGTAACTGTTGTATTGTTATGTAGTCTGACGTCAGATGATGATGATCGCAGAGACAGTGTGTGTAGTTTGTTTTCTGGTGGTGGTGCTGGGGGTTTAGTAACTATCTGTACAGTTTTTTACTTTATTCTGATTTTAATCCCTTTTTTCTTTTAATGAATTATCCATTAGATATGAGTAGTATCTTGAAGTAATGGATCCTGCTTTTTTTGATTAATGGATACTGTGAAACCTCCAGTCACATTTCAATTCAAATCATTATATATATTTCATAGAAAATGAAATACTGAACTCTTGTGAAGGTGCCATGCTTTGGACATTTATTTACACAGTAGCTGTTTAGTATTTCTTGTTTAGTATTTCATACAGCTTTTATATCAAAGCTTTTCCCAACTGCTATTTCAGAAACCAGGGATTAAAACCAAATCACTGTTCTACCTTTTTTTGTTGTTGTTGTAGTGGGAAGGGACTGTACTATTTTGTGTATAGTTGGATGCATTTGACTGACCAGAGGATACCAGAAAGCAGGCTATAAAAATGAGGTCTGCCAAGACACTGTTCTTTCCTCACAAGAGTTTAGGAAAAAGAAAGGGGGTTGGGGAGGAGTTCCTAGCAACTTGCCAGTATTACTTCAGAAAAAACATCTGAAATGAATAAATTGAGTGCATACATCTCTAAGATTCTTTTTATGTTTAAGATCAAAAGCAAGAGCAAAGTAAATTGCCTGCTTGTCATCTTAGCATTATTGCATTGAGTGGTTCACATTTCCTTCTTATGCTAACTAACAAAAGTGAGTGGAATACAGTTGAATGAACAAAAAAGTGCTATTGAAGAAAAAACATCATCAGTTAGACTTCTATTAATACATAGCAGTGACCTGTTTGTTTCTTTGTTCAAGATGTAACATACTGTAACATAACAATAACAAGAATTAATACTAGCACTGGAAATAAAGAGTACCTGAGGTCTGGGCAGAATTTTCACTGGGAGATATCTAAAGCAGATACTAAAATCTAGCAGAGGCTGATGCAGAGCAGCTAGATCCGCAAGGGCATTTCAGTGCTGAACACCTGTCTAGTGCAATTAGGATCTGAATGACATACATATGCTAAAAGGCTGAACAGTACCCATAAACACCAGCTTGTTTAGGCAGAATCTGCCTCCCATAGCCAACAGGGGGTAAAAGGGGTTTAAAATCACATCCTCTCTGGTCGCAGGTATGACATCTGCACTGCTTACAAATCATTCCTACTTCAGTTCCATACCAAAATACCTTCTTGAGTGTAGGCAGTTAGCAGGAGTTAAACATAATCATGGCGAAGCTGCAGTACTTGCCTAAGAAAAAAAGCTGCACAATTTGTGGGCCAAACGTTTTATCTGGTGTCTGCCTGCTGTCTAGGATGGGTTTCTCAAAATCTTCCCATGAATTTTCAGACAAGGGGAGATTCTTTTGTTTTCTTACAGCATAACTAAAGTTGCTTTATTTTGTATCCTCTGTCCTCCTAATCACACTGAAACTGTATGTTGGGGGTTGGTTTACATATACAATGTCACAATGTCTTGGCTTCTGTAAATTCTCTGGATGGTGTGACGATGCTACTTTAGGAACACAGATGCTTCCAGTAAAAAGAGCACACTTATTTCCCATACTAAAAGTGTATAACATGGGTTTACATCCTAACTAACTTTTTCATAGACTAGTTTTGCTTACCTGCAGAAGAAGTGGAAAATACTGAAAAGAACTTGTTACTATAGTAGTACTGTCACTTACCAGAAGCTGGTAAGGGTATTTTACAGATCTAGGTGGTGTAGTAATCAAGCAGGCCAGATGTGAGCTTCCTGAATGCTCAATCCTTGATCATTTAGCTGCCACTTAGCTCTGCAAGGAAAAACCAAGATACAGTTGGGTCCATGCTAGGTGTGAGACTAAGAGTAGAATCTAGAATGCTGCCAGAGATCCTTATTTAAGCACCTGAGGGACAGGAAAATGCTGCATATGTGGATCCATTACAGGCAGCTCCAAGTTGAAAGCAAATCGCAAACGTTCAGCTTAGTGTGTCATGTTCTCCCCACAAATGCCTTCAGAGGCTGCAGTAAGCAGCCTCATCTACTCAGCATCCACTCCTAGCCCATCAGGGCTTGTTCTTTTACAAACAATGCCACAAGGCAAGATGGATCCTACTTTAATGAGTAGGATGTCATATGTAAAGGTCCCACAATGTTCAGTTTTGCTCTCTGTATTAGGAAGCAAGAGAAGAGAATGCCCAGCCATGCCATAAACAGCTCTAGATGGACACATTCTGTCTGTCACTGCAGAAGGGTTGGGGGATGGAGGTGGCAAGTGCAGCCTCATGGTTTGGACAGGTGTGCATGTAATAGGAAAGAAACACTTAGTTCTGCTGCTTGACTGACTTACATGTATGTTAAACAGTCACTGTAATAATCTACAACATGGTAGCAGTTGAGAAGTGACTGCTCACACTGACTGTGACATCAGTTGTAAAACATCTTTATATTATTATTTTATGGACCCAAATAATATCTAGGAAGTACAGAAACTGTGCAAAAAGCCCATTATGTCACAGGGCTTTTATATTCCACCTTTGCCTTCTGAGGTATTCTGAGAGAAGTGGAGGGCCTGCGATGCCAACCAGCCCCAGCCCCCAGGGAAGTCTGCTGCCTCCCTGGGGCCTGGGTAAGGGATGTTACTAGAAAACTCCCTTGTCTGGTACGGCCCGCCACGTAATGTATTTACAAATACATTAGAAACAAAAGGAGGGGCAAAGATAATCTTGGACTTGATGATCTCAAAGGTCCTTTCCAACTTAAATGAGTCTGTGATTCTATGACTGGGTTTCTCCTAAGATTTAAAAAAAAACTAAAACCAAACAAATAAAAAAGCCCCCCAAAACCTCCATGAACTGTTTTGCTAGGTCCCAGCAGCTGAGTCAGAGCAAGCTCTCAAAGTTATCATGCTGATTTACTAACAAGCGTAACTCATGCACCAGACAGATGAGCAGGTTACACTGCACGAAGAAAATTAGTACTGATAAACTAAAATACGGTAACAGACAAGTTCTAGCTGACAATGACCATGTACCACTGTTCAATATAAAGGTAACATCATTCTCTGTTTTCCACCTTGAGTCATTTGCTATTTGGGAAGGCCTTGGATTTTGAAATATGAAAGCCTGTGCAGCTTTTACCAGGCACACAGCAGAATAATTTATATTTTGCTTTCCAAGCTGCTTAATTTTTAACAATACTTTGAGCCTAGTTTATATATTTTATATCAGTCTTCAAATCACTCCCACAAAAGAAAAGGACATATGTAGCCAACGGTCTTAAAGCAAGTTCACCTCACTTTCCTTTTCATTTCATTGCTGTGAAAGAGGTCTAAAGCTACTGCAGGAGAAAGGGTGGAAGGTGTTTCTGGCCAGAAAAACAAGGATTTCCTTGTGAAGTTATAGTGCATTCCTAATCACAGCTCTCTGCCTTTAAATTGCCTCTACTCTTTTCCAGACTTTCTGCTGTCTGAAGGCAAAAATCACCTGCTGCTAGCTTTTGAGTTTTTTATATGTCATTTAAGGTTATAGCATCTCACAGATTACCCATTCTCTGGCCTACCACTTGAACAGGACTAAGCATCTCTTACCTGTTAAGCATGGAATGGCAGATGGCTGGAATATATGAAAAATAACAAATGAAGTTTGATGTTGTCATCACAGTGTCTGTCCCTGTGTATCTTTATAGGCTTACTCATTATTCTGTAATGATAAAAACAATGGTTGGAAAGGTAATTATCAGTGCTGCGAATTTAAGGATAGCTTTTAACCTGGGGTGGTAAACAAGACCCTCACTGTGTGCAGAGGAAAGGAGTGCCATCAGGGCACACCCCACACAGCCCATAATAGCTGGCGCTTGTCCCCACACATGCTAAGCTTCACCCTTCTCTGCTGTCCTCCGCTGGAACAGGCACATGTTTAGATCTTTGCTTGTTAATTTATTTTTCAATTAAACACAAATTATGTTCAGCAAGGTACAGCATCTATAGAATAGTGCCAGCATTTTCCTGTTATAGCACAGCAGGTTTTTAGCCAACATAGTAAACTAATAGGAAAGATTCAGTTTCATAAAGTAGGCAGTTATTTTAATGACCTGCTGGCTATCTAGTCATGGTTGTCAGGGAATACTTGAAGTGTTTTCTGAGTCACTTAGTATTAATATATTTTGAGATGCTTTATGTAGAGCCATCAAAGTGTTACTATGATTAAGGAGCACACAACCTATTGTATTTCAATAGAGAAATTACACCTAAATCCTTCAGGTGCATTTGAAAATTTTTGAGTTGTCACTAATAGTTTTGTAAATCAGCATCAGATCTAAGCAGTTCCTGTAACAAAATATGAAACTAATTTACATGTTTTGCACTTGATGATAAACAACAAAATTCCCATCTGGTCCAGTAATTTTTCTGTTTCACAACAGTATAAAATAGCATTAGATGCAGCTTCAGGAAACTGCAATAGTCTGAAATCCAAGGATCTTAGACTGAGCATGCCAAAAATTAATCCTGAAACCTGTTTGTAAAATTAGCTATTTATACTAACTCCACATTTTCATTCAAAATAAAATATGCACCATCTTAAATTAGCAAGAAAGCTGATGAATGATTTTTTTGCTGAACTACAAATGTTGTTGACTATGATGCTCAGCTGTATCTATCAACAGTGCACAGAATGGCTAACTGGTGACATAACCTGGAAATGAAATGCCTGTCTATGATAGCATATTTTCTCTTAGGAAGAATCTAGGTTCTCAACTCTGTTGTTAATGGTTCTACAAACTGTGACAGGAAAAATACTTACTTAGCATCAAAATGACTTTTTCTTTACTTTTTTGACTCACAAGACTAAACAAGGTTTCATTATTTTGTATTAATAAAAACATTTGATTAAATTTATAAAACATCACATGGGGAAGGGAAAATAATCTATTTGGTAGTATGAAGTTGACCTCTAAAGACAATCAGAAAAGTCATTCAGAGTAGCAAATACAGCTTCTACCAATTTATTTGCTTCTGTTTGCAAGGTAGAAGAAACAAAATCAGAAATTACTGGTGTGGAGGTGAGGATGACACAATTTCATTTGATTTGAAATGGTTTCAAAATTTCTGCAAAAATCCCATAGCTACTGAGGAGTATGGCAGGCAAGTAGACCTGGCATATGGATCGTCTTTAGAGGCTGGTCAAAATCAGATAGCATTTGCAAACTTAATTTTTGTTCAATTATCGTATTCTGAGAAAAGGGGAAGAATGGTTGGACTTTAAAACATTCATTTGGCTCATCAGTTAGACAGTGATTTGGCCAAGGATTTCAAAGTACATTATAAAGCCTTAAATATGAAACATGTTTGTCCTCCTTACCTGCTGATGCTTGTCATTTAGCTTTTCTTCTACTTCTGACCAAGCCTGGATGTTACTTGCATGCAACCTTCCCAGAAATTTTCAATACAGCATTCTGTTGTCTCCTACAATAGATCAAATGTATTTCTTTCTTTTCAAGTTTATAATGGAGTGTTTTTTTTACCCCCAAACAGTCCAAATATATAAATAGTCTATTTTTTTGTAAAAGGAAAGAAACATTACAGCCTTACATCATTAAAAATACAGAGGAAATCAGAATAAACCTGCTTGCTTTGTACCCTGTACTAGATAAATGTTCATTCACGTCATTACCAAGCCTGACTCCTCTTGCAGGTTGTCAACCTTTCCTTTTTTTGGTTGTTCTCATCTTTCTTCCCCTCTTATTATAACTCACAACCTCTTCTGCTTATTTGGTTTCTTTGATGTACCTGGCTCTGTTCCATCAGTGGATACCCACCCCACCCCCGCTGATGTCTTTGAGAAAAGATTACAAATTATCTTCTCTTTTTTTTTTTTTTTTTAAGGTTACTAGCCTTGGGTAAACAAGGTTTAAGCTCTCCTTAGAAAATTTTGTTTGTTAATTGACAAATACAGCTCCGCAGTCCTTGGCTTTCAACTCATGTTTCAGTAGCATCATCCTTTAGGCTATCACTGAAATTTTTTTTCTGATTTTAATCAACCTCCTCTAGAGTGTTCCTTCTTTCTAGCCAAAGCAGTACCAAGAAGACAAACACACCTTGTAGTAAGCATAAAGAAGTTGGAGTCCAATAACCCTAAGCAGAGCTAGTACAGCAGAATGAATTATTTATTACTATTAGAATTATTTATTGCTGGTTACTAATTATTTGTTTAAAATACAAGTTCACGTAGATGGTTTAATTTTATGCTTTATGAACCATTAAAGAATGAAGATAAACATAACACCTGTAGCTGTACTTGCTGTGGAACTTTCTCTACAACCCCAGCAGCTGTGTAAGCCTCAGCATATAACTGCAGCATTATCTTTTATTGTAAACACATTTTATACATAACCTGCAACTGCTAACTAAATGTGTACTCTCTTTTTTCCTTTTTTCTTTAACAGGCATTAAAGCTGTGTTTTCTGGACATTACCATAGGAATGCTGGAGGGTCCTACAGAGGACTGGAAATGGTGGTTTCATCAGCAATAGGATGTCAACTGGGAGAAGACACACATGGGCTTCGAGTGGTTGTTGTCACAGCTGAAAAGATTGTTCATAGATACTACAGTTTAAATGAACTGAGCAGTCAAGGCATAGAGAAAGAGCTGCTAGATATGCTTGCAAAGCAAAATTAGGCTATGTCAAATGGTATGATTTTTTTTCCATATTAGACAAAAAGTTTCAGAAAGCTTCCCCCAGGTGAAGCTACAGTTTTCTGATTGTGCACCATGCCCCAGAACAGATCTCAATTTGTTATCATCCTAAATAACAAGAAAGCTGTTGACATGTTTATCTTGTTGAAAATGAGACCTGTGAGGAGTATGGAAAAATAGCAGAACTAATACGGTAATCTATCATTGAAAAGAACTGTTCTGAGAATTTTTACTTTGCTTCTAGAGAAGACTTTCTTATGAGAGAGGAACGTATCAGAGTGAGAGTTGTAGCTTCTACACAACTCTTTAACTCCAGTCTATTTTAGTTTCATATTGAGAAATTATTTTATCATCAATAAATTTACTCATTTCTGTTACATTCTGGATAATATAAATGGGGCATTTTTTTACTCTGTAAAAACAAAACCTCTGAAATCACCACAGTCCCACTGACTTTTAGCAACCTTTGCATCAGATCTTGTTACCTAGACATAGTATTTTCTACCATTTCCCATATGTTACTTCCTTAGTTTTTCAGAGCCAGCAGAAATACGGGAGCAAACACATTCTGTTTAGCAGTCACAGCTCAGGTGTCTTTTTATATCCTGATTTTATGTAATGGAAAGTCTGTAAATGAAGCTAATATAGGTGCCCCTGACAAAAACTGAACATGGAAAAACTATTTTCCTTTTGAAATTTAACTACCATTCAATTAACACATATTCTTGCTATAGCTTCAAAAGTTGGAATAATTGCATGGGGAGAATATTCTGTACATAATACTGTTATCAGAAGTCACTTTGTTGATTCCTAGACAAGGGGAGAGCTTTGATTTTCAAATGCAGTATGAGAGTCCCTTACTGTATTATTATACAATATTGAATGTTGAAACCCCTAAAAAGTGTATTTTCTTCACTGGGATAAGTCTTTAAAAATAAATTATATAAAATGAAATTTGTGTGCTGCGATTTACCTATTTTTTTTTAGCAAGTGTATCCTATTTATTTACTGTTAAATATGAAAAAAAAAAGTCTTCACATAATTTAACACATACCTGCTTGTATTTTTTATGTATTTAGTTGAACATACTATAATCCATGCCACAGGTTATCTAGAAATAGAGAGCATGCAGCTTGAGCACCTGAAGAGGAAAGAACACAAACAACAGTGGCTGAAGAAGTAATGCATTCTATCCATTGTTCTGTATATGTATACTAACATACAACATTGTTCCCTAGAGGATATTACAGGTATTTAAATGGGGCGAGGGAGATGAAACGCTGTGTTGAAGAGTCAGTTTCTCTACATTTTAGTCATAACAGTTTTATCTAGGAGGCTCCTTCAAGCTTGATTTGTGGAACTGGTGAGATTCTAAAATTACCTCTGTAGCATTTCCTTGCACCAGTGAACCAGCAGTACCTGCAGATGGACAGGACCAAATGTGGGCTACCATCCCATAACAATAACCTAGGCACAGGTAATGTTTGATTCCAAAAGAAAGAAAATTATTTTGCTTTTATTCCCCACTTGGTTTCGCTTAGTTGAATGTTTTCACAGTCTCATTTTCAAGGGAACATCTGGGAAATGAGAACTAAAATCTAAGACTAGATTACTTTGCAATAGATAGGTACCTAAGTACCCAAGTGGCAGTTTCGTTGGAGTTAAGCACTCATTAGTTCAGATACTGGTTTTAAAAATCTATGTACTTAGATATCTCTTCAGCCACTGACTACTTTTAAAATTTAGTCTTACAGAGCTGAGAGCTATTTTGTAATCACAGCTAATTAACAGTTTCAGGAATGAGACAATGCTAGTTTATGTTTTGCAGAGGGAAGAATAGTCTCTCTCTGATTTAAACCTTTTAAGTCAATTTATATCATGAGGATGAAGAAGTTCAGCAGAGGGACCTGAGATAATCTGAGCATGGAATATTCTCTCTGGTCCAGCACAATATTGCAAAGCTGAATGGAGGAAAAATTTAAACAGTTTTTTAAATATGCCTGTTTATTAAAGGATATAATTTTTAACTATATATATATATAAAGCTTGGGAGATCGAAGCAGAACTTTGGGAGAAAGTCTTCCCACAAACATGAAAATGCTAATAGTAGTAGTATATAGTGTTCTAAAATTTTCAGAGTTACAGTGTACTACTATACATCATAAATGTTTATATAATAGTATTTTTTTTCATGTGTCACTTCACCAGAAGAAATTCCATGGCATTTTGTCATGAAAATACCACTTAAGTACAAAGCTTAAGTTCAGTTTTAAAAATAAAGGTTTCTCTATATCCTAAATTCTTCTTTTATTTAGTGATTTCTAAGAATATCTTGTAATGTTCATGTGTAAAAATATTACCAGATTGGTCTTCAGTGTGGAGGTTTACAAAACAGTAAAGTTGGGCTGCTGATTTTAATTAAATCCTTGCCCTGTGTAGGATTGTGGGACCTAACACTAGCGTTGTGTAGCCATACGTGTTTTGTAGGCTCTTGCCTGGATTTCTATCCCATGTGTTCATGATAGGAGGACAGGTGATCACTAAGTAGTGAGTGTACTTCTATTATTGTTTACTGAACTAGATGGTAAAGTAGAAGAACCCAGATATAGTCTTAAAGACTTGATGACAAATGTAATTAACTTCACAAGATGAAGAAAAATATTCTCTTGAGTTTCATATTTGAAACATGGCAGATAATGATTTGGGTTCTTACCCTGCAAGTTTTCAAAGGAAGAAAATTAAACTGTGAGAGACCAGCAAGTTGTGTGCATTATTATTACTCTGTAGCCTGACATTCTGATGAACGTAACGTCAGCTGACACAGAGGAATGGCCTCTGCAGTACTTTGACCTGAGTACTGAGCCCATGCCTCATTTCAGTGAATTGAGAATTGCCTGCACTACCTGAAATAGGAAGGGGTATCCAGCATTTCATTAGTTGCTAATTTTGCCATTGTCTACAAGAGTAGTCTTAAGTTAGCACACATACTAAACTTTTGGGCATCCTAAAATCTAAGATAGAGGGAAAATAAATAAAATCTATTTCCCTTGCAAGGTACATTGTTGCAAAACATTTCTTACTTTGAGTGACAACTTGAAACCTCCACCCAATTTCTCATTCATATGAAGTGGATGCAATTATGTACAGCTCACATGAAAAACACATCCTCATTTATATAATACAATCATGGGAAGGAGGACTTTTAACCACAGTGTGTTGCTGGACATTGCTGTATGAAGCAGAGTTAAAAAAATAAAAGAGGAATGCGCTTTTTTTACCAGCATAAATGACAAATTTTCTTTGATCACTTTTCCTAGCATAATTGGCTAATTTAGAATTGATACTGATGCTTTAACTAATCTAAAATGGCAGAGGTCCTTGTGGTCACAGTGCCTCATCTTGTTTATGTAAAGTAAAATAATTCATATTATGGTAAATTATGAAACAATCCACCCATGGAGACACTAATTATAATCTAAAAAAACATATTTTGATGTTGAGGACATTAATTTTGTATCTCCAGCAGGGCTGATAATTGTAACTCTCTGTCAGCATATGACTGACTTTTAAACACGATGTCACTACAAGTTCTAACTACTGATGAAACAGGGATAGAGTCCTCATGCATTTCTGTGGACTCAAGGGGTTGGGCAGAGAAGGAAAAAAAATCTTGACCACAATTAATTTTGGTTTCCTGCAGGCAGCTAAAAGGCTGAGATAACCCCTGATGACTTATTAAATGTGGAAAATTCATATGAGAACACCAGAACAACCTGTGAAAGTAACCAAATACTACATAATCTGAGGTGGAGACCTACGAACAGGAGAAAAATTATTAAAAAAGTCTTTGAGATCTACCTTGGTTTGTCAGTTTCAGTGTAGGCAACGAATTTAGAAACACACTTCCTCCAAATCTTTCCAGAAAGGTCATTAAGCCTTGAATACACTTGTTTGTGTACTGCTGTCCTTTAGTTCATTAGTGTCCAGCAGCTAGTCTTGCAAGTTTTAAGAGGCAGTATTTTGATAGGACTACAGTATTCAACTTCTGGAGATTACAGACAGGCAATAAATGCTTGATGTCTTGTTAAAACTTAATCACATTTTATGTTGGGAAGGGGCAGTGGCAGAAGTAAAGTCTCTTCCACCATCTCTATTTGCAGACCCAATGTCCTGTGCTCACTCAGCTTCAATGACTGCTTTCTTGCCTCAGCACTGCAACTTGTTTTCTAGTATCTGGTTTTTCCAGACATGATCCTCAAGTAGCTTGTTTTTTATTCTGCTATGAGAACAAATACTTAGACACATCTAACATAAGCAAATATACAAAACTGCTTTAAAAATGCACAGTTCCTCTGTTTACGTATGTCATCGTACAAGCTGTTGCAGGCTAATACGTCATTGTTTCAGCTGATGTTAATGCTGTGAATAAGCTTCTTCCCTTAATGGTCTCATTAAGTCTCCTTTGCAACTACTATTTGAATGCAGCAGTATCCCTTAACCCAAGGGAAACATTTACACACACATTAGTTATCAGAAAGCTTGCCTGCCAAGCAAACCCTGACATTACCTATTACTTTGTGACAGTCACCATGTAGAAATGCTGGTTTGCAGTAGAAAATTGTAAAGAGGGAATTTCAACTTCACTAATATTCTACAGTTAGTAGGAACTTCTTTATCTGCCTACTCTATGGTGACATGAGACGTCACACCACTGGCAGGTATGGAAATGCAAAGCCAGATGCTTTAGGGCCACCAGCAGCCAGTTGCCATGATCCACTACCAAAATAACATCCAGCAGAGGGGCAAATTTCTTAGGCAAATAGCAGACATTTACTAAAAAGAGAGCTAATATGAGAAACCTTTCTATGGCCAGGCACGTTAAGGCCCAAGGTGTGAATCTGCTGCTACAGCTCCATTCTGGCATGTGGCAGCTTCCACATCCACCATGTTTAAGGTTATTCCAATGGCTGCTTGAAAGCACAATGGATGCTGTCATGGTATTTTTAGATTATCTGTTTTAGCAAAATTATTTCCTCTTACTAGGGAGCAAGGTCTCATGAGAAGTTTGCACCTATTCTAACCCCATTCTCCCCAACATAAAGGGGTTTTATTAATTGTTACTCAGTCATCTGAAGATTAGGCAATTCAAAGCTGATAAATGCAGGCCTGTGCTCTGTAAAAAAACGGAAAAATAAAACATATAATAGAAAAAAAGCATCAAACCGGAATATTAAATTGGCCTCCAATCTAAATGGAATCCAACTGTGATGCAGCAGATACTGGGGGGGGGAACGGACTGACACACGACGACATGGGACGGGATGTTGGGGGGGGAGGTGACACCACCCACAGAAGTAAGGCAACAGACACAAACCTCGCTCAATACCAAAAACATACCCAGCAATTTTAAGAAGAAAAAAAAACCCACAACTCAGACAGCTGTTACTTTTTTTTTTTTAATTGACATTTTCATTTGTTTCTCTAGAAGTAATCCCCTCCATTAGCACTCTGTCAAATGCAGGTAGTTCACTACATTTCTACCAATAAACAGCTTTTTTCCTCTAGGAGGCCCATTAGGCCTCGTCCTATTTAAAATTATACTGGTGTTATTTCACTTTCAGGTAGCCAGCAATTGAAACATTAATCTTCTAAATATATCCCTGTCTTTCTCGAACATTGTTTAGAAAGTTATAGCGCTGTTAAAAAATACAATGTGGCCTTTTGAATGAACTTGTAATGGCATTATCTATATTTATTCCAATCTTTCTCACCCATTTCCATATTAAAAAAGGCATAGAAATATAGGAATGTATCTCATACTGCTGTAACCAACTGAAATCAGCAGGCCCACACACGGCAACCTGCCTGTCCAGAAATCTTCTGAATAATATATCAACAGCACACCAGCTAGGAAACTAATGACTTGTATTTGGATACATGTGAGACAACGATAATACTGCCACAGAAGAACATGGTTCTTCCGGCACACCGCAAGCACTGAAGCCAAGAAGGTGCTAATAGGACACAGAGCACAAAGACAATAAATCTGCCTTTTTTTTTTTTTTTACAAAGCCTGAGCTAAACTTAGGCTTATCCTTACTTAATTCCAAGCCTTGGGCTGTCATAACTAATGAGGAGGAGATGGAGCCATCTCACTTTACTTCAGCTGGTGTTCCAGTCTGGGCAACTAGATTCCTTCCTACACACAGAAGTATGGAACTCCAGCAGGTAATTCATCCTATCCTGCAACTGATGTGTAAGCGAGATGGACTGAATTGCCCCTGAAGATGCCTCTACTGACTACAGTGATCATCTAGGTGTCATTTAGACAAGATTCCTAACCTTTAGTTAAGGTTAGGCTAACTCTGGAGGAGACAATGTTTACCTCTATCCATAACTAGCTCTTACTCTGCTAAGGTGAAAGGGCAAGGTGTGGCCTAGAAGCCACTGGGCATTGGAAAAGGTTGTAGCTGACTTCCAAATCACCAAAATCCTTACTTTGCAACAAGGCTACGTAATACAAATACAGGGACTAGCCATGCTCTGCGTGTCCAGGACAATCTTTTAACAAACAAAACAGCTGGCTGCATGCCCATGTTGCAGCTACTTGATCTGTGAAGGTTTGTGGGAAGGGTGGTTTTTATGCAACTATAAACTTCTACTTGAGTTCAAACCTTAGATATTTTATGTCACTGCAACATTTGCTTCAACCTCTTCCTCTGACCCTTGCTCCCAATACTAACCATAGCTCATATCATTCCCAGCACCTTCAGGAAACACCTACTTTTGCTAAGGCAACAAAATACACTCATCCTAAAAAAAAAAATATACCAGAAAAGGTAAAATAAACCAAAATAAGACAAAACTTAGGCCTACTACAAGTTATAATCATCTCTCTAAACAACATGGCTGTTCAATGGCTTAGAAGATTTGTGCTAGGAAACAAAAAAATCCTGGAAATCTTAAAACTTTTCAAAGTGTCATGTTTGTTTGCATCCAGCATCCCTAAGCTATCCTGGGTCTACCAAAGACAAAAGAATGCCTCAGATTTGAGCTTCTGGACTAGATGTGCTCATTCCAAAGACACCAAAGTGCCCTTTGGCAGCAGGCCTTCCGCTGCTTACAGAAATGCACCTCAGAAATTGCCAAATAAAAACCATGTTAAAATACGTGTTTTACTTTAAAAATACTGGTTAACATTCCTACTCATATTTTTTCACGTTTAATATTTTCATTTCTCATTTTGAAACAAAACCTAAATACAAAGCAACACAAAGGTCATCTTTGCCATTCATCCCTGCACTGTAATGACAGAAAATTCTGTTATGTACAAAGAGGACAATTAGAGCTGAAAAGCAGTCATAGATCTGGTTATACACAACATAAGCTAATAAGCATCCAGAGACTTTTATTGAGCCTATTATCTTTTACATCTTTGAAGTCTAAACAATGCCAGCACTGCTACCTGATTTGGAATGTTTTGGGGATGAAAGCACTTACTCCCTCCCATACACAAATGTACCATTTCCCTGATCATCAGCTGCGCACAGAATTTGCAGCAACAGCTCTATTCCTAAGAAGCATGCAACAGTAGTAGTACACAGACATACGTTTGCACAGAAATGTAGAGTACCATGCATTCAATCCATTCCAGGTAGCATTATGTTAATCCAGACACTAATTAAAGATAATGCCTCAGGTTTCTCACTTATGAGTGCTCTCTGATTTGGGTTTACCAAGATTCCTGCTGTCAAAACTCTTAATTCCACTGAAGCAGTTCACCCAGGTTACCCAACCTCTTCTGCCTTCCACTGGTCTAGCAATTAATTTACACCTCCTCTACACAGTGAGTAAAACACAGATGGGATAGGAAGACTTCCCTACTATAGCCACTCCCTTTGCCTCTTTTTCCTTCACTTTTTCCAAGCTGCAGAAAGGAGTCACCGTTCCCACCACATCTCATTCCAGCCCTCCACCACAGCAGAGGCAGGACACGAGCTGACAGAAACATCATACATGTGCTCAGACACTGTCTGTGAAGCTCCTCATTCTGTTTCCTCTGCCACCATCTCCCCTCAAGCCCTCCCACTCCTGTGGACTTACCTCAGAGTTATAGATTAAATCTAAGATAGGATGGGCGAGGCTCAGTGCAATAAGGCTAGGGCAGAAGTCAACAGGTCAGGGCCTGATCTTTTACCCCATGAAGCCACCTTCCACCCAGCAGGATGCAAACTGGAAGACATGTAAAAAAGAACATAAAGACGTGGGGAAGAAATGAAACAGTATTGGGAAGCAACTCAGTACATGCTACTGGCTACCTTCGTCAGCTGGATGTCAACACCATCCTCTCCCTGACACTCTTCAGGTGCATGGGTGCTCCCGCAGGCTATTTGACTAGTTCTCTGCTAGCAAGTGGCTCGATCTGGTCTATGGCATTTGTCAAACATGGGTACTCACAGCAACACAACATCAAGAAATTTTCACTGTTAACAACATAAATACTGATTGATGTTATACATTATGTATACCATATGGGTAGGTTCCCCAATTGCCCTGTTGTTCACTGTGTTCAAACCAGGGCAAAGTATTTCCTTGCAGCTCCACAGATCCCATCAATACCCTTTTAAATATGCACATACTTCAGTAAAAAGCAGGCTGAGCCAAAGCATTCCTGCTTTGACTCACAAGGTAACAGCTGTGGCCACCTAAAAAACTCTACCCAGCCTATTTAATTGTCAGAGCAATTTGATATATAAGCGATGTAGCACGTTAGCTTTGTAGACCACTTCCCCTTCATACCCAGTCCTTCTTTTCTGACTAAAAAGCATGTTTAGGAACATGACTACTGTAAAATAGTGTAAGATTAATCATTCCAATTTATTTCATTTTACCACAGTCCTATACAGAAGGTGAAGTGTTCATTACTAAAAACAAATTCCAGCAACACCTGGGATTGCTATACTCATTCAGTGCATTTCAGCAAATTTTGCTCAGACCGCAGATTTCTACGTTCTTCCTCAAGGTGTTTTACAATACAATTCCATCAAAATCAGGGGTGAGGAAGAGGATCTATCCTTCACCAAAATAGTATTTTTATGAGTACACTGCCATAATGCGGTGTACTCAATCACTTTTTCATGAAAGCAAGGAAAAAGAGACAGAAAGAAAGAACAGAGAATGCTGTCTGTTACTGTGACCCAATTTGAGAGCTGAAATAGAGCAATTATTGTTTAGAGAACAGCATTCCTTTTCACTGTGTAGCAATTTAACCCAGACAGTAAACGCATATTTAAAATTCAATTGATTTTAAAACATAAATGCTGTGGATCTTCCCAATCAAAGGACTGTTCTTATTCCCTACATTTGGTACACTGCCACAATAGGATAACTAAGAAGAAATATTTTGTAAATCGTATTTTTGAGCCCTGTTTTTAATAGAATTTTGTTTGCTGTGGGTAAATGATACAGGAGGTAGTATTTTATATGTGGGTCATTCAACATTAATTCTAAATTTTACAACCTGCACTTTTTATATAGCTTGCATTAAAATCAGACTTCCAAGACAAACTAATGATTTGACAAAAATGGAGACACACAGATACGTATCAAAGGGGTGAGTCTAAACAAATCAGAAGAATGATGGGACTGTGTTAAAATTCACCTCACAATAAGCATTTAGACTTTCACAAATTTATTAGTTTCACCATTTTCCTTATCTGTGCATTAGGCCATATAGAAGTTTCCTAACTTCTTTTAGAAAAGCAGCTCACAGTTTTACATTATTTCTAAGCTCTCCATTATCAATGCAGATATCTAATGCCTCTCCTTATCCTCCTAAGAAATAATGCAATCCTAATTTATTTCTCATTAAAGATACATTGTAGCGCTAATCAGCTAAAGGTATTTTACTTGAAGCTTCAGAAGTTTATTTTTAAGTCTTCAACATTTTAATTGCTTTGCTTTGCCCTTGGGTTCCTAGAAATTAAATATAAACACAAAACTTCCTGTGGAAGTAAAATATAACCCATGAAATTTCCGTACTCTTAGACAACATTATAGCAATGCAAATTTAAGCATTTACATTTATTGCTTACTATCTTCACTTGATTCCCTCTTCTTTGCTCCCCTCTTCTTTCTTTAAAGCAGCAAAGTAATTCATTCTCCCCCTTACTGAGTTTGACTGTTAGTTGCAACTGCTACACTTCAGGACATTCACGTACTTCCTAGCTTTTGAGCATGCTTCTGCTTCCCCCTGTCCCCTGGGAGGACACACACTCTGGGAAGAAAATCCGGTTGCACAGGCCATAAGGGCAACTGAGATGCTCTGGTTAGGACAATCTGTCTAACCAAGGCCTCAGGACCTCGAAACACGAATCTGCTATAATGCAGAAATGTGATCCAATCGTTGCAAAGAAGGGCACTAAATTATTCAAGGTCTTTTATATCTTTCTTACACAGATTCATCCGTAAAAAGTCTTGCTGTTATTTTATATTTTGCAAATGTAGGAAGGGTATTTGTTATAGAATTCAATTATGCAACCCTTATATCGAGGTATCCGAAGATATACTATCCCCAAATGAACTTGCCACTATTCAGAAGTTTCCACTGTAAGGAACACTGGCACTACAGACTCTGAGATCTGTGACCCAGGAACATTATTTCAGCGTTTCCCACAATGTTTGAATGCAAAAGCCACTGAACTTTGGGATAGTGACTGCAGTCTTCGAAATCTCACAGTTACAGGAAGACCTGCTGATTAGCATTCCCAGTTTTAATTAAATCTGGTGTAGATACTGCCCTTGGGGACTGAAACATTGTGAAGATATTGTTCTGAAATTAGGACATCGCCTGACAGAGCCTTAGCAGAAAAAAATGTAGTTGGCTGTAAACCAGAAAACCTAGTCAAGACAGACTCAGAGATCTGACAGAGGTTCAGACTCCAGCTCTACAACCAAATCTCAGTGAACCATGGCTGCCGAGGTTGACCTAATTTTTTTAAGTGAAGTGGCTAGCCAATACTGGAATTAGTTGTCTGCTTTAGCTCGAGCAATTGATTGTTCAAGTATTTCTTTGCTGTAGGAATTGTCTGTTTTACAATGGGGAGATAATCCTTTGCCTTACTACTGATGACTTTGCTTATTCTCCACTGGCTGTCTTCACCTCCTGCCTCAAAGATGACCAAAACAGACCTTCAAGCACATATTCAATGCAAACCTTCATCTATCAGGTACAGTGTAAATTCTAACTGATCTTCCCGCAGCTCACTGGTGGCTTCTTACCATTTCAACTACCACTACACAAAGGATATTTAATTATTCCTCCCGTTAACTCTGAATTAATGATATCTTTAAGTAAGGTCTGTTAATGAGACAGAAATCAAACTGATGCTTGATGGCAGCACTCAAAATTTTTCAGCATATTGAAAATGACAAGGCATAGTTCACTCGCATTAGTAGTGTTAGTATACATTCATGATGTACTTCTACCACACCACAGACTAACTGGTGAATATTACTGCTTATTACAAAATAATATACATATTTAAAGGGAACAATTTGGCAAATATGATCAAATTTTAATGAATCTTTAATTCAATATACTTTAAGAGAAATAAATCTCTTCTTACCCCGAAACCTACAGAAGATGTCTAGGACTGTATCCCCATGAGGAAAAACACAGTTCTGCAAGTGCCATGGAGTATACAAATCCTTAAGTTAATAATTATCATTAAGGTTTATTTCTTACCTTCTGAACTTATGGGCTGAGAGAAAAGTTTGCAATTTTCTTTTAAAGTTCTTTATATACATTTAACAAGCAGAAGATTTATTGCTGCAATTTACTTTGATCTCAAGTACCTGCTTCTGGGGTGTCTCAATACACTGTTTTATAGCTTTCTTCTCAGATGTTTATCTCTTTTTCCTCTTTATATCAATGCTAAAAGCAAGCTGTAGAAATACTCCATTGCAAGTAGTTTCTATAGAGTGAGGAATGTATCTCTAGAAATTAAACGTTTAAGCAAAATATTTGTAAATGCTATTAGTAAAAAAACAAAAAAAACCAAAAAAAAACCAAACAGAACTTGGGGCTTTTTTTAATTACTATTTTGACTGCATGGATGAATGCAGTTACATCTTTCTTATCCTGCACTGACCAGTCAGCCCATCTGCGGCTTTAAACATGAGCTGTCTTCCCTGTAGGAAAACACTGGAGCAGCCTGACTCATTACAAGGCCACAGGAAAGAGTTTGCCTAAACAAATCATAACCCCTCGCTTTCTTTAAAAAAAAAGCATGTCACTGTTTGACAGGTGAGGTGAAAAAAGGCTTCATTGTGAAGTCTCTCAGCAAGAACAGTCAAGCTAAAAGAAAAAAAAAATAAGATCAGAATTCTTCATTTTTTAACACAACAAAGAACTAGCAAATATAGTGTGCATCCATCAGTTCTATTTATTTCTCAGCTGGGGAACTCAAGACAACCTTTTCTGCAATGTTTATGTTCATCTTTGACTCATTAATGCTACCAGAAAACTAAATTATATCCAGCATTTTCACTGCAGAAACTTAACAGGGCCTCCAACTGTGTGTAGGATTTCTTACTATATCAGACACTGAAGCATTACAGAGGGACCAGGATAAATTCAGACACTGATGGTGTCAACTTAGATTCAATAAAATTATTTTAAATTAACACCTGTGTCCAGAAACAGTCAGGGAAATTGTTCAGCCAGCACTCCACATTCAGAGACGTAGGAAAGAAGAATAAAGGATAGACTGATAGCTGGGTTTTTTTCACAGACTGAACTTTCTTTGACTGAACTCCCCCTGAAAACTGGTACCATGACAGCAAGTGATGTACTACTGAGTATTCAAGTGCATTGCACCTTTTTATCACCTCAGCCCCGAGTAGCTAATATTTCAGTGATGAGTACTGAACAAGACATGTGACTAATGCATTTTAATGCACTTAGAAGCCTTGATAAAAATAACCATTTATCAAAGAAAGCTTTTTAGTAAAGAAAGCCTTATGAGATCGAATAGTCTTACAGCCTTTGCAAAGTAGAACCAAGTTTCACTCAAATTAAGACTCTAAAAGCCTCCAGAAACATTATTCAAAAACATTTTGATCTGCTGGAATTGTTAGCCACTTTCCAAGTGACATCAAAGGAGGTGGAAATTAAAATCTTAGTAATCCTCCGAAATATCCTAATTTGATTACTTGACCTGGTATCAAACTGTTTGGAAGGGTTGTATTCAGAAGTGTCAGCCTGTCATCATCTCTGCTCCTGGACATTAAATTTCACTAAGCGCAGTGTAGAAGTAGCAAAGGTACCGGGAAAATTTAATACCTAGTATTTAGCATCAACCAAAACATGTGGAAGTGATTTTAGTTCCTTACCCCACTTGTAAATTAGGACATCAGTACTCTGAATCAAGGTCAATCAAATGTTATGTATTTTATTGAACACATCTCATAATATGTTTTGGACAAATTGCTGAATAAGTTATTCACACTATCTTGCGTACAGAGTAATACTACTTCAGAATGAGGGCAATACATTCTTCAAATAATCATATTGCAAATTTTGCAGTATTAATTCATTCAAGCATTTTTACCTAGAACTGGTGAAAAAACATGCCTGCTTCTTTTACCCAGTAGTTCTGTCACTAGGTACCACCATTAGCCAAAATCTTCCAAGACACTTTGGCTGGCCAAGCAGCTAAGGTGCTAGCTTCGCCATTCAAACAGCAGAAGTGTTCTATTCTAAGCTGAAAGTAGTGTGTCCAGGGCTGGGAAATAGGTTCCTCAGTCTTTGTATACTTCTGAAGTTTTTGCCTACAGTATTTAGTGACAATTAGGAAAATAAGGAATGGCCACCTCAAAACCAAGAATGAGAATAAGACAGCAAGGGTATCTTATGTGAGCCACAGAGCAGCAATAAAAGGTTTACAACTTTATCAGAGTGATATAAATGCTTCTATATCCTTTCCTGTTGTCCTGGTGTTGGCTGGGATAAAGGTAATTTTCTTCCTAGTAACTGGTACAATGTTGGGTTTTGGATTTAGGATAAGAATAATGTTGATAACACTCTGATGCAGTTGTTTCTGAGTAATGTTTACTCCAAAGTCAAGGACTTTTCAGCTTCTCAGGCCCTGCCAGCGAGTATGCTGGGGGTGCACAAGACACTGGGAGGGGACACAGCCAGGACAGCTGATGCCTGCTGGCCAAAGCCATATTCCATACCATGTGAACAATAAAACTGCTCCAGGAGTGGCTGGGCATCGGTCAGCAGCTGGTGAGCAACTGTATTGTGCATCACTCGTTTTGCATATTCTTTTACCATTATTCCCCCTTCCTCTTCTGTTCTATTAAACTGCCTTTATCTCAACCCATGAGTTTTACCTTTTTTCCAGTTCTCTCCCCCATCCCACTGAGGTGGGGGGTGAGCGAGCAGCTATGTAGTGTTCAGCTCCCTGCTGGGTTAAACCACAACACCTATATCCTTTCTACCCTTCCTATGTTATTTTTTATAAAGGATATCAATATTCTTTTTATGTATATATGTCTGGTTAGTGAATTAAATTGTTGAACTTTTTCTAAAAGCTCTTGTGCTTACTCTACAGGAATTAGTGCAAGAGGAAACTAGTCAACATTTTGAATCCTCTGAAGTTCTGGTGTGTGTTTTTATTAAAGGCCACTGAAAACAGAATATACATAAGGTTAGATACAAAGGCATAAATTTGAAATTTATATTTGATTACAAAAGGTCTTTGAGTGCTGAACAAGTTTGGAAGTTTCTAATTAGCTGTCAATGATCTTACAACATGTCATGTTCAGTAAATGCATAATTAGAACTCCCCCTCATCTTTACACATTAATTACACTGTGTGTTAACAGAGAGAAACGATGAGGTATGCTTCAGATTGTACAATTGCACTCATCATATGCTTTTGACTTCACTCTCAGCAACATGTTTTCTACTTTCTGCTGGATGATACTGTTTAAGGGAAATTAAGACCAAGAAAGCAAAATAACTGCTTTGAGATACTGAATACACTTAGATCACCATTACTTTCTGCTTAAGACAGAGCAGATGATCAGTTTGGTTCACAGCTCACAATATTTCTCCTGAAAGACAAAAAAGTCCCTACCCTTCACGAGTGCTCCACAGCTGAAGTCAGCTGATAAAGCATGTCGATCATCTGGTTGGATTGTCAAGTGTGAGAATGATCACTATTCCTCTTTATCACTGCCACACAACACAGAGCACTCTCCATCTCGAGAGGAACGGAAATTTATTTTGAAAATGTATGCATATGGAGGAAGAAAGCATGAGAAAAAATCCTTTTCATACTTATGTTCAACACATACATTTTTTTAAACACACCAGTGTCTGCTTTAAGCCAGATTCCCTTCAACATTGCCATCTAGCACAGCATACACCAGAGACATCTCATATCAGCTATCACACTTTGAATGAACTTTGCAGAAAGGTCCAACTGAAAGCCTTGCACACCAGTATTGATTAAAGTTGTCAACGAGCTACAAATTGTAACAAGCTCTTTTCAATGTTTGCCTCAAGAAAAGCAGATCTGGTAATTCACCCCCAGCAGATAGCAACTTTCAGTTAACATTTCCTTTCCTTTCCTTTCCAGGTGGTACAATACAACCAAAGAAATTCGGATGATTGAGTGAGTTGTGGAACAAAAGCATTTGTTCAAAAGACTGAAACCCACAGTCAAAACAAGGCACAGATTTTAAAAGCAACAGGAAGTGTTAGCATTTCTCTGTCGAAGAGTACATCCTGATCATACAGAGGAATTGTGCAAGCTTTGGTCCTATTTAAGGAAACATATTTTTCACAACTGTAGATTTAAGAATTTGTAGCCTGACACCTTTCTTCCTGTACTAACAGCAAATGTACCCTCAGTCACCCCAGAATCCCAGCTGAAGGCTGGAGAGAGAAAATAAGGCAGCACCTCTGCAGGACAGTGGGTATATAGGGTTTCACAAAGGACAGCAGAACAATTTGGCTGGTCCAGATTATTTGCACAAAATTTTTTCTAGTTCTGTGTCCGTCGGAGTTATTTATCAAACATACCACCCTCAATTTTAGTCTTCTGCATCAGTTACCTAGTGGAAGATTTTGGGAGGACCAATGGTAGAAGACTGTTTCCTATCTTGGGAAAAATAAGATTTGCCAAGTATTTTTACAATTTTTGGTTTTTAAAATTCCTATGACAAACACTTGATTCTTTTCGTTCTCTTCCAGTAACTAACTGACTGGGGTTTTAAAATCAGGTGAGCACCAGCTATCCCTACTAGTTTCTGTGCTTCCATCGCATTTGAGTGCTTCAGTCAAAGCAGGATTCGTTGGGAACAAGTCTCAACAAACGATGATATCATGCAACTTAAAAAACAGAGCTACTGAACTACATATCCTAACACAGCTGCCAGCCTCAGCCACACTTGAAAAGCTACTGCAGGTCCAGTGCTCTGCTCTAAATACAAGGAGAGCTGCACCATGTTGTGCCACACAGCAAAGGAACAGGAAAGAAAGTGATTAACTGCAGGTTATTTTGCCTGCTGATTACAACTTAAGTACTACATTTAGTACCTGCAGTTCTTTAAGATTGGTTATTTTTATATTGCAAAGACAGAAAACGGATCTGCATATGAAAGGTAGCACTTCTGAAAGCAAAAGCTCGCACAGAGACTTAAGTGTTTCAAAAATACTTACACATTTCTGCTTTCAAATGCCAATCCTCAGACACCGGTTTTCATTTGAACAGAGGCTGACCTGCAGTATCACTGACTTCACTGAAAATTACAGGGCAAGAACTCAGGTAAAAGTAATTTTGGCAACCATCCATTAGGATGAACCTAATCACTGCCCTCAAAATAGCTTTCTCCTTTGTTTATACAAGAATTGTCAGTATATAGTGCTATCAGAACAGAATATGGAAAAAAGAAGCCAAAGGGATGCAATAGGACACATTAATCTGGAACTTCACTTCTAATCCAATTTAAAGACTGCTTATGATCACAACTATATTACAGATTTCCTGGGAACTTTTACTACTTAGGATTCTGAAAAAATGAGGCTAGAATAATACAACAAGGCCCTGCTTTGATATTACATCATTGATTTGAACTACTCTTCATTTAAAATAATGACAATTTCTCTTGGCTTCTTGGACACTAAAATCAAACTGGGTTACTTTCCTTGTCGTAACAATTATATGAAACACAGATTAAGGCAGGCAGACTTGTTTTGGACACACCAATAAGTTTAGTTTCTACCTGAATATGCTAGATCATCATCCAACTAATTACGCTTCTACAATGTTCCTCACTGACTGTGAAACCTCCTTCATAACAATCAGTGAATACTTTTTTCTTTAGTAAAATACAAACAAAATTTATGTTATTTTTAGAGTCAGATCAAGTTTTCACACCAGAAGTGGTTACAAATACGGTAAGCAAGAGCATACTACTGTATGTTAAACTTTCTATGCAACACATTAAATCCTGGTATCCTGTGGAGACATTAATCACATTAAAGCTCTAAGCACATGTAATACTTCTATTTATTGATATGTTGGAGAAAAAGAAGTAACCTCAGCTCATTGACATAATTTCATATTCATATACAAACTAGAGAAATATGTCACATGGCGACTGGCTACACCATCCTTCACATTGCTATTCAGTAAAATATTCGTATGCATGCCAAGTGTCAAGTAAGTAAATAGCTTGCCAGTCACTTCATTTTTCTGAATTTCATTAGAAACAAGCCAAAGAAAAACCCATCCCAAGACTTTCAGGCTCCAAGATGCATGCTCCTATCCAAGATAAATGATGATAAAACTTCCAATTCCAGACTCACATATGCTGTGACAAGTCCTTCAGCAAGCAAGGCATTCTAAGGGACGTCAACTACCAAGAGAAGGTTTTATCAAAGCCCATCAGCAGGTAGAGCAGAAGTGCCCAGGATTGTATCTTTCCATGGTCTAGGAGTAAGTGATGAAGCAGATGAATGCCAATAATACACTTGTTTAAACAGCTATGGGACTGGGAAGACCCTGAAAAGGCTAAATTAACAAATGAGTGAAAGCCTGCACAACCCACCAAAATTGTTGGTAGCTATACAGAATCAGACTGGTTTGAGTTGGAAGGGAGCTTAAAGATCACCTAGTTCCAACCCCCCTGCCACGGGCAGGGACACCTCCCCCCAGCCCAGGCTGCTCCCAGCCCCATCCAGCCTGGCCTTGGGCACTGCCAGGGATGGGGCACCCACAGCTGCTCTGGGCAGCCTGGGCCAGCGCCTCACCACCCTCACAGTGAAGAATTTCTTCCTAATAGCTCATCTAAATCTACCCTCTTTCAGCTTAAAGCCATATACGATGAAGTGTGACCTATGTGTGTCCTCTTTGGATCCTCCATGAACTGTTCCGATGTGTTAATGAGTTCTGATAAGTTTATGTGCAAATAAAGAGGTATTCTGGAGGCACAACACTCCCTAATACTCCTATTTGTGCATATTGCTGTCTGCAAAGATATCAGGAACATGATTTTACTTTGTTTCATACACTCTGTTGATACATAAAGCACTGAAACAGAGAAAATTTTATTTTGAAAGAGACCTCTGGAGGACATATGTCCAAACCCTGCTCAAAGTATGTACTTAAGTTGAAATAAGTACATAACTTCTTCCCCTGACACTTAGCATAAAATATTTATGAAAAATAAAATCTTATTTTGGCACCCTCTGATGGCAGTTCCACTTACCCTTGCGTTTTTGTTGAAGAAAATATAATGATACTAAAGGGCTCGCCAAACTGATTTCACACCCTGGGTAGCCATGCTGTTTTGCAGCCATTCGTTTATTGGTCTTTAAGCTGGCAAACTTGGAACAAAATGTCACACAAACAACAGAAGTCCCAACATCTACAATAACCTAGAATTGTACTCTGAAAATTCCATTCCACTTGAAAACAGAGCTTCAAGTCCTTTGGAACAAACGGGGACAATGTTATTTTGCAAGAATCTATTTGTTAGCAAGTTATTTTTATTCATATCAGTAACACCTGTCTTTCTTATTTGTTCAAAGAGAATGCCAGTCTGATCTACTGATCACAGCTTTTGTACGTCCATGGTTTTCAACTTCTAGAATGCAGGAATCCATGCATTAATTAATTTAAAAAAAAAAAAAAAAACAAAAAAACAAAAAAACAAAAAAAAGGATGTGCTTTTGTAGTTCACCTCCTCGAAGCCTAATATAGTAGACGTACAAAATTTTGGCTGCCAAATCTTTTTGTCAAAATGACATTTCTGGAAAAAGTGCTTTGTTGTATCTATTCACTACAGCTTGAACCAGATTCCACTGAGTGTATACCTTACGAGATTCTGACTTGCTTTCTTCCCTAATAAATCTGTCAGAAACAAAACATACACGTGCAAAAAGAGAAATGAAAGATAATGGATTTTTTTTTTTATATAAATAAAAAATTTTTAAAAACCCATCAAAACCCAAACAAATAATTGTTTACCTGTTTCACATAAATTCCAAAGTCATAGAGAAGTAAGCCACAGGAAAATAGCATCATTCTACAGTGTGCCTGCCCACATGTAGTGTACTACTAAAAATCCCTGATATCAACCCAGATTTATAGCTGAGATTCCCAGACCTTGCTCCTTGACACACTCTTCCCAGGGTAATTTTCATTACCAGAGATGCAAAACGAAAGAAATTACTTTTTTGAACAATGGTTGAATAGTATAGTCTAGAAAAAGAAACAACATTAGCTTAAATACATTACCAAAGTATAGGTTATAAAAGGATCAAAAGTAAACCAATTGGTTGAGTGCCAGCCATTGCTAACCAATAAACACGTATGTCAAGACCTGTTCTGTTGGGGGGCATTTTCTTAATGTGTTTCTTCGTAATATTTTAAGAATCTCAGCTTTTGTATTTTAACATTTCTGATCCCTAAATTGGCTGAAAATAACCTAAAACAAATGACAAAGATCATCTATCTGCAGCACATTAGTTCATATCCCCCTCAAAAAAAGGAAAAAAACACCAAGAACATTCTTTAAAATGTTGAGTTGATCCCAATTTTGGGGATTAACTCATTTTTACATGTTTTGGTTTGGCAGTGTCAATTAACTTGCTTGCAAACACTCATGTCAAATTTAATAGAAGCAAGAAGGATATCCTTATGCTCAATGATTTTCTAGTTCAATAAACATTTCTCACCTGCTGGATCTGCTGTCAAGGCATATCATACACTTACTCTCTTTAGATACTACTAATTGTATTTTTGGAATTCCTCACACTTATTTCTGAAATCCAGCATGATGGATAAACATTCCATAGCTGTTTTACTTTAGTCTTAACTCCAGAGATGTTTTTAAGATGCTCTTGAAGTACCAGCAGGTTGCCCTTGGAAGACAAGCACCAACTGAATATTGGTTAAGACTTCTTCTGCCTAATCAAACTTAGTTAGTATCCTGAGACCTTTACTGAGATGAACACATTCCTAGTTAATAATGCAGTGCTATCCATACATTTAAAAAGTTTATTCTGCCATGTCAAGCTCAGCCTGTTTCTAATGCAGTACTTGGGCTATTTCTGTTCTCAGAAGCTTTGCACTCAGAAGTCAAGGAGCTTGAGGTATTTAATCAAATGCAGAATCATTAATATAGGAGTACTACCTCGACAAAAATTAGTTGCTGTGCAAACACAGAGTTAAAAAATACAAAAGATATAGCACTGACAGCAGTACCAAACATACATAAAATTCCAAAATGTATACAAAAACTTTTTACTGAGCTATAACTCAAATACATGATTGCATAGTATCACACTTCAAAAGCCTTAATTTTCTGTCATCCATTAAAGATATGTGGCCCAATATAATATTTGAGATTGTCACTTTTAGATCTGAATTTTACTCTTTCCTATCTCTTCCATTTTACCCTGCTTCATTAACAATGATCCCAAAGCCAATGCTGTCTTTTTACTACCAGGAATTCAAACAGAGCAAACTTAAGCAAAAGCTTAAGAGTAATCTCAATACATATCATTCTTGTCTTCTTTCCACTATCCTCATTAAAAATGCTTGTAACAATCAATAAGCTACTTATTATTGTAAGGCAATTTATTCCTTAATGGTCTCCCTGCTAAATTCTTGCCTCAGGTTGTAAACAAAGAGCTATGGTCCATATATTCACCAGTACAGTTCAACAACACTTCCTAGTGCCTGCATGCACACACTTGCAATATCAAGCCAGACTGTGCACAGTACTCCAAGGATTTCACTCTGCATTGGCAAAGACACATCTCTATCTGTTAAGATCTATGTTTTGTTTTCTGGCATTTATTAGTCATAATGAATGCTGCATATTTCACATAATAAAAGCATTTTTATATTTCATGTAGAATAAATACATTTTGCCAAGTTAGAATACTTTTGGTAAACAACAGGGAGAAATCCTGAATTTTATCAGAACATCACATTATTTCACAGTTTCAGTATTTTAGATTTATCTTTTTTTCCAGTTATAAGTAAGAATTTATTTTTGGGAATTTACATAGGGATATTCAGTACTGATCAAAAACTTACCTGTATGGAGAGTGCAGACACATACAGACACATGAAGACTCTTGTAAATAACAGCATTTTTTTTAAAAGCCTCAGAGTAGGATGACAGTCCTGAAGATGAAGATCCCATCAGGTGTACGTATGTATCTTCTGGAGCTACTAGTGCTACTAAGTACCAGTAACTATCAACTACAGCATTAGGCAAGGACTTAACTGATCTCTTCTTACAAGACAATGATGGCACTACAGGTTAAGCAAGCTCTGAAACAGGTGTCTGTATCAGACTGTGATATGAATATTATAATAATAGTAATAGATTAATGTTTCTCTCAAAAGGCTTGAAAAGAGTTGTCTTTACTTTTTCCACACCACATGGATAACATGACCATCTGGTGTGTAGCAGTGTGGACATGAAGATGTCATATTACTGCCAGCCTTTGAAAATTACTTCACTACAAATGGGTGACTAAAGCACCTATGCCCTTTGGTAGCCTCTCCCAGCAACATAAATATCAATACTTGGAATTCTTAACATCTGAAATCTATCATTGCAGTTCTTGCTCCATTAGCCACATGTAAATTTTAACTCACATCAGAAATATCGTAACAGATTTATTTATTACTTTCTCCTCTTCTCTCTGTCCTGGATTTCACTAGATTTTTTTCAAGTCAATTCCCTTGCCACGGGCAATGCAGGTCCAGTGCAATATAAAATTATTGCAAGCCTGTTTAAAGGTTCTTATCACCTTCTCAGGGCCACAAGCTGCAGGGGACAACTGTCAGGAACAGATTTAATAATTTACAGGATTATGATGACCACATGATACTGATGCTAAATCTGATTTCAGCTGCACTAATGTGTTATAAGTGTGCTTTATCTGTCTTCATGCTTTCTGGACATAGAACTTTTTTTTAAGATTATACTGGGTTAATGCTGACTTTATTTTACACCCCTAGATAATTCTTTTTCAACAACAGAAATAATTAACAACATCTGGAATGCATATTCATTACAAGTTTGCAAGGTTATTTTAGCAAGTAATAGACTGGAAGAAGGATACTCTATACACATTGCAGACCTTTCACTGAATGTTGCCATATTTCATCCATGCATGGCTTTGGATACAGTTTTCCAATACAAAGAACGGTGAGTAGAAATGGAGGCAAAAAACATAATCAGCGTTATGGCAGGAGCTATCAAATCTGGAGGGAATTCTTTGAGGATGCTTCAGCTATTTGATAATGCAGCATTTGGGAAGGCATCAAACCAGCAACTGTCACAGCAGTAAGATTCTACATAAGGCACCAGCCAGAAAACTTCCCTTGTCAGTTATAACATCAGTTTATTCACAGTCCTGCTCTTCATTGGCTTAATATAATAAATATGCAAATTTAGTAGTTGTTAATGACAGCAGTTATTTCCCACTTTTGCTTTAAAACCCAGCAGGAAAGACTTACTGCTATATATGCATCTCTTGTTTAGCAGGCACGTAAGACCCACCAGAAGATTACAAATACTCCGATTTTCCTGAACTTCTTCAGCTGGTTATGAATTTGTTTCTTATAAACGAGTACCAGACCAGTGTCATGGGATTCTTAACATAAGCACAGCAACAGCAGCAAAAATCAGGATCTACTTCTCCCTGCAGGACTCCCTGAGGAACTGTATCTGATGACTCAGACACTTTACTACTTGTTTATAGTGTTTGTATGCATGGAGCTGTGGGAAATGATAAAAGCTGGTACCTGAGGGTAAAGGAAGAAGAATATAGAAAGATGACTGATCAAAGCAAATGTTTCTGCCTGCCTGATTACAAAAGGAACAGAAACAAAAAAAGTTCTGGGTCACTTGCAGCAACACTTACCAAGAGTGGCTGGCTACGTGTTCATCACATGGTAAAGCAGTCTGCCCAAAGAACAAGCCCTAGACTCTATGACCTTTCACACACATATATATGCTCCTAGGTCAAATCCTGTCCACCCCATCTGCAGCAGCCAAAAGTTGTCATTAAACTAACAGATGCAGGTGGTCCCTTTCTACTTCAAAGAAAAAAAATGTCAATGTGAAGTCTGCAGGTAATGCAAAGATCAGAATGGAATGATTCTTCCTACCCTCACACAGAGGCAGAGCTCACTTAGCTGTTATAGGCATACCCTGCCACATGTCAAAAACGCTTTCCAGAAAAATGCAACAGTTAAGAGACTCAGTGAACAGTGAAGCCATTTCCTCATAAGAATTCACGTAGCAGAGGAGGACTGCATGCAGATGCTTAAGAAAAACACAAGGACATTGCAGTGCAGCTAAGGTTCTCCCATTCAAATCTGAATACAACTGCCATGAAAAATGAGATCTCTGTGGCACAAACGGAAAACAAAGACAGCGATGCTACTGCATAGTCATCCAACAAGAATCTCTGCACATTTTTGCTACTATTGGTGTTATGATCAACACAGAACTCCCAATGAATGGACAGAGAAGTGATGAACAGTAGGGTGTTACAGTCTCTCCCACTCTGCAGGGTCTCATTAGCCCCAGGTGGTGGATCTATGCACCCAAATTGACTTACTGTACTGACCAGTAAGCATGTACTGAAGTTGCGTAAAAGAAATTTATCTTGCAGGAATATTTTCCCAGTACACTTCACCACAAAAATATTACAAGATGCAAAGTCTGAAAGGTCTGTCATAGGCAGTAAGCGGTTTGGGAAATCTAAGACATGAAACACAGTTCTCATAGGATAATCAGACCTACTCAGATTTCTGTACAGCTAACAAGCCTTGGGGAAAAGCCTATCAAAAAGTCATTCTTGTAAGAATTTTTTTTTTAATGAAAGGAAATTCCTTGAGGAAGACACCTCATTTTTGTTACTTCATCTTAAAATAAATTTGTAAGAGAATATGAAGTTTCTTGAAGATGAGATTCTTTTTATAAAAACAGGGAAACCCAAGTAAGATTTACATAAACTTGCAAAGCAATCAAAGATTACGGAAATAATGTTAAGAACACATCAAGAGTCTCCTTGACCCTAGATCATTCTGAGAACAGGAGCTGTGAGACAGCCTTCCTTGTAGTATTAAGCATATAAACATTTTTTTGTTACTAACAGGTCTGTGAAACGGATGAAAAGATTTTATAGTATAACTGCTACACAGATGAATAAGAAAATCCGATTTGATATCTTAGTAGACTACAGTACAAAGCAAGACAGTCCATTTTTGTCATAAGGGAAGCTTATGACAAAAGAAAGGCTTATTTCTTTTCATCCCTACTATGCAATCTCCAAAAACACCACTCAGCTGACTACAACTTTGAATTAATATCTGTAATGATAAATAGCTGTTTTGATAAAATGTTTTATAGTAAACTGTAAATCCATTTTCCCTTTTTCTTAGACATCTTAATACTAATTACGACAGAGATGCAATATTTGCATTCCTTTTGGGGCTCTATACTTACTGTTTATATGCAAATATGAAATAGAAGATTAGAGGAGTCACAAAGCTTACTCTTCATTTGAATCCAGCATGTGTCATAAAAAGCAAGGCAGCTGGAAAGGCAAAGGAATATGAGGTAATAGAGATTTACATTGTACAATACATTCAAACAGACAAGAAGTGGATTAAATGTACATTTGGGAAATCTGAGTATTTTATTTTCTTCCCTTTTTCCTTCCACCTCCCCAGAAGCCAGAGTTTGCACCACAAATTCTCCCTTTGCAATTTTTGTTTTCCACTTCCAGTTTAATATTTAGTTCACTATTTACTGTTGAAAAACAAGCAAACAGAGATAACAGAAAGCCTGCTAACCTGTACAGTTCATAGTTTAGAAAACCTAATGTGTGGAAGTGTGTGCACGTGTTAAAAAAAAAAAACCAACAAAAAAACCGAACCAAACCAAAAACCAACCCTATGAAGACCTGAACTACTTTAATAAGAAATAATATGTGACTATTTCTGGTCTACAGCTTTATGATCAAATAATCCATCTAAACAAGGTGTCCACTACCAACAGTGTCAGAATTAAATCAGTATTAGCTATTCCAGAACTGCTTGGAAAAAACTCCTACTGTAAGAAAAGACCAATGTGACAAAGACTGCAGAAATAGTACATCAAAGCTCTTCAGAAGAGACAGCAAAAAGGAATGAGAACCAAATCTCCACTACAACTAATCACAGCAAGAATGAAAAGTCTAAAAACATGGTGTCCAAAGGCTAACAACATGCATACTTGTGAAATGCCACTCACACTTGACTCCAAACACGTGGAAGATAAACCCTACAACAGGATGAAAGTCTAGAGACTTCTTCAGTAAGAATTACCTAAGTAACTATAAAAGCTGAAGAACTTGGAAAACCCACCAAATTTAATTACAATTCCTGGTCTCCATGGTCTACCTAAAGCTTTTTTCTGACAGTAACAGACAAGGGACAGCAGGTCTGCTTCTGTTTATGCCCCATCTTTTAAAGATTGATGCTAGGTAACTATAGAACCAATTTGAAAAGTCACTCTCCAGGTATGAAATCAAGCAAGCCTAGGGTCCAGGCAATGATCCTGAATAGTGCTGTTGACTCAAAAACATAGGAAACGTTCATCAGGAGGCTATGATGCCTGCCCGGAATGTTCTACAGCACAGCTCTCCTTCCCACTGCAGCCAAAAGATCATGTTGGGTGCTCTCACAAGGAAAAGAAAATGACACTTCATTTTCAAACACTAAAGCAACCTTCCCAAGCCCCCAGAGAAACAGGAAAGTGGATTTTCTATGTATAGAAAGTGTGGAAATAAGAAGTGGAGCTGTGTCTCCTACAGAGGAGTTATCCCAGTGTCTCTGATTTAGCATTACAGAAGAAAAAACAGAGGGAAAATTACCCTTTCCTCAGTCTTCATAGGAAGGGAACAACCTTTATCTTCACAGAGGAGAATGAGGACAAAAACAGACACACAGTCCTGGGTTACTGAGAAGGAAGAGCACTGCAAAGGTAGCAGTGATGTACCCAGTAATTGCCCATGACAAAGATGCACAGAACCCCATGACTAATGCTTGAATCTCTGAACGTCCCTACAGCTAACCTTCAAGAAACACGCACTGATCTACCTTCCTTCTTCTGTTTAACCTTTACATCCTCTACTTTCATCAAGCTCATTCATTACCCAAGAGCTTGGCAAAGATTCCTGGTTCTGCTAAAGAAAGCTGTACACATGCACATTCAACACATGCTAGCTCAGAGACATTTTTTTTCCAAGCCCTCACAGCTCTGTGAAAGTCGGGAATGCAAACACCTACACTTCACAAGAGGCGTAGCTATAATGATCCAAAACACTTGCAACCAATGTGTACAAATACACCCCATCAATACTCAATGAGAAAATATGGCCTGTGACTGCCTCTGCTCCCTGAATCATAACGGATGAATTATCCTCCCACATCTAAAAGCAACAGACACTAATATTGTACTCACCATATCTTTTCTAAATGCAATATTTAGTTTCATGTGAGGGTTATCTCCCTATCTGACTTTTCTGCATGCTCACCACAATTTCTTCTTAACTAAAACAGCCATAGTTACCTCGCTGTTCTGCAGTATGCCACTCACTGTTCTGGTTTTGGCTGGGATAGAGTCAATTTTCTTCGCAGCAGCTACTGTTGGGCTATCTTTTTGATTTGGGCTAGAAACATCACACAGGGATGTTTTAGTTATTGCTAAGCAGTGCTTACACTGAGTCAAGGCCTTTTCTGATCCCTGCCACACCAGTTTGGAGGAGGGAACACAGCTGCGACAGCTGACCCCAACTGACCAAAGGGACTTTCCATACCATACGATGTCACACTCAGCGTATAAATCTGTGGAAGAAGGAAGCAGGGGACATTCAGAGTTACGGTGCCTGTCTTCCCAAGTAACCATTACATGTGATGGATCCCTGCTTTCCTGGAGATGGCTGAAGACCTACCTGCCAATGGGAAATGGTGAATGAATTCCTTGTTTTGCTTTATTTGTGTGTGGCTTTTGCTTTGCCTGTTAAACTGTCTTTATCTCAACCCATGAGTTTTCTCGCTTTTACCCTTCCGATTCTCTTCCCCATCCCACTGGGGGGGAAATGAGCAAGCAGCTGTGTAGTATGTAGTTGCCAGCTGGGGTTAAACCGTAACACTCACTAATTAGCACAGGAATGGGGGATGCTTGTTTGTTTGTTTTGGCGCAATGTTTTTTTTATATCACCACTATTAACAGGCACCAGAAAGCTGAACCACACGGGATCTTCTTGTTCCACAGCTATTATGCTGCAGATCACCAGAAAATAACAAGCTATAAAGGATGTTCTAGGCCATTTTACTGCAGACACTGGAGAGTTCTGTTCTCTGACATGTTTTAAGAACTAATTGAGTAACTCCTGGTAGTCTGAACAGAGATTATTTTTCACTTACTTCGTGTTCAGAGGAATTCTGTATTCCTTATTCAAAGACAGAAGCTGTCCAAAACCCTTCATGATGAAAGAAGGTCAGGGTCAGACTTCTCCCAGTATTTCTCCTATAGAATTTCACAGACCAAGTGTATATTTAACTGTATCTGATGCATATTTCACTCACCCCAATGAAGAAACGGGTACACAAAATTGACAACGGGGAAATATTGCTTCCAGGGCTGTGTAAAAAATTATGTGCTTATGTAGTTACATAACTTCCTATTACCAGGTAGCACTCTCTACGTGACTGGGAAGCTAGAGACTTTAGGGTCTTTGTAGACTTTTCCACTTACAAAATCCAACAAATGGCAGTGTCATCAGTCCACTGAGTCACAGACACTGTAAATAAAGCAGGCTTCGCATGATAGCTTGTCATTCCTTTAAGAAATTCTGCTTTGTCAGTATCTTCCATAATACATCGTATGATGTAAAAATACACTATCACAGCTCAGGAATAACAATACGCTCTATTTGTAAGATCTTAATGACAACAGGGTTTAGTGGTTAGAGTGAAGGATTTGGAAACTGTATTCATAAATTCTTTTCTTTGCCCTGCCAATGACTCCCTCTTTATCCACAACATTAGTGGGCTTATTTTCTAATGTTGATCCATATCGTATTAGTTCAACTGAAACATAAAGACCATACTCCTACTGCAGTCCCATCTGTCACACCAGGACAGTTATTCATGTCTGTTTGTCTTTCTCTACTCCATCAATAGTTTAGGACAATTGTATTTACCAGCTTGATGGGGCACTATACAATTATATGAAACCACATATGATATGCAGTCTGCAAGCAGGTAAGATGTAATTGGCTAAAGAATTATGAAGGGCTGTTACCTAAACTTGTATTAAAAATGAAAACTGAATTGAATCCTGTCCCACACCACAAATCAAGTACTTTCTGAGCCTGCAAACTTCAGATATATGGTTGCAAACTTTATTTTAGATTAATTTGACAGGGGAGTGCTGCTGAAGTAAAGCACCAAGGGAGAAATGAATACACTCAAAGACAAAAGAGCATCCAGTCTATAACATGGGCTGGATAGAAAGGAAAAGGACAAAGATTTCTAGCTTAATTTTGAAGAGCTCAGAAGTTTGCAAGGTTTCCAAGCTTTTTGAGGATTTCCATCAATAGCACAAACATAAGTTTAAAAATTAGTAATGACTATAAGTTTCAAAAACTTAATTATGAAGTTAATTCAAGTATTTTGCTGTAGACTTTTGTAAAAAGAAGTGAACCCTTTGCAAATGAACTAATGACATTATCAGAGAAAGCAGAGTACAAAGGGTAACTCTGCTCATCTCCCTGAGGTGATGAAAACTGCACGTGTCCTCCAGGACCTTCTACCTCACTAATTCTCACATCAAGTCACAGGATTTCTCTTTTATGAGTAACTATACTACCTCCCTCAGTGACAAGTGTTGCACATTGAGTAAATACTACCCAAAAAATCATTTAAATTTTAACACCTCCTCCTCTATTAATTCACGAGTTCCTTCCTATTTTGTTCGCAAAGTAAGAGCAAAAGAAGCAAGGCAACTATAAGGGAAATACCGTAAAGGGTTGAGCACTGAAGAGCCCTGTGGCATTTCCCACTGAACAGACAGACATTAAACATCTGGTACCTTTCTCCAAAGCCAAACCGCTGCCCACACTGGGCTGCAGCAGCACACTGGGCGCAGGACACACCGGGCACAGATCAACAGGTTCACTTGTTCCCAGAATACATTCTCCCATGTATAGCTCCATATCCCCTGTGGGGGTCACCTTAGGGCAACACAAGAGCTCAGGCTAGAAGCTCTTTAAAAAAAAAATAAAAATAAAAAACCCCAAGCATATAAATGCCCTGCAGGGCAGAAGCAGTGAGGGGATGGAGGGCCGCACCACCAGCAGGCATGGCGGGTGGTGCCCCTGCAGCACCCGCAGCGGGGAAGGTTCTAGAAGCCTCCGGCTGACCCCCTCGGGGATTCGTGCAGGACCGGCTGCCACCAGGCGCGGGGAACAGCGGTTTGTGAAAGAAACCTGGGCCACCTGTGGAGGGAGCCCAGGGCACCGCCGGCCTCAAACCAGGCCAGTTGGCAGGGAAATGCGGGCACCCCTCTATGCCACCAGGGCAGGCACTGTGGGAGGCTGCTTCAGAAATCTGTGGTAAGCAATTTTTTCTGGAGGTACTTACAGAGCAGCCGCTACAGCCGCCAGGCGCTCGGCCGCCCGCCCGCTCCATCCGGCGGGGCGCGCACGCTAAAGCAGCCGCGCCTGGGCGGGGCGGGGAGTGCTGGGCGCGCAAAATGGCGGCAGGCGCTGTGAAGGGCTGAGGTGTGGAGCAGGTATTCAACCGGGGTTAAAACAAAGTCAAGTTTTAATTTAGAGAACGTTGCTAGAGAAGGGCACCACATGGGAAGAAAGTATAGGAAGACTTTAGATTGATGAATAAGGAAAAGTTTCCACAGAAACCCTGACTGGCAGCCAGCGGTGGTGGCTGGGAGCTGAGGTGACCCCTCAAAGGAGAAAATCCCTCTGCTGCAGAGAGGTGGCATATGGTTTGCGTAGGGAGGGTAGCTTGTCAACAAAGCCTGAAACTTTGATTTTGACTGGAAAAGAGCAAGTGAAGGGTACATGGCCACCTTCAGACACCTGAGGGAAGGCTTGGCTGCCTGAGGGTATCAGGGCTGGAAGGAGCTTCCACCTTCACACTAGCCAAATGCCACCTGTGTCCCTGCAGGAATGCCTCAGCTCACTCAAAATCACTGCTAACAGGCCCTCTGAACACACCGTCCCAGTGTCTGTAACCAGCCACAGGACTGACAGATCTGTATTGCTGTTGCTGCATTCAGATTTCAGCCCTGCTTAATATCTATCTCCATGAGAGTGAGGTGGTCAACAGGTAACCAGGAGGAGATGAAATTCAGGAGGATGACAGCAGACAGGTGAGGGAAACTGGCATTATCATAATGGCCTTTCCTCCTGCACTGCAGAGATAACACTCTCACCCGCTGTTCAGAAAGAAGACCACACTCTGTGTCTGTAATATTACATAGGTAACTGTTTCTTGGCTACCATCAAGAGACTTTTCAGGTACTGATACCCTTGATCCAAAATACCTGTCAAAGATGATGACAGGAAAAACGTTGCAATCAATAACACTTACAGTTTCTCCACTTCCTGTAATAGTGACCTGCTGCAAATTGGAAGGGGGCAAAAAAACCCCAAACGCTACGCTTTTTCCTTGTTCAACCTGGCAATTTACAAAGTTCATCCTTCAGTGCTGCCTCCTGGACACTGCAGATAATCCAGGATGGTAAGACAATTTGCAGATTCAGGTTTTGTTCATGAACTTTCAATTTGCCTTTCACAAGTAAAACCAATAATTGATTGGAACCAAATCCAAAGGCATCTGATTGATACAAAGGGATATAGTGTGTCACAGTTGTCCAGTATTCCAGATCTGCAGAAAACTAAGATATGCATGAAATCAAAAACCAAGCAAATCCATACATTTTAATTGTGTTTTGCCAGTACTTTATCCCACCAACATGTTACAACTGGAAAGTACTGGTGGTTTTCAATGTTGTCGTACAAGTATTGTGCACAGATTTAACACCTACAATAAATATGTCAGTGTCAGACTCTCATTGGTGTTTATTAACCTGTGGACATGAAGATAGTTTGAGAAAAAACAGCCACTCCTAAAAATGCAGAATTTGAATGCAAGGTATGGTGCCTGGCTTAGACTATCCACAATGCTGCAGGTCTTTTTGCTTGTAGAATCATACCTGTTTGTCTGAATTATGCGACATTTCAAAAACTTTGTTATTTGGGAATTCTCAAAGGAAATTCTAATTCTCAGAATTTGCTCCTTGCAAAATTGCACTGTCTGTGTGAACCTTGACTACTTATTAACTGCAGTATTCATAGATGGTTTTTTTTGTTGTTGTTTCCTAGACAACCACTCCAGGTTCCCCCCAGAGCTCTTGCTTTTGTGTTCCCTGATTAAGATGTACATGCTGCCTTTGGCTGATCTTGTTTCTGGGAATAGTATTAATTTTTGTAGGTGTGATACTGATTAACTTTTTATTTTCTTAAACAATATTAATTCCAGTATTTTATAAAGAATGATAGGATTACATGAATTTTAACTTTGCTAAATTATAGCGTAAGCTCCCTAATGTGGAAATTATTCTAGTGATTTTGCTCAAGGCAACTTTTGGTTTACACAACAGACTGATTGAATTCTACAGTTCAGTTTTCCTCAATTTTTATGCAGACAAGCCATAATTAGAACATGCTTATCTTGTCCTGAGGACTCCTAGAGTTCTCTTTTGAGTCACTCAACTATGGCATTTTCTGAGTTTGTAACTCAAGTTGTAACTCAAATAGTTATGTCAAATGCCAGACATGTGGCTCCTCCACTGTGGCTACTACTGCGACTTCTAGTCCCTTACGGAAGTTTTCCTGGCAGTACAAAGGCCATCAAATCTACCATCTTGTCTTGCCTTAGTCTTAGTGTTGCCTTGGTCTTTGGATAGTTAATTAAATTTCACTGGGTGTAAAATCAAATTGGGTGCAAGGGGAGGAGGGGTAGAAACACACATCTGTGTCTAGGTGAACCTGGCTCATTAGCTCCTCTCTTACTGCCTGGAAATGGATCCATTACTTCACTAGCCAGATAATCCTGTACTCAAATGAGTCAAAAATTTGGAAGAGGAACCATGCTTGGAAAAAACGTGAAAGTTATTATCTTAAAGTTCAGGTAGAGTTTAAGTACCTTCCTCCATAGGAAAAAAACTTTAGAATGTGCTTAATGGACTACAAAATCAGGACCCCAAGGGGAGCTAAGATCTGGCCATCAAGTGTAGTATCTCCTATCTTTGCCTACCAGACTTGCATTCCTTTGTTTCTCCAAGCACTTACTATATTAAAATATTAATATACACATTATGTGGCTTTACTAAAAATTAATTATAGATCAAGTTTTTATTAGCAAGAAGCTAGAGTTCTTGATATGATTAAAACATCTTGCGTATTGGACAAGATATATCTGATTTGTATTTCCCAACATTAGAAACTAAACACTTTAAGCCATATTTTCTATAGTATATATCTGTTTTGTATTTTTATAACATGGACTTTTTGTGACATGTTTGAATCTTACAGAATTTACAAGACTGTTGAATGCATCTATTTTACTTGCTGAAAACTTCCCTCAAAATTAAGTAGGCCATTTTGCTTAATATGAAAAGCAAAAAACACTATTTCATGAAGATAAAAATGCAAGAATCTCAAGCAGAAACCATTATATGTGCTTTTCACCAGCACCATAAGAAATAAATAATGGAGCTCATTTTTATAAATCTCTGTCAACAACTAGTACCATGTTAATTGCATTTATAAGGTGACCTGGGGCATACAAAAATATGTATTAAGGGGGAGTGGAACTGTATGATCTTATTTTTATATAGTTCTTCCTGGGGAAAAGCATCCATTTCTCTTAATGAAGCAAAGTCCATTTTGCTTCATGCAGTTTATGAATGCTTTCAAGTATAACTCACTATCTGAATAAAACCTGAATCCTGAAAAGTTTTTTGGAGGGGTTTAATGTATCTTAAATTAGAAAGGTTACTTCAATGGGAGACAATGAAGTCCCACAGTTTTACTGCTTGAATGTAATTCTGGAGCGTAAGGCCTTTTGTAAATATTGGACAAAATGCACAACAGGTTTTCTGTTAGTACGCTGCTTTAATATTTTTTACAATACCCTTTACTGATGCCTTGTTTTCTCCTGTGGCTATTTTTGGGGGAGCATTATACACAATCAGTCAGCTTTATACATTTCAGAATTGCTTCTGATGCCTTTCTTTCACACTAAAAGCCTCTGTAGTACATTACACTGCTTTACAAACGGGAATCTCGTACCGTGTTCCTTATGTACATATGTAAATTGCCTTCATTTATTTATGCCAGTGGCCTCTACGCTCAAATTGTATGACTGCTGAATAAACAACTTTTCTCTCCGAGTTACTTTTTTCATGCCATTCATGTCATGCTGCCGTGCAGCACAGGGTGTATGTAACCACTAAGTGAGGTGTGCTTAACCTTGGAACATGAGTTGGTTCCCAAAACTCCTTGGGAATACCTTGGAAATCCTTTCTGCCAGCTGCCTATTGCAGAAGAAATAAGTTTGCCCAGATTTCACCAGTGAAAATTGGAGTGCCTCTCTTTTCAAGCACAATTTTGTTACAGAAAAGTGAAAGATGTCTTTATTTCCATCTTTCCGCTAATCAACTATTATGAGATCTCTGATGTGCAAACAAGCAAACATCACATAAGCAACAACTGTGGCTCTCCAAATGCTCCCCAGTTGCCATTTCCAATTAAATGTTCCTGGAATGTTCAAGCTTAATCTCAATTGTATTTCAGTTTTCATTAGGTCAAAAGTAGGCTCTTCTCTCCATCCATCAAAATTTGCTGTTTCCTTGAGAATAAGATAGAGAAAACTGGCATATAGGTTCATAATGAACATACTCTTGAAGAGGTGGGGGGTGACCTTATTTTATTAACTTTGGGCTATATTGTCATTTGTTCCATGACTTACCCATACAATGTCTTTTCCCTTTTCCCTCCAAAACAACGCTTCCTCAACTGCCTGTGTCCAGCTGTAGTCTATGGCAGTCTCTCTCCTACTCATTGTCTGTGTTTAAGCACATTTTTGCTTTCTTGCACTAGCACAAAAAGATAGCACCATGCAAACATTTGTTTGATACCAGCTTTCCTTTCAAAGGATACAATAACAACCTTTTCTGTTTCCTTCCAGAACAGGTATCCTTGAGATGCCTTGCCAACTGCTAGACAGCAAGTATGCACTGCTGCTCTGCCAGTGAGCAGGCCAGACAAATTGCTTTCCAAGCTGTGTAATGCAAGCCCGAAACAGAGGAAAATACGAGCAAGGTAAGCACAAACCAGACACCAAAGGGAGAAAAGCATCAGACAATACCCAGTTCCAAAATGATCCACTAGCATCTACATTTGCCAGATACAGAGAAACAAGTCTAAAACACATAAAGAAACATGAAAATAAATTTTGACGCTGGGAAATCTTTTGACACCAGAATAAAGGTAGTCAATTGCATCACACTTTTTTTTGTTTGTTTGCTCCTTTTTTTCTTTAATTGAAAGTGTTTGTAAAGCTCTAACCTACAGGCAAAAGGGAGATAACCAAAAGGAGACAAAAAGAACTCAGAGAGCAGGAGTCACAGCAGCCAAAGAGTCACCTTGGGATATGCCTTGGACAAAGCTGCTCTGGCTTTTTTTTCCTGTGAGGTAGCCTATGGGGAGGAGCTGTAGGCTCAGCCCTTAGTGTTTCCTGTGTACTTGTCATCAGAGAATTGTTCTCAATGTTTCTCAATATATGGTACAGTTAATCTATGGTGGCATTGATCTTAAAATACCATGTACTTCATTACAGCCTCAGCTAACCCACCTTTAATGGGAAAATGATCACTGTTTATCCCTTGTTTATAGGTAATAGAACATAATAGCTTGAACTGTTCAAAGGCTGACCATTTGTTATAATGTCAAACTCGACACCATTTACCTTACTAAAATCCAACAAAAGATATACAGCCACAAAGAAGCATTTTTTTCCCTCTGTTGTCTAGTGCATTGGCAAGACTTTGTAATTTAGATTTACTAAAACTGTGTGCTCCAGTGGAATGCAAAGAACTCCATAAATGCTGAACGCCATTATTATTATCAATGTAAATCAAAAGGTGCAATTCTGATTGAGTAACAGAAGCCAAGATCTCTCAGCAGAGAATGTTACTAGCACCTAAGACTTTAATGGTCATATCAAACCATGTCGGAAGAGCTGCTTTTCTACAGTGCGAAATCCTTTGGTTGAGGAAGATGTTTGTTTTTAAGCAAATGCCTCTCATATAGATGATGCTTTGTGAGTAATAATGTAATGATAGAGATAAAGAAAAGAGAGTCATTCCAACAATCACTAGAAGTTGAAGAGCCCTGAATGTTTAGAACAGTTGTACTGTAGTCTAATATATACAGAAGATAAACTTACTGTTTCAAAAACACAAGCAGGTATGAAGAATTCCTTTAGAAAGAAAGACTTGCTTCCCACCATCCATTTCCATCATAGGTATTTATAGGAAACTAAATCATTTCTGTCACCCCCAAATATTTTAACAAAGGCAGGTAAGGCACACGAGAGACACTACACATACAAACACATAGCCTCAAGGAACTTCTAACTCACTTCTTTGGGAGGAAGAGAAGAATGAAGGAGTCTGTAGAATTCGTGCCTTCCATTTCTACATGAGGGAACTGATGGCAGATCTGCTTCAGAGGGAAAATGTTCTAGTTATCCTTAGCACTGGAAGCAAAAAAGCTGTGACAGGATGTCCCTGAGCTATACTGTTTTAGAGATCAAATTCAGATCTCTTGCCTGGTATTGTATTGGACCATGTAGGGACATGATTATATCACTGACTCCCCTTGTAACCTGGCACAGTTAACACCCTAACTCCCCAAATATAAAAAGAATCAATAACATTTATTTTCTTTCATCTAGAACATGTAATTTATAAACTCTATTCTTAAATATATGATGTTGCGTTAGTGTTAAGGATAGATCTTTTGCATATGTGTGTGATGTGTACACACATGCAGTCACACAAATTGTTTCAGTTTTCCAGTTTCACTGTTGTTTCAGATACTCTATTCTTTGATACGGATATAGAATTGGTGTCTATATGTGAGGGAACCTTCTTGTCAGCTGAATATTACACTGACAATGGGTCAATGCTGGCTTTCGATATCATTTGGTATGTGCATGTTACCTGATTTGTACTTTTCCTTTCTTTTCTAGTTTACACTTTGAAACAACATTAATGTTCACGGAGGAATGTTTTTATGTATCGAAGGATACATCTAAAGGAGGCATCTAAATCTAATGGAAGTACAAGGAAAGCCTCACAGACCTCACAGCATCCCTGACCTTTCCCTCACATCTGTTCTCCTCTTCCTACGCATGCATATATACAGAGTCAAAAGATTTACAAAGCATGAAAACAAATGGAGTCATACAAGTCATTCATACTGGGTCACATCCCTGCTTTGACAAGGTACAATTTAACCTCAGACTGAACCTGATTTTCATAGACCATGGGGAACAGTTATATAACAATGAACAGCTGAAACATAAATAGACAAAGATTTTACAAACCAAAGCAAAGGCAAATTATTAACTTATTTTTAAAAATTACTTTTCACACTAGCTTATCTTGAACTAAATACTATAAAACTACAACCTTAGGAATACCATTTATATGTTAGTTCTCATCTTGAACAGATAACTTATTTGATATTTTATTGATGATCCTTATATTCTAAATAATTTAAAAAGAATGAATCTCAAGGAAGAGCTTCAGCCTTAAGAATATGTCTCTGTAGTACAGCTTTATACTGCTTTAGAACTGCATCTGTATGTGGTCGGCCCTTGCACAGCCAGAGGATTCTCATGTTTGACACTTCTCTGTGGGACACTGTTGCTGTTTCTTTTTCTGAATGTTGCAATTAAGGATTTTTCAAACTGTCCCTGATGACAGCTATAGTCAAATGTACTGAACAGGTTTTTACCTCTCTGAGAAAAAAACTTCTGTATGACAATTGTAAGATGCTATATATTGAAGGCAACCTAAAAAACTAAAAAGATTAGACATCCTCCCTCCTCCTCTTTCACCTCTCTTCCCTTATTCAGATGCTTAAAATTCACTCACATTATGTCTAAATTGAACATTACATTGCTGTTTAGCAATATGTGCAATAAGATGATAATTCATAATACAAAATCCAATACCAGCTTAATGTGGTAATAGAAAACTGCTTTTACACCCTTCATTATATAGACGTGCTATATGCCTTTATAGTGTTAATGTGTGGTGCCATTTTACAGTTATAGACGAATACAAATTCAATAGAGAAGGGTAATCAGAAAGAAGAGAGACTGTTACAGTCTGTGCAGTGCTGAAGACTGACCTTGGTTATTCATGAGGTTTTTATAAAACTCCTCCCTGTAGAAGTCCAATGGCAGGAGGGATCTGATGTGAAATTCAGAGCCAATAAAGAGCACAGGGGAGTTGAGTAATCATTCTTCTCTGTAAGTGTTGGACGTTACGCAGCTTGCAGACTTCTTTTGCCTATAATTTGACTCTCTTACTCATTCTATTTCAGTAAATCAAGAGATGACTCATAGAAAATCAGAATCCAGGCACAACAGAGATACCATATAACGAGTCATTTGTTTTATACTGGGAATGTTGGCAAACTTACATGTATACATGCTGACTTCTCTCCTTAGTACTCAGTTAAGCTTTTGACTGCTGGATAATCTCTTTTTACCTTAATCAATTGCACTGTGACATAAAATTTTAAAATAGGCTGGTTTTCTTATGGTAATAATGCTGTAGAGCTGACTCAAGAACAATTGTCAAGGCTAAAATTGTAATTAAAGATACATGCTTATTGCCCAATTTACTTGTGCTTCTTAAGAACTATTTATTATAGTTTTATTATTGTTAAATAATAATATATAATAAATAAACTATTTATTATAGTTTATTATTATTGTTTAAGGAATGTTTTCAGAGAGATTAAATTAAAACCACCATTTTTGTCTGTGAGGCCTGTTCAAAAGAAGTAACAATTGCATTTCAGTCCTGAATCCAATATTTGAGTTTCCATATCTGATTTAAGCCTAAGCTGCTTTAAGCGAAAAATTAAATTAAAAAAAAAATGCTAAGAAGCATTAAGTAAAAAAAGAAAAGATGAGAGAGCTCAGCTATCACCCAGCTGACATCTCCTAACCTCTATAAAGTGACCACAAGGCTGAAATTGGTTTGGATTTCTTTTGCTGTTGTTTGACTGGTCCTGCTCATATGTAACAGCGGCATTTGTGGGGAGTACACAGAAATGTATGTTAAACAAGAATCCAGAGACACGGTGCAACGTGCTATGTTGTAAAAAGTAAGATTACTCTTGCTTCTGCTATCCAGCATGAGATATATTAGTAAGATATGATATTAGCATTTATATGAGCTTCACAGTGTACAGTACGTGAAAACTCCACATTGCACTGGCCTCCAACCTGACTGATGAGTTTACATAAATGCTAAAGCTAGCCTCTCTCACTGTATGTCATGACATACAAAAGAGATCTTTGTGAAAGACAGCAGATGGGGTAATCTTTTAAGCTGAATATTTCATGTTCATTTCTGAATTCATTGTCCCATTCCCTCAAAAGAAATTGTCCATGCTTCAGCATTTTGTTTGGGGAGGTAATAGTTTTATCTTAGCAGGAGGTGTTTATACTTGTAGGTTCTACACTTATATCAGAACCCATAAAGATTTGTGATTCTACAGTCTTGGACTGGACCCCAAGAATTACGAGTCTCTGTTCTCCCCAGAATTACAGGAGGAAGCACTTAGGATTATAACCTTTGCTTTTGAGCTTGTGTCCCAAGCAGATCTGATGCCCAACTTTTAGAACTGGCTTCAACATTGAAGGTAACTTGCTCTCATCCTCCTTATTTTCATAAGATCAGGAATACATCTCCTATATCTGTCATCAAAACACCCTGTGGTGTTTCTTTGTCTACCTTATGGTGGACACAAATACAACCAACTTCATTCAACTTTTATATGGGCAGAGGCTCCTTTCTTTTGAAGTTGTTATAGAAACAACTTGAGCCTGAATGCAGGCTGAAGGTTTCACAGAATCCTGCTCTAAGCACCGCAGAGTAGCAGAAAGAGAGCTGCCTCCACCCCACTGATCATATTATTACGTATATTAATACCTAAACCACCACTGCCTTCTCTCTTGGCATTTTCTGCTGATCATACACAGACTGAAAGTGGGTCAAGGATATGCTGAAGAATTTTACAAGTCCAATCAATGTCTGAGTCAAAGAAACAGAGTACTGCTGCATAAAGAAGTCATTTGACACAGTAAGTTACAGTTAATATATAAACAAATAAAGTGCCTAAGTGTGGAGCAGAATTTCATGCTTTAGCACAAACAGGCCATGAGCAGAGGGTGAGTTTCTAATTAAGAGAAAATTGCTATGGTAACCAAAGGTGGTCACACATAATTGGGTGTGAAACCACATGAAGCTTCATGACAGAGGTGTCTGCATATATTATCCAGCACATTTTCTGTTTCTTAAATAGAATTCATTGTCAGGTCAGACAATATTTCCATACTTGATGTGCCTCCTTTCTGAGCAACAAAAAAATGCATCTCTGTGGGCTTCAGTGACAGTTTCAGCTCTTAGCATCCTTCCTACAGCCAAGGCAGCAGAAGTCTGGATGCAACTCCTGCATGAGCTAACAAGCAACAGAAGAAAATGACATTTTCATTGTATCTGTATGAAACGCGGGAAGGGGTCTCGGTTCTTTAGATGATATCAGAACAGCCTATGCGCAAAGGCAAACTCAAAGTGAGGATTCTCAGCCCCAACTTATTCTCGATCATGAGCCAAGAACAAAGAGAGGTATTTGACTACATGTTTCAGGGATGAAGGTAACACTGCTTCTCAAAAATGGGACTGTGCACACTGTCTAGCTTCTGGATATCAGACTTGATACTATAGTGTCTTAGTTAAAACAGTTATCATTGAAAGTTGGTATTTTATCACAATTAGTGGGAGAGAGAAAAGTGATAGTCTTGGAGACTGAATTATTCTGTGCAACCAAGACCAGTCTGGTAGGAGCACAGGGAATGCTTGAAGCTCACAGTACATCAGCACAGTGACACCTGCAGCAGCAGCCAATTGTAACTAACAAATTTACTTAAATTTGTGAAAGTTACTTACCAACTTAAGCACCTCCTACTAGAGAGTTTTGAGCATTATCTTAACTAATTAGATTATGCATTATCTATGCAACGAATCGTGCATTATCTGTGTAATGAATCCTAATGAAGATTAAAGGAAAATCTCATTACTTCAGATTGTTCTGGCACAAGATTTCTGATTTCTATTAAAACTCTTTCTTGAACACATGGATATGAAAGGTCAGGTCTTTGACTTACAAATCCCCATTTCTCTGTACCAGCTGCACTTAAAGGGCACAGAGCGACTTGAATGCATCCAATATTCCTCTAGTCTGGATACATCTTGTAACTTCTTAGGACAAGATGGATTCAGAAATGGGGAGGATAATTAGAGCAGCTCCTCCAGACTTCCACTATTACTGCAACTGCGAGAATCTTTGAGACTCAGTTTTGTTAAGAACTGCTTCAGGATCTTAAATTGTCCTTTTTCCATTTACCTTATATTGATGGTGGTTCTCTAGGTCCATTGTATTTGGCAGTTTCTCTGTATACAAGGAGTCAATTAACAAGTTCTGACTTAACACATTTTTGCATTCCTGTTGTCTACAAAACAAGAGCCGATCTGTTCTGCATCTTTAAATGAGGTAGTGGGCTATCATTAGTCTCTCTGTATGTCTGAGAAGGCTGCTCAACCGCTCTGAAAGTGCAATCTGTATACACAGTAGGGCATTAAGGCAGCCAGGAAAAGCGTATCTGACAGAAAAGTAGTCAAAGGTAAGTCAAAACTCTCAGTCAGCACTGTACTGCCAATCTAGCTGTGTTCTGCTCTTTCTGCACATGCAGATTTCCCATTAATTACATCTCAGCAGGAGTTCTGCATAAAGCGATGTGGTCAGTCACTAAGAAAAAGCAGAATATCATAGTCTGCCTCTGTCATGCAGGGAGGAGAACCTTGCCCATGGTGATTAGGTACAATGGTTGACAACAGATGTTAATTATTAACATATCCAAAGGGTCCTATGGCTTAACAGAATCTGTAACAGATACGTTATTTACTTCATTGTAGTTCATCGTGGAAGATATAGTGGCAGTTTGATGTAATAGGATTTTTAAGGGTTTTTGAACATATTCCTGCATTGCATTCCTCACTCCTTTTTCTGCTTCTTCTTGATGCATCACATTGTGTTTTCTTTGTTTTCCTTTTTTTCTAGTATCTGATTACCCGCTATTTTCTGATACAGTAGAACTACTCAGAGGTACTGATCTGTTTTGTTTGCCAATTCACATGTATTTCTTTTCACCTTTAAAAAGTATCAACCAGATGGTTTCCAAAAATGCCAATTATATCTAATATATTGTTTGAAATTAAAGTATCACTCAAAATGCCTCTCATCTTATTAACTGCTTGAAGCTATATGTATCACTTCAGATACACAAAGAACTATGTTCCGTCACTGTATTAAACAAAAGCCTACTGAGATTTTAAGCTGCTTCAAGATAAATCTGGATGAATAGCTAAATTGCATGCTACGAAGTATTAATGTGTATCTAAAGCTCAGATCTGAAAGCAGATCCTTCAAACCGTTCAGCAGTTTCAACAGCACAGTAAAAGAACACACTGATATTTTTTTTCTGTCTCAGTTAAGAAACAGACTTGCTTGTGTACATCAATGGAGACAAGATACATCTTTCTGATGACAGATGACTGAGGTGTTACCTGCTTTTGCTTGTAGCTGGGAAGTTACTTAACTCTATGAAATAATATTTCATTTTCTACTTCTCTGTAACCCTACATTCCCACTCCAGAAGGCACCTGGGGATCTTCACTGCTGAAAATCAGTTTTCTTATAAAAAAAATAAAATTGGGAACGTTAATAGTCATAATTTAGTTTCCTACTAGAAACTGAGACATAGAAACCGTCACTGACCTTGACACACGTGCAAACGACTTAATTAATGGATTAATTGGCACTTGCAAAAGAACAGGGAACCAAGTGAGGAAGAAGAAAAAAAATTTAGGTATTTAAAAATTTGTATGAACCTGATTAACTCTTTTCTTGCTATATTAGTTTAACCTGTAAATATTTTTCACAGATCGAAGCTACATAATATGAATGTGAAATCTATTTTACCATGACGGTAATTCCCAAAGAAAGGCCTTGTATTCAACAGCTCTGGCAGATGCTAGTGGGAATCATGATAAAGAGACTTATGTCATACAAAGTTGATGACTTGGAACTCAGACACTGAGTAAAACAAACCCTTGATGTACCTCAGCTGTTTCTGAACAACATGTATCACCAGAAACAAAAATTATAAAAATATTCTTAATAGGAAAATGAACTAGTTGAAGTCAGAGTGGGAGCACTATGTAAGGATGTAAGGATTTGCCAGACACATCAATTCCAGAAAACTGGGGGAGGGCAGGTCTTTTTGATCCAACAGACACTCCAAAAATACCACAGGCTCAACACAGAAGGTGTAAAGAGCAAAAGTCGAAGTGCACAAAAAAGAGTATATAAAGCATCACATACAATGAACAAGCACGAACTGCTGCAGGCCTGGCATTTGGAACTAAATGCAAGAAGTGCAGAGGCTCGCACTGTTCCATAAGGGGCACTGTGTGCATGCAGCCAGGGCAGAGCACAACAGTTTGCACAGAAGAAAGCTCTATAGGAGGGACATCTAATGGTGCAATTAATGAATGGCCTAAATGAATGAAACAACTATAAGCTGGACATGAGTACGGATATAAGAACATTTAAAAATCCGTACTTCCCAAGCAATGACAAATGCAGTGTATTGAATAAGGTATATGCACTTGCTGAGCAACTTTAAAATACTGGGAAATTAAAAACTGTTGAAATTGGCATGGATATTGTTGAATTGGAAGTAAAAAGAAAGTTATTATTGCCATTGTACTTAATGTTCACACACAATAACAGTTTGCTGTCACAATGCAGATCAAAGAAACTGCAAGAAAAATTCAGAAAATAAGTATGACAAACACATGCCATAGTTTGCACAATGATTTTCTAGAACAAAACCAAGCATGACTTACAATATATCCAAATATCAGTTATCTATTATTTTATTTTGGGGGATACAGTAAGTTCACTTACAATACTTAAAAGGTCATCCAGAAAGACTGATGTGCAGTCGCAAAAATCTTACATTATCTTAAAAATACCTTCGCTCTTCTAACACATCATTTGTACAAAACTTTCTCATTTCCTTAAAATTTTAGGGGCAAAACCCCCCCCAGTAAATCCTGCTCAGAGATTTTACAAAGTTAAAGAGAGAAACTTTAAACCCTGTAGGCCCATACAGAAAAGCCAAGCCACTGCAACTCCCCAAATGCAATTTTTGCCTGAATTCATAGAAAAATCAGTCGTCCTTTTAAATGATCTTGTTCTTCCTGGGATTTTGAAAGTGGTAATTAAGCAGCAGCATCTCAGCACCTGGACAAGGCTGTGAGATAGACTTAAATGCACATTAGGGTTATTGCATAAACCCTTTCCTTTCCAGCCTTCTCTGGCCCAGGCTTTTGAATCTAGTTGTCTTTCCCCCAGTTACCAGATTTTACTCTTCCCACAGCAGTTCAAAGGCTTATACTGCCAGACCATTAACTAAAGCTCAAGTGGCCAAAAAACACCCCTCAGAACAGAGACTTGTTCTGCAGCATTGAAACTGAATGTCTGGTACAGTGAGATCTTTGACTTTCATAGAGTCCGAAGACAAGCCCCCACCTTGGGGCTGTTTGGGGGCTGGTACCTCAAGAAGACAGAAACTGAAAGAAACTATGGCTTGAAACTTAATTAAAACTTTGTAAGCATAATTTTGCTTAAGATCTTAAATAATTGAAATGAAAAGCTTGTACTCTATTGGTAGCTAGTATCAGGATTGAAATTGTTCAGAAAGTCTCATCCACATTTGCTTAGAAACAACAAAATCCTATGGACTGCCAAGACAAATTAAGAGAAAAGTTCTGTCTTCTAAGTCCTGTAAAGATACCTAACCTATCACATGTTTTAAAAGATGCAGATATGTAAATATCACTGTGAATTTTACAGTAAGTGCCTTTTTTTTTTTTTTTTAACATGAGCAGTTCAACTAATCTGATCTTCGTATAATGGCAGTGGCTTGAAAATTTTTAACTGAATTAATCAGCAGGCTGTTCTGTTAGCACGAGGAATCTAACAGTATTTTTCATTAAATTATAGCTTTGTCTGTTTAGTGGAAACTGATTAAATGTATACCTCACTTCCAATTTAACACTTTCATTTTCAATGAAGCATCCAAATCTAGCAGCTTGTTTTCACATGATACAGAAGCATTCAGTTATGAACTGGATATCAAAGTGTCAGTCTGAATACCCAAATGTGTCATATCTCAATAAAAGGAAATCAAACTATGTATGTGGGCTCTGAATGTAAGAAAGCCGAACACCACAAAATAATATAAATATGTTAAATCAATCCTTTCAGAAAACCTCACTTCAAGGGATTTTTTTAGTGTCTTTTCTTATAAAACTCTGGCTTGTAGCATTGTACAAGGGAAGGAACAACGAAGAGGAGGCACCCCCTGCTCTGCTCCAGCAATGAGTAGAAAGGAAGGAAAAAGTTATCCTTGTAACCTTTTCCTAGTGAACACAGTTTTCATAAAAATCACCATTCTTCAAGGGGTTATCAGCTTGTACGCATATTGCAGACCTTCAGACAGACCTTAAAACAGCTTTGGAATTCTTGCTTTCTAAAAAAGGCAATAAAATCAGAGGGAGAGTGAAATTTCCAGAGCAAACCAGCATCAGACATGAGAACAGTGCAGATCTCAGTCTCCTGATCTGTATTGAAACACCAGTTATACTACAATTACATGTATACCATTTAATTCCCATGTAACTTCAGTACAGATGTTCTGTATTAGCAACACACAAGACAAAAACTTGCAAAACATTGTTTTCCTTCTTGTGTGAGTGATTTTTCTAATATGTGATTATAAACTGAAATGTTCAAAATTTCTGTCAATAAATACTACTTATATGATGAAATAATAAGGCTTTTAACAAATTGAAGCCTGATACCTACATACATCATTCTAGAAATGCATTGAAAAGCATGAACATAAATCACAGAAGCAATTACAAAACAGCTAGAAAGAATAAATAAGGTGTAAGCATGCTCTATTTCAAACAAGAAAAGATGTTATTTTTTATTGTCTTCTTGGTAAAGTATATTTCAACCAGATTACAACAAAATTACCACAGGATATTTAAAAAAAAATACAAGAAAGCATTTAGAAAATTATATATATACACATTTGCTTAAAAAGTCTTTAATGTAAACATTAGCATAACAAGTTAAAATAATATTACAAACAGTTTATTAATACTTAGATGAATACTGTACATATATACGCTTCAGAATTAATACTCTTTCCTACAGTTTTAACAGGAACAACAACAACAAAAAAAATCTCCTCCCCCCCCCCTTAAAAGGGAAAACCAGCTTCTTCAATTGCCAGCAGGTTTGGTCCCACATACAAGATACTTCGTTAGATATCTAAGCATTAAGTAAGAAAGAAAGCATAGCCTTTCAGAATTCAATTTTCAACCACATTTATGTTTCTATAATTTTTAGTGTCTTAAATGATTAATACTCCACTCAAAAAAACAATCGCAGTTTAACTTCTGTCATGGCATAGACATAATTTCTGAAATCTTGTTAAAGAAACAGATTTCCCCTACATGGAAGTGCAATACATTTGTTTCAATGCAACAGGAAAATTATTTTTTAAGCCAGATATTTGCAGCAATTTGTAAACCTGGAAAATTCATTCCTCTCTAAACATTTCAGTGCTGTTTTCTAGTATAAATTCATGCAATTATTAACCAAAACCTAAGCCACTATTATTAATTAGAAGTATACTCTGATTATTTTTAAAAAATAAATAAATAATCTTAGGTTATAGATAACAGGACCGTAAAAGCACAATTAGTGCAGAATAAGAAATAAATGAAATGTACAGTGTCAGACCACTGTGTAGAACACGTGTTTTATCTCCCATTCAATATGTGAAATACAAAGCAGTTTAACTGGTATTTTTAAAGATATTCTATATTTCGTGTATATAATTTCATATATTAAAGTGATTCTTCCAATACCTAATGCTAAGAAACTACTGAAGTGACTAAATAATAATTAAATTAATATTCCATGTGGTACAGGGCGCTGACTGAAATATCCTAACCTACAGACACTGAAGGAGAGAAATTCTTTACTTTCTTGAGTAGCCTAACCACTTTTCCAGAAGTGACTCAAGCTCCAGTACAGAAGTATTGTTATTGCTTCCACGGAGAAAATTGTGTTCTCATCTTAAATGTGTTTGTTTTCATATATACTGGAGTTCCAGCTAGAAGAGCACAGTGCTGTTATCAAAGATTTGCAAGGGTGTACAGGAGCAGAATTTGGTGAAAAAAAGTCTTTCTTTCTTTTAAGCAGCTGTTCCACAGGTTTCTCATAACAATTTCAAGCGGGTAACAGTATTTCTATCCACAGGTATATATTATCTGTCCTCAGAATTACAAGATAGTAGATGAAAAATGTTTTGAGTTGGGGGATGAGAGGTTTGAACCTTTGAAATGGCGTGAAACTTAAGCAGAAAGGAGATCCCTCTGTGCTTTGAAGGAAAAAGAATGGCAATATCTGAAAGTAACTAGTAACTGATTCTGTTAACAAAATATATTCTTAAATCACTTATGTGTCCTGACAGACAGTATCATTAGTTCACTTGGGGTTCACCAAGTCTCCCTTATTGTTAACTTGCTGCTCTGAGTCTGTCAACCCCATTTGTTAGTAGGTTCTCATTAATTAATTGACAGCTACCAAGCAGATAACCATTCTATACAATAAAACATTATTTTGTGACAAAAAAAAATGCACCTTAGCAATAGGTCACAATTTTGAGCCAGTAATCGTTAACACCATTATGCCCTTTCTCTAAATACTTTTATTAATCCAATCACGATGGTTTGTGACTTGCAGTAGATTCTGTAAGAGAGTTTAATTTGATTACAACTATCACATCATCAATATATTCCATAAAAAAGACTGTCTTTGAAATTATTAATCTTCCTAAGAGTATGTGACTTAATGGACGTATCAATTTAAGCCTTTATAACTATGTCAATACTCTGCCTTACATAAACCATGGAAATTTATTATTATTATTGGGAAACTTGATTTAATGCAAAAGCCAAGCCGATACAATGCATTCTCTATAATGAATGACAGAATCTCTAAATAAATGAGATTCTGAAAAACCATAGTCAATATGTAATGAATACTGATAAGACAATCACATCTGCAAAAGACAGAACCGAGTCTTGCCTGGCCTGTGTTTCTTAGGAAATTGTTCATTTTGCATGTGATTGGAGATCAGCATTAAAATAAGCGTGGTGCCACTTGTTTCTACAATTTATTTTGAATAGTCATTAGAAGGTTCCAGATGAGCAGCCCTAGAGCCCTAATACATCTGAAGATAAAACAGGAGTGAAATGAAAACAGTATTATAAATTCCTTGGTACTGCCTCACACCACGCTGTAGCCTGAGGCTCGCAGGAACAACTCCAGGGACCAGCCTGTCCGAGTTCTCCGTTTTGTGGTTACAGGGCTGACAAGAACTGGTCGAATCCATCAACTCATGGTGCACCAGCCACTGACCACATGCATACAAGGGTTTAAGAACTATCAGTCAGTACCAAAGGAAATCAGATTTGTACAAAAATTCTAACTACATGCATGGAATTAGGTGACACAGAATAAACTGACAAAATAATTCAATTGATAGAATCATTGTTACAGGTATTTTATAAGAATAACATAACCATTTGGGATTCTTAATACCAGCTGGTCAACCTTCTTCAACAGTCTTTGCTGGTTCTGGTAGATAAACATTAGAAGTGGGATTTGTGACAGATACGTACGAGTCTCTCAAAGACAGGGCATTTACAGTGTCTTGAGGTGCTAAAGATTTGGGCATTCGTATCGCCAGGTATCTACTTGCAGTCATGCAAGTACCTCACTGATCTTCAGAATAACCAGGGTTATAAAGTGGGAAAGCTATCTGGTGATGAAAGGCTTCCATTTAATTATTTTCTGAGATTTTAGAGAAGTCACAGATGAGCTTTTAAATGGATTAGTAATGCACCCATGATAGTATCTAGTATCACAAAGTGAACACTGTTTGCAGACTGTAATCTTAGGAGCCGATACACCATTCAGCTAAAGGTAATTAATTGTAAAGAACAATTTGTACACAGTACACATTTGTACACAGTAAACAAGTTTAGTATTTTTGTGATCTACATATATACATTAAAAACTACAAGAAGCAAGATAATCCAGAATGAAATAAGATCCAAGTGTCGATACAAAAAAATTCCTGCTAACCAACTAAAAAGATATTTAAATTTAGTCTGCACTAAATGAGATTTCTTACCATTTTCAAGTTTCTGAATAAGGAATACTTTAATTTCTGAATTATTTCCTGAAAATGAATAGAGCTTTGTGTGACAGATACATCACAAGGGTTTCCACACAGTGTTTTCTTTCAGATTTACTTGCAACTCTGTGTTAATAAATGTGTGTTATATTTCTACTAACCTAGTCTCCACTTTCAGAAAAATTAATTTAGAATTGTTTCAAAGTGAGACCATCGTTATACCTATTTTTGCTTCCAACTAAACTATCAGCAGTGTATTAGACTGAAGAGTTTGGAGAAGCATTAAATGACAAGATACTCACGTTCTTCTTAAATAAATGTCCTGCTGTAGTTTACAGAAAACACCAACAGTAACTCATCTTATAATAAAAACAAATCAGCTAGCTCCCAGGCTGGCCTTTTGGATTCTCTTTTTATCTATTTATTTTGTAAATGAGATTCTCTTACTGACCGAAAATAGTTCCATTTCTGTGACATCATTTTACTCAGTGGTACTTCATCTACTGAAATTTCTGACCTGAAGAGTGAACTCCACTTCCCTCTGCCACATTTTGCTATTCAGTGCAATCTATAAGCTACATATTTCAATGGTAGGAATCCAGCACTGGGGGCTCACACTCAGGCACCAGCCCACTGATGCTACTCGCTGTGTGTAACAAACCCCTACTCAAAATGACTGGACCACCTACCTGACAAAACAATACATGATGGTCACAGATTTGCAGAATGGAAGTTCCAGTTTGCTAGAACTTTAGTAAAGCAGTGAGGTACACAATCTGTTATTAATCATCAGCTTGTTTTTCTGCAGAGTAATACTAGATTTCAGTATCTACTGACAAGAGAATTTAATATAATGAATGGATAATAAAATGACAAGATACATCAATTTAAGTAACATTATCCAAAAAAACTTCTGAGAAGAGAGATGTTCTTACACAAAGGAAAACCAGAATATAATTGATAGAAAATTTGAACGTACACTGCTTAAACTTAATGAAGAGAAGAAGATAGTAACATATAATTAACTGCCTACGGCAGCGCAGCTAATGGATACTGAACTGGATTCCAGTTAATCCACGTCAGGACTTCCATCACTTGTAATAATTCTTGTCAATTTTTTTCATTACTCTTACAGTAGTCCCATTACAAATTACTTTTCAGTAAGAGGTGATGGGTAACAGGCACTTTCATTACAGGCAATTTTTAAGTATCGCCATGCGAAGGGTTCTACAAAACCAGAGGAAGAATTCCAGACTGCCCTGTTAATGATGGACTGTTCTGTAACATCAGCAACAAATTAATAACAAAATATAACCCATAACTTGAAACCACTGTTTTGTACCACACTAATTCTGTGTATCCTTGTTGTGGTGTGTAGAAATCAATGATATTGCACCCAGCCTTACGGCAAGACTGAAATTTCACTAAAAAATTATTACATTCTCTGACTTTAAAGAATTACTTCCCACAAATGAAGGCTATTGAGAATATCTAACTAGAAATGTACAAAAGCTATTTTTCCACCTGTAATGTTTTTCCCTTGTCAACTTCTTTGTCAAGTTTTTTAAAAACCTTTGTGTGTGTCAGAGGTTACAACAAAAAAACTCTAGTCTTCCTATTTACAAAAGGTAATAAATTAGTAAGGTTCTTTTAAGCACATTCTTCTGACATTAAGTAGTGATAATTGTAACTGTTCTCCAAAGGAAAAAAAAAAAACTGTCTTGACATGATACTCGTGTCTCTCTGGAACAGAAAAACGTTCATGTAGAAAGGGAGACAACACAATACAAACAAGGAATTCATAGTAACAGAAGAACTTCAGAACAAAGGAGAATATGTGCAATGCAGCTTTACAAAACAAAGAAAATGCCTATCAGTTTGCTGAGCCCTGGTGAAGAGCCCTCATATTCTTTTGAGAAAGTGATTACTGCCTTCCAAAGTAGTTAATCAGGATATGACCCTTAGTAATGAATGTCTCCTTTCAGGATTTAAGTTGATGCAGCTGTAGTCTCTTCAGGAGTTTAAATTATAAATACAGGCTAGGAAGGAATCACAGAATTAAAGTACATGGTGCCAGTATTCACAATGACAAAAACAGGGTCAAAGATCACCACTCTGAGGTTCCAGGCTTCGTGGCTCTCTTTGGTGGCTGCGAGATAGTTTGGGGAAGCGTGTTGTCACTCTCGAGCGATTGCTTTTGCTTACTGGTTCTCCAGAAGGTGGAATATCACTAAGAAGACAAGAAATAAAGACAGAAGTATCTAGTTTATGTTATACGTAAATTATTCTGTAGTTATTCCAAACATGAAAAAAGCAGATGTTATGAGAGTCTGGCACATGACTGCGAAGTACGGCACACATCTTCAGCTACACAGAACTGCATTCTTTCTACTGGTATCTCAAGTGTGAATTACAAAATGGGCTCTTTCAAAAATGAGAACTAGTAGAACTTTCAATACTTTATGGAAGATTGCAAATTACAGGATAAAAGCGTATCTCTATGAGTTTGCAGTTCAGAAATGGTGGGAAAAGCATTCTGAAGTGATAAAAGTACAAGCAAAATAGACAAGAGCTTGGATGATGCTCTACTTAACAATCCTCTAATAATGGATGGATGTATCATTACATGATGAAGTACATTAGTAATACATCCCTGTTGGGAATTCTTCAGTCTCTTCTGACCCACAACAGACTACAGTCTTACATGAATGAGCCTTTTGGAAAAGACTCTGAGAAGTACATTAAGTTCATAAACAAGCAGTAACAGAAAATTCCAGCTTACCTAGGTGATATTCAGAGGCTATAGACTCCTCGGAAAACTACAGTATAAAGGGATAGCATTGTACTATTGCCATTCTTGTAGAGGACTCCACATGGTTTTTAATTATACTGCTTACATACAGATCAATAAATAAAACCTGAAATTTTGCATTTTGCAACTCAGCTAGGCAATAAAATTACACAGCATACAAAGCTAAGCTTATTTTTGAAAGTTAAAAAAACCCCTTATAATGCTCATCTTCAGAGCGCGTTAACAAGTCCATAAGGGAGGAACTGCTCATCTGCAGTTTTGGCCAGATTAAACACATAAAGATACATTTTAAAACAGTCACTGAATGTACCCTGTGTAGTTCCCTTTTTCCTGCAGAGTGACCTTCCTCACAGGTCAGGCAGCCCTGCAAAAGCCATGGGCACACGCGGCTCCACTTGAGCATTTTGAGCACCCACACGGGAGAGATCTCGGCAAAGCAAAAGCCTTTAACAAGTCCTGGGACTGAGTGGAAAATTCACTTGCGGAAAGCAGAGCAATTCTGCACGATAAGGCAGCTGTAGCACTGGTAGCCATTAGCTTGGTAACCACGATGCACACATTAGCTGTTACTCACTACAGTAATAATAACAAATCAGTATAGAAAAAAAATGTGTCCATATGCTAAACATTCACAGAAAATAAAATTATGGTTTTTAATGGCAGTGTATTTTACTTGTCTAAATTTCTGAGCAGAACAGTCTAAAATAACCTTAGTTAAAACACCACAGGATTTTTCTAAATTAAAATTCATCGTACTCCTATTACAGTAGTTAGTCTTCCTAGATAAGCAGGAACACCCTCACATGACAAAGTTGCATGAAATACCTGTGGTATACATCCTCCTCCTCTTTAACAAGATTAACAAATTAGGTCTCTAATTCCTTATTTTTCTTGTCACTGAAATAATAAACTCTTAAAATTAATTTAGCATATGTTATTAATTCTTGGCAGACAAGGATAATTAGACTTCCAACCCTGGTCCTATGACTTCTTATTTTGAAACTCAGCAATGCTATCTAAGTTGCTGTAGAGAATTCTGATCATGTGAATCCAGTTTCAGCTGTGCTCATTAGCATGGATTTCTTTTAGTGACATGAATATTATTACTCATTATTTTTATACTATTTATAAAATTGCAGCGATGCAGCGTTGATACACTAATAGTTGTAAAATACAGCATGGGATACTGGCTTCAGATGGTTGTGATTCTGTGTACAAGTATGCATTTTTAAGAACACGTAAACACAAAAGTACCTAAATATCAAATAAGCAATGGAGTAAAATTAAATTTTCACCTCACTGGGCTTTTGTCAATCTGAAGTAGGCTAATTTACCAACACGATGGCCACTGCTGATAGTACTTTAGTTTTATCAGGCAGACAGACAGCTACTTTATGGATACATGGTAGTTTGCCGAAGAAAGCACAGTGTTATGTGCAATTACTATAATTCGGTGATTGCTTTATTGAAAGTACATTTTTATACACAAGCTCCTCCTGCTGGCATGTCCACAACATGACATTACTGTCAGCCCAATGGGAAGTCACGTTTCCCTTCTGGAGGAAAAATGCCAGTCAAAGAAAAAAACCGCAAAAGGTGCAAAATTAATTTCCCTAAAATGAAGAGATATGAGTTAATAGAGGTCTTCCCTGATAGGCACGACTGAGGTAATAAGATCATCTTAGGATAATTACATGAACACCAACGTGTGTGAATGGAGGACAAAAACTGCAAGTAATGCTTCTAATTTAAATGATGCTACTACAAGATATATCTAATAATGAAATTAGAGATAATTTGTCTTCAATGTCTTAGCTAATTTTTATAATAACAATCCAAATTCGAAGACAAATCATTATGTTATGTAAGTTTACAGAAACCAATTTATATCTGAAGAATGAGATCTTCAAGCATCATCCAGCATGAAAAAGCAAACTGGAGCTGAAATTGAACTGACCAACTTCCATGGAAACAGATACTTTATGGGGAAAAAAGTTGAGAGTATTAAAAAGAAGTCCCACTTTTAGAAGTGTATCTGTCAAGCCCCTTTCCAGCCTCCTTCCTCCAAAACCTGATGAGAAAACTTGCCATCTCACCTGTTGGTCTCAGCTCTATAGCTTTTTACTCTGAAATTAAAATGCCGACTTTCAAGGAACACCCACAAAGTTTAAACTACTAAATTTGGGGAAAATATGACTAACCAGCCCCAAAACACACGGTGACCAAATAGGAGGTAAAGATTAATCTCCCATCTCTTCTGTCTCCTGTTCCTAGATTTAGTAATCCAGTTCTGGCCTTGAGCTCACATGATACTTGAAGAGTCTCTGGCTCAAACCAGACACCTTTTTAAACCTATTGACAGTTCAACAGGTCAGATACTCTGTGAACGGTTGGGCAGAGATATGAAGTCCTTGACATGACCTTGTCAGCATTTCTGGCAAACGCACTTGAAGATGGGGTGGAAACGCCCATTCTTAAATCTATTTTTGCCAATCTGTGTTTGGGATTGAGGAAGGAACAAGTATACCTACATGCAACGCCTGCAAATCCTCTCATTTGTCTCATTCTGCAAAACCAGTCTCCAGGCTAGTCTTTTTAGGGTTGAGTTAGGCTTCACCTATAGTTAACGGTTTTACTCAGATTAAAATACAAATTAGAAGTACATAAATCTAAACCAGGGAGTAGCTATTCTAGAATAACTTCCCGAACAGCTACCCCACGTCCCTGTGGTAAGCAAATACTCTTGAAGTCTGCATCTGTCCCAGTTACACTCGTTCAGTTTAAATACAAAGTTCTTCTTTCCATTCTATTATCTTCTTAGACACTGAAGTCTTAACAGGGTTTCATTTTCCAGGGTGCATCTGGCAGGCGGCTAGATGCTCACCAGGCATTACCCTACTCAGCAGCAGAATGTCCAAGTATTAAAGGCTCGAGTTCTTTTCTACATTCTCACCTTGTCCCATTCCAAAGAAAAAAAGCAACCTGCTGAGGCAATCAATTCCTTCTTCCCACCAGGTCATTGTTTAGCTTTTAAGCATTCCCGATTGATCTGCCTAGCATTTGTTTGGATACCAATTCAGTTTCATTGATTTTGTCTTGGTGTCAGGTTCTGCCTAAGGTGCATCAATAAAAATAGCTTAAAATAACTGGTCTTCTTAATCAGCTTCTAGTTTATTCATACCTTCAGTTATTGCTCTCCATGTATCAAAATGTAAACCACATTTTGTGTGTTTTTCTTTACATAGTTAGCACACAGAATGTGGTATTCTCTTAGCTGATATTGTGAACTTCTACATGAAGAAATTTAATTCCCATCTCACTGTCTACTCTTCAGGATAAAATCAGAGAAGTTTCTTTTAAAAAATAGTATAACATGTCTGCAATTAGAAATACTTCCGTACCAGCCAGAGATCAGAGACCAGAAGTAATAAGCCCATCTCGGGAGTGCAGCAAAGCTCAGGATCAAGTATTTCATATACCTCTATCTACCTCACATGTAAATGCACCTCTGGAGACATTCTAGTTTTGCTTGAGTTGTATTAAACATGCTTAAAGAAGAAAGGCAATAGCTGGCACATTAATTTGGTGACTCCTTTTTGCCAGCTTCTTGTGTTATTAATATTTTTGTTTTGTCAAGATAATCATCTAATTTCTGGTTATAACCCTAATAATCATTGTAGTAAACTGGATTCCAGCAGGCAGCCTCCTCAAAAAGGTAGTATTAAACAATGCCTATATTATATTAAGAGATCCTTATTAGACAATGAGAACTTATTCTGACTTGCCAATGTAATATATCTCAGCACCTTCTTCTGCCAATTAAAATCAGCTAAAACACCTGTTTAGTGGCATTATTAACTAAGACTGACTTTGTCAAATCATTTTATGTACTCTAGTAACTCCTGCTTTGCAGTGATCTGGGTAAAATCCTTGTTTCCAATTGCTGAAGTGTAAAAATAATTGGAGCCACATTTCTGCCATCACTCCCAATTTTGTAGAAATGAAATATACTATTAAGAAAGTGATCTCCATCTATTAATACAAATGACTGAGCTGGGATGTTTAGTCAGCTATTCACAGAAGAAACAGAAAGATATGGGTAAAATAATCCGTCTATAGTACACTTCAACATGGAAAATCCTGAAGACACTATTAGAGCAAAGCTATCAGGTTAAAAACTGAATAATCATCTTCTACTAAGATTAGACCTGAACTGATCAAGAAACAAAAAGCATTAATTCTAATATTCTATCCAACTTTTTATTTAATGTACATCTCCTTCTACTTCCACATACACAGTTCTAATGATGTATTCCATCTCTTCTCGCTATAAAATAATTACAAACACATATTCATGCTTCCATTTGTTATAATTTGAATGATCCTAACTTGAACATTCTCATGCTACAAATCAGTTTCCATACCAGCATGAAGATTTTCTTCATAACCATCATCCTCATCGGTACCTGCATTTTTCTTGTAAACCATGACACCATATATAATTCTGATGACCAGACCTTTTCTTTCTTCCATTAATTTGACTTTGAAGTTGGCATAACAAGATGGTTACTGTACATTGAATGTTTAGTATCCATTGGTTCTATCCTATAAATTGAATAATAATACCTCTGAATTATACTTTATTAAATTCACTCTCATTCAGGAAATGCTCAGAACCCTGTAAAAATGACCTTTCATTAGTTTACTTCTCAGCAGCAATACTCAGACCTAGTCTCATTCCTTGGCTTTCTAATGCATAACGGCATCTGCATTTGGGAAGGGTTCCTTTTCCATCTTTTGTGGAACAGAACAATGTCTCCAGCAATAATAGCATAATGCATAAATACGGTACTCGGGTAAATGATCCCTTCACACCTAACTAGAACACCAGAAACCACTGAACACATGTATAGGAAAAAGTTTGCCATAATACACTATTTATTCATAATTGTTTTGTGTATTTCAATGATAAGCTAAAAGGCAGTAAGTTTGGCTATTCCATCCATTTCCATCTGGAAATCACCAACATCCCACTCTGTTGGGGGTTAGTTGGATTTCTGTCAGCAGTATAACATACCAGTTCTCATTGATAGGCAATGTAATGAACCAACGGTTCCTAAGCAGAACATGTTCCTGGCCTGTGTATATAACAAAATGTAGGATTTGCTTTCAGAACAGTGTTCAGTGAATACCTGAATTTATTTTTTCCTGCTAGTACTATAATTATCATCTTTAAGGAAAGCAGAGATAGATCTAGGATACATTTTTATTAAAAACATCAAGGTAACTAAGAACAGCAGACATGCATCAGGACTCACAATGCATCATATATGTGAAAATAAAAGGAGTAAACCTCTTGTTTGACAAGTAGCAATTTCAACGTGCTGAGACAGCAGTGCATTACAGTGACTAGCCAGGCACTTCCTCCTCCATATTCACAAGTTGTTTGCACGCAAAAATGACATGAAACAGAGACAACTTTAATTACCAAATTAGCTTTTGAACAGCCCACAATCAATACGACTAGCACTGGAAGTAACACAGGAAGAGTTTACAGATAGAGTGTTCTCAGACACCAGCGCATGAGAAGCCAGTAACAGGAGTTACATATTAGTGCTTGTGAGCTACCCATCTCTAATTTACACAGAACAAAAAGTGCGAAGTCAACCACCTTTCATGCGAAGGGGGGCAGGGGAAAGCAAGCTTTACCATCTTCTCTAATTCGCCTAACTTTGCCAATATCACAGAGAAGAAAAATCTGAAAGTTTACAACAATTCTTCCTACCTGTTCATCCCTATCATTTACCTGACACTGAGCTTACTAATGTACTTAATCTCAATTCGTCAAACTAATTTCAATTAAAAACTTGGTGCCTTACTTCACTAATATCTGACTTTTAACACCACATAATTCAGCTTCACGGGTAATGCAGCACAGTTCACCTCCTGTTCTGGAAATCCGCCACCTACGTTTCCATTTGCTCAGGGAGCAAACAGCTGCCAGTGCTTTAGTTCCGAGCTGGGGGTAACAGCCCTGGTGTTGCTGCTGTTTCCCTGTCGAGAGGCTTTGGCCCCTCCACGCTTCTTTACTCTTCTTTGCTCAAAATTCAGCCAGGCAAGAATATCTGCCCACAAGCACTAGCATTTACACTTTTCAACATAGTTTAAATAGTCTCCATGGGAATAATGCAACTTAACTGTCTTTGCTTTGAGTTTTGCAAGTAAACTGCTCATCATAAAAAAACAACCTGCACAATTACCGTTATTATTTTAAGAACAAAACCCTTCTTTTAAAATTACCATAAAAGCAAATGGGATGATAAAAAAAAGTTGTGATCAAAACATGTTGTTTTGATCTTCCAAGAAAATGCTTGAGTTTTAATTGCTCCATCAAGTTAAGAGGTATCAGCTGCTTCTCTCAAGTATCTTAATTTCTCATGAAGATTACAGCATGATATTAACATATGCAACAAGGCAGAAGAGAGCTGACATGACCATTCTCAGGGACAGATTCAGATTTGAGTGGATGTCATCTTAACAGTAATAGCAATGAATGTGAAAAAATGAACAAACCCCAAAACTGCTTCGAGTATTCCACAGAATCGTAACTCTTTTCTGGAAAATATGTTAGCAATAACAGAAGTGAAGAACAGTGCTTTATGGCAATCACTCTTTCTGGGTTTTGTTTGTATTTTTTAAATACTAAGGGCACCTTACTGCACTCCAATAATAAGCTTGATACTGATAGTGATCCATGACCTAAAAACTCAAAAATATAGGTCTTAATCTCAACCTTTAGGAGCTTTTAGATTGTTCTTAATTTTAATCTATTATTTTTAGTTTCCCTAAACATAAAAAAACCAAACCAAACAACACAACAACAACAACAACAACAAAATCACACAGAGTTGCACAGCACATAGAAAATAGTGCACATGGAAACATAACCACAGAGAGAGAACTGAGACTTGGCATGGTGGAATTAAACCTGTACTCTGAATAAACAAAAGTAACCAAGATGGGAAAATATTTAAATAAAGTACAGAAATTAGTATTGTCAACAAAACAACCAGGTAAATGCTGACTTTGTCCTTGGCAATGAAGACAAGGAGTAATGTTTACATTTAATCCAACACAGAACAGGAAGCTAATCAAAGAAGGTATGACATTGCCCAGTAAATGGCTAAGGGAGCCAGCTTGGGATGCAACACTCTTGATTGATTAGACGGAAACTAAACAAGCACCAGGCTGTCCAGCAAAAAGACGACCACAGTATTTGGCACCCAAAATCACATTTTCTGTTTAGCCAGATTTCCTAATTATTTACTCTGTAAGAAATGAAATAGCAATGATAAATACAGGCTCATCTTTTTTTTTAAATTCCAGTCTAAATTAGGCTAACAGGAAGCAAAATTTGCTACTGACTCCAGTAGGACCTAAATGCACAGCACACTGCTAGCCATGAGCTCCTGAAATTTGGGGTCAGTTCTCTAGGTATCATCAGATTCAGAATCTTTAAAACATGTTTCATCTTGGTCCCCCTCTAATGCAGGTAACAAATTTGCCAATGAGTTCAAATAAAAATAAATAAAATTTGCAATAAGCTTGCTCCTTGCCAGAATATTAAAGAAAAATCAATTGCAGAAAGCCGTGATCAGCTGTGACTGTCATATTGCTGGCACCCATTTAGGTGCAAATCCAGCACTGCAGCTGCGTGACTGGCAACCAGGCAGGAGCAGCTTGGGAGCTACTGGAAGTTCTCAGTTCTCAGCTACACAGAGCAGCACGAAAATGGCTGCTGCGACCCAAAGTATCTGCTTCTGTAGCACAGCTTTTTATCCCATAAAGGAAGTTACTGGATCACAAGAAAGGCACTTCCATCTTTTACCTTTGAACTCACCAGGAAGTTTGTCCTCTCCTTGTCTCTCTAAGTTTTGTGGCTTTCGGCCACATGAAGATTCTGGTGTTAGGAAGACCAGCCAACCTTGACACAGGACATTTTATGTGTCTGAATAAACTTTGAACAAAATGGTAACTGAAAAAGCTGTTGAGGTACCAGTTTCCCTGGTTTAGAAACAGATCAATGAAGCATCTGCATGTGGAGGACAATATTACACATGACTACAGTACCAGAAGGCTGTAAGATGATGCAGAATTTTATCTTTGTTAGGGTAGCTCTGCTTTGCAAGCAGCAGGAGAAAAGTCTTAGAAGACACCGTATACAGCATGTGCCTACAATTCCTCCTTGCAATATTACTGTACAGGCCTGAAAAGCAAAGAACTGATGCAATGTGAAGGCTATTTATGCTGTTTGTGGGTGCATAGGTGATGTACATCAACCTGACTGCAGTAACAACAGCTCTGCAGTTAGACAAGGAGCATTTTTAATCATACATACAGCCGGCCTGTGCTTAGAAAACGCTGAGCACTGGGTTTTGTTGGAGCCTTCAGGATTTAGATGCATTTGACTCAGCTATAGCACTAACAGTAAAAATATGGTAAAATATTCAGTCTGCCTGACAATGCAGACCAGCCCTATTTTATTTCCCTTTGGTCATACCTAGCTATTCTCAATAGCTAGTGCTTTGGGATTTCTCTCTTTTAATATGTAGGAGTCTTCTACTGGAAGATTTTTAAAGGAGCCAGACATTCAGAGCTGTTCAGTATTCTTGATTTACTCAGAAACTGTAGTAAGACTAATAAATTAAATCTCTTCTAAAGAATTAATTTATGAGTTCTTAAAGGTTAGAATAAAATTTCAGCAACAAGATTTCAGAGTTAAAATAGACATGGACTAGTCAGAAACAGGCTCTTTGGCTCATTTCGCAGTTCCAAAATTAAGGGATCTTATGCAAGCTGTTTACAAGGCACAGATTTCTAACACTTTCTAGAGGGAACAGCAATCCCTGCAGACCCACATACTAGTGCTTCTCTTTCTTACTATATATCATGCATTTCACTAAACTCTTAAGTGTAAGTGTTACACTTTAAAAATCTTAATCTAAAAGTAAACCTTCATACTGCTGTTGGTATAATCAAACTCTGGAGGGCTGTGTAATTAATATGTGAAGATTTGAAAAGAAATGACTCTCGTCTACCCTTGGAGACCGTGACATCAGCCATCCCAGTACCAATCATTCCTGTAATTTCTGTCTAAGATTGGGTTATTTTAGCAGGAGTCAACTGAAGGAGCCTGTTTCACTATGAAGCCTATCTGCATTACGAAATCTGCAGCTATTCTGACCACATCATCATAGGCAAGAATAGCCTGATGTTATACTTAGACCGATGTTGTAAATACGCAAAGGACCCCAGTCACATCATCCCTGGGTTAGGGCCATACTGAAACAGTATGTGAAACGAACGTGGAGAGGGAATCTAGGCAATCTCTGCACGCTGCAGATGAACCAGAACTGTGTGATGAAGCTACCTCTATTACTTCTGCACAGACCTCAACAGTTCAGGTAACTCTGCATTTCTAAACTGCCATTTGGCCTAATCTGCACCTACAGAGAATGTATTTGGAGACCTCTAAAGCAGTGTAAAGAATATTCCTAAAAATATAGCAACAAGCACTTTCTTTACTCATTTGTTAACGACATGAAGTGATATGGCAGGGAAGTATGCGTGCATATCATTAATTTTTGTTATTAATAGATGAGTGCCTATAATTACACCAAGTTATTCTAGAATCCATCAGCTAACTGCTCATGGATTCTGCTATCACCACAGAAGTGCCAAACATATTAAAATACACCACAAAAATAGCATCTGAAATACAACAGAATTGAATGGACTATGTTTATAGCTGGCAGATTAACAAAACCAAGGAACAAAGCTTCTGTAGGATGTTTTGAATTTCAGTGATGGCCTGTAGCTAATTCATGCTGTTTTCACACGAGAAACTGATGGCTGCTGAAATATTTTTCAATACAAGTTCAAATGAGGAAAAGAAATAACCCACCTCCTTTTGAAAAACTGTGCAGTTAGGCATAAACAAACTTGTTATGGTCTGGATTAAAGCCAAGTACATGCACAAGCACAAAGATACCTCCCTTATGAAGATTATTTGCTTCATGTGTTTGAATGGATGCATCCATTTATCCATTACTGTCAGTGCTACACAGAAAGGAGAATGAATAAACACTGGAAGACTGCAATATAAGATGTATAAACAGATTTTTCTAAACTATATTTTCATGAGTACTCCTTACTGTTTCATCTGCTAAGAGAAATGAATAAAGCTTATATATCCATCTCTCAGCAAAGCCTCGTCCACTCCTCAAAATCTTTTCCACTGTGGAAAAATTAAACTTAATTTTCGGGTTTATTCCCAGTGAAATAAGCATGACAGAACACTATACTCCAAATCTAAAAACACATGAAGAGAAAAATTTTGAAGTCATGTTATGTCATTAGCAAATTGATTTTTTAAAAAACCTGCCATTCTAGTAATTATGTGAAATTTACATATGGGAGTATATTTACGCACAGTGTGTTCTGATGTAAAGAACAGTGTATTTTCAATACTCGTTCTCCTTTGTTTTTCTCCTCCCTAACAGATTCCTCAAGGGCAACTGAACTGAGACATTGACATTTCAGGAGATCCGTAGCAAACAACAAAACCTCATGTTTGAGTTTAGCTTGCATACTTCCGACAATGGATTACATAAATACACTACACCAAAACTGTTTGCAAATGCCATCCTGTGCCAAAATGTCACACAGAACCACCCAATATGAAAAGGGCCCTTTCCTTAATCTGCAGTGATTACTTCTGCACAAAGGCCTGATCTGCAGGCTACAGAACACAAAGTGCTTGACTGAGGCTTGCTGTGCCCCTCTGTGACTCCCATCAGTAGGAAATGAAAGCATGCAGTGACTTACAGGAATCGTTCATTGTTTTTCTGCATCAAGTATCTTGAAAAAAATACCATTTTCAATTTCACAGAGGATCAGGAAGACAATTTGGTGATAAGACAACGGGTGTTTGGGAACTGAAGAGAGAACACAGGTCTATTGCCCTGACTAAAAGGAGATACAGCTAACCTGTTAGGGCACGTCGCTCAGACCCTGGTTCCTAAACAATAAATACAACAAATCATGTGCTCACTGGACAGTGTTGCTTTTGTATAACAAATAGACACTTACCGGTCTGTGATTTTTTCCATTCTTCCACATTTTAGAAAGTCTTGGAATAAAAGTGATTTTTTTAGATGGTCTACATTGTTGGCAAATATCTCAATCAAGCCTCCCTTTTAAAAGAATTCCAGTTGAAAATGGCAAGCCAAAGACTTTCTCTTGAACATACCCTCTGAATTTAAGCCACTGTTGTTTGTACCAGGATTTACCCGTTATAAACTGTGTCTCTCAATTTCATCACTCTATATGATATTTCTCTAAGTAGGGATTATCTCATTGATCTCCAGACTGAGTTTTGTCCAGGGCATGTCACCCAGGCCCGGCTAGTGTAGTTTTAAGTGATGTATTTTGCCATGCAGACTGGTCGAAGTTAAGTCAGAAGCCCTTAAGTTCCTTTCAACACATCAGAGTCACTCATGAGTGGAAACAACCTCACCCTTTGTTAGAATAGTAGGGCTTCAAAAACCTCTTAAAGTGCAACAGTTGCATGGTATGCAGCTTCCAAATGTATTATAAATACTATATATTATAAATAAGATTATTTGTGATTTTTTCAGTTCCATTAGTTTCTATTCATTCTGTGAATTAATATTTAAATAAATACTTCCTTCTTCAGCTGTACATTTTGAATTTGAATTAAAATAAAAAATCACTAGAAATTATTTGGGCTGTGAGACTCTGTCAATAAATAAAGTACACAATCCCACCTACTCAGAGTCCTCATACTGCACTACCTAGCTGAAATCTGCTTTCAGCTGTATGTAGAATGTAACTTTGAAAATTTCTCTTCCTGGAAATGTCATGGGCTTTTCCAGTGCTCTGCCATTCCAAAAAAGAGATCAGATTTTGGAGCATTTGAGCTATCACTGTACACAGTGGAATAATACATCATCAAAAGGGGTCTCCTCTAAGGCATTGTTTTGAAGATCATGAATGGTAACTAAGGGTTATGGATCCCAGAGCTCTCATATCCATCTGCACTTGCACGTAGATTGCTCTGACTGACCAGATGGCTTCTTACAAAACAACGTGTTTAGATGAACACTTTCCCAAACACTTTCTGGTGGTACACTTATTTCCTGTAAGAGACCTGCAGATGGTTCCCTTCTCCTACCTATACATTCTCAAAAATATATCTCCTGAACTAGCTATTATGCAATCTTCAGCTACATATGTGGATATTTGACTGCGAATATCCAAAGCTGGCAATTTTCTTAAAATAATCTCCACAAAGAGAAACTTAACAGGCAATTACAGATCAGCTAGTTTAAGTGCAGCTGTAGAATAAATATTACAAACTGTTTTGCATGATTTAGTCGGCCAAAAAGTAAGATTGAAAACGACAATTTCATTACAGGGAATTCACATATAGTTGGGCAAGGGTGGTCTTGTTTAACTTGCGTTCTTTGACAATATTGCTGCCATGGCAAACAAGGGTCATTAAGTGGACATCAGTGCTTTAGGTTTATAACTGTCATAAAGTCTGATATCAGATTCTACTAACCAGAAGGTAATGTAACTCAATGGGCAGGAAACTGGCTCAAGAAGCAGCAAATTTTGTGAAAAGAAATAAGAGATATCAGAGGTGTCTGTGGGGTGTACACATGACATGAATAGTGAGGTACCTGCAACAGTCCTGAACAACCATGCAATAAATTGCTCTTATAATCCGCATTTACCACTACGTATTCATTCTAGTAACTGTCACTACAGAGACAATTCTCACCTGCTGAACAGCTTAAAAAATTATACTGAGAAAAAAATTATCTTCATATCAAATAAAAATACTCTATTCTGGCCTGTCTGCTGCTCTCTTATGACTTGAATGCTACATAAAAATATGTATTAGGATGTAACATAATATTCTACGTGTTTACGGACCTTTTATATTGGAAATTCTGTGCCCATTTTAAAATATTATATTAATATTTAGGACTTTGATTGAAAAGGGACAGAAAAATACAGCTTTGGTAGTTTAAAGCATGAGAGCTCCCACATGTTGACAGTTATGTCCCATCACACAGCAGGGACAGCAAATACATCTAGGCATCTGCACTTGCTGACAATCCCAACATTTTAGAACATTCTTAATATTGATTGTTTGCATTGCAAACTCCTCTGTGCTCTCCTCCTCTGGAAAAGTCGGCTCCAGCAGAATAATGGGGCAATTATCATGGACAAGGGATAACTAGGAAATAAAGTGTCCAGATGCATCTAGTCTCATTTACTAGAGAATTTAGGAAACCATAAGGAAAACAAACCACTTTTTCACTAAATTCAGTATATTATTGGAGCAATTTTTCAAAAAGAATCCTACTCGAGTAGTCATGCCAGAAACCGTTTTACATTTTGAAAAGAAATAACTAGACAGTTAGAAACAAGAGTATTAGACTTCGCTTCTTACACAAATCATGCATATTTGTTAATAAGCACCAAAAAATCTGAAACACTGATAATTACTGTTATTTGAACAGGAGGAGGAAAGGAAATGCCCTGTAAGATTTCTTAGCTATTCAAGTAGAAATATGTTCTACATGCTTACAAGAAGAGTTTTTATCAGTCCTGTAGAGATATAATCTCTTTCAAACGTAAAAATTTCAAATGTCATTATTTTACAACTGTTAGTAATCAGACAGAGACTAGGAGGTTAATGGGAAGCAGTCTTCTACATTGTTTTGTACTTTAACATTTTCATGGTTCCTTTGCAACTCTTGATTATCTTTTGTATGAGAACTAAAACATACATTTGTTTTATTCAAGATTTAAGTATAACACTATGGCATTCCATCTGGAGACAAACACAATACAAATAACAAATTAACCCACTGCAGAGCCTGCTGAACTGAGAATACACCTACCTCAAACTCTCAGTGAGACTTAATTTAACAGAGACTGGTAAATTGAGTTGACAGGCAGACTTCGAGGCTCTGGGCGAGCCTGGGTGAGCTATGCAACATGCACAGACTGAGCAGCGCATGCAACTGAAAGACTAACAATGCCACAATAAATCAGAGATACAAATATGGTCAGAATCAACCATCATATTGCATCTGGAAGAGTTGCTGGTTAGCTTACCTAGGCAAGTGTTTCAGTTCCCTGTATTTTTCCATAGAGTTCATACCTTAGGCCTAGAGAATGAGCACAGTAGCCTGATACAGAAGATATCACAAACGCCTGTATTTAAAATAGTATTAAAATTGCCATCTAGATTTAATTTTGTGAGGATGCACATATGCCCCACACATGCACATTTAAAGATTTTATATATCCATTTACAGTATATTGATACCAATAAACAGAGACAACAGAGTTTTAGAATTGTACAAAGAAAATGTTTCTTATTGAGGAAATACAGATATGAATTCAAAGGTTTCAGGATGAGTGGTGTATATATACTGCTGCATGGGGAAAAAAAAAATCAATATACAAACTACCATAGACTCTGTTGAATGCTTACATAAGCAAAAATTCATTTAAAAGTACACAGACAATGAAGTTACAGAAGATAGAAGTCATTTGTTTGTGCACTTTCAAAGTTTCTAGTACTAAAAACCAAAAAGTGGACTTTTACACGTAGACATCCTGCATTATGCTGAAAGATTCCTCAGAAGTCTAAAATATGCATGGCAGCATTTTGGAGATCTTAATTTTTAGTTAAATACAAACATAATTTCTTCACTGGAGGTAGACAAATATAAAATAAAAAGAACTTGAAATAGTCTGAATAAAATTCAGTTTTAGTTGCCCTTTATTGGTGATGCTATATCTCATTAACTCTCAGCTTAGCTTGTATATTCAGGATATGCTTTGCACCACTGGAAAATAGTTTATAAAGAGGTATGAAAGTTAAATGTGAGTTAAGCCATGTTGGCTGCAATTGGTGAGTATCATTTGGCCTGGATGTAACATGGACGATATTCTGAAAAAATAAGGATGATTCTTACAAAATTCTCAACTTTAGAACCTGTCATTCCTTAGTTTAAAGGAAGTTAATTATTTGCTATGTAATGAAAAAACAGCATTTCACAAAACTATATTCAGGGTATGAGAAGATGAGAGTGGGAGCTTATAGATCTGAGGACTAAAGGAAGACAGACAGTTTTGGCCCAGTACCCAGAGACCAGGTACACTGAATGATCACCCAGCTGGTCAGACTTAGCAGAGGAATCTCTTCCCAGTCACTTACTTGGCTTCATACATGGGGTAACAACGAATGCAGAATATTCCTTACACCAGATCTTCTCATACCAAGATCCTAGGTGGAGTTGAATCTTTTTACCCAATAAGCATCTATTAACATACCAGATTCACCTATGCATATTTTTTTTCAAGGCTTACTTTCAAATGAAAGACAAAATACCTTCTAGTGTGTAAGTAAAGATTCTATGCCCATGGTGAGCCTCTTCTTTTTTCACTATTTCAGCTACCATTGACATGTCAATAAATGAAAGCAAATCTCAATCACTTGTAATGAAATGGACTCTTTTCTGCCTGCACAAAATCCAGTAAAAGAAAATAAATCCCCTACAAGCGAGCGTTGCCATGTTTCTGTTTCATTCTTTCCCACCATCTTCCTTTTGCACCTCATTTTCACATACATTCTCTTCGTTCAGTCCTGTCTTAGTCTCTTGCTTCTGTTACTTTTTATAGTGCTCTTCTGCTCTTAATCATTTATTTTCATTCCCCACCTTCTCCAGTTTTTCTTTATCAATTCACACCAACAGCTACAATATAGTTTATTACCCAGGACTTTCCCAGGTATTGTTTGCTTCTCTTCTTTTTTTGCCTAATTCTTCTCTCAACAAACTCCTGTGCTGAGTTGATTCTACACAGCTGAGTGAAACTTCTGTTGCCCAGAAGTCAAGTCATTCTCACAGCTCTCCATCTAAACCAATTCTCTCCTGAATTAATGACCTACACATCGTTATCTCTTTTAAATCAATTCACCTACTTCATGTTTCGGTTTGCCCTCATTTCACTTTTTTCTTTATTGCCATACAGACCTCAAGTTCCAGTTGACTCTCTCAGATCTTCAGCCACCCAGACCTCAATCAGAGCATGACACTGGGCTGCCCAATCTTGGTGAGGAAATCCTGTCTTTGGCACATTTGTATTCTACTGTTTTACCTTCTGAAACATATTTTGTGAAAACTACCAGTTTAAGGCTTTTTTAGTACACTTCTCCAGGCTGAAAAACCTCACTTGAAAGTTCTTACTGGACAAGTCACTCCAATTAAAAGAATGACTCCAGTGAAAAACTGCCTACTGTTGCAATTTGGACTTTTCTGGTTTATGCACTGTTGTTAAATTAATTTAAACGAGAACCTAGATACTGTGCTCCGCATCCTAACACACTCTGATAATGACATTCTTGGGTTAAATTCTGCTCCTACATGTCATTACTTAAATACATTAACCAGTGCTGACCGACAGTAAAAAGAGGGTTAAAGTGAGCATAAGCTTATATGTACAAACCCACGATGCTTACAAGAAACATACATTAGTTCTGTATCTGAATGGCAAGTAAAGCTATCATATGGCTAGGCTGACAAGAACAACTTTATTCTTTTATTCACTTAGGAAAATCATGCCACATTACAAAGAAAAGGTTTCAAGATAGTTGCCAACGTTGCTGAAAGCAAAAAAAGGTAAACTGATTGTTCTATACCTTATGCCATAGTAAAATGCTTTCATGCTATCAAAACTGAGGACAGTACTTTGAAGTTTTGCACACTTAATAATATTAGCATTTCTAGTACTCCATTTTTCATAGCTAGGATGCAAAATTTGTTCCAGATTCAAAAGCAGTATAAGGAGCTCTAAAGAATATCAGATCTATTATTAATGAATTAGGTATGGGGAAAATAGAAGTAGGATTTTTCTGTGTGTGTTTAAAATTAGAAATACTTTATGATTTAGCTAACCAAATCCACTTTGGCAAACACGCAGTAAGCATACTGGTAGGAATTAAGTGGTTTTGTTGATGGGCAATAGAAAACAAGTTAATTCACATTTAGAACCTAAGCTATAGAACTCTGCAAAGGGTTTTATACATTCCCTCAGTGCAATGGCTGGATGTCTAAAAACTTGCTAGTCACCACTTTCTACTAAAATAACAAGTGATCTCCACTTTTTTTTTTTTAAATATCTGTCTTGCCCTACAAATTGACTTCATATCCGTGTAAGATATATTTGGGAATGGATGGTAGCTACATCTTACATTTTGCAATTTATAGTCTTAAGCAGCATTATTCTAATTTACTGGGCAAATGTGTGCTGTAAAAATCCCAGCACAGAAAACTGACAGCTAATTGAGGTTTTTTACAAACGGACTTCAAAGGAGTGGGGCTCCTTTGTCATTGCTGCCACTAGAACTGAGGTAAAAAACCAATCTGACCTTCAAGGTAGGACTAAACCTTCCAACCACAGGAAACGGAAAGAAACCTCTTTCTCAATAAAAAGACACAAGCCATAGAAGCAAGACTTTTCCAAGACAGGGGGAAGGTGGTGGAGAGTCTGAGGAGTCACAGTCATGTGCAGAAGTAAGACACAAACAACTCCTTTCCTGTTCCACAAGATTTTTCCTGTCACTACTCATTGTGGAGTATCAAGAACTAGTTCTCAAATGCATCAGTCTTCCAACTAACTTGTTTTTATTCAAGATAATCTATGATCTCAGCTTTTTGGATATCATGCTGAAACCTATAAAAGGTTTGACTTTATTGGTGGTAGCCTGTACTTTTGAGTACTCAGCATTAAAATTTGTTGTTTATTTTACTACCTCATTGAAAGAAATGTGAATTTATAATAAGAGCTGATAACTGTAAAGACAGAAAAACAGGGATGGCAGAGATTAAAATTATGTTTCTGTAAGACTGGTTTAATTTTATGCTGCTTGCAAAGTGAAGAAGAGAATTACAAATGTATTCTTCCTATTTTGCTCTGCCTCAAAATTTAAACATCTTTTTTACTGGCTCTAGAACCCATTCTTTGATATCAATTTCAGAAACACCTGCTGCAGTAAAGAAATGCCTGAATATATAGTGTTTGCTTTTTAACAAGGGAGTCCATGTGACTTGCTTGTTACCAAGGAAACAGGATCACTGCTGTAATGACACAAAACTTTAACTGGCTGTGTGCTCTTTTTATGAGAAAAATCTTAACCACTTCTTGCACTGCTATAAGTTTAGCATGTTAGGGACATAAACTGCACAGTTTAGAAAATCTGCCTCTTGCTAGAGACTCGCTGAGTTTACCAGCAAGCAGTGAAAGAGCAAGAGAAAAGGAAGAAGTAAATCCTACTGAGAACAACTCTTCTCTCAGAATGATCTTTCATTACTAAACATATTGTTAACTGGGAGGGAAAATGACAGAAAGTGATGATCCAATTCCAGGGGCCCACTCAAAATAAACAGTCAAAAGTATCTTGATCCAGCCAGTTCCTTAGTGAGGCTGACCAGCATCCCATCTTGACCCAAGCTGCCTACGCTAAGAAAAATGGTTATGCAAAATAATTACCTCGTACAAACGGGTAACCAGGCATAATCAAGAGTAATGAAAGGGACTCAATCTGACACTGAACTATTTCTGCATGTTATAAAAGTGTTAAATGAAAATATATTAGGTAAATTGATGATTTCGTATTTTCATGGTAGGCAACTTGGCATTTTTAGTAACTCTTAGAGCCTTTTCTGTTATTTGCAAAAGGCAGACAGAAACGGACCCATCAGAAAATGAACTGCACAGTTAAAAGCTCATTTTGTATAGCACCGAAGTTTGCCCTTACATTGAATGTGGCTTTATTCAACATACTCTCCATTTGTTTCAGAGCTTTATAAATAGTGTCTTTGTAAAGGAAACTGATATATACCAACTAGCTACCAACAGCAACATATAAAGTGCTTTTTGACTGTTACTGCCAATCCACTTGCTTTAAATTTTTGCCCCATTCTTTTAAACTATGGAAAGGAGAACATTTTTGTACATGTCTACACACATGCGAGAAATATCATACCATATCCTCTCCCTCATTTAATTCAACAATTTTAGACACAAAATACCAGGACTGCCTGATTTAACCTTCTTATTTTCTCTAGCAGCATTAAACAAGAGTTTGTTCTGAGGCAACCGTAAAAGATCACAAGCCCTCAAATGCTTCCAAGGGTGACTGGAGAGTATTCAACTCTAATACAGTATACACTAAACTATTCTTCTCATAAGCACTGTAAAGATCACTTTGAATACAAAGAAGCACAACAAAAATCTACTTGATGGAAATCTGCTCACAAATACCTATTTCTGAGGTCCGTTGAACAATTCATAGCAATTAACTTTATAGAGCAAGTCTCACTGTCTTTACTGAGAAGGCAATCGGTGTAAGAGTCATACTATTTGAAAGTGAAGTTAATTTATATTTTTTTAATGGAAGACTCAATAACGAGACAATAAATACAACACATGAAACCCTTCAGTATTATGGAGTTGCTGTATGACATACCAGTTTTATTGCACATCACACCAAGGCAAATGACAAACACCTTTTCTTTGAGGTGTCTTAGTCCTGGAACCATACAACACCGAGGTGTTTCATTAGGGTGACTTTAGAAGGATATGTTTCTGTAACACTTCCACTACTACCCATAATCTGCAGGAGAAAATGTTTTCAATTGTACTTATACTGAATACTGAAACACTTCTGGCTCAGTACTGCCTTAAAAGTGAAAGACAGAAAATGCAAGTGAGAGCAAGAAAGTGTAAGCAAGCGCAAGAATATAAGCAGGCAGGAGTCAGACATGCACATGAACAGATTCTTGCACCTGAATAAAAGCTATTTACACTGGGTACTGCTGGCAAATTTCTCTTAATAAGACCAACTGCTGGAAAAAGAAATACTACCTATAGAAATGCAGCTGAGAGGAATAAAGAACTAAGAAAACCAAACAGTTTCTAGTCCTTTTTACTTTAACAATTGAGAAAAAGATTAACTACAAAAATAGTTTTGACAATATAAAACCATACATTCTGACTCCAGTTTTTTACTTTGCTTATATTTTGATCTGAAATTTAAAGGATTACATTTGTACATAAAGCAGATCTTATTGATAATTTTATATGCTTCCTGTAGAGCATTAGAAATTATGCATAATATTCTTCCTGATTAAAAATTGTCATTTAAGCTGTAGCAAGTAGTTACTTGACTGCTAACTTCTGTAAAACTAAGAGCAAAACTAAGCGGAAGCTGGCAGATATCTTGAGTGCTGACAGGTATTTGGAGTATATCTCCATCTACAGCAACTGTCTAAAGGCTGTGAATGCTGCTAGTAGTATTGTCAGCGTAACTATCCTGAAATTAGCACATCATGGACAGAAAACTCTGACTGGAATGTCTATATATTAACTCAAAAGGGTTATAAAAAGAAAATTGCATATTAAAAAAAACATTGATGGGGAAGATGTCAATTCTGTCAGACATGAAATAGAGAATGCCACACTACAGGCAGGGCAGAGGAGGCGGCAACACAGGGAACATGAAAACAAATGTGGATGTATCATCACTCTGTTCACAAATCAGATTAAGGAGCTTTTCTTTCTACAATACTTTTAATGGCGTCTCTGTACTGCAAACTGCCCCTTGGGATCAAAAGGGAGAAAAGCAAATAAAATTTCTTGTTAGTACAGACACATTATTCTTACCAGCATGGGTGGCATCATCCGTAAGTATTTGAAGGGAGAGGTTTTCCATATATACACTCCTAACTGACATGAGTGTGCTGGAAAAATCCTCAAAGATAAACTAAGATTTGGTCAATTATGTACTCAAGTTGAAACAGAGCTTCCATAACTCTCCTGCAATGTCTTTCACACACAACAGAATAAAACTATGCTATGCTTTGCATTATGGAGGCAATCACCTTCCACAGATAATTGTCTTCTCCCAGCTCAATTTACAGATTTTTAGCATTTTTTCAGACCATTTAAAAAGACTAACCACTGGTAATAAAGAAAGAAATAATTCTGCAAACCTTAGGTCTGAATGAAATAAGAGGATGCAGGGCAGTACCACATGGAAAGGAGCAGCAGAGTTGCAACAAATGCTATCTGACAGACTTGACACACTTTTCCAATGACTATTCAATAACCTGCCAAATCCCAGACAGATCACTTGTAAAATCAAAACCGACAACCATAACATCACCTTCATTTGTTTGGATAAAACTAGCTTTATAAAGCCAAATGCTTCTAGTAAGCCTCAAGTACCAGTATTTCCCTGTACTTCCTTACTACATTCAAACCACCCTTCCTTCTAACATTAAGCATTCTGTGTGTCTTTCTCCCTGCTTGTTTCTGCCCTCTTTATCACTGCTTCTGCTCCTCCTGATATATTTTTTTCCTTCCTCATTTTCCTCTAACATTCATCAACCCTCCAGAGCAGGGAAAGGCAAATTTAATACATTCGTAGAATGGCATGTAATACCCATCTTCAACGTCGATATGTGCCAAAACACAGAATAAATGACAATATAACATGATAACACAATTCTTGCAGAATGAAGAGACATGAAAATATGAATTCTCATATACTTTGACCAAACAATTTTTGCCCTACTTCTCACATTTCAGTTAGATCAAAACAGGCACGATGCTTTTTTGAAGTTTGATGTCAAGCCTCATAGGTTATGAAAGACTAAAAACAAAACTGTCAGTTATGAAGTGAGGAATGCAGAAAACAAGAATAACAGTGAGACAGCTCTATGTTTGTTAAGAGCAATCTACTCCAAATATTTTAATTCTACCATCCACAAAAATTCCACAGAACAGTACTTTTTTGCAATGCAACTTCATGCATTATCTGAACAGGCTAATCAAATTTCAGATATCAAAGATATTTTTACTTCAACAATCATCAGTGCTTGGCAACACAGTTCTATTGAAAGATAAATACTGTGTAATGTCTCAACATAGTTTTGTAAGTAGATCAATCAATTAACATAGCAATAAATTAGTTCTATTAGCACGTTTCAGGCATTAGGAGGTGCTTTACTAATTAAGTCACATATTTAAGCAAATGCTATTCCCAGTTTGTTCATGTAAATTATATTCCTCTCTATCAGAGTGCTTGCTTACTGTTACAGAATGCAACTGAGATCTGTTAAAGTTCAGTGCCAAGTTGATAACACAAGCTGCTACTTAAGGATCCAACCAGGTAAAAATCTGGCCACTAGCCACAGTTCTTAGGATTCGTTAGCTGAATCCTGCCATCCTGCCATGCCTATTAGAAGGCATGGATATGTACACAGATAGCTTTAAGAACTGTTATGCCATCACCACCTGTGTTTTTGAGAAATTAATCTATTCAAAACTTAATTTAAAACTTTACTTCCCATCGATATTGTTTTGCAGTATTTCAGGGTTTAATTACTTACTTTTAATCTTATTGTTTATCTGATCGTGCCCTAACAGCAGAATACTGGCACCACGTACACTGCAAACTGAACGGTCAGGACAATTTTGCTGCCTCGTTTCCAATCGCCCCCAGAACTTCTGGGCTGCAACTGCAGATCCAATGTGTTACAGAATGTGCAAAACAAAAATTCAGTATAAAAATCTTATTATTAGTATTTCCCAAAAAACATATGTAACTGAACACCACATATCCTACATACGTAACTGATGCAATGCCTAACTAAATATATAACCATATTCTAACTATATGGATGTCAAAGATATCATCTCAATGAGCATTCGGCCCTCACGTATAAGTATCAATACCTGAAAATACTCCAAACTTTTTCTGCAGAATAAAATTATAAAAAACATTCACTGCTGCATTGATACAGGTGTATGTGTGTAGGCTTTTGCTTATTTACGTTATATATAGATAGTATGGAATTCAAATAAGAGGTATTCCCATTCATTCAATGTATAAATTCTGTATTAACGATAATTTCAGCTATTTTGTTTATATGCTCGAAAAACATTTTTTAGAATTATTTTGCTTTTTCATAGATGCATCTGTCGTAGCTTTTCATCCGGAAGACTAGTTAACTGAGAGCTATACTGCTGCTATAAATACAGTACTATCAGCCCAGCTAAGCAAGTGCTAAAAGGAGAAAATAATTAGAATATTTTGGAAACATTTCTGTAGCTATAAAACTTATTTCTTATATATCTAAAAATGAGGCAGAGAACATAACATGACATGAACAGCATAAAGCATAAGACTACAAAAACATTTTTCACCTTATTCGAGATTGAAATTACAAGTCCTGCAAATGGAGAAATTTATAAAACTAAAGTTCCTTTAAAATGTTGATTAGTTTATCAAAACCTTATCTCAATACTGTCACTGGCCAAGAACACATTAAAAGCATTGTTTTAAAAAGTTCTTCTCCTCTGTCTTTATTGTAAATACATTAATGCCTATGTATTCAAACATCTTATTTAAAATAATATTCCACAAATATTTCCGTGAAGCAATTTTAGTTCATTCTTTACACTAGAACAGTGCCTGTACCTGCCATATAGTAAACCGTCCCCTGTTGAGAGATGAAGCTATTGAATGAAATACAACTGATGGACCAGTTTGCAGTTAAGTACGAGGAAATGTTTTTATCCCTCTAAAATATTTGAAAGTAACTTTGAAAGGGTAAATTTTCAATTTCTTTAAAATGAACTCAGAGATACAATATCCATAGGAACCTCACAGTCATTTTCTTAAAAGATTTCATTTATGCTTAAAAGCAACATTTTAAGACTAGTAATGGTATTGTATAGAAATTAACACTCTTTTTACCTCTCATACCTTTAACGTACACATTTAAATGTTCTCAATAACACACTGACAATTGCAACTGAAATGCAGATAAGAAAAACCCCAAAATCCAAACCAAACAAGAATACTTTGACACACTAAAACGAAACATTTATTCTTCCACATTATTTTAACTTTATGGCCCGCAACATCAAAAGACGATTCCTGGCTTTATATACTGTTTAGTGCTAAATAAATCTTAAAGAGGAATATTTCCAGGAAAACTTTTTTTTTTTTTTTGAGTGGCTGACTGGTTGGTACTGAAATTTGCCTGTCAGTTGGTACTGTGTCTTTCTACCATGCGTCTCGTAGCTACCTTGCAGGAGGGAGGAAGCATTTACAAAATGAGAGAGGTAGAAATAGTGAATTTTTTTACTACAATTTAACTCCGTGACTCAAAGGCCACTGACGCAAAACATCTAAGAACACAACATTTGCTATCAAATATGTTGCCAGTAACGTCATCAGGTGAAACGAAGACAACATATTTTTTGAACATTGCAATCCTCTAATCATCACAGAGAACTGATGACTCCTCTGGTGTACAAACACAGACAACAGTTCCTCAGAACTTGCTCTAGCCTCTCTTCTGATGATTTACTGAGCAGATTCTCTGCTTTCTTTGAAGTGTATGTTTGAGCAGCTATCACACAAGAGAACAAACACTCAGCTCTACAACTTAACAGAACATAAAACTTATAAATATCTGTAACCTGTTGCAGCATGTAGCTGTGGCCTAGAAATGAGGTAAAACAATACCCAGCAGAGTAACCTCTGAAAATATTCACAAAATTCTGTTTATATCATTCCTGCATATATTTTAATCCAAACATTGGCATTGCCAAAGCAAAACAGTCAATAAAGTGGCAGTATTCTTATTTGAATAACATTGCATAGCTACAAAGTGGAGTACATTTTAGTAGTTTCACACTGCTTAGGCTTTTTTTCAGTTCATATATAACATCTGTTTGGCCAGCTGTGTATTTAGCTAACACCTCTGCCTGGGTTTTATGTGAAACACAACTCAAGTTAAAATTGCAGGTTGCGATTTCGGGGAATCACAGATTTATAGTTAATTTGAGGCTGGAAGGCACCTCTAGAGGTTGCCCAGCCAATCCCCCTGCACAAGGCTGCCCAGGCCTGTGCTCTGTCAAGTCTTTCATATATGCGAGTGTGCAGTGTCAATAATCTCTGGGCAACCTGTTAGAGCATTCCATCACTCTTACAGTAAAACCAGTTTTTTCTTATTTTCCTTGGTTTTCAGTTTGTGCCAGTTATGAGGATGATGGGAAGAAAATGTTCTTCTAAAAAGTGAGAACATTTGATAAAGAAACCAGAGAGATAGAAAAGTGGAACATCGCAACATTTTAGTGGGGTTTTTATAACTTTTTACAGCTTTTAGCTTTCTATATACTTGAAATCATATAACCTATTATGATGATTTATGTTGAAAGACTCAGTTACATGGTCCAAAGACTTGTGATCCTTGTTGCCAAAGATCCCTCTTGTTCCTCTATATGTATTTACAAAGAGCTAATATGTGTGATATTTTTCCAATAGATTGATAAGAATGTGATTAAAACACAAGTGTACTTGTTATAACAAGTTTTATTTATCTGTAATGTACCAATCATGAGTGTAAATAAACATTAATTTAAATAAGTATTAACAGATAGGCCTTCACCAGCTAGCAGATGCAGCAATCTAATTCAACAGTGTCAATTCTTGATTTAGGTTTTGCTCTGCATGGACTGGAAAATTTAACTTGTGATGTCAATTTTATTATTACAAAGAACTTGTTATTCAGCCGACAAATTAGCAGAGCTAGAATCTCTTTTTTACATGAAGGCATGAAAGTGGACTATAAAGAAAGCTATTTGACCAAAGCTGTGACTGAGCTAATGCAGCATTAAAATTGGGAAATACGAAAACCGAGATTACAAATGATAGAGAATGACAACAGAAAGAATACATTAATGGCAGTTCACAGCATAAGGAATCAAAACAAATTAAATTTCCATGATTAACCACTAACATTTGATACAACAATGAAGAGAAATGCTTGCAAGCTGATCCATATTATTTTACTGCAAACTGTTAACTGTATCTGAGTTTCAAAATACAATTCTTTCTTTATAACAGTGGCAAACTATTTCATACAGATCAATTAAAATGTTTTGCCTCATCAGAGCTATGCTGATTGTATGAAATTACTGCACTTGGAAGGGAGAAATCCCCAAAGGAACAACCTCACAACAAAAATCTTAGGCAGTATTCCTTCCAGCATTTAATAATCAGTGCATTCACTCTTAGAGACATTAATCTTATTTTCTGATCACCATAATCCTATTCTAGGACCTAAATCAGATCTTAAAAGTGATTAATTAAAAACTGACCCTCTAATTTGTATCTATAGGATGCCTAATCGGACATAACCATTATAGGATTTTTCATTTTCACACTGAAGTGTGGTCATTTAATTTTGCAGTGAGAAGAAACCCAGAGAGAAGAGCAGATTAATTATTTTTATTATTTTATATTACATTTCTTCCTAATAGACAGATGTAATGCCCCAGAGACTTTTTATGCATATTAAGACTGTAATTTTTTTCTCCTAGACTGAGGTATCCCTACGTTCTACAGCATAGTCCTATGACTAACATCTCAATGTTTCATAACTGCTAACTCTTCCATTAATAAAGATGTAATTAGCAACTATACACACACCTGTACTATAAAGCACAAACTAAATAGAATAATCATATGTATTTACAGTGTTTTATATTAAAATACTATTAAACCAAAATATTATTAAACCTATAGTATAGAAGTATTGCAGGTAGTGTCCTGGTTTCAGCTGGGACAGATTGAATTTTCTTCCTAGTAGCTGGTACAGCGCTGTGTTTAGGGTGAGAATAATGTTGGTAACACACTGATGTTCCTCGTTGTTGCTAAGTAATGTTTATACCAAGCCAAAGACTTTTCAGTTTCTCAGGCCTTGCCAGCGAGCGAAAAGGCTGGTGGGGCACAAGAAGCTGGAAGGACACAGCCAGGACAGCTGACCCAAACTGGCCAAAGGGATATTCCATAGCATAGGATGTCGTGCTCGGCATATAAAATGGGGGGAGTGAGCTGGGGAGTGGGGATCGCTGCTCAGGGACTGGCTGAGCATTGGTCAGCGGATGGTCAGCAATTGTGTTGAGCATCATTTGTCTTTTTTTTTTTCCCACTTGAGTTTTATTTCTGTTTCTCTTTTTGTTATCTCCCTTTCCGTTACTATTCTTATATTATTATTCTTATGATTAGTAATAGTCATATATTTTCTATATTTCAATTATTAAACTGCTCTTGTCTCAACCTCCCCCCCATGCCCCGATTCTCCTCCCCATCCCACTGCAGGGGGTGGGGTGTGAAGGAGGCTGCATGGTACTTAGTTGCTGGCTGAGGTTAAACCACAACAGTAAGGTACAGAGGTTACCACTGAATAACGTAATAAGCACTTCAGAGTCCAGCACGTTCAAGATCTCCTGTTGATGAAGCTGAAAATCCATTAAGAAAGGACAATACTGGAGAAGCTGGCAACATGAAGTGAATCTGACGTGCATTTCTTTTAGATGCTTTTTCTTACCAACAGTGCCAGGTCATGACTCTCAGAAAATAAAGGGCATTGAGAATTCAAATGATACCCTAGCAATGATGATACTTTCTAAAATGGGATCCTTCTATCATTGCCTGAAAGATCTTTATATTAGTTTAATACTGCTGCTCTAGCTGCTGAGGAAGTCTGGTATGTCAGTAGAAAAATGCATTTTAAAACCCACTTTATCTGCTGTAGATGAGGTATATAGTAATTTTGCTCAACAGCTATGCTTTTCTGGAATCCCACTAATATTCCAGTGGAGAACTATCTAGCTAAGACAGAATGCCAATACATCTATTATTCAAGAAAAATATCCAAGGAAATAGTTCAGAGATACATACGTGAACAGAACCTTTTTGTCATAATGTCCAGATATTAAAGAATATTCTCAAATCCACTACAGTCCATTGCTTCATGCAATGTGTTGAGAATTATGAAATTACCAAATGCAAAACAAGCCTCTAAAAATAAACATAGTCTTTTTGCAACCTACTGTAACGCAAAAAAGGTTAACATCAATGCAGTGCATCGGATTTGTGTTTACAAATTGTTGACAAATGGTGTTGGCAAGTTTCCTTGAGCAAATTCCCTTGAACAAATTTCTTTCCTTAGAGATAATTGCTTTATTTTGTATCACAATGTTTCACATACTAAATTGTACTCATACTAAGAAAACAGGTTACTTAAGTATGCTACCTTCTCAATAAAACTTTGCTCTTTCTGTGAAATCAATTGTATCAATCTCATTCAGCTCACTACATTTATTAGAAGAAAACAGGTTTGGTTTTTGTTTGGTTTGGGTTTGGGTTTTCTTTACATCAGCAAAATAGTGTAATGGTGTTTCTTCTAACCTGTGCATCATTCGTACAACCCATTATGTGGGTTTGCGATTTTGAATATTTTCCTGTGCAGGTCCCTCATACCTGGCTTTTTTTTTTTTTTTTTTAATAAGCAAAAACATGAGAATGTTTAGGTCTCAGGAATAAGGAAATTCTTTTCCCTTCCTCTTTTTAACATAAGTGGCTAAGAGATCATAAACAAACTATGCTTGAAATGTCATTTCTCAAAGTAGAATAAAAAGATACTGTAATAAAATATTTCTGTAACAACAATGTATTAGGATGAAAAAACCACCTGAAAAGTGGTATCATTGCTTTTAGATCAGTGCTGTATTATTCATAGTTATAATGTCACAGTATGGTTACTGTTGAATTGTACAATTGATGACAGATTTTTAAAAAAATACGTGAAATTCTGACAATTGAAATTTAAAAAAAATCCAAACCCAAAACAATATTGGTTAAAGCAGGAAAATAATACATCACAGTTCAAGTAATGAAGTGCTACTATGAATGCATTTTCCATTGATTAAGGCCAAATTTTCAAATTAATATTGCTACCTAGAGTATCCACAGTATTTCCTAATCTAATGGCTTCTGGTTGAAACCGTTGTCCAATTTTGTCATATTTTAGTATTAATTGTTTTGCTATCTTTATGACTGCTTGTGGAGGTAATGATAATTACTCCAGCAACTCAATGTACACCTGAAACCATAATCATAACTTATTAAAATATCTTGGTATCCCATAAAGCTTGAAATTGAGTTTCTTTCATAATCAAACTGGTTGAGGAGGAGAAACTAGCTACCCTTAACTTACAGATGTTATACTGCATTAACACTTGTTTGCGTGGAACTCGGGATCATCAGTTCTAACAAGCCAATGAAAAGATAAGACCTTAAATAGCACACTGTTTGGAATTTATTTTCCTGCTCTATGTTTAAAGCAGCAAGTTATGAAATGAAGTTGACAAGAAGTTATCAGTTCACTACTTCACATAGCTATATGTAACAGTCTTAAAATGAAATATAACTGGACAGGAAGAGCAAAAATTGAGTTAAAAATTTAATTGCAAATGTATTTTGTAATTTCCCCCTTTTTAAAAAAAACAAAACAAAAAAACCAAAATTAAGCACAAAATGAAGGACAATTTCTTTAAAATGACTTAACAAAAAGCCACATATGGGCCCCTCAACTTGAAGTACTTGAAACCATTTTAATCTTCACAGCGCTTAGCCAAATTCTACAAAACAGGTTCTTAGGGAGAAAAAGGTAAGTCTCTTGAGATGTTTTTCTATACAAACATAATTTTGCCATTTATAACATCATCATCATCCTCAAGATGCCTCATCAAATTGATATTTGCTTTTTCAAATCCAGGAAAAATCAAAAAGACATGAAGGCCACAAAATACATCTTGGCATTCTTCCATTTATCTATTACATTTCCCAGTACATCTAGCTTTCTTGAAAAAAAGTTTCAACTTGAAAATCAGAAACTCTGCACAAGACCATGCAAATAGTACAACTAAGTATGTACACTTCTACTGAAACATATTGATTTTAAATTGGGCTGGATTCTGCAAATTGATACATCCATGGACTCACAGGTATGGATGCACTATCCCTGTGCAGAGGCTTGTGGACAGCAAATTTAATATGACGGCTTACTATGAATGTGTTTTTCCAATCTATAAACAATTTGTACAGGTGTAGTACTGAAAAAACATTGTACTGAAAAATTATTAGTGAAAGAAGTTAACACTGCTTTCAAAAACAAACACTCATCAACATTACTTCTTAAATAGTTCTTAATATCATTTACAAATACTCTAGATAATTATGTTTACAGCAAAACGGAAAGATTTTAGCGGATTATATCTATTGTATGATTGTATACCAAAGGGTTTGTTTTGAGATTTTGAACAGATGACTGTATTAAACTATTTCTGGACATATTCAATGTTAACATTAATGAAAGCAGCACACACAGCAGCAGATTGCAAAATTCAGCAAGAAAGAGTTCAATGGCTGGACTTTTTAATTTGGTTGATAAATACTCTAATAAATAGTGCTTCACTGTCATCCCCCCCAAAAAATTTAAAAACAAAATACAAACCCCACACAAACAAAAGCAAAACAAAACTAAAAAAGACCAGATAAAAGAAATCAAAATCACCCAATGTTTGAAGACATGTACGGATGCAGACTTTGAGGTCACTTACATATTTCTGAAAGCTTTACGCAGTGATTTTTGTTCAAATTTAAATAAATTAAAATGACTATATATGTCATATATTCCTTTAAAACATAACAAATACACTTGTAATTTGAACAGGAACGTTCTATTTTAAAAAACCCACTGTTTTAAAGATTTTGAAGAAGTTGGCATTATATTTCAAATTAAATTACGATGAAAAAAGCTTAGTATTTTCTGGACTACTTGACAGATACTTACACAAAAAAGGGCATCAGCTGAATAAGAGTCTCTTTTTTGGGATTGGCTGTGAATTCTGGCACAGTTTGAATAATTTTGTTCATTACGTTCCTTAAGTAATTTTGTAGCTGCTTGCGTCGCTCTTCTACAAACTTTGCATCCTAAAAACAGAAAGGAAAAAATATAATTGGCACAAAGTTTGTTTTTCAACTCTACAATATAACTGAACAGTCCTAATAAGCATAAAATTTAATCTGTTTATGATCTATGTTTATTATGTCTATAGAAATGCATTGGCAATATGTAAAAACCCCTCGACTCAGTCCTCAAGGGAAAAACATGCAAGCTAATACAAAAACATCCACTGTAGGATGCCAAATTTTCTCCTAGGCAGAATGTCTCTTCCATAGACCAGAATTCTTTTACCAACAGTAGATCTCCATAAAATACTAGTGTCTTAAAAAGGCAGTGCATAACAGCAGCATAGGCAATTTATGCGCATAACAATTTATGCAACTCTTTTTGAGATCCAGGACTACCAGACTTCGCAGGAGGAAACACCAACTTATGCCCACCATTTCTTCAGAATTCATACTTTTTCAATATTTGGCACACAAGCTTCAGAATGGATTAATATTTCTCCAGCTTTTTTATTTTGTCAATAAATTATTATTTTGTGATGGAGCTTTCATATAGTAGATTGCTTTTTTAAAGGCTATCTCACAACTCTCAAAAATGTTTTATTGACGTTCCTATAGTAATTTGGTCTCATGATTTTATACTATATTGGCCCCAATAAACAAAATAATTCTATTAACTCCACATTCTGCTGAGGGACTCACAAATTAAAAGTCTAACAACCATCAAATGCCATGCATCCTGTAATTTACATTTAACTTAAATTATTTCCTGTGAGGGATCACAATCACAGTGACCTATAATATCAAGTGTATGTATTTCACACTAATGTAAGACTATAATAGGTTTACAATGAAATCAGGCGCTGACTGGTTTGTGCTACAGCCAGCACGCTATATCTCAGGAATGCAGGCATCCTGATCACCTAGTTTAAATGTCAAAGTATGTTCTTTTGGCATGAAGCCAAAACTATTATTAGACAACTACAGCTTTCAAAGGAAGACTATTACGTGTAAGATGTTTCTATCCAACCTGTATTATTTATCTGGGTAAGAAAAGCTGTTGAAACAAATTCTTGTTTCTTGGGGGCGGGGGGGGCGGGGAGAGGAGACAACCCACCAATAAAACCACCATAAATACATTTGACTACACTGAATAAATTCATTGTATTAAAAAGGTTTAAACCACGGTGCCACGAATGGGATGCAAATCTGAATATTATCCCTTCCTCAGACAATAGACACTAATTCATCATTAAAGCAGGGATGCTCCTTCGATTTCAGGAGGACTGCTGTAGAGTTCCTAGAATCTTGATTGACATTTCATTCTGTTCTCTCTCATTAGGAGAAGTTAACAGGAACAGCAATATTTTAGGAGACATAAGAAAATGAGGAAAGATTCTGAATGACATTTCACAAAGTAGTAATTTAAATTCATAGAATTAAAAAAAAAAAATCAACCAATGTTAAGTAAGGCACATTTGCAAATATTGGGAACTAATTCTGTATACTGAAAATAGCCTATTTTTTTAGAATTTATGTAAGTCTTTCTGTTCTTTGACTTATTTGCATGTGATTACTTAATAACATGTAATTGTAATTATTGTAACATTTATAAATGCTGAAAGCATTCATACTTACAGGCTTCAAAATCTTAGGCAGTGCTTGTGTTAATTAAGTTCACAAAATTCCAAAACATACACAGATTTATTTTATTATTTTCTGGATATGAACTTACATAGATGTCCAGCCCTGTTTCACATTCCAGTTTTATATAATTACATGTAATAATCAAGATCAGTGTGAAAACAAAAAGAACTTATGTATTCTGTGGTCTACCATTTCCTTTTTATCAGTCACATTGGTTTTTAGCAACATACACACACTACACACAAATTGTATAGCAAGTGATTCTAGTGTTGATTTACTGATAAATGAAAAAATGAAGTCTGAAAACTCTTGGAAACTGGTACTTTATTAAGAAACAAAGCTGCATTGTTGACACTTCATGCAATCCACTCTGCAGAGTCACTCACCCAGTACTCCACAACTGAGTACAGTTACTATTCAAACAGAACAGAGCAACAGCTTGCTCTGTGCCCCGCTTCACTGACGAAGTCTGGACAAATGTGTGGAACAGAAGTCTATACAAGCTGTTGGGAAATGTTAAAGCAAAAATTTTAATATGTGGCGACACACAGTATTAGAATAAAATGGAATGCTAATAATAAATAAAAGTGTAGTGCAATACTAATTAACTAATTGACTAATGCAAATTTTAATTCTTTTTCTTCTTCCCAACTAAGATTTTTGTTCCTACTGGATTCTTTGACTAGCTAAAGGAACAGCCCTGTCTTCCCATCTTTCCACTCAAAGGATTTCAAGTATCACATCATCACATTGATCGGGACACTAATTTGCTACAGCCAATTGTGTGAGGCAGAAGACAAGAAAGTGTGGCACAGGAGATCTCACAGAAAAAGAAGTTGTTTGTGGAACAGCTTTGGTTCTGAAAGCATTAACTATATGAGTAATGGTGATGCTTGGCATGTGAGACCGTTTCAATTACGGAGTAATCCTCTCCCCCAGTCTTACTTGACCGTATAATGCAGGAAGGAGGTGCGCTGCTTTGCTCAACAACCCTGCTTCCAGTGCAGACAGCTTGGAGCCATTCCAAAGAACCAGCCTCGCCCCCACTACGCTTCTTTGGTTCTACTTTCCTCACTTCTATCAATTATGTTTTCAAGCCCCCAAGAAAAATCTCCATTTTTCAAGTACCACATTCGTTAGCACTTTTTCAGTTCTTAACGCTTTTTGGTCACAAATCCTCAACAAAAGTATTTTCAGTGAAATAATTTCTATTATGTTAAGATTTGCTCTTAAGAAGAAGCTGCATTCTTTTAGCGTGACTTCTGTACTGTACATGTATTTAAATAAATACATCTTCCTTCACAGGCAGGACCACTTCGTTACAAACACAGGAGCAAAATGCTGAATGTAGGTACTTTCTAGCCCTTATGTTATTGTAAAGAATCTCATTAACTACAGATAATAACGGCACAAAGGAGTTTTCTAATTAAGACTGCCAGAACATGTTTAGGGAATGCATTGTTGCTATTTAAAATGCATCAAATTAGTGTTTATAATATAGCTATTTTTCCACCATTTAATCAAGCGAAATACAGAAAATCTCAGAAAGTAAACTCAGCCTGAAAACAGTCAAAAATGTTCTTTTGGCCTGATATAAATTTGATCTCTAAAACAAACACTGAGCGATCTACCATGAAATTCTGTACCATGTACTAAAGCCCATTGTCCTTACCAGAAGTAATGTAAACCAAGGTCAAAATGATTCAGCTGTAGGTCTATACTTTATCATTAAATGTGCATTTTCCAACAGCAGGTCAGCTACTCAGAGGACTTATTCTACCACGCAGTTGTTACTGCCAAGTTGCTGTAGTAATAGTTTTTGTCACGAAACAGTAAATAGAATAATTGGTAATAGAAAAACACAACTGGTTCCAAGCCTGGCCAATTTTTTCAGTCAGAAATTATAAAAAGGTAACTGTTACCCTCTTTTTATGGGACCCAATTATCTACAACTGAAATCGAGTTAGTATTTTATAGTCCGACTCCTAAATGGTATTTTTATTTATGAGCAAAAAGGGAAAGATTTTGATTTAGATTTGTAGCTCATGCTACATGTAGAAAAAACTCATACTTTCAGTACCTATCTTTGGTGATTATATGAGATTGCATCTCTACACAAATCTACACTTGCATATCTGTTCACACAGGAAACAGCAAAAATATTCCCCTAAGATCCGATACACAGATTTATGTATGCTTGATATGAATGTACTCTGGGAACAAAGTAATTCTGTTAAAATTACAACTACATATACTTTTGCAAAAAAAAATTTACATTTTCACAGTATTAAAGGTTAGATTACATAGTTTCATTTTTAGGTAAATGCATGCATGTATGGGAAGATAAAGTAACAGTACTAAACAAACACACACTTTCAAGATCTCACTGAAGAGAAATCCTGCTTAATATGGTTGAAAAAGGAGACCTGCTCTCAAAAATATGGATTGGTATTATTTCAAAGATCAAATGTATTTTCTGAAATTCCGGTAAGAAAAATGTATATAAGAAATGGAATGCTTATTAACTTTAAAATGAAAAGGCACAGCTACCTGGCCCTTTCATTTCTTCTAACTGGGGCCAGTAGCAGATTGAACAATGCCACCAAACTTGATGGTATTTAACTCTTTACTATTACTTGTAAAAGATCTCCTGCTATATTCATTGTAAGGCTTGTCCCTGATCCCGTGGCACTACAGGGGGCAAAAGAGTATGCAAAGAAGGCAGGAGGTCTGCTTTCAAGATTTGAGATTTCTTTTCAATTCAAAAGATGAACTCTACGAAGCCATATATCCTCAGTGTGAAGGATTATTTATGGACAGCTATTATCACTCTTTGCAATGATGCTGAATTTACCTTACTGTACTTGAAAAGCAGCTCCAATGTGACCAAAGAGAAAGCCTCACATATTCAACACCACCTGATTAACAAACCGTGAAAACATTCTGTGCATAGAAGAGGAACTTGTATGTGCAGGGATGCATTGCCTATAACCATAATCCACTGCGCTTCCTAACTGATCCAAGAATCTCCCAGTTAAAAAAAGGGTACTATGTGTAAAGGGACTCATCGTGGCCACATTTACAACCAATTCACACTGACTAAACTTATATTGTACACAAATTGTTAATTGAGACAACACACTGGCATTCACCTTCAATTTGTAAGCATATTTTCTGAAAAATAAAGCTACTGCTGTTTCTGCACAAACTGCTGAAGTTATTTCTTAGCCACAGTTAAAAAGCATATACTTTTGATTAAGAGTCCACAAAATTTCAGGTAACATGCAAAGCTGCTTCAGATTGCAGAAGCATCAAAACACATCTGGGAAAATACTTTTAATCTGAAATTAATGTCTCCCAAATTATTTTATGAAATTTTTTGGCAGAGAATTTGCCAAGTTTCTGCCCACAGCAAAATGCTAATATCAAATTACAAATCTCTAAAAATGAGAATACATAAAGGAAATCTTATAGACTCTCAACAGATATTAAAAGATGACGTTAAGCTGTAAAACTAAAAAGCAGAGTCTTATGTACTGTATTTTACATTACACTTTTTTGCAGGTTTTCGTCACAAGCCAAGTTCATTCCAACTTGCAGTTTAAATTGTTTCACACAACTGCTGGTCTTTCATATACTCTGTTAGTATGTAACAGATGGCAAAACACTGATATTCTTCATTATTAACAGGACAGCTCACTTAAGATGCTTCAAGTATTTTCCATGAGCTGTTGGAAATTGTATGATTGCCATGGTTACCTGCCATGATTTAGGTACAGATAAAACACCTATATTCTGGGTTTGGTGCTGTTGCAAGCAACATCAAATGCAATGCTTCTGATGTTCTAACCATTATTTATCATTCAACTACCCTCCTATTGTTAGTGTTGGGGAGAAAAAAAAACCCAACAAACAAATGCAAACAACAAAACAGCTCAGGGCTCAATCCAACTCAATTAAAATAAAAGGAAATGTGGCTTTAGGACTTTAATGAGAGCTGTATCAGCCTCTGATACCACACAATGCATTCTATCCTAAATAAAGCTGACAATAGCGCTATTCAAAGATGAACCTGCAAATGCAGAAATAAGCTCAGGTTATTCTACTGTAGCCTAATATTTTTCACCATCTTGGTCAACCAGTCTTAGCAAAATCATCTTACCAGTTTTTGTCTATTTACATGGCATCAAATGTTTAAACTCAAAACAAAGCTGGAAATCAGAAGCAGAAATGGGAGCTAATTAAACACTGAATTGCTGAGTCATCCTCACTGTTCTATGATTAAAGAATAGTTAGATAGCAAGTATTAATTTTTACAGGCTAATTGACACCTTTGCAAAGGTCACAGTAAAACATGACTTGAATACACCTGTCCTTCAGTAACTACTGCATCATGAAACAGTTCTACAAAGCTACAGTTTTGAAAACTAAATATACCAAACACTACATATTATACAAAAAACATCTCGAAATTACTGCAATTACGGAAGTTTAGATTTTTATCCTACCTATATTACCCATTTCTTTATGGCAGAATCAGGCTAGCGTTATACAACAACACAAGGTTACACAAAACTTGAAATTGCCATTTTTGCCATCCCACTGTGAGATCTTCTGTACATTCGCTGTTCAGTGGAACCAAACAGGAATTTAAGAGGATGAGATACAAAGAAGAAATCAGGGAACTGTCAGTTTTTAAAAGAAATCTTTCTTTGAACAGAGATTTACTACATAATTGTAATTACCACTCTGTGTTTCTCTACTCAAATAGTTGATCCATCTCCATTTCCATCTCCAACTATGGGTTCCTTTCCATGATACCAGAAAGTAAGTGATGCTTTTAGATAAAGTCATTTGAAAAAGGCATTGCTGCAAAACCACCCAGCAGCAGACATGCTAAGGGTGAGCTACAGTCCTGTCAACGTCCTCAGTCCAGCACAAATTTCTGTGGACAACTGCAAAATTTTTTCAAGACTTGAGGCATCTCCTGCCAGTACTATGCAGAGCTGCTCAGCACAGCCTACCTGTTCAGTAGGGGAATGGCTCTCGGCAGCTGGGCCAGCCTTCTCAGGTCACCAGAACAGCTGCAAGCTCAGTCTATGCCTCGCAAATATGGGGTTTATTCAAATGTTATTTTTTTGAAAAAAGTCTTACCTTTTATTTTGAGTAAGAGGGTAATTTATTTATCACAACATTACAGCTACTAAGGTTTAGTCTTAGAATACACTGTTGCTGTATAGCATCCTCTAAGCAAGTCCAGAGCACAAGCATGTTAACAGACACATAAAAGCTTGTAGCCCCCCAGCCCTATGGAAACAACAGACAATCCCATTTTGCTGAATTCTTCCCCCATGCAATAGATCTCAGCCAAACTATGTCTTGTACCTCTCCAAATTGGCTCAGACATTTAGGGAATCCTGGAACAAAGTATATTTCTTAAGATAGCTGGTATTTTCAAGCTAGCAATACCATCCATCCAAAAGGCTAAACTTTCTCAAAACCATTTTTGAGAAAAAGTGTTAAAAATGAATAAATAATAGGAAAAAAAGAAAGCTCATGAATAAAACTAAAAATAATCTCTTTTTAGTGTTGTGTTCAATGGCACTATTAGAAAAAGAACTCGGTAACATTATGCTAACAAAATCCAGCATCATTTAATATTCCATTATTTAAAGACACAAATGCCAACCATGTATCAATTTGTCAACTGGTCAGGAATCAACTGTTCATTAAAAAGCATCATAAACTGCAGTCCATAGCAAGACCCTTAAGGTTTATCTTTTGCTCAGCTACTGAACTGGGAAATTCTATTTCTGTTTTCTCCTCAGACCAAGTATTATCAGTCTATAATCTATATTTTTATTCAGGAGATTCAGGAAACTATGGCAACAGTTCAAGAAACTGAGATCCATTTTTTCACTGGCCTATATTACCGTAATAACTATCAACAATATTAGTTAAAATGTGTCTCAGTTCAGTGCTTCCTCCCAACACTGCAGTTTTCTTACTTAATTTCTTTCTTTTATCAGGTTTGAAAATGCCCTGAAGACCAGCAAAGACAAATTCTACATTTTAAACAACAGAATAACAACCCCAAAACTCTTTAGAAATGTCATAAATACAGTGCTTACAGTGTACAAGCTTATATATATGAGCTTAAAGTGATGCTTTCCAATAAAATAATAAATTAATTAAATAACAAAAACCAAAAAGAAACCACAGCAAAGAGCCAAACCCACAAACCAATTAATGAAAATCTGCAATTTCCCTTTCTATTCTCTCAGCAAGTAAAAGAAACTACTTCCAAATTCCCCACAAAGTTCAGTAACAATCATTTCTTTACCACATTTCAGTAAATATTTTCCATTCCCAGTAAATATTTTCAAGCAGAACTTATGCCACTTCTCTCCTGATGGATGGTTCCAGCAAGTCAGGAGGGGGGATACTGAGAGGATACGGACGGGTGCAGACTGCCACAGAACTGCTGAAAGAGGACGGTTACAGGGAGCCACCCAAAGCCCCAGATCCCACTCTCTTGACTAACCACTCCTGGTTAAGATTACAGCACTCTTGCTTAGTCTGCTGGAAACCAGAAACATCCAAGACATCTAAAGGAGATCTGCAAGAAAGCTGCTAGCTTCTGACTACTGTCTACACCTGTGGGCTAACAGTATCCAAATACGTTTATTAGAAATGTTTCAACTCTAGGAAAAGTGTGATTTTCAGGGGGAAAAAATCAGAATAATTAATAGAGCAGTTTACCATCCCAACAGCCAAACACAAGGATACAAGACGGTCTTTAAACTTTACTCTCACTCAAAAGACTAGATGCTCCTTTAATAAAAAAATTATTTAGATACACTCTGACAGGGAGATTCCTTTTTCTAAAATAAAAATTGAATGAATGAGGAATATTAATATCAAATGCCTGTTACTTGTAGTGCTTTCAGGTAAAGATATTTAACGTGGCACAATGAGGTAAACCAGATTTTTCAGGCAGGAAGTGTCCCTAGCATCTCAAACAAATATTTAGTTTCTTCCACTTCTTAAAAAAATTAACACTGAGTATGTTTAATACTAGCAATTGCCCAAAAAGCTGTAGAGCAAGTAAGATGAAAATTTACTGATATTTATAAAACAATATTTTGGGAGGGGGGATAAAACCAAGCATATTGATAGGTCCAGAAAGACAGAAAAATGTGGGTAAAATTTCAAATTCAAAGAAAGAAAATTTTAGTTTTATTTCTGTAATCAGGTGTCTCTGCCAAGATCTCTCTGAAAGGAAATTTATTAATCCAAGTAACTTGGTAATTCAGCATCACCATCACAATAAGAAATAAATTTAGAAAAATATTTTTATATTTTTGCTTTATACCAGGAGGCTACTAGAATACCTAAATAATGCATGAGCAGTTATAAAACTGCAATACTTTATCTAACAGTTGTCCAAGCAGCATGTAAATTACATTACTTTTTTTGTCCCCCATAATGTCATGATGTAAAGCAACACTATCTGAACTGTTTCTATGGGCGCTATCTTCAATAATTTGTTAAAATAAGTTGCTTATCTTAACTACGAAATTACAAGACAACAAAAATAAAAACATCTCTTGACAGGCAATTTTTTTTTTGCATGCTGTAAATAGTCTGCTTCCCTTCTTCCTAAACTTCAGCAATTAACAGCAAATTTCTGTGACCTGAAAAGACTCAATATTACACTTCAACACCAAATGAGTACATTAATGAATGCATTAATTCAGTGAGACATTCTGAAAGAGATCATAGAATCACGGAACAGTTTGGGTTGGAAGAGACCTTAAAGATCACCTAGTCCCAACCCCCCTGCCACGGGCAGGGACACCTCCCCCCAGCCCAGGCTGCTCCCAGCCCCATCCAGCCTGGCCTTGGGCACTGCCAGGGATGGGGCACACACAGCTGCTCTGGGCAGCCTGGGCCAGCGTCTCACCACCCTCACAGTGAAGAATGTCTTCCCATGTTTAATCTAAATCTACCCCTTGTCCTGTTGCTTCCCACCCTTGCAAAAAAGCCCCTCTCCAGCTTTCCTGCCGGCCCCCTGAGGCACTGGAAGGTGCTGTAAGGTCCCCCCGGAGCCTCCTCTGCTCCAGGCTGAACCACCCCAACTCTCTCAGCCTGGCTTCACAGGAGAGCTGCTCCAGCCCTCTCATCGTCTTCAGGGCCTCCTCTGGGCTCGCTCCAGCAGGCCCGTGTCCTCCTCATGCTGGGGGCCCAGAGCTGAAGGCAGCACTTCAGGTAGGGTCACACCAGAGCAGAGCAAAGGGGGAGAATCACCCCCCTCAGCCTGCTGGCCACACTGCTTTTGATACAGCCCCGGGTTCGGCTGGCTTTCTGGGCTGCAAGCATGCTGTCAGGCCATGTTGAACTTTTCATCCACTGGCCCCGCTACGTCCTTCTCCTCAGGGCTGCTTTCAATCCATCCCCCACCCAGCCTGTATTGATACTGGAGAAGTATGAGTTGGCAAACCGTTTACCTCCTAAATTAAACCACCGAAAATGAAATATACTACTCTGCACTATGCTAGCTTTAATCTTCATGCTGAGTTTCAGGTAACCCAGACATTTCATACCACAGAACTTGAAGATGAATTGTTTGCTATAAAGTATTTGTCATATAAAAGCCAACCAATTCCTACTGACTTATTTCTGTTCTCTTAGATAGTGATATGACAAAAAAAAATGGAAATGAAGAAGAACTGAATGCTCTTTTCTAAGTGCTGTATACATGAAACATCAACTGCAGTCTTTTCCAGTAGAAACCCCAGAGGATCTGGATTCAAAATCTGGAATATACTCTGTAGTCCCCCTTAGTGTGTAGGTGACAGTGTCAGAAAAGAGGTATGTTGTGACTAGAAATCTTAATAATTATGCCAAATTTGAAATTATTTTTTTTTCTGTCTGTATGGTACTTCAGCTAAGGTACCTATTTGAAAACTAGATTGTATTCATTTAATCTCAACAGCTACCTAAAGCTCATACTACTTTGAGGATTGAATTTTCCAGTTATGAAGTAACTTGGTGAACTTAGAGAACAAAATTTATTTTATGGCTTTAGAATGCCATAAAACACAGTGTTATAGAACTAATGCATATGGCTATACATATATGATTAATTTGATTTCCTTTCCAGATTTGAACACAATACAAATGGATCCCTTTGTTTTCTTTTTAACCACACTACAGCACAAGTATGTCTGTCAAATTTATATTAGCTACATTTTTGTCCTAAAATCCACAAGGCAAAACAGCATATGAAAATAACTCAATATGTTAGTTACATCCACTAAGAGCACTGAACATTAAAATCTACTCACTTGGAAAATCAAGAACAATACAGAATTTAAGCACCTATATTACATCATCCAAAAATCAAATTAAGGAAGCATTAATGAAAGCAATCCTTAACTTCAATTTTTTAATATATAACTTAAGGATTTACATTTGCAAAGCTTATCTCCTTTAATAAATGTATTCCAGTTCTGAAACATCAGTCATAATTTTCTACTAATTCTACTTGAAGACATCGGATATCAAAGCTTAGTACTAAGAAATATTATTTAGCCCACTGCCCCAAAGGCATTAGCTAGAAGTTTTGCTTTCTTCTCTGCTTTCTAAGTCACAGCTCCCTCTGACAATATGACTTTGACAAACTAATTTGATGAAGTATAGTTTCTATGAGCTACTAAACCCCATAAAGTACAAAAGCACAGATATATGTATGTCTGATTTCAATGCAAGTCAACAACACAAGTTGTGCATCACTTGGTTTTTTTCCCTTCCCTTTGGATTTAATTCCTTTTCCCTTCTCCCTCCTTTTCATTATAACTGCTATAATTATTATTATTATTGTGTTTATTTTATTTATTGAAGTGTTCTTATCTCAACCCTTGAGTTTTATATTTCTTTCCAATTCTCCTCCTTATCCCTCTGTGGGGTGAGTGAGCGAGCAGCTGCACGGTACTTAGTTGCTGGCTGGGGTTAAACTATAACAGTACTTGTCACTGGGTGGACAGGTCCTGCTGGCCCAAAAGGGCAGATCAACTTTTTACAGTAAGGAAATGCATAACAGGGCTTACACGTCAACAGCATAATGTGAAACCCTTAAGAAAATATTAAAATTGAAACTCTAATTTGAATGGCTTCAAATTACATCATGTATATACGTATACACACACAGAGCTAGACAATTCTTGATAAACTTTTAAAAACCAGTATACATTACAAGCATACAACACAAGCTATGTTGTTTTCTTTTCTTCTAAATAAAATCTTTACCTGCTGTACCTTTTAATGCTAAAACAGTTATCCTGCAGACTGTCTTAAACGCTTCACTATCTTCAGCAACAGGCAAACAGAGCAGACACTGATAAAAAAGCAGCTGTGCTGAGGGGGTGGGGAAGGAAGCAATCTCCACTGACATAAATGGGAGAAAGATAAAGTCCCTGGTAAATAGAACTTTCAGAATTACAAGATACATTCCAGAAACCAACTTCATATATATCCTAAATGCTGTCTTTGATATTGTCATATGCATATGTGTATATATGTCTATACAAATATATAGCTTTTGAGAAACATAAACGCATTTACAAGCTTTTAAAACAATTACGCAGAGTAACATACAATTTAGCTTAGTTACTGATAGGTGAGAGGGACACATATACTTTATTGCACTAACACTTGGCCATGAAACAAGCTATGGCTAGAGAAACTGCTCACAGACTTCAGTTGCATGGGATAAAAATGATGAATGATGTTGCTCTCAACATTTTCTCCTAGACAGAAAACTCATTTTAGATTTCTGTATTGTTCCTCCTATGCAGCTGAGGAGTCATGGCAAAGTCACTCTCTCCTAATCTCAGAAGAGTGCTGTATATTCTTTCCATATGGGGTATCCGATGTTTTAAAGGAAAGCAAAGGATATCATGCAGTCAAGTCAGCACTCAGTGGAAAACTACCTTATTCAATTTCTACACACTCAATCACTGAATTCACATTTCCAGTGGAAGCAAAGAACCATTTCTATTTTGATATGTCCTCTATTGGGACAATACCCTTGCAAGAGGAGACTTAATTAGGTGTTTACTCAGTTACTAAAATCCATTCTTTAACTGTTAGAATCTGCCCAAGGCAGAAGTAGCAACCGAGATTTTAAGGACAATGCAGTGTTCAAAAATTAAGAGTAATAGGTCCAGTAAGTTCTCCATATTATTATTTAACCATTAGTCTGAAAGAAACATTTCAAGAAGTGAGACATCAACACAGCACTGACAAACTTCCAAAGCTAAATGTAAAGGCTCATTTTCAATGAAAAAACCATAAGCTATATTTCTATGCAAAAGCATGCAGGGATCTCTTTGCAATCATGTATTAATACATATAGATGAAGCTTCTCTTCATGAGCTTCACCTAACTCAGCACACTCTAAACTAGAGCGTGCTGGTTTATAAACCAAACCAGTCCTTTGGACATTAGGAACCTGACAGGAAGGCAGTAGTCACAAGGACTTAAACAGTGGAAGTATGAATGCAAAAGATCCAAAGTACCTGAAGGCTAGCTAAAAGGCAAAAACCTATTTCATGCAAGAAAACCAGCTTGAAATTACAAGTCTTGGTATATACACCTACATTTAAAATACTTAGCAAACCACAAACCAGGCTGATAAGGGGGCACAGTGGTTTAAAATTACAAAAATAAACAGTTCAAATCTTAAAAATACAGTTCAAATTTTTAAGTTTTAAATAAAGTGATCTGCAGTTTACAAAAGAAGTACAAAAATATACAATGAATATATGACATTTTTCTTATACATGCAACAAAAGAGAACAAATACATTTCTTGTTTTCACTCAAACAAAACATTGATAAACTGAAGGAAGACACTTATTCTTGTAAGGAAAATTTGTCAACTTTTTGCTACCAGCACTGAAAGACCATTAGTAGAAAATATACAGCACAGGAACTGGTATGTATGAAACTTCAGACATGGTGTCTTGCAAGCATTATTGTTACATGCTCCTTCAGTAATTAAATTACCAGTTCTGGGTTGATTCAAAGCAACATTTATAAATTAATCTATTCTTTTCATTTCTTTGCATTAGTTCTAACTGACTTTATTCAAATGTTTGAACTGATACACTGAAAATAAGGTTACCAACCTGAAAGGCAAATACACATTCTTGTTTGCAATCGAAAAAATGTTACTTTTTCAAAGCAGTGTTCTTCCCTCTTCTCTGTTCACTTTCTACTAGTTGGTGTTCTGTATATTAAATTTATGCTTTCCTCAAGCATAAAAGCTAGTTTCTAATCCTACATACATAATTTGTTGAAAGATCATGAACATGAACTGTTCAGATAAACTGTCCCAACTTAAGGCAAAAACACATTGAAACATAACAATTAGAATATAAATATTAGATTCTTAATCCATTGTTTTACAATAGTCAAATATTTTCAGATGTAACTGCTACTTGATGACAATATATATGCAGTAATAAACACTTGATTTTCTCACTTTTAAGAATCCTCATTCAGCTGAAATTCTGCTTTTGTTCTGCATTTTCCCTGTGTCAAACTCTGCAACTTTGCATTTGAACCTGACCTCCCTGATTTCTATTGCAGTAAGCAGGAAAAATACGCATGTAAATTAATAGTTTTTTCTACATTATTCTCTTCTAGCCAAGTTCCCTCCTCAGGGCTCAAATATTTTGCATAGCAAAACAATGGATAGTATTTTGTGACTCTGCAGCAGTGGTTCTAGGTCATTCTGTAGAGCATGGTGTCCTCTTGTGGTCTCGGAGGTTCCCTCAATCTGAGACACGCAACTGAACACCAAATTTAGTGCTGGGTATTTAAGGGAGAAATCAATTACAGCAAAACCCTCTTTCAGTGCACTAATATTTAGATATTTACTAGATATTTACTAAATATTTACTAATATTTAGTAAAAAAACCCCTAAAATTAGTTTAATTTTAGCTAGCCTAAAATTAAACTAATATTTAGAATAAGCATATCACCTTCATTAGCCTCACAGTACCAAACACAGTGTATTGAAGATATGCAATGAGTAACATCAGTCAGGTACAGACCTGAAGGATATAAAAGCACATACCACCATTTTCCAAAAGCTGCAAAATAGTCATTTTTAGCCATTTACATATGGAGGACTATGTTTTACCACTGTGTTATCTGGGCATCTAGTAGCACTGAAGATTTGTGAAGGAGATGAAAACCACAGACTGATGTAAACTGAACAGAGATACTTCTATTAGCAGAATTTAGCTTCTGAAACCGTTCAGGCACTGATTTAATATTCTATTGATTAATCTAGAAATGGCAAGGCAGATGCAATTCTATTAAAAACAGTATAATATCAGAGCGAAAAACTTTCTATGGTAATGTAACAGTATACATAAAAGGGAACATACTTTTGTAGCCACTAAAGTTAAAAAAGTATTGAAAACAGTAGATTGATAATATCTCTTCTACTGTTTATTACCAAACATTTGCACGTCTAACATCCTGCACAAATCCCTCATCCTAAACTGAAAGTTCTACAGAATTCCAAGACAGACATTCCCACATGAATTAATTTTACATGGAGTTTTTTAACATTCCATTTACTTCAACTTGCTCTGTCATGGAAAAAAGGGCCATCTCAAGGCCATTAACTCATCTCATTCAGTCACACAGTGCAATGTGTTCCAAGGAGCTACTACTTTTGCTGGATCTGCAGGGTAATTGTTCCTGAAGCATGATTCACCACACCACAGAAAACCATGCAATATTCCTAAATGCAATATGTACCATGACATGGTACTAAAAATAGTACCACTAAAAGGACCAAAATTTGCCTACGCAATGTACTGTGGAAATAAACTCTTGTGTGATAAACTGAGGTAAGCTCTTGCAAAGCTGATGTGAAAGCACTGTTTTGTGACTTGTAAGATATTTACAGCAGGTACCCAGAAATATAATCACTAATCAATTCCAATTATACAACTAGCTTATGTCTCATCATAGGAGTCTTTCAGGAGTGCAATGGATGGCACCCATTTCTTTCTGTAAAGAACAGATCTCTGAAAAAGTATCTTATATGACAGAAAGTGATCGTGGGCTTAGGCATGATTACAGTAGAATTTTGGCCCAAAGCTAAAGCACTGAAAGAATAAGCAATGCAAATTTTTTAATGAGTTGCTCAACTGATAATTTTGTACGCATCAGTTGTGCAACTGAAATTGTAATTCAATTAGTATTTAAAGTAATTAAGGATGAAAGACTATCAAAAAAAGCTTAAAAGAAGGCTTTTGTAATTTATTGAAGAGGCTGATACTCCATCACTTCAAAAAAGAAGAATTCATTATGTAACAAAGAAGAAAATACATTGCTTTATTACAAAACTATCCATTGAAAATGAAATGAAAAACGCATGATCTAATATATAGAAAAAAAGCAGAAAAGCTTTCATAAGTACTTTCATTTACTAGTTCAGTGGGCAATGAACAACTACATTAACTCTGGACTTTATGCCAAGCAAACAGACTTACAGATTTTATTGAAAAATTCCAGATATATTTGTATCACCACCGCTTATTCCAGATTATATGCATCACTACTCCCTTCGTATCATGTGTGCCAAGCTTAACTACTCATTTTTATGGAACACATGGGAAATTATTTGAAGTCAGATCAGAGTTACTATTTTTAAACATTGACTGACATCTGAATGCCATTAAGAAGTTTATATATATTATTTTTTCTATTTATTTTTAAAATTTTGTATTACTTCATACGAATCATCAATTATGATTTTTTTCCTATCATGGACAAGTTGCAACAGATATAATTACATGATTCTGGCATTTTAGTGATACATGTATTAATGTGGTCTTAGGTCAAATAAAATGTCATTAAGATCTTGAAGTATTTCAGTCATCATGTCAGCTTTCTTTTGATGACTTCACTGATCACTATGGTTGGTGCTTCTTAGATATTTGATACAAGAACTCAGTGATAATATGGCAAAAAAAAAAAAAAACAAAGGGGAAAATCCCATATAAAAGCTAACAAATTTGATTAACATTAGCAATGTTGATTTAAGCACCCAGTGGTTTCATAGAGATGTTTTTAGTCATAAGCATGTTTTAAATGTTTTACTTATGATAAATAATTTTTTCAGATCATTCTTACACTTTGATTACTTCTCAATCCTTACTGGATTTATGGTATATATTGCAATGGGTATTTAAGCTCTTGAACTTCTTAATGTTTTGGTGATTAAGGACTCAATTACATGATACTACATATTTACTACATACTTAGTACAATATTTACTGTATTTCCTGCAAAATCCCTGTGAAAGGAAAACGCAGGAAGGCCCATTTTAAAATGGGAGAACTAAAACACAAAGACACAGATTATGGGAATTAAGAACCCAAATGCCTTCAAAAAGCTGGTTCAAAGAACTTACAACAATTGGTGAACAGCATAGGAAATGTAATGAGTTTAGACTGATACTTTTTAAAGTTTACAGAGATATTTAATTAATTACTGATCGGTGTTAATAGCTGACATTTATTGAAAATAATGGAGTAAAAAATTACATTTTACATATACAGCTGTCCGGTACAGTTATGGGGGTTTTGTGCATTTGTCTACTGTATATGTCATCAGTATTTCATTTAACCAAAAGAGTTTCCTTTTAAGTGAGTAGAAAAATCAATGCATTAACTATATTATCAGTGAATCTGCAGCTGATGAGTGCTGTCTGTATAAAAATAGCAGGGACTGTCTAGCACGTGTAAAAAATATCTATGACAGTCACATCTTTTTTGTGTGTGTGTGGACAGGAAAGGGTTTTTTTTCCCCAACTCTTGCTGATACTGTAAGTTCTTTTAAGTACCTTGTTTCCAATGGCCTTTTTTGGTGGAAAGTTAAAAGTCCTCACTTGCTGGTATTTATTCTGTAACTTATGATGCAAGCTTCTGAACTCTGCGTATCTTCGATAAACATTCCATTCATCATCCTTTATCCTAATATACACCTGCAAAATACAGATACGGAAGGAAACAATTTAAAGACAAACCATTGAGCTAATATATTCCCTTTACTCTTTACAGCTTCATGGCTTAACACCTTCACATTCATGATGAAATGGTACCAGCATTTCCAGGATTACTTACTCATAGATACATCTCTGACTGTATATTTGCTGTTTCTGTTGTACAGGTCAATCTTCTCCCTTCGTCCTTCTCCTTCTCTTTTCCTCTTTTTTTATTATATCAAACAAGACAAACATAGCTTGCTCATTTTAACAAGACTCTGGGGCAAACATGGTAGCACTTTTTGTTACCATGGTTTCCAGCATATTCTATTAGCCAGTGACCAAAGGAAAAAATATTTTTATACCACTATAAAATTGATTTCTATGTACTCAAAACAATTTTTCAACTTTGTAAATTAGCTTTGCAGCATCAGAATTGCAAAACATGATTTTACCCAAAGTATGAAATTTAATTTACTTTCTAAAAAAAATTACATTGAAAACTAAACTAGAAATTTTATTGTTTGGAAAATAAACACAGTTCATTCTTTCTGTTTGTATAGGACATTAAGTATAATTTAACACAGCTGTAGTTTTTGTGATTTTCTGTTTTTGTTTGCCACTGAATTATTTCATGAGCATATTACCAATTACATGCTAAATATTCACGTTCTCTAGGAACATTTCATGCAGAAGCGAAATATACTTAGAGAAAGCTGAGATTTCATTCATTACTAGGCAATAACCTTTCCTCTACTGAAACAAGCCCACAGTTTTAAAGAATGCTGAAATAGCACAAGTCAGAAACTATAAACCAAGCATCAAAACTCAAGATCCAGAGTGACCCTTTCCTTAGCTGCTTCTGTGGAATCTGTAGCTCATTCATTCTCATGTGTGAGTTTATCTCAGTATTTTGCATCACAAATTAAGCTGGAATAGTACTGATGACACTGCATTGCCTTGCTTCTCAAAAAAACCCCAGTAATTTAGTAAATTGTAAGGCAAGTATCAGGAGAATGCTTATGTAAAAAAGCAACAAGATCTACCACACACAGTGGGCAGTAACTGTATTTTCATGAATGCTAGGAAAAAATGAAATTTGGATTTTGAATCCAACATGGAATTGTAGCTTCTCGTGATGACTGAAACATTAACATGGTCCTTTCTCCTTTAGATTTGCCAGGTGCTTAGGAAAAATAAAATTTTACTAAGGACTCATGGTATTTCAGAGATCCAGTGATGTCTTGTCTTCTCCCACAGAAGCAGCTTACGCAGCCTTCCTTTGGTTTGGTCTCAAATTTATAGAAGGCTTCTGTCTTGCAACAAAACAAAATACACCATGCAACTTCTGCCAAACTATTTCACTGTAGAAAAATATTCATATATTCATATTATTTGATTCTATTGAATAACAAGTGTATTTTGGGGTTACTATATATTTCATCATGTTTCATGATGATGACAAAAAATTAAATTAATATAGTAATTCCAAAATTAGCACTTCTAAGAATACAAAAGATTCAGAGTATTGTGTGAAGTACAAATGTGTATCTAAACACAAATCCAACTAGTTTTGGTACAAGAATTCAGATAGTGTAATGATGGAACCACTACAACAGGTCTACAAGAAGTATTCAGACCTCCTTTCATTTTGAAAGTAAAGCCTGGATAAAGATAATTAAACACCTACAGGACCACCTGTTTTAACAATTCAGTTCATCTCTGAAAATCCATGAAGGGAAATATGAAATGCAAGTATTTTGCGTATTTTCAATAAAGTTAATTTAATGTAGTAAAAACTGTATTACATATTCTTTATTCACCCAGCTCTAACCTTTCTCCCTCCCTGCGCTCACTTCAACCAGCATATTGACTGAAATTTTTTATACATTCCCAAGATTCATTTCAGCTTCCCTGCAGGGGGCAGGGATGACAAAAAAGCTTGAATTATTTTTAACCAAGTTATTAAATATGGAAATCCTAATTTAACTGAGCAGTTATCTTTGCACATGTGATGCGGTGAATCACACAGTTCAGTATTACCTGATAATCTGTAACCTACAGTTAAATAATTAAGGAATCCAGTACACTGTAATTGGAATTTTTAAGGACTGCAAAAACATAGATTAATTTCTTAGATGAAACTGCTAACAAAATTCTTCCTGTTCTATGTACATCAATATTGTTTTCTTTTAGACAGTAAGAAACGAAAATGTAACAACTGTGCCATATTGAATTTATTGACAATCATATAATAGAGTATGAAAGGCATATTAAAGTTCATGATGTAATACACATTTAAAGCTTTGTTATCTCAACAGGGAATACTATTCACAAGCCGAGATACTTCAAGACACTTAATGCAAATTCAGTTGGGAAATCAAACAAAGTAAATCCTAAATATAAAACTGCTTGGATAAACTTATTCTAGGCTAGTCATATAAGGCATATAGTTAGTCTCATTTAAAACAAATACAGATCATACAACTTAATCACAGGAATAACATGGAACAATTATCTTTGTAGACAGAATTTAAAAATAGTACTGAATCAAGCAACTTGAGATGCACTGTTTGAAATTGTCTTAGAAGTCATTATGACTATTCCTACTACCTTTAATGTATCCACAATTTCATTCATGCTGTTTTAATCAGAAATGGAATCTGTAGCTGCCAAGTACATTTTTGTGCATGTTTGTCCCAAATAATTATGCTGCACCCTAGGGCAGCACTACTTTCTACTACTGAAAATACCTTAAAAAATGACATAAATACAGAACAGTATTTTAAGATCATGTTATAGGAAGTTGAAAGGACTACTCTTAGGCTCACTATCTGATCAATTTAAAAATCAATTCCAAATCACCACATTTCCTTTCAAATGCCCATGTTTTCCAGAAATCCACTTCCTAACCTAATTAAGTAATTTTCAAGGTAAAGAAAATTTACAGACCAAATCGAAATCACCACTAGACTGCTTGTTGGACTGTAGACAAAAGATACTACTTCAATATTCTTTTGTATATAAAAAAATTAATTCAGTAGCTTTTGCTTGTAACTTAGGAGCACTTTCCAATTGGGTCTGCTATATAAAGTCTGATAGGTAACTTTTTTGTAGCTATGATTTACAGCAGCTGAAAATAAAAATTTCAGTTATTAAGTATATATAATTAATTAGTCTGTTATTTTCTCATCACAAACATGTTTAAAGTCAAAGACTTGAAGAGAAATAGCAAAAACAGTAGTAATTTCCTATTTTGTTTCTCAGCCAACTACCTGCTATCTTAATATTATTGAAATGTCAAAAAACTTCTGAAAACCGATTTGAAAACACTAGTTTAATGACTGCATGCTGAAATGAATAAATCCTACTCCCATGGTACTGGTTTTTGTGCCAAAAGTTTCTTTAATATGTTAAGGAATCTTTAAGCAGTTGAGTAAAAAATGCTGTTAACAAATCCCAATAACAGACTAGTAATTATTCACACAGTTCATCACTACTTGTGTATAAAAGCCTGAGGAGTAGAAAGGACAAATGCCAAAATTCCAACTCGCTTCAGTTCCATTGCACCTTCACAGATTAAATGCCTATACTCAACACTCGTTCTTCAGGTGTGCAGAAGTCTACAATGGGCTCCCTTCATTTTGGATGCAAAATATATGTTGGTATATTTAGGATTCACTTTTTGGGTCTCAAGCATTGTAGATAGAAAGAGATACTGAATGGAATATTAGAGAATCTTCTGTTGCAATGACATTCATTGTTATAGAAATATCAGATTAAGTAACAGAAAGGAACTTCCCTAAACCAAGTTATTCCTGAATCTTCCCTACAAATGTGTCACACATTTCCTGGTAAGATGATCTGAATACATAATGAAAAATGAAATTCTAGCCAGAGAACTCTGTGCATGGGAGCTCCACAAATACAAACCTGCTGAAGTTAAAGACCCTGTGAATCTATATCCCATTCCAGAGGCAACAAAAATGTCAGGAGAGAGAAAATGCTAATGGAAGGTAAGCAGTGAAACTCTACTAAACCGTATACAAAGTTCAATGGCACAAGGTGCGAGAGAAGTCAGAACATTTCAGCAGTAGAACACTTCAAAGGACATAACGAATACAGAGAAAGTTTGTAAAGAATCAGTGATATACTGGACAAAGTCATAGTTTTTCTTACCAGAATGAAAAAAAACTATGATGGGCAGTATAGGGAATGTAAATGAGACTGATCAACACTAAGGAAGCTACTGTGACTGCCGCTGAACTCAGCATTATTGGGGTGGGTGGGAGGGCAGACAAAACAGAAGGAGCTGAGAGAAAAACTATTATTTCTGCATTATTGTATTTCTAGTGTATTACTGTATTTCTAACTTCCTTTCCCTCATTAATAAAACAGGGTTTTCTAGAAATCCTCTTGTTTGTTACACAGGCCTTTAAAATCAATGCCCAAGCATGCAACAACAAAAACAAGAAATCAGCAACTCCTTTGGTAGAGAATGCAATCAGCATGAATACAAAAACGTAACACACAAAGTGGCACCATACTTTTTTCTGAACTTGACTGGTGAAAGTTTTCTTTACATTTGCTTTTAAATAACACTTCAAAAAATTCTGGAATATCATTGGTCCATAGTTTTACCACAACACTTCATTACTCAGTACAGAAAGAAAAAGGAAAGTAGACATGAAGCAGCAGAGATGCTTTAATTTTTTTGCTAGAATTTCGTTCTTGGTAAAGGAGCTATAAAATATTTCCATAAAATGGGAATATTTGCTTCAGATACAGGAATATCTGCTTAGATAGAACAGATTAAGATAAAAAAAGATGAGAAGATTAATAATCAAACCTGCTCACGCTAACAGAACATATATATCTTAAGCAGCATATTGCTAGGACTCAGCAGGATAAACCAATGAATGAATGACAGTTCTTAAATGGATTTTATGCATCTTCTAAGACTGGCAATGTGAACATTATGGGGGGATGGGAGAAGAGATTGTACAGGGAGGGACACGTTATGTGCTTAACTTTGCCTCTTTTTTTTTCCCCTAGACAGGACAAAGTGAGGTTGGAGCAAATAAAAAAGTTACATAGAACAGACTGTTCCTCTGACTACCTACGTTGATACATCTGTTCAAAAAACCATGCCAGGAGATGATATGGATGAAGTTCAAACTGCAGTAATTTCAGCCTTTCCCCTTCTTATAGGCAGACTCTACCACCAAAATCTTGCATCTCCTTTACCTCTCACCTTTGAAATACTCAATTTAAATAATTATATATTGTATTATATAATCATAATTTCATGTCAGGTCCAAACTGCAAGACTTGTAATGTCCCCAAATTACCTTCTAAACTACTAAAATTATTTTCTAAAATACTCTAATCCTACTGTGACCCACATTATCTTCTACCAATCTTAACAGTAGGGATAATTTCTCTTTTATTCTTGCAAAAAGTAATCTACTAAACAGCATAAAAAACATCCTCTTCTGCTACAACTACTGAGAGGGAACATCAAGCATGAGACAGGGACTTGTAGAAGTCTAGTTCAGAACTACTGATGGAGAGCTGGAAGTAGTAAGAGGAGACAAGATTTCATCTGCATCTAAAGTTCTCCTCAACTACCTAACCCACTCATTTTCACTGCTTTCGCTATGAGTTTCCCATTTATAAAATAAACCCACCTATTTCAGAATGCCTGTTCAATTTATTTATGATATAAAGGAGAGAAAAGACTAAAGAGAAATAATTTCAGTGCTCGGAAATATTAGGCAAAACTTGTTAATATCAATAAAATTTATCTACTGATTCTCTACATTTACTGAGTTTGCTGTTACAGACATTATAGAAGCCTGGAATATTCATTGCAACAACCCCCAAGTAACTGTTAATGTAACATTTGGTTAAACAAACCTTATAACCCATGATATTTCCAGAAAACGAAACTGCCAGTACTTCCATAAAGTATTGCTAACGTAATCTAAGAAAAATGACAGACCAGTCTTTCTGTGGAAAGAAGAAAATGCATTCATTTTAACCTGAGGTGCAACAGGTTCTGGGATGAGCTTCTAGAACTACTACTTGTTCTGTTTCTCAAATATTGGTTTATGATGATAATAAAGTTTTAAAAATCCTTAAAACTGACTCAACTGTAATGTATATCTTAATTATTCAGGAACACTAAGCTAAAGAGATTTTGATCAAAATTTACAATTTAAGAAATAATTGTTTTCAGGGAACTGGACTCTCTTTTTTTCCTATTTCATAGCATGCTTTTCTGAGAGGAGTAATGTGTTTCAATTTATTTAGGAAGCTTTTCTCAAAATTATTTCTGCACTCAAACCATATAGAAGTAGTAAAAGGTATGAAACCGAAGGGGAAGTAAATAGCAAAAAAGGAAGAACCAGTAATATTTCTTGACTTTATAGGACAATGGGATTCTGTTTAGAATATAAATTCAAGCTGAATTCTCCAAAGTTACCTTTGAAGTGTGAGAAAAGAATACAAACGCAAGTTATATTTTGACACAGCTGCAGGACTGCATTTATGGTTAAGTTCCCGCTTTGAAAATGATCCAATTTAAGAATTTCTGCATAATGAAAAACAAACAGAACAATGAAACTTTTCAGCTGTGATATGAGCAGCTTTTTGTGTGCCTTTCTATGTACAGAGAACAGAAATTAAAGTGAACAAGCTTTTATCTCAATAAGACCATTTTACCTACTTGCACATAGACTACAAATACTGTATTTTCTTATGTTACATCTTCAAAGTTTTGATATTTAGTTCATAAAAATGAACAATATAATGTCAAATATATGAGAGAATGCACATGAAAGCATGGACCTTAAGAACAACCAATATTGTTCTACTAAACAGAAATATGTCATGCATTTTAGGCCTATCCACTCAATTACATACGTGCAGAAGTATGTTCACTGTGTTTCTGTAGCCACAGTTCTGTTTCTATTCACCAAAAACAGCACTAAAGTGACCAAAGCAGTATGCCTATGCTTTTGCTGGAAGAAATAAAAAATGTATTTATTCCAAATACAAAGCAAATCAGCACAGAAGACTTCATTCAATAACATAATTAGCTCTTTTTGACAGTGAAATGTTACTTATAATACCAAAAAATAATTAACACCATTTCACAAACATGCACTTTGAACTGATACAGTCGCTGCAATGCATGACAACCACTGCAGTGAAAGAAGTTTCTGCAGGGGAGAGTATAGGTAAAACGACAGAACTGCTGGCTTTTTCTCCAAATATCGTATTTTGGGTGCTTTGGCCAGGGAAAGGAGGATACCTCACCGATCAGTTTGTAAATACGGTAACTATTATTTATTCTAGATATTTATTGGATAAAAATTATTATCTTCTTTCTGTAGTAGGTATGAAGTAAATTGAAAATTTAATTTCTACTTTGATTTTCTTAGTATTTTTTGCATCCAGATTAGCATATCTATAAGCATAACAGTGTATTAAGTTGTATTACGATTTCCTTTACAAAAATAAATAAAAGTCTCTGAGGACTGATCTCACCTTTGTATACTCCCTCCATCCCAGCGATTTGAATTTTTTTCTCCTTTACCTGCTTTTATGCTTCTCTGATGCTTCCTCCTGACACAGGTCCCATTACAGAAAAAGTGGGACATTCAACTTTTTTGGTTCATGCACTCTCAAACCACTCTCTTTCAAAATGCCACATGCCTCATCTTTCTCTCAAATTCTCCCAATCATTCTAGACCATTTTCTTCTCTGCTTGCCCTGAGCTGCTCTGAGATGGAATATGATTAGAAGACTATTTCCTTCTCCTTTTTGCTTGCTTCGTACTGCAGCTGCTGAAGTAATCCAATTCCTCATATATAAGGGAAACGAAAATCAGCTTTGGGTTTGAAATGTTGCCTACTTTTCAACTACTTTAACTGTCTATCCACTGTCTTCCATTGTAAAGATTTCTACCTTTGATGAAATACTAAGGCTATGCTGGCTCATGTATAAACTAAAGGTCGACAGTAACATCCGGCAGATCCCAGACTTTGCTTTCACTGTTTCATCTCTCACCCAAAGAATTTGCTGGGCACTCTCCCCTTCAAAAACTGTTGAGCATCAGATACTGTTCTCTTCCGTGTCTTTTATGATGCATTTCTGTGAAAATTCTTCCCTCTGTTTAAGCAGGAGCATTCAGGTACTCACTGTAAGAAAGACACTGAGGTGCTGGAGTATATCCAAAGAAGGACAATGAAGCTGATGAAGGGTCTGGAGCACAAGTCCTGTGAGGAGCCACTGAGGGAACTGGGGTTGTTTAGCCTGGAGAAAAGGAGGCTTAGGGGAGACCTTATCATTCTCTACAACTACCTGAAAGGAGGCTGTAGACAGGTGAGGGTCAGTCTTTTTTCCCAGTTAACAAGCAGTAGCACAAGAGGAAACAGCCTCAAGTTGTACCAGGAAAGGTTTAGATTGGATATTGGGAAACATTCATTCACTGAAAGGGTGGTCAAGCGTTGGAACAGGCTGCCCAGGGAGGTGGTGGAGTCACCATCCCTGCAGCTATTTAAAACATGTGTAGATGTGGCACTTAGGGACATGATTTAGCTGTGGACTTGGCAGTGCGAAGTTAATGGCTGGACTCAATCTTAAAGGTCTTTTCCAACCTAAACAATTTTATGATAATAGCCCCTTCATAGGAAGGTATTATGCTCTTCCATCAGAGAGGAAGCCGAGAGGAAAAACAGCACATCATTGAAAGTAATAGAAAAAGAAATATTTTGAGAAGAGATATTAGTCAATATTAAACAGTAAGACTGAAGAGACTCAAAGGAATAAAAAAGTTGTAAGAGGAGTATGTTTATTGATTATGATCTTAGGGGGTCCTATTCATATGCAAATAGCATCAGTCTTGTCTGATTAGCATATTTCTCTTTAATCTTATTTGGCATAATCTAAAACGTTTATTGCTCCACAAACAAGTAGCGATTCAAATATTGGTATCATTTTAAGAATCACAAAATCTCGGTTTCCTTATCTTAAGTGTCAGCCATTGGTAATTATAGCAACAAAAGGCATGACTAATGGCATTTGTTGTGTACTTCACAGGAAAGTGGAATCCGAACATATGCAGAAAATAACAAAGATATTCTACACTTGAGAAATAGGATAAAATAATATTATTGCAATAATATATTGCTTCACAGGCACTAAAGAAACTGCAATTAACTATCACCATCTAGAGGTCAAATGTAAATGCAAGTGTTTTATTTTATTCTGTCTATCCCGGTGGATATACTAGACAAAAAATTATTTTCTAATGCTAGGCTGACTGAGCAACATCAGCCTCACAAAAAAGGTTCACAAAAAAGATGGGCAGCAAAGTGCATATATCACAAATAACTAGCTGCTTTCTGATGACTGCTAACTAGAGAAGAGAGGATGTGTCTAAGAGAAGACTTGACTTTTGCCAGCATGACCCTGATTTTACAAAGCCACCTAATATTTAGATTACCTGTTTAAAGGACTAGACTTTCTTAACTGTTAGTTAGTACAAAATATATTGGTTTCTTCACACATGGCTAGGTCCTTTAACACTTTTAACTAATCAGTTTACCACTTACAAATAGCCTCACAAAATTTGTAAGAGAATAAACTTTTAAAGCTTCTTCTGGGCTTCAAGTGGATAACTATAATTGTTCTAATGTTCTTGCTAGAAGATACTGTTATGACTGTCTAGTCTGAGCTCCTGTCACAGCCCAAAATTTCATCCAGTATCATCTAAATAATCCTTACAATTTGTTGATTCACAGTAAGGACATCAACTGGTCATCTAATTAATCTTTCTACTCATATGCAAAATTAATTATACTAGTAATCTGTCAGCGCTAATGAATGACAAGACAGTAGTCAAGACACAAACTTTAAGCAAAACAAAGCTGAGCAAGTATAAAGAGAAAGGATGTGCTTCTGAAAACATTAGCGTGAGCTTGCCATGCATAGAAGATAAACACTAGTGGAAGGGAGGAGATTTCCTAATTATACCTATTATTCCTGTTTCAGGACTGAATTACTCATTCTTAACATAGCATTAAAGACAAGCCATGTTCAGTTAATCCTACCCCATGACCTCCAAGTTTCTCCCATTGTACTGTTACTGCCAAGTATATTGATTTCAACAGTTTAGAAAAATCTTGGGTGAATTATGAAATGTATTTTATTCAGTACACTTAAATATGAACAAAAGGTGTAGTTTTATTTATGCAGAAAAGTTATCTATCATCCGTAATATTGCTATACAGGGATTTCCTCAGAAAGAAGTCACGTCCTTGTGTTTGGATTGATTATTTTTTTTAACTTAAATTAGCTCATTTATTTTCTAGACCCACATAAACTTTCAGTATTCTCAAGTCCTGTGGCAAGACGTCTTGCACCCCAATTACATGTTGTGGAGAAAACCGCTGTCACACACTTGTTTTGAAAGTGCAAGCTGGCAGTTTCAATGGATGCTCCAATTTGCATTTTGAAACAGTTAAAAATCTCTCTGTGTCTTTCATTATTTGAAAGATTGCTATCTTACTCCCCTCTCAGTTTTCTTTCTTGCAGGCTAAAAATTTTTAATAAGCTCCTCAAATGAAAAAGCCTCATTTTTTCACACATATTCTTTCCAGTTCTGATATATTTCTTTGGAGAGGACTAGAACTGCACACAGATAAACCAGAGATTATACATGGCATAACAGTTTTCTGGTTTTCTGTCCCTTTTCTAATGATTTCTAACAACTCTCGTTTTAGACTTCTCTAAACCCTTTTAAAAATTGTATCAGATTACCGACTTTCAAATCTTCTGCTACCTAAGACAGAAGCTATTTATCACTCAGTTTTCAGCTATTTCACCCTTGAATTCCTGGTGAATTGCATGTAGAGATTTATTCTTTATTTGTTCAATAAGATCTTCTACTGGTATTTCATTTAAAACAGACACTCTGCTAATTCTCCACAACGAATAATCCAGAATAGGAATCAGAGTCATAGAATGGTATGGGTTGGAAGGGTCCTTAAAGATCACTTAGTTCCCCCATAACAGCTCCATGGTGAACTGAGATTTTAAAATATGCATTCTTCTGTTACTATTTTATGTTCTGAGACCTTCTTCTTCAGCTTGAATATTTGTCCTGCTGACTTTAGCAAGTGGCCTTTTCCTGACACGTACAAAAGAGACTATTAGATTTTATGCCTTTTGCAAGTTGTAAGAGGCCTGTAACACTGTTTCTACTTTTTTCCTCCAGAATGTGTACATTCCTCTATTTTACTTTGGAGGCAACTTAAATGCTTTGATATTTTAAAATTTATTTTATTTACTGCTACTTAGCCATCCTTCTCTTGGTTTTCCCCTCTGTTTTTAAAAATGGGTTACGCATTTCCTGTGAGCAATATCCAAGTTTTTAGATAGTCTCCATTATGCCTGCAAACCATCTTAGCTACCCTTTTAGGGTTTTTTTTAACCATCTTCCAAATTTTTTCCCTCATTCTCTTTTTTCCAGTTAAATATTACAGTAATGAATTTTTGCTTTTGTTGCTCCTTTTACAATAGAGTTTAAATTAATTAGGTTTAGTTTATTTAAATACCTATTCCCATCTCAAACATCTGATTTTCTTTATATGTAAACCTTCCTCTACTTTTCAGTTTATAAATTTTATGATCTTCAAGTGCCAGTAACTGAGTCCTGGCATTTAAATGCATCCCTCATGTGAAAATTTCCTTTATTCCAGAAATATATCCAAATCTTGATGAATCCAAACCCATTATTTCTCCAACATTTTTTCATTCATGCAGCAAAATACTAGATCTCCACCTCTCTGAAGCCCTCATAGTCTCCTTTACCCTATATCACTGAAAACCAAATGGAACATTATCTTCCACACCACAGCTTAGTAGCCCATCTGGAAACACGAAGTTTTCCCACCTTTCTATTTGTCAGGTAAAGTCCCAGATGATACCCGAGGGAATGACAAAATTGAACCGCCCAAAACCTAAAGCCACCTCTTCTCAGTAGAGATCTTTGTCCTCAGAGGACTACTCACAATGCAAGAGAAAACAAAGCCCTAACTGGCTATTTAATTTTAAAAGCACTGTATCACAATGTTTATTTTTTTGTCTTTATTTATTGTAGTCACCATTTATTTATTGTACTCATCTGAAAGTTCAATTATGTGAAATTAAGTTCAATTAAGTGAAATTGTGGTATTTCAGAAAACAAGTGAAAAATACTGAACTTCATAACTGCACTTTAGTGCACATCCAATTCTAAACTGCATTTTCACTTTTTTTTTTTTTTAGATTTATATACCATCTAATTGTTGTAACATCCACAGCTGAATGATATAAGTCTATGGCTTTTAATTTTTCAGGCAGTATTAGATAGTGCTGAACTGTGAGCACCAATTAATCTGCTGCTCACAACTGTCCCTTTGAACTCAGTCATTCAAATTGAGCGTAAAATTTGGCTACATTTCTAGACCTTGTTTTTAAATTCCTAAGATTCATAACCAGTACATTCTGCTAGTTAAACATTACTGCAATAGTGCAGTGTAACTCTACAAGTACAGAAGTCTGATTAAAATTTCCACATCTAATAAGATTCATTATAAAATGTTTCTTGCTTTCAGAGCCCACAACCTTATTTCTGAGCTTGCCCAGAATCCTTAATCCTTAACAGAAATTAAGGAAACTATCTGATCGTTGAAACTATGTGACAAGTATGCTGGAGCTGGAAATTCTCCCTTCTGTATTCACCAAAGAATAACATCTGGGGTTTTTTAGGGATAGAAGTTGTACTGATTTTGAACATGACATCTGGAACATGCTGAAATATTAACATGACACAAAAATGCTTTGAAACACCCTTCAAAACAGCATTATAAATCTGCATTAAATTAAAAAAAAAAAAAAAAAAAAACAAACCAAAAAGACAAGCACTGTAACAAAAACAAAACTGCTGGAGCCTACTCTTATCCTGTCCAGGTCAGGCCCTCCCGATAGGCAAATTAACATGTGATTCATTTATTTTCCTTGTTTAAGAAGTACAAATGCAAAATTGGCTACCCAGATTTATTTCTCCTAATTCTTATATTCTTAATAATAATTTATAAGTCCACAAAAAATAGATTACAGATATCGCGGAACTGACAGGTTCTAACTTTTCCAAACTATCTGAGGTGCTCGGCAATTCTTTCCACCCTCTTTTGGTCATTCTCAGGGCATGTGATATGTATGCAGTAGTTTATTTACTGCTAGAAAATATGCCTTTATAAGCAAAAAGGGACAGAAGAGGCACAACAGTTCTGAAGTGCATCAACAAGAAATGTGACATAGCAAGTGTCCACTGGCACACCACCTTCCTCTCCATCAAATGAAATGCTCCAGAGAGACATAATTTCAAATCAGCAAAGGTTAACAAGGTGGCTCATTAACAGAAGGGTAAAGGAGGACAGTTTCTTTAGCTTTCTAATAACAGAAAATGCAGAAGAAATCAAGCCATGTTAGAAATACATTTATATGAACTGCATTTGGAAAAGCAATGGTGGTCAAGGTCCATGCCCTTTTGTAGTATCTTCATTTGGCAGCAACATCTTACCTGAATAGTATTACGAATGTGATCTCATTTTCAGGAAGGCTAAGCATCTTAAGAATAATTTCCAATTAGCTTTAAGTACAGTCATAAGTGTTTAGCATATCTAAAAATTTGTTTACCTGAACCCAGTTTCAAGCTTTGCCTGTTCCCATCAGCACACTAGCTTTCTCCAAAGTTCGCCTGACAACTTTCTCTCAGAATTAACCAGCACAACCAAGAGTCAGTTTTTACATCTCAAGATACAGTTACTCAAGTACCCACAGAGAAATCTGAACTCCAAAAGGTGTTAGTAATGATCTCGACAACATCAACATTCTGCAATATTGCTACTTTCCTTTACATTGATATACTACAAGCAATTTCTCATGTAGCTGATACAAAGAGTTATACATGGATTTTAATTCTCTGCCATTGGAGAAATACATGATAAAGCAGCAAAAATAATGTTTATTATGAATAAGAGGACTCTCAGAAATTAAATCCATCATTTATCCTAATTGTCACTCCCAGTCCTTGTCTGTTCATTACATACTGGTAGCCTGGTAAATATCCTCTTCCATAATTTCAACATTGAATCAAATTCCCTGTAATCAGGAGCACATGTTTTGGCAGTGATTTAACAAGATAAATGCACAGTGCTGTTACTGAGGCTATTCTGAAGTTTTATAAATTAATGCTTTCCTGGTAGCTATAAAATGCAGAATATATATTCAGCAAGCACATAAGTGTTTCATCATAGTGCTATGATAGAGAATATAGGTCTATTTAGGAAAATGTCTTTTAGCCTTTTTTTTCACGTATATGGTGTTTTTTGCTAGTTATTTGCTAGACAGGTACTCTTCCCAGTCATACTCCTAGTTACTGAGATCAAAACCTGGTAGGAATGCCATTAATGTATTCTTCCATAAGGAAAGTTCCCAGCAGGTAGCCAAGATCAAAGTTTAGTAAGAACTACGTAAGTTTTAGGTCACTTCTACAGGTAATTCTTGCTCTTTTTTTTTTTTTATTATTTTTTAAAGTACTAAAAGATAAAGTTGAGAGAATACACAACTGTTCACCACAGGAATTCTATGATATTCTGTTCTGTCCTTTAATTAAAGACAAACTACTCTGACCATAGATACTCTATGCCTATTGTAGATAAACACTTCTAACTTTCCACATTACCTATGTCCCATAAATTGTTAGTGTGACTAGATAATGAACAGAGCATATTCAGAAGAACATTCATATTTTTCAAATACATATACCAATACACAAAATTTTGCACACTACGGATGCCCAACATTATAAGTATATATTGTAGACATAAAGAACTTAAAAGTCTAAAAATTTTCTTTTTGTAAAGTTATAATTTTCAATCTTAGTATCTTGCAGTGATATTTGCTTCCTTTTTTCCTCTTCACAAGAGGTTTAGCTGCCTTTGTTTTCCATTGATGATGAGTAATAGATTAAGCCTATTAAAACCCACTCTGTACAACATATTTTCTAAAATGCCATGCCAATGATAAATAGAAATAAGGTGCAAAAGCACAATAAAAAAAATTATTTTTTGTTCACGTCACTGTAGTTAGGCCCTTAACCAAAGCAAACTGAAAGCAACATCTACCTCTACCCACTTCAGCAGATTTTGGATAAAGCCCTGAACCTCTTACAAATTGGGAAGCTTTGTATATCTCAGTATTGTTCCTATTGAAAAATAATATGCAGAACAACTATAGTATATATGATTTCTATAAAATTTCCAGGTTTTGATGATGCCATTTATATAGTCAACAAACAGTCAAACTGCATGGAAAGTATGGAACTCTTTACACACTAAATTTGATATTGAGTTACAAGTAAAATTAAAAATAAACGAAATTTTTCAAAGAATTAATTTTTTTTAATCCAGTTCTAATAAATCTTAAAGAAAAGCACTTCACTACTTTTTTAAATAAAGATACATTTGGAATATTAGATAGCAACCCTATAAATAAATTGTTTCCGTTTCATGTCTTAGTAGTAACACTAACAAAACTCGAAATACAAAAGCAAGTTTAATAATAAAAAAGGATTCTTTCTTCCCAGTCAACCAAAGAGAATGCAACTGAAAAAGCAGAGAAAATAATTGTTGATAAAAATGCAACTGTTTGCAATACACATTCTCCATAACACCCTTTTTCACGCAGATACATGCCTATGTGCATGGCCTCCCTATGCAGTAATAATGTTACTGTTGAACTCAACCACCTTTAATAGTATACAAAGACAGTTTTCCTCCCACATTCCTTCATCTATCACATCTCCTCTTACTAAAGGGCTGCCCCTATCTAAACTCTGCTTATCCACAAGCAGCTGCAACAACTGTTTTGTTTCTAATTCTCACTAACTAAATGAGGAGGACAACCTGTGTGAGCAACAGATAAATTTGTAAATATAACTGAAAAAGCCATAGTTTACTTCTTATTCACGACTTACACAGAAAAGATTTGAGAGTCCTTTTCTTCACAATAAGACTCCCACTGCAACAATTCATGTCCACAATTTGATAATTAGAAATTATGTTAACTTGTCACCTATATGTGAAAGAAATGTGGAACTGTGTACACTGCAACCATATAGGCTTTCCTGAGTATCAGGAAAAGATATGGTCAACTACTGGATCATATTCCCCCTCTCCTGTCTTTCACGTAACAGCAGATACCAGTAACATTAAAAAGACACAAAATTGAGACTGTACAGACAGTACTGTTACACGTCATATCTCACCATCATTAACAAGCGTGCCAAGCCTAAACAGTCAGAAATGCGCTTAAAAATTACAGGCATATACACTTAATGCCTTCATTTCAATCTGCACTGCAGATATAGCTTAAAAAAAAAAAAAAAAAAGAAAAATGAAAAGCCAGAGAATGTAGAAAGTAACATATTGTTGCAAAGACAACAGACTTCATTGTTCAGACACCAAATATCTTACAGAATTGTCTTATTTTGTTATTTGCCAGAAACTCCAATTTACATGCAACTTCAGGAGGAAAAAAAACCACAAACTACATTACATTCCATTTTTTTCCCAATCAACAGTCTAGATGTAAAAATCCTTGAGGAAAGACTGAACTTTAAAAACTCAAAGCTTTTTAAACAGTACACGATAGGTACCCCTTATTATAACCCTTTAGTACTCATCCACATAGGCAGCAACATTAATTCCAGACAAGACAACTACCAAATCAAGGGCAACCAAACAGCACTGGGGCAATGATGAAGTGCATACGGGCCCAGCTGGTCTTCTGGATCCTGCTTGGGAGGTCAAAGGCTTGGCACAGGAGTACATGGGTCCTGTGGATCAATACCTGGTTGCACAGCAGGTGCCGCTGACAGATTTGGCTTTTACAATCATGGGACTATCTCCAAGGGTCAAGGACTGCTGGGAGAGATTAAATCCATCTCAAAGAGTGGGACAAGATCTCTTTGTCAACATGCTGACCAACCTGGTGAGGAAATGGTAGATGGGGTGGAAAGCAAATGGTGTATGCTGATAGGAACATGAGAAACTTAGATGTCAAAGTAGGATGAAAAGAATAAAACAGAGCAACCCAGGAGGTGAAACCAGAGTTTCTAGTGGTCATAGAACTGCATCATTAGAGTAACAGATGTAGTGGGGTGGTATATTGATGCTTTGAAGAATTTCTGCAATAGCAGACTCTAGTGTCTGGGTTTGAGAACATGTAGCCAGTGACAGCAGACTGGAGGAATATGTGAGAGCTAAGACACTTGTCAATAAGTTGGGTTTCCACAAACACTTGTGCACCTGAATTTTATCAATTATTCAATGCTTTTGAGCAAATAACTAACTGTTCAGTATTGTTAGCTTTCCTTTCCATTAGCTGAAGTCTTATTTTTCTTTGTCTTTTACTGGCCAAAAGGTGGGTGTTTTCCTGTATTTTTCAACTATCTGCCAACACTTCATAAATAATTCAAAATTCTACAAAAATCATCAGAGTGAGAGGAATATTAACAAGCTTCAGAAATCTTGTTCAGAGCTAAGTACACGTGGCTGAAACAAAAGTGGAAAAAATTTGCAGCTGCTAATAATCCACAAATAAAGACATACAGCCTAGGACAGAATATTAAAGTGCTTAAAGTTTGCCCTGCCATTCTATCCATGGAGGGTGTAATTGTTCTGAAGCCAATAATCCAGGAATCAAAGAATAGTATAGGATTTCAATGCTTCAACTACAAGACAGGCTAGAGTGCAAACCCCTAAATTCAGACCCAGCTGAAGAAGAGCACACTATGAACATGTCCAATGACACATAGTGAAGACCTGTTGCACAATTCAAAATATTTTCAAGTGAGCTACTACAGTAAGCCACATATGTCTGTCAAGCAACATTTCTGGTCACTGATACCCCCAAAATTGAAACAGAATAGGTACATGCATATTGAAGAAGGCATTACTGATTAATATTGAATTGTTGTACTCCCTGGCCAATGCACTCATCTTACTAACATTTTTTTAAAATATTAAACTATGAAAAGCCACCCCTCAAAATACGCTATTTGGATTATCAACACAATCCTATGGATGAATAATATCTATGAAGTTACTACTGTTGTTCATTACCTGATCTCTAATGAAATGATACTGACATCTTTGATTTATTAAAATGTGCCATATTAGTCAGAAACTTTTTCACAGAATGTGTTAAGATGTATCACTTACCTGATAAACATGGAATGCATTAGCAGCTTTTCCACGCAGAAAGACTGAGGGAATCCAAACATTAATAAGAGCACGATTTGATCTGAGGATGAGAGAGAAAAAACTCAAAATAGGGAATCATATTTATGTATAAGAATTGCAAAGCAACTACTTCCAGTGATTTAGATAATGATCAAAGTGATCAACAAAGCAACTTAACATTTCAATTGTAGTATCAGAAAAACTGTAGTTGTGCCTGAACCTTTTATATCTGCTGTATCTAAAAGTGCTCCTTAAAATTAACATAACTGAAAAAGAGCACTGGAACAATTCCATCTACAGTGGTTTTGGTTTATTTTACAGCAAGCATTTGACAATATTTGATTATATGCATGAAACAAAAATTATTCATTTCAATAAACTCAACATTTTTATCCACAAAACTCAGCAAAAAAACAAGTTAATTAAATAACATAAGAGCACTGCACAATTATGGAGAAACCATTTCCATCCACTCTTTGTAATTAATCTCCACACTTCTATGATTCAAAGACACCAGCTACATTTTTACCCCTTCACCCACAAAAAGCTAGACTCATTAGTCAACTAATGCATGCAAAACTCCAAATCACAACACTTTAGAATGATCTGGGATGACCAGCTGGGATTTTTGTAGTACTATTTGTATGCACTGAGTAGGAGTTATTCTGCAAAAATGAGAAAGTCTATCACATGATGAATAGCATCCAGCATCTATCAACCCCAGAGCAACGGAAAACTAACCTTTTAGTGCTCTGTTAGAATACCAAGACCTAGTGCACTGAAAGAGAATCTTCATAAATCTAAACTCCTTGCATTCAACATTATTAAAAACTACACTGGGGTATTGACTGTGCAGCTCTCCACACTTTTTAACAATAGAACACCACAGCTGAGAATTCAGTTATTGGAAATAATATAGGAAAAGCAAACTACTGAATCTGTTTGCTTATTCTTCTTTCCCATAAAGACATTACAGAGAGAAAAATATGTTTATTATGAAACTTACATTTCAAAATCTGACAAACTCTGGTCTTCAGATGTTTGACTCAAATCTCCAGGGACCTATATTTACAAAAAAGAAATTATTCCCACACACTGGTTATTATGCTTTCTATTAAGGAAGCATAATATTATAAGGAAATTACAATTCAACATTCAATTTTTTAAATGCCAATAAAAACTATTACTGAGAAACAATAAAAGAAAAATAAACAATCATGCAACAGGATTATGAACATATCACCCTTGTGAGTTCTTCATGTTAGAATTTGCTAGTTTCATGAAGAAACAAATTGGCATTTGTAAAAGCATGTAATTTTGAAAGGTATAGGAAACCCAGAAAAAAGTATCATTATTAAGTCTTTATAAGAAAGTATGCTAAACCAAAGTACACTGAGTGTATAAACAATTTATGGGAAGAGACGAAGCATATAAAAACTAGCAATCACTTTATTTTACAACCAACATTTCATTAAGACAGATACATGATCCTTCTATTTTAGCTTAGTTCTTACAAAACATTATATAGCTACAAAAGTTCATAAAGATGGCAATGATGGACCTGCAGAATCAAAAGAAGTAGCAGTTGTGAGAAAATAAGATTGAAAGAGCATTTAGAATTGGAACAGCAATAGCTTTTTACCTTACTTTAAAGCTAGTTAAACACAAAAGGCTATCTTCTCTCCTTTAAATACTGTAAAATGTAAAAGCGTAAACCAGAACAGTGTTTTGATGGAGAACAGCTAGAAGTTGTGAACTTCCATAGACAGCTTCCACATTAAATTCTGGTTCAGCGTAACTCTATACTGTATGTTACATACATATTACTGTTTTTCAGAATATTTGCTGCCTAAGAAACTTATTGCTAATTGTAAAACAATATATATTTCAAAGGGGACTAAAGAAAATCTACTTCCCACACATTTTGACAGACCGGTTCAAGACCTCCCAATAGACAAGGCATAACTGAATTCTGCCTTCCCAAGATTAAAGGGATACGGCTCAGGAAAAGCTAAGTCATTTCTGCCAGAGAAAGGAAAAGAACTGTGCAGAGCCAAGACAGCTCCAGAGCATATATACAGGGCATATATATGGAAGCCTGAATAGCTCTGCTGTCCTTTTTTAGAGGAATGAGGTGGGAAGGGCCAGTATGACCTCTCTCTCAATTACCACCATCAGCTACTGTCTGTTCACAGTCCAGCCCACGCTCCAGTGGCAGCACACAGCCTGGCTTTCAGGGCTCTTGTGCCTGAACAGACATTCTTCTATCTTGCCTACAACCTGCACCCTCTCTTTGCCTGTATCTGAAGTGGCAAATCCTACCACCAGATACATACAGCTACTTTAATTATCTTCAGTAAAAATTCTGCATAAAAACCTCAAAAACAAAGTGTGGACTTTGGAAGTAAGAAAAAGCATGACATTAATGAGTTCCAGTGCTTGCACATCTGTGTTGAAACAGATTGGTTACTGATTTTGAGATGTTAATTGAAGTGTTGCTCATTGTAATGCAAAACAGAGTAATGGAGACATTACATCGAAGTACTTCCTCATACACTTCAAAGCACATTTTTGTTTTTTTGTGAAACGCTTTTTGTTCTAATATTTCCCTGTTTATTGTAGAAGTTCTGAAACCAAATAACTAGAAATTTGGAAAGATCATTATCAACAATTAATTTATAAATTACAGGCACAAAAATTTATTATCAGCATTAAAAGGAAAAGAGAAAATAGCAAAGAATCATGGAAGCTATTTTTATAACTGACTGTAAATTACATACTATTTTAATAATATATTGCTAAGAACCTGGCTGATATTTTCAAACAAGTCCAAGGGGGATCAAATATTCACATCCCACAATTTTTGACAGTTACACACTTTATCAATTTTCAAAGGTCTAATTAAGGTCTATTAAGTAACAGATAACACTTTCAGCATAGAATTCTGTTTACTAACATAGAAATAAAGTATATCCACTTCTGAGGATAATGCAAAAGTCTTTAGGACTGTATTCAACTTACACTTTCATTTTGGACAGTAGCAACAAATAACAACTAGCATTTAGCTAACCCTTAAAAATATAGTATCACTTCCACTTCTTCAGAAGTTTCAGGAATTCATTTTCTCTCAGTATCTGATACATTTAAATATCATATCAATATCTAACTACTGGATTAGAATATGGAGATAAATGGTTAAAAGCAAATTCTCTAAACAGGGACATACAGCCAAAAATCTCCCAGCAAGAAAGTACAGCTACAATATGCATGTGATTGATTTATCAGTTGTCATCTCTTCGCACAATAATGTGATTGTTTCCATCTAAAAGGCTGAAAATTATAGGTGAAATCCTGCTTCACTAATGCACACAGAACTGTCATCAGCCTCTTTACATAGACATTATGAGAAAACAGGCCTGAATGCTTCCAGTGCAAACAGAAAAGTTAGGAGCAATACCACGTAATCATATGAACAAAAAACTATCAAAATACACTGCTCTCATATGATGGACAAGTAATAGGAACATTCTTGACTCCTGTTTCCTCCCTGTTCATTTCTGAATTTCAACCCAATCTTTCCTTTTAACACAAAAAGCCAAAGTGAAGCAATAGGTGGTAGAAAACAATTTTATTGTCTGAATATATTTATGTTACATTCAACTCTGCTAAAGAGAATCAAACACTATCAAAAATACCAAGTAAGGTGTTCTTGACAGATGTGTTAGTAGCTGTTATTTCTTAATTTCATCACGAGTAATGGTTTTGGGCTTATTCCAAAATGGCAATAAACAAACACTTACCGGCCCTCTCAAATCAATTAGTTCTTGTCTCATCTGGGACACAAGAGCTTCTTTAGCCATCAGAGCACGATGCAGCCTTTCATTGAATTCAATCAGTTCCCCATGCATTTCAGCTACCTGAAAAACAAAGCTAAGAGATAATTGTGCTCTAAACTGAAAAAACCCACACTATGGAATTTCTTAATTGTGTATCACCCTTTATTTATATTTTTTTTTTATTTTACCATACTCTCCAAGTAGTTCATCTCATTGCTAATGCATTAGTTTGAGCTGACCATTAAGAACTGACAGTTACAATAATTTTGACTCATGCCTTGAAACGTAGATACTGATACTGAATTCAACAGGACAAAATACAACTCTACGCCCAATTTTATTCCTATCAGAGGAGATCCTATGGCAACCTATTCTAACAAAACACCTACTAACTTCTGTTCTCCGTTTAATTCTTTGATGAACTCAGCACACAACAGTTATAAACTAATCACAGTATTTTGAACTGGGAATAAACCAAAATGCACAAACTGCATTAAACTTCGTCAATAATTCATGAGTAATATGTTCTGCACTCTTACTTGGGAGTTTTAATAGGACTGGAGCTAGAAGTCCACTCATCAAAGGGTGTCAAAGGAATATAAATACCACAGTTATGCTGTGGCACAAGCTGCTATGCACAGGAAAACTGTGGCCTCAAGCATGGCCTCTGTGGACATGAAGTCTAGCTACATCTGTGCTCTCCATTTGAGAATCAAAGTGTCAATAAAGTACCAATTGATGCATAATGTTTATGAAAGTAAACAGGGCTGGATGAATGTCAAGGATGAAAAGTATACCATTTTACAGAGCAAACTATGTTTAAGTTGGGTCCCTGCCAAGAGAAGCAAGAAACATTAAAACTCAAATCAAGGTTAAAGATGACACTGAGCTCTTGAATTTTTCTTACACGGAAATGTAAGCCTACAACTTATGGGAGAACTTCGAAAGGACAAGGGTTCCCAAACAGCAAAGATCTAAATAGTAGTAGTAGTATGTTATCATCAAGAGAATGCAATGGGGAAACTTGCAAAAATGAGGAGCAAAGCTAAAATAAACTTAAAATCTGCATTAAACAAGATTTTTAGCTACTCCTATCAGAACCATTATACTGTAAAATTGAATTAAAGTTTCAATTATGATGGATGATCTATCAGTATATAATATACCTGGCAAGGGAGCTGTCTTGAAGTGATAATGCCCCTTGTAGCCTTATAGCACAGAAATTTGAGCCAAAAAGGGTTTGTAGAATTATTTTCTAGAGAAAAGAAAGATACTGCAGAAAACCCCATTGTTGGAAGGTTCCAAGAAAATCCTCCCTATATGACTCCTGTATTAAAGAAAAGGATACTGATGAGGGCCACTATCAGAGGTAAAGAACCAGATGAGCAGTCCCAGGACAGAGCAAGAAAAGCTACAGTTTTAACAGGAGTATTCAGATGAAACCAGCAGCAGTGACTGGTTGGCCCCTCTAATGGGCATAGCAGGCTACCACAACAATATTGTTAAACAGGTTTTTCAGGTTACAGCAGCTCTTGAAATGCCTCCCCATATGGCCATCCAAAGTTAGAACAGTAGAGGTAATGGTGTAACATTATGAAAGCACAAATGAACAAGATGAATATCAATAAACTACCCTCAAGCACAGCACAGGGACTTGGACTACTGCCAAATCTCTTGAGAGTTCACAGTTCCCCTGCTGGAGGCACTTCACTGCTATCTATGAATTTCATGCTTTCCTTTTCTTGAATTACCAACATGCCTTCTCTCTCTTCCCCTGGGAAATTCCCCAAAACAAAGCAGTTTAATTCAATTTGTTTAATTTAGTACCTGCTTTTACTTTAGTGCTTTGTTCCAGAAAACCTGTATCCTACACATAATCAAACAGAAATAACAGCTTCACTTTTGACAAGCTAGGAGCTGACATCATTGATAAAAATTTAAAAAAAATATATATATACTTGAGTTGAACTTCAAGTATTCTTTTCCAATTTCTTTCTGTATTAGAGGTAGTCCTTCAAATCCAGTAATTCATCAGTGTGGCAATTACACAAAAAGAGCTAAACTAAGCCTAGATATGAATTGTCTAGACCGGTATCTCTCATTAATTCTGAATTTACAAACGATTCTGAAATGCTTAGCAAATTACAAGCTAAAAACCAGTAAAAGTAATTGAACTAAAACCCAACTTTCCTTGCAATGGGACAATAAAAAGTACAAAAGTTAAAGATTTCACAGAGAGATTATTTAAACCCAAATAGACAATCATATTTGTTTGCCTGATTACATAACCAGTTTTAGATTAATATTGATGCTTTATCTTACACATTGCAATACAAAAAGCTTGTAACATGTCTGAATTACCCATTTAGTTGCACCCCTCACTTTCTGAAGTCCAAAGGTTTAACATAGTATTAATACAGTTTCAACAATCAAAAGCTTTTATTATTATTATTATTTATAGTGTACTAAAAGCAGCTTTAATCTACTGTTTCTCATTTTTTCTTGTCAAGCATTTCTGTTGCACTTAATTCCATTAGAGAAAACAACTTCCCAGCCTCATAATTACTCTTTTCTGCCACCTCCTGATAAAAATCAGAACATTAGGGTTCCCATGTTATCAATGGCACTATATATTCATATCTTAATCATTCATTCAACATCATCCTTGATAACAAAGGTTCTTTGACTTCACTTGTTAGGAATTAGTAAGCTCATTTTGTGAAAAAAAAAAAAAAAAAAAAAAAAACTAAATCTGTATGAACTTCCGCATTATGACTAACGTAGTAGGTGCCACTTAGCAAGCAGGTTGGCTTCACAAATTTCAGAGTTATGCACCAAACAAAACTGTCAACTTCACTAGAAAAAAGAATGTCATTAACTCTGTATATATTATTTTCCATACTAGCTTAACCAATCATTTCAATTCAAAGTGAGGGGTGTAATATTTAAGAATATCATAAGCCCATCTCTGATTCAGGTTAATATTAGCAGGTCATTGTTAATTACAGAGAGCCTGGGCTGGGAGGCAGAACCTCCTTGTATTTCACATACAAAAAGATGCAGTACACTACTAGTTGCAAATGCACAGAGAAAGTGATTGATTGGTTATCAAAAGCAATAAACAAATTTATGAATGGATGCAAAACTCAGTAGTTTACATATTTGAAATCATGTTTGATTTTCCAGTGCCTTTCTCTAGAAGAACAAAATCCAATCTGATGTAATATCTAACTCTTTTCTTTCCCTCTAATTTGGATGTCCTTGAAATAACTTTCTACTTGCAGACTCAATTAATATGTAAATTCAACAGCTCTCTCAAAACACTGGAAGTAACATAAAAATTTGTAAGTGTCCCTAGCAAAGTTAAATAATAAAAAATTTAACAGCAAATAAAACAGCAGATCACTTGCTATATATTATCAAAAGGACAAATTGGCAAGGATGTTACTTGTGAAAATCACTTTTATTAGTAATTAAGCTAATTCAACACTTCTTGTCAAACTAAAATGTATAACCATCACAGCAAACCAAAAGGAGCAATGAGATATACTTCTGAATAGCAATAGGTTCCTCTAACTTTTCCTGCATCAAGGTCTGCTAAAAACAATAAAGAGGTCTCCTTATAATTACATCCTTTCAGTTATATTTTATGTTGCCACATCTTCCTTTATTCATTCCACTCTAAAGCTTAAGCAACAATTCTCTCTGTTGGGACTTCAGTTATCTTTACAGTTGTTTTTCTTCATGAAAATATGTTTAAAGCAGAAAATTTAAGTACAAACGAGGTAAGTTTCCTTTGGCCAGATGATCATCCAGATTTCATCCTGGTCATATCAGAAAGCATGCTTAAAGAGCCTAAACCCTCATCATGAAGGGAAAGTGAGGCTAATGTAAAATATGGAGATTCCACACTAACAGAACTCTAAAGACCTATTGTCAAAAGAAAATCTAAGTCTACTCCTCTGCCTGATAGCACAGCAGCTATGCTGTCCAGCATGACGGCATTTAAGAGGTACCTCCAGAGAAGTGACAAAGGTAAATACCACTTAACGTTCCACAGCAAAATACTAAGCTGTTAACTTCAAAAATAGAATCACGGAACAGTTTGGGTTGGAAGAGACCTTAAAGATCACCTAGTCCCAACCCCCCTGCCACGGGCAGGGACACCTCCCCCCAGCCCAGGCTGCTCCCAGCCCCATCCAGCCTGGCCTTGGGCACTGCCAGGGATGGGGCACACACAGCTGCTCTGGGCAGCCTGGGCCAGCGTCTCACCACCCTCACAGTGAAGAATGTCTTCCCATGTTTAATCTAAATCTACCCCTTGTCCTGTTGCTTCCCACCCTTGCAAAAAAGCCCCTCTCCAGCTTTCCTGCCGGCCCCCTGAGGCACTGGAAGGTGCTGTAAGGTCCCCCCGGAGCCTCCTCTGCTCCAGGCTGAACCACCCCAACTCTCTCAGCCTGGCTTCACAGGAGAGCTGCTCCAGCCCTCTCATCGTCTTCATGGCCTCCTCTGGGCTCGCTCCAGCAGGCCCGTGTCCTCCTCACGCTGGGGCCCCAGAGCTGAAGGCAGCACTTCAGGCAGGGTCCCACCAGAGCAGAGCAAAGGGGGAGAATCACCCCCCTCAGCCTGCTGGCCACACTGCTTTTGATACAGCCCCGGGTTCGGCTGGCTTTCTGGGCTGCAAGCATGCACTGCTGGGTCATGTTGAGCTTCTTGTCAACCAACACCCACAAGTCTTTCTCCTCAGGGAGAGGAGAAACACGCTAGGAATGTTTCACCAAGCATATGATACAATCTGTCTTAGAAGGACGTGGTTTTAGAGTAGAGAAACAGACTTCTGACAACTGGCAACAAGAAAAAAATAGTAAGTTTTTTTAAAGGTTGTTTGAGTGGAACTCAGGTTTTCTTTAATATAATTTCCACCTAAAATTCATAAATGTTTTTGCACAAGCCACATCTGAATTAATGACTTTTTGTCGGGTATACACATCTTTCCTCAATTGTCACAATATGAAAAAAAATGCGTGTCCCAAGAAATTCTAGACAGAACTGAAAACTGCTTCCATTTGCTCTCAGTGGAAGCACCGAGAAGGAAGGTATACTTTTCCCATGAGGATGCCCTTTTTCAAAAATCAACATACTTCTACATTTTTCACCAGAAATAAAGCCAAAGGTCTTCATAAAAAGAGCAGGTATCCTACTAAATACTAGTAATTTCATTTTTCTGTAAGTAAAAAACCAGTAAAACTCAAAATGACAGACAGTTCAGACAAAACTATTGATATAGCTGTTACAGAAGGATAGAGATTTAATCTTAAGAACTTACAGTTCTTTAAACTTAAGAACTTATAAGTAGTCATGCATCCTAGGTTCGAACAGTTAGTGTTAAGGTACCTCGTTTGTTTGAAACTAATCTTTGTATACTTGTAAGCAATAAATTCAGGTTCTAACAAAGAGGTAGCCCTGGAGGATGAAGGAAAACCAGCCCAAGGCCAGTGATTCCAGGGCAAGAAAGAGTAAGAGACCAAGATAACCTGGTTTAAGATGATATATTGGGACCACAAAGGAGAACTCTAGCCAAACTCAACAAAGGAGAACTCAACTGAATAGAGGAGCAGGTGAATTTGCAGACCCTGAGACAACCAAAGACCCCTGCTCTGGACAATTGCCATGCATGAGGGGGAGTGGGAATATTGTAATTTGTTTTGGGTAATCTCATAAATATTTATGTCTTTTCCTGTGAAATTTGTTGAATATGTATACATTTACTGCATAAAAAGAGCTACCTGAGAGAAGGAAGCTATGCACATTACGTGGAGCGATCCCCTGTGCATTCAGCACTGCAATAAAGAATGCCTGCTTCATAATGCTACCTTGGTGTTAAGGAGTTTCATATTCCTGATTTCGGTGACATAACCGTAACATGCTTAGTCATTGCTTTCTTTTTCAAAACTTCTATTTTGTATTCTTGATATTCCATCTGCAAGCAAGTTACTTGGTTCAAGGCACACTGAAGGTCCATTTAAGAGTAAGGTTGGGTTTCGGTTGTTTTGGTTTGTTGGGCTTTTGATGTGTGGATTCTTCTTTGGTTGGTTGGTTGGTTTTTTACTATAGCTACATAAGGTAAACACAAGCCACAATTCATCAAAACCAACAAGAAGAAAATAAGCTGTAGCTTTCAATTCAAAATACATTGGAAACTGTGCACATCAGATGAACTACATATTAATACTTGCAATATTTCACAGGTTTTGTCAATTGTTCACAGTCACCAAGACTAATCCTGACATACAAAAGAGCACTAACAGAAAAGGAAAAAACACTACTCTGACAGGACCTGTGCCTGGCCATAGAAATTGAAAGTAACCAGAAAAAGCAAAATCAGATACACAGGATAATGAGTTTAATAAGCTTTAATAAGAGGGGTAAAAATGACTATGTTTCTACCTGCTGCATCCTTTCATGTATCCTCACAGCAAAAGCCAAACCCAAAACAAAAGTTCTAACCAATAAAGAACTACACAAATCTCTATAAACAACACCATTAACTTTTGCTAGATCTTTTTAGCTTCCCATTTCACACCTAGAGGAAAGTTTCACCTCATCTACTGTGCTGAGACAGCTGTTCTGAATTGCAACTCATTATCCCTTTACCAGGATTATTTTCATGAGCTAACAGAAAATAGTTCGAATGTGCAACCAGCATTCATAAGATAATCTGACATAAGCAATGAAGTACAGAGACACAGTTATTATCAGGAGACCACTTTTCATATACATTCCATAGCCCACCTCCAAGAGAACAAGAATTGGAGCTAAATTAGCTTTATTATTGGATACTAAAAAGCATGGACTCTTAAAAAAAGTAATTTCGCATGCCACAAAACATCTAGTGTAAATAACTTTGATGATTCAGATTTTTTCAAAAGAAATGTTGGCAGACTAATTTTTACCTAGCAGTTTGACACTAGACCAGGTATTAACTGTCCTCCCATAACTTGCACAAGTACAACAAAACCAAACTGGCACAAGTTTTTATGTTATAGCTACACAAATGCAGTTGTGGTTCCACACCTCATCCAAACCAATTGGAGCTCAGCTGACTTGACAGTGTACAGATCCAGTATTTATTAAAGACTGTGGAGCCACAAAAGCATAACAGAAATGTTTCTTTTCTTGGTCATCACAGTTTTATCCTTGTTATCCCCCATACACTGTGTTTGGATTGCAATTATAAAAAGACTTCCAGCACCATCAGCCAACACCTTTCGGACCCCAGTAGTCCCCCTCCTGGGAGAGGGCTACTTAAAGTCACATCAATCTGTGCTTCACTATTCCAGATACTAATTTGCTGTCACTTTGCCCTTGCTAGTTAACTCTCTGTTACTAAGCTGCTAACCATCCTTTTTTCTTTTAAATCATGATAGATTAACATAGTTAGGTAACATATTCAGCAGTTGTTGCCATCCTCTAGATGCACCTTGGTGTTTGCTGTGTCCAAGGTTTTACAATAAGGAAATCTTCAGCAGTGACCAAAAAATACTGCTGCTCTTCATGTTCATTCATTTTGGTAGACTGTCAGATGAGTAAAGTGATCTGGATGAAAGAAAATATGTAAAAAAATAAAAAAACCTGACCAATGCGTACATTAACAAATGGATCACTGTTAAAGTGCATGATGATTCATGAGCGCATCATTCTTGCCACAGAAAACAAAACACTTCATCTTACTCAGCCAGGACCAGTCTGTCAATGAGAGAGATGCTATACACATCATTCAGCAAACTATGTATTACATTTCAAGAGGTGCACAAAAAATAATTCTTGTCAGCTGACTTTTTCTAGTACTATTGCACTTACTAACTAAAACTGTGCATTGCACACCCTTGGGAGTAAACAGCTTATCAAAGTTGGGGGGGGTGGTCATTTGGACATAAATTCTTACTGAGAAAATAAATACATACATATATAAAAGCATATTTCACAATTATGAAATAAGATAAATTCTTTTAAGAAATACAAAAAAAGTCTATCCTTGTACCAAGGTGTACTGCCCAGATGAAAGCACATCTCACTGTATTTCAGTAATAGTTTAATTGGCAAAAGCTACAGAAGAGCTTCCACAGAAAAAGTGCTGGCCAATTTACTAGTTTAAAGACACGTTTTCTATAATGACTTCAAACACAGCTAACATCTAGTAACAAAGCTGCATGCCAAGCTAAGACCTTTAAATAAGAAAATAACAATTTCCAGAAGTATCATTGTCTGCTGATGCACTGATGTCATTTGCCTGCTGAATGAAATCTCATGCTGAATGCAAGCATGCTAATAAAGTCAATGTCAGTAAACAGTATGACTGACTCAAGAGATACAAACAAAAGAGATCAAACTTGCAGTGTTTCTTCAATGCTAACAAGAGCCAAAGATTTTTTTCGTTTGTTTCACAAAAGCGTGTTTTTCAATCGTGTCCTCTGAGAAAATGTTAAATCTAAGCAAGCAAGCACTATTATTTCATAATTTTATTTGTACACACTTTACTATCTAGGAGAAAAAAAATCCATGTCTTTACAGAATCCTGTCCAAGAAACAAAACTTATCTTCATTGATTTCCAATAAAAAGGGTCATGCAGTTCAATGAAATGGTGCTCAGAGAAGTCTTCAACTACATTATTTAATATTTCAGAGTTTTTCTTAAGAAAGGGTTCTTTTTATTCCTGTCTTAGAATGTCATTTACAGGTAAGAGCACATACTGTTAATATAGTGGAAGGTTCTAGGTTTACCAATACTTTGTAGAATCACTTGGGGATTGCAAGTAATAAAAGAAGAAATCAAAATTATTATTAGAAGAAAAGCATGAGAAGAAAAGTGACAAGCAGTGAAATAATTCTTCTTAGAGGTGTTTTCATTTTTTAAGCAGGTAACTAAGATGCTCTGTGGCTGTCACAGCCTTTCCACACAATCGTTTCATGCTGAAGAATAAGTAGCACTTTATGCAGACATTACCAAAATCGCTATAATGTCAAAATTCCCCATTTCAGGACCTCAGTTCAGGACATAGTAAGGAAATTGATTACAGTATATTGTTACCTGTTACGCTAAACTGAGAGACAATTCTCCAAAGATGCTGAGACTTTTTGGCAAAGCTTTTAGTGATTTAAGGTACCTTCTCTGACCAGATAGCTTACTATTTTGAGATGGGATTCTGTAACAATAAAACCCCAAACCCATGCACTGCATCACGAATAAAGCCATATCCTTACATTTGAAAATCCTCCAATATTTAGAAACTTTCTTTAATTATCTGATAGGATACTACTCAAAAAATAAATCTGAGGAAAATTAATTTACAATCTATCTCCAGACTTTTTAAGACCTAAAGGCTTCTTTTGAACTTCCATTTACTAACAATGACAGCAGCACAAAGAACCTTAAAGAAAGTCACACAGCTGCTTTTCACATACTATGCTATCTCCTTAATCCATTATATGTGAAAGGAATAAAATTCATCAAAAGGTGTTTAGAAAAGCCACCTACCCAACAAGAGTGATACACGGCATAATTGGTTCTTTTTGTGTAATTGCTGGCTCAAAACCAATCCTCAACACAACTTGAAGTCATTTGAGAAGAAATGAAACTAAGGACATTAAAGTCGAAAATCTAGAAGGCAGTCTGAGTAAAAATAATCAGTAACATGGCCAATGAATTACTTGTTCAACAAGAAAGAGGCCATGAAAATTCATGAAGTGAAACTCTCCAGAATGGTGAAAGCTTGGCTTAATACCCAAAATTACCTTTCATAGATATTGTTTCAAATGCTTGAAACAATTCAACTTTTCAGAAGAGCTGCATAATTTTTCAGGAATTTTTAAAACATTAAACTTAACCTTTTTGACAGATGGCAGATCTCATGAATATCTAATATTCAGAAATAAACGTTCAACTCTAATCTACTGAGTGTACTTATTTGAACAAAGTGACTAAAATTTTGAGTTCACATGACCAGCATTTGCACCTTCCATGTCAGAAAACTAATCTCCCAACCTCATATACCAAATGCTCAGAAATTATTTTGTCAGGCCTAAAAATACAGTAGTACACCTACCACATAAAAAGGTAACTCTATGAGCTTTCCTATGAGTAGGAAAAGGTACAAGAGCATTTTCATGGTCATTAAAAAGCTAACTGCAGGTTTCTATGGAACTTAAAACCTGAACAATTCCTAGTTAATTTATGTAGAAAAATTCCAGCTCCTAGAAATGTTTCTTGTACAGGCTTCTACATGGAAAACCTTAGAGAGCTGGAAAGGGTCTTTCCTTTTTTTAACTGTTTTTCTCCAACATTCCTGTAAGAGTAAGTGTTTCTGCAGAACAACAAGGGATTAACATACTGTGATACAAGTTTCAGGACATCAAAAGCCTGTTACTCCAGCAGAGGAGCTAGTCTCCTTATTCCCTAGTTTGACAAGAACAGTCTATTCCAGGAAACTGAAAATTCAGTGTCATTGATTGAGTCTTTAACAGAACTCTCTCATAATACTACTTAGTACATTGTGAGCATAACCTACAATTTAACTTTGATGAAATGCAGGTTAAAGTCCATCACTAAAATTACTCTTTATAAAAAGTACAAAATCATCAAAGGCTGAAAGTGCAAAGAAAGTTTAAGTCTTGTTCTCTCTAGATACCTTTACTAGTTCATTACAGCCACAAAGAGAAAGTACAGAGCAACTGGAAACAGTATCTTACAGGTAACAATCTGACCACAATTAAATTTTGTCAGAAAATTTACAAACACTCCAATTGTTTCAGGTTTTTTGTTTGTTTTGCTTCATTTTAAATCCTTCGTGATATCAGGTCTAACACGTCAGCAAGTTTTTAGTAATTGTTTGAGCTTAGTTGCAATGCAAACTATGAAGAACTGCTGCAAGACAAACTATGAAGAATTTGTCTCCCCCTTGGTGCATAACACAGGAAAACGGTGATGTTACTCTGACAAACCTTAATAAGCAGGACAAAGCAAAGAAACATATTTTACCTTACATACAAACTTATGCTAACAATGGATAGCAATGGACCAAAACATAACTTCTGATTACTTGAAGCACACTTTATTATTCATGGCTTGAGAGTTGTAGAATTCAACCTACTTTCTCTTCGAAAACAAACAGCATTCAATTCCCAAAGAATATGAGATCGGAAAATGTGGGAATTGCTAGAGGTATCCAAAGACCTGTCAATACCCCAACAAGTTTCGAGTTGGAAGTTAGAAGAAATTGTGGTAGCTAAATAGACGTTCCACTACTATTTCTAAGGAAATAGAACATTACATAAAATTATGCAGATTTTTTTGTAAAAATGTTTCTAATATTGTTTTAAGCATAACAAGTTTCTTTAAGTTTCTTTACTCTTTCAGAATTCTTAGTTGCAACTTTTCTCCATCCACTTGGTTAAACCAACTGATTTACAGATCATTATTAAATAACTTTGGTAAATACAAACTTTTTTACAAATATGGTAAGAAACTAAAAGTTTCTTCACTATTATGAACAAAATCACTTTCAATGCAAAAGCAGGAGGAAAAAAAAAAACCCTACTCAGCAGAACTTTTTTGTCTTTTTTTTCTCTTGACAGCGACTCATTTTTCTGTGGGGAGACTTCGATATCCTGATCAGCTAACAAGAAACTCAAGGGAAACTTTGTCTTCAGTTGAAATAGTCTAATAGGCACAAAGTAACAGTTACTAAAACTGCTTAAAGTCTGAACATTTTTCAGACTAAATTCTAGCTGAATGGAACTGCCAGAATGGCATTCAAAAGTGGTATCTATCCTAGTCCTCAATCTGGAACACCACGCAGGCTAACATTTGAAAGTAACACTTCACATCTTCATTTGCAGAGAGAAAAAGTAGTAATGACTTTTGTTAAATACATCTGAATTGTTATGGGAGTTAAATGCTATTTTGAGTACGTGAAAATACTTTTACAGACTAGTGAGACTCAGATGCACACTTCCTCTTTGGAATGTGATTTGCAACAAGGTTTTGCAGTGGTTGTATCCACTGCTGTGTCATCAGCGCTAGTGCTAACACTGTCTTCCACAAATTCAGAAGTGTTAGCAAGAAATTTCTGAACATGCAGAACAAACTTAGTAGAACTAAGGAGGATGCTTTTAAAGCTGAAAGATAGTTTACCTGTGTTCTTAATTAAGATATTCTTTTGATAGGTACAGAACAGAGGAAAGGAGTCAGAAGAACCCAACCAAAGGTATGCATTAGGGAGGGAATTAGTTTCACATGGTCCTATGAGAAAAGGATAACCAAGTATGAATGTTTTAGAAGAACTGTATTAATCTCTTTGATGCATGACCTGCATTTTTAGTCATCTTCATGTTAATCAGTTAATATGAGTATCCAATTTCAGAGTATTTTGGGCAAAAGAAAGACATAGATAATTGTTTTACTTTTTATAAAAATGTTCATTTAATATTTAATAGGAGATATGGGTATTAGATATTAAATTTCATTACTTTTGTCTGGAAAATCATTTGTATTTAAATATAGGATGAAACCCTAATCTTTCTTTTTTTTTCCTTTTATGAATTTTACATTAGTCTTAAAAGTGAATCTTGCATCAAGAACTTTTTCTAACATGGTCATATCAACAGAACTAGTAGATTCCATCATCCATGTCCATACTGTAGTATTCAATAAGCTACACAGTAAAGCAATATAAAAATGAAGCACAGCTTAGCAATGAGAAAACAATACGAAAGCACAGAAAAAGCTATGGATTTGAGTATGTCCTCGGTTCAAAGCTCAACTGACAAAACAGCAATGCCTGTAATAATGTACTGTACCTTGTACATGAAACCTGTTGTCTGTGATGCTTCCAACTTCACCACCATCACTCACAACCTTAAGGAACTTTTATTTATTAACATCTTCATTTTAATATTGAACTATAAACATGTTCCCTCATTAGAAAAAGTATTTTTAATTATCTGAGTTGCTTTAAACATGCTATGAAATTAAATGAACAAATCTGTATTTTAACCACAGAAGCCTGAAAATCAAATCTTTCATTGTTTTCTTTTTAAAGCGAAAATCAGACATCTCTTTTACACTAACGGGGAAAAGAAAATATCAACTAAGCAAAGAAACTATTTACAGCTTCAAATGTTATGTTACAATTATGATTCCATAAAATTTGTGCAGTACAAACTTTACCTCAATCAATTTTCTTTCATAAGAGCTGGCTAGTTCCTCATTGTTTTCTACTTGCTTTTGCTCTGGAATAGTAAATTCACCATCAGTGCTCCAAATGTTTGACAGAACTAAAACAAAAAAGACACCTCAAATTAAAAGGTTAAATTACATAAATATCTAAGACAAGCTATTTAGAAGTAATAGCTCTAAAAGAAACAATTAGAAGTATCAAAACAGGATGAACTATTAAACAGTGTTATAAGTGCTAAAATACAAATGCTGCAGGGAGCTTTCCCACGAGCAATATTTAGACAGGAACTCTCAACAGAAAAAAATGCAAACTCGAAGCATTTGGTTGTTCTGTGACTACAGCTACCTAATATATTTAGGTAGTTAACTGCAGTTCCTCCCCAAAGCCTTTGAAAAATATGACTATGTTTCAATCTTAGGTCTTTTTTTCTATTTCTCTTCCAAAATACCACTTCATATTACTTGTACAGACTACTTACATATCATAAAAATTACAGAAAATAGGGCTGAGAATGGACATTCCATACCTCATCTAGTATTTCATGGTTTTGCATAAAACAGAATCAGCTGTAGTTATTTCATTCCTGGCAGTTAATTGTCTAATTTATTCCTAGAAACCTCCAATAATGGAGATTTCATGCTTCCCTGCACAATCTATTTAAATTTAAGTATTATTCTCAGAAAGATTTTCTTGATAGCTAATCAAACTTCCTTCACCTGCCATTTAAGCCCATTACTTCTTTTCTTATTCTCAGTGAATGAGAACTACAGTTTATTCTATTCCTGTTCCTAGTTCTCATTTATGTATTTGATGAACACTTTAAGACATATTCTAAGTCTCCTCTTTTCCAAGTAACACAAAGTCCAATTCAACTTCTCCACACAGATCATGAATTTCTAAAAAAAAAAGTTAGCATATATAAAGTAAAGAAACCCTAATAAAAAAGATGTTTAACAAATACTTTAACCATTTTTCAAAATCTAAACTATATATACAACAACTATAAGGTAGATAGAAAAGACACCATAATTCATGTGACTAAATACTCTTGAGCATGGGAAGTGACTTTTGCTTCGAATAAGAATATATATATTCAGAAGTTTACTATTATTTTAAGTGAATTTTGAAGCTATTTTAAGAGCTATTTATTGTAAAACTTGCTCAAATTTCTTCAGCTGAAAACTTCCAAGACCAGCATTCTCACATACATAACATTATTGTACCTAAGCAGATCTGAAAAACGGTACACATCCAACTCCTGCTGGTGGCTGAGAAATCAGCATGCTCATTTATTAAATACTTAAATACCAACATCATTTGTATATGCTCAGTCTGTTGCAGTGATCAGTCATTTTGAAAGCTGCTATGACATTCTGAAATAGACACAGTTCTGACTTCTGGGCAATTTATTTATAATCACATTTGCTGGGTGTTTTGGGGGGGTTTTAAGTCACTGCAAGGTGAAGTATTATGCAGAGTTTCATTTATCAGCTTAGGAAACTGTTTAAAAGTCATACTGAACAGCATCTGAGCTGACTATTTTAGCAAACAGATTCTTCTCTATTTATAGTCATAAAATAACAGCAAAACCTCAATTTACTTTTACTTTCAAAATAGTTTCACAGAAAGTTTAAACACAGTGTTCTAAAATCTACAATGCATTTAAGACTTTTGTTTTGATACCATCTGGAAGAAGATTAAGCATTGTTGAAATTACTCATTATAACACAGGGCAGCATTGAAGTAAGTATGCAACAGTTTACACTGCCCTGATGAAGACAATCTCCGAACATTACAGCAAGAGGAAAATTAATTTTTCCAGATTTAAACAGATCAGAACTCTATGTCCCTGTCTGCATGCAAGGCTGAAAGTCAAGAACCTTAACATATGAGCATGTAAATTAGTATATAAGAAACCAAGAAGAATTTTAACTTAAAATGACAAAAGCAGAGAAAACACTAACTTCTTAATCTTTATTTTCTTCACAAAATTGTCATAATCTCAGAACACAGTAATAAAACAGGTCTTGTAAATATACTCTGTAATCCTTCTAAGCATGTAAGGTAACTAAAAACAAAATTACTTAAGGCAAATTGTTACAGTCACTTTTAAGTTATACCACAATTGGAACTCAATAATTTGCCTTAAGTTACACAATGATATATGTACTGAAAAGTACAAATACCTCTTTGTAATAATTCCAATATTTTTAATTATGGAGGCTCCCATCTGAAAAATATGAATGCCTACAATAAGATACTGCAAGTTATGTATATAAACCATGGGTGCAAGTTTCTATAAATCTTGTAAAAGAAAAAAGTTTTTTTTGTTTCACTCTCCTTTGTTCATGTGTATCTAAACATATTAGTTCTCAGGGATTATTTACATGCTTAAGTATGTTTTTGAGTCAGAGGCCCCAGTACTACTAAAAATTTCACATAAATCACCAAGAGCAGCTAAGAGGAAAAAAATACTCATTTTATAAAAATATGTGTGAAGTTAGAATGTAAGAAAAATAACCACAAATAGTGCAGGTAGCTGAAAATTATTCCAGTCACCAATGATAAGTGTTACAGAAAATTACTGTGGATTGATTAAATATCCTTTGAGCATAAAGCATACATGTATGTATTCATTTTTAGAAATGTTGGTACTGTTCCATCCCCCTTTTTCATCTATAAAATCTGACCATCCTACTCAGTTTCTATTCTTATCACTCACTAATTTGCATAATTTTAACATGGCAGAATATAGCTTGCCTTGGAATTTTTTTTCTTTTCCTATAATTACACTCATCATGGAAACTGTCAGTATCTAATGAAGGATAATTTCTGCTATTATAAGAAGCTTAAGCGATGGTTTTCGTGAATAATTCTTAATATGAATCACTACACTCCAGCAAAGTCGGAAGTAAAAACATGTGTTCTCACTAACAAAAATCTTTTCAAGGATGAATGAAGTTTCTAAACTACAGAAAAGTATAGTAACTAGCCCTTAAGAGCAGAAAAAATATAGTATACAATTCATACAGCCAGTTATATGACCACAATATTGACAATTTTATTTTTTTTTTACATAGACAGACAATACTAATTTCTGAAAAGCCACCTCATCTCTCAAAACATCTTCTGTAGTCAGTGGAAATACAGGTCCTACCAGATGAGTCACAATCAGGACTCCAATTCATCCTGTCATGGACACCTCATCACCACAGAAAAAAAACAGGTAACACTGCTGGTAACTTAACTTGTTATCTTTCAGATACATAAAATAAAAAAAAAAAAAAATCTGCTTATTAGTCAGAGCAACTTAGCAAAGAAAGTGAAATGTCTCATCTTAAACAGACTATTTCAAACAGTCTGCAAACACTGATCTCCAAAACAAGACTAACTGTATAATTTAGAGATACTAAATTTTCTCTCCTCAAAATTATTACTTCTCTGTTTCAATAACACACTAATTTCCAGGTTATTTTATAAATTACATTTTAATCTGATACTTTTTTTTTTTTCAATAAGAAACTTTCCAGAAAAAGCTAAGCCCACCTAATCTACCAGAAAACATTCTGTAAAAGTACAAAAATGTACATCAGTATTTTTCTAAAAAGGAAAGATATCAAATATGTTACTTTCTCTATTGGGAGATATTACTCTACCATAGTTGGAAGCAATGAATAGGGCTTGTAATTATCTCTCGCTAGCCCCACTTTCATGTAAATGATTTCATTTGTTTTGGTGAAGACTCAGTAAGGAAAGCAAACATTTCTTCATTGTTTCCACTCAGCAGTAATCTGATAGTATGCCATCCCATAACATTAATTTTTTTTGTTACTGATCTGCATTACAAAACTGTTCACACAACAGCACACAGCCCAGTTAGAGATGTATTAGGGACAGCTCCCAAACATAACTGTCATCTTTTCAGATGCTGATATTTTCCAGCAGGGGGAGGGGTGATGACATACTGGGTAGCATGTGGAAGTACGAATGATGTCCCCAGCCCCACTAGATTGTTTTGTGTAGCTGAAGTGTTGATTATGGACCAGGGCTTGCACAGGATTGTGTGGCTGGTCATCTGCACACATCCACTCGAGGATCAATCTTGTAAACCAAAGCATGCCTGTTCACTTGTTTTCTTATATTGTCAGTTTTGATACAAGTCTAGGAGTCACTTCCATCATTTGGTTACTATACCTATGCTTCCAATAAACTCTGTCTCAATGGTAACACAAACCCTGTGCATGGATTTATTATTTTTGTTTCCTTCATTTTATCCTTACCTTCCACTGTTTGACCTTCTCTTCTGAGCATTTGGACAGCTCCTACATACTTCTTAAGCTGCACTTTTAGCACCTCATTTTCTCTATTGATAAAAAGAATAGAATAAACAAATATTATTGTTCTCTCAAAATAGATGAAAGCCCCTTTCAATGGAAACAAACATACTATCTGTAACAACAAGCTTTATCTAAGTTGTGTTATCAAGATGAAAAAAATAGTGACTTACACATTAAACAATACATCAACAGCAGAGACCCGGAAAACTAGTTTTCCAGGGCCACAAACACATCAGTAAAACAGATTATCCCATAATCAAAAACTTTTCATTAATTGATGGCAGAAAAATGATGCAGTCTTATCTAAATCAACAGTTGATCAAAAAAATAAGGATGGGATACTAGAGAAGGAAATTCAGAATGGCCAGTATAAAATTAGATAATAATTTTATTAGTTGTCCAAGTATTTAATGTCAAGCAAGTAAGAATTCTTTAGAAACAGACTTTATCGTTGTTAAGAAAATACCAGTACTTCAGCAACATTATTCAAGGTTAGAATTTTCCACATACCATTTCTAAATGAAAACCGTAAGAGAAGAAATTAAGTTAATCTCTTCAACTGTTGTATTTCAGTGCCTGTATCACTTTTCTTTGGAATGTACAAGTATTTAAACCAGGTACTACCACAGCTCCACCTAACAACATGAAGCACTTTAGTTTATATTTGCAGGGGAGGAGGAGGCAGGAAATAAAAAGGATTCTAACCAATTGAATTTTAAGTAAAGCTAACAAATTGCATGTCTGAAAATCCAGTTATCTGCCTAAACCCATGCAGTTAACCAAGCATGACAGAAGTGTTTATACAGAAGAAACATAAAATGTGTTGAAAAAGAGTGAATTCAGACAACTTTTAGTAGTCTTCAAGAAAATACCAGAGTAGAAATACATAGGTGCTACAGATACAGCACGTAACACAACAAACCTGCAACTGGTAAGAGAGAATGGGCAGGTCAAAATCACACCAGAGGAGCAGCAGAAGCTCTAGGAATTATGAAAGGCTAAATATGTAACAGATTACAGAAAGCTGTAAGCAGATTATACACAAAAAGGTATGCATTTCATTTACAGGAATGTATTTCAGAAACACATGCAAATATGTTTGATGGTCCTTATTATACAATATATATACACACACACAAAATATACATTTATTATATACATATATACACACCAAAATGAACTGCTGCTGTTAGCAATGCCACATTTACATATAAAAGCCCTAGACTGGTACTATATTCATATTTTTATGAATTTCAAATTAGTTTTCTGAACTACCTAACCTCAATTTTATTCAGTCCTTTATCCAATCTTAGTAGGAGATTGCTAAATAATTGAGAAGAAACTATTGATTACCCAACTATCAAATTTTAACAAAGTCCTTGATGATGTTATGCATTTTGTAATATTTTTCATTTCCTAGACTATGAAGAAAAAGTCAGTTTTTCCACAAGAGATGGACACTGATATTCAGATTAAGGAAAAAAAAAAATCAGAAACACAGTTTAATTCTATATACTGTACCAAAACAAGCCCAAATAATTCATTCATGAAAAAAAAAATGTATGACAGCTAGACAAAAAGATTTCTCACCAGAAGCATAAATATGCCTGCACAGAAATAACTGTATACAATGACAATATATTAAGCATTCTCATAAAATAATCACATACCATATCATTTCTACATTTGAGAACAGACCAGTGCCTTCTGTCTGTACTGAGACAGCATTAAAAAAAAAAATCCAAACCATTTGTTACTATTGCGCCTATCGACTTAAAATTGTTACAGTACAGATGAACTTCAGAGAGACTTAAACTCACTTAAGGTTTTTGATTTAAGACTGAAATTCAAAAATTCAAAGCAGGATACTACGCCCCAGTCACAATTTTCTAATGTCTCTTTATCATCTTATTATTTCTCATTCTTTCATTACTACTATTTAGCTAGATTTCAAAGAGGACCCATCCTGATATACATTAATTTATAGAGGTCTTTTTATCAGGGCATGTTTAAAAAAAATTTTTCTTCAAATATTCATGAATGGTACAAGCCACAGAACACCTCAGCAACAATAAACTTGCTTATTTTTTGGAAAGCTATCTGGAATGACAAGGTATGATCAATTATATAATAAATCTAAGTTGTCAAATACCTTCAATTCCCTGCATAATTTTGAAGCAAAAATAATTACACTTCCTCTCTATTCTATTATTTTAAAATTAGCATTTAAGGAAATCCTGCCTAGAAGAAAATCAAACTACTGGAAGAATGGTAATTTTTTTTCATACACCTAACTTCTACGTATGTAATGAATGAAAAGATATCATGCAATACTACTGATAAATGCATATCCTCACCCACAAGTTAATTCATGCCAGGAAAACTAGCAACTGTTCCCTAAGGACTCTCATGTCGAGAGGATAAATGTAACAGGATAACAAGCAGCATGTTCTCACATCAAAGCAAGGACAACATGGAAGAGAGCTGTTATTCATATGCAACACTGCAGTGGAACAGCCCCCCAGCTGGGACTTCTGCTGTATTCTTGGAGAAGGACCAAGGGCCCACAAGTTGAGATCTCCCCCACCTTCCTTGTGCTATAGCATCCCTTTCAAAAACCATGGGGAGACAAGGGGAACTGAAGGAGATTCGTTATTTTCCAGTAATGCCCACAAAGTTTCTGTGATAGATAGTCCTGCTTACTGACGCATGTATACATACACCAAACACACATATATATATATACACCAAGCACAGTTAAAGTCTACTATGCAAGTCAAATTAAATACATCTTACGTTTGTCAAAATAAGATTTCTGGCTGTTAATACAAATGAATACTAGTAAGAAAGTGTTTTATGAAAGCTGACTTCCAAAAATTTTATTTAAAGAAGAATAGACCTTTAAGTTATGATTTTTGTTGCAGAGCAAGAGCCCTTATAGGACTTATTTTCCTACACCTTAACGGGGCAGAGGGGGAAGCCAACACACCACACAATTGCTTCTTGAAAAAGATACAAAAATTCCTCTAGGGCTTCTGTAAAATCAGAATCGTAAAAAAAAGAATTTGAAAAAAGAGTACTTTCTCACGTATCTCAACCATAGTGGCGTGAAGAATATTGTAATTAAGTTTCTGGCACAAACATCAGATACTAACAAGTGTTTTCTGTGGAGCTTACTCTTAAAAACATCGTATTTCTAAATCCAGGCTTACAAAACAAACAAAAAAACCCACAAAACCCAACAGATGTCTATGTCTTGATCAAAACTATAAAGGTAATTAATTGAAATAAACAGTGTGCTCCAAGAATATGTAGAATCTATACACAGAGGTTGGTTTAGATGACTTCCAGAGATATCCTTCAACCCAAATTATCTTATGATACTGCTATGAGGTGGTGCAAGATCACAGTTCATTGTAATCATATATACCCTAAATGAAATCAGGAAAATGAGAACTATTAGTCATAGAAGTGGAAGTTGAACTATATACAATATAATGTGATTATAGTATAAAACCAATCTCTGAAAAAAACTGTAACAACAAATAACTGCTTGTCATGGGCAAAAGGCACTGCAGCTGAGTGATAGCGGCACAGTTGGTTCTTTGGTTCAGCCACAGTGCCTGTCACTGGGGTTGGAGTAGCTGCAATGTCTGTCACTTTGTCATCAGACCCAGAAACCTTCTCTTCCCCTTGAGGGTACTGAACAGTGTTGAACAGGGCTCAGTAGGCATGGGCCAGGCCCCAGCACATTGCAGCAATTTGTGTCTGTCTGGAATTCCCAGGGTGACACCATACATTATCCAAATATTTTACTAGTTTTTCCAGATTCTGCACTTGTTCACGGGTGAAAATCCAAAACACTGGAGGCGATCATTGTCCTAGGCACTTGCCCATACTATCCTACACACCATGCCACTCACAACTATCCAGCCTTGGGGCAGATCTCTGGGTGGTACTCTTAAATAGTTGTTTAACCCTAAACAAGACCTAGAACACATTCAGGAGACATAGCAATAGGAACACGCTGGTTTGAACATCCCAGGGATGTTCAGAATTCTCAAGGGCTATTGTAACTAGCCTGGCGGAGAAGGGGAAGATGGAAGAAGGTATTTCCCCCATAAACTGGCTGTCCAAGGAGAAAAGGTAGAGTGTCATTATTAAGAGTTTCCAAGAGATGGTTCCCAAAGTACAGATGACAGCAATGCTGAGTATAAACACCAGATTAGTATCTTGACCAGTAATTTCATCATAAGCTAGTATTAACACAGTACAGCAAAATGATAACTTCAATCCAGCCCCCAGAAGTGATACAGAGCACAACAGGGAACACACAGAGCAAGTAAGTGTTACATAATGCAACGCTGAGAGCAAATAAATCAACACTGTGACCAAAAACTATTAATACAATGAATGCTTATAAAAAAACCTGTTTTAACACGCTTTGGTCAGATCTGTCACCTCAACCCTTCGTGCCCCGTGCTGGGCACCAAAAAAGACTGTTCTGTTGTGGTTTAGTCCAGCAGACAGCTAAACACTCCCCCAGTGGGATGGGAGGGATAATTAGAAAAAAGTTAAAACTCATGGGTTGAGATAAAGGCAGTTTAAGACAGAAAAGGAAAGGAAAATAATAGTAATGATAAAACAATACACAACAAAAGTGATGTACAATGCAATTGCTCACCACCCGCCAACCAATGCGCAGCCAGTTCCTGAGCACTGGGCCCCAGCCAGCTAACTCCCCTCAGTTTTTATATACTCAGTATGACATATGTTATGGAATATCCTTTGGCCAGTTTGGGTCTGCTGTCCCAGCTGTGTCTCCTCGCAACCTTTTCTGCCCCTCAGCCTCCTAGCTGGTGCGGTGGTGTGAGAAGCTGATAAGTTGTTGACTTAGTGTAAGCACTGCTCAGCCACAACTAAAACATCAGTATGTTATCAATATTACTCTCATCCTAAACCCAAAACACAGCTCTATACCAGCTACTAGGAAGAAAATTAACTCTATCCTAGCCGAAACCAGGATAAACACTGTATGTTCAATAAACTGGGAACTATTCTCATGATAGCTTTACAACATAGACATTCAAATCTAAATTATGGAAGGATTCTATCTTAGCATTGATATCATACCGAAAAAAGTAAAAAATGATTTTGTGAATAAGAAATATGAGGAAGTTGTTACCTCACAAAATAATGTATCTGACTTTTTATAAAATGTTTTTGTAACTTGTGACATGTCACGTCAACAACTAAATAAGCAGGAAGAAAAAAAAAAATCACTGAATATAGGAATATTCAAATTAGTTTTCACAAGCAGGGACAAGAGATATTTTTTCCTCTCTCTAAGAAGCTTATTAAGGTTAAGTGATGTAATCATTTCAAGATGCACAACACATCATTTCACTCATCACTGAAGCGCTATGGCTCTGAATGAAGTGTTGTACAACAGATTAATATAAAATACTAAATCCAAAAGCAATGTGGCTTAAATAACACCGACATTAGGTAAGAGGAGGCTGATTAGGTTACAGAATCTTCAGTAAACAGAAGGTACATAGAAGTGTAAGATAAAGTACCATCAAATTCTCATCCCCCATTTCCCTACACAGTGCATTATCATCTTCTCTTCCTGTCTGCTTTCCTTGCTACAAAGCCTGTCCTTTGTAAAATGTTTTCCTCCAACATTTCTGAATATAGTCTAAGAATATGCAATTTCACAGTCAACTTCAATAAATTTCTTTGCCTTGCAAAGGAATGTAATAGTATTCCATACAAAAAAAAAAGAATCTCAATTAAAAAAAGTCAGCACTGCCAAGAAGTCACTGCCACAGTATGTCCATGCAATCTGAGAAAGGCTCATTGACAAGGGGCAGAGGGAAGCCAGAAGAAAAAAAAAAAAAAAAACAGCTTACAAAATTACACTAGTCAATTTAGTTTATTCTATCAGAAGGCTAGGAAATAGGTTGAATGCTGAGACTGCTCCTTTTGAAACAGTATCATAACTGTTATGAAACAGTTATTCAAATACTTCACATGGAAGAATAAGATTGCCAGTACTTGAAACTAAAATGACCTAAGAATTTTTCTATTTTTCAAAAAGATCTTAGGAAACTCGGGAAAATTCCTCTAAGCTTCTAGAGGTCGGACCAGAGACTTTTCAGAGAATCTAGAAGACCAGCTGAATTAATCAATTTTGCAGATATCCAGAAGTAATCACTTCAACACTGACTGATGTGTCACTGAAATTTGTGTTCTCAGAGCTTTAAGGAAGATATTTACATCAAATTCTTAACAAGAGCTTTGGAGCCACATATAAATATCAGCTCTCATAATGTGAAGCATATTCATTCATCAAATTACAATAGTCAGACCATTACTGAATTATTTTCCTTGCCTTGAGATGTTCAGAATGTTACAGTTGAGGAAATTGCTCTACTCCAGTCATGTGATCAATTGTTTTCAAGGTAAACAGTGCAATTTCACTACCACAAATTAGCTGAAACTTAGTTTCCTCTCACTCACTTAATCTATTATGCAGCACTTAAGAAGCAATTCCAAAATTTTTGTTTCTTCAAATTATTCAGCTTACCCAACTCCTGGTATAAGTATTATTTATTAAAAAAATTTACTACTCTTCCTATTGCACCAGCAACACCTACAGTGTAAAAAGTGAACCAACAAAAAGCATTTAGAAGAAAAACCTATATTCCAAAATAACTATATGTGAAGTTTCTTATGTTCTAGAAAATGAGTTGCAATTAATTATTAAAGGAATGTATCCAAAGTCCAATGGTGACACAAGAATTTGTTGTACCTAAGCAGCTCCCAACACTGTTTTTACATGTGACGAGGTAAACTGACTTTCAGAAGAACTTATCAACGCAACATACCCAGCCACTGTAACAATAAGAGAAATTAAATAAACTTGTTTAAAAATAATTAGCTTAAGTGAGCATCTCTTTAAATCTTGTTATAAAAGCTCCTTATCTATTCTTTAAAAAGGTATGTGCATGACAAATATCTGATTCACTCATATGTCACTGCAAATTCTAAAACTGTGGGGGAAGTGAGTCAAAGAAATATGAATATACAATTCCTATAACCTGAAATGTGAATATTAAATGATGAAGTATTTGCATTGTCTCCATTGCCCTACATCACATGAATGTCAAACCCACTTACCGCCTATCTTTCCCTCCCTCAAAGTGAGTAGTTCAGTTTGATGTGTCATCAAAAGCTCAATTAGTAACATTCTAAATACTTTTTTTTAAGAAAGCTTTGTATTTATCATTTTCAGATACTAGTTCTGCTGTGCAATAAAAAGCTTAGAGGAATCTCAGCTGTGGCAATTCACAGTTGACAAGCACTCTGCCTGCACATGCAGAAAACAAACACCTCTCTGCAATAAGACACAGTTTACTAACTTCAACATTTGGGATAGGTTTGTTGTTTATTACACATGCAAGTGATTCCCAAGATCTCAGGCATTGTAAGTTACTCTAGAGCTTATTTAGAATTTGAAAAAGAAAGTCGCGCTATTACAACTGCATTTACTTTCAGAAGTCTTTCTTTAGCCAAATTACATTTAGACAAGGTGAGAGTTAAAATTCTTTTCAGCATAGCTGCAGCACAAACTTAAGCTGAAGGCAAGTCTCTACTGGGGCCAATGTTTTTTTAACACCTTCATTAACGACCCAGGTGCTGGGACAGAGTGCACCCTCAGCAAGTTCACAGACAATGCAAAACTGGGGAGCAGCTGATACACCAGACTGGTTATGCTGCCACTCAGAGGGACCTGGACAGGCTGGAGAACTGGACTCAGATGAATCCCTTAAAGTTCAATGAGGGGAAGGAAATGCAAAGTCCCGCACCTAGGGAGGCACAGCCCTAGGCACCCATAGCACCTAGACACCTGGGGGCTGGAAAAGAGCTCTGTGGAGAAAGATTTGGGAGCTCTGGTGGACAACAAGCTGACCATGAGCCAGTAATGCACCCTTCGTGGCAAAGAAAGCCAAGAGCGTCTTGCACCACATTAGGAAGAACATTGCCAACAGGTTACTGCCAACAACATTCCCTAGAGGGGTTGTGGAGTCTCCATCTATGGAGATATTAAAAACCTGACTGGAAATGGTCCTGAGCAACCTGTTCCAGTTCTAGACCTTCCTGGAGCTAGGGGGAAGCAGTTGCACCACTTCAGAAACTGGTACTGTTGATACTGTTCAGCAACAACTGTTGCTGATCATACAGTGGCTAATAAAGTGGTCAGCCATGAAAACCTGACAACAGGACAAGAAAAAAAAATCAGCCCAAGGAAAAAAGTCATCCTTAAACAATCAGATAGAAGGAAGATGGATCGGATGGAATGTCACTAAAGAAGATGCATAATCCATTCTTTACCGCTTACATATATATGTGAAGGTACATACAGAAGGGTATCTGTGTCAGCAGCAGCAGATGCTGACAGATTCTCTATAACTGAAAGCAATAAAGGCACAAATATTCCTAGTCAATTTAACTGACACTAGGACCTCTAAGCACAATTTGTACTGACTGAAGTAATAACCAGCTGAGAAGAGAGAAGGTCACCATACTAATCTCAGTGCGGAACTATACAGTTTTCATGACACTTTCAGTGCTTCTTACCGTGCCAAGGCTTGGACTTTTGTGGCATGTCGTTCTTCCTGTTCTGCTACTTTCCTTCTCCAGTTGTCCATTTCCTGCCTTAGCGCTGCAGAATGCTCCATCTCTCCATCAAGCAGATTTCTCAGAGATCTGGAAGAAGGCAGCAGCCTCTGTTAGAACATTGCAAATACTGCTACCTAGGAACTAGAGGATACTCTGCAAATCACAGACTAGGTTGCCCAAATGATATCAATAATGTCATCCTAATATTTCATTATTCAACATAATAAATTCACTTGATTTTATTATACAAAGATATGAAAAGCTACAAGGAAAAAGTACCCAAGCAAAACAGTTGTTAAGTGCTTACTGTTAATTTGTATTACAATCTCATCAACGCGTCCAAATCACAACCTATTATTATGGTATCTCCTGTACCACCATGCAGAAAGAATTTATTTCAGAAAACAGTTTATAATGTGATTACAGTGCTTCAGCACAAGTCTATACACCTCAGGAATAACCTATAAGCAGTACACTGACACCAGAAGGGGAAAAAAGGAAATTTTCTGACTGTTTGTATATAGACAAACTTTTACTCATTTGGAAAGCTATCTTAACAATCTTTTGGCTACAAGTTTTGCTTTTGGAAAAAACATAACTGGCAAAAGCCTCCAAGATAGGAAGAGTTTTATGTGATTCAAATTCAAAGGAAAAAGTTGACCTGTAAACATTACTCTTCAGTATCAACAGTTGAAAACTGAAGTATTAGGCTTAAATTTCATGGAAAAATGATATATACATAAAAAAAGATTATAAAAAGATTACACATAGCTTTACATAAAGGACAGCTTGTATTACAGAACACATTTTTTTAAATGATAGTGTCTCTTGACTATAAAAGGAAAGCTACCTATTCTGTTCTTCCAGTTCATCCTTTCTATTCATCATGGCCACAATAGCTTGACGAAGTTCATCTAAAGAGAAGGGACACAAAAAGATTAATTTCTGCATGTACTTCTGCTCTTTTCAGATCTAAAAGTCATGGCACTAATTCAGTAACATGCTTAAATGATGTCAATATCTTTGCTACCCAGCAAAGCCATCTTTCAAAAGTGGTATTTAACACAGTGTCAGAAGCATTGATCAAATCAAATTAGTCTGCATCTGGATTTAATACAAATGTTTACAAGTTTGCCTGTAGTTGCAGCTGTTTTGTTTTAATCACAGACATATGGGACAATGCACCTTTTCACTACATGTATATTAATGAGATACATTATTACTTGTTTAACTTTTTCAAATTGCTTGTTTCCTTCGCTATAAATTCCACCACAAGAAATAGAGCTATTACACTGAGACCAGAGAAGAGATACTGCCATTACTTCATGCCATTTCTTCTCAAGTTCAGTCTTCAAGATTGCCTTAAAAATGATGGGATTTCTGAATCTTGTAATTTCCTATAAATAACTTTTTATTTCCTATAAATACCTTAAAAAATACCTTCTGCCATTACATCAAGAACAAAGTTTTTTAAAAAAAGTATGACAGAATTTTAGATTTTTTAAAGGCTTCTTTAGGGTTAGGTTTAACAGTGATACCAGAGCAGCTGAATACCACACAAAGTGCCACCTCAAAGCACTGTCTCACCTGGGGTCCTTCTGCTGTTGTAAAGGTTCTGTCCTATAACTGTAGAGTTGTACTACTACAGTTTATTATAAATTTAAAGAAAATATTAGGACTTAGTCATCTAATCTAAAACAGATGCTGACTTCCAGACCTTGCATGAATACATGAAATACAACAGGTCCTCAAAGATCTGAATGGCTTCCAGCAAACATCAGGATGGATACATAATTTCATTAACTATCTCACATATGTTAATCAATAATTTTACGAGAGCTTCCGCAGGGACACAATTATATTAAAACACCCCTCCCAATAGTTAAATGAAACGCTCCTATGTTTATATATAATACATCAGCTAATTCTGTTCCACAAGTATTCAAAGTGATTTTTTTGTGTTTTACTGAAAACATACTAACTGGTATGACTTAATCTATTCAAGTAAGCAAAGCCACTGGAAAACTTTTTTCTCCTTTACATTCAGTTCACTGATGTATCCATATCTTTCCTAATATTTTCTAGTCTTTCTTAATTTTTTCAATAGTTAGAGAAATTAAAAAAAAAATTAAGGTTGTCCTGTGGACCAGATTAAGTCTGCAAAACTCTAGTAATGGACAAAATGTGGAAGTTTTTACTGTGTCTATCAAACGTATCAGTCAGTGCAGACACCACAGTTCTAGTCTGGCATTGGTAACCTGCTGGTAAATCCCTCCTTGCAGGATTTGGCAAGATTCTCGTATCACTTGAAACCAGCCAATCCAATTTCTTCATGCTAGATTTTTTCCAAAACATTTCTACTTCTTTGGCCATGGAGAAAGCAGATGATTATTTTCATACCCATTCCACATTACAGCTTGAGAACTAATTGACATTAGCGAGAAACATTTCAGTAGGTCATTAGAGGGATTTTGCACCCCATTAATTCAGCACAGAAAGAATAATTATTTTTCGACAGTAACTTAGCATCTTTACATGCATTCTCTATACAGCTATCAACAACAACAACAACAGATCTCAATCTTGTCGAAAAGCCAAAAGTGAAATTTGTGGGTATTAAATACTAACATACAAGGGGGATAGGGGGGAAGTCTGGAGACCTGCTTTCTCCCTTGATATTTCTCACATTCAAAACCTGTACACATCAAAAGCTGTGATTATATGACTACTTTAATCAGTCTTCCTAAGGCTGTGCTTTCTGCAAAAAAGACATTCCAGCTTTACCCATCATTGCTACCATCTCCCTTATTCTAGCACTGGTGTTTACACAAATACAGCGTCCTAGCAGGAACTGATCCAGCTCAAAAATAGTTTTGGCTTTTTCTCTGTTGGGCTACTTCTCAGACAAGCAGTTGCCAAGTGATCTTACTGTTGAGTTTAATACTGTTGTTGGCCCAACATACATAGCAGAAAGCAGTCAGAGCAGAACAGAACACTTCTTTAGTCAATAAACGTGAGGAATAAAAGGTGGAATATCATTTCTGGCAAGAGTGAAGTTCATATTGCATTGAAATGACCAGGTAACCACTGCAATTTACGTAGCAATTGTAGAAAAATTTAGAATGGAAAGATTATATATGACAAACTATGCTGTACTCCATTATTTTCGTATCTGTTTTTCAAAAGGTGGTCTATAATAGCTTCTATTGACTAGCATTTATTGGGCTGGGGGGGGGGGGGCGGGACGGACACGACGTGACACAGACTACAATGACACAAAAATCCCCACAAAACCCTACATTCTGAGGATTAAATATTATATTTAGCTATAAAATATCAAACTTGGTGATCATGAAACTCAACACACGATTAGTATTCTTTCAGTCATGATGAGACACCGCCACTTTGAGGGCAGACTGGAAAGGTTGGGGGTTTTGAGTCGGTTTTTTGTTTGGGTTATTTTGTGATTTGTTGGGGTGGGGGGTGGGGGTGTGACAATAGAAAATTGATGGGTTATAACAGTTGTGAAAAAAAATACGCAGTGTTGTGAAAATGGACCACGATCCATCAGCCTATCTATGCAATAAAAAAATCATGCTAAGGTTAAGGAAAACAAAATAATCCAGTAAGTGTTCAAGCCTTGGACAAATGTACAACATAAGCAAAAAACATCCGTAAAAAGCTTCCAGTACAGTAACATTCTATAACAAAATAAAGATATTTAACTATAAAGCTGAATTCAGAATCCTCCTGAAGAAAGCATCAAGACAATGGCATTTTAAATATTTCAAGAGTATCATTAAAATATGATAATGCACGATCTGAGTTAGTTGCTATTATTTCTCTGACTCTGAATAAATTAAAGCCATTGCTACTTAGACAAGTTATTGTAGCACTGGCTCTGCACTTACATCGGGATGACTACTCTGCAGTAATTGCCTGTATGCATACTCAAGTCTGTTTAAACGTGTACTGATTTATTAACATTTAAACAGTAAAGCTATTATAAATTGTCTCCATTTTTCCAATTTTACCAGCCTATTCAAACTGTAACCTTAAGTTGCCTAATAACTTAATCTTCTTTCCCTTATTTCACTCAGAATCTTCTGTGTGAGTACAGTTGAAATCCCATCTTCTCTCACTTCCTTCTGCAACACACATAAGTAAGCAAACCATGAAAGCATGGTTTTGTTAAAGACGATGATTTGCATAAAAGAAGAAGAAAAAAAAAACCTCTTGAAATAAAAGATGTTAAAATGTTTTTTGTTTCCATTTGCCTCATTTTTTCTGAGTCATGGAATTGACAATACTGTAGAGACACAGCAAAGCAGACTCCAAATTTCATTATCACACATAGGACAAAAATCAATGCTTAATTTAGGACCACAAAAGCAAATACACTTCATTCTCAGTATTTAGTTCAACTACAGATAGCAGTTGAGATGTGGAAGGAAGCATCAATGCAAACAACTAGTCTAGGCTAAGAGCTTAGGGTTCAAAGAAGGCCTGTACAGCCTGTGCTTACCCTAGCAGCAACATTGCTTCATTGCTATACCTATGTCATTTCTTCTTGAACTGATGAGTATTAAGGGTCATATTCAATTTTATCTGTTACTCAAAACAAACACAAGAACTACACAGTTCAACACTGTATATCAATACTTCTTTACCCTCTCCATCCACAGTAAATATAAAGGAGTCATTCACTAGTGTAATAAAACGAAAAAAAAGTTACCAAGAAAAAAATCAGAAACTTTAATTTCATAATCTGTTGATGTATGTAACTGAATATAACTAAAAGGACACCATCCTATTTAATTAGATATAACATTCAAAAAATTCAAAAATTGTAATTTCTTCCTCTCACTTATACTTCTTGAAAAATTTTATCACCATGTCGAAACAGTCAGCCGAATGAAAAGAAAGTAAATCCACTACCATACACTGCGACAGGTTCACTTCAAATCTGCCAGAACATCCACAGTTCATAAGCCTTTGTCTCTGTGTTATGCTTGCCTCTGAGACAAGTGTATGATCATAATCTAATTTTTTTCAGCAGACTTCTGTCTCATTCATTGTGTGGGTTAGAAAAATAAATAAATAAATAAATCAGGCTTGTAGCAGCAACCATAAATTTGGCATTTTCTGAATTCTGGACTTCACAACCTCAATCTTTCTCCCCCTCTTTTTTTTTTTTTTTCTTTTTTTTTTTTTAACATAACACAGTGGGAGGACGGCCAAGTATACCCACTTCAGAAAACTGTTTGATGTTAGAGTTTATGTCCTACTTCTAACTGCTTTGCACTTGATATGCCATTTACATTTTGTAAATTAACATTCAAGGAAAGAGCTACACTACTGTTATTAAGGATCAACATTCAACGCCAACATATGTAAAACTCAAGTGATAATCAGCATTTCATAAAGACATCGGAAGATAATTAGTGAAGTCTTTCAAATTGTGGAATGTTAAAATTTAATTTTTCCCATAACTTCTTACATAAAAGAGTCTCATGTGCAAACCAATAATTCCAAACCAGGTCTTTCTTTATCAGTAATAAAATATAAAAATCAATGAAAGTACTAATTAAATTTTTCATATTAAACCTCACTTTTTAAAAGACAAAAAATTATTTTTTATTACTGAAATTAAGCTGTAGTGCCTAATTACTAAGAAAGTAAATATCTGCTCTAAAACACTTTTTAATTCACTTGCATACTACATGCAAAATCTAGCTTCTAGAAGGCTTTTATAAGGTCATATTTAGAGCATGAAATACATTAAAGCACCATGCTTTAAGAAACACCTGTCAATTTCCCAGCAACCTCCAGAAAAGTCATAAGTTTCACAACTCTTCTGCTGTTTAGCCAAAGATTGGGTAAGTATGACTTGCAATCACCTGTTATGAAGAATGAGCTGTAAGTGAAATCATCTCTCAGTGTACACAAGGTCATGCAGCACTCCTCTGCAATCCTGCAGATAGAATATCAGGGTGGGCTGGGAGCAGTCTACAGGAATGATTTTTTTTATTTTGCCGAGTGCAAATTTACACAGATATTTTCAGAGACAAATAAAACTTCCAGCAGACTAGTTACATCTTAAATCAAAAGTCTGACCTCTAAATACATGCTCCCTAAGCAGCCTGCATGAACATTGGCTATTAAGGCTTTATTTAGTGCTTCAAAAGCTTGTAAATATTATCCTGTCACATCATTATTAATAGGGCAAATTTCAGTAGGAAACAAATTTGACAATACAGTGCTGGCCTTCTACTGCATACTAGGGTCCTGACCAAAAAGAAGTCCATAAGATGAAGTGCTGCTTTTTTCTCAACGATGAATTTTATATACCCTATTTTCACAACTGTGCTTTCAGAGAAGTCACAAGAGTGTTGTACGTGTCAGTGACCAGTGGCAACCAAGTTACAGAACAGGTCAGAAGCTCTTTAGGGGACAGAGAAAGTACAAAAACATATATCTTATTTATTCACTTACATAGTCAGGACAAAAATACAATATGTAGGTTTGATTATTCACTAAAGTTCTTCAGTGATCATGAAAAACTGGGGGCTTTCTCAAGAATATATGAAAAAATATGGTATAATGTACAATGCTACAACCTTTGCTAACCTTTCTGGTTAAGCTGAACTTTAACAACTGAGGAAAAATATAGTGGAAAAATTAAGTTCCCAATTATTTACTAAAAATAGCACTATAATCAAAGAACCTTGTAAAGAAGGACACAAGTACCATCCTTCTATAATGAAAGTTTTGGATCTTCCCTTTTTTTCCACTGAAAAAAAAATATAAAAATAGGGAGACTTGTGCTGGTAGGACAGATTTTTCTGTATAAAACAATGTTGGAAATATAATCTTCCAATGACAACAACTAGAGGAGACAATTGTTTGTGATTCAACTATGACAAGACAAACACCATTTTTTAAAAAAGTAGAAAATGACATAATGAAAAAGGCGCATAAATATAAAACTAAAACTTAATTGCTTATAAAATTGGTTATAAGACAATCTGTGAAGTAGATCAAGTTTTCAAATGATATCTAATATACACGGTGAAACCAACTCTACAGATTAGGATTTCTCTTGAGGGGTATTAATATACTTTTTTAATGTATCTGCTGATAAGTTAACCTAAAATGATATCTAATATACACAGTGAAACTAACTACAGATTAGGATTTCTCTTGAGGGGTATTAATTATTTTTTTTTTTATGTATCTCCTGCTAAGTTAACCTACACCTTACAAATGCATGGAACAAATTCAGGAAAATCATTCAAAATGGCAGGAATATTTTGAATTAGAGCTTTTTATAACATAATTTTCTAGGCTGCATATCAAAAGAAACAAGAAAAGGTTAGTACTATACTAGTAAATTGGAAAGGAAGCAGGAAAGGAACAGATTTAAAAAAAAAAAAAATCATTTCAGGCTTTCTCTTCAGAAGAAAAAAGCACAAAAATCCAGCCACTGGAGACATCATGAGCTCTTCTCACTCCACTATTGCATTCCATTTTTCTTTTTTGATGTGTTAGATTTAGTTGCTATGCAACCAAGCTATAAGCCTCAACATTTAATAATTCTTCTGCTAATTGCAATAGAGAAAAAAGAGCTTCAGTGTCTGGCTTTGTCATAGCACTGAATTCTTCCTGTACGGAGAATCTACGACCAGTAACAATGAACTTGAAAAAAACATTTTTGTTGAATGTATCCGGGATCAGCTCTTATAAAGGTATTAACTTATATGTATAGTCAGGTGAATTTTTATTATAATGATAATTAGATTATTTACTAAGTGTTCTGGCTTTACAGATAGTTTTGATGTACTTCCCCCCTTCCTTCCACCAAAACCTTCTCTGAAATGGACAACTAATGATAGTGTGTATGCTTCTGTTGATCCTGTGGTTAATTTCTTTTAGAAATTGCTAAGTATCGAGAATTGAAAATCTTAAGATTTACTTCCTATTTCATAGCTGATTTAACTACACACAGGAACTAACAGAGAAACTGAAGGAGACCAATTGCGGCCCCTGCTGGTACCTAATAAAACCTACGAAACAAAATCAGTTTTTGTTTCCCATTAAAATTCTATTACTAAAAAATGAAATAAAAATGTAAGAACGAAAGGATATCATAGTAACAACATAAGCAGAGAATATCTAGTGACGAAAGCATCACAGTAACTACCAACAGAAGAACTCCACCTTCACCTTCAACTACATCACTTACAAGTCTCAAAGCTAGTTCCCTACTTCATAAAGTACTTTGTAAGAAAGGATTTTCAGCTTTGTGAAGCTCAGTCAGCAGATTCATGCCAGAGTCTGAAACAGTACCCAGTTAAAACGCATGGTCTACCTCCTCTAACAAACGTTGACACAGATATCGTTTGAACATGACATTAGAACATAAGATTAGAATATTTTAAGGGTTCATTCATTTTGATGATTTCATAAATCAATTTCAGAAAAAGATCTTGGCTGCATCACTTCTAACTTCCCAAATATCATAATTTAAAAATTTCACATATTTAAATTTATAAAAAGAAACAGATAAACACACACCCTAGAGCTTTAAGAACAGAGTCATATCCACCAGTTCAGTTACAAAGCTTTCTGTGCAGTGAGGAAAATAAAACCATACTGGCTTAAATGACTAGCTGTCTAAACATGTAAGAACTAAGTCCTTGTTCTACAAGTTTATTGGGGGGGGGGGTGGGGGGGGTGGGGGGGGGTGGAGTTAAAGATGAGGCAAACAAACTGCCTTGCTTCTATTAATCTCTTCCTACAGCAAAGGCTACTCTATCTTGTCCAGCTCAACCTTTAACAACACTGAAAATTTGACTGTCCTCCACCTTAATCTTAGCTGAAGTTTTAGCTTAGGAAAGCCCATACCCATGTTTGGAGCAGATTCCCATATCAAAACTACAGACTGAATATACATAGAAAAAGCTCCAGGTTTTTGGGGGGTTTCTGTCCAACTAGGCATTAATGAAAGTAGGCAAAATAAGTAAGATCACATCAGAACCAACCATTAGTGTCTTCAGAGCTTGCAGAGATTTAAAGATGTTAATCAAATTAAATCCTTATTGTTCATTTAACTACTCAAGCCACATCTAGTATAAGGATGACATTAGCTTCTCTATGGAAAGAGAATCTAATGTCATACCAGTTGCAATGAACCATGACCCGGGATCTGTCAATTCAAAAAAATTTTTAGAGCAATCATTTCTAATTTGGCCAGCATATCAGAAATCAATGCTGTATGCCTCTCTAAACAGATCTTACTGATAACAAAATAGAAATGAAGAGTTACAGGAATTTCAAAGTTAATTCCATCAATCTAGATACATCAGGAAGTACTTACTAATTGTCATGGATTCTGGCACAGTGGCTGAAGGCAACGTATTGCTTAATGTATTCGCTTGAGCTGGAGGACTGACTTCCACTCTAGTCATAAAAGCACAGTATCATCAGTAAATGAAAACAAAATCCTGAATTCAAAACTTAAGGAGAAAAAAAAAAGCATTCCAAAAATCAGAATTGTCATCATATTCACCCATATTCAATCAACTTATGTTTAATTATCCTTTAATGTCTCTGTTTAGAGTCTGATTTTAGAATACACACAAAGATCCAAATCAATAGGCCATGGAAAATACAGTAAAAAAACAACATAAAAAACAACATTAAACCTATTTTCAAAACCAAGAGGCTAAGTCTGCCTGTTATTTGACATGACTACATGACTTCAAGCTAATTAGGAAAAGTTCAACATATAAAACTATGCAAAAAGGGAAGTGTAGGCTTTTGCATCTGTCTTTCCAAACATTTGCAAAAGTACCCTGATAGTTCGTTTTCCAGTACTGACTAGCTATGCTTGGGTATCAATAATAAGACAAAGTAAAAAACATATTTGACACGTACCTGTAAGGAAGATCAGATCTTCTCGGAACCAGTTCTACTGCATGAACATGTTCATGCCCTTCTCCATTCTCCAAGTTATCTAAAGTAGAATGCACATACATTACCTTTCTTCAGTTAACAGTACTTAAAATAAAGTAAAAACAAAACCAGAAGGAAAGTAGTTAAGTTTTTTATTAGAAATACTCATCCTTACTAAAGCTTTTAAACACTTTCTTTCTCTAAGGTTGGCTTCTGCACATTCACCCTGAATGGCAGCAGGATTGTAAAGTCCCTTAGAAACACAGACATCAGTTTAGAAAAAGATTACCATTCCTAAATTGCAATTTAGATGTACATTTTACATTGATAACAGTGTTGCAAAGCTATGAGGAGACTTCTTACTGAAGCTGTATTTGCAAGCCCCAGGAGTTTAACCACCACATAGCATCTGGTCCTCATTACAAATCTGTTTGTGACTTGCAGGAAAAGAATTTGTGGTTAGTCACCGGTACATGAAACCTTGTCATATAATATATGGTTTATTATTTATAAACCAAACCTTTATACATTCTCAAGAGAGCACCACAACTTTTCTCTGGCTCCTTATGCCTGTTACCAAACACCAGGAATCAAGACAGATGGTATATTTTTTAAAAAGCATAGATAATATACATCTGTCCACAGATCCAGAACTGTCAGGATCACAATATACACATCACTAGATCCGTCGTTAAGGTAGTTCAGGTGGAAATAAACAAAAAACACATTTTATTGATGTTTTCAGCATTTTTCTATGTAAGAATTACAAAGTTACCATAAGCCAATCCTGAAATCATGAACTAAAATAGCACAGAACATAAAAAGCAAGAATTCTAGGAAAAAAATTAATGGAAAGTAGAGTTATATGAGAATGCCTATGGAGGAGAAAGTTAATTTTATAAGCTATAGAGTTTACTGAAGCTCAGTTCCTAAAATGCATACTCTATTTTTGTTCCAAGGAACTGAATTTTGACTCAGACTTTCTTGTCTCTAGGTACCTGGAGATATGATACACCCTGACACATCCCTGAAGCACTGCAACAGACTCAAACTGAAAACACAGATATTAACATACAACATTACAGATTATACTGTAATCTATTTCAAATACATGTGTCTTGTTATTGAACTGTATTAAGACCTATATACCAAAATACTGGGTTAAACTATGTATTTTACAAGAGCTCATTAAGTATGTTTTAGAAAAAATGTTGTCATAATAATAATAATAAGCCTACCAGCTACTGGGCTGAACTGCTGTCAGAAAAATCTAACCCACGTTCCCTCCAACATAATTCATCTAGTGAAAGTGTAACTTCCAAAGTCAAGCAAACAACTGCCTAGGGCAGCTTTCAGTCTCATTAAATTTTTGTGGCTGGGGAGATGGTGACCATACCCATGTGCATCACTCCCCCTAACTGGCTGGCATTTGGGCTGCATGATGGGCTTTTCAGTGAAGACTGCTTGCCTACTCTGTCAGTTCAAGACTGTTCAGAAGGGCCCACTGACAGCATGGAAAGCTGAAATCAGGGGATCAGCAGAATTTGTGTTGATGTAAATGATGAAGATGCGTTTCACTAGCCTGATGCCATATTGTTCTGGCTTGCATGCTGAATCATAGGGTTTACCACAAAGACAAAGAGGGGCAGGAGGAGAACTGAAAAGATCTCTGTACTGTGCCAGAAGGGATCTGAATGGGCCTGATCATCATTGCTAGTAGTCTGAGAATTGTCTTCAAAAAGTTCTGAGATGAAGCAAGATGAAACAATGGTCTTTGGTATCTCCTTAATAAAAGTAAGCCCTGTTACACTTATTGTTGTCCTCTCTGGTCAACTGTCTACAGTAGGAAGTCTTGGCTTGGTCTCCTGACTTTTGATTTCAGCTACAAAGCTCTAGCTCCTGATGCCTTGTGACATTTGAGTGGCTACTAACTCCCACAGCTCAACTTCAAGCTCCCATTCCACAACCCCTCCTCCATAAATAGGAATGTTTACTTGTATTACAGATTTCGACCTGTTGCATTCAGCAAACACTTATAAACCTATTAACTTTTTCAAAGTTTCTGTATAAAATTTAAGATAACACAATGCCACAAACCACCTAATATTTTTCAAATCCATTCCTTCATAAATTAGAAAATGTGGGAGCACAAGGGAAAAAAACCCCGAAAACATACTTTCTACTTTTTTTGAACTACTGACATTTCTTAAGATGTACCTATCTTAAAATACAGCAGAGGGCAGTACAGCATTATTTTACGATTCACATTATTTTTATCACTGAACTTACAGAACTGAATTATTCAATTAACGGTCCATTTAAACTCTTGACCACATATAATATATAGGAAAAAATATGACATATTTTACAATTAAAACATTATATGAATGCCACTGAGAAGATTTTAAGTGGTCACTGAAATCAGAATGCATACCCAAAGTTTTATCAAAGCAATGTTTTATAAATACCTAGCAAAATATTAACTTCAGGGGGACAGAGGAGGAAGTTGGCATGGCGTGGAAGTTTTTTTGGTTTTGGTACCAATACAGATACTGGAAAAGCACCAGGTCTTCCATACCTTTGACCATTTTTATTGCTTGCTTCGAGATCTTTTCAAATGGTCCACTTAATTCCTCAAGCGCAGTACCTCAAACTGCATACAATACTGCCACATTGAGGCCAACTGAACCATACTGCCAATTGAGGCCACATCAGAGCCAACTGAACAGAAATTTACAAATGACACTTTCATTTATGCACGTCCATATGAAGTGTGCTTTTACTACAGAAGCACAGCACAACTAGTTCACTATCAGCTTGTGACCCACTGCAGTGGGTTTCCTGCAGTGCTTGCAGCCCAGAAATCCAATCTAATACTGGGCTGCATAAAACAAAGTGTGGCAAGCAGGTTGAGAGAGGTGATTCTCCCCTTCTATTTTGCATTCTTGAGACCCCACTTGCATACTGTCTCCAGCTCTGAGGCCCAAGTACAAGAAAGGCATGGACCTGTTCGAGTGAGTCCAGAATAAATTTCAACTGAACCTCCCATTCCAGTTGTGCAATATCTCCTATGTCCTTACAATCCCATCGTTTCTTACCATTGCTGCATGTCAGAAATTCTGTCATAAAGTCTGCTGGAATTTGGTAAATTAAAATACCTACCTGTTTGGGAGTAAGAGCCAACAGCACTGACAGGAAATAGAACATCTGAGTCATCGTTCAGGACCTGCAGAGGAGTCCAACTGCATATCCGAGAATTGCATGTTCCTATTTCATGTGGCCTAGATTTAAAACAAACAAAACAACCTCTTTATACAGACAATATTAGTGTTCAAAATGCTTACACTCCTTTCAGAGATATCACTGCAAGAAACAAATAATCCGTATTTAAAACTGCCTGTCAACTTCTTAGTCTAAACATACATAAATTCCTTAAAGATCAGACCATTCCAAAGCAGATGAGTTAAGCAGCGCTTGCCTCTTTTTCTCCAAAGGGACTTCTGTGTCAGAAATAAAGAGGCCATATTAGTATCCAAAATTATTCCTTGTCTCTCAGTTTTGTCTTGTCTTGTTTAACTACCTACTCTGATGATAATAGGCTAACTCTATTTAAAATATGCAGTTTTACTGTGAAGCCAAAATAGATCTGGTATCATACTAAGGAAACTTCAAATATGCCAGAATTATAGCCTGGCTGAATCATGCAACAATTTCATCAACTGAGAACTTCCAGAAGAACAAGTCTGAAATCTCAAAATTTTGGTTTTCAGTGGAACATAGAATCAAAATACCATCGCCACAGTGCCCCAAATGGTTTAAACAATGGAAAAGAAAAAAAAAGGGGGCAGGGAGGAAAAAAGGTGAGGGAGAAAACAGGGCGCGGGGGGGGGGCAGCGAAGAATATCTATGGTTCAGTTAGTTACATAACTTTACTAATACCGGGGGGGGGGGGGGGGGGGGGAGGGCGGGGCGGGGGGAAGAAGGGAGGAGGGAAAAAAAAAGGCGTGGAAAATTTACCCCTGGCTCCTGCAACATTACTTACTTTTCAGAAGCTTCTGTTTCACCTTCTGTGTCTTTATTTCCACATGTTTTTCCATATAGTTCATCCTCATCTGCGTCTTCATCATCAATGCTCTTCACATCTAGTTTCTGGTATTCATACTCTCCGTTCATGAATACTGAATTGCTCTTCCACGAATGGTTACTTTCATTCCCATTCAAATTTCTTCTGAGAGTGCTTTCAGATGAGGATAATACAAAAACTGAAGGTCTGTCTACACTCTCCTCTGAACTTTCTCCTGTAATCACAGTCTTTGTGGCATCCCCCAAATTTTGCTCATCTTCCTCTTCATCAAATGAGATAATATTAGTCACTCTCTTCTTCTTTTTCCGATCTTTTTTATATTTCAAATCTAGTAGCAACATAAGGGTTTACATCATTTAGAAGAGAAACAATGTAATGATTTTCTTTTTTTACTGAACATTTAGTACATGAGTTTTTAAGAAAAAAACATTTAGATCTAAAAGGCATTTAATGATTTTTCCATACACAGGAGCTTTTAAATCTTTAACTACCATCTTTATTTCATATGCCTTACATAATTCAGATTTTAGAAGATATTTTGGAGGTGCATTTATATCAGTATTCATTTGGAACTGCAAAAAAAAGTTCAAAAAACTCATAAAATTACATTTAAAATCAAAAGTTCGCCTTCCCATCACTTTCTCCCGTGGCATATGGCTAACATATGTTGCAGAGTATGTCTATACAACAGAGAAAACTTGAAACACTTCTGGGGAAAAAGAGTTAAAAAGATCAAAATCACGAACAAAATCACAGTTTGCAATCAAATTAAGTTAGTTTTGTCTACATTCTAGGAATTGAGCAGTCAATTTTCAGAAAAAGAAATTAAAACTTCCTCCTTCCCTCAGCTAATTAGCTCTTGGTCTAGAAATACACTGAAATCCTCTCTGATTACATCACATCCACGCTGTGACAGCACTTGTTCTTAAATTATTACCTATTCTCACTGATTCAAACATGCAGATGAAGCTAAATGATCTTGTAAAGTTGAAGCACTGTAAGAAATATCAGAAATTTACTCACCAAGACAATCACAATGGGACTAAAGTGTTTTGTTTAATTCAAGTCCAGATGTTATATATCCATAGAACACATTAACATACTTTTAAGAGTAACAGGATGTAAAACCCCATTCTGGATGCAAATAGAATTCCAGCAAAGAACATAGAATTTAATGAAAACATCTGACTTGCTTTAACATTCCACATATAATGGCATTTGAACAAACCCAATTTTTTTTAGAATATAATTTTATTCTAAGTTGTACATTACATGTACTGTATACACATGTACGGTACACACAACGTACATTATGCTGTAGAGTCATGTGCAGCATATGGTCAACTATTCTGTTATTTAGTCTTGCAAGCCTATTCTATATGAACAAAGGTTATCCCAAGTCAAGTATCACCTACTATTTTAATCTCATTCAAAGTGCTAAACAACAAAAGTTTTACCACAAGTTTGTTTTGAAAAAAAAGTCTATTTTAAATGCCAATTAAAAAATAGATTTTATCTCAACTTCTATTCCAACTTCTATTCCAGATAGCAGTCACATGTGAGTTTTCTTTCCTTTTTCTCCTAATGAAAACAATTTAAAGCCTAAATCCAAACTTTGTTTCTTAATCAAAAACCACATACATCCCAGAATCTTCCTGCAGTTTTGTACCTTTACAAAGCAAAACATTCTTTCAACATAACTTCTGGAAATAAAGATGGTAAAATATTCCTTTGATTTTTTGGAATGGAAAATGTATAATGAATATCACGTTTTACTATATTAATTTCAAATTATAAGAGATTAAGACTTTAGGTCTTTGTTCTTAAGTAACATCCTACCAACTGGTTGTAACACTAAGAAGAGCGTATGATTAAATTGTCATTTGTGGTAGTTATCTACTTCATATAGGAATTCAGACTGTAAACATGGGTGCTGCTTGAGGATTACAAGCTAAGATTTTTACCTGATAATATAAATGGCAGTGTATTTCTGACTGTTAATGTGCCAAAATAAAACATACTAAAACCAAAAAATCATTACATCAGAAACCACAAGGCATAATCTTAAGAATACAAAATTGAAATTCAGGTCACAAGCAAAGTACTTTTCCAGTAAGATGGTTTATCTTCCCTCTCATAGTGATACAATAAAGCTAAAATACACGTTTACCATCCACACCTATATTTCTAAACAATTTCATACTTTTTATTTCACACTCAACTAGTTTCTATGTGTAGTGCACTTATTTTTAAAGTTTCTGTTCCATAATAGCACATGAAAATTAATTTTAAAAGTTATTTAAACACACTTGAATATTTTATGTTTCTAACTTACAACACTGCAAAAATGCTTACCAGAAATTACATTCTTTGAGAGAACAGGAAGTGGGTCAGCGTCTTGATCAGGTTTTATCAGAATCGAGACAGCTGATGATGCAGTTATTTCTCTAAGAAGGCTGCTAACACCCTGAGTGGATTCTTTCAGTAACGAGGTTACATTTTGTGTTGATTCCTTTAATAAATCAGACACCGTGGGTGTGCATTTGCTCTGTCCATTTAAATCCTTATTATCAATGCTGATTGCAAAAAGAATGGAGTTCAGACCTTCAGATAAAAGAAAGCAGAAAAAAAGACCAAAACCCCACTATATATTTCATACAAAAGTTACGAAGATAGAACCTAAGGATTAACAAAACTATGACGTAAAACATTTTTCCCCCAAAATTTCCCACAGTCTCCATGCATGATTTTTTATTCTTTCACGTACCATTCATTCTTTTTTAGATTATATCCAAGCTGATGCAATCAGTTCTGAATTTATCTTGATGTCTGTTCAGCTGCACATTAAACAAGCAGTAAGTGTGGAGAACTCATTTATTTATAACCTTTTATCCATTTCACTGCAACTTTAAGTTGGTTCCTATATTCCGTTAAAAAATATTCCTGCAAACTCTATCTTGCAGAACAAAGCATGTGACCATGTACCTGAGAAAAGAGCACTGCTGCGGTCAAACTCTAGAAAAGTAAATTAACTGTTATCTTACTCTCTTTCCATATATTTACCTATAATTTGGGTCTTACTATAAAAGTCTATCATTGCTCTTTCTAGTCAGAAATAACTTATTTTGGTTTCTGTGCTAGTTTTTTAAATAAGGTTAGCCTTGACTGATGAAGAGTTAGAAAATTATGTGAAAGACTTTTGCGCTGTAGGAACCCAGATCTGGTGTTTCAACAGTTCATCAATTCATAGATTTAACTGGTGTAATACATTGACTATTCACCCTGAATGTGCATCTGGCACAAATTCTCCACATAAGCAAAGAGTGTATTAGAGAAGCTCTCTGCAACCAGAAACATATAACATCCCAAAATTAAATAGCTTTCCAAGAACAGTACCATTTAAGAGAAAGTCTTACCAGCTGCCATTGTAGGGATCATGCTAGAACGTTCTTCATCCATCATAAAAGACCAGTCTTCATAGAAGACACTATCATGTGAAGGGGGGAGGGGGAGGGGAAGAATATACAGTCCTATATTAACATACATTCCACTTCTAAAAGACATGAAAACTCCGAAGTGTGAGTACACCAATGGATTAAATTATATGCCACATTAAATCCCTGAAGCCCTGAAATATATAGAACTGTCTGAACACTTATCCAAGACATGCTAAATAGTATTTTTTTTATCTTCAGGTTTAGATCTGCATTTTTTTTAATGGGAAAAAGCCACTCAGGGCAAGGAGGTTCATTACGTGACAACAGCAGTCACAATATTTCTCTACACCTATACTGCATATATCTGTTTTTAAATAACTACAGGTGACCATAATAACCAAGCCATTTTGTAAAATATTAGAATGCATGAATACAAACAAAAAGATAAATTTCATCATGAGCAACCTGATCTGGTAAAAGATGTCCTTGACCACAGCAGGGGGGGTTGGACTAGATGATCTTTAAAGGCCCCTTCTAACTCAAACCATTCTATTATTCCTGATTCTATGACCTCTTTCAGTATCCAAATCCACTTCAATTACTCTGAATAGTCAACTAGGAATTTGGGTGCAAGAAAAAAAAGTTTACATGAATTTCACTGTGAACACATAAATTTAGTTGTTCTAAACTTGGTGCTTTTTAGTCACAGGATGCTGTATTTTTACTATCAGCATTCAGCCAACGAAACATAAAAACAGATAGCAAGAAAACCCTCAACCTATATTGAACAGTTTTGACAGATTCATTTTAAAGTTTCCAAAACAGATACAAACTGGGGATGTAAAGTAATTCTGCAAATCCCATTTGAATTTTGATAACATTTAAATCTTAAATATTCTGGAATAAGCATTTTTAGAAATAATATTACATGTACAATGCAGAGAGTACTGATAATCCTGATACTGCATAAGTATTGCTACAAGCATGCGAGTAATTAGTGACACTGATCCAAGTCACTAATTTCCTCATAGTGGTTTTCAGATTCTTTTTCCTTTGTTGTTTCATTTGTTTTTACTTGATTTCATATCAAAATCTGTTGCAAGAAAGCTACAGAGGACTGTAACAGACTGAAAAGAAAAGGATATACTAATGAACTCAGTTCTGGCAATAATCTTATCCAATACATCCATTAATTGATGCAAATGGAAAGAATGCCTTTCTGCTGAATCCACTGGACTTATCATGTTCAACAGTTACTAATAATAATAACCCAGATTTTCAAAAAGAAAAAGAAAATTTCAAAAAGAGCTGCAGATGTATGAGAAAAAAGATAGGACCCAGTTAAATATGAACTTAAGTGCATTTTGCACATCCAAAGTACCTTAGAATTTCACACCACATAGTAAGTTATTCTCAGTAACTCTCTAACAAGAAGGTTCACAAACTGCTACAAAACACTTCCAAGTGATCAGCTACATATTACTTGACTGCTGGAGCTTTTCAATTACAGCACAAGCATTTCCAAAAGGCAACAGGCAATTACCACTGATACACCGGTAAGATCAAGGCTGCAGCCGTGTACTATTTTAATGGAATGAGAGGGGCACCTCAAAGCTTGGTGTCAAGGTCTCAGTGAGGAAACTGTTGAAAGACTAAGGGAATTGAGAAAGAGGATGGAAATTAAGATGAGGATAGAAATGTATATTCTCACATGCTAGAATGAAGCCGGTTTCAGGTCACATGTTGATACAGGCACAAGCCACTATCTTCAGAACAAAAGTATGAGGTTAAGTGGCTTAACTGGCACAGCATTGTGTACTATTACAGATGGGGTTTGGTTGGTTGTTGTTTTTCATCTCAGCACTTCATTTGTCAATACACTTCCTGCATTACAAAGATAGCAAATACAGTACCTGAGTCGATTCTTATCTGCAAGCAGCATATGAACGTATCTTTCCAGGGAATGTTCATTTAATGCACAGCGCAACCAAGCCCGGCCTCTACCAATATCTGTAGTAATTGTCTTCAGAGAGTAAAAGCGCTGTAGTTCATGTTTATTCAGAATTTCTTTCACATAGTACCAAAACACTGGCTCTAAAATAAAAATAAAAATATAATTGTAATAAAAACTCCACCAAAAAACTCTAACTCATACCTGAATGCATTTACATGCAATTTTATAAAATAAACAGGTAACTGTATATAACTTCGAACAAAGGTGAATCATTTACCATGTTCATAAAACTCTCCAGTTAAATAGGTTATTTATTTCTACAAAACTTAGAACTTTTCACTTCATTGAAAAAGCCAAACACACACATTAAAGGATTGTCTCACATTTTTTAATTAAATTAACATTTTAAAGCACATTTAAGCTATTATTTCATCCACAGAACAGATTCATATGTTCAGCTGGGAATATATTATGCAAAGGGAAAAGATTCTTTGAGATTCCATCTTACTGCTGATTGCAAAATGTTATAAACTAAGTCCAAAGGAACAGGTAGCTGCAGAATTTGCAGACATGCAAATGACAAATTCATGTTACTTGAAAAAACAAGTGTGTTACATTTAAAAGGCAACAATACCCCTTTCCACTAAAATATTTTCCTTACCGTCCCCAAAAACTGATAGAAAGTTTTTCGGCAGTTGCCTCAAGTTTCTCGATTGGACATAACAGAAATCTATATCAGTAACTGTAAACGTACAAAAGAATACCTAGTATTTTACATATTCCTAACTGAATAAGAACATATTTTAAGGGCATATTATTACAATTCACCTCTTACCATTTTCTCAGGGTGAAAAGAACAACCAAACATCAGACAATTCATCTGAAAGACTTGAATCATGACTATATGGTATCGTTTGGCAACTGTTAGTCACTAATGTTGCATCAAATACATACTGCTTGAAAGTATCTTAAACATTAACAATAACAGACATGTGGCTTTGGCGTTTTTATAAATAGAACTACTCAAATAACTAGAACGGTTTGAAAGCTGTTAATGTATACAGTTAGTAACATATTAGGAGACTGAATTTAAGGCAAATAGGATATTTTTAAGAGGAAAAAAAATCTGGAAAACCCAAGCATTAAAAAAAAAAAAACTTTAAAACACATCAATCTCTCAAGGAAGACATACTCCTCTTGACAGTTTAAGGACTGTGTTTGCTCAACTTTTTTTTTTTTTAACAAAAAAAAGGAGAATAATTCTATTGTACAAGTGAATGGTGCACTATCACCTCAAGTATTACGCTGGCTTTTGATCATAATCTCAATGTAGGCAGCGTAAAGCAGATGTTTAAAGACAGGTAAAAAATTTCCTCAAAGACAGAGAAAAAAATGTACACAAGAGAAAATATATTGATCCTGCAATTCCTTGCTTATCACTTTTCTAAATATTTTTTAATGTAGTAAGAATGTTAAGAAAAGGCCATCCATGATGCTTCTCTCTCTCTGCTAAATAAAGTGTATGCAGTCAGAATTTTAGTAGTTTTTCATTACAGCTTGCAACTTCTTTTGGTGAAATATGCTCATGTGAGAGTACAGGGGATTTTATTCATATTTACATATATATCACGGATTTTTAAAAGCTTTTAAATTTGGATTATTGTTAAGTTTTTAATTAAAATCTATCCAATAGAAATAAAGTAAGAGCATTCCATACTTCATAAAAACAGTAATAAGCAGCATTTTCAAATGACTAAGTTCTCTTCTGTGAGAGTACTGGCAAATGAAAATTAAGGTCTTAACTGTTGATATTATTTTTCATAGCAAATAATCCAATACTTTTTATTCAGAAGTAAGATCATTTTATTATCATAAAATATAATTTGTACAATTATACTGTGGGCAAAGAAGACACTGGCCCAATTCACCCAAATATAAATCACTCTGTGAAAACAGTTTATTTAATTTTAATAATGTCGTAGTTCCGATAACTGCAATACAATCAATCATTAATCAGCACCAAATAGCAATCATGTCTCAAGCTGAGAGCATAGAGATCAATTTAAAGTCAGGTTCATTGCCACCTTATGCAAAATAAAAAGTAGTAAACAATTTAAATGTGCAGCCATTGTGCATTTCAGTGTCTTTCTGTCAAGTAACTAATGAACGATTTCATATTTGTCACAAGTGTCTTGGAGTACAACATTCTTTGCTATAGCTAGAATATTTGTTCTTTCAATTCTAATTGAGAGTATCACTAAATTAAGTTTATATTCCATAAGCCTCAGTCTATGATTTTCACTTCTAACCACAGCAACTAATAATTTTACTATATTAGCTTTCAGCATTAGTCTACAATATCCTACTATTCATAAGCAAGCTCTAAGGTGCAAAGTAGTAGAACTATAAACATATTGTGACTTTGCAACAATTTTGAAATACATTTCCATTTTTGGTATTGATGTGCCATGAGGCTGTGAACAAATCACACCCGTAATTCTGCCATGGTTTACCTATCTGTAAATAGATATTACTATCCTACAGTTATAGCATCAAAGCATATACATCAATCTATGGCAATAAGCAGCACCAGAACTACTACTACTTAAAAAAAAAAAAAAAAAACCAAAAAACCACACACGCAAAGACAAAATGTACTTTAGCTTGGAAAACAGAAGGAGGAAGAGAGACACCTAATAGCAGCCCTCTGGTACCTATGAGGAAGTCATCAATAAGACTGATTTAGGCTCTTGGCATCAGCATATAGCAGGCCAGCACACAACAGGTGTCAGTTAAAGCAAGAAAGGCTCAGACTGGATATTAGGAAAATCTCTTTCATCATGAGGACAGTCAAACGTTGGAACATGGTTAACCAAAGAAGTTGTACAGTCTGGAGGTTTTCAAGTCCCGAATGGATGTAGCCCCAGGCAACCTCCTTTAATCTCGCAGACGATCTTTGTAGGACTGCAGACCTCCTGAGGACCCTTCCAATTTGAATTAGCCTATGATCCTCTGATTGAGTGCAGAAAAAACACTGCTATGAACTATTACTGCTACTACTGGCAGAAAGGTTTCAGTGAGTTTGGAATCCCTGATAAAACAGTAGAAAGAGCAGCCAGAGGCAATGGAATCTATGTAGATTCTTTCAACAACATTGTCCTAATAATTTTTAACAAATACTACATCAGCTACAGTGTTCTCACATAAACTCACCTGGAGTTAAATGAAGACACCCTCATATTGTTAAAAACTAAAGACAGAACACAGTTTTATTGTTTGCTGATTTTGTTGATTGCTTAATATAAATGTGCTGCACATGCCTGTAATGACCATGCCATCAATTGATACTAAATCACACTGATATTAGGAATATGTTTACTTGAATATATATTAAAAAATTAAAATATTTTAAATAGGATTTTTAAGTCATGGTTCCAAAGAACCACTACTGGAGTTTTTGTTTAAAACTTTTATTTTAAGAAAAACAAAGAAAAAACCAATGAAGCTTTTAGATGCAAAATGATGCTACACTGTTTACAGTCATTTGAAAGTACAGTTTATCCTGAAGTACCTGTAATTTTCAAATAAAAACCACTGCTGAACAATTTTTTTTTTCAGTTGTCAAAGCCTGAAGGTATAGCCTAAACAGCAGTATTCCACTATGTTGAAGAAAAAGACAACACCTGTGATTATGTTAGAATGGAAAATAAATCACAACAGGCTCATTTGCCTGAAAGTGATAAAAATGTAGAAGCACTTTGCAACTGCTAACAGGAATTAAAAAAAAAATAATAAAAAATATAAAAACAATACACCACTGTAACTCAAAAAGATAAATGCACCAGAACCCAGTAATTTCCACTAAAAAAAAAAACTTCTCTGTCACAGTATAGCATTCATTTTGCTGCAAGGCAGCCACATTTTTGCTCTTGAACTTCTTAAGTTTCTTAAAGATGACGTTTCTTACATGATGTTTTCTTCTTCAATTCTACTTCCTCAGTACCTTAGATAACTTTCCTGACTCTCCTCTTCTTCCACATCATCTCACTGACAAGGCCCCAAATTAGAGACACAATCACACAAACATACAGCTAAATTGTTACTAAGTTCCCAAGCATCAGAGATGTACCTTTGTACATATGGCCACTAAAAGACAGGATCAAAAATTCCATGCACCTTGAGGTTACTAACAGACAAGAGAGAAATCATAAGAATTACACACAATGTCCTCAAATTGGAAGGCACACTACTTGCATAAATCTGAGAGGGTAACAGTGGAGAACATTCTCTGCAACAAAGCATAAGGCTCTCAGTTGCAGTCTGCGGGGGGATCACAAGCAGATAACCAAATCACTACTCATTAAAGAGATGGAAACTACCCAGAGCTGAAAAAGACCACAGAGTACCAAATCCTCAATTACAAGCACACACATGGGAGAAAAAAAAGCATCCAGAAGAGCTGAAAAATCTGTAAAGATTATGTAAACAGCTGAATTTTGCTTGCTTGTTCATTTAGTCTGCAAAATGTCAAGTCTCGCCCATTACTAAGTAAAAGAGGCAAACATGGGAAACAACAAATTCCCTAAAAGCATAGCTATTTTAGCTCCCAAAAAAAGCTAAGCCTGCAGGCTCTGACCCATTAGCAGGAAAGTCAGCATGCAAGACCCAACATTTCACCCTACCATCCACAGCAAACACAGTTATTACAGCAATTTTAAACCACCATTGTATCAAACTACACATTTTGCATTAAAGTAATACCCATTATATGCAGTTATCTGGTGTAACTGGAAGTTATGCTGGAGATCAAAATGTATTAACTGTTCTAGTACTACTGAACATATTTAAAAAACAATCCCCCTCTATGTGTTACATATCACAATTATTTATAGCATGTGTACCCTGTTTAAGAAAAAAAAGATACTGTATGTCAAACTTCACAGCAAAAGTGATGAAGATTAACACCTTCATGTACTTTTGATAAAAAAACAAAGGGAAACTTCAAGGTGAAGAGAAGGCAACAAAAATAAAGGAATCTTTCCTTTAAATGTGGAGAAAGTAATAAAAAACAACCCAACCAATACAAGAAATGTAAATTTGCTTTTAAAATTACATCAATACTTAAACATATGTGATGCTATAGAACTTAACAGCACAATTACACAATGTTTATGCCTACCAGAATTTAAAAGACATTTGCCAATGATATTACTCATGACAGAACTGTAGGAAGTACAGATTTCCAAACATCAAAATTTCTAGAGAAATTTGGTGTGAAAGTTAAACTACATTAAGAAAGCAATAACCATTTTCATGCTGTATTGAGTATGCTACAAACAGTCGGCAGTTTGGTGCATTGCTTAAAACCTCCATTAGAAATTATATCACTTGCTTGTGCTTATCAACTGTTTAAAATACAATAGTTGCATTTAACAAATTACCTGTTTCAGTTTTACTGGAGAAACCTGCTGCTTGTTTGATTGCTGCTGCTGTTAATGCTAATCCTCGGCTCCTCCTCAGACCATGCTGTAACACAGCTTCAAACTGAGCACACAAACAAGTGACTCTGCAACAGAATTTTTACAGAAATCACGTGAAAACAACAATGAACTATGTTTCTACAGAGCAGGTTTATTCCAGATCTCTGAATAGAGAATGTAAAGGTGAACCATGATCTTATATGTAGTTAAAGACCCCTTGTCTACACTAATCTCATTATTTGCAAAAAGTATAATCTACTTATACCCACAGTCTCATCACGACTATCTAAAGCTGGGGCACAAATTACATTCAGAGTTGGCAATCAATTTGAGAAATCATCCTCACCTGCTATAGTGGTTGTTAGCCATGTTATTTCAGATTACCTACGGTTCATGTAATGCAATTACATTTTCATAAGTTTGCTTTGTACTACACATGCAATGAATAATTTTCTGAGAATATACTGCAACTTCCTATAAAATCAACAGAAAATTTTGATAACTCACATTAGTCTATGTGTCTATAATAGAACTATAAGTCAAGCCTTGAAAAACAGTAAATCATACATTTTAATATCCTCCAGAAATCCTAGGCATAGGAAAATAAGAAAGATTTTTCTGGAGATGTGTTGAATCTTCAGGTTTTGATGTTGTTCTCTACAATACTAATTATAAAATTCCTGATTTTTTTTAAACATAACCCAGTTAATAAATCAATTTTCACACAGGTACAAACACTGTAAAAACAGCAAGGTTTTAAAATTCAGCCTGCCAAAGGAATATTATTGTAACCTACAGAAAACAGTACGGCTTAAGGTTTAACAGACATGAATGCCATCTGTTTGTTTGAAATCTTACTTTCTCCAAGTTTTATTTTGCCATTAAACAAACAATACTTAAGCTTTGAGAAAGTTGTCACCTGGCTGCCAAAGCTGATTATTAAAAGGACAGATACTTTAACTAAGTTCAAGAAAATAAATAAAAACAGTTGAGAGAGTGGCTCAGGACTCTGCCCCAGCATTCCAGAAGTACAGAGTTCTATGCAGAGTCACAAAAAAAGCACATCTCAGGAGAAGCCTGACAGAAAAAGAGGTCTACTTACCATAATTGCTCTGGACAGAAGAGCTTTTAACGTGTAATGCTTTCTAGTACATCTATGTTAGGAAACTTTACTTTGTTAGGAAAACTTTACTAGTAAAGCAGAATATAATTCAAACAATACTCAAGATGATTGTGGAGCAGTTGATTCATTTTTGCAAAAAGACTGCTGCTGTTGAAAACGGAAATTCCTGCAGATATGTGACCCCCCCCCAGAAAAAAAACCAAAAGTACTTGAACTTTTCAATTCAGAAAAAGCAGAACAGACACTAGGTTCTGTGAAAGAGCTCATATTATTAAAAATCCATATGCACTGAGAATTAAAGCTGTGCAGCATTTTACAGGAAAACTTAAGCTACTAGTAAAACAAATTTAAAAAAAAAAATCGGTATCCTACAATGCCCAATATATGTCATATATTTACTAGATAGCATCATGGGGGCATGTTAAAATTAACAATACAGAAAAACACTGAGAAGTCTAGTGTACATAGACACAGTAGAACTCTGAACAATTACAATCTCAAAGACAAAAAAATCTGCTCGGAGAAGAAAACTTGGAGAATTATGGATTTCACTGGATTTTGATCTAAATTCTCAGACTATTCTCTTTTTTAAAATTATCTCACAATATTTAGCATAGTAACATCCTCAAATATCATGGAATTTAGGGAAAAAAATCTATTAATGTAATTTCTACTTCCTTTTCAATCCTGCAACTGACTAGTTATATTCCATTATTTCACACATCTACTTAATTCTAAGGAAAATATTTATAAGTAAAATTTGGCCAGCATTGTATCTTTGGAATCCTAACCCAGAAGACAAATACTACAGTTCATCATTCAAATTATTAAATAACTGCAGTAAAGCAGCTGTTCAAGCAAACTGAGCCACAAAGCATAAATTTTAGATCCAGGGAATTTGCTCTGCATAGGAGGTACCTCCTTCTAGGCAAGTTCATGCCATGTACTACAAAGGCAAACATCATCAAAACATTCTCTCACATAAACTAAACAGTGAAGATTAAATAACTACCTCTAGTTGGTGCTTCTGTGCCAGCAGCTGTAGCTGCACAGCCAGTCCAACTGCTAGGTGCTTCAGCCCCACCATCCCTTTATCCCACCTGCACCTTCTCGCTTCCTCCCTCACACTAGCTTCTGTCCAATAACCCCTATGCTGAACAGACCGTGTACTGAACTGTTTCCACTACGCTATTTCAACAAAACACTACTTCTGTTTCCTCAAAACACTGCAGGGTGAAACAGCCAAGAGTAGGACAGGGTGACAGTAATAGCTGAAAGTCGGACAGGCTTCAGCTGCCATGAAATAGCATTAGCCTGGAGTTTCACACACAGGTAATGCGCAGGAGCTGCATTACAAGCTCCTCCCAAAACAAGATGGGTTTGCCCTCTCACCCCTTGTTGCTTCTTCCTTCTCATCTGCACTTCCCACAACTTCTAGCTGCACCCTTGCAGCATCTCCAGCATTCACCAGATGTTTTACTAATTTAACTCACTAAAATGGCAGAAAGTTACCCCTTTTGCATTATTTCTTCTTTTATTAAATTAATTCAGAGGGAACTGGATGATCACCAGGCATTGCTTAAGAAGGTGGTGCAAGGGAGCAGTACTGAAGTCAGGGACATTGAGGAAATACATTAATCCCAGCCACCCCTTCAGTAGCAATGAATTGCTATGTTGGCTCTCCAGAAATCATGAAACCATACCCTTAGACATGTTCTTAAAGATTGAATTGGGAGGGGATTGGAGAGAATTTTATGCATCGCTTATAAATGGTCAACAAATAATTAACTTCTTCCTGAAAGGCCAAGTCAAACTTCAAGGACACAAGAAAAAGGACAAAAAAGCAACTGCATTTAATCCTGGTGTTTTATTTATCTGAGATTCTTCAATAGGACAGCTTCTGACAAAGACTCAGTAAGACACAAAAAGCACTGCAATTTTCTGTCTGCCAGTCATCTTCTTAAAAGCCTTAGAAACCAATATGCCTTATCCAACAACAAATGAAACTAACAGGAATTAAATGACATTTTTTAACTTACATTACTAAAAAGGAATATCTTACTGTACAGAAAAAGAAGAAAAACAGGTTTAAAACATCAGGAATAACAAAACCTAAGAATGAAAATTTTCTTAATAACTATGTTAAACACATTTGATGCTTAAATGTCAAGATTCAAGAAACAGGTGTATTGGTAATAAATATGCCTTCATTTTTAAAAGATGTTATAGGGAAGATAAGCTTTCCCAATCTCTGTTCAGACCTCAGAATTCAGTGCTTTTGTCATGAACTCTGCAGCCACTTAAACACTTGTAACTTCACAAAAAACACTCTTAAGCTGTCAAATTTGTAACAATGAAGAATTCAGAGTCCTATGTCAGTGTGTAAACAAAAGGAACTGGGGGTTATTTAAACATATCAAGTGTTTTGTGCCATGTTTTATCTCATTATGATACATAATCTAAGCATGATAAAAGTTTCTTAGACTATTTTACCTGCTATCAGAGTCTGAAGCAATTTCTTTTCTTCCTCCAAATCGTATTTGACACTGCAATAAAGAGATTTTAAGAAATTTCTGTTACACTAACAAACTCGATATTCTGAAATATTTCCAAGTAAGAAACAAATTCATTATTAAAAAAGGAGGAGTACAAAATAAAACATTGGAAAATATAGTCTGCAACCAAGAAGTGCTTTACAGCATCATGTTCTACTAATGGGCTGCTCTTGCAGTTCAAATACGTTCTTGCTAGCCAGAACAACATACCTGCAGGTCCCTCAATAAATTTAAAATTGAGTAAAAGTTAGTACTTTTGAGTTTTAAATGTGCACCCACAAAAACAAACATGCTCCTATTCAGCTCAGTGCTACAATTACAGAAGAATTATTTTTTATAAAACATGTCATTTGCTTATTTTTGAGGCATTCTTTTGCTTCCCAAGTTCTCCTAAACTGAATGCAGTCTATGAAATTCTACTTGCGGAACGTCACATTGATCATATTTACCTGTATTTTGATCATACACTAAAATCCTAGTGCAAAGAAAAAACCTGCTACTGTAAAATGTTAACAGTTTACCCTCTGCAGTAAGCTACGATTTAGTTCAGTCATAAGTATTACAAATACATATTTATGTTTTCTAATTTAGATTATATTTATAATATATAACATCTATTTATAATGTATAATTTATATATTTATAATACAAATATTACAATTACAATTATAATCTGTCAAGAACAAGAACTTTAAACAAATACTGCCCAATAGATGTTTGCTAGCAGATACAACTCAGTAGTACAGTGTGAAAGACAAGATTTCTCCTTTGTCTGGTAAAGAGAAAAAAGGGGCAAAGATAGTTCCTGCTAGTACTGACAAGTCAGAGTACGTATACTGTGGAAATGCATATCACATTTCTCACCTGTTTAACTGCATCCAGTAGTCGTTCTAGAAGAAACTGTCTTTTAGTGTCACTGTTCTGTGAACCTGAAATACCACAAAATGGTACCATTTTAAAATAAATATTTTTTTAAGAAAATACATTCAGGCCAACACCAGGACCCTGAAAACTTTCTTTCCGTGCCAATTATTCTGTTAGATTTCCTAATGTATTTTCTCTAAGTAAAATGATGCAGTGTAAGTCTGCGTTTGATGTTTCAAAGTTGCCTTTCTCTAATATGCACGAATACTGTTTGAAAGAACATCTAGAGTCTTATTCTAGTAAGATTTTGGTTTCATGATATAAGATATATTGCAGCAATACCAAATAGAGTATAATTGTGCACAATCATCACAGCTTATCCCTAGCTTCTTAGCACAATCACCTATGGGGCCATATTTCAAGCCTGAAACTGACCTAGTCTATGTTTTTGTTGGTTTTGAGGGTTTTTTGGTTCGGTTCTTTTTTGTTGGATTAGGTGTATGATGGAGCTTGCACTGCAACCCCATAAATGTTCATACTGGGACAACTATAAGGGTAGTGTATCATCATAGCACAAGAAAAGAATGGAAAATGAGACACAGCAGGAATATCTTCTTATTGCCACACAACCTTACTGCAGGAGTTTTAAGATAGGTGAATGGAGAGCAATTGTTACAATAAATCCCTTAAAATTTAACTACCAGCACAGTTCTTCGTGATAATCTAGTTTGTTACTGCACAAGCAACTATGCAAAACAGTCTTTAACTTCTCATTCACTTCAACAACAAAGAGCATACTACTTTGCTTGTCAGAATATGCTTTATATACTCCCATGAATATGTATAAAATTTATTGTCTAGTTAACCTACATCACGTCTGTTATTTCTTTATTCTGAGCTTAAATTCAAAATATCCTTAAAAAAAACACTATGACCTCTCTGGAATTCAAGTCATTCTATTCTTCTTTTCCTCTCAAAGAACACACAGCTAATACATGCATAGACTAAAAGCCAGTTACCAAAACTCTGCATGACTAAGTTCAGATACTGAAAATCGAACACCATGTAATAAGGCCTCTAGTAAATAGAGATGACATCAAATATACATGTCTCTTCCTCTTGCTGTCCAGCACTGTGAGGTCCCAATCCCAGTTTCCTATCTTCATAATCCCATTCAAAGCACTTGCTCCTAAACCAGCAGGAAGGGGACAGAATTTGTCCTACTGAAATTATTCTGCCTTTCATGTTAAATATGGGATTAGGAGAAGAAAAACCCCACAGTAAGTCTGTAACACACAATATCAGAATAAAGAAAACAACAGGACAAATATGCCAATGCAGCTGCTAGCTAGCTAAGCTTCACAGTGCTTATTTAGCTGTTTACAGTGGATTTTCAAGAAGTTGTACTTCCGATTTTGAACTCCGACTCAAACTGCAGACATGTGATGTATGAGGTTTGGTTCTATTAGTCAGATATTTCAGTGCATGCAAACGAAGATGAAGATCAAATGATGTTCAATGCTACTAAAGGACTCCAGAAAATACCTCCATACCAAGTAGGTTTTAACTTTCAAACAACTATGCCAGTTATGCCACTGTGAACATAAGGTTAAATTCATATAATCCCTGCTACTAGTCTTTGTGCTCCTTCAGAGATTACAATTTTATTGAGTTATATTCAGTGTTCTTACCACGCTTTCATTACCAAAAACGGAGACACATGTCTATGCATCTAAATGCCTTATAATAAATCACATAACTGTAAAATAAGGAAAACAATTACGTTCCAAATTTTAGTACAACACTTCATGCACAGTAACACTGAATATACACAAATCTGCAGATTTTTTCTACTGTTTCAAAACCCATTACTTCTAAAGTCTTATGCTAGCCACGTACCTGCAAGAACAGACATAATGCAACATTTGTCTCTATATTAAGAATTTGAGACTACTTCAGGAAAAATGCATGGACTTAATAATATCATGATCTGAAAAAACATATATCAAATGAAAATACAAGTATGTGAGTTAAGCTTGTCTTCCAAATGCAATACATGTTAGTTTTTAAATTCACATCTCTTTGGCATCTTTGTATCTATCTGGTAACACAGAAATGGTTTGGAAATAGATACCAGACTGAACAATATAAAAAAAATGCATAAATACAGAAAACCTACAGACAATCACTATGCTAACTAGTGTTCTAAAACACTAAACCCTGTGATGTCAAACAGCTTTAAATTTACACAGACCGAGTACAGCGTAATGCACATTTTGTCTTCATTTTACTTGTAAATTTGTACTCATAACAATTATGACTACACATGCTTACAGCCAACAATTTCCATAAACAGCTCAGATCACCTTCACCATTAACAGGGCTATGAGGCCACATAATGTATATACGGAAGGCTGGCCGAGGTTTCTGCTCAGTGCATGTCTTCAGAATTCTTCTATTGCTCTGCTTACCATAGAAATCTTGCAGGTAGAAGAAAAAGAATAATCACAAAGTCTAACATTTTTTAAAAACTGTGATATTGTGTGTTTTTTCAATCAGAGGACATATTTTCCTTTGTAATAATCCTAGAAATATTTAGTACTATTTAGCAATGGTTTTGTTTCAGGTAGATGGAAGGTAAAAATAAGTCTTTATCAACTTTATTTAAGATTTCATTCTTTTACAGTCTTCATTTTCTAAAATAAGTCCTAAAAAAAAGGGCATGTTTTCAGACAAGAGCACCAATTAAGTGTGATCAACTCTAGTTGATTTAAAGACTAATAGTGTATTATGAACTGACCAAAATACCCGTCTACTGATTCAGAATAGCAGTAAAAACTGCAGTAACGCACACACAAATTACAAAACATAGAATGCATAAAAACCACATTACTCAGAAAAAAGGTTATAATTAGACTATTGCAATAAAAAAGGAAGTTCCTACATGAGTCTAAAAATAATTGTGAAAACATAAATATAAGGTTGTGAAACCTAAGAAACTTAAAGAGACTCCTCCTCCCATCAAGTCAAAAAGGGTTAAAAATAGGCTCAGGTACTGCACCTGCCTCTGTGACCCATGTCATTTTTTGTTGTTCAGGGTCATGCTTTCCTATTTTTAAAACAAAATCCTCTCTCTACCCTGACAGAAACGTCCACACCTACAGCAGAAGAAAACTGAACATGCAAATAAAGGAAAACAGGATTTTCATCCAATTCTTTGTAGATACAGCTCTCTTCAGCACTACATGTAGCATATAGGTTAAAAAAAAAATAATAATCTCAGATTGCTCTTACATACTTCTCCAAATCTTGTATGCAAAATTTCAGACTGCAATTACTTTTGCTTGCTCTAGTACAGGTTCTGAGGTTACAAGTTTAAGACAAAACAAACACAGACCTAATTTAAATACTACCTTGTACTACATTATTATGATTATACTGCCTGATCCTGAATTAGTCACATTTTTGTTTTTTTAAACTCATGAAACAATTGACAACACCTCTAAATCTTGACAACTACATAAATGTAGTTTCCTTGTGTTACTTCCCTTTAAAGTTTAGCCTATGCAACACTGTCCAATGCAAGTATGTAATTAGTAAGTAGCATTACTAATATTAAAGTAATACTCTAAGCAACAGGACGTTACTTTCACATCCACTAGAAATACACTGTAGCTAAAAAACATACATTACAAATAATTATAGCTAAGCAACAGGACATTACATTAACAACCACTAGAAATACACTGTAGCTAAAAAAAATATACATTAAAAATAATTACAGCCCTTAGGAACAGCCCTTTTACTTTTAAGGGCAAAAATTGGGCAGGGAAGTTAAGTGTGGACAGTGCTGTTACAGCCACTAAAAAAAAAGGTCAGGGTTAAATTTTGTGATGTTAACATCAGCTATCTCCCTTATCTGAAACAAGCAAGACAACAATACACATTTCTCTGTCTTGATCTGTTCCACTTACATTATTCTGGAAAAATACTGAAAATATTCTAGAAAAGTACAGTACTGTAAAGCAGTAATGTCTGGCAAAGTGCAAAATCAGTGTTCTTTTCATTATCTTGCTGTGTAATCAAAACTGTTGGAAGAGTCATATAGGTCTTGGCAAGGGCTACACATGGGTAGGTTAGCCATGCAATTGAACTATTCGCCTTAACATCATCTTAGGCATTATTCTATTTTAAGTAATTAAATGTCTTCTCATAAACCTGTATCTCTTTTTTAAAAATAATAATAATTAAAATTTAAGGTATTAAAAATAACTATGTGATGAAGCTTCATGCCCCAAGAAGTGCCACCTTGCCTTTTGAGTCACAGAATTCAAATACAACTCCCAAAGATGAGTCTCTTAGGAAGATTTAGGCTCTGATTTGCACAAGTTTGCATAAGGCTAGTCCCAGTCTGAATTCATCATTGAAGGGCTGAGGTTTTCCATGTGAAAATGCTGACTCAAAAACTTCAGAATTCGGATTTAGTCTGTATCATATCAAGATCTGACACATGTAGAAAACTTTCTTTTCCCATGGTTTGAAAGATTCGACTGTTACTTGCATTTCTCACAATGCTAATGAACAGGTTTCCTCACAATAACCTTTTCTTTTTTCAATGTCATCTCTTCTTCCATAAAAATCTTTTGTTTTCTTCTTACCACAAAGGTGAGAACAGAACAGAGAAAAATACAACTGAAGCGTTTTCATTTTTTGTTTCATTTTCAGAAACAACTGCTATCTGTAAAACATGTAGCATTTACTTACTCTGGTTAACTCTTCAATTTTTTCTTACTGTCTTTGGTAACAGATCTCACCATGTATTAAATCAGGGCAGGAGATAAACATACAGTCTAGCTTTCAGGTTCAGAGTGTTGTCTGCAACTTCCATTACTGAAGTTGTATAAGCAGACCCATGAAAGCATTCACTAAAGCACCTCCCTTCTTAAGGAAAACCCAAACAAACCTTGCCAATCTGTTTTATGACATATTTACAGGAAAAAAATATTAAAATTTCTTCCTCCATCCTACCAAATAACTTTCCATGCTGGCCCATTCTTCCAGCTGGCTACGCTTCTTCCAGCCCTTAAGTTTATGGGTCCCAAATCTCATGCAAAGCTTTTAAACGTTTCCCCTTACAAAAAACTCAAAAACCTCAGGATCTGGCACACCCACCCACCACTGCTTCACTCTTACACGCAGGCCAGAAACGAACACATTCACAACCGACTGGGTCCTCCTCAGGACCATGTTAAACAGCAACCGTACACCCTAAATACTGGAAGGGACAGCTCTTTCCACTAGTTGTGCTTCCCACCTCTCACCAACTGCATGCTGCATATTAGTAAGCTCGTATAATTTTTTATTATTATCATTATTGCACAGCTGAGGCAACGGAGACCCCCGAGACCGGCATCGCTTGTGCTGAGCCGGTGTCACGTTCAAGGGCAGGGCTTTAGGACTTAAAACGAGGTAAAACACCACTTCTGGGGCGCTTGGGGAGCCGACCTGAGGAGCAGGGCGTAGTGATGCAGGCAAGGGCTGTGCCCTGTCCCGCGCCGCGGGGCCACTGAGGCCAAGGTCCCCTGCGTCTCGCCTCGCCACGCCACGGCCCCCAGCCCCGCCGGGGGGAAGCATGGGGGGAGAAAGGGCCTCGGCCTGCAGGGGACAGGGCCACACCTGACTGAACAGGCAGCGGAGGAGCGCAGAGCCGCACCAGCCCTTACAGTGCCCCAGAGACCCGGCGGCCCCACCGAGCACGCCCTGCTAGCGGAAAGGACCCCGCTGAGAGCCCGCCACTCACCACTCATGGTGGCCGCGGGGCTGGCGCCCTCCGTCTGCTGGACCCTGTCCCTCCTCCCGCACAGCCCCACACCGAGCCGGCCTGCGCGCACGCTCCGCCCCGGAACTCCGCCCTGCCGCCCCGGAACGTAAACACCGCTCCGCACCGGGCTCCGCGGTCTTGGCGGGGGTGAGCTCTCACGGCGCCGCCGGCGCCTTCCCGCCTTTCCTCACAGGTGCCGGGCGCGGGCAAAAAGGCGGGAAGCTGTTCGTTTGCTCTGCGGGTGCCGCGCGGGGAAAAAGGCGGGAAGCTGCTCGTTTGCTCCGCGGGTGCGGCGCCAGCTGCAGCCCGCCCTTCAGGCACGCGGCGGGCCCCACGCTGCTCGGCCCCGGCGGGAAACGCGTGGGCCAGGCCAGGCCCCCGCCCCCGGGCGCGCCCAGCAGCCCGCACACCGACCCCCCACCCCCACACCCGCAGTGCTGCGGGGGCCTGAGGCAATACCGGGCAAAGGAAGGGTGAGGAAGATGGCGATAAAGTGTGCTAAGCAGTCCCGTGTCCGTTGTAAGCCAAAAGTCCCGGAAGGTTCCTGTTTCAAAAAACAGCACGGAAATTGTGAAATCTTTTAACGCCAAAAAACCAGGAAAGGAACAAAGGCATTTTCTTAAATGTTGTGCATAGTCTGGCTGGCTTGTGTTTGCACACTCAGTAGAGCACGATGTATTTTCCATATGCTGTGGCATGTGTGGTGCACCGGCATAACTTTGTGAGTTGCCAATAAAGTAATAATAATGAATTTATTGGCTCTGCAGGCCTGTTTCAGAGGGTTTGGCTGTGTGTGGCCAGCCCTAACGCAGCTAACGCACAGCTGGCCCAAACTCCAAACTGGTCAGCCTCCTTGGGGTGCTGTACTAGCAATTGCTCCTAGATCTTGTGCAATGATTTATTAGTCCTAAAACATCTTAATTCATCGTTCATGCAAGAACCTGAAATAGACAGTTATCGACAAGTAAAAAGATTGCGGTTTCTTCTGTTCTTGTTGCAGCTTTCCAGGAGTAAAACTGGCCTAATATTAGGAAAATAACTTTAATGCATGGGAGGCCAGGTGACGAAAGTACATTCCTAATTTTATGCTACACAGCAGCCTAGCGTGACTATATCTAATCAGCAGTCCTTGTAAATATGACAAAGGTAAGTCAAAAATTCAGTAAAGTAGAAATAAATCTTTATAGAATACAGTCTGAAAAACACCTGGCACTTAAAGGAAAGTCTGCACCATCAGGAGATAGGTTGGGATTGCAGGTGTAGCACCACAACCTCCCCTGGCATGGACCCAGAGATACTATCTGAACTGGGGGGGGAGGGGGTTGGTCTGTACTCTACAAAGATATTAATCATTAGAATGTTCCTATTTCAAGCATCATAGGGGCTATTTTAAATTATTCTTTACAACATGGGGGGTGTAATGTGAGTCTTCCTTTCTGCCTCTTGGAACATTCCTTTTGTACCATCAAGCAATTTGGGGCACAAGATCAGAGTTTAACATAAAATGTATATTTGCAAACTTGTTTATTGATGGGTTTGTGTATATCTGACATAAGTAGATACAATCTCTAAAGGCAGAAAAAGCCATCCTATGTAGGGACTTTCAGAAATTAAAAATTCCAGTAACTAGATTGGTACCTGAGAATCATGGAGAAATACTTGACCAAAGAGATACTAGAATTAGAAATATATGACAATATTAATGAAAGCTCAATGGAAGATCTACAGAGATGATGTACTAGCCTTCTCCACTGACTGCAAGTATTAAGATTAATAGCTATACTGGAATAACTTATTTATTTTATGCAATAAAAATATACTTCTCATAGTCATCCAGCACCCAGAATATAGTTACAATAATCAAAAGATTTTGTGGTAACTAGAACAGTGGCTCCTTCTTCTGTAGCTGGCAATGGAAATGAAGTTTCACAACCAGTCTGAGGTTTTACCAAGCCACAGTCACTGCAAGTGCATTCTTCCACTGAATACATTAATGTTTCTCTTTGAAGTGAGTGTCTGATTCCTTCTGTATTCACACTTCTTTCAGTATTAGCCTTGACAATATTATTCAGCTCCACAGAAGAGTCTATAAATATACAGAAGTTCATTTAATACATACATCATGCTATACCAGACATACAGTTAAAGACCACATTTCATTGTATTCCAACTATGTTCCTAACCTTAGTGAAAGTTTTAAGATATAGTGAAAGTTTTAAGATATAGTGAAAGTCTTAAGAAGTAGTTATAGACGATAATCTTTTGTTCTTTGATAATATACCCCCTATACTTCAGGATAAGCATTTAAGTAATCTAACACATATTTTCTAATTGGTTATTATTTATTGGCTGAGCACTCCACGAATATTAGTATTTGTAAACCATAAAAATAACGTAATTCTTTTCATCTTCCCAAAATACACCACATCTGCTTCTCACAGGCTAGAATATTAAGTAAAAATACGTAATATCTTATAAAATGGAAAGCTAATACTGAATTTGTATCCTGATTCTATCTGGGTAGAATTCCTTTTGCATTCAGTTAAGAAGAGGATGAAACCCTTATAATCATCTTCTACTATTGAGGGTTCATGAATGATTTCTCAAACACCAGCAAGTAAGCCAGGTATGAATATGCAACAATCCTGACATGATCCAGAACCAACAAAGAGAGATCGCTGCTTTTACAAGTTATCGTCTGGGTATTTTATTCCCTTAATAACTTTAATAACTTCGTTGAGACTATTTGAGAAATACAAAACAATGCAACAAAGACAGTTGTCAGGATCTGGAATATAAATTATATGCAAAATTTATACATGGTAAGAGTAGCTAAAATATACAATGATCTAAAATTATTTCATAAAGAATCTTATTTATTCACCTGTGTTCTTCAGATTTCCTTTTAGTTGCTTTAGGTGCTTCCATTTAAACAAGACCATAAAGGTGAGCAGAGTGAGCATTAAAATTACTCCTAAGCCCAAACAAATCCAGAGAACTCCACTTGGATCAGTACCTTATGGAATAGAAGAGATGCATTAAATTAATTGTAAACAATAATCAATAAACAGTAAACATGTCCAACACATAAAACTTCCATTAGCAAAGGAGCAATTTCTATTTCCATTTTGAGTGACAGCTCAAGTAAAGCTTGAGAGCTTTACTCTTCTTAACACACGTACTCACGTAGGACACACTGCATATGTCTTTAATATTTTTGAGCCCATATATTATTCTGATAAACTCTTTCCAGGTTTTACAGTTCTTTAAGTTTTTATGTTTACAATTCTATGTAAAATACAACGTGAAAATGCCCAGCATAGCCACAAAGTATTGCAGAAATATTACTTACTCTTATCACAGTAGTTTTCACAGGAAGGCGGCGGTGTACTAGAACATCGAAGATGACAAGGCTTACAAGAGAGCAGCAAATTATCATAGTATTCATTTTTGGGGCAGCGTGCCATCAGCGTCAGTAATTATGGAACTGGAAAGCCACAGAAATTGTAAAAGAGTGAGGATCATCTACAAAGGGCTTTTCAGTTCTCAGTTTTAGCAAATCTAAGAACAGCTAGCAATGATAGTTAGACTTTGATCGCAGTTCTGCTACATAGTGTCATGTGTAATAAATAGGATTTAACTCTGAGGCCCCCAAGGAATTACTGTTCCTTTTTTGGCAATTCACAACTGTAGAAAAACTGAACAGCTGCACCAAGATAATTTTAAATGTAAATTTTGTCTGAAACGGAAAAGGGTTATTTATAGAAGACATTTCTTGAACAGGTGCTAAACATTACAAACTGTAGAAAAGCAAGACCTCCAAACAGAAGTTCATAATAATTGTTCTTGTCTTTAGAATTTGGTGGGTTTTTTCAAAGTGATGGGCCACAGTAATTATATTTTCCCTGTAACATGCAAACTATGCAATGCTTACTTCTTGTTCTTTTTGTCCCAGTCCAAGGAGCATAAGATGAAAAAAAATAAAGGCAGGAGGCATAGCAGTAAGAAGATAAAACCAATTCCGTTTCTAGGTTTGCCACTGACCTATTCTACAACTTCAGACAACTTCCTTCATACCCGTTTCCCTGTATGGACAACAATATTCAGAACACAGATGATGAAAGAATTACTTTTTGTAAGTTAATGGTTTTCTGATTTTAAATGAGGTACTGTTAAAGTACAAGTTCAACAATTACTTCATAATTGTGTTGTACAAAATACATCTAAGACCCTCAGTTATAACAGAAAGACAAAATCCAGAGATTCAGTCACTGGGGTATTGCTCCTCAGTTCCAAATTAGCCTTATTAATCCAGTCTATTAGGTTTTGGTCGGATCTTTTGCTTGGTTCACTTTTGGGGTTTTAGCTGTTTTTTTGCTTATAACTATAGTTATGTGAGAAGCGTAATAAGATTACATTCTAATCACAAAAGAAGAGCTATATGAATCTTTCAGTTTTGATTCAAAATATTATCTGCATTTTTTCCCTTACTTTCCCATAATGCAGAACTGTTACTGTACTAAAACTGCAGTACCCAGCATGGAAAAATAGATGAGCCCTAGATTTCAGTGTTGTGGTAGAGGGTATATGAAACCTCCTTGCCAGCCAGGTGATGGGGCACACTGAGCACGCCTAGGTTTGTCTGGGTCAAGGTAGTGAGTTACACTCACTGTGTAACACTTCTGAAAATGCTAAGGTCTTCCTGGGTCTTCTCCCAGGAAAGAAAAAAAACACCTTCCGTGTCAGACTGCCACAATGAAAATTATTTACACAGCTTACTTATATCCTGACTTTTTAATCTAACAGAATTTATTTTAAATACAAAGTTGTCCAAGAATATCTAGCAAGTTGCAATAACTGCCTCTACCCTGTATCACTTCCACAGGTAGAGTTACAGGCTTATTTATAGTTAAATTTCTCCTTGACATAATTAATTGCCTTTTTGACTATAGAAAGAGAAAAGAAAAATATTGTATAAGGATTTGTAATTTCATACCACATTACTATGTATGAGACTTATTTTCCCACAAAATGGACCATGTGGGAATACACGAGCTGGTTTTAGTGGAACAGTCTAACAAAACAATCTGTATTCTAGTCTCTAGCAGATGGAACTGCTTCTTGTGGCTTCTGCACTTGTTTCTGTAGGCCAGGTGCACAGCTGTAGGCTATTACAGACTGTTCTCCCTATTCAAGATAAGTGGATAAACAGGAATTGACAAAATCTGATTTAGGCATGACAAAAGAAAAAACAGATACAGACTGTGGGTGATGCCAAATATTTCACCAGCAGTCAATGCTGGTTCTGAAGTCATAAAACTGGTTCTGGCTTCCTTCATACATTCACCATCCAGGGGAACAAACCTAAGTTATTACTAGAATATCATTCCTATTTCTGATGAAGCAGTATTTGGTAGCTTATGCATAAAATGATTTCAGGTTTTGCTATTAAGATGCTGCTCAACCTTTTCATTCATGGAGAAGACAATCAAATTCTCAACTGTGACCTGAAGAAGGCAGATATTCATCGCAGTATCTTCATGGTACCCACAGGTAAGATAAATGAATTTCAGACAAGCTGAGTCCAATGCTTTAATCTTTTATCAATATAATTCCATTGACTTTAAATGAAGTGCTCACTAATTTTACTTATTTTCCTTTGCCGTAACTTCCCATTCTTCTTGCAGTTTTATACTCCTAACTGTAACTTATACTAAGACCCCTTATTATTTTAGAAAAGAACTAGCTGACTAATTATATACATGCCTTCTGCATCTGGTTCCAACACTACATATCTGCAGCACAAGTACAGTCTTTACTGTTGTAAAATTCCTTATGAAATCAACATCTCTCAAATTCCAAAACTTTCAAACTATATCACAGCTGCTGACTGTTTCTAACATTATTTTAGTAGTCTAGCAAACTCACATCTCCACTATAAGAGATGAATGAACCAGTTCCTTAATAATTTTCACACTTTTTTTTTTTCCCCAGTTGCACTGAGGGTGGGGGAGAGGACTGTCTTTGTTTCAGCTGCTTTTATTAGTTCTCTTTCCTCATTTTTTATTGTATGATAATGACACTTTTTTTTTTACTGAATTGTGTAGGTATATTTATTTGGAGCACTAGCCTTCTTCAACAGGTGTTTTGCTAAACAGATAGGTTTATAGCATTTTGGTATTAATTCACAGCTTCACAAAGAAGAGAAAGAAGTTCAGATTGACAGTGGTGAGTATTTTTGCTGGGAGATAGCAAGATTCTGTTGTTAAATAGCATGTAGAATTCCCAAGTAGGCAACACAGATAATACTAAGCTTGAACAATGACAATTAATAAACCCCTTAAAGTTCAGTATTGTTACCATGAAGAAAGAAACATTGAAATAATTGCTAGTGATAGGTTCTGTTAGACAAAACACCTTTATGTGCTACTTCAGGTGGTCTTCAGAATTTTTTTAATGGAGGAGGGATTCTACTGAGATGTATTTGTGACTTCTCCCATATGCACCCACATTCTGTAGCACTGACCAAAGAATAAAAACCAATGCTTACTTACCACTCCAGAAGTCAACACATGTAGTTCCTTTACTGTTTTCAAAAAAACAGGCCTAAGCCAAAAATGCACACAGACACTTACAAGGTATCTTCAAAAGGTATTGGCTGAAGGAGGTAGCTTTCTTTGGAAAATATTATTCTTAACTTTCCTGCATACCTGCATGGATAATATTTATCTGCTTCACAGGAACCATGCAAAATAATTGTATTCAAATTCACTAAGTACTTTCAATGAAAATGATTAAACCCATGCAAAGTATGAGTTCATAGAATCACAGAATAGCAGGTTGGAAGGAACCTAAAGGATCATCTGGTCCAACCTTTCTTGGCAAAAGTATGGTCTAGACAAGATGGCCCAGCACTGTCCAGCCAAATTTTAAGTGTTCAGTGTTGGGGAATCCACCCCTTCCCTGGTGAGATCATTCCAATGGGTAATTGTTTTCATTGTGAAAATTTTTCCTTGTGTCCAATCAGAATCTTCCCAGGAGTAACTTGTACCCATTACCCCTGTCTTTTCCATGTGACTCCTTGTAAAAAGGGAGTCTCCATCTTCTTTGTAGCCACCCTTTAAATACTGGAACATGGTAATAAGGTCTCCCCTAAGCCTTCTTTCCTCAAGGCTGAACAAACCCAGTTCTCTCAGCCTTTCCTCATATGGCAGACTTCCCAGTCCTTTGATTATCTTTGTGGCCCTTCTCTGGACCCTCTCCAGCCTGTCCACATCTTTTTTGTATAGCTGGGACCAAAATTGAACACAGTATTCCAGGTGTGGTCTGACAACTACTGAGTAGAGTGGGATAATGACTTCATTACCTCTGCTGGTGATGCCCTTGTTGATGCAACCCAGCATCCTGTTGGCTTTCTCTGCTACAACAGCACTCTGTTCACTCATATTGAGTTTGTTGTCCACCAGGACCCCCAGATCCCTCTCCACAGAGCGACTCCCCAGCCAGGTAGATCCTGCTCCACTCCTGGATTATGTTTTCCCAGGTACAAGATCTTACACTTGTCTTTGTTGAACTTTGTCACATGGTCCTACTCTACTTATTACTGTAATGTATTCTACAACTGATGCATATTTTGTATTATACGATACTATTGGTAAACACTGCAAGGAATGGGTTCAAAGAGAGAAATGCTGATCTAAAAGCAACACAAGAAGTAATAAGATAGGTCTAGAAGGGGTGTACACACTGCTTATAACATTGCTTCTCTATACCCACTTGCTAAATCCAAATATGATTTCTAAATTCCAGGGGAAATGTACTGAAGTTATCAATACAACAATGATGTAAATTAATGCTCAATGGTAAGAATACTTTCTCTGGTGCAGTTGATGCAGACATGAGTTCATCCCTGAAACTTAGAAATTTCACTTCTGAAATGTAAAGTGATACCTTTAAAGGGCCTTCTAGAGAGATGACCAGTTTTTAGCTCAGATTCTTCTGAGGTTCAAGACTAAGTCTGAAATCAAACTCCAGGCTTATATGCTCTACTAAAGCAAATAAAAATACATTATTGATAATTTACAAGTAAGATACATTCCAAAATACACTCTTATGCAACAGATATGAGGAGTATTTTCTAGAAAAACAGATGGCTCTCAAAACACCACTCAAGAATTGTTCAAACAACTGTCTTAAATAACTCACGTAAGTCTAAGGTAGCCTGGACTGGTCTGAATCTGTTTAGGATGGCCTGATGAAACAAAGAACTGTAAGTTCATGATGTGGACCTGTGTTTTTCTTTCACAACATCTTTCTGGATGATCTGAAAAAGCCAGAAAGAAAAAGAAAAGGAATAGCATTTCAGTGAGGTGTAAAATACACATTCTATTTCTAAGTTTGAAACTCATATGATTAAACCAACATTGTTTTGCTCAAGCAGATTATGAAACTAGCATTTGTGAAAAAGTAGCTGAAGTGATATATTCAGTAAAAAGAACCCACAGCTGCTGCCCTTGCTGAGGGTGTCACTGGTAATACAGAGCAGTTCAGACTGGTAACGGAAGCAAGTAGATGATGGTAACTTTGTACAGTTTTATGTCCTCCAAGCAATGTACATTCTTTCCCTTTCCATAACCCTCTCTCTGCCCATGTTTTGACAGAGCAACACTGGCAGTTGTTTGGAAGAAATTGTATAGTCCTGATGATAATATTAAAAAAAAATAAAAAGAAGATTCTCAAGGCATACTGTAAACTCAGTGCTGTTATATGGGACATTTTTAAGACGATCTATTGACGCAAGTTTCACCTTGAGGCAGGGATGCTTCCCAGTAGATGTAACCCAAATATAGGATTTCTGGGAAAAATATTAAAGAGAGGAGTGGAAGACTTGACATTACTTTGAGAGACAATTAACAATGAAAGGAACTACGTGATAGAACTTCTACTGTAGGTAGTACTGTTAGAGTCTTCATGACTACTTTACTTTTTGCTGTTAAATTCTTTCCTCTGTTTTCCTAGTCCAGAGGTGCATCTGGTTTTACTTATGGGCAATGGCTTTTCTTGTGTATGCAAAATACCTCTTTCTCCAATACAGCATGCTGTCATTGTACTTTAATACATCTGCCGTATGATATGCATGTGTTAATACTGTGATTCCTAATTGCTAATAACAAGTGTTAATATTGTGATTCCTAAATTATTTTGCCACTCAAATGTAATGATATATATTCTATATCAGACTGTTTTGGCACAAAGATGATTCATGTCTTAGTAAGACTGGTCTGTAGGTCACCAAAGATTTGGTTAGATTATATATGGCTAAGGTGATTAATTGTCTTGGTGTTAGTGAAAGGCGCAGTCCTGCTTTTCACTCTACAGTATTCTGAAGCACAAGAAAAAGTTCTAGGGCTTACCTGACCACATGGCAAGCAGCTTTAATTTGTTAATCCAGTCAGTTCATGAAGTTTTACCCCCTAGGGCCTGGAAGAAAGGCCAGAAAGAGAAGAGAAGAGAAAAAAAGAAATAGTTGATTAGCTAGCGGGGATGTGAAACTAAGTCCACCACAGAAGTAAATTTGGCAAACTAATGCACTGATGTCTTCAATTAAAAAGTCCTGTCAAACACTAAGTATGGTATAAATTAATTTGTGTCTAATTATTTGATGTTGTATATATAGGATCATAAGATATTGTGGCAGATATGCTTACACTTTCTATAACCAGCTGGCCAGAAACAGTTTTCCTATGTGGCTTGTTAGAGTTCAAACACATATATCATAAGACACAGAAGTAAATACAAAGAAGTCTCACCTTTTCAATCAAACGTGTAGATGCAGTGCTTAGGGACATGGTTTAGTGACGGACTTGGCAGTTCTCGGTTAACAGTTGGACCTGATCTCAAAGGTCTTTTCCAAACTAAATGATTCGATGATTCTAAACCTCCCCTCAAGTAAAAGGCTAAATACAGCTCATTTCATCACAGCTCTGGAGAATAATGCTGTCTCTTATAGCAGTAATTTTCCTCCTACAGTTGGACTACTATTTCCCAAAGCTTACAGCCTTTAGAGATAAATGAATTTTTTTTTATAAATGTCCCCCAAAACACAGATTGTGGAGTATTAAGCAAAACATCTTTCACACACAGGAAACTGGGGAGCAATGATAGTAAAGGGTCTCTAATGTGTCATTCATATAAACAACCACCATACAAGTCACAGTCTTTTCTTAGCTATATATAGTTTTATTGATGTATGTAATGACAAAACAGAGGTGACAAATGATAGGAAAAGTATGAGGAATTACAGTTGTCACAGCCCGTTGCCTTTGTTTTCTGCACATCTTAACATTCCAAAGTTCTACTTCCCAAGGATCTGAAAGCAAGCATATAATCAGAAGATCCAGATAAGCAATAATTCTCCATGACAGACCTTATTACATATCTAAAATACACATTATTTCAAAATCTATGTCCTGTGGTTCACCTACTGTTTTCACTGCCTACATGAGATTCCCCAGAACTTCTGAAGAGAAATATCTATACAGCAGTTTGGAAATTACATTTGGGGGACTATTTCTTATCATACTATAAATATCTATTTTCATAGCAGAAATTAATCTAACATAACTGTTTATCAAGTCAGTAAAACACTGCCGTGTTCACTCTCAAAAACACGTGTCAAACTGTACAAGAAAAATTCAACAGAGGATTACTTGCTGCAGTGCGCAGAAAATGTATTTTATATTTATTATGTGTGATGAGTGATGGCACTTACAATAAAACTGATTTGGGGTAATGATGTGCTACCAGGAATAAGGAAGACATTTTCTATCTTAACAAGATTCTTCTGCAACCTTCATTTTTGAGTAATTTTGACAGGAGGAAGTTAATATTTTAAAAAAAAATACAAAAACAACAAACCATTAAGCACTTTGTTGGGAGAAGTGTACTATACCAACTGGCTTTAATTTGACAGATGTAGTACCTGAATTCAGAAGCTGTTTATAAAGTAGAATATGGGATTCAGCCAACCAACAAAACAAAACCCAGAAGCATTAAGAATAAATTCATTAAGTGACATTAAGATAAGGATATTGTTACTTAGAAACTGTAATTATGTTATGTTAATAATTTATCCACTGCCTTGTATAATACACATTAAATCCTGTAAGTGGCACACCATTTTGTTACATGTAGACTATGCACAGACACAATAAAAAAAAAAAGTCTGAGAGGACTGGATACTGATGTTTCTCCTATAGTGATATTTACCTTTAGGGAATAATAAATATATGGCTTATTTACCAGTGAAGTTACATTTCAGCTTTTTTTCAGTTATGGGATTTACAGGGTTTGCATTGGCTTTTCACAGAATCACAGAATGATCAGGGTTGGAAGGATCTCTTGAGATCATCCAGTCCAACCCCCTGCTAAAGCAGGGTCACCTAGAGCAGGTTGCAGAGTCACATCCAGGCAGGTTTTGAATGCCTACAGGGAAGGAGACAACACAGCCTCTCTGGGTAGCCTCTGCCAGTGCTCTGGCACCCTCAAGGGAAAGAAGTTTTGCCTCGTGTTCAGATGGAGCTTCCAGTGCTGCACTTTGTGCCCGTTGCCCCTTGTCCTGTCACTGGGCACTGCGGAAGAGAGCCTGGCCCCGTCCTCTTGGCACTTGCCCTTAAGATATTTGTATACATTGATAAGACCTGTCTCAGTCTTCTCTTCCCCAGGCTGAACAGGCCCAGCTCTCTCAGCCTCCCCTCACAGGGGAGATGCTCCGGGCCCCCCATAACCTCCGCAGCCCCCGCTGGCCCCTCTCCAGCGGCTCCCTGTCTCTCCTGACCTGGGGAGCCCAGCACCGGACACCGCACTCCAGACGCGGCCTCACCAGGGCAGAGCAGAGGGGGGGGATCCCCTCCCCCGTCCTGCTGGCCACGCTCCTCCTCGTGCACCCCGGGACACCACTGGCCTTCTGGGCCACACGGGCACGCTGCTGGCCCATGGGCAACGTGCTGCCCACCAGCACTGCCAGGCCCTTCTCCGCAGAGCTGCCCCCAGCAGCTCAGCCCCAGCCTGCGCTGGGGCGTGGGGTTGTTCCTCCCCAGGTGCAGGACCCTACGCTTACCTTTGCTGAACTTCACCAGGTCCCTCTCCACCCAGCTCTCCAGCCTGCCCGGCTCTCACCAAATGGCAGCGCAGCCTTTGGTGTATCAGCCACTCCTCCCGGTTAGGTGACATCAGCAACTTGCTGAGGGTACGCTCAGTCCTTCATCCAGGCCACTGAGGAATAAGCTGAACAGGACAGGGCCCAGCACTGACCCCGGGGGAACTCCACGAGCTACAGGCCTCCAGCCAGACCCCGTGCCGCTGACCGCAGCCCCCTGAGCTCTGCCATTCAGCCAGTGCTCAGCCCACCTCACCATCCATCCACTCACCTAACCCAGGCCTCCTGAGCTGACCTGTGAGGGTGTTACGGGAGACAGCGTTACGAGCCTTGCTGAGGTCAAGGGGGACAACACCCACCACTCTCTCCTCATCTACCCAGCCAGTCATTCCATCATAGAAGCCTATTAGGTTGGTCAGGCATGATATCCTCTTGGTGAGTCCATGTTAACTACTCCTGATAACCTTCTTTTCCTCCCCATGCTTAGAGATGACCTCCAGGATGAGCTGTTCCATCACCTTCCAGGGATGGAGGTGAGGATGACTGGCCTGTAGTTTCCTGGGTCCTCCTACTTGCTCTTTTTGAAGACTGCATTGACACTGGCTTTTCTCCAGTCCTCAGGCATCTCTTCAGTCCTCCAAGACCTTTCAAAGGTGATGGGGAGTGGCTTAGCAATACCGTCTGCCAGCTCCCTCAGCACTCAGGGATGCAGCCCATTGGGGCCCATGGATCTGCAGGTGTCAGGTTTGCTTAAGTGATCTCTAATGTGATCCTCCACGACCAAGAGAAAGCCTTCCTTTCTCCAGGCTTCCTGTCTTGCCTCCAGGGCATGGGAAGCCTGTTACATTACTATAATTTAAGTTCTAAAACTCCCCAAGATATCCTCTAAGAATAATGCAATTCAGACAAGTTAAGCTGGCCTGCTGTAGTTGACATCATTATAAAGAGTAACGGAATATAATTATAAGAAGAAAAGTGTCAACTGTGGAAACAACAGAAAAAAAGAAAAGGAAAAACAGTTCTCAGATTTGCTTCTGAAATGTTTCAGTCTGACTCAAGAGTGACACCAAGGGGCAATTTATAAAGACCACTTCTTTGCTCTTCTAGTGTGATGATATCAACACTGACAACTCCTCTCTGAACTTCAAAACTCCATCTGGAAGCAGTAAAACGTCTGTTTGTTGTTTAGAATAATAATTTTAGCATATTGTCAATTCTACTAGGGTCTCAAACTAAGGATTTCAAGAAATCAAATATTTTTTACTGGTGAAGGGCACACGGTTAGGTAACAGCACAGCACAGACCAGTAGGTAGTATTTTGGAGCTGTGACACACACACACACACACAGACACATACACACAGACACACACACACACGATTTACAACCTTTTATCATGTGAGCAGAAGACCTAGAGTTACATGCTGCTTTGGCAGAATACAGGCATACCAAACAATGAGCATCCAGCCAAAGCATTTCTTGCTATGAACCCAAATTTGACTGTTGGTTTCCTTGAACATCCGGAAAAGCCTAAGACTTCCAGGAATCCTTGTCAGTGCCCATTCTTAACATGTGTTAAATTGGTATTACTTATGTGACAGAGATCAGTCACCTGAAAAAGGTAAGGAGAATTTTATCTTTCACTAATTTGAAAAAAGCTATTGTGAGTTTCAACACCGAAATAATAAAATGAAAAATCTCACCAGAAAAACAAAGAAAGTAATACTATTATGTCAATAATTAAACATATAGATTGAAATTCATCTCTCAGAACAGTAGCTTAAGGTCTTTTACCACACAACTTCAACAACAAAGCTTTGTTCTAACACTGCTTTGGGGTTTCTCTGCTCATGCTTGTGCCAGCTTTTTTGCCTGACTGTACTTCAGAAATTCTGCTGGCATAATTACATAGCACTTATCAAGAGAAAGAGAGTTTTCTGCTAGGACTATTACATTCCCTTCACAAACAACATTAGCTAGGCTGACAAAGGAATTCTTCTGGCTGTATAGTTGATTCTACATAGGTCATTTTGTGCTGGCACAGCTTTCTCCCCCACCCCCCTCACTAAGGCAACTGACCTACACTGTCAAGTCTTACAGTACGGGCTTGGTCTGAGTCCTCTCCAATTCTCTGAAGTTAGTTACAGAAAAAATCCAAAGAAAAAAGCCCCTTATAAATCACCTCATCACAACAACCCTAAAATTCTGAGATAGCAACGTATGTGTAAAAAATTCACCACTTTTTCTTCCCAAATGTTACTGTACATCAAGGAACAGCAGTCTTACAGGGAGTTCCCTCCTAAAAAAAAATAATTAAAACTTTCTGAAATGCTTATTATCAGAAATCCATATTTTGGTAAGTGCATGTTTTAACTGTATGGCTGGGAGGAGATAAGCTGTTCTAGGAATGAGGTACACACTGCTAATAAACAAAAGGAAGGGGTTATTAAAGGATTCATTGTGTTCTTTAACTTTTACAGGCTGCACAGAACAATGCTCTTTTTAGACACAATATTGTATAATGTCATTTGGGCACAGTGCAAAATCAAGAACAATGTGGATTTTGCCTGTTTAGTTCAGCACATTTTTTAATTAGACCACTGCTTTGAAAAGAGTGATGTTGCTGTTGCTACATCTGGTATTTCCAAAAAAGATCAAAGAACAAAACAACTGAATAGAAAAATGTTCCTTAAAAATAGTAATCAAAACGGCAATCGTATAATCTTTGTCAACTAAATTTCAGACAACTTCTGTATCCCTTACTACATTCAAAGTTTACTTAGCTAGGAACAAAGTTATGGAAAAGATTAAGTGCATAGCACAGACAAGCAGTGTTAACAGACTGTAAACCCTTTGGGGAAAGAAGATACCTTTTCATTTGTCACACATTCCACATGTGCCAACATGGTTATGCAACTACTAAGGACAACGCATAAACCAATAATTGTATAAGCAAGTTTGGATTAAACTAATACTTGTTAGAATGCCTGTGACATTTTTATGTTGGTGTAATAGTTTTTACAGAATATAAACTTCCATTTCTTTCTTCATTTCTTAATGCAAGCACTTACGTTTTGTGTTGGAAAAAATAACCTCCTACATACTACTATTTTAGTAACTTTGAAGATGGGCAAAACAAACTCAAACTGATCAGTGGCATAATGCCAATAGGAGTAAAGGAGTTACAACAAAAATAAACATGCACGAACACCTATGAATGATGTGAAATGCTTGGCATACACTAAAGTCTAACAAAAGTTTTTCTTCTGATAATTTTAACTGGATTCTCTAGCCATTCAGTGTTCAGGACAAGTTTATGTAACACACAATTACTTTATTTCAAATTCCCATCTACAGCATCACAGTGCCAATATGTGCTTTCTCTCAAAACAGGAGGGAAATTATAACTGACTTAGCCATCTCTATTCCAAATAACTCCCCATGAAAATTGCCTTCTCTGGAATAAAAAATACTGGCACAGAATAATTCTGGAGTAATCAGTCCTATTTAGAAACAAGTTCACTATTTCATTCTCACAGTTTCATAATGAAGTAATTATTTTCTGCAACAATATTAACGTGTTAACTATCTGTAGAAGAACAGCTTTAAAAATCTGTTTTTCTTTCTGTTATTCTTTCTTCATAGCAGTAATGCCATTTTGCTATTTTGCTTTAGTCATTACCAGAACTAAAATCTTAAGGGATCTCTAATGGACAACATGCTCCCTTCAGCTGGAGAAAGTGCATGAAAAACCCACATGGAACTAGTTATCTATTCCCACCTCCCTGGAGACAGAAAGACAGCATGTAAAACTTTCCATATGAAACATAACTGTTCTAAAACTCTTACCACATGTATAAGGCAGAAGGATCTGGCCTAGAGATGTTATGGAACCCAACAGTGGACATGGCAACTCCGAGCTTTTCCATGTCAGGGAGTCACTGCAGTAAGACAGGGTGTGAATAAACAGCATGTTACATGCCCTGCATTAACATCCTGTATTGATATTTTCAGTGCTAAGTTCAACATTTTCATTATCTCATAAAAACATTCTAGAAAAATGATATGAGGCACAGCTGAATTCTGTTTGATAGTGAGGAGTCACTTTGTGCATCTGTGTTAGACTGTAAGACCCACTTTAAATACCAGCCACCTTTTCTGCATTTTTTTACCTCTACATCAAGCTATAAGACTGATAATTTGATGGTATCCAGAACTGCAGATTCTCTCTGTTACTTGTCTCCTGCTAGAACAATACTAGCTTACAGCAATGGAAGATCATCTGAGGATCTGGCACTGAAGAGTTATCATTGTTGCTCAGTCAACTCTGCATCCTAGCCCCTGAGGTTCTCAAATTTGCCTCACTTCACAGGGAGCAAAATACCCCGTTTCCATTTATCACTTCCAGAGAATCTACATATCTTAGGCTTGTAATATATACTCTCCACATCCAACAGATTTATAGGTGAAAACAAATTTAACTTTAACAAAGCAGAAAGTTAATTTTCTTTATCAAGATGAAAGCATAAAAACAGTTGAACAGAGATCTGGATTGTACTTAAAAGATATTTTCAGCTACTTCAGTACCTTAACTGACATAACTCCCACCAGTCCTACACCTGGCTTTCAGATCTCTAAAACCATACAGTCTCTGACCTTCTTCAGAATAGGTTCTCTCCTGTCTCTAACCTTTCCAATCCTAACTCAGTCACTGTATACATCATTAAAGTGATTTCATTCTTCCCTTCCTTGCATGAGCGTTCTTTGCTCAGCACATTCCTTCCACATTAAGCAATCCTTCTGCTACTTACAACATTTTCAACTGTCATAAGGTTTATAAACTATGTATAGATTCTTCAGAACGCACACACCTAAACCCCCATCTTTGTTTATTTTGAGCTTTGATAGCAAAAAACCCCACACATAACTAACAGGTTTGATAGCAAAACTATTTCTCTAAACCACCCTTCCCCTAATATTTCAGTCTGGAGGCTCTCGGTATCAAAAACACAGGAAAAATTCTGTATAAGGAATAAACTGTGATGACTGTGTGTTCAAAAAGAGGCATCTTAAGCAAAGAACTTGCTAGCACCCAACGTAATGATTTTTTCAGTCTGAACAACAAGCTAAGTAAGTAATAGGTAACACAGCTGAGAACTCTGAGCCTCCAGTTAAAGTCACCTGAAAAAAAGGGATAGCACTTGTAAAAGTTGACTGTTCAGTCTTCATTTCTAGAGATATAAAAGCAAGAGAAAGGTTGTATATACAGGCAAAAGTGAGAGACACATCACTACCTTGCAAAATAATGAGCTGAGCTTATGAAGTATCTGAAAGGTAAGGAGATAGACACAGAAAATTATAAACTGGTATTTTGGTCTATGGATCTATGTATTTCTTTTGCTATCTAAAGTAAAAACAATTAATGTTGTGCCCTTTTGGAAGTCTGCAGTATGTGCCTTAACTGTTTCAAAAGACAGGCTTTAACTTAGATTGGAGACCTTAGAAAGAAGAATCCAGCTCAAAAGTACTCATTATCAACCCACAACGAGATATGTAAGAATTAAGTTGCTAAATTCCTTTGAGGATGCCTCTTTGCAAGAAGTAATTCTACAGCTGGACTGTGGAAGAGAGCTTATGCTATGGTGCTACATTCAGAAAACCAAAGACTTTTATTTGAATCTCCTCCAATCAAATAGCTTAAAATACATTAATGTAACACAAATACAGCAATTATGCGGGTGTCCAGCAGAGGGAAAGTAAGAGGTCAGAAACAGCATTTGTTAAATAGCAGGGTTAGAACAAATTGGTGAATAGATGTTTCCAGGTCAAGATATCTTAGTTTGGACTGCACGTGGTCTTATGCAAATATAAAACCTGCTTTATAATTCACTTACGTTTCCAGGAACCCCAGAAAAGCTTAGGATAGACTTGGCTCTTGAAAAAGCCATCATGCTGAAACATAGTCTGTTTTTTGTTCTCTAGTTCTCAGCTACATCTCTACAAGCTACCTGGAAAGAGATTTTGCCAAAGTTTAAGAATATTAATTTATAATCTCCTGGCACTTAATCAAACTTAAACCTAGTTCAGTATTTTCAGTTCTTTGTCAAGCCTTATTAATATTATGAAAGGTATTTAGAAAAACTCTTCCACAGCCTTCCTTCAGGAGAGATATGTCACTTGTTAGGGTGCAACCTCAATTCATGTTTTCCACAAAAACTTTCTGGACTCATTTAACTCCACCTACTTCTTCTATGTAATGCTGAACCTAATTTCTAGAATGTCTTTTAAGATTATTCCTTCACATAAACCTCACATGAAGAGGCATACTTCTAGAATGGCACTCTCATAGCCAAGCACAGTTATCTATATTTTTCTTTTAATAATTTACCTTGTAAATTATTAAATTGTCTTTTTCCTCTTTCTAGGTAAATAACTTATTCTTTACACTTTGTTTTTAAAGGCTCATTCTGACTTCAAAGCAACTCTAAATATCATGCTACTCATCTAAGTGCATAACTAGCATATATATTTGAATACCTTTACACTTCAGGATATGTCTCACAGCGCGTCTCCTTTCCTGCTCCTCCTAATCTCAGCCAAACACTTCCTCTCCCATCTTGCAGCAGCTCAGGAACTTATCTGATCTCAAAGTAAACTGAGTCAATTCACTCATAAGCCAGCACCCTAACACTACTCTTCTTCCCCCTTCCACTGCTGCTATTTTATGGAGTTTAATAAGCTTACTCATTGGTGGTGAGCTGTTAAATTCTTGAAGTCGTTAACCTGTTTGAAGCCCTCTAGTGAAATGTATCTTTCTTTTCTGCTTCAGTTCACATAACTAAAACATCAGTATTTCATAACTATACCTGCTAAGCTGTAAAGTGCATGTGAGAACCTTGGAAGAAAGTTACTATATAATACAGCATAGTATTCCTAATATTACATGAATGAGGACCTCCATTTCACTGCTATAGGATTGACATCACAGGCTGCAAACTAGGGGTGAAGCTATCTTGAGATAGTTCAATAAGTTAATAGCTTGCTCTTATTGAAAAAGGAAGTCCTTTTCCCCCATTCTTACTTTATACCAGCTCTGGCATTTGTCAAACGCCTCTTAAGAGTTCATTCATCTCAGTAGCACAGGAGGAAAAAGAAAGTAGATTGTTCTGTAGCTAAATTTAATGAGATGGACTGACTCAGCAAAGGGCCTAGCAAGAGCCAGAAGGCAGCATGAGGATGGGTAGAGCTGTGACTGTAGGGGAGACTGTTTCTCTGCACCCCAGTCCCTCCACATATTAACCATGAGGTGGTCCAGCCTCTTTTCTAAGCAGTGCTTTGATACTTTAAGTCAGTCATGATGTGACAATGGATTTATATGGGTGGTTCTCAGTAAGAAAAGCTTTTTAATATTTATTAAATTACGAGGCTTGTATATTTATTCTAAACATTTTGATACAAAAGAGATTTAAACAAGAAAAGCTTTTATAATGCTTTAAAACCTCAAGAGAATGTGACCATTTACATCCCAGTAGCTACTTTGCCAGTAAAATTATCATCATTCCACCTACGTTTTGTTTTGAGTACCAGCTGTTCATAAGTGGAAAAACAAACTACTAGCCCTGTTAAAAAATGTAGTGTTTGAGTTTACACAATATCTGTGTGCGACACAGCCTGCAAAACAGGTTTGTATGCTCTGAAGGACATCTGGCATCTTCTGAAATGCTGTGGACTAATTGTTTTTATCCTAGCAAGTACCTAGGGAATAAGTACCTGTCAAGGAAGGAAGGAGTGTTGGATAACACAAGTGATTACTTTCCCATGAAATCAGTGGTAATACATGCTTCCATACCTCTGATCAAACACATATTTGGCCCCACCCCCCTACCCCCCCCCCCAAAAAAAATCACAACTCAGTACTTTAGGAGCTGACAGAATGAAGCTCCATTTCAAAAACCTTCAAGAAGCCTTTTTAAGGAATGCCAAAGTGTATGTAAGAATTGCTGCCTACATGTTCCATGTGCTGGTAATCTTAAGGTAAGTTTTAATTGCTCTGAAAATATAGTACCTGCCTCCAGTTAAGGCAGGTACTTCCTGACTTGTAGGCTGTGTCAAGGCTCAAACAAAGAACAAGCTTGCAATACGGCACTGCAGTCATAAACTTGAGCTATTAAATGCTCATGATGGTAAAAAGTGTACAATAACAAGCCACCTATCAGCAGAATTCATGAAGCTTGGTTTCCACTGGATTTTTATCTATTATTCAACAGTAGTAACCCATGAGCTCCTTTGTTCCAAATAGTGTTATCTTGTTTCCATACTAAAGGAAATATATCAGATACCTACTGGTTAATAAATATCACCTAACAAGCAAAGGTTAGTATTTAAAAACAAACCAACCTACCTATATTGACGTGTTCCTTATGATGCTTAGGAAACTTATTTCTTACTCCTGTAGCTTTAATTCTAACTGCTTTTCTCTGATAAAAAAGGATCATATCCTATTCTTTCTTCTATCCCAGCCCTCAGTGGGACTGCATGTGACCTTTTTTTCTTTTTTTGAAACAGAAAATTGATTGCCATACACAGCTGAGAAACTTACTGCTAGTTTAACAGTTTAACAAAATTCTAAACTTTAGAACAGTAACACCAGTGAGCCTCTTCCTTAATTATACCCAACTTTGAACAACAGAGGTCCTGGCAATGTGTCTGAAAACCGGAAAGTAACTTGGCACTAGAGAATAACCAGAGTGTCTTTCACAGGGCCTTTAAAACTTATTCTTTTGGCTCAGAGGAGGGTAAACTCTTGGTGCTTGAAGGAAAGGCTTCCACTTAGCAGAGGTGTATAGTCTTTCATTGTGAATTACGTATCTTTTTTCTTTCAAAATGAATTCTCTGTGGTGTTAGTGGGGATTCTTTTTTTAATTTTAATTTTAGAAGTGTTGGCCTGTACACTAGTGTTTTCCCTGAATATGATCAGTTGGAAGCACATTTTTCCATTAACATATGTGCATTACCTGCCACATAGAATTTTTTTGCTTGTCAAGGGCATACATGTTGCTGGTGGTGTGCGGCCAGAAACCATCAGGTTCTTGTGTCAGGATCACATCACAAAAATGCCACTTCAGGAGCATTTGTGTAGTTCTCAACCAAAACTACACTGGATTTTGTACTGAATGGAGACCTTTACAGTTGAGTTTTAAGCCCATTTTCTTTCAAAACAACTCCATAACCTGCCCTGCAGTGTTTGAATACAAGTAATGCTGCAGATGACTCAGTCCTCACATGTAAGCACTCCAAGAAGCTCCCTTCTCCCAAGCACTCACTTTGTCTAGTTATAAACACTTAGGCTGAACCTTCAAAGATAAAACGCTGCCACAGCCATGGGCAGCCTACTAACCAAAACCTCCTTGTTTGCCCTCTGTTTCTCCTGGTCTCCTCCAAATATACCTCACTTCCAGCAATGCTTTTTTGTGTTTGTTGTTTTGTGTTTTGGTTTTTTTAAGTACTATTAGCCTTACCAGTCAAGGGCCTCAGTACTTGACAAGTCCTACCGAACCTGCCTGAACAGGATTTTTTTTAATGATAATAACCACGTCACGGTGTGCTGTAGAGGTGCCAAAATTGGAACTTTTAATGCATCCTGCCAGCTTACGGCTGGACACGTACAGAAACACTTGCTCTCACCTCACGTCAGAGCACAGCTCCACACAAATCTTCATTTGGGGGTTTCCTGACCCAACACCGGTGCCATCACCGTACTGCCACCGTACCTACGCTTTCTAGGAGTAGGTAGGTGCAATTTCGCATAGATAAAAGCTAAAACAAGCACGCCTTCACCAGACTCCAGCCGCTGAGTCCTTAGGGGAGGCGGGAAATCCAGTGATGTGGCAGCGGGCGCCGGGCCCTGCTCCCCCGCCCCGCCGCGCCCCCTGCACAGTGCCCGATACAGGCCCGGCTCCCCCGGCCGGGCAGCGTCCCCACCTGGAACGCCGAGGGGACGGTGAGCCGCCACCCGCCGCCGCTGCCCCCTCGCAAACTGCACTTCCCAGGGACCTGAGGGGCGAGACAGGCGCCGCCCGAGGGAGCGCCGGCGCCCGGCCTGCCGGGACGGGTAGTTCTGGCCCTGCCTGAGGCGTTTGCGCCAACTACACGTCCCGTCCACCCCGCGAAACGGGAGGCGGAGACGGTAGAAACGACAGGCGAGCGCAAAGGCTGACAGGAATTGTAGTTTCCTCACACGCAGAAAACGCAGGCAACTACATTTCCCATCTCTTCCGGGGAGGAGGGCCGCGAGGGGCTGGCGCAAGCCACGATGGGCACCGTAGTTCCCGCGCCTGGCCGCGGCCGTACTACGGGGCGAGGCCCTGAGGGGGCTGAAAACTACTAAAATGGCGGCGCGGGAGGCGGCGGGGAGGGGGGTACGGCATCCCCGGGAGGCCAGACTGCGCTCGCGTCGGGGTGGTGGAGTACACGCGGAATCGCCGGAGCGAGTGCTGAGTCGGTGCCGCCGCCGGCTTCCCCCTTACCCCGGACGCTGGGAGACGCTTCGGGGCCGCAGAGGCTTGTGGGGCAGCCACAAAATGGAGGCGAACGGGAGCGGCAGCGGGAGCAGCAGCGACTCGGCTCCCGACTGCTGGGATCAGGCGGACATCGAGCCGGGCAGCGGCGCCGGCCTGGGGTCCGCCCCGCCGGCCGCGGAGGCCGAGGCCCAGCAGGAGCTGCTCGGGGCGGCCTTCAGCCGGCAGCTGAACGTCAACGCCAAGCCCTTCGTGCCCAACGTCCATGCCGCCGAGTTCGTGCCGTCCTTCCTGAGAGGGGGCCCGGCGCCCGGCCTGCCGCCACCCTCGCCCCCACCCGGCCTGCCGCCGCCGCCGCCCCACGGTAACGGCCGCGCCGGGACGGGGCTGCGGGCGGGTGGGCGCCGCGGGCGGAGGGATGGGGGCCATGTTGGAAGGGCGCGGGGCCGCGCGGCGGAGGGGCCGGGGCGAGGCTGTGGGGCGCCCGCGGGGGAGGAGGGCAGGGCCACGCGGGGCCGGCGCGCGGCGCGGAGGGCCTGCGGCGGGCGGGGGCCGGGCCGGGCCGGCGGGCGGGCGGCAGCCCGGGAACCGGGTGAGCCGGGGGGCGGGGGCGGGCGGGGCGGCAGCGCTGGAGGGGGCGCGGAGGGCAGCGCCGGGCCGGGGGGGGCCGGGAGGCGACCCGGGCCGGGCTGAGGGTTGGGGCCCTGGGTGCTAGAGGCAGGAGGGTCTCGGCAGGCGGGGTGGGGTGCTGCGGGGCAGGGGTGCCGCGCAGGAGAGGGGTTTGGGGGAGGGGGGTTGCGGCGCAGTCTGGGCGGAGGAGCCGGTTGTGGCGGCTGAGGCGGCCCCGCGAGTTGGGGGGCCTGGGAGGGGGCCCGCAGCCGCCGTGGGCACTGGGAACCCTGCGGGGGGCCGAGCCGTGGCAGCCGCTTCGCGCTCTGGGTGCGCGGCCCCGGTGACTCCCCGGGCCTCTCCCCGGTGCCGTCACTCCCGAGGGGTTGCCCGTGGCGAGGGGCGACTGCGCGGCTCTCGCCCCCCTGAAGCACTAGAGGAGTTGTCAGAGGGTTTGGTGGTAATAAATTCAGCGTTGCTGGGGAGAACAGCACTGCTTCAGCCACCAGTGGCTCAGGTGGATCCTAAATGTCTCTTTGAAGCTTCTATCAGGTAGTTACGATTTTCTAGTACAATGCTGACAAGTTATTATTAGGAAAGGTGGGGGTTGTCAGCTGGCCTCAGTCAATGGAGTAACTTGAAATTCACCCTGCTTTTAATTTCAAAGGATCTTTGTGTACGCAACGTTTATACTGGATTTGCTTTACATATGGGGAAATGAAAGGAGAGCTGCTTTTTAATTTTCAGCTTCAGACTGAAGGTCCTTCCAAACATCAGACATGCTAGTTAACTGCGTGGTACTATTTTCATGTCCCTCTTGCAGCTAAGGAGTTTGAGACCTGATTGAGTATAATAGTTTTAACACCTTCCTATTTTTTTCTATGATTTTCTGTATTCCTGTTGGTACAATATGAAACAAGCTAGCATTTCAGATGTTGATTCTAGTAATTTAATTTCACTAAAGCAACTGCTTGTTACATTATGTTTGTCAAGTTTTCCTGTTGATTGTGGCTTATTTATTGCATTGAGATTTAATATGTTAATTAGTGTAGCTCTCCCTAGTATTTAAAGTTATCAGATGTTAACAGCTAAAATCTGGGGTTTTTTGATTTATGAAGGTTTAAAATTTTCATAACAGAATATTAACTTGTTTTTTCTGTTAGAGCAAATGTTAGCTTACATGTTCTCTACAGCTATTCAGCAGTCCTGATTTTTATCAAAAATTGTAGTTCATGCACTATGCGGGCAGGCAATGTCTAAGTGCATTAAAATATTCATTCTAGTGTGTTTTTCAACCTTTGCAACCTGAACATAAGTCTTTTTTTTTTAACTATGTAATCAATACTGTGACTGAAAACTTTCTTAGGGTTTTGAATGTTATTCTGATAACTTCGGGTTTTCTCTGTGGCTACTTTGTAAGGTTTCTTCTAAGGCTTCCTATATTTAATTTTATAATTTTTTTTTGTAGGATTTGAACTACATTTCCTCATCTGCTCATTATATTTATTTCTTCATGCTCTCCTTTTCGCCACTCTTTTGCTACTTCTGAGGCCTATGATGAGCTTTGTCTTTCCAGAGACTAGAAATTACTTACCGTTTCCTGGTCATCTGGAGTGATGAGGATAGCTCTTCTTTCCATCTTAGTTGCTGAGTGCAATTCTTACATAGTGCTATAATCTACCTGGTTTGAATTCACCTTGCTTCTATATCTTCTTTAAGGTTTAGAATTTTGAGTTTCTGTAATTTGACTTGGATGTCCCTAAGATTAAGCAAACAAAAATCTGCAATTAAAAAAGAAAAGATGAGGGGAAAACCCCCAAAAAACCCCATACTACAAGCAAAAAACCCAAAACAGTTTCTTTTTTAACTGCAGTGCTATACTTGTTACATACTTTTCCAGGTCCGATGTACTCTATTACAGAAAGTAATTGACAGGCTTGCCCTTGCAGATGTTTGTCTAAGGTGACAACTACTTTCCTGGCTAGAAGAACTAGGTGGAGCTTGCTCTGGAAATAAGTCAGAACAACATGTGATTAGACAATGGTGCTGAATAAGTTGCTTTTCAGCAGCCCAGTTTGCTTTTGCTTCCATAGGGAATTAGGTGTTTTGTGACACTCATTCTTCGTTATTGTAAGAAAAAAAATACTGTTTGTCATCTGTATTGAGGTCTGTACGAACACTGATTTGTACTGGAAAGGCTAAATTAATCTTGATTCTTAGGAAGAATCTAAAAAGCTGGGCATAAGTTTGAGGAATTAAGTGGCCTAAAGTTAACTTCTAGTAACACTTCTTGGAACTTTCTCTTGGTGAGGTTTTGTTTCAGTTATAATTCCTTAGTAATTCAAAGGATGTTGTAGGTCAAGATAAATGTGTAACAGCAGCATATAGAAGAATTCCACAGAACTCCTCTCCATTGTGTGGCTGCAGTGTGTAATAGTGTTTCCTTCTATGCACACTAACTTAATGTTTTTAGTAATTTTTATGAAATTCCCGTCATGTTTAGAGCACTGAAATAATGCTCACAAAAGCCATTCAGAGAAGATGTGAACTTTTCAAAATTGGGAAACTTGTGAGACCTGCATTCCAAGTATTTGACTTAAAAACTTCTGGTATACATGATTTCTTTTGATTGCTAATTGTATATTAGGGAGAATATCTGACCAGTGTTTACCACTAATACAATTTTTGCTTGCAGATAGTTTCAGAATTAGTTTGGAATTAAATTATCATTTGATTATATGCAAAAGGCATATGTTGTTTAAATTTTTGAACCTAAGGAACAGATTAAAACCAACATGTTCCAAATGTTGTAGCTGCCAGGACTTGCATTTATCAAATTGTGTCCAAGTTGAAACTCCTTTCTGTAGAATCTCTCTTTGTTGGAGTCTATTTGAAATGTAAAATAGAGACTTCTCGATTTTTCTGTCTGCAACAGACATTGCTGTACCACAGTGCCTTCCAGTGAGCACGTCAAGTATGTCATGAACAAGTTGTGCTTCTAGGGAAACTTACTGTAGATAGCAGTTGCTGGACTAGCAAACTCAACTAAATTAAGGCAAGGTGTGATAGTCAATAAAATGACATTAGATTGTGTTAGGGCATCTAAACATTCTTAGTCACAGCTGCACCTTGCATCTTTGCTGTTCTGTAGCATCTATGAGTTATTTTTATACTATGGTTTATTAATTTTGTAAGTGTATATAAGATGTAATTACATTTGGATGGATTTTTGTTTGGTTTTGTATCAAGGCATGGTTCAGAGCTGTAAGGGAATAGTTAATACACACACACACACACATATACCAGATTAATAAGATTTCTACTATTGAAGTTTTGTTTGGATCTCAGATATGAGAGAAGTGAAACATTTCAGAAAATGTGTCAACCTGCATTCTTGTGGTTCAGTTTTTGTCGTAGTTCTTGAATATTCACAGGCTTGGTAAAATTGATCACAGCTTCCTTGTATGGGCTTTACTGTATTTTACATTAGTTTTGCTTCTTTTAGAAGTCATTTTTAAGTACTCACTGTTGACTTTGCCTGGAGCAGGAGACTGAACAAGGTAACTTTCTGGGGCCCTTTCCAGCCTGAACTATCCAATGATTTGAAGTATGCACTGGTTGTGGTAAGAAAAAAAGTGTCAATAGTACAAAAGTAACAAGAACAAAGTGTGTGACAGCAGCTAGTGTAAGGAAAGATAGCATTTATCCTTTTGATGGTATTAGTGCTACTACTTCCTTTAGTAGCTCTCTTGACCACTTAAAGTAAATTTCTGAACATATTTGTTAATGACTACAATTTAGACAGCTTGCACCTGCAGTCTTGAGCCAGGCAAACATCTGGCTTAAGATTCAGTGCCCTTTAGATTGCTTCACTCCCTAAATATCCTCACTTGCCTGCTTGAAATAGTTATGTTTGAGCAGCTGGACATCCTCAGCCTTCAAATGCTGTAAATAAATGGATATAGCATCTATACGGCTTTCCCTGCCCTCATTTTTCTTGACCTTGTAGCTAGCTGGACATCCATATATTCCCCCCTGCCACCAATCAGAAGCAAAAGAAGGCGTTTCATTATCTTCTGCTTCAGTTCTGAAGCCTATAATCTCCAGAGTAGGATGATGACTTATCTGTATCATAATGTTCCCCAAAATTGGTCCTCTCTTGTTCTATACCATTCTCTGCAGACTGTATTTTAAGACTCTTCAGCAATTCAGAACTTAAAGAGACTTCACTTTGCATATGAACTTGCTAAAGAAGTCTTGTTTGTCTAAAACTAGTCCACCATTCAAGAAATTACCATATTAAAGGATTACATAGTTTATTCATATCAACATTTGAATAGCCATATGCTGATGATTTCCTCACAAGTAGGGTGTTAGTAATGCTGCCGTGAATACTTTGTAACTGTAAACTTGACCTGCTTACATGACAGCGAATCAGTGTCATATTGTGAATGCCAGTGTATGCTATAAATTCTTATTATAAAAAAATTATAATCTTGATTTGAGTTATTTGACTGTCTGGAGCAGTGTTCCTCTGTATCTGCTTCTCTTGACAGATGAGCTGCACGACCTCTTAAAACGGTCAGTGCAGAGAAAGGCTGTATGTCTTGGCACTGACTGGTCGGATGATCAGATGTAATATACCTGTGTGATGCAGTCAAGGTGCCAGCATCCTACACAGATGTCCTTTGTCTACATCTGAACTGTCCCCAGGAAGGCAGCCAGGATTGTGTTGCTCCTGTTAGAATAATTCATAATGTTTGTGGCCTTTGCTTGACTCCGATAAAAGAAGAGACAGACCACTGGGAGCTGGCTGTGGACTAGACAAACTGTCCTGGAGTCTGCAGGTAGTCCGCTGACAATGCGTTTAGCACCCTGGTTTGGGCTACTGATTTATTATACTTGAAAGCATGATCTTAAAACTTGACTGCTCTATCAAAATGAACACAAAAATAATTTGGGATAGTTCTTGGATTCTATTAGCAATCTAATTGTACAATTCCACTTTCAGAATTTGGGGATTTTCTCCTGTTTTGTGATGAGACACATACAAGCAAGAGAAGCAGATGATTGTATGAAGCCAAGATAGAAAAATGGGTTTATCTTGTTTTTTCATTATGAAGAAATAAAGCAGTCAGAATTTTATCAGTGACATTTATGACTCTTTTGAAGAGGTCTATATGAAAATGACACTGATTTTCAGTACAAAAGTTAAGTTTAGACAGGTGATGCAATATTAAAAACATGTTCTCTACAACAGTCTGAGATTTTATGTGTAAATTTTACTCTCTTTATGTGTAAATGTTAAGATCCTGAGCTTAACCTGCTAAAAAATCCATAGTACTTAGATTTATTTTGTGTTGTGTTTTGTGGGTTTTCTTAAATTTCTATTCCCACTGGGTTATGAGGGATCTTTGGTACAGAGTGGAATCCTTAACTGTTCTAATATAGAGCTTGATTTCTTGACTGTTTGTCTCAAAAATCAAGTTATCAGCTGAGCACAACTACTTGGCCTTTAAGGGAAAAGGTTTTTCATCATATTCCCTGAAAATCCCCATAAGTTTTCTTAGACTTGGTTGTGAAGAAGCATGTCAGTTTTAGATAAAGAGAACTTAAGGTGTGTCCTCACTGGGAAAGGAAGAAGGTGGGTATTTAATTAAGCTAACATCTAGTAAAATCCTATGAATACAAAGCAAGTACTAATTTTTTTGTTAATTTTACAAATTAATGTTAAAACTATTAAAGGTGCTCTTACAATGGTTGTTTTAAAAACTGGGTGCACTTCTCAGTATCCACTGGTGAAGCTAGGGCAAAGTCTCTGAAGCAGGTCATAGACCAGAAGAAAATAATTTTAGGTTTAAGTTAACTTACAAAACACCTCCCTTAATTACAGTGAACTCCTCAAAGCCTTTTCTTGATGTATATTTTAAAATATTGAATATTAAATACTTTGTTTAGCTCTAGCACTTACTTGTGTTTAAAGTAATTTTTTGTGGGTTTTTGTTAACTAAGAATCTCTGGTGCTTTTTTAATTCTGATTCTCATGCTCTGTGTGTTTGACTTGGACCTTTATTTTTTACTGTGGTGTAATTCCCTCTATGCTTTTGTTAAAAATAAAAAGGGGGGGGGGGCAAACATCTGCTATGGAATTCGTGAAAACTGTTACTATTGTGTAAATATGTACTGAACTCAGGTATGCAGATCACACATACAAAAAGGTGATGGAAATCCTAAAACAGGTGTCAAGTTTCTTTACTCTTCAGCCTTCCAGGAATTCCTGTGAAGGAATTTGATGCCTGTATTGGATACAGACCATCTAAGTCTTGTAGATAAGACAATTCTTTCAAACAGAATTTGCCTTTTTTCTTTTCTTTTTTAAAATTTCTCTCTATGCTCTGTTGTGCAAACGGTTTTATTAACTCTGTAGTCTACCTCAGTTGTTGCATTCCAGTAGTGCCTAGGTTCTTACCACCAGCAGAGCAGGCTGGGAGCTGGGAGTGCTGGCCTCTCATCACTTCTGTGAAGGCATTTGCATTGTGGCTCAGGTAACTGATACTGAGGAGTTACCAGTTAACCACTGAACAGTATCAGCTTGTGTGGAGGCATCTCTCAGCTTATTCTGTGCATCTGTTAAATGCTGCAGTTTATGTAAAGATGGCAGTTGTCATTACTGCTTAGCACTTTTTACTTCAATATTGCATTGTAACTGCAGTTCTAATATTGATTCCTAGTTTACCAGCTATACTTGCTTTATGTACGAACATCTTGCTTCATCCTGGTATAAATTTAATTATAAAGCAATTTTCTGTTGTATCTGTGCAAACATTCTAAGCTGTTAACGCTGTGAAGTTCCTGGCTTGTACTGGTTTAAAACAATATTTGCAGAGGTTGAGCGGTAGTCATTCTACCTGTGCAGCTTTAGTTACTGTACAACAAAAATGCATGCAAGTACAAAATTATGTAATACACACCAAACTCATCAGCTGTAGTAGAATGCTGCATGAATGAAATGGGCTGAGTGGATTCTTGCAGTATTTCTTTAGGACATTAACTATAATTTAAAGAGACTAATGTTCTTAAAGTTGGGCAATTTTGTTTTCTTTATTGGAGTGTGCATAGTCCTCCACTGAGTTTTATATTAAAAAAATAGTATTTTTTACCTTATTCAGACAAGACTGAATTACATAATGTTGTTGTCTGATGGTTTACCAGTAGATAAATGCATTTGTATGTATCCATTTTTGTCTTTGGCACTGACATCAAAGATATTTCAAAAGATGTCCTAGGGCCCTGATGCTCAACAGAACTAAAGATGAACTGCTCACCTCATGCAATACAGCAAATAAGGTTGCAACAACAGTTCTTGATTTAGGGTTTGAGGAGAGACAGAGTGTGGAGGACACTATGTAAAAGCTAATTGTTTATCACAAATAAATCCAAGAATTTGAAACAGTACTTAAAGATTTGGCATCGTTTAAGACATGTTCTGACTTGAAAACTCATACAAACTACATTTTGAATCCCTCTTACATGACAGGATTCCTATCTGAATGATTTTCACAGATAAGGGTCTAGATTTTCAAGCTGAACTTGAAACATTACAGAATGTTTTCCTGTGTTTATTTTCCTGTATGCGATGTTTTCACAACAGTAGTAAACTATGTTAGACTTATATGTTGTTAGTTACTTCCCTGACTTCCAGGAAACACAAAATGAGAACCTTTGCATATCTACTCCAGTGTTTTGGAGAGGTCAGGATAAGTTACAAGGACTACTTGGAACCTTCCTCAGTTTCCCTCATCTTTAAAAGTATTTTGTTACAATGACTGTCTTTATCTCATGGGCAAAATAAGCACGGTTACATCAGTTTACTGGATTTGTGTAAATGTTTTGCCACAGGGACAGTGTGGAGTTGGGACTTCTTCTCGTGTCCTAATCCAGTATTGAGGAGTCCTAGGCAGTTCGCAACCATATTCGGAATTGTCATCTCCTTTTTATGTGATCCAAAGATTCCCTAGTTGTTTCAGAACTGAAACTTAAAGGTGAAGTTTTTTTCCTTGAATTATTGAGATTGCCTTTCTGTCCTCTCTGCCATGGCACCAGTAGTGCTCTTCCACTCAGCTGATAACACCACTTCAGAGCACTGACCCACCCAAAAGCTGGTAGGTTCTTTACAAGTTCAGTTTTTGGTCAGACCAGCTCCCTTTGTAGAGCTTCAGTGGTTACACAGGCACTAGGGGCTGACACAAGAGAAGAGCAAAATTCAGCAACCCAGCGGTCTGAGAAGCAGTGGGACGGCATCCTTCTTTTCAGGTGTCTTAAAGGCATACTTCAGGCAGTCTGTTTGTTTCTTTAATGTCAGAGTTCTCTGGTGTATTTGTTTGCAGTGTACCAGTGCCTGAAATAAACAATTCCAGGTTACACCAGTTTATCAGAAGTAAACAATTACTGAAGGGGTGTTTTATTTTTGTCACTTAAAGCCTGTTCTTTTTTAAATTGATTCATTATTTATTTTTTACTTGGTTTCTTTAGAATGAACTTGTTTAGAGAGCGGTTTATATTCCTTTTGTGCTTTGAAGGAACAGTGTATGTTTCATGTAATTTAGGGTCCCCTCTCAAAGCATGTCTGCCACTTGTGGGCCAGAGTGACCAGAGTTTAAGAAGTGGCTTTGGTCGTAACTGAGTATCTGTTGCCCCTGATTGTGTATGGATGCTAAACAGTACTAAAATACAACGCAAACTGGCTTACTCTCTTGTGTGCTAGCCTCATACAAGATTTAACAGATGGACCTTTTTAGGTTAACAATTTCCTACCTCCTTTCTGTTATGTGTGAAGGAACTTTTTTCCTGTCTACATGCCTGCTGTACTACAGACCAGAAAGTAAAGACAGAGTTTATTACAAATGCTGTTGATAATGTATTTCTAAGAATTAAATAACTTCAACCACTTGTACAGTTTCTGTTTCAAAGCAAGCGCGTAAGTACTGTAATTTAATACATTTTTCATTATGGACAAACCAGAAGTTAAATCAAAAGCTTGTTGAAATGATCTTGTAATGAAAATATTTATGCATTCCAACCATATCATGTGTGAAATAGCCAACAGTCTTCTTATGTGTTACAAAAGGGAGGCTTTAGGTTCATACCTAGATTCTGTGCCACCTGTTTTACCACACTCGTAAATTTGAGTCTTTTCCAGCTCTCAAATGGGAGTAATATGTCATTTCTTACAAGGAATCTCAAGGTATTCTATTCTTACGCTTTTACTTACTATATTAAATCAATCTCTTGAAGTTTTTTAACTGTGGGTTTTGGGACCCTGGAGCACAGATCGTGTATGATAAAACACATGAGTATAGGGAACAGTTTCCTCTTCTGTGGTGCTGTGCCCACTGTGCTATTCACTGCTGGTCACTGGGTGTTGTGCTGTGACCCACATTCACCCTGCCTGCAAGCTTTGTCCTCTGGACTTCTTCCAGCTTTTGCAGCACTGCTCCAGTTTATAGAAGTCTGCAGCAAATACGCAAACAGTGCAAAAGCAAAGAGGCTTACAATCAGGACCTTCTCTGTATGTTTTTGTTCTTTTGAGGGGATTTGTTTCATCTTTAGGTCCCATCATGCATGTAGAGCAAGTAATGCTGTAAGGTCTGTGTTTTTACAATGGGATTGAAGGACAGCTGGAGTACAGCTAAATAGAGGGTATGAATTTGGTATGTGGCTGAAAAAAATAATTAGCTTGTTTCAAAGAATTATAAAGTTGAATATATACCAAGAGAAAACTAAATAGGTTAAGGTTTTAGGGATACTCATAAAAGTCCTCTTAATCATGTCAAACAATGTTCCGAAACATCAACTGGTGTAATTGTTAACCTACTAGAAGTGATATGTTCCAATTTAGTTATAGCTCAGCATATATAACTGATTGAGTGATCTGTCAAAAAAACATACTTGTGGGTTTAATATGCACGTGACTGGTGAGACTGCCCTCTTGAGTAATGTGACTATATTATGGTATTTAAGAGGACTGGCAAACTTACCAGGCGTGTGAATGAGCTTATCATCTCTTGACCCTAATAACTACAGAAGATCTTAAGAACTTATTCTTAATAGTGTGTTTCAATTTTCTATTTAATGCTTATGTGAAATTGAGGTGCAATAGCATCGTAAGTATGCCTATAAGCTGAAGCTGGCGGAACCTTTCCATGCAGTCGTGACACCACACGCTCATTGTTTCTTTGGATACAATGAAACTGGTTTGACATATTTAATCACCAGTTAAGATACTAACACTTAAAATAGCCAGTATGCCCAAAAAGGATGGGCAGTAAAATACTATGTACAGAAAAATCACTTCCTTTAAAACTTGCTTTGTAAGTTTATCTTTCCATGTGGGGGGAAAAAAAATTGGAACTGTTCTTAGAACTGGTGTCGTATTTTAACAACTTCTAGGCAGCATTCTGTAGAACTAATTGTGCTTGGAGGCTACATTTAGTAGTTTTCTGGGTGGGGAGGTGTTTTTTTCTTAAATATACTTCTTGCAATAAAGTTGTGAGTCTTTTATGCCTAAGTGTCGAAATTGGTTACATCAGTGTATTTTAAAATTTAAACTTCTTTCTTTGCAGGTGTACCTGTAGAGACTTCTCCAGAGGAGCAGACAGCCTCTTGTGAAGGTAATTGTTTTCATGTTCTGATGGTATGCAATGCAGCCCCATGAAACCTAATTTTTACAAAATTTTTGCAATCTCATTTTTTAAAATCTGTGAACCTTTTCCAATCTTCATTCTCTTTATCCTCATACTACTGTCGTAAGGCAGTGTGGTTATCTATGGTTATTTACAATTTCATAGCCAGTCAAGCAAGGCACATAAAGACCAAGTGGTTTATTGAAGGTCATAAAGCTTGCATGAAGCAGAATTTTTTAAATTGAGTCCGTATATTAAAGAGCATTGGCAAGTACCCAGACATTTAAAACTATCCTTTTATTAATATAGTCACTCGGTGGTTTTTTCTGTTCTTGAAACTATCATGGTAAATATGTGTTCTCAATGATCCCTTTTTATTTCTTTTCTTTTTCCCTTAGGTTCAAATGCTGCTGTTAACATGGAAATCTCAGAATCTGTTGGTAAGATGATAATTGTTCCATTTGACTATGACACTACTATAAAATACCACAACAGTGCTTTTGCTGAATCATTGCAAACAAAATTGAAGAAAACCTTCTTGAGCCTTGGCATTTTTGGTCTCTACTAATTTTTGGTGTGTCTTTATACTTTGATTAGGAGAGAGGTAATCGAACACTAGTATGTGTTGACAGGTGCAGTTAGATTATCTGGACATTAAAAAAGAATCAGTGCTTTACTAACAAATAATACCGTGTTACAAAACAGTCCCATTAATATATGTGGAATAGTGATTAAGAAAAAACATTAAAGTGATCAGTAGTATGAGCAATCAGAACGTGAAAATTGTATCTTTCCCCTTGTATTTGTATGGCTTCTGAGAGAACTTGCACCATTATCCCTCTCCATTTCTTTCTAAACGTACGTTAGCATGTGTCTGGATTCAGACAAGTATGATGGTCTGAGTGGATTTTCAGATATTTTTTCCTTGTAAAATTGTTGCCTTGTTAAAACAGAAGTCTTTTAATTTCTGCGAATCGTCTTTTTCTGATGTCAGCACACAAGGTAGTTTGAAAACTCCTTGTAATAATAATTTCAGAAACACGCAGCAGTTGCCCATTTTTACATAGGAAGACGTTAACAGACTGGATCGTTGAAGTCTCTTGATTGTATCTTTGGGGCAGGGGCTTTTCTCCATAGTCATTGCTGTTAATTTTATTATCTATTTGAATATATCTAATTTAGTGGAAAATGGAGAGACAGAAATGTCCCCGGAAGAGTCATGGGACCACAAAGAAGAAACAAGTGAAGCAGAGCTAGGAAGTGGTCCTGCAGGGGATGCAGGGCCTTCTGAAGAAAGTGCTCAGGAAATGATGGAAGAGGAGGAGGAAATACCAAAACCGAAATCTGTTGTAGCACCACCAGGTGCTCCTAAAAAAGAGCATGTAAATGTAGTATTCATTGGGCACGTAGGTAAGTTGGATCTTTGTGTTATGTATTATCTGGAACTCTGAGGCTTAGAAATTAATCCTGCTCTTTGTAGGGATGCATGTATTCACTGTGTCTTGAGGTTAACAAGAGCATTTGTTCTAATGAAGCTGCTCTGGAAAAATTCAAAAATTTAAAGATGGTCTTTCAGGGATAGAGTGCCTGTGTTCTTTTGGGCACAACAGTGTCTGTACTTAGGATTTCTCAAGTATCTACCCTATTAAGTGCCCAAGCAATGTGTCTTTATTTATGATCCAAAGAACAAAACTGGAAAGCAGTGCTTCTTTACTACTTGTTTTAAATGTTTTCAGAGCATTCTTTTTAATTAATAAATTCAAAGATGATTATTCAAAATATTAAACACTGTAGAGCTATAAACAATAGATGAACATAATTCAGGGTTAAAAGAAGCAGTTACAGCAAAATGTCCCAATTGAATAGCTTCAACAAGCTTCAGAAAAATCTTAAGTGGTGTCAAAAGTACAGAAGAGTTACTGAATCACAAGTTTTACAGGGAATTCTGTGTTTTCACTTCATTTTCATAGTCTCTTATCACCTTAAAAGTACTGTAACTTAGTCCTTGGGTAAATTCAGGATGGAATCCCACAAAGTAAAGAGGCAGTGGGCAGAGATATATCCCAATATTGAAGAGCAGCCTACAAAAGTTAGGGACAAGGGAGAAAGGAAGCAGGGGAAGGGATTTTGCAAGTAAGTTTCCCACATTGTTAACGTACGCTTTTGCTGGATCATTGCTTGTTGAGGGTTTTTTTAGTTATTGATAATGCCAAGTTTATATGTATGAAAACAGAATTTTCAAAATCCAATATAATTGAATTGACAATTAATTATTACAGAAACTAGGTAGGCTGAAAGATGTATTAAAAAACTTATGATTACAATTAAAAATCACATCTTTGAAAATAAAGTAGTTGTTCAGAATTGTTTTCTTATTTTTCTAGGGTTTTTCTTTTAGACTGTGAATGACTTAATTTTTCATTTTATTTTTTAGATGCTGGCAAGTCAACTATCGGAGGACAAATAATGTAAGGAAACTTTAAATAATTTTTTTTAGATTTGCTGTTCTTGTGAATTAAAAATACATTAAGTAAAATGAGTAATATTTTCGTTATGGCTTTAGTCAGCATAGATTAATACTTTTATAATGAGAATGTTACTCTCCCTGACAATTTAGTTACTTAATGTCTTTGGAATGTCTTAATTCCAGCAGATCTAATCTTACATCGCTATAGGAGTTTCACTTACTTAGTGGAAACAACAATGCAGAAGTATACATTATTAAATTAAAAAACCTGAATCCCTTTCTTAGAACATGACTAGGTTTTGTCATTTTAAAATGCTGTTTGAAATTGCTTTCTACCCTTTGTTAAACTTTGTCCTTTTTGTGAAAATTTAAAAAAGTGAATATCCTTATTCCCTGGTGCTAACATTGTCAGGCATAATTTGATTTCATAATGCAAAATTATAATAGTTAATCTTTTAAGTCTCTTTTAGAAACAGTGGCTAGAGACTGCAGTATTTTTATGAGACAAAAGTAAATAAATGCAGCTAGATCTTAGTTTGTAAAAAAAAAACACAAACAAAAACAAAAAACGAAAAAAACAACCAAGAAGTTGTTTTGAAGTACATGAAGAAATAAATGCTGTCCTGCTGATGCAAAGTATTTCTGTGATTTTAAAATAATATTCTCAGCAAAAGTGGGAGGTCTTTGTCTTGGCATTTTCATCTTGTTTTGTTTTGACCAAACTGGAATGTTGAAATTGTCATGCTACATTTAACCTTCTAGGTCATACTAGAGTAAATTAGCATTTTGTTACATGATGTGTCTGAATATTCTCCTTGCACAAGGAAATGCCTATTCTGAACACTCCTACCTATGTGTAATGTTCCTAAAGCTTTTTGTGGTATTTTGTTTTTGCAGAATATCCCTTTGTTGTAAGGGGCACGTGCATGGGAATTGGGTGCTTGTACAAACTTTGTCATTAACGCTTTATTTACTGATATCACTAATTTTTCTCATAAACTAGGTAGATTACTGTTATTGGGAGATCAGGTAAAAATATCTGAGGGAAACATATGCAAGTTTTAATGTAATAAAACTGTACACTACTTGCTGCTTTTCATAACTGATAGATCTCTCTTCAAGTATCAGTTTCCTTGTTCTATCTAAAACCAATGAAACCATACATATTTTTCTTTACATTTCAGGAATGTGTGTGTGTGAAAAGTTCTCCTATCACTATTTTGGCTTAATTTTGAAATACTGGATTGGTCTCAGAAATGAACTTAACAGATGTGGTTCCTTTTCAGAACTTGGCTCTGTGAAATATTTTACAGTTAGACTTAAAAAAAAAGACATTCCTCATACTTCTGCTAAAGTGGTACTGGTGCAGTTTTACATACTAGATAATGGTGTGGGTTTTTGTGGAGAAAAAAATTCCACTGCTGCTTGCATCTGGCTTTTCCAGTTTTTCAGAATTATCTGTAGGGATTGTGTAAGTGTTTAACTGTTTGGAACTATGTTTCTGCTTCATGTAAAATGGCATGTTTTTCCCCTCCTGCTCCTTCTCAGGTATTTGACAGGAATGGTTGACAAAAGAACACTTGAAAAATATGAAAGAGAAGCTAAAGAAAAAAACAGAGAAACATGGTATGAACTTACTGAGGTTAACGGCATGCTTTTCTCTTTGCACTGTGATGGAAGTGGCAAACTTTCTCATCTCTGTCCCTGTAGCACTAGCTTCCTGCTGGAATGGATTTCAAGTGTGTGGGGAGGAATCTCTTGTTCTCCTCCAGTATTTCTTTTAACTAAAACTGTACGAGACAGTGTGATTCGCACTGGAATGGGTTTTGCTGCTGCAATGCTGTGGTAAACCTAGTTGGTAAAAGGAATACAAGACAGACTCTTTTTTCTCAGGCAGCTCTTGGGGTCATTCTATCTGTATGCCTTTCACCTGTAAACAGCAGAGAGCTATTTAAGGGACAGAGATTAAAGCTGTCAGTTTGGCAGACATAAAGAAAGAGGAAGTGAATAGTTCTGGCTGTCAGCTTGAATCTTATTTTTATATTGAATAAAGATAGCATCTGCAGTTAAGTTTCCTCCAAGCAAGACAATGCTGCTGTCATGTGTGGGGGTTTTGCAGGCCTCTTGTTTGTTTTGGGGTTTGTTATTGTCTTTTGGTTGGTTTTTGGTCTTGTGTGTGTGTATGTAAAGTACATAGCAGCCTGTTTTTTCCCTCAAACAGCTCCTGGAAAATTGCTTTTCCTTTTAGAAACTTTCCATTTTTGGCTATGGTAGAGGCAAATAGGGGTTCAAAGGGCTCTGGAAAAAAAGCAGCTAAAGACTTCCTTAGTGGTAGAGCAGCAATGGAGCACTTGAGGGGTGGGCACTGACCTGAATTGACTGTTTTGTGTGGGAGGGAGGAATAGGACGGGTGATATACCTTCTTTTTATCAAGCAAGCATCATTCCCATGTTGGGAGTTGACCATAGTAATAAATATTTCAGGACCTTCCTCAAAAACCCTGGACAGCTTGAAAAACAGATTTCCTGTTCCCCCTCCTCTTTTAGAGAAAGTGTTGCAGGAAGTACCTCCTTGAATGCTATTTTTATTCTTTAAAATATGTCGTGATATACAAAGTATGATGTATCTGTGTGTCATTATCAAAGATCTTGTTAGCTCAATTCATGTGTTGAATGTCTTGGAAGTCTTAGCAGTTTTACGTTGTGATTCAGAAAATTCCTTACTGTACTGCAGAGTTGACATTTCAGTCAGAAATGCATCTTTCCTTAAAAAACGCTATGTGCAAAAAGGGCTTGCCATCCACCTACCAAGTATAAAGTCCTGCTTGATTCCAGTTCGCTGTGTAAAACTTGATGTTTGCCTTGGCTGAAATCTTCCAGAAACACAGGCCATGGTGAAGACTACAACGCATAAGAGCACACGGACTGGTACAAACCAAAAGCCATCTAGCATACTATCTAGACCTCAGTCACTGACAAATAGGTACTGCCTGGGGAAGAGTGTGATTATATATCCATAATTCCCAATGTTTAGTGCTTTCTCTGACTCAGGAACCTCTTGAGCTGGAAAGGACATCTTTGTGTTTAATAGTCCCTGATGTTCCCTGGTCACTGATCAGCTGAGTTAGCAGTATTTGTTCAGACATTATCCAGTCAATACAAAAGACAAGCTAAAGGTCTTTATAAGCTGCTGTTAATGGTGAAAAATATTGGTATGTTAAGCCAGTTCAATTTAGTTACTACTATTTTTTTTCTTCTTAGTGAGAGGATTAGTTTTTTTCTCTCTATTCACCAGTTTTCACAAAACCTGAAGGAGCTAAATAATCTTTTTTTGAAATTTCAGTTCATCTGTCTTACTTGAATCTAACTTGTCAATGGCCAATGGGATAAAATATAATTAGGAGGGGACAATAGTTGACACAATCAAAGATGGGGTGACTAAAGGGTGGTGTCGATTTCATAGCCAACTTCTGTTTTAGTATGTGCAAATAAATGAGAACTGATTATACTTCTCATAATATTAATATGTGCAAATCAGAAATAATATTTTAGTTAATTATGCTGAGAAAGAAGAATTGTTTTGTATTTGATCCAGAGGTATTTTTCAAAGAAAGTATTTGAGGTTAGGTCATACCTGGGGAACTTAGTAACTGGAAATTGTTTTTTAGAATTGCATCCCTCTAGGTATTTGAGGGAGAGCTAGCGTTGGGCACTATATATACACAAAACATTCACTAAAAAGTCCTATTGGTCTTGGAAATGCTTAAGTTCAGTAATGCTGAGCTGGTTAAATAGTTGAGCAGGAAAAAAAAAGACATTTTTTGATGAACAAATCATCATACAAAAATTTAGTAAATTTTAATACAAAAAATAGAATATTTGGATTGTTTTTTGGCTTCTTTTAGGTACCTTTCATGGGCCTTAGACACAAACCAAGAAGAGCGAGACAAAGGTAAAACAGTAGAAGTGGGTCGTGCCTATTTTGAAACTGAGAAGAAACACTTCACTATTCTAGATGCTCCTGGACATAAGAGCTTTGTTCCAAATATGATTGGTGGGGCTTCTCAAGCTGATCTTGCTGTGCTGGTAAGAACAAAGCAGATTCTTATATTTTGGATACACTGTGGAATTAAGCTTTTTATTTTTATTTTTTATTTGCTTGTTTACTCTTTTGGTTAATTACAGTGGGCAAAATTTCCACTTCTTAGGTCTACCAAGTCCAGTGGTTTTTGGAGTAACTTAACAGATTCATAAAATTGTCCACAGGTGTCATGTGACTTTTATTTATGTCAGTGCAGAAACTAATGGGTAATATTGAGGACATAACAGTGCATTTTAAAAGCTTTTACTAGTTTGACTACTCAAAGTTGCTTTTCAATAAGGCAGTATTGCCCATTGTTAATTGTTCTGTTGAGAGAATTTTAGAACTTTTATTAAAATGTGTATTTTTAATTAGGTTATATCTGCAAGAAAGGGAGAGTTTGAAACTGGATTTGAGAAAGGTGGACAAACAAGAGAACATGCCATGTTAGCAAAAACAGCAGGTGTAAAACATTTAATAGTTCTTATTAATAAAATGGATGATCCAACTGTAAACTGGAGTAATGAAAGGTGAGTTTATTTTAAAATAATTAATCTTCATGAAAAGATATTGAAATAAAGTAGTTCCTAAGTAAAGTAACTCTTTGTATCCCATTTTTGCTGAAAAAATGGTAGACTGGTGGACTGAAGACAGGTTATCAAAATTGCAGGGAAACCAAGCATAGTGCCTAGGACAGTGCCTCTCAACCAGGCTTGAAGTTCCACACTACTCTGAAACATTCACTTTCAATGTTTGGATCCCTGCAGCCGTATCTAACAAATTCTTGATTGCCATGTTGTTGCTAAACTCCTAGCGTAGATATGGTGAGAATAGCATTATCCTGATCACCTTATGTGTCCGCCCTGTAGTATTTTAAGTTGGGGTTTATGATAAGCTGAATTGAATAAGCAAATAATGTATTAAAGTGGTCTGTGATTAGAGTCTGAGAAGGGGGGGAGGGAGGGAATCTTGCAATGATATAGGCCAGGTAAAAATAACCAGAAACTCAATATGTAATATTTAAGTAATAAAAAGGATTAAGTTATTCTTTTCTGCCTTAATGCTCAAGTGTTACTAGAGGGTTTTAATTTTCCTAAGGGTCAAAATTTAGGCCTTTTTATGGCTTCTGTTACACCTTTCTTCTCACGCCTTTAAGCTGGATGTGAAAGTGTAACTTGTTCCTTCCCTAGAGATACTTGTGTAATGATGGGATACAGCTTTCTTCTGCAGTGTAGTAAGAGTTGTCAGAGAACCTGCTGTGCGATCAAGAATCATGCAAGTTTTTGTGGAAAGCTATGAGGGACTACGCAACTTTACATCAGCCTAGTTTGCTAAGAGAATAAGGCATGCCCAAATGTGCTGTCTTGGTCCTGCCCTAACCTTCTGACATCATTAAATTCAGCTGAAACTGGCTGAGGGGAGAAATAAATAGCATTACATCTTAGGAAATGATGTAGGAGATTGGAGGACACCAAGTCACCATTGAAGTGAAAGCCTGCAGCATGACCTCAGTTAGCTGTCTGCTTGGTCTGTCCTGCTATCTTGACCTGGGTGTCTTGCTTAAAAGCAGATACAGCATATGCTGCTGCTTACCCAGCCCAGTAATTGAGGTATATGGAGAAAACTGATGCTTTATGGAGCAGAGGAATGAGGGGGAATAGGCAAGTTGTGCTGGAAGATCAGGGAGAAGATGCAAACAGGCCGCTAAGCTTTATGATGTTTGGTTGCTGCTTACATAGTAACTTAACTGATAAAAATGAAATGCCTATGTGTTTTGGGGTTTTTTGAAGTACAGTATTATGTCATGCTGGAATAACTGAAACTTACCTTGATCTGCTTGTCATTTTAATAGATATGAGGAATGTAAAGAGAAACTGGTGCCATTTTTGAAGAAAGTTGGCTTCAATCCCAAAAAAGATATTCATTTCATGCCCTGCTCAGGACTGACTGGAGCAAACCTTAAAGAACAGTCAGAATTCTGTCCTTGGTATATGTACGTATCTGAAATTGAACAACTTGGGTGTTTGCTATATTTCAATAAATGTAAACGCTGCAGTGAAGCTGGGAAGAAATATAGCATGGTATGTCATCCGTGTCCAAGTAATTTTCTGAAGTGCTTGAGGAAATAGTCAGGGCAATAAGAACACAGGTGTGATGAGAAGATTAACGTTAGCAGACTCTTAATAGTATTAGCAGTATTCTTTGGCTTTGCAAGTTTGAGTGCCATGCTAGCCCTTGAATTTTACAGTGATGCTGCAGTTGACATGTTGCTAGAATGAGTAATTGTTTGATGTGAACAGTTTGTTTGAAGCTGTATTATAATTACTGACAAGCCATGTCTCTCACTGGATGTCATGTTTTCCAGTATTGTTCATGGCAGTTAAAACACATTAATGAAAATCACGTTTGGACCTAGCTTATGGCTTTATATTTCCAAAACATATCACATATCTAGCAAGGTTCTCAAAAGAATAAGTAATTTGTAAAATACGCCTGTAACATAGCTTAAAACCTACATGCACTTCCTGGGTATTAACATGTTAGCTAGGGTAAAGTGGGCACTACTATGGGATGCTATAATAGATGTAACTGTCTTAGAGGTCACTGTTCTTAATGATGACAGAATGAAAATCATTCCTTTTGTTGGACTGCATTTATCCATTCTGAGTAATTTTTAAATAGAAGGGTGCTCACAAAATTGAAACAAATGCCTTCTGCTCTTTTAGTGGATTACCATTTATTCCATACCTGGATAATTTGCCAAACTTCAACCGTTCAGTTGATGGACCAATCAGGCTGCCAATTGTGGATAAATATAAGGTACACATTAAAATAATAGGACTGAAAGTGTAAGTGGACTGTTTTCAGAAAGCAGTAAATAGTCTATTTACTGTGTTTTTAGAGGGTATCTTTTTTTCTTTATATGTCTGCATTTCCAACTGTAGAATAGAGGTGGGGAGGCAAAATAAATAATTTTGGCATTACATGAGACTCTTAAACGTAGTCTTTCATGAGAACAGTTTCCCCAACGTTAAGTGTAGCAGTGCTAAATAACTTCATAGGGTTAAGTAATCATATTTAATAGTTAAGTCATAAATAGGGCAGACTCCATGAAAAAATGTTTTCAATTTTAATGTAATTTCTTTTTGTCAAGGATATGGGCACTGTGGTCCTTGGGAAGCTGGAGTCAGGCTCTATTTGCAAAGGACAACAGCTTGTGATGATGCCAAACAAGGTATGGTAAAGTTTACATAAAGAGCTTGATTCTTAAAGGTACTCATTATTTAAATCAGAAGTTTCTCTATTGCTCAGCTGAACACAACTAAGCTTTCATGTTTTGCACAGGTGATGTTTCCAGGGTGTGTGTGGATATGAATAGTTCACTTCCTCAGCATTTAGACCTCAGGTTGCCTCTCTGTAATAAACTCAATCACTCAGCTACAAGTCATAGTTTATTGGAACTGTGTTTTACTTTGCATTTTTACAGTTGGCCCAAAACACCTTTTTCCTGCTATGGGTTAATATTACTGAAAATTTTTGTTCTTTTTGTTCTTTTTTTGTTTTCCCTTGCCCAAAGGGAAATAGGAAAAAAACGTAAAGGATACAAACAGTACATAGTGTGTTCCAATGAAAAAAATAAAGCTTGCTTTAGTTAAGAATAGGTTGTTCCTGCAGGTAGCTAGCTGTTCCATAATGTGAGATCACTATTTAGAACCATTGTGCTGTCCTGAAGAATATGAAAATATAAAAATGAAGGATGTGAAAACATAGTTGGGGAGAGGCAGCGGATGAGAGTAGTGTGCTCTACTAACAATGGTATTTGTTTCCATTGGTTTCTTACCAAAAGGGTTTGGAAATTTTGTTCTTATCTATTCATGTCATCTTCATTTTAAGCTGACACATTTCTTCCAATTCTGTAGGCTGAGGTAGTTTGCTAGTCTCAATGTCTCGATACTCAAATGTACAGTAAATCTACAGCTTATTGAAAGTTGGCGTTTCCTAATCAAAATATGCTATTTAGATTGACTTCCATGGCACCTTTCTAGAAGCTGCTGAAACTAGACTTAGACAGTTTTTGAGATTATGCTTTTCAGTTTTTAAGGTAATTTAACACAGTGGCTTTTTATAAAACTGCTTGACATGCATCTGACACCCTTGTTACTTCGGGGTTGATTAAATAAACTGTAAATGGCTTTAAACAATACAGAATTTGTATTCAGTAAATAGCCAGTGCTTTGGATGACACTTTTTTCCCCTGTTACTTTGGCAGCTAATGAAGTTGAACTAAAATGAACTAAAATGTCAAGAATTCAGACATTTTTCTGAAACTACTCCATTCTTAATTTCTCTGCCTTCTCATTATTAATTTGGTATCTTTTAGTACAAAGATACAAATGTCAGACAGAATATTGCAACATATAGGAACATCAGATTACGGTGTTTGTTGGAGAGCAATCATTACTATACCCCTTCTCTAGGAAATCTTGTAGGATTTTGGTATTCTAGGATTTCCTGGATTGTGTTAATATTCAGACTGTCATATTTTGAATGTAACAAGTCTATAAAACAATGTGGCTTTTGCATTCTTATTAGATATTATGCAACCATTTTATCTCTTGTCTCTCAATAAGTTTTAAACTTGTTTCACTTGAGGAATAGTGGATATTCTTGAAATTTGCTTTCCATTGTGTACATGCTATAGAATTATAGTAAAATATATTTCTTAAATTATGCTATTTTAAATATCAGTAACTCATCACTAACTTATTTTAAATATTCTGAAGCTTGCAGAACCAAATATAATGAATTAAACTGTAACAGAATTATTTATTGAAATCCTATTGTATTAAAATTATTTTTGTACCAGACTAAAATATTCACAATACAAAACTGCTTTTTTTTTTTTGCTTTCTTTAAGCACAATGTGGAAGTTCTTGGAATCCTTTCTGATGATGTAGAGACTGATTCAGTAGCCCCAGGTGAAAATCTAAAGATCAGACTGAAGGGAATTGAAGAGGAAGAGATCCTTCCAGGATTTATTCTCTGTGATCCCAACAACCTGTGTCATTCTGGACGCACATTTGATGCCCAGGTAGAATAAATAGCATTTAATTGCTGTATAGATGGGTGTAAAGCATTAAAATGTCATGCTTGTGTTTCACCAAATCTAAACTTCAGCAGTTTGAAGTTTCAGTTGAGATTTCTTATTCACAATCATGTCCCTAAATTGCCAATAATATATATACCTAACGCTCTGACATGATTCATTGGAGTTTTTAAAATACCATTTGTTTTGAATGTTAACTTCTCAATGAAGTTTTTGATACCTACAGTCATGAAAGCAAGATCTTGTCAGGCCAATTCTTCAACTTTGTACTTTATAAGCAACCAGGTTGTTTGTAATATGAGATTTTGTTTGTTGCACAAAAATTTGTTGTGTTTGTATTGGTCAACTATACATTTTAATATAGTTCTGTATTTGGTTATTCTCTGCTCTTTCATAATTGACATGAGGAAAAATGCATTTATTTTTATTGTTTTACAGATAGTGATAATTGAGCACAAATCCATTATCTGCCCAGGTTATAATGCTGTGCTGCACATCCACACCTGTATTGAAGAAGTTGAGATAACAGTAAGTGTCCTTTTCAGTTGCGATGTGAATATAGACAATCCACTTGTTGAGGTGAGGAGTTCTGTCGTGACATATATCTGCAGAGCAACTATTGTAACAGAACTCCAGCCTTGAATGGAATCTGTGGTCGGTACTGTGACACAACCAAAAATGGCTGTAATTGTTAGCATAAGCTTGCCGAAAAGGGTGGTAAGTCATGTTTGACTTCTTTATGCAGTAAATCTTAGAAGTTTTTTTGTTTATTTCTAATTATTTTCTTTCTTAGACCACTTCAGGGTTTTTTATAAAGAAAAAAATACCCCTTACTTCAGCACTCACAGCTATTAATTTTTTTCTTATACAGGCCTTAATCTGCTTGGTAGACAAAAAAACAGGAGAAAAAAGTAAGACACGGCCCCGTTTTGTGAAACAAGATCAAGTATGCATTGCCCGTTTAAGGACAGCAGGAACTATCTGCCTTGAGACATTCAAAGATTTCCCTCAGATGGGTCGCTTTACCTTAAGGGATGAGGGTAAGACTGCGTGATCAACACTGAAGTGCTGCAAAAATAGTTATTTGAATAGGAAATCATGCATGGCAGTGAGGTATTAAAATGCTGGTATCTAGTGGAAATCACTGTCTGGGTAGCAACGGAAAAGTAAATCTAAGCAAATTGTTGTCATTGCACAGAGTTCTTGCTAGTAACAAAAAGCTTGGTTTTATTCTAGAGGAATAATGTACAAAAACGTGTGCCATGAAACAAAAGGTTGAATTTGAAGAATCATCATCACTGTTTTCGTAATGTGTCCTGGAATGTCCACCTACAATATGAATACCATAGTTTCTCTGTAGAAAGTTAGAAAAGTTAGGGGGGTTGTATGTTGGGCTTTAACTCACCCTAGTAAAACTTGTGGATTTGTGGGATGCATTTAAAATAAATTAACTTTTAAAAGCAGTAAACAGATCTGGTAAAATGACTCTGCCTTGCCTTCTCCTTAGATGAATATAGAGCAGGCTTTCCACAATCCACATAGTGTTCTTTACTGTGAGAATAGCAGGCTTACTACTTTGAAGATTTTGCTGTGCTTTTAAAATACACTGGTGGTTTCATTCTGCAATACAACAATTTATTCTCTGTATTATTTCTAATGCTCTCGAGAGCCTGTGTTTTTGGGGCAAGTTTTCATGTTCTTAGACTTACACATTCTTTTCCCAATATATGTAACTCTGCTGTTTGTCTCCTTGGTTTAGGTAAGACCATTGCAATTGGAAAAGTTCTGAAACTGGTTCCAGAGAAGGACTAAGCATTTTTCTCAATGACCCCCGCACAATACTGTGAGGAAAATCGACTCTGCAAAAGCCTACTTCACACCGCCTTCTTATTTTCTGCCCATTGATAAACTTCTCCCCATATTTTGCAAAGACAAATTTCACAGCAAAGGTCCACATTATGTCAGCTTTCTCATATTGAGAGCTCTGCTATGCCACTGTTGAATTTTCCCAAAAATAATTTTTTTTTTCTCCCAAATTCTGCTTCCTTGGAAAGATTCGGCAATAGCTTTGTAAGTGATGTGGACATAATTGCCTATAATTATGAAAATCTAAAGGATTTTTAATGTTTAATTTCCCCCAGCATATATATTAAGACCTCTTTTTTTTCCAGGCAGATCATTCAGAGTGTGCGAGTGTGTGTGCACATGTTACAAAGATGACTACCATGTTAATAAACTATTCAATTTGAAATCTTTTTCGGTATTTGAATTGCTTTTGAATAATGTTTTTTATCCGGATGTAACGCAGTTGCATTAGCTTTTTAACTTTCCAGTAACCTAGATACTTGGTTACTTGGACTTTTCTAAACTCCTCAGCCTCCCCACACACACAGTTTTAAATGAGGCAATTGGGCACTCAACCAAGTTTGTATTAAAATAATTAGGATTGCCCCTTCCCTTTGTTGAATGCATTCTTAAAATTAAAAAACATTCATGCAAATGTGGCACCTTCATTAGCTTTACATTTGTTAATATCTTCAGCAAATTTAGGTTGACTTAACATCATTACTAGACACAGTAAGTCAATTTTGAAGGCTAGAACTACATATTGTGTCTTCATAAAATTTCAGCATTAATAAATTCTTAACTGCAGAAAATGTTAACAACCAGTACATCAGTGAAACTTGCAAAAATAAGAGAATTTGTGGCAATAGTGCCTATTAGTATTTATAAGAGCTGCATTTTGTGGGAGAACTGGGCCAAATAAAAAGTGCCAGTTATATAAATTACTCAGTTCAGTGTGACTTTAATTTAGAGGGCTGGATAATCCTTGCTGTTTTAAAGATCAGTCTGAACTGAGAAGGAGAAAGACTATTTAAATCCCTAATAGTTTGCACATACAGAAATATGGGAGGGTCAGAATCAAGCACAGTCTGTAAATTTTTGCATATCAAAAAGCAATGGAAGCTTATGAGGACCAGCGAAGCTTTTCTTTAGAAATTAAAGCAAAACTGGTTCAAAATAAAGCTTACTAAGTACAACTTGAAGGAGCTGCATAATGAAACTCTATTTAGTTGCACTTTGAAAATGGACTGTCTACAATTGCTATATCCTGGTTCTAACAATTAGGATGAAGGCTAACGGAATTTTTTTTTTTCATTTCCCAGAGCTATTAGTAGTAAGTATTAAAAGATACCTTCACAGCTTCTTCAGAATGTCTTAAACTAAACATTTTCAGTTGTACAATTGTGGTGAACCCATTTCCTCCCCAAAAAGTTTACAGTCTAGTAACTCTATCTGAATTCACAGGTAACTCAAAACTGAAACAGATTTACCTTTTTTGGGATTTTTTTGTTTTGTTTTGTTTGTTTCTTTGTAACTGTGGAACTCCCATTCATTTCACTTACAGCTACATTGTATGGACAGAAAAAGTTATTGTCCTTCAGTTTCATATGACTACACTTGTAGCTACCGTAATGCATGGAATTTAAATAAATTTTATTATGTCTGCAAATCTCTGGGCTTTTATTTTTTTGGTAAATCAGAGTTTTAAAGTAACTTTATTTTTTTTTCCTACCAAGTGAACAAAACCCACAGTTCCTTGGATCTTAAACTAATGAAGAAATTAAAAGCCAAGGAAACTACAGTCTTGTTCATATTCTGGATTAACTTAAGATTTCCACATCTTTCCACTCCTTTCTTGAAGTAAGCTCATGGATTTGAAATTTGCAAAGACCATTACAATTCCTAAATTGTTAGACTTTTTAAAACTTTTTTTTTTAAGTGTTGACATGCATATCAAGACTGTATGATGCTTCAGTAGAATTTTTCTGCTTTTGAGCAAACTTATAAGGGATTCTAAAATTTCATTATTTTGAGGCTGGACTGAGTATTTATTACTAAACTGAAAAATCATCTGTTGGGTAAAACACCAGTAGATAGAAGGTCTGAGCATTTCCATTACTCATCTAGTGTATTTGATTACCATTTCCATAAATCCAGTTAACCTCACCTTGTCTGTAACAGGAGGCTAAATTATTTCAAGTTCATTAACAGAATGTACATTATACAATTAAAGATATTGCTAACCTGTAGGAGGTTTTTATTTGGGTATAAAATACTTGCATTTTGTAACAAATATACTGATATGAAAATGTAAGGCATAAATCTACACAAATTGGATGCATTTTGGGCAGATGAGCTGAAAGTACATTGTGTTTGAGTAGTCCTCGGATTACATCTCAACTTTTTCATTTCATCTCCATTCTACATTTTGTAGTCCCATTTTTACTACTATTCAGTACAATTAAATCTAGATGAAAGAAGAAAAAAAGATAATGTGGCTTTGTTTGAAATACTTTGCTGATTCACAGATGTAATAAACTTTTTTAAATTACTATTTTTGAATACTTCCTTTTGTGAAAACGTGGTATGCTGCTTGGAAGATGAAAAAAATAAAGGAGCTGTGCAACCACAACAGTTGAAAGGAAGGAAGAAAATTAAAAAAAAAAAAAAGGGAAATAGAATTTGGATTGAAGCTACAGGAACCCTAGGGGCACTGCCAGTGTAACTGTACTAGCATATGATACTGGCAGAGTGTTCCTGGGTCCTGGTGTGGATGTAACTCATACCAGCAAAACTGCGAGTGTTTCTGCAGAAAGAAGGGATTTGGGATAATGACATTTACAGCAGTCTGTATGTGCGGTGTGGTACTGATGAGGATCACACCTGTTCTTCCTGATTGTTGGCCAAAGTTTGTAGTGTAGATAAGGCTTAAGTGTATAGCCATGACGTAACTTATAAAAACATAAATTATAATTCTATAAATTAAGACCTTGTATGTCCTTGAACTGAAAGCCTTGGTTTATGTAACAATAATTAAATGTTAAAAAATAAATCTGAATATGCAGCAGTACTAATTATTTTGCAACAGGAAAATAATCACTTGTTTCTGCAAGTTGCAAGAATTAAAGCACACTACATGGAGGAATGGGTACACCAATCAGTTGGCTAACATTGCTATCAACTACCTGCTTGAACCATTCCAGCTACCTTGGTCATCTTTGCAGACAATCGGGAACTGATACATAAACATGATGGCACTGGTTTCCTGAGACACTTATTCTGGTAGTAAACTGTATTCTTGAACAACAAGCTATTGATGATGGTGTAATAGTGTTGTAAGAAAAATGGCTGCTTTAAGGAGGTTTATCTGGGGGGATATTTGCTGGTCCTGAATGTTATGCCCCTCTACAGATTTTTTTCAGTGGCATAAAAAGCCCAGCGAAAATTGCTCAATGAAGAACCTCTGTTTTAGACTACTTATGGCACCAGTCCATATATTAAAAACTATGTTAATTGAGAAATGTGTTTTTATAAGTGTTTATTACTGAATATTACCTAAGAAAAAAAGATTGTTTCAATGTCCCAAGTATTTGATTCTGTATTACTCTGGCTTTTTGGTTCTTAATGCAGACTGTTTAAATGATGATGTTAAAGCAGATGCAATGTACTCCAGACAAGACTGTTTTCTTCATGAACTGATACTTAAAGGCTCTTACTTATTCTGCTGTTTTTGTATACCTTATAGAGGATTTGGTAAAAATATACCAACAAAACTGTAGTTACTACTGAAGATTTTATATTGTGAACCTGTTTCTTTCCTTGTTTCCTTATTTTAACACACTCTAAACCAGACAAAGTATTTCTTTTCCTCTGAAGAAATGCTAGAAAGGAATCTAGTCTTAATATAAAATGGAAATTCATGCTAACAAACCCAAAATCTGTTGTGTGTATATACTTTTAATAATACTTACTTTTTCATTGGCTTTCGTTACTAAAAGTCTCAACTTCCAAAGTAAACTAGATTTTTCTACATCTCCTCTCAGTTACATATGCCTAAAAAAGTCCATACTTCTGAGTAAGAGTAACAAGAGATACGACATACTAACTGTTGGATGAAAAAAAGGTACTTGAGGCTGTGTTCCTGTCATCCGTTAAGTCTGCAGAACTGATGATAGGCACAGGATTATAACAAGAAAACTTTGCGGTTTGTGTCACAAAGACAGGTGCCTCTGTTCTTCTGAAAAAGTAGTCTTTGAATAACTTGCACTGTAAGCATCCATCTATATGACAGTTAATTAGATTATAGCTAGAGGCTTACACTAGGATTACAAAGGAACGCAATCTAAAGAGAACTAGTGCTTGAACTCCAGATCTAGCGGGGAGATTCTCCTGAGATCTCTTTTGTAAGGCACTTCTTAGTCCTGGTTTATTTTCTGCATATTCTTTGTGCTAGTTTTCTTGCAAGAAGTACACCTGGGATTTTGACATCTGCCATCAAATAATCTGGAGGAACTTTTGGGGTTCATGCTAAGAGAATAATCTTAAACCTCAAAGAGCTGTTTACAGCAGAAACAATTGCTACTTGTACATCCCTTCTGCTAGGACAAAGTATAAAATTAGGAATATATAGAAACATTCTCGTAAATAAGTAATGAGGTAGAATAGCTTGCAATTATGTCATTTTAAACCTTAGCACTTCAGTAAGTGTGACAAACGGCTTAAGGAAAAGTAGATACTTTCATAATCAGGAAAGTTAAATTGAGGGCTACAGCAGAACAGTGTACAGCAATAACATTGATGAAAGTAACAAACCTAATTTCCCTTGTAAAAGTAACTTGATTTGTGAACTTGCTAAATTAAAAGCACGTTCTTTACAGTCACTGTATGCTCTATTAAGCTGAAATATTTCTCATCCAGAGATTTTTTTTCCAAGACAGCTCTATTAGCTACATCAAACACCTTTCAAGAGAAAATGTTACCAAGTCAGTTAAACCACATCTAGTAAATTTAGTCATGTCAGACTTAAAATGTTTCAGAGGAATGTACTTGGATGAGACTGATAAGTGAAAAATTTGAATTTGAGTCACTAATAGTTCCTTCAGTTTTATCATATTAATGCTATGCTGACCCAGTAGTGTCAAGCATCAAACATATTGTTCAATCATATCTTACAAGAGTAGCCTGGCATATTTTCAGAGACATGTCCCAGTCATCTGACTTTTGTAAAGCCTATGCAGAAATAGGAACGAGGCTAATACAATTATCAAACTATAAAACACCACAGCTAGTATCATATGCGTAAGTTCTACCAGTGCTGAAACCATTTTAATGAGTCTGCCCTATTTGGCTACTCCGCATGTTCCTAGCCTTTCAGTAATTTCTCTAATCAATACTTCATACAACTACCTGGCAACAAGAACAGCTTTTCTTTTTCTTAGCCAGTTTCATTTATTTCGTTCATTTGTACAAATCACACAACAGAAAATTAAAACTTCTGTTTTCCAGGATTTTTTTTCCCACTTTTTATTATCGGTATATGACCATATAGTTCTTTCCTAAGTCTGGGGAAGTCTTGAAGGCATCAACTGTTTCACCATGAACGCTACCAGCAGAACAAAACCATAGATAAATCATTACATAAAGCAGCTTGTCAAGAGGCTCTGGGATTTCAGTTCCTCTCTCTTTGCACTGGTGTGCTGACAGAGCAACAACTTTTGCTGGAAGGTATCTGATGAGAAGGAATACAGCCATAACTAGAAAGACAAAAAGCAGGAAAAAGTCTGGAGAAGAGTGAATGACTAGACCTCCTAATTTCATGTGTATTTAACTCCGGGTTGTGCATAGCTGTGTTATCCAGGTAGCATTTACCTGTGCGATGAACGTAGACAGCCCAAAGCTGCCAGGACATGCACAGCACTGTGAGAATGAGGCCAGAATAGTTCCAGGCTAGATCTGATCTCAAAACAATGCACTTACCCAGCATGGAACTGGATGGAATAAGCATCCCACAATTAAACTACTTCCATGTGGTCCAACAATGCATTTCGAAACAGCAAGGGAGATGCAGCAGTTCTGCCTTTCCTGTTTGCACATAAGGAAGAAATGGTTTGGCATGTGATAATCAGTGGTAGTGACCTGGAAATAATGGAGTTCTGATGCTGAGAGGTGTGTGAGGAAGATGAGTTAGCAGAGTACAGCCCTGGACTTCAGGAGACTTTGGTTTATTCATGGGAGGCAGCTCTGAAGGGCAAAGGAGCTCAGAAAAGCTGGCAAAAGTTCGTTAAGTTATGACCTCCTCCGGTCATAAAAACAGTCCCTCCTGATACTCGGGAAAACAAGCAGACCTATCAGGAGACTGGCTTGGCTAAACAGACAGCGTACGACTGCACTCCAGTGCAAAAAGACAGTAATACTGGAGGTAAACTTAGGGAAGAAGGAATTTAGAAACTGCTCAGGCACGTAGGGATTGTCTTATGAGAAGAAAAGCTCACATACCATTGAAATGAGCCAGGATGACAAGGGCAACAAGAACAGCTGCTACAAAAGGCCAAACAGGGACAAGTAGGATGGTTGCTGAGTGGGGCAAGCGATTTGGGGGCCAGTTGGGCTGCACTCAAGGATGCTGAGAGCTGACTGAAGTCAGACCAAGACTGAATCTTTGAAAGGCAATCTGAGGGAGGGTCCCAATGGATGGAGAAAAGCAAATGTTCTCCCACCTTCAGAAAACACTAAGAGGAAGATCTAGGAACCACAGACCGGTCATGCTTACATGGTCCCTGGGAAAATCATGGAACAAGTCCTCTTGGAATACATTTCTGGGCACATGAAGGAGGTGCTTGGGAAGAATCAGCATGGATTGGCCAACTACAAATCATCCTGACCAACCTGGTTACTTTCTATAACAAATTTACTAGATTTGCAGATGAAAGGGAAGGAGTGGATGGCATTCACCTCAGCTTCAGCACAGCTTTCAACAGTCTCCCACAATCTTCTTGTATCCTAAACATTATGGTCTGGGTGGGGGGCCAACTAGATGGATAACAACTAGTTGGACAATGGGACTCTCGGAGCATAGACAGTGGCTTGTACTCTACCTGAAGGCCAGTAACAGACAGACTACTACTGGGGGACGTGGTCTATTTAATATCTTTATCAGGGACCTGAAGCATGGTCACATCATGTTGTCAGATGACATCAATCTTGGGGATTGGTCGATATGCTTGAGGGCAGGGCTCCTGTACAGAGGGACCCAGACAGGCCGGAGGGATTAGGCAACACAAACCTTTAGATATTCAGCAAAGGCAAATGCAGTTTTGCATTTGGGAAGGCGGGAAAGGAAAGGACCTGGGGGCCGGCCAGCTGAACACAAGCCACCCAGGCGTGTTCCCTTGGAGGCAAAGGCTGCCAAGCAGCATCCCGGGCCGGACCACTACATCAACAGACCAAGGCGAGTACGACAAAAACCTGTCTGTCACCGTGAGGACGCTCAGGCATAGGCACCGGCTGCCCCGACCGCGAGCGCAGCTCCCGTCCCCGGACAACCCGCGCTGCCCACGGCCGGCCCCGCCGCCCTCGTCCCCGCTGCACCAGCCCGTCCCCCTGCCCCTCATCCGGAGAGCTGCGCGACACTCCGGGGCAAGGCTACCTCCCGGGACACGGCGGACCCGCCGCGCACGGCCCCGCGCAGTCCCCGCCTCCTCGGGTGCAGCCCCGCCCCGCCCCGCGCGCGCCCGCCCCGCCCCGCGCGCGCCCGCCACCGGACATGCCCCGCCGTGCCCCGGAAGGCAGCGTGTGCGCAGCCGCAGGGGCCGCACGTGGCGCCGGCGGAGCCATGGGGAAGGAGCCGGAGCACCTGGAGCGCGCCCAGGTACCGCGGGCCGGCGGGCTGGGAGCGCGGCCGGGGCGGGCCGGGCCGGGCCGGGTTTTAACCCCGGCTGCTGCCGCTGTTGTGCTGTTTCAGGTGAAGAAGGCGGTGGAGGCCCTCCTGGCGTACGCCAGCAGTAAGGCCAAGGGAGACGCGCTGCTCCTCAACGAAAGCGAGAGCGTCCACCTCCTGGTGACCGTCTGGAAGGTCCCGCGGGTGGCACAGGTCATCAAAATGTAAGGCGTTCGCCCGCGGCCGCGTAGTTACGCGGGTTGCTTGTGTCCTTGGGCTGGGGCAGGAGCGCTTCGCAGAGCCCGAGCGCCACGGAGCGGGCGGCGGCGGTGCTGGTTCCTGCGCACCCAGCGCGGGGCTTGGTGGTTACCAGTCACAAGGGATGTGATGGGCCTTTCAGTCCCGACGCTCCAGAGCAGAAATCAACCTTTTATTTGCCTTAACCCACCACCAAATCATTAGAAAGACCCCTTCTCCTTTCTTGTGACACCCAACACTGAATATGAAATATAAGTTTTCTTTTAAACCGTAGCAAGGCTATATTGAGAAAGTTGACATCTGTTTGTCCGGGTCTCAGTATTACAGAGACTCGTCTAATGAGTGGATGCGTCGATGGTGTACGGAGATGCTCCTCCTCCCAGGACCTTTGTGGTAATGGTGCCTGGCAGGACAGATGGATTCAGCCGTGTATCTGACTGGAGCCATGGTATAGGATTTTTTTAACGTTCACAGTTCTACGTGCTTTAAAAGGCACAGGTTCCACTGAGGATGTTTAGTACTTAACAAAGAACAGAATCTAGATACATAGCTTCCCTGTAGTACTTGTTAAAGGGTGATGATCTCTCAGTGTAGACCTAGTTGTGAAAAAACTTATTTCTCCTCCTAGACATTCCCTGTCCATCCCATATTCTCATTGCAGACCACTGCCTCATGGCATTCGACCAGAAACTGCTGAGGTTTGCCTTTTCACAAAGGATGAACCAAATTTATCAGCAGAACAGACTGAAAATTTCTACAGGAAACTTCTAATCCAGAATGGGATCAGAAGTGTTAGCCAGGTAAGAGAGATACATGATGGTTTAGTGCAGTACTGCCATTTCTTTCCTCTTGTACACATGAAAAGTAGTTGTTTTCTGCAACTTTTAATATTTAAAATTTTTAATAAAAATTAAGTTAAAATGTTTTAATACTACTACTAGTTTAATCTCAGTGGTTCTGAGTTAACAATTGCTAGTAAGGTTTTTCTGCCTAGTGAAACTGCAGGTTTTCTAACCCTCAAAATTTACTCAGAATAATTTCTTCAATCTGAAACAGGATCTTTAGAAATAAGATGTAATTGCTAAATAAATGCTCAATATTTAGTTTGACTAAGCAACTGGAAGAACTTACAATATAAAAGAATATTTGAGTTCTTTGCAGCCAGATTGGATAGTTTATGCTACTAGCAATACAAAAATTCTACTGTTATACTTAACCTTGATTTAGATGTTACCATGTAGTCTAGTTCTGTTTCGTGATTCCCAGTTACCGTGCAAGAGGCCCGTATTGTTTGATTCTTAAAACAAAATGTACTGTATCCTTTTTCTTTTGTCTTCAGCATTCTAAAATAATGCACCATGATAAACCACTAGTGATGCAAGTTAATTCTGTGCAGTTCCAAGAAGTATTCTAAGCGACATTTTCAGCAATGGGGACTAAACTGTTACTTGCATTGCAGATCATCTCATACAAAACTCTCAAAAAAGAGTATAAAATGTTTGAAGCAAAGCGTCGCCTCCTGAACAGATTTGATCTCTTTCTATCTGATGACCGAATTAGAAGGCTCTTGCCCTCACATCTAGGAAAACACTTTTATGAAAGGAAAAAGTAGGTCTTTAAAATCTGTATATCCATTTTGTATTATGTTTTTTAAGATGAGATGATTCTTAGTAAAGTTTTGGTTGGGTGTGTTTTGGCAGGGGAGGTGGGGGGTTGGTTTGCATGTTTTATGGGGGTTGGTTTTAGTTGTGGGTTTTTTTTAATCCCCTGCCTTTCTTTTTCAGGGCACCTTTATCTGTAAACCTGAAAGCCAGAAATCTTGCTAAGGAAGTACAAAAACGTATCCAGGGGACTACACTCCCAGTTACCAACAAAGGGTGCTGTTAGTAAGTATGAGTAGATTAATATTTCACTTAAAATTCCTATAGTTAAGGTATAACTGTCCTTTAAGTGAAGTATTTTTATTCCATTAATATGTCAATAAAAGAGGTTAAGGGTCACCATTCCAGATATGGGCCATTTTGAACCTTAACCTGAATAAAGGAAGTGGTAGTTCTACTTAAGTTTTACTGTAAAGGTTTTCTATCTTTTTTTCCTTCTGCCTAAGGAATTTCTAGGCACCTGTCACTGTCAAAGAGCATGTACAATCTTAGAAAAATATTACTGTTAAATTAGATAAAAACTTCCAAAGTATTCTATTCTTGTAAGACTTTTTTCATTTATTGTGCACCTAAAAGGATCTAAATTGGTGATATGCTTAGCAATATAAGGCAGAAGTTGCATAGTCGAATACAGAAAACTTAATCCAGGTAAATCTATTCTAACTTTTATTACAAAAGACTTCTGCAATAGCCAGCCATCCTTTATGAAAGTTAATAAAACTGCATATAAGTGGGCTTTTTTCATTTCTGGGTATGCCTAAACCCAAGTATGTACTCTTCACTTTCAGTACAGCACGTATAGGTCACACTGGAATGAAAGCTGATGAGATACTGGATAATATCATTGCAGCAGCTGAGGTGATTGCTAAGAAGTTACCAAAGGTACTGCTGATTGATTGCATTAAAGCCAAGCCAGTTCATAATTCAGCCTTATTATTTTTGCATCATATACTGTGTTTGTTGTTGCAGAATTGGAAAAATGTAAAAATTCTTCACCTCAAAACACTTAAATCAGTTGCACTTCCGATTTTCACTGCAAATATCTCCAACTTGGATGAGCTTGACAGCCAGCCATCTCTCAAAAAAAAGGAAGTAAAGGTAAAAAAAAAACCAAAACAATTCCTCACACTTCTCATAAAACCAAATTAGAACGACTAGTTTTTTGGCTTCCTTTTATGCATTGTAGTGTCTGATGTGTTGGGTTTAAATGTTTTAGCGGTTGATCCAAGGCATTTATGGCTACAGGTGCGTTAGGTGCTCCAGATTCCCGAGTGCTTCAAATACTTAGTAATACTAACAAAATTATGGTGAGTCCCTGATGGGTTGTAAAGCAAACTGGAAGTAAGTTTACTTTCTAGTCTTAAACTGTAGGGAGCTGAGATTCTTTCTTAGAATTTTGTATTGTTTATTCATATTTGCCTTCTCAAAATACTAATTAGCCAATAAATAATGAATGCATAGTCTGAATCCATATATATGTTCATCAGTGGCGTCTGAGTAATTCACAAGCTCTTATATATGTATATTTGGGGGGGGTACCTACTTTTAAAAAGAAAACAATTGAGTATTCATTTGTATTGAGTTCTTCTTAGTATATTCTTTTGTCCAAAATAAAATTAGAGCATGAAAGACTGTAATCTTGACATTATTATTGCTTACTTATGAGCTATGTATTATAAACTTATGAAAGTAATGTAGTTTTTTTCATATTTTACATACAGTTGACCAGTCCAGGTCTATTGAACAACAGTATTTAAATAAATGTTGCTAGACTGTCTTTATTTTTAACCATATTAAAATAATTATTATATATTTAGAGATGTTATGGGGATTTGTCTGAGATGTACTTCCAATTCTAGAAGGGGAAGAACAAGAAACCAAAGAAGGCAGCTAAAGAACTGAATTCAAGCCAAGTGACTCTGGCAACTGGAATTAATGCTGCTGCTACCCAGGAGCCTGTGATAAAAGAAAAAGTAGTCCAAGAACCAGGTGGTGGTGATGATGATGAAGAAATTCCACAACTGGTACCTATGCAAACAACCATCTTAGCTGAGCTGAAGGTAATAGTTTAATAAAACTGAGAAATTCACATTTCAGTTAAAACTAAAGATTTGCAACTGTTTAAATCATTTGTTGCTTCTTAAGGAACAGTGCCTGTTAACACACTGTAAGTGAACTGGATTTTTTGTGACTATATCTTGAAAACAAGAGCTGAGTGTAGGCAGGGAGGGGTGCCTTGGGGACATGGTTAGTTTGAGGATTTTTTGGTTTTGAGATTTTTTTTATTACTTTATTTTTTAGTTAAACCCTATTACAGACAAAAGCAAGCTAGTGGGTTTTGTCCTTACATGTATTTTTCTAAATGGCAGCGATTTTATCTAGGTTAAATAGCAGGCCTGAAGTCAGAAGAAATGGTAAATTATTAACAGCTTAGTACTTTAAATTATCAAAGTTTTAATTTAAAAAAAACCAAAATGTCTTGCAAAATTAAAATTTGAATGTATCATGTTCTGCCTGGGGTGCAAAACTTGAGGGAGAACACATAACATTCTCTACATAGTAGTATGGAACGTTAACAGTCACATAATATAAACTGAGAGCTAGCAGCTTGCATGAAGTACTGTATGGACTTACTCTTGCCAGTGTGGTTCATACGATTAACATGTCTGCAAAACAACCAGACTGATATACATTTCAAGTATCTTTCCAAGATACTGGTTAATGAATAAAACAGTAACACTTACAAATTCGACTTGCTTATACTGCATTCATGATGGGAGCATATCCTTAAACCAACGATGTACCTCTTCATGGATGCCCAAACTAAAACTATGATTATGTGCAGGCGCACCAAAAACATTCACACAGTTTGTTTCAAGCTGCCCTTGTGCAACAGGCCTACATTATCTCACATGATGTGATTGCTAGAGCCCTGTTTCCAGAGACTTGGAATAGATGCAGGTAGAGCTGGATTGTATGAATTGTTCTGATGACAGCAGCCTTCTTTCAAGAGGGTCATTTGGGAATATGTGATGAACTCTAGGGAATGCTAAGCCTCATGCGCAGGTAAGAGTGCAGTCAGTTGTATAGCTGGACTTCAAATAGAGCTGATCTCTCTTTCCGGTATATTAAGCCTGGAAATGCAGCAAGAGGACTGTGGTTTACAACTGTGCCAGCAGAGGTCAGTGGCTTGACTGGCTGAGAGGATCCTTACGTTTGTTAAATCTATTTAACTTTCTTAATATTTTGTTATCTTTTCATTATTTTTGTGATGTCATTCTGTGTTTAATCCCCTGCTTCCAGACTGAAATGCTGAATAGATTATTTGGGCTAGGGCACAGCTCAATTAGTGGAAAGCATTTGTCATTTATAATGGTTTGCATTGATCTTTCTTGAAAAACAACAAAGATGTTTCTTAGGTAGAATAGTAATTTTTTTGTGTGTTTCAAATACAGAAAATGGAACAGAGACCAGAAAGAGGTGAGAACCTGGGTAAGAAAGCTAAACCACGCCTCGGTAAGAGAAAGAAACAATCTCTAGCTCAGGAGACTCCAAAAACAAAACATAAAGTTACAGAAGAGTGTGCAGACTTGCAGACATCACCGAAAGAGAAGAAAGCCAAGCAGCTGAGCCTGCCAAAGGAAGCAGCAAATGAAAAAGAGATGAAAAAGACTCCCAAAAAGCCTGAAGCAAAGTCTTTTGCAGCACCCAAAGCTGGCAAATCAATACAGTCAGCCAAGAAGTCTTCAAAAGCACCCAAGAAAGCGCGCAAGCCACAGTCAGCATGAATGTTGTCTGTTTTAACATGCTTTATATAGTCATTCAGTGCTGTCTTTTTTGTAGGTAAATACATTGATGAAGTAAAGTACCTTCTTAGGAAAATTTGATCCCAAGAGCTTGTTTTTTACTGAGACTTTGAAACAATTCCTTTTTGTTTCTTAACTGATGAGCTGGAACAAATAAACTCACAATCTTAATTGGCTCTTTTTCTTACCTTCTATCTTTTCTTGGCCCAAACTAAAAGCACTCAAATTCTTTTAAGTGTCAAAGGATAGGGAGGGGACTAGTCCAAGGAAGAAAACTGAGAAATATTTTGTAAGATATATCTTCCTGAAGCATCTGTTAAGACTGGAAAAGACAAGAGCTGAAGCCAGAAGCATGCATAGCAAGGGCAGCTATCTATTTAACGTGATTTAAAACATGAAATAGCTGCTACCATTTTTTCTTGAAATTTTCAGTGTCATGAAAACAGATTGACATCTATCGATCTTATTCCAGATATGTAAGTTAGCAGCATGGTAAGAAGCCAAACAATGAAACAATATATTTTTTAGCTGACTTAACCTAGAGTATTTATGCATGTTAAAAAAAATAACCAAGCACAATTTTACTTTTGTTGTTATATGCTTTCACCATTTGTACTTTATGACATCAAGCAAAATCTCCTTACCTTCACTTTTGGGCTTTATTTCTCTGCATGCTGGTCACAATATTGTTCCATCTGAAAAACACCAAAGGCTGTATGAATTTCAGGTGTGGCAGGTAAGTGAACCCACCCCATAAAAGCATAAAAAATATACACTGCCGAACTGAAAGGTGATTAATTTTAAAGTTTTCAGGATAACCAAATTGTTGCTCTCTGTATGATTACTTCCCATTCTTTACAAAGTGAGAATACAAGGCAGATGGTGTTGAAAAGTCCTAGTGAAGTCCTAGAAAGATGATGATGATGAAATTAGCAGTATTTTACTCAAATCTAAAACCTATCCCATCGCCTGTTTAGGACATCTCATATCAATAGACTAGCTACCTAGAAAGTAATTGGGTGTTGAATAAAAAGTGGTAAAAGAAACACTAAAGAATATGAAAAGATTCTGCTTCATCAATAGCGTGAACTTTTTGTAGCTCGTGACCTCTTGTTCTAGTCTACCATACACATTTTTTTAAATCAAGAAACAAATTAATCTTAGCCAAAAAAAGTAAGTCTGACTCAATGGTCCCTGTTAGATCCATGCTAAGAAAAATAACTCATCTTGTCCAGAAATAATCACATCCCTTTCTGGACTGCAAAATAATACTTCACTTCCATAACGGCAAAGTAAAAGAACAGAATAGCAAAGAAAAGAGAGAGAACTTGCCTTTTTGGAAATGTGTTTTTGCATCTAACAATGTTAAAATGCTTCTTAATTTGTAGATGTGCAGAAAATTATGAAATGAAGATCATAACTTCTGTATGAATAATTAATAGTGAACCGTACTAGCTTGTTGGTGCTGCAAAAACATCCTTCATGTTAAAAATAATAAGTACTGCCTTGAAATTCTGCAGCACCTTGAGCCAACCTATGTTGGGACTGCAGTAGTTAGTCTTGCCTTTTCTTTAATAGCAGCACTGGAATTCATACAGCTAGGTAAGACATGTAGAGCATCTGATTGACACAGCTACAAACTAACCCATTGGGGGGGAAAATGTATATATATAAAAAGTATAACTGAATTTTTTCCTTTTATGTTGCAGTGTATCCAGGATTTTGACAGTTAAATAAGATGTAACACTACTGATGTGATTTTTATTCTTCCTATGAGTAATGTACTCTTTTATTAAAAAAAATACGTATTTAGAATTCAGAAAACTACTGGATAATAATTTGACAAAGCTATCACAGATCTTCACTTGGAGGCATTTGCAGTAGTCACCCTGGCTCAGATGCAGTAAGTTACTATTGTTGCAGGGAGGTATGTTGCTCAACTTGGTGGACTGTATGTACTGAAGGTCAGTGTTGAATGATGGAGTTAAAACTATTACGTTTATTCAGGAAACTATTTCTTAGTAATGTTTTTATTGCTTAAGAGACCTGGGAAAGCCTGTCACTTAGCTAATCAAGAAGGGAGGAAATACGAAAAACTACATTCAGATTTAAACTGTGCTTATTCCTGATGCATTACAGAATTAAATTGGGTGTAAAACACAGTTGTTTTCAGTGAACTGATTTCAACTGACAAGCTGTAAGGACCAAATCACCACTTCATATTCTTAGCACAATTGCCCTTCAAACAAAGATAATTGTATTTTCTGTGTTGGCAGAAACAGCTAAGGTGGAAAACACCTCCCTGAGGGCTGAGTTTGTTTAGCTCCGAAAGGCACATTGGAGAGCATTAAGCTCAGTCTTATATAAACAACTAGTGTGCAGTACTTATGTCTGAGCCTTTGTAAGGGCATTTCTGGGAATGACCATCAAGAGACTAAAGCAAATCCTGAGTGTTTTATGTATAAATTCTTACAGACCAACCATTTTTATTCCTGTAATATTTATTCTGACCGACTTTAAAAATCAAAGGTGAAAGGTTTAGTAGACATCTAAATAATTACTTATGGTACTACCTCTTTAACCTTACAACCTTTATCGTATTTAAAAATTGAAAGTGGAAAGAACTGTAAAAGCCATTTATGGTATGGCTAGTAAAATTATCAGTCTTACAATAAAGCTGTAGTACTACAAATTCTATTGGAGCCTCATAATTCTGAATTTAAACGAGGGCTTTGGTTAAATTCTTATGCAACATTTTCAATAGTATTATTTGTCCTTAGTTAAAGCTTTGGATTTTTTAATAGAAAAATCTGTCTGTTAGTTTTTTCTCTATTAAGAGTGTAAAATAATAGTATTTTAACATACACAATTGTCAAGACATACCTAAGCTCTTTAAACCCTTCAGGAAATAAAAACAGTGTTTTCTTTATGGAGCTGCGTATCCTTGCATTGAGTGCTTTGTGGAACCCAGGTAATAGCCAGAATTTTTTGTGTATCATTAATGTGAGCGAGTTCATCATTCATGTCCTTTTTAGAAGTACTGAAAGCAGAGTGGCCGATGGAGGCTAGAAGGGAAGTCAATAACTCTCAAAATACCAACATTCTATTTTTTTATTAAAGTATTGTTTTATTATTAAGATTTGCTACCTGTGTTAAAAGTAAACTCTTAATTAGATTAGGACAAGCTTCTGCAAGGAGTCACTAACAAAATATTTTCTCCGAAGTGGGAACTAACTCATGTTCTGCACAGAGATAAACTGGCATCAGGAAGCTAGTCTTTCAAAAGACTGCAGTAACTATTTGAAACAAACTACAGTGAAACAACTTAGTGCAGCCACCTTGCAACTTACTACTGCACTGGAGCCAAAGTGCCTTTCTTTCCCCAAAAACATCTGCTGAACTACTCCTTTTGCAAGAGGAAAAACTTCAAAACTACATTAACTTCTACTATGATTTATATGGCTGGGTGCTTTTTTAAAAAAAGAATTGGCGATAAATTAATGTGTTAGTAACTTCAACAGTGTTATGTTTTGAACAACGTTGAGCTCTTGCTGAAAAAGGAATTTCAATGGACAGATAAATAAGGAGGAAAAATACCATCTGCCTAGAAAAAATGAGACTAGTTTATGCCGTAGCTGGTCTGTAAGCCTTCTGCCATGCTTATAAAAAATCATTATATTTGTATGCATGTTTGGTAGGATGAGGGTGATAATGTAACTTACACATTCAAGTTAGCCCTTCAGTTTAGCATTACTGGGAAGAACAACAGCTAATAATAAAGCAAATATCTGAATACTACCAAACCAAAACCTTGGCAGGAGGAATGCAGGTAAGACAATGGAAACTTGTTCACAAACTCATTTTTGTAGGAGTTAATTACATTGTGGGCCCTAAGGGGAGGTAAGTTTGGTGTGCACATAGTAAGAATGCCAGAACGCTAGAACTATGACTTAAAATAGCTCTTTTTTTCCCAAGAATCAGAGTTAAGATTATTAAAACTGAATTCTGTTTAAAATTCCCTCAGTATTTGTTATTTTATTGTAATTAGATCTGCCTTCTCACCCTGTCAGTCTTCAAATTAAGCAAAACTGTCATGATTATTTGTTTCTTTTAGGACTGTATATGATTATTAGAATTCCTACTGCCATCAGGTTAAGTATGTAATCTTAAAATTAATTTGACTTCCTAGGAGTTATTCTGATTCTAATGGAATAAACCCCCCTAAACTAAGCAGGTATATGAACCTCACTCAAACTTCGCTAACTGGTACATTATCTTCTCTCTCTTATGCTTTTGAGAGGAACAAAATTTAGAAGGTTATTTAACACTGTAACATGAGGCTGCGGTAGAACCATAGTTGTTATATAAAGCAAGGTTTAAACTTTAAAATACAAAAGATATTTGAAAATAATCAGGAAGAGTAGCAGCATAGGCTTTTTGGTACTATAATTCTCAAGATAGAAATGGTACCAGTTATCAAAGTGAAAGGTATTTTATTGTTGAAGTACTTACAATGATTTTAGCTTTTTTTCTTTTAAGAGGATTTCAGCTTGTGATTTCCTAAGGACATCACTAACACAGGCAGTCATTGATGAAGAAGTGGCTTTACCTAGTCTTGATTCTCAATGTTCAGCAGGAGCAATGTAAGTGAGCCAAACGCTATGAAACGAATTGAGTCTGTAGTCTTGTTATAGTAAACTGATAGCACTAATTGTCATTGGAAGAACAGTCTTCTTCCACGGCACCATTCTTGGCACACTGTACTTCCACAAGTACGTGGAAGCTGCATACGCTTTTCAGCCTGTCAGACTTTGCATTGGCTTGGTATTTCTTGTTATTAGAACAGTGTGACTTACCCATCGTTAAACAAGCTGTCACATAAGGGCCTCATGACAGTATGTGCACAAGAGCCTACAGCCAAATATAGTTCTTGTACTTGAGGACTTGGGAGTGTTAAAAGATATGTACGAGGTCATTAACTGACACAAGAGTGAACTGAAATATCCACCTTGCCTTTTACATAAACTGTTTCACTTGCTAGATGTTGCATTCACAACTAGTTTCCTGCTTGTTAACCTGCAGTTGTATTCTAACTACACATTCTGAGCGAACCTCCTCAAGCAGGTAGTTAGTCTATATGACTTTGCCAATGCACATTACAACTGCCTTGCAAATCACTGATGCCTAATAGCTGCCTCCTTGTCCAAGTGTGGTGGTCTCCAACATGTACGTTTGTCTCAAGACCACCTGTGTGACGCACCTCCCTTCCAAGGAACTTGAGCAAACTCAGGCAAAGGCCTCACAAGGTGATGCTGCCTCAGCTGGAAACAGCTACACGGGTCCAGCTGCGTCTGCCTCCCGCTCACCTGCACAACGAAATGGAGACGACCAGCACTTCCAAGGGATGCCGCGACTCCAGGACGCTGACAATCACTACAGATCCCTCTCCAGCAGCCGCGCCTGCCGAGTGGAACGTCCAGGCTTAAGAAGCGGCGGTGCGCCGGCCTCAGGGGCTGGAGGAAGGGGCGTGTGAGCGACGTCTAGACACCACTGGCGAGGAGAGGCCAGCTGCGGAACCGGGCCCCAGTGAGCGAGCTGTCAGCTCCCCCTAGGGCAGTTTAAGGTAAGAGGAGGAGAGGGCCCGTGCCCGTCCCGCCCTCCCTCACCTCACCGCGGCGGGCGACGGCCCTCCCGCCTTCCCTCACCTCGGCGGGCGGCCACCGGGGCGTGGCAAGAGCCCCCCCGAGGGGGGCGTGGCCCCACTCGCAGGTGCGGGAGGAGGGGCGTGGCCTGGCCGTCCCCCTCAGGTGCGGCGCCGCGCCCCGCCTTCCCCTCAGGTGCGGGCGGCCCGAGGCGGCGGTTGCGCCGCTGCTGCCGCCGCTCCCCCGCGATGGCGGCCCCCGGCGGGCTGGGCCGCTGCGTGGCCGCCTTCTGGCTGGCGCTGGCCTTCGACGCGCTGGGGCTGGCGGTGCTGCTGGCCGGCGTGTTCGCCGACGTGTTCTTCTCCGACCTGCTCATCTACGCGGGCGGCATCGGCATCTTCCTCAGCCTCATCTGGTGGGTGTTCTGGTACGCGGGCAACCTCGAGGTGCCGCCGGAGGAGCTGCGCGACGACGTGGGGCTGGCGCTGCCCAAGGGCGGCGGGGACACCCTGCTGCGGCGGCTGGTGCACGGCCTCAGCCTCCGCCTCTCCTCCGCCTTCGCCGCCTCCCCGCGCTCCCGCGCTGCTGCCGCCGCCGCCACCGACCTGGAGCTGCAGCGCGCCGGGGGCCTGCGGGGCCGCCCCGCCGACTCCAGCAGGTGAGAGCCGGGGAGGCCGGGCCGGGGCGGGCCGCCGGGCTCCCGCCACAGGGGCCGCCGGGGGCGAGCCTGAACTGTGTCTAACGCTTGAGAAAACTCTTACCCGAGGTTCGATTAAAAACTTGGGATTCTGAGCCGCCTGCTCCCAGCTGACGCTATTTTAAAAAAATGTTGTGGGACTCTCTCTCAGCTCGGGTGAGAATAGAAATGGAGTGGGACAGGCGGGCCGGGTTTGATCGGGCAGGGGAGACGCTTCCTGTAGGCGTCTGAGGGTGGGAAAGGCGGGGGGGGCCGTGGGAGCCGGGGTGCTGCAGAAGGCACACAAGCCATGCGGTTCTGAGCTGGACCCGACGGTGGCCCAGAATAAGTGTGGGGTGATGAAATAACCATTAACCACTTCCCACTTGAGCTCTTCTGAGGGGAAGCTCCTTTTTCCGCAGCAGCATCGTTCTTGGAGAACAACAACAACGAAGGTGAAATGCTGACTAGCCTTTAACTTGAGGGTAGAGTTGTAGCTACTAGTCTGAAACTCATCGATGCAATCAATAGTTAAACTACTTGTCTTGAGCCTCAGTCTTGTGAAAAAGATGTGCTGCTATCCAGTATGCAAAGAAGAAGGTGTCTAGGTCCAGCTTTGAAGTATGGTTGACGATCATCCAGCCTTTCAAAGTATCTCCAGCGTGTTCATTAATATGGCATGTTTATTTATGAAGAAAAGTATACTTAATGTCTTGAAAATGGGGAGGGGAAAGTCAAGCTTTCACTTCACTATGTAACATTGTTTTCTGAAGGAACTGTAAAAACAATTTGGTACTAAGTGGCTGAACTATTCAAGGATTGTGAACGTCTTGTAGCTCTGTGTACAAAGCCAGCTTTTTCTTCTGCTCTTAGAAACTAAATCTTGAAGCTACTGTTGGATTACAGAAAAGTTCAAGTAAAAATAGTCATCTTTCATGAAAGTCAAAGAATTTTCTTGAGAGGAAGTTCTAACAGTAGGGAGATAGCTGTTAATAGAAAATGCAGGTGGAAAAGAACAACAGCAACACAACTTTAAAAGATTTGTAATTTCTATTTAGTTTATTATTAACTATATCTGCAATTAGGAAACAGGCTCTTGAAAATGAGTCATTCTCTTCTTTGTAGACTTTTTTTCTGAAATGGGTCTAGAATTGACAGATAAAGATCCATATTTGCAGGGAAGAAAAACACTTGTGAATTACTATGTCTGACCTTTTTCATGTAAAGATTATGGCAGTTATAGGTATTGAGTTCAGTAGCCTAGTGGTTTGACTGTGACTGGATGCCAGGTGCCCACCAAAACAGCTCTATCACTCCCCTCCTCAACTGGACAGGGGAGAGAAAATACAACGGAAGGCTTGTGGGTTGAAATAAGGATGGGGAGATCACTCAGCAGTTACCATCATGGAGAAAACAGACTCAACTTGGGGAAATGAATTTACTACCATTCAAATCAGAAAAAAAACCCTTCCTCACACCCCTCCCTTCTTCCCGGGTTTAACTTAATTTTCAATTTCTCTACATCCTCCCCCAGAGTGGTGCTGGGGGATGGGGGTTACGGTCAGTTCATCACATGTTTTCTGCTGCTCCTTCCTCCCCACGCTCTTCCCCTGCTGCAGCATGGTGTCCCTCCCATGGGAGACAGTTCTCCATGAACTTCTCCAACATGAGGCCTTCCTGCAGACTGTAGTACTTCATGAACTGCTCCAGCATGGGTCCCTCCCTTGGGGTGCAGCCCTTCAGGAACGGGCTGCCCCAGTGTGGGTCCCCTATGGGGTCACAAGCTCGGCCAGCAAACCTGCTCCAGTGTGGGCTTCCCACAGGTCACGACCTCCTTCAGGCATCTCCCTGCTCCAGTGTGGGCTGCAGGTGGACATCTGCTCCACCATGGACCTCCATGGGCTGAGGAGGACGGCCTGCCTCACCATGGTTTTCAGCACAGGCTGCCAGGGAATCTCTGCTCTGGCACCTGGAGCACCTCCTGCCTCCTGCACTGACCTTGGTGTCTGCAGAGTTGTTGCTCTCGTAGTCTCACTCCTCTCTCCTGCTGACACAGATTTCCACCCCCACCCCCCTTCTTAATACGTTATCCCAGAGGCGCTACCACCGTTGCTGATTACCTCGGCCTTGGCCAGTGGTGGGTCCGTCTTGGAGCCGGCTGGCATTGGCTCCATTGGACATGGGGGAAGCTTCTGGCATGTTCTCACAGAAGCCACACCCGTAGCCCTCTGCAACCAAAACCTTGCCACACAAACGCAATACAAGTAGATAATATGCTCTCTCTGTAGATGGTCCTACTTTTGATATGCATACGTAGATGTGTATTTTGTTGTAATGAACTTCTGGTAGTGGAAGTTATCCATGATTTTTAAATATTTCAAGTCTTATTACTGATTTTAATTAGAAATAATCTATGGTTTATTATTTCCTATAAAGGCAGATATATAGAGTGCTTTGTTGTAAGTTATGACAAGTAAACAGCATCTTCTAGTGCTGCAGTAAACAAACTTAGGTACAATTGCATCAGTAATTCAGAAGGAACCAAAACAGAAGGAGTTATGTTACACATTGTAATGCAAACCATGATTGTAACTTCCAAGGTAAAATAATGGATAACAAACAGTTGTACCTCCAAAGGTAATTCAGGGTTCCCTTTTGAAGTTAATCTGAAGTACTTTATAGATTTTCATAAATATCTGCCTGAATCGGATCAGACCTTACTGATAGACTGAATCCTCTCTGCATCTGGAGATATTTATGAACTTCACCAAACGGGTTAAACATGTTTGGGCAGATATTGTCAAGGGGAAGAAACACCACCACACACACATGAAAAAAAAACAACAAACCCCAACCCTGAAAACAAACAAAGCCAGCAAAACCCCCTACATCATACTGGCCATTAGAAAAGCTTCCCAAGCCATTAACTTCAGATTTCTCACAACCTTAAAAAACAAAGTGCAAGTGTTTGGAAAATCAACTTGCCTTAATAAGGAAGTTTGTTCATTACAGAAACTATGCGTTTTTGTCATTTTGATAATTTTCTGGTTCCTGCCTTTAATAATTTTTGATGTTATTAATGGAATATTGCATGCTGTTCTGATTTCCTATCCTAAAAATTATATAGTAGAAGTGAATGAGAAGGGTGAGAATTCCCAAGATACGGAATGATTCTGTTAAAGGAATAACAAATAGATCAGTGTCCCTGAGCCTAAAGAGAGATGCAGAGTATAAAATACCCTGGAGGTCTATACAGTCATAAGTGGTATGGAAAAGGTACATAAGGCATGCCTCTTTCAAGACAAAGCAGGAACCAACAAGTTGTCATGTGCTATGTAACTAAGTGTGGGATTATTTGACATGGGACGGTGTGACAGAGAGAAAATTTACTGATTCAAAAAGCCAGAGGCAGAAACGGAAGAGACGCAAAGATAGTATGTTTGGTTCAGGAAGACCTGGGGCAGTAAGTGTCAGCTGAAATAATATCCTGAGGAGATACAACTTGCACGCTCTATTCTTATGCCTTTATTGAGACATCCATGCTTGGTCACTATTGGAGATAGACTGTTGATTTGATGGGTCTTTTATTTTGGTCCCAGTTGACTGTTAAACCTGAGGAAAAATACTTTTAAGACTGACTTCAAAGAACAGTTTAGAGTGTTATATGATTTTGTTCGAAGACTATGTTGGAGTAACCTTTTCTCAATGTATTCTCTTCAGGGTCTGTTGAAGACACGACTATCAAAGTTCCTGCCTCTAGAAGTGGGGGAAGTGCTGTGAAACGTGGAAAGAGAATTGCCTACTCAATGCAATAGGATTCTGTCATTATGGAATAATGTCTGAAAACATTATGGACTCTGTATAAAATGGACGCATAGAGCTGTATCTCTGCCAAACACACCTATTTCAATGTTGGACTGGATATACCTTGAACTTGTGAAAAACACCCACAGAAAACCTAAATTAGATCTCTTAAGAAGTGAGAACCTGATTCACAGAAAAATCACTGCAGCATGTAATATAGAACTTTTTTATTTTTAATAACCTGGGAATGTTTGGATAAAAAGCTCTTGCACAATGAAAAGCTCTTGCACTGTTTTACCAAGGTCTGGAAGTTAAACTTACTGTGAATTTTTATGATGCCAGTGCAATACTTTTGTTTGTAAGGGTGCTTTTAAAATATCTATGTTAAACTATTGATGCAAAGTTGCAAATGTAGTAGAAGTTGTTTATAGTGTAAATACACAATTTACATTGACTCTTGTAAGTTTCATCGTTATTATGGAATAACTTGGATTTTAAGATTTTGTAAGTAGACAAGTAAAAATAGTGATGTTGGCATACCTGTACATTCTTCATAGTTGCAAGTGATGTAATGATGACTCTTAAGAATAGGCGGGTTTCGTCCAGTGACGTTGGGAATTATTTTCATAATGCTGAAGCATTTGGGGGAGGATACACCACCAAAACAGATCCCTTGCTGATGAACAAATACTCTGATGCTTTATGAAATATTTATGACTTTATATTTAGATGTAACTGAGAAGACAGATCTATATTAATGATCTAGATTAATGATACCTAAAATTCTTGTGTGGACAAATTTCTTGTGATTTCTTCTGGTTTTGAACTAACACTAGTTTGAGCCCACCATTAGCAAATACGGTAGGTCTTAAAAATCTAATGTACAATTGGTTTTATGCCACACCTTATCGAATACTAGAGGTGGATTTAAGGAAAATGTTTACTCAGAATACTGTGGTTGTACTTCCTTGTGAACTCATGTCTTTCAATGTTCTCTTGTAAATTACTGGACTAACTTCTTACTTTTCTATGTATACTCTAATTTTTAAATGTTTTCCAAATTGGCTCAGTTTTTCAGCGTTAGATGAACACTAAACTTGAAGGTCTGTAATGTGATTTCTTCTTTACTAACTGGTTTTTAGGAGGTATGTAGAATTGTTACCTCCTTTTAGAGAAAGTGCAATGTGATGCCATCATATTGTTAAAATGGTCTGATCGAAAAGAAAAAGCCAAACATGCTCCTCCCTTAACTTACAGATTACTGTTTCTGTCATTCGCAAGATTTTTTTTCATTTCATTGTTCTGAACAGAGAACTGCTTGTTCTGATTCCTCACAGTTTCACTTGTAAACTGAATTATGAGATGTAATGTTTAATAAGTGGAACAATTACCGGCAGCCAAAAAGAAAAAGCCAAAACTTTTGTGTGCAGCCATTCACATATATAGTCTGGTGAAAAAAAATAATTTCAGATCTAGTGTTGCAATCATAATTACTGAGTGAATTTTGAGCAGGGCTTTGCATTCACTGTAGATTACAATGTAATTGATCTTAAATATTAATACTTAATGACTTGTGAAAGATGGTAGAATGTTGTTGGCTGTTGCAACTTCACACAAAAATTGTACAGGATTCAAATGTTTGGTTATGAACAGTATGTTTAAAAATTAAATTAGGAACCGACATAAGGATGTTACTCATAGAGAAGCACTAGAATGTTACTCGTGTGGTGTATCTAAATGATGAGAAAAGATTCTTGCTTTGGAACAATGATAACTATTGTAAGCTATGTTCCTTTCCTTTTGAAACTATAAAAGTTACTGTTTCATAGAAACTATTTGCTTTCTAAATAAGGAAGGCCAATACTAAATAGAAACTGGCAACTGAATTATTAGCAGTTAAACATTAACAAATATTTGACACTATTTTAGTCTCCTGGTAGGTATCCTTATCAGTGGTAGCTCAGTGCAGCACAAAGTCCATTCAAATAACATTTATATTGTTGGATTGGAAAGAAGCTCTTGTACATGTTTAGGACTGCTGCTTGTGTGAATGCAGAGTTCTGCATCTAAAGCTAGAATTCCTTTAGACTTAAAAGGACAGTCCTAGGCACGCTGTTTAAAAAAAAAAATAGGCAAAATTGCAAAGAACCAAACTCTGGATAAAGGAGTGTGAGTATACGTGACTTTTTTTGTAGCTGGTTAAGCCTTAAAACTAGCTCAAACTGGCATCCTATATTGCACTAAAGGAAAAAAGCCAAACCCCTAACTTCTAGCTATGTAGAAGGCTTAAATGTTTGTTAGATTTTTCACATCTGGACTGTACATGAAGTTTTAATGTGGTATACATGGTTTACTTTCCTTAAAAGGAAACATTTTCTCCAGGGAGAAATGAAATTATTGGTAAATGCTGCAAGAATCTGATGTGACCTCTGGGAGGAAAGTCATTATTGCAGTAGCAGTTTGTGTGGGGCTTAAGGAAGTACATGCAGCTGGTTAGGAGGGCGAAGGTCAAGTCATGTCATCTGCTGCTGTAACTAGTGTATGTGAATGGGAAGTGTTGAATGGGATTCAAGCAGTGTTTTGAGCAGATTTAACATTGCTGAAGAACTACACAGAAAACATGTGTTTCCATTCACACTTACCCAGGTGGCTCTGAAAGTTATTGAGGGCTTTTATGTATTTGATGTGTTACTCCTTTTGAATTATGTGATCATCAAGCTGCTGTATCCTTTATGCAGTCAGTTGACATGTATTAAAAAAAACCCAACAAACCAAAACCAAACAACAAAACAAAAAACCCCAGGGCCTTTGAAACAAATTATGCAGGTCACGATTTTCACGGGTGTGTGTACAGGCCATGTCTGAGGGGGGAGGCAGAGCAGGCTCTAACACGTTGTTCGGAGCCTTTGAGGACCGTGGTAGCTGACGGGGCTCGACTGCAGCCCCAGCCCACACCGGGCGGGTGCAAAGGCCGAGCAGCCGCCGCAGGTCCCCGTGCCAGCGAGCCCCCGCGCCCCCAGGCCCAGCCCCGCCGCCTGTTCTCGGCCCCACCGACTGACTCTTGACTCGATGCTTCGCGTCGTTTCGTTTTTCCCCTCGCGTCAACGTTAAACCAGACCCGGTGGCGCCGCCGGAGCTCCCCGCTGCTCCGGTCCCGCTCCCCTGGCCGTGCACCCGGCGGGAAAGCGCCCGCCCACCGCCCTGCCTCGGTCCTCCCGCACCACCGAGGGCCGGCACAGAGCGGCTGTGTGCCTTCCAGCCGCCGCCTCTCGATGGTGCGGGCGGAGCAGCCCTCCCCGTTTCCGGCGGGGCGCGCGCTCTTTCCGCCCGGGTGCGGCATGTGGCGGCGCAGGCAGGCAGCGCGCGGGGGGCGCGGCGCGCGGCGCCGCCTGCCCCGGTAGCGGGGCGCGGGCTGCGGGTGGCCGCCACCACAAGGTAAGTGCGCGGCGGGGCCTCCGGGCCCGGGTGGGGGGTGGCTCCTGCCCGAGCGCGGCGGTGAGGCCCGCGGGGGCTCAGGCGGCTTCGTTTTTCCTCAGGCGCGGGGCTGCGACCATGCTGCGGGGGGACGAGTTCATCAGCTCCCCGCCCAAGAAGACGGTGCGGTTCGGCGGGTCGCTGACGGACATCTTGCTCAAGTACGAGAAGGTGAGCGCGGCCCTGCGCCGCCGGCTGTCGGGGCTCTCCGGGGCTGGCGCGGCGCAGGTGCCTGGGGCGCCGTTCGGCGGGAGGGCTCCCTGCCCCTCGCACAAGGCTGTGCCTGAAACAGCAGGGAAAAACCGCTGGAAGCTGGTGCCAGGCGGCCGGCGTGGCGGTGCTGGTACCGAGCTTTCCCTGGTGAGTCAGAGCGAGGGACGCCCGGCTGGGTGCGCAGCCCCGGCGGGGCACGGCCGCGGGGGCCCGGGGGGCAGCGGCGTTACCGCCCGCTTCCGCCTCCTGCGGCTTCCTCGGCTTCTCCGTGTTCCTGCTCAGCAGTATCGGGTTGTCCAGACACGTGGATGACATTTGTGTATTTTGTTGGAAAACACAGGAGTGTTATTTATTTTTCTTTCCCCTGCTAGGGTGATACCACGGATTTTGAGTTGTTAAAGCATCAGCTGTCAGATCCAGACATAAAGGTAAGAGTTTGGGTGACATGAGGTCTGATGATTTAAAGTTTGTTAGAGTGTAACCATTAGACGAGTCATTCTGGTGCTTACCCAAATCCTTTGAATGTTTAGCTGCATTTAACAGTTTTTTGCTTTGTGGAAACGCCTAAATGGAAAAAACCCCAACGAACAATTGTCTGTCAATACGTGTATATATCTTATATGCAGGATCTTGATGAGTGCTTACTGACTCTGCTCTAGTGAGAAACTTTGATTTGTGACAGGGTCTTTGTTCTGTATGCTATCTTTCTAGGTCACTGGTGCTTGTTTTTACAGGTGCTTCTGTAGTTCAAACCATGGTTTCTGACTTTCACAGCTTTTAAGTTACATGAGTTTTTATCTTATGTTCTCACTAAATACTTGCTCAATTAGGCAGTAAGATACATGCATTTAGTCATACCAAGAAGTATTGTTTCACAGCTCTTCTGTATATCTGTGAATACCTGCTACGTTTGTTGTCCTGTTTTTTCTCTTCTTTTTTGTGCGTTCCTTTCAACAAAACCACAAAAGCCATGAGAAGAATGCTGCAGGAAGCATAATGCTATATGGAATTCCTTTTTCTTTTTAAAGAGGACATTTTGTGAAATACTTTGTTCTTATCAGGCCTTTTTGAGTGTACAGGCAAAACCACTGTAAAGTTTTCTGTGTAGATTTGCTACTGTTTCAGTATCTCTCTTATTTCAGGTCTTGAATGTCCCCTCTGCTTAAACTAGAGCAAAAAGAAAAGACAATTAAGATGGAATGCCATTTGTTTTAAGTATGTTCTGTGTGAGTGAGGTCTCCATGCTTTGCTCAGTCTTAAGCCTTCCAGGCAGGCTGCTGGTGTAGGAGTTGGTATGCCTTTATTCTTGCATTTGAGAACTTTTGATTGGTGAGGACACAAACTTCAAAGAATTTCCTTGCATGTTAATGTGAAAATAATTTCTATTTACAAACTTAATCTTTGAATTCTAAGGATTTTTTTATTTTCTAGTAAAAAGCAGTACTGTTTACTGGAATAGTTACCTATTTTCTTCTGCTTATTTTAAGGATGTCCAGATCATTAATTGGCTGCATGAATTTCGAGCTTCCGTTGCGTATTTGACCAAAGAGCTTGAACAACTGGTCAGCATTTTGCTGGTAAATATGTTTGTTACATGGGAAGATTAAGAGTTTAATACTCCAGACATCTTTCTTTGACATCCTGGTTTTTGCTTACTTTCAGAAGCTGCCATGGTTGAGAAGAAGCCAAGAGGTAGTAGAAGAATATCTGGGTTTTCTTGGCAATCTAGTGTCAGCACAAACAGTCCACCTTAGGCCATGCCTTCGGATGATTGTATCACAGTTTGTCCCCGGTAAGTTACTTTTCTTTTACCTTTCTTTGTTTGCTTATCAAAAAGCCTTTCCTAGGTAAATTCTGTATAAATACAGCGTGACACAATTCGTTACTGGGTTGGAGTTTTTTCCCATTGATTACTTTCTTAACTTGGATAGCTGAATTGTGATACAGGTAGTTTTGTGAACCTAGATTTCAGAGGACATATTCTGGTTTGTAGTACAGACCCCATTTATGAAGGTGTCTTGGAAAGGGATGAACCATATAATGTTGTTACTAAAAAACCAAAAGCTGCAGTGAGGATCATGTGAGATGTTCTCAAGAACCTCTTAGTTCCGTGAATGAAGCAGTCGTCTTGATGAGCTTCAGTTGTCCAGTGTGTTTGATGTGGCCTTGAAACTAGTACTGGTGTGACTTGTACAATTTTGACACAATAATCTCACTTCTTGCTAGCTCGAATAACCATCACAGAAGACGATGTGGATATTTCAGATTCTGATGATGATGATGAAAGTGAGTATAAGGGAAGCATGGCTTATATATGCTGCTGTAATACCTTTACTAAAGAAGTATACAATGCATGTTGCTCCATTTTCACAAAATTAACCTAGCTGAGTTAATGTAAAACATTAAGAAACAGTATATCCTTGAATTCCCAAATTAAAGACTTTCTTGTACTCTGATCAGTGGTGTGGTGACCCACTCCTTGTTACTTTCGAAATGTTCCTGTCGGCGCAGTATCTATAGGAATAAGACTGAACACACAGGAAAACATTCATAGTCCTAGATTGTTTCCAAGTCAAAGAAAAGTTAGGAGTTTTTCATTTTCCATTTTATTTACCTCAATAAAACTAGGTAGTTTGGGGGATTCTTGACTTTTTTTGTTGTTTTTTGTTGTCTGCCTGGAGTAAGCTGAAATACACATTATTATACACTGAAATACTATAACAAAAATGCCACATAATTAGTGTGTTTGTTTATTGATAAGGCAAACAGCTAAATGTCTTTCAAGAATTTTATGTTTTCTTATTTTAAATGCTGGAATAAATTTCAGTTCTGCTTGTGACGACCTAAGTATTCTGCTGCTCACTTGTGACACCATTTGGATAAAAAAGCCTGCTACAGAAGCTTCATTAGCTGTTCTTTGGACTCTTGTGTAAATGAGGCATAATCTTTTAATAGATTTTATCTAGTTACAGACTTGGATTTAAAATATCTTCTAAATACTTGTGTATCTTAGAATAGATTTTGGGTTTCCAAATTTAGCGTTCAGTATGAGAATGAGTAACAACAATACCTGACCTTGTAGCTGGCAGCACGTTCAGAGTTTGACTGTGATGCCGTGAATTTTATTTGGAGTTACTTTTTGTGCTTATTTTGCTAGTAAGGCAGTTCAACTGAAAACAAGAAAAAAAATATTTTTTTTTGCAAATGCAATTTCCTTGGGAATCTTTAGAATGTTTAATTGATACGAACTGCTTTTGCTGGTTCCTGATTTAGTTTTCTGTAACCAAATGTATAAGAGTACTTTTTTCTTTCTCTAGACCTTTCTGAAAACTTTAATACATGTCACAGAGCATTGCAAACTGTTGCAAGATATGTTCCTTCGTAAGTATATGATCTCATGGAGTTTTTTACACCATTTCTTTGCAGATTTAAAGCTTGTGAACTGATGAATTACAATTTTTTACTGTTAATTGGAAGTATAATGCTTATTTTCATTGCATGATTTTTTTTCCTGATACTCACTAACTGGTGGAATGCTGTTTCCAATCATTATGAAATTTCCATAGGCATCAGTAGCTGAAAATCCTGTTAATAGAAACAGAAAGTAGGAAAATTTGTTTTTATAGCAGCATATTTGAAGTGGTTTCTAATCCACAACAAATCCACAGTGAAAGTGCGCTGCTTATTATCTGTTCGGTGATCCCTACAAAACCAGATTTTACACAATTACTTACCTTAAAAGAAAGTTACTGTGAAATAAGCTTATTTCAGTCTGTCTTTAGAGTGCTGGAGTTTCAGTATTTGCTCTTGTAATAACCTGTAACTTTTGGGTTTGGTGGGGTTTTTTTGTTTGGTTGTTGTTTATGTTGTAGGACACCGCAATTTCTCATGCCGATACTTGTGGAAAACTTTCCTTTCATTAATAAATCGGAGAGAACTCTGGTAAGAGCTGTGTATGTTTTTGTTTATTTGTTCACTTGTGGGTTTTTATGTATAAATATACTGTAGTACGACAACTGATTTGGTGGTGTTGAGTGCAGATTTTTGACTATATTGTTATTTTTGTATATGTGTGTGTGTGTCTGTTTAGTATAAGGTTGTCCAAGCATACTTAAGTTCCTTGTGCATAAGCATTATGCTAGTCTTTAATGACATAGCTGCATATCTTTTCCACAGGATTGCTTGCTTAATCAATGCACAAGATGGACCTCTTTGGCGATGAATCTCAGGGTTGTATAGTAAGGAGACGGTAGGATACCTGTCTCACTTTTTGTCAAAACTGGAAAGTATTTATGAGAACAACGTGAAATTTATGATAAGCAGACAGAAAGCAATGAATATTACAGGTGAAATCTAAGTTGCTGGTAGTGTAGGGTGTTAAGTTGTTTTATTTCATCTTTGGTATAGTGCTTATATGTGGTAAAAAACAAGTTGGAAACTTCTGACAGGTTACAGTTGTTGTGTGATCTTTATAGGTACTTGTTCCAACTTGATATGTTGACACATTATTTTACAGAAAGGCAGAGCCCTGCTCCACCAGCCAAGTTCAGTTGGAGCTGTAGTTCAAACTCGCCAGGTGCTGAAACCCCTCCAGAGTTCTTTGTATACTGTGCTAGTTTTTTCAATTTTTTTTAAAACCCAAGAACTTTGGCCATCAGTTCCCTGTGTGCAAAATGAGGGGGATAATAGCTCTTAGTGGTGTTATGGGATTATTTATTTAGCGGCTCAGTGAGGAGCAAGTTGTGAAAATATTTGTAACTGTGTTTTCAGGGTAAGATCCGAATGAAGTGTGATAAAAATGTGGTCCATGCATTTTTGCTAAATATTTCCAATTCATATATTCTCATAAACTAACACTATCCATTTTATGTACTGAGTGAGCGAGATAGCCTGTGGAAAAATCATATGTGTTCATGTAATTAAAGGTTGTGTTATAATGCATATACACAAAGAGACTATGGTGTACTTAAATGTGGCACTTCACCTACTTTTATATATTGACTTGTCAGTTTTGCTGTGCGAAAGTTGCAATGAGTTCTTTTGTGCGTGTGTGTATACATGGGTGGGCATAGGCACACTCACAGAACTTGTCTGTTAACCTGTTGTAGTTCTAATTAGAACTACTCTGAGGAGTCTTACCTGTGGAATTTAGAATTGTTGATACATTACAACATCCTGGAATGATGTTCAGTATCGCTTTAAGCGGTTCTACTAGAGCTGGTTCTAGATGTAACAAGGAATATGCTTGTCTTATTTTTCCTATAGAAAGTTTAGACATAAACTCCTATGGAAATTAATAACTTCCCATATAGAGTATTTATACTCATTCAATCTAGAAGTAGCTCGGAAAACTTGCATGGAAATAGTAGATCAAGAAGTTAATGATAACACAGCTTAACAATTGAAAGTTGATGTTTGGCTTATACATTAACTTAATCTAGATTGAATACAGTCTGTTAAAACCTATTTCTGGCTCTTTAGATAACAAATTAAGAAATTTGTTTTCTAAAAATCTGTGGCAGAAATTATAGAGTTTCTATTAACATTATTATAGATATCAATTAATTTTGTGTTGTAGGAATGTTATGTTCATAACTTGCTACGAGTTACGGTGTACCTTCCAACTCTGAGGCTTCGAATTCTGGAGCTTATTATTGAAAAGCTGTTAAAATTGGATGTAAGTTTGTTCTGTATCATTTTTTAAAGAAACTTGATGTTAGAATATGCAGAGGAGGAAATTACATATGCTTCAGTGTTAAACTCAACAACAGTAGTGCTCATGATTGTGAATATAAAACTAACCACACTTACACTCCCATTCTCAATCTGAAGATGTTCCCATACCTGAGGGTAACTGTTGGATGTATACTGGTGTACCCTGCGTGGAATCTCCATGCCAGAGTCAAAATAACTGTTTCATGGTCATCAGTGCTGATGTGCAGAGAATGTGCTTCTCTTTGTGTGGTTAAACGGTTTTATCATCCCTTTGAAGTAAAAGGTATTTACGTTCTTAAAAAAGACAGGAGGGTAGCATTGAAAATGATTTAAGTCTTTGTTTTGGAGCATATAACAGTCTGGGAAAGCTGATACTCTGAAGGTAACGTTTCAGGCTGTTTGGAGTGTATGTTTGTGTATTACATACACATAATTTCCCTCTAAAATATTCATTTAGTCAAGGACAAAATGTAGTCTAGAAATTACTCATGTTGTCATTTCTTACAAGGTTTCATATTATTGTCGCAGTCTTACAAAAATTGAATCTCTTGTTTGCAACTTTAGGTTAGTACTCCACACCAAGATATTGAAGATGCTGAAGAAACTGCGAATAACTCTGATAGTGAGGAAAAATCTACAGAGGAGGGACTTTTTGACATGGTTGGCTATCTTGTTTCACTTGAAGTTTTTGGGTTTTTTTAGTAAAATTCTCACTTTTGAGGTGGCTATGAAGTAAGATAGTGTAGAAATACATTATTGCTTCGTTACTGCACTGCCTACAGTTCTTGAAACCTGAATAGCTGTCAAATGATTAATGTGTTCTTTGGGTGTTGACTTTATTCATGTAAATACTCAGCATAAATGCAATGAATCAGTTTTGTTACGTAAAATCACAAGCAGCTATACATAAAGCTAATTAAGAATTCATGGCAGTTGGCTTAGTTTACAAAAAATTGCTTACAGTAAGCTGTATAATTAGATACCGCGTTTAACAAAAAAAAATACAAAACTTTAGCATAGACATTCAGTTTTACTTCTCCTGTAATTGCTGTCTTTATGATGTTGTGTATGCAGAAGGTGTCTGACTGCCATTTTATTTACTAGGAGGAAGATGAAGAAAGGAAAGGAAACAAAGTTGTCTCTTCCAGTAGTGAGAGAATGGCCCATCCGCTTGCAGAGCGCCTTGACATTTTGATGACCATCCTGTTTTCCTATATTAAAGATGTTTGCCACGTGGGTGGTAAGAACACTTGAACTACAACCACATTTATTGTTTTGCTAACAAGTAAGAAACACATAAGAGGAGTTCTTGCTTTCTGCTGCTGCAAGATAGAGCCCTCACTCTTTAGCAGCAGAATTCTGCCATCAGCAGGCTGTGTAGTTCACATTCCTGCCCCTGCCCACTTGTATTGGCAGAGGACGGGAACATACATTTATGACTTTAAAGGTTTGGTCTTCAGTTGGAGACATTCTGATTTTATAAACATGATACTCTATCCAAACTGTGGCATTACAGTTTATAAGGTTGAAGAGAGTTTTGTTTTTTTCATTTTGCTACAAAACTTGGGGGATTAAAATACTTTATGATTAACAACAGTGTTTTATCATTTGCTGTACTGTGTTGCTTTGTATATTAGAATTATGGATCCTCTCACTATCGCAAGGACTGGAAGTAGATTAAAACAACCAGCTACATGACTCAATTGGAATTGCTACAGCAAGGCTTTGTGTTGCAGGAAAAAACGTGAAAGAAATGTCTTACACTGGCATTTATTAGGGGTTTGAATTTCTTAATTTATATATTTAAACCAGTATATTTAGAAACCGTTTTGCTGTCTCTTCACGCAAGTCTAGTGATTAATTTCTTAGTGTTTTCTTCTGGCTCTTCTGAATTAACACATTATTGCAAAGTTTGCCTGTCTGCTAGTTTTATACACGTGTGCGCATGCATGCAGATAAACTCCCATGTACACAGCCATGAAAAGCTGTAGCAGTGATGGCCTAGAAGGTCTTCCTATAACTTTTTTTAGATGGCAGATAAGACTGGAAGTCAGCTTGACAGTGTTTCTTTAAATATTTCTTACTGGTTTGAAAAGATACAGATTCTACTTTTTCAACGTGAGGGCAGGAAAAACACCTGAAACGGCTCATTTTGTTCTGTTCTCTTTTTCTGTTGTGTAGGCAAGCTTGATATCAACAACACAAAGGATTTGTATCGGGATCTGGTTTCTGTGTTTGACACGCTCATTTTACCAACCCATGCTTCATGTCATGTACAGTATTTCATGTTTTACATCTGCAGCTTTAAATTGGTGAGTAGAGGCTGTTCTTAAAATAGTGTCTTCTGTCATTTCTGCATCCTTTTATTTTGGCTTCGTTTACAAAAAAAAGTTGTTTTCTTCTGTAATTCTAGTCTGAAGATAGTATGTCAGGATTCGTTAGCATCTTTACTTTCTCTGTCATTCCTTTGTTCAAGTTTTTCTTTGTGGTTGTTCTTCCCATTTGTTAATACACTGCAAACAGAATCTAAGCTGGTGTGATGGAACTTGGCTAATGGACATCTTTTACAAAAATCAGTTGGGCTCTGGAACCCAAGATACAGTGCTCCAGCAAGTTTCTTCAGCATCCCAAAACTATCTTAAAGATACTGTGTCAGCTTTTCAATTCGAAAATTGTGTCTGCTGTTTGTTTCCCCGCCTCCATGTTCCTATCTCTCTCAACGAACTATTGTTCTTTCTTTTACCGTATATTAAAAAAAAAACCCATGCAGACTTTTTGCGTGACAGCAGCTAAAAATCGAGTTCAGCTAACATCTTGTTTCTGACAGTGATGAATAGTGAATGTGTTGGAAGGAAAATCAGAATGGGGCAAACTTCTTATGATTCTTTGCTAGAATACCGTCTCAGCCTACAGCAGCAGTCTGGTAATTTCCCGAGCAAAACTGATGTTCTTTTGTGGTAGCAGCCCATGATGAACAAATTCAATGAGAAACATCTCATGATATCTTGCTTTTTGTAGCGATGTGAATTTTTGACGTCATGAATTTTTGTGGCAAAAATATCCACAATATAACCATTTAAGGTGAAGAATCACTTTTGTTTCTCTTAACTTGTCTTGCTCTTTCTATTAGGTGTGCCTGACCTCTTCTGCTACAAGAGATAGAGAAACACTTCACGTTCACCTCCTTATGCTCCTGTTTTTAAACACTTCTTGTGTATCTACTTTTGACTCTCTTTCCTAGCCTTCTGGTTCCATTTGCTTTCTATAGCTAAGTATAGAAAAAGACACAGAAAAGAGTGCTCTCCTATCATGCATAGGAGTAATTATTTACTACAGTTATAGGTAGAAGTTTGTGGTTTTTTTAATGGTTTAGTTATGGAAATTATGGTAATGGAGTATTAGGAATCTCTTACTTAAACAGTGGCATCAGCATTAACAGCTCATGATTTCTGTGTGTCTTGTTTCCAGGGGTTGGCTGAAGCATTTTTAGACCATCTTTGGAAAAAACTGCATGATCCAAACAATCCTTCAGTCATCAGGCAGACTGCTGGGAGTTATATTGGCAGCTTCTTGGCAAGAGCGAAATTTATTCCAGTTGTGTAAGTTGTTTTGCTATATGAGCAGAACCAAACAATTTATGATAATTGCTGAGGTTAAGTACAGAATTCACAGAATGCACGCACAGTGGTCTCTATTCCCACTGCATTGTCAATAAGCCTAAATCAATAGTCTTGTTTGTCCTTTCTGCAATACTGTTTCAGTGTTGTCTTGATGTTTCCAGGGAACTTTTGCATTTACAGGATGCAGGCTAATGATTGCTGAGATTCATGACTTGCTGTTTAAGGCTTCTCTTACCAAGAAATGCTGAGCATGGGTAGGTTGTCTTGACTTCAGGCAGTCATGGGTGCCCAGTAGAGCTGATTCTCAGAAGGACATACTATTAATGCCCTATGCTAAGCATTTTATGTAGACTCTGAGACAGGGAAGTCAAATGTTCTATTTTGATACAGAGGGATTAAAATACTTTAGCAGATGGGTGAAAATGTCATCTTTTGTATGTGCACATTCTCTATTTTTATGCCGGTTTGGGTGGCCTTGGTGACTTTTAATGTTTAATTGAATTTGATATTGGAATTACTTGTTGAATGTGGGAGGCATCTCTCTCTGTACTGTCGGTAGCCCAGGATTCTAATTGTTTACTGTGCGTTTTGCATGCAGCGTTCGTGGATTCATCCCTTCTGGTGTCTTGTGCTTTCACGGACTGGGTTTTCAGTGCTGTTAAAGGAGAAAGTTTGTAACAGAATCTCCTTTTTTTACAGTGAGATTTTCTTACTGATGTTTTTATAACCACTGAGATCCTTGAATACTTGTTTAACATCTTTTCAACACCATTTTGGGTGCTATTTTTACACCTTTTTTTGTTGTTTTTTTCCCTCCCTTCCATTATAGTACAGTAAAAGCATGTCTGGATCTTCTGGTGAACTGGATGCATAAATACATTGATAACCAGGATAAAGGGGCTAATGCTTACTGTGATGTGGCTGTTCACGGGCCATTTTATTCTACATGTCAGGCAGTGTTCTATACACTTATTTTCCGTCATAAGCAAATTTTGGATGGCAACTTAAGGAAAGGTGAGTATATCGGGTTTGAATGATATTGGGATTCATTTGCAAGTTTTACTGTTGATGTATTTTCTAACGGTTAGTTCAGTCAGGTATCTTCTGGCAAGTTTATGTTGTTGTGCTCTAAATAAAATGAGATGGCTTGTACACCTGTTCAGCTACCATGCTCGGTGATCTTTTTTTTTCTCCCCCACTGTTGAAAACAATACCAATGACTCCTCAGCATTGATACTTGGCTGTGCTTACTGAGCATGTTTGAATTCCAGTGTCCTGGTTTCAGCTGGGATAGGGTTAATTTTCTTCTTAGTAGTGGGTACAATGCTGTGTTTTGGATATAGTATGAGAATAATGGTGGTAACACTGATGTTTTAGTTGCTGCTATGTAGTGCTTGCTCTAAATCCGGGACTTTTCAAGTTTCCCATGCTCTGCCAGCGAGCAGGTGCACAAGAAGCTGGGAGGGAGCAGAGCCAGAACAGCTGAGCTGAACTAGCCAAAGGGACATTCCATACCATAGATCATGCTCAGTATATAAGCTGGGGGGAGTCAGCCAGGAGCCGCTGATCGCTGCTCAGGGACTGGCTGGGAATTGGGCAGCAAGTGGTGAGCAACTGTATTGTGCATCACTTAATTTCCTTCACAGACACACCCCTTGGATTTAATTCCTTTTGCTCTTTCTCCTTTTCATTACAGTTGTTTTTACTATTTCAATTACATTTATTTCAATTATTAAATTGTTCTTAACCCACGAATTTTACCTTTTTCTGATTCTTCTCCCCATCCCACCGGGGGCAAGGAGAGTAAGTGAGCAGCTGTGTGGTACTTAGTAGCCAGCAGGAGTTACACCACAACATCCAGCTGTATAAAACTAGTGTGAGCTTCAATTAATAATCTGGCTTGATGACTCTGCGGCTGTCAGTCCCTATAATGGGTGTGTAAGTGTAGTGGCTGTGTTAGAAGGATCCCTCAGCTATTGCAGGTTACCATTTTTGCAGTAGCTTTTCTGCTGAGTAAACTGTGGGCTAGATCTCTACTGTAAGAGAGCGCCCTGGGATATGCTTCTGTGGTGGTGTGCAGAGTGCGGGCTGGTCAGACTGGAAATTCTTAGAAATTAAGTTCAATTTCTGATACATAATCTATATTTGTCAATTGTTCTTATTTTCAAGGTCTGTCATATCTGCAGAGTTTAAATTTTGAGCGCATTGTCATGTGTCAGCTGAACCCCCTGAAGATTTGTATACCCTCTGTTGTGAATTTGTTTGCTGCCATTACCAGGTACCTACTCATTTATTTCAGTTTCAGCTTGATACAGGTCTGTGTGTGTATCTGAAAACAGCGCAGTACTTAAACCATGGGTTTTGTTAGGCACAGTATTGATATTGTCCAAGACTACTCATACAACACTGCCCATATTCTAGGTGGGATAAGTTTATTTCTGGTTGAGTTTAATGAAATCCTACAGTACTGTGAAACTGATTGCTTGGAGTGAAGTTTATAGGATTGTAGAGGAAGAGATAGGCTCCTTACGTTGTGACTATCTTAAAGACACCTACTACCAATTGAAAAATGGAAGATAGAAGTGATGTTTGTTAAAAAATAACCTTGTATTTTAATACCATCTGAAATTCTTGCTTTCGGTGTGCTGGAAATGCTTATATTTTCTTTATAACCTTTTTAAAGGAAATACCAGTTGGTGTTCTGCTACACAATTATTGAGAGGAACAATAGGCAGTTTATACCAGTTGTTCGGAGTGGCACTGGGGGTGACCTTGTGCAGACTTGCACCAATCCACTTGACAGTTTCTTCCCCTTTGATCCCTACGTGCTCAAAAGGTATAGTTTAAAAATGAACAACTTTTTTCTGCCTTGTAGAAAATAATGAACTGAAACTAAGAAACCGTCAGTGTTTCCACAGTTCATTTTCGTCCCTGATCTTTAGTACCTTTCATGTTGCATGTTTTAACCAGAAATTGTCAAAGGTTTGAGTTGAAATTTACCCCCACTGTGACAGATAGTGATGAAGAGGGAACAAGACCCAGTTTCCTGGCAGATCTAGTTGATATGTTTGGTGACTTTTCTTGTAGTTTTCCTTGTTTTAAGCAGTCTGAAAATACAGTGTTAGTATAATACATATTTTGTTGGAGCTGTGGTGGTGGTGTGTCTTTTTTTTTTTTTTTTTTGGATTTTGGGTTTTTTGCACCTTGAGTGTATTCTTCATTGTAGACTTCAGTTTATTTAAAATACCTTGCTTTTTTAATGAATAGTGGATTATTTTCAACTTTTCAAAATTTCTAGCACTATGATGCTTTAATTAGTTTTTGATGTTAGAGGGTAACATTCTCTTTTTTTTTCCCCTCTTTAAAAAAAAATGTCTCCACAGGAGGGAGACTTCTTAGAAGTAAAAATTATTACTATTAATAATTATATTGGCATGTAATAACTCAAATATACATATAGCATATATTTAATTACAAAAATATTTTAATAAATAATAAAATTATCCATCCAATATCCAGACATTTGGAAGAAAATTATGCTTGTTTGTGAGCGTAGCCTAGCTGTTAACAATACCCAGAAAGGAATTAGGAGACCTGACTCTATCAGAACTCCTCAAGCAAACAATTGTAATTTATACTTATCAACAAAATGTTGATAATATTCTTCATGTGATTAATTGGGGATTACATAGAGATTAACTGAATAGTTTGTAAAACCCTATAGAGGGTTTTACAATGCCAAGTATTTTATATTGTGTCATTAGAATTAAATACATATGACTTTTAGCAAATACCTTAACTCATGCTGTGTTTTAATTCCTCTCTCAGATCAAAGAAGACTATTGATCCTCTTTATCAGTTTTGGGAAGAGCTGAGTGCTGAAGATCTTGAGAATCTGAAGAAACCCATTAAAAAGGTAACCTTTTCTGATAAAAATGCAGTTCAGCTTTTGCCAAATCTTTACCAGCTACTTCTATTGCAGGATTGTTATTTTTTTTAGTAGACATGAATACACTAAACATTTGGGGGAAACTCTTATTGAAATTAGGAAGCTTTAGGGATTGGTCCATCCTTGCATTAAGAGCGCTTTTCCCCTCATCTGCAGAGGAGTTAGTTTGGCAGCACAGGACCACTGTGAATGTTTAAGAACATTTAGAATGTGGACGTGCTGATGTCACTGGGAAATCCACTTTGTAGGTATGATTTAGTTCCCATAGTTCATAATGAGAGTAAATCCAATTCTCTTTACCATTCCAACTAGTCGTGACAATTCTAGCACAACCCAAATCCTAAATTATGCCATTCTGAAGCTCCTATGTAAACAAATTTAGCTTCTTGCAGCATGTCTATCTTATGTCAGGTTTTTGAGACCTTCAGATGGTGTGATTTTTTTTTTTTTTTTTCCTGCCTGTGACAGCATGTAAAAATAACTTTGCTTTGTAGCTTTAACTGGTAATTTGTAAACTTTCTTAGTGCATTTTGAAAAGCAAATTTGATTACTGCAACATTTCAGAATTTATTTTAGAAATACCCTTTTTAGTTTCAGCATTCGTTACTTCTATCAAATCTTAATAGAGACCTGGAGTATCTTTCTGCTCTCACTGATCCTTTTAAATTTATGCAGGGTACTTCTGAAGATGAAGATGATGACTTTTTGAAAGGAGAGACCCCTCAAAATGATGGCGTGGTTGGAGTTGCTGCAAATTCTTATGAGTCAAATACGCGGAGCCCAGTGAGCAGCATTGGCTCCCCTCCAGACTGTTATGTGCCATACCCTCAATGACACGGAGAATCAGAAGTGAAAAGGTTGAAAACTGTGTGCAATTTTTTGTTCTGTAAAGAGACTCTAGCTCAACTTTCCAAACTGGCAAATGTTTAAGTAACTAAATTTAAGAAAACAATTATTGTTTCTTAATCGTTGGATTTCTACAGATATGTTATGATAAAGTCATAAGTTGCTAGAAAAGCTTAGAGAATAAATAGGGTGATATTTTACAAATTTCACATTGAAATGGTTTTTATGACTTAGATGGATTTTTTTTATAGTTTTTCCTGGCTCTTAAAAACTTTGTGTACTAATTTTTCTGTACAAGGTTTTATATATTGGGGTGAAATTCTGGTCTTTCTTCCTATTGATATGTGTAGGGACCAGAATTCCATTGTCAGTATTTAAACTCTACTCTGGCTGGTTTTGAGTTGGTTTCAAAGTAGTGGTGTGACCCCACGACAGGGAAGCCATGAATCAGGTCTGACAGCGATTCTTTTGCACACATCTCTTAAGCTTTTCCTATCTGTAGAACAGTATTTGGTAAAGCCACTTGATAGCGGAAAGTGTTAACAGATGATAAGCGTTACTGCTCCTTGATTCTGTAGCTGACACGCAGCTGCCCCAGTGAAAGTGCAGACTTGTAAAAGTGGTGATTGTTGGAAGTGTTGAAAATGATGGAGTAGCTGAATGTATGATTTGTAGGTAAGTTTTCTTTGCGGTGTTTGTGAAGCACTCAAAGACAGGTATTTATTTTCAGGGTTTGAAGTTTATATGTGAATGGTGAAAATACAATCAATCAATCTTCCCTCAGAAAGGAAGTGATGGTGTCGCTGGTGTCCTTGTGTTGTCCGTGTGTCAGCATAGTTTCTCTGTGTAGGTTTCTTGTCATCTTTTCATGATTGCAAGCTTTTAGATTTGAGTAAGAATATAAACAGTAGAAAAAAATTAATGTTATCTGTGTAACATTTAGTTGAAAATTTTATGCATTTGGGACTAAACTCTAATTGCCCTTCTTTAGAATCCGAACTTGGAGGCTTTCAAGACAACATTTTTGTTCAGAGCCAATAAAGATTGTAAACAGTGCAATTCTTACAGCTTTGCAAAAACCCACATCCCTCTGGAGCTAAGGACTTCTCTGTGTAGTCTAGCGTCTTAGAGTTAAGGCGTTTGTTCTGAACAACTGCAAAAACCTGAGTTGTGGAGATGATACTGCAAAATGCATCAGTGGATCTGTTCATCACTGGATAAATTGAGACAGTTTTTGTTTTTAATTTTAGTCCTCTTTACTGTCAGTCCTGAGTAATAAACAATAGATTTCCATCCAAAATAATTGCATTCTTTTCTGGCATGGAAGAACCCTTCTCAGGTTAACAGCAAGGAACACGTTCTTTGGAAGCTGCTTTTCTCTGTTCTTTCATGTCTTTAGCAACGTAGTCAGCCACCCCTTAGAAAATGAGGCTGTGTGAAGCTTCCAAGTTGTGATGGCAGGTACGAGATTCAGCAGCTTCCACGACTTGTTAAATGCAAAAAAGGACACATGTAAGTGATGTGAAGTATAACATCAAAGAATATGCAGACATGTGACCTGCTCCAAACACGGGTTCTGTGGGAAGGCTGCGGTGTTTCTGTGACTCCGTGAGCTGCTCCTCTGCTCCTTGGTGGTGCTGCTGTGCTTAGCGCAGGTGCAGGCGGGTGCGCTGGCAGGTGCTGGCATTTTGCGAGAGACTTTGTTGCGTAAATACTGACGGTGGGGAAAGGAACGGAACGCCTGAGGTGAGAAACACGATGAAGGAAGTGGCTGCCTGGGCTGTTTGGTGCAGGTGCAGCTGGGGGGCTGTGTGTGCGTGGGGGGAGCAGTTCCCCTCCGCTGCTTGCTCTTGGGCCTGTCCCCCAGGGCCAACGGCTGGGAAAACCTGCTCTTTAAGGGAAATCCGTCGTCCTTGGGCTTGTCTGGAAACTTGGTTCGGTGGGTGCTGGGGGAGGATGGATAGCGGCGCGGGTTTGCGTGCGCGTGCGGCCCGTTACCGTGCTTATTTCCAGAAGGATTTCTTACAACTGCGCGGGGGCAGCGCGGCAGGCGAGGGTGCCGCTGCCGCACGGCCGCGGGGCGGTGCCAGGCGCGCAGGCCGGGCCGGGCCGCAGGCGCCGCCCCCCGCAGAGCCCGCCCGGGCCGGGCCCCCGGCAGCGCCCGCTCCCCGCCGCCGCCTTTCCCAGCGCCCCGCGCGGCGGCGCCCGGCCCGGCCCGGCCCTGGGGGGGAAGCGCGGAGCCGCCGCCTCCCGCCGCGGGCCCGGGCGCTCCCCGAGATGCCGCTGCTGATCAACGGCGAGCGGATCGACCTGGCCCGGCCCACGGGCGACATGATCCGCGCCTACCCGTACCTCGAGGTGAGGAGGCGGCGCGAAGGGGCCCGCCGGTGGGGCCCGCCCTGCCCGGCGCGCTGTGCGGAGCGGCGGGGGTGCCCGGGGGGAGCCCGCTGCCTCGGCCGGCCAGGGCGGGTGGCGGAGCGGGGCGGCCCCGTGCGCGGGCTGAGGCGGGCCCGGGCCCGGGCTGAGGCGGGCAAGGCCCGTGGGGCGGCCCCGGGCACCGCCGCATTCCCCGCGTTGCGGTAACGGAGCCAGGGTTTGACTGAGGAGAAGGCGATGGATGTCCCCGGAGGGGAGCCGCGGGAAGCGCCCTGAGGCGACGGGTGGCTGGCTGGGGGGGAGCTGCGGGGCGGGCGGCTGGGTGCGTCGGCCGGGCTGGGCCGCCCCTTCCTGTGCGAAGTAACAAAAAGGAGCGATAAAATTCAAGAATGTAACTTCTAGGAAGGTATTGACCTCGCTTTCGGCATATAAATGTTGTAATCCTAAGGGCAGGCTGTGAGCCAGGATCGGCTGAGCAGAGCTGGTTGGGAAAATGTTTCTCATCAGAAGATGCTTCTTTATAGAAACTTGAGTTTTTGCAGAAAGCTGGTGCAAATGTGATCAAACTGTGCAGTGTTTTTGAGCCCCTGGATAGCAATCCACTGCCTGCCCAGCAGGGCTGTGACAGAGCACTGCGGTAGTCACAGCCCAGGAATCTAGGTTTTCCGTTTACTAAGCAAGCAAAAAAATAGCGATACTTTGATATGTGCTCAATAAACATGCTGGATTGTGGCACTAGAAAACTGAAACTTCAACGTTTTAAAAGTTCCCTGTCGTGATTAAACTTCCAAGATCAGCTCTGGTATTGTCTAATGTACTCTTTGCCAAGTCCTATTGCTTTTTTGCATACCTCCATTCTGTTGTCTATAAAGCAGGGAAAAGGAGTTTGTGTGTCTGTGGAACGGTGGGATTTAACGATTAACTAGATCGCTGGCAGGAAAGCAAAACATTCTCAAAATTCTAAATACTGCATAATATAAAATATGTATGTTTCTGCTTGACCTGGGTCCCTTTGCTCTTCAGAGGTGATGTTTCTGTCGAGTAATGGATGCACCTGAGAATTCAGCCACTGTAGTCTCTGTTATCATTTATCTTTAGGAAAAGGCAAAGCTTCTGCGAAGTCAGCCTGCTCGAATTGTGGAACCCAAAGGTCTTCTGTATGTCCAGCAGAGAGAGTTTGCAGTGACCACCCCTAAAGATGGTGTGTAGGAACATAAATATTTTTTTTCTTTGACTGAAGCAGTGATTGTGAACAAAGTTCTTACTGTGTTTCTCTCCTTTAAAATAGGTTCTGTTTCCATTCTTGGATCGGATGATGCAACTACCTGCCACATAGTTGTGCTCCGGCACACAGGTATCTTTAAAGGATGTTCGGAAAAAAATGTGTACCCCTGAAGTAATGAATTAGTACTGCATTATGCTGTATTAATAAAAACCCCTGCAATTATGTTTATATGAACTCGAATCTCAGACAGTCGCGTGATGTCTTTACTAAGTGACTTGTTCAAAGAGTTGGCTTGTTTAGTGTCAAGAGGTTCTACGTTTTGGTTGCTCAGTGAGTAGATCCTAAACTTGATCCACTCCGGTGGCCAGTGGGTAGTGGCAGCTGCAGGCCTTGGCTGTGTTCAGCAGCTTGGGCCTGCAGGGCTTGGTAATAGCAGAGGCAGAATTTGAATTTGTAGAAGTTGCCTGGATTTCTGACATTAGAGATGTTGCCTGGTCCTGGGTAAGAGGGCACCTGTGCCTTTCGCACAGGTTCTGGTGGTTGTGTAATGGGGCACACAAAGAGGTTATTGTCTCATTCAGTCAGCCCGTATGTTATGTCAGAGACTGCTGTCCTGAGAGGAAGCGAGGGGGTGGTGTACGTAGCTTTTATGCTACTATAGTAGTGTAAACTTACAAAATTCAATTACGGTAGCTAACAGCCTCCAACAATGTCATTCACTGTCTTCTCACGTTCTCCTCAGGCAGTGGAGCCACCTGCTTGACACACTGCGATGGATCAGACACAGAAGCTGAGGTGTCGCTCATCATGAGTTCAGTAAAATCTTTCTCTAACACTACAGGATATGGAAGGTCAGCTCTGCTCTCACTTCTTGTGTGCTGTTTTTCACAAAAGTCACTAGTTTGTAAGATGGGGAATTTTTATGTGATTTTATGGGGTTCAGAGAAGGTGATTGTGCAGGAAATATTTATTAATCGGGAACTACCTGTAAAGTGACAACAGTTTCCTTGATGAGTTTGAGGTAGTTCTTAGCACTGATTCGAAGCGTGGTTCTGTTCTGAATAGTGTGTCTGTAAAAGGCTGTTGTGAGGTTTTGTGTTTACTGTTTCCCAGTTAGCTTTTGTTTCAGATGTGTGAGATTTTCCAAAGAACTGGTTTTGGGTTTATGTTATATTTTTCCTTTTAGACCATTGGTCTTGTAAATTCCTTTTGGGATCTGATAATCCATCTGGGATTTTTTGAAGTCCTGCATTTGAAAAAAAAAAGCAAAATCCGGGGGTGGGGGGTGGGGTGGACAGTGGGAGGAAAAAAGCCTGAAACAGAATTTAGCAAACAAGGTTCTTTCTTGATGTGGAGATGTTTTCCCCTGTAGTTTGATAAGAACAAAAAGTCTATGAACTTAGAAAATACGGTCTCTGAAAATTCATGATTTGTCAGGATCTGTCTTTACATAGACACTTCTCAGAGAAGAACCCTGCTGTATGGTCCAGAATAGTTGTGATGGGGTCACAGGAGCAAAAATCCTCATGTTTAATTAACCTTTTCTTGGGAACTGAAAGGTGGTTACTTAGTTCAGTCCAAACCAGCAGTGCCGACCGTTGGAGATACCACTGGGTTGGGTAGAATTGCATGCATGTAATGTCTCTTAAAGTTTCTAATCTGTGCTATTTCCTGGGTGATCCCTGAAACGTTCAGAATGGAATGACTGTAACCTGCCATGTAATGCAAACCAACTTGGTGCATGCGACTGGAAAAGCGAGGCTTCTCTTAATGATTGCTTTGCAGTTTGGGCTGGGGATTATTTTGTAAAGCTATTCACTTTGGGATGTCTTTTTAATTGCTGTTTCCTGTTATTCCATCTCTGTTAGGCTGGAAGTGCACCTAGTTGGAGGTTTCAATGATGATAGGCAGTTATCACAAAAACTTACTAATCAGCTTCTTAGTAAGTTCACATTTTTTCCACTCTCATGTCCAAAAAAAAATAGTTCTGACTGGATTTGGGTAAAGCTTGTTTGTAATCTGAGCCCCCTGACATTTAATGGAAAGAAATCTGGCTTCATTTTGAAGGATGTTTTCTCTACCTGAGAACAGGGTGTGGAGAAGGGTTGGGCTTCTGAGGCTCACATATGGCCAGTACGTGGGATGGAGGGTCTACACTTGTAATTTCTTCCTGGCTTATATTCTAGCGTGTAGAACTGGGGTGCAGTTTAGCTGGGCTCAACTCCTGGCTCTGCTGCCGATAGCTATGTGATCTTGGTCAAGTGTTGTCACTGTCTAAACCTATACATGTGGGTGACTTCATTAGTTACTATTAATTTTGTGCCTTAATGTGATGAGGTAAAATCTAATTATTGTTTGGAATTGTCTGATGAAAGATGCTAAGCCTGTTCATAAAGTCTGTAGTCCAGAGGAGTGATTGCAGTGCTTTACAAACAAATTGGAAATGTAAAGTACCTGCTCACCTGTAAGCGTATGTCAGGATTGGAGGGAGGTGGCCAAGGGGATAAAGTAAAAAGAAAACAGACCCAGCAAAGGTCCTGGGGTGCACCCTCGTGGCCATTGCACCTAGTGATTCCTGTTATTTGTGTTGTATGTTGTGTGAGGGTTCTGTACAGAATAAAGTATTTTGGGTAATTTATTTTTTCAACCTTCTGATTTTCACGCATCAAGTTACAATTTGAAACAATAATGCTGTATTGCTATTAGAACTTCGAAAAAAAGAGATTTTTTTTCTAGTGTGTGGGATGGTAAAAAACAGAATTAATTTATAGCTAATAAAAGTCTGGATTTGCTTACTTTATATGTAATGGTTTAGGTAAACACGAAATAGAAGCTGTTAAATGTATAGTGAACTAAAGCAGAACTGGTGTGCTGCTAGAGCTAAACCGGTGTCAATAAAAAGAGCTGTGGCACAATGCCTTTTTTTTTTTTTTTTTTTTGAAGCACGTTTTTGCTATGACAAATGGCTACTCTGTAAATTTCTGTTTAGTAGCTGTGGCTTTAATTTTATAAGTCAGTTTGAAGCAAATCTGCAAAATGCTGTTTGCTCTGTTGCCTTATCTAGGAACAGTGCATTAGGTATCTCTGCCCATCTATGCTGCAGTGCGCAGCACTGGTAATGCCCCCTCGTCTATATACAGCACCTGCTTTGCCACCAGTCAGTCTTATACATTGCTGCTGTTGTTGTTGCTGTAGGAGCATTTGATGTCCAACCGGATGATGTTCATTTAGTGACTTTCTGCGTAACAGGTAAGAAAATGTTTCCTTAGTTTTTGAAGTATCTTTAGCCACTGAAATCAAAGTGCAGGGGTCTTTCACACGTGGCACTTTTAGCTGTCCTGCGAGAAAGAACAGTGCAAGTCTTCCATCGTGGTTTGTAATTCTTAGTTTTACTGCTGGTAGTGTCTGTGGTGATGGCAAATAGTGCGCTGAGGGTGCTGCTGAAATACAACTGACAGTAGAACCACCTGGGATCACTACCAGGTTATTTTGCCACATTTGTCCCATGAAAAGAGGGGTATGTATCCATGAAAGATATCCATGTGTACTTACGAATATCTTGAGGCAACTGAGAAAGGCACTCACAGGCCTTTGACCTGCCGGGTTGTCAGACCTGCCTCCCTGCAGGTCCAAATGAATTGATAAATCACTTGGTTCATAGTGCAGGATGTCACGTAAAGGAAGAATTGATTTCCTTTTCTTCATATTGTGTTCAGGTCGTATTTCCATCATCTTTGTGCTTCAGTGCTGTTGGTGACTTACAGCTCTGAAACTTGGCATCCCTGTGGCTTTGGATTGTGTTTTTCCCTGTGAATTGCCCGTGCAGGCAGTGGAGCGGCAGCTGGCTGGCGCTGCCTGTGCTGTTAGGAGATAAGAGCGCTGCTCCAGGCCCCCAGCATATTGTTACTGACCTCTACCTTCTCTTCCTTATTTCTTTTAGGTTTCTTTGGGTGTTATTTCTGTCTTTAAGCAATATCAGATATGTTCTTCTAACACACAACTAGATAAAACACTGCTGAGAAAAACATTCAGAGCCTTACAAGTTTGACTTCTTTTTTCTTACAGAACTCAATGACAGAGAAGAAAAGGATATTCACTTTCCAATCATTTACGGAATAGGTGAGTTACAAAAGAATAACGGAGTTCTAATTTAACTGGATTGCTTTTCAGATTCCAATAGTAAGTGGGCTGCTTTTAATGAGAAGGTAAAGCCTGTCCTGTAAGTTAAGCGCTGCTGTTGGAGGCGTAGGTAGAAATACACGTTTTCTTCTGGTACCACACTTAGGGAGCTGCACACGTGGAATTGGCTGTGTATAAATGCGAGCAGATTTTAGCTGTACTTAGGATTTTGTCAGGATCGAGCTACTGTTAGTATTCAACCTTCTTTTCATTGTTTATTATGTTTTTTCTAATAAAAGTATCTCTGAAAAATGTTCTTCTGAAACATTGAAATGCTGCCAAAGCAAAATAAGTAGAAAATACGGTATCACAGGCTCAGGGGTTCGTGGTACTGCGAAATACAAGAATAGTATTGACGGGCGCCAAGTCCCTGCAGCGTAGTAGTGTTGGGCACATGGTCATTTTAAACAAGCGTTTTCTAAGAATTAATTGCTGCTTTATTTAAATGATTTCCTGCCAGCTGTGAATGTTAAAACAGCAGAGATTTTCCCTGCAACCTTCCCAGAAAAAGGACCGGATGAGGATTTGCGTTCAGCCCATGTTTTAACAGGAGCATCAGTGAGTAAAAATAACAGGGGTGAAAAAGGGTGTTTTTGCTGGAAGGGGAGTCCATCTGGGGGCGATGAAATGTCAAAAGTTTGAGGGGGCGGGGGGGGGAAATACTTTGGTAGCATTCCATCCGTAAGGAACAAATGAGAAGGTGGAAGAGCAGAGGCAAAGGGCAACAGTGGAGATCAAACCGCTCCTGCCGCGGTCAGCCTCACCTGGAAGTACAGCTCTTCCACCTGCTGGTGCCAGCCCTGCGCTGTCGGCGGGGTACCTTACGTAAGGAGATTCAGGTCATGGGCATAATCCCGGCAGGATCTTTCAGTTCTGGGTTTGTTGTTACAGTTTCATTTGTCAGAATAATTGGTTAACCTTAACGCAACAGGCGCGAAGCAGAGCCGAGTTGGCAGGCGGCGTGTCTGAGAGAGAAGCTGCAGCTTAAGGCCTTCCAGATGAAGGGAATTTGCTGTCTGTCATCGGTGTAAGCATTCTCTAACTCTTAAGGCTCCCCGTGTCGTTACAGCTGACTAATATTTATGATGCAAAGAAGGAACAACTCCATATTGGGCCTTATTTCTGGAGGCCTTTCCCACATGTGGATTTCTGGCTGGAACAAGATGATAAACAGATTTTACAGGTACCTGAAACTGACTTTTTTTTTTTTTCCTTCTAGCTGTGTAGAGAGTGTGGTATGGTCTGTCAAAACTTTTCCCAGTGTGCTGCTGGGGAGGGTGGGAAATAAGATTATTAAAAAGCAGAATAATTGAGAAGTTTGTTTTCTGAATATCAATATCTTGTTGAATATGAGTATCTTGTTTTTCAGAATCTTTCCACATCGCCCCTGGCTGAGCCACCCCACTTTGTTTCCCACATTAGGTCTACATTAACATTTTTAAAAGAACATCCTTTTCCATCTCGCTCCCTGTTTCCTGACAGGAAACCCCGCATCTACAAGAAAAATGAAGAAGGGTTGTGGGAACAGGTTTGTTCTGACAAGATCTAACCTGGCACCAAAGATCACAACTGCTTTAGGGAAGTAGTCTTGCAAGAAAAGCAATTTTTTCCAAAAAGCATATTGCTGGTCACAAATACCATCCTTCCCCTGCTTTTCAAAATAAAATATTTTGACAGAAGTAACTTGCTTTTTCTGTATTACTTTGATCTAGGAATCACTGCTACTTTGAAGTAAGAATTTGGCTTTGTTTATGTTCTGTTGCTCCAGTGCAGGGATTTGATCGGCACAGGTAAAGAGAAGGCGCAGTGCTGAGAGCTGGAGAAGGTAAGTCAGGACACTGGTGTGTACTTTAGAGAATGATTTTTCACACAAAGCTGCTGAACCACAGGGATGTATCCTTCAACAGTAACTCCATGCAAGAGTAGTAATTTGAAGAATCTTTATTGAAACATTCAGAGAGTATCTAAAGAATGAAGCTCATTCCAACAAAACTACTGGTTTAAACACTTCCAAATATAAAAACATTAAAAACTAATCCTTGTGGCGATAATTTTATCGCCAACAAATTACTCTTATTAACATACTTCATTGCACCAAGAAACCAAGGAGGAAGACTAGTCAACTTAATTGTTTTTGCACTTTAGAAAAATTGCACTCTGATTTACATAAGTTACCCCAACAGCAAAATTAACTTGATTCACGGCATCCCAGCCCCCAGCGTCTAGAAGCTCAGAGTCAAATCAGGTGACAGAACAATTCAAAAACCCCAAATTCTTCAGATCATCAAAGTCAGCCCTGCTACCACTACAGCCATGATGGTGTGTTTACCTTTTGTGGGGGGAAGGAAAAACACTCATCAGAACACAAAGCAAAGCAAACTACAGTTACTTGCATCCACTTCTGTAGAGATGGGACCGTTTTCCTCAGCAGCTCCCTTGGGAAAGCAAGCTTTGGCAAAGATCTCCTTTCTCAAAGAGGCTCTGGAAGGTTGCAGCAACATTTGGGAGGGGGAAAGGGGGGGACAAAGGTTTTACACCTCAGCTTTTGATTTACCCAAAGCTTTGCTTGTGCATTAAGTAGTCCTAGACACTAAGAAGTTGTGCTGTAGTGTAAGTAACCTATATAACTTTGTTGAGTCTGTACAATTCCTACCATAGGTAAGTTACCGTTATTGAAAAAATAAGTGTTGAAACCATTACAAATGTATTGGTTTTTCAAGCTTTACTAAAACTATCTTTAAAAATACACAACAAAGAACTCCAGTTACACTACATAGATGTGTTCGATCGTATTTGGTTTATAAAGGCCGTGCAAAGGAAAATGATGGTGCATTGGTGATGCTTTCTGGCGGCAGAAGCAAGAAGCCGTTGCAGCATGCAGAGGCACTGTTCCTTTCTAAAAGCCTTAACGCTCATTAACTCGGTCACCAGTGTCCCTGGGGCCTTAGCTGGATGGGTCAAGTCATACAACAGCAGGAAAGGCGAGTTCATGGCAAAACACTACTCGGTGACTCCTATATACATACCCTAACGCTCGCCGCACCGCGACTGCTTGGCAATGTTATTTATAAGGTTAAAAAAAAGGAGCAAAATGGAGCTAGCGTGCATTCAGGAGATGTTTTGCTGGAGAGGCTAAACTGAATTTAAATGTTCAAAAGGTGAACAATTGGCAGATTACTTTGAAGTGTATTAACATAAAATAAGGTCATTTTACTATTACTGGGTGAAGCTGTATTAATTGTGTGTCCATGCTTAGCTTCCTAGAGGAAGGATAACTGCCAAATGTTTTTACAAATGTTTATGAGCACTTAATAAATTTCACTAGTACTTTGGTGACACCGACACGTAGAGGATTAACAAGTGTACAATAAGACAAATCTCTGTCCCATGGAGGGGGAATTTATATTTGTGCAAAATCCCAGTTAATAAGTTACAGTAGTTAGTACTGTAGTGTGTGGCACTCTTCACATCTGAAATGTATCATTACTACCCGGGCATGGGCATCCTCTGCAGAGTCTGAAACGCACAGTCTGGACTTTATCTTTGACTTTCATGTTCCTCTGCCTTCATGCAGTCATGTGGCGATGTGTCAGTTGGAACATCCTCAGCATCTGTCTTGGTTACCTGTGCCACCACCTTCTGCTCCTCTGGTTTTTCCATCTCCAAGGATCCTTGCTCTTGGCCAGGGGGTTGAGCTGGGGGTCTCTGATCCACCTTCTCCAGGTCATCGCAGTGGCTGACTGAACTGGTCTCACTGAACGCATCAGAACTTCTTAGAGACCTTTTAAAAATTTTCTGTCCTGTGAAGTGTTTGAAGAATACGGTACCAATGAAGGCAGCAGATACAAAATGCGCTATGCACAAGTTAAGTTTCAAAGAAAGTACCTGAATTTTAAAACTACAAAGACTTTATTTGGGTGCTCGCTTGTACCCTAACCACAGACATACTTTCTTGCAGTTGCAGATACGCAGGCAAGGCAAGAGCACCTGTTACGTTATCCTGCGTACAGAGACTGTTAAACATTCAGCTGAAACACAAGCTGCCCGCACGCACAGTGAAGTCATTCTAGGGTAAAAGCTTCCACTGAAAACCACAGGCTGGAAGCCAACCAGCTCAGAAGGTGAGTGAAAACTACGGTTTTCCTGCCAGTCAAACCAACAGTCATTACTTACAACTACACAGAATAGATCTCCACCTTAGAACAACTCTGTCCACAAAATACAAGGCAGCAATAGAAATGCAGTTGCTCCAATAAATGATTATACACTATTTATGCTTTTATTTCAAATTGTAAATTAGCAGGTAAACAAGCCAAAAGTTTTACACTCAATAACCTCATTATATTCCACAGGAAGATTCTAGACTTCATGGGCAGTTGTCAGTTAATAGGATAACAACTTTCTGTAGCCCCAGGAAGAATTCTTGGGGGGGAAAACAGACTGTGGTGGTGTTCTGGGCCATGTTTAAATTAAGGTTTTTAAGGCAGACAGAGTGTGAGAAGATGAGCTGTAGTTCCAGATATTATGAAAGATGGAAAATCACGTGGGTCTTCCTGTGTCACGCAACTCGGATGGCAAGATGTTTTGGCAAGCTTTAGAAAAAGAAAAGAAAAAAAAAAAAAGGTAGAAACGTACCAGGAAGCCTTTGCTTCGCAAGGCTGGAAGTAGGAGTTGGTGGTGGAGTAGTGCCAGTTCCTTGGGCTTTTGATACATAAGTAGATTCTGTGGATTCGAGAGAGCCTGCAGGTTAAAAAAAAAAAAGAATCAAGTTGAATATAGCACAAACCAGACAAGTTTTCTGTTCATCTGTATTTATAAGGTATGTAAAAGCCTTATTTTTAATGCACATTTCTGAAACTGCATGTGCTAGGTTGAGGTGGAACTGCCACTTGATGGAAATCCATTGCCGAGTAGCTAGGGGCAGGAGTGCTGAGCCTTACAAAGACGGATGGTTTCCCCTCGCCCTCACTCCACACCACTGCCCCCAGCAGCCCTTCTTCCCTTTTCCGCTGGGCACGTGACACATCCCCAGCTGCAAGCTGCTGCGCACTGCACGTGGAAGGGGTATCTAGCTATGGGGGGGGCAGAATTCCCAAGGCCACCTTGCTGTTCTCTGCCATAAGAACCTTCCAGCTGGTGCATCAGGAATTGGAAAGAAAGATCCTAAATACAGCAGGAAGCCTTCCTCACTGGGTGCAGGGCCATGCAGAAAGCTTTGCCGAGTTCAGGAATGTTCTTAAGACTCTGCCACAATCTCTACAGTGACAATTTATAAATTCAGAAATACTACATTAGTACATCAGCCTTAGTGATGTAAAAGCAAGACTCTTATTTTCACATCACCAGGCATGAATTACAAATATGAGTCTTTTACACTGTAACATTCCATTCATTACTGTCTCCTGCAAAGCCAGGTTCAGGCCAGTGCTCAGCTGGTTGTAGCCTGCCCTTGTCAGCCCCTGCGCACTCCAGCACGCAAACGAGCATTTTATCAGTGTGGCAAGAGCCAGGCGGTGTCACAAACCAGGCTTTTGGGCAGAGGCATCATGTTCCAGTAGCGCAGCGGAACATCCCTGTGCCGCGTGGCAAGCACACTCAGGAGGATACATGTGCCCCTACATGGGAAAGGGACATTCCAAGAGTGGTGCCACCCTGCTAGCTTATGTATTTGCAAAGACGGGACAAACACCAAACTTGCAGCACACATAGCCAAAAGTCACAGGAATGATTCCTCTGTTAATAAATGCCAGCGTCCAATATAGCTTCTTTAATGTGACTCAACATGCAAGAACGAAATGTAAATTGTACAAGTAAGGTCAGAAGATTGTCTTACTCGGTGCTACAGGAATAGCAAAGCACATTCTTTTACATGCTGAGGGTGGATTATGTCACTCACAATCAAATCAGCACAAGAAAGTGTGTTGTAATTTCAGTATAAAACGGGAAACCATTCTGATGACAGCACAAGGTGGCTGAGGATGCAGCATGTCCTACCTGCCGTTAAATTAAATGTTCTTCCTTTTGGCGACGCTTGGAATGGAGAGAACCAGTTCAGCACAGAGCCTACTACAGGTATTTGTCGCAGCAGTCCCTGCAAAGTCACAGCCAAACACTGGTCGGTGAGCACGCTCCCGGTGTTGTGACAAGCCCCCAGGTAACAAATGTTTATAGCCTTACCTCTTCCAGAAGTCGTTCTTCATTTGCCTTCTGAAGCTGAAGCTGTGCTTCCTGGATCCCTTTCCTAACAACTTCAGTCATGTTTTCCAACAGCTAATAAAAACCAGAAATCACATTATTATGTACTTTTATATATATATTATATATATATAAATTTGGACTTGAAATTGTCTTTTCAGTTCAAGTTTTGAGGATGTAGATGTGGCAGTCAGGTATTTTTCTAATCTGAGACAGTATTAGACAATCACTATTTCATTATGACTGTAAGTTAAAGAATGTACAGGCTGACCGCAGGATTTTTACAAGATATACCGGGAGGACAGAATGTGATTTTAAACAGGAACGGTACGTATTTTTCTTTTACTTAGAAATGAGTCTGCAACCCAAATTTTTCATAGAGCTGCACACTACGTAAGTGTTGAGCAGATGCTGAATCTGACTGGAAAGAATTTTTAGGTTGAGAGAGTACATCTTGGTTTCTGGAAGTACCCAGGACTTGAAACCAGCCTCACAGTCAGTCTGACCTGGTTTGTGTCACTCCAAGTTCAACTTCGTTTTTCATATTTAATGTATGACTGGCAGCCTGAGCCCTGTGACATCCTACACCAGCACCAGTGATGGTTTATGCTGCAAAGGACAAGCAACTTACTGGGAGAGTTGCGGGGGCAATAAATGAACAAACCCAAAAAGTCAAAACACAAAAGTCACAGTATTGTCTTGTGCAAGACAAATGCCAATTTCCATAACTTAATAGGGGTTTTAATATGGCACAAGGCCTACATGACAGGTGCTTCCTCCAAAACACCAAAAATCTGGGTTACCGACAGTTAATAAAAAGCAATAGAAAAAGAGAAAGCTGCTGCTTTTTCCCGGGGGAGAGGGAAGCCAGGAACTGACCACCACAGCAAGCTACACATCCCCACAGTACCAGCTACAGAAAGCAGTGCAGCGGGGCTGCGTTTGGAGTACAAGGAGGAACCACTGTGTCTTCTGGTCCAGTCAAGATGTTTGTCATACATTTTGGTTCTGCCTTTCAGTGCATTTATCAGTATGTCGTAAGGGCTTGCTGATCCTGGCGTAGTTTTTTTCCCTAAAAGCTTCCCTGCTGTTCCAAATATAATTTAATCTAAATGATGCAAACATCATTTTAAGTCTGCTTCTCAGTTTTGGATCAAATGGTGTAAGATCCTTTCAGTACCATAGATCTTTTGTCACTGCTTCCAAGGACTGCACCTTTCAGAGTCCTCCACTACTCTTTGTTCCTCCCTAGAAGCTTCAGGATCAGAGTAGCCCATATTCCAACTTTCAGTTCCTCATCTTTCAACTACAACAGTTAAAAAACTGCAGGTACTCTACCGGTGAGCCACCTTTCGTGTTGCCCTCAAAGCAGCACAGGGAGTCAACAGTGGGCAGAAAGTCTCCAAAAAACACTGCTAGAAAAAATTTCATTGCCAACGTCAACATATTTCCATGGGCAGAAATAGGCAAAGGATTTCTGAAGTTCAATTTATTTTTCACATGAGGAAACAAAATGCCCAACACCAGAGGAACAAAAGGACAGATGTTCATTTGTTATGCAGGTCACTGAGGAATTCCACTGTAGAGAACACTTGGAGAACTCTAATCGGGTAAATGCTTTTACCAAAAGGAATTGCATCATCAGCTTTATTACTTCAGTAGGTAATTTGTGATTTCTGGTTTTAATCCACCAATTTAAAATTTTTTCACATTTTAGGGCATAGTCTTAAAGCTGGTATATAAACAATCTCAGTCCTACTGCATCTAGCAGTGATGGGAAACACCAGCTCACAATCAGCCCCCACCTTCCCTTTTCAGTTTTGCTGGGGTTTTTTGGGGTTTTGGGCTCTTTTTGTTTGTTTGGGGTTTTTTGGGGGTGGGGGGCGAGGACTGGTGTTGGTGGTTTGGTTTTTTGGGTGTTTTCTTTTTGACAGTTTAATTTTAGTGATAGAATGAACTTATTTCAGTACTACTGAAGTTTTTCATTGGAATTTCTGAACATAGGACCATAAATCAGGACCTCCTCAGAACGTGATAATCCTGTAACAAAAGTTCTCCATATGTGGACACAGATTATTACTTCCACGGTAATTCATACAGTCTCTTGCCGGCAGCACAAAGTTTACTTTCACAAAGAACAAAACCATGTCCTGAAGCCAATATGGAAGGGGAAAAGAAGAGGTGCTGAAATGCTCTGGGATTTAATACATACTCTTGAATTTTCTTCAATTTCTCTGCCCGTTGCTGCAATAGTTTCAACTAACTCTGCCACGTCCAGATCCTCAGTTACCATGCCAATATAAACACAGTTCTTCTGCCCTCCGAACTCCGGACCTGTGAGCAGAGGGAGAATCAAGTCTTTGTGATGTACAAAAATGCATTCTCACAGTAGCTGCAACGGTCATGCTCGAGAGTCTGGAAACTCTAATACCTACACACGCTTCAGTAATGAAGGGCAGTGTATGCACAGGTATACATTACGCAGGCTAAAAAAGCTCAGCCCTGTGGATTTTCAAAAACAGAAGAGAAAACAATATCTAAACAAGAAAAACTGGGTATTTTTTACAACCAAGGACTTGTACAATAAGTATCAGTGTCAAATATGCTTCGAACTCGTTACTTTCTGCCATTTACATATTACTTGGTTCCACAATTCTAGGGCACTTAATTTTTGAAAGCTGACTAGAAAAAGATCAGAGTTCTGAGTAGGCAAATTAATATTACTGCAGCTATAATGTGGCACTATGTAAATGTGAAAGTGCTGCTAATTACCATCAAAGTCATCTGAAGCTTTTCATGTAGCCACAGAAAGCGGTGATCTGGTCAGTGGGCTTTGAATGAGATCTGCTTCTCACTAGAGAAAGCACTAACTGAGAGAACACTGCAGCTCTTACTTCTGACAAAGAAACCCTTTGTGGTCTAGCTGCTCCTCAGGCAGTTTTCACAAGCACTTCCTCGCAGGGTGCACCCTGCTCACCCTGCTGAGCATTTACCAACCCAAACGGGGGTGAAGAGGGAACAAAGTTACAGATGTTGTTTCCACAATAAACATACAGGCAGCAGTGTCATTTTGCATGATCATGACCTATGTACGAATGACCCTGAATGACCTACTGAACCATTGTAACACGGCTGGTAAAATTACTATTGGCTTGAACAGAAGTTTTTTAAATGGTGCAGTTACCCAAAGAAAAAGTGAGATCCGACTCCAGTTCATTTAATTTTTTCAGTAGTTCTGTATTGATTTTTTCTAGTTCTTTTTCTTGTTTGTCATCGTTCTTCCCATCACTGTGATAGCTGTATCTTCAAACCAAGCCAGAAGATAGTAATTTCACTTTACAGTACATACAAAAATACATATACACATTTAGCATATTTCTGCAACGTCTGTATTTCACAAACCAAACATCTCAGGACACTACAGCTTAGATCAGTTAAGTTTACTGGCATCTGTAATCAGAGATTTTGGGGTGGGGCGAGCTTGCTGCTGCAAACTGAGCTGAACCCAACAGATTTCTAGGCAATATATTGATTATCCTTCAACTGTTCTGACTACATAATCCTTCCCAGAAGGCTGTATCAGAGCATCAGAACAGACACCTGAAGGGGTTTTTGGAAGTGGTATTCCATATATAGGTGAATCCCATTATAAATAAAAACATGAGTTATGCTAAATACCATAGGATGCGCTTATATATTACACATCCATCTAACAGATCAACACGCTGCCTTCAACATTAGAACTGTTGCCCTAATTTTGCTAAGATAACTCTTCAGCTTTTCTTTAAAAGAAATAATCAAGAAACATTAAAAAGCACTCAAAAGCTTCAATGGGGCGCAAAGCCAGATAATAATCAGCAAACATACACCCAGATCACCACTGAAAAGACCATGTATTCCTTTCTGCTCGTGCACAGTCTATCCAAACACATAACGAAGAAAACATTGGAAAATTTACCTTACAACACCTAATCCTGGCCAGCTAAGATCTTCAATATACAGCAGGCCTACTGTTCTTCTCACTTCTTGCTCAAACTCCTCTCTCAGTTGCAGTGTACTTGTCAACACTGGTATCTTCATTTTCAAGCAGTCTACTAACTGATCAATATCTTGTATTTCAGTTCCTAAAACTAAAGAGCTGCTGTGTTAGTGTGTGACAAAAGTGAATGGATATCACGTAGATGTCTGAATTAAATCTGTAAAGACACTCTTAAGTCAATCATAAATACAATTTATAGATAGTATTGAAATATCTTGATCTGTGTGTTTTTCCTTCAGTCATCTATTCCCTAATACACCAAAATGGAGAGTGCTAAGGATTTCATAATAAGTAAGCTAATAAAAAAGGATTTTTCTGATGTTACAAACTAATAAGGACAATACCCTTTTTCATTACTCAGTAGCTAGTATCAGAAAAACTCCTCCTCCCATAGACAAGCAGAATATGAATTAGCTTCCGTGCCCATTTAAAACAAAACCAAACCAACCATCACAGAATAATTTTATTCTAAAATCTCCTTTTCTGCGTGCACCAGGATCTTCCCACATCAGCGTCAGATGTTTGGATAGCCTAAGGCACCCACCCCACACAAGCTAAAAGGAGGTACCATGCATCACCCTGAGCCCCTGCAAGTTGCTCTGTGCATCTGCTGAGTCTAAACAAAGTACATACATAACACAGGGCTGGCTGAAACATGAAACTTAAGACACTTTCCAAAACACAGATTTTTATTTCCCCCTCCCCCACACCAGTAATTATAGAGAAACCTAGAGGTTTAGTAAATAATTCTTCTAGTTAAGTAGCTATGTTTTGAACACAAGCACCATTTCAGTGTTGAAATACCTGTGCAGAAAGGTCAAGCATCTTGTGTCAAGCAGCCGAGAGAAGGAAAGGTGGAGACAATTTATACTTCGTATTTCTTTTATAACTGTTAGAAAGAAAGAGCTTCTCCCCTTGCTTTTCCTAATTAATTTAAAAAATAATCTGTAAAATTCATTCTCTGCAGAAATAGTGAGGCAACATCACCCGTAACAGCTGAGCTACCACTAACGTACTGGCTGCCAAGGCACAGCAGAACAATACAGCTGAGAGAGTTTCATTTGTAGGAAAGTTCTCACCATAGCAGAATATACTAAAGAGTTTCTTGAGTATATCTGCTTTAACAGCAGGAGATTGATGTACAGTTCTACAGCAAATCCCAGTTTTTACAAGGGGCTGAATTAAGTGAGCATTACCTGCAGATGTCATTAGTGGGCTAAAACGCACACATGTGCCTTCATCTTCCAGTTCTACCACATCAACTCCACTGGCAGGAACCAGCTGTGCCAACTGCTCTCCTAGCTGAAGGGACAAGGCACGGTTAAAGAAACATGCAGAGCATGACCTCCCGCAGTCACTGACTCGGGCTAGGCTCTTCCCGCAGGGGAGGAGAACCACACACTGAAGACTTTTCTCCGTTGCTCAAAATCACTTCTTGTAACGAAAAAAGTCAGGACAAGCTCCAAGTGTTACAAGTCAAAAGTCTCTGCAAAATTGTCACTGTCATTAAGTATGTGTGGTTACTACGCATTTGATCCAAAATAGTTACGTGCTCAGCTCTCTGAACGCACAGGTTTCTAGAATTCTCTTAAGATCTGAAAAAAACCCACCTGCCTATTCATAAACACACAGACACCGTCAATGAAGTACCTAGCCGATTACAAAGTTCTAAAGTTTTCACATATTCCCACAAGACCAACAGCTTCAGATGCAGTAATAATTTCAGAATTACAGGTAAAATAATCTGAAATGTTAAAGCAACTTTGCTTCAGAACAAATCCGTCTTTTAGATCCAAAATACCCGATATCCTTTTGCAGAGGATATTGTACCAAGAATAACTATCAAACTAGTCTACCAAAGGTTTTATTACCATTATTGATGAGCCCCTGGAAGCATCCCACTGCCCCTTCTTTTTTTCCTAAAGAGAGAAAGCATCCATTCTTACCCACTGATTGAAAGTGTCGTAAATGTGTCTTTCGTTGCTTATTATGGGGTGCTGAATAGTTGAGGCCTGTGCAGCATGTGAAGTTTGATCTGAATCCAAAGATACAAGAACCACAGAAGTGGATTTTTATTTACTTAATTAAAGAAAAGGCAACCTAAAATTTAGATAAAAGACAATTACATTTCCTAGGTAATGCAACGCATCTACACAATGTACTGGACCTCAGGCAGACTAGCAAGGATTATGTATTTTTTTTTTTTTTTTTTTAAGGCATCTGGAACATTTACTAGAAGTAAAATAGAGTTGAATATACTAGTTTTAAAAATAACCATTAAAATACTTCTCTCAGTTTTGAGGTTCAAATGCCCCAACAGAAACAAAACCAAAAATGTTTTCACAAAGCAAAATCCTGTCACAGCAGGCTGCAGTATTTAATTTGATACATTCAGCTACCTTTTTTATCAAGTTTTAATGATTACTTCCTGTTCTAAACCACACAAAAATAACACTAAGGATTTAAGAGTCCAGTATATGCATAAAACATGCTGAAATAGCTAAACATCTCATGTGCTTATAATTCAGGCGGGTGACTTCTCCCTAGCAAAGCTTTTCAAATCAATGCTTCGATGCACAAAGCAATCCACCAAGTCACTGGACCTGGATGAGTGGGTTTACTTTGTGAGTGCAACCACTGATTAGACTAAAACCAAAACAAATCCTCCTTCATGCCCAACACAAAAAATCCACAGACAATTAAAATCCACACTCATAACAAAACTACAAAGTTTTCTAGGAGTCTTCTGCCTCCTCCCAGCTGGACGTGTCCCCGCCCTCACATGCGCACATACGAACAGCACATCTTCTGTTTTAACTCAGATGACAAAAATCCTCTTTCCCAGAGAGCACGTCTGAGTAAGTAAGTTCTACTCAGAGCCATGTGTGGCGTGGCTACTGCACACCCGCGACAGCATTTCCGGAGCGGTTCCGAGGCTCTTCTGCTGTTTTTAAAACTATCACAACAGCAGTTGTATAACAGAAATACATGGTTCTTGCAACTAGCCACTAGAAGTTTAAAAGGAACAGAAAGCCTAAGCAAAACCAAGGAAGATCTTCCCCCATCAGCGCACTCAAGCACAGCTTGCAGCTTACGAGGCTTCCATCATCTGCTCTCAAGATCAAAATCATATGCAAATCTCTCCTCACTCAAGAAAGCAGAAAATTACTTGTTATGAAAATTTAAACCACTGCAGCCTAGCTAAAAATAAAAACTGTCACACGTATGGATTCTATTCACTGGACTACAACCAGAAATCACCATCTTTTTTTGAGCATGTTACACAAGAGAAGTGGGCTACCTAATGTTTACCTCATCAAAATCATTTTCTGAATTAGTAGATTTAAAAAAAAACTTAAGAGTTTTTTTTGGTTTTGTTTCTAAAATACATCACATACCTCTAGCTGAATATTCCCGGAAGAACTTGAAAACCACCACTGGTGAACTCAGTTCATCTTCAACCTTAACAAAAAACAAACAAAATACATTTTCATGTTATTTTTTTCAAGACTTAACCCTGTGTATAATTCCTTAGACTTCTGAGCAAAGCAGATCATTTTGCTTTGACAGCAATAACAATGTTCACATTAGCTTAGTATCAGAAGTTAACTCCAGGAGTGCAGGTAACCATCTCTGTAAATACACACAGAAAAGTAAATCATAAATCCATACAATTCTGCTTTAACTGAATAAAGATATGCATAATTAAAATTTGGGCACTACAAAGCAAGAAACCTAAGCATGTTCATTAGCAGATATACTGTATTAAATAGTTGATTTAGCTTCACGTATTTCCAGATAGTAACACTAAAATAAACACTCTTGGAAATCACCCCAGAATCACTGGAGAACATCAAGGATTACAATTGGACCTACTTTGGGGATAGGTGAAACGAACTGGGCAACTTCTGGAGGCCATCTGAGGCTACTTTTCACAATCTTAGAAACACAAAACTTTCTCCCCACTACTGAAATAATAATTTCAGTAATTTTAATGTATGATTAATAAATTATAATAAATAAAATAATAAATTCAGTTTAAAAAGAGATAACGCTCTTAGAAAAACAATTTTTACAAAAATGGTTGTTGTCACTCAGAACAATCCATGAATTATCTATTGCCCCAGAAAACTAAGCTGATTATGTTTTCTATACATTAAGTGTCAATTAAAACTGGGGGCAGAGGGGGAGTAAACCCACCAAGCCCTGTTGAACAGGACGTCTCACAGAAACTTGATTTGGAATGAATACATTAGATGTCATTTCTGAAACTATTTCTGGTGTAAATACCTCAGTTGGGATCATTTTTGCATGCCATTTCACAGGGTGCGCATTATCTCAACAGCAGGGTAAGATGCAGCCAAAACGTATTAGAGAGGCTTATGCAAACTGGCTTCATAAAAGTATTACTGAACAAATTCGCAGTTTAAATGGAATTAAAATCAGCCTCTGGAAACAAATTCTGGATGTTGTTCTGCAGGCTCCACTGAGAGCATGAGTGCACTGCAATCGAGCAAATACACAAGCCACACAGTTTCACTGAAGAACAGAACACAGAAAGATACCCAAGTGTCTTCAACACAATGGCTATGATTTAAGTAATATTTTAAAGGAGTTTTTAAAAAACAAAGTTATCCTTATTTAACAAAGACTAAGCTATACAACCAAAATATTAAATGCAGACTGTACCGAAGTTTTAATGAAATCCAGGTTTTTCAAGTTTTCCAGCAACCTTTGACTCTAAAAGACCGCAGCAGAAGGGAAACAAAAGGAAGAGACAAATGCACAGCTTTAGAAGTTGAAAATTATTCTGAAAAACATTAAATAGTCACTATCATAACTTCTATTTCTGAACAACCCCCTACAACACATCAGACATTCATCCAGTTCTTACTTGCAAATTTAGAATGCAATGGAAAAATATTTTCTAGTTTTAGTAAAACACTGACTACAAAGCGATTTTCATTGAAATAAAGTCTTGGTGTATTTGTTGACAAAGTTTCAGAGCCACCACAACTCCACGGACTAACTAAAGCACAGCATGTAGCAGAACAGTTAATTTTCTCTGAGCTACCATAGCAACCGGTTATGATGGGGTTTTAAATTATTTTCGTAGAAAAGACATTCTTACATTTTGGTTTAAGTCAATAGACTATTATAAAAGCTAAGATCCATCTTAGATGCACAAAATCTTAATGACTAATGATACTTTGTCAATCTTTTAGGACATTCATGCCAATAGCTTCTTCACTACGCATTACAGAAACCTTCCATTTCCATTTTGCTCTTCTTTGAATGTTCTGTAAGTGCTTTTACCTTTAAGGAAAAAGGGTTTGCATACAAAAAATGCATTTTTTTAACTAACACATTATATTGGACCTTAATTTTTAGAAGGGTAAGGACTCAACTTCAAAAATAGTTCACTTGCCACTGTATCTGAAGAAACGTTTTGAAGTACTTTTTGTCAGGCATTTATAAATTATTATTACTTAAGTCCATATGATGGCAAGTAGAATAGCAAAATGAGCAAGTCCCTCTCTGAACAGCTTTCAAGCAAAGTAGTTAAAATAGAGAAGTAACAAAAAAGGAAAGGATTATGTTACTTCACTGTTTAGAAAGTAAATTTTATTTGGTCTTTTTATAATGAGAAATGCTTAATCTTTTTTCTATTAGATTGTATAAGTACATCCTTCCCCCACTTTACTCTGCTTTCACAATTGTAACACAATATGAACCAATATCCTATACTCAACAACGACAGTATTTTTAGTTGATTCTTCTACAGTGCATCACAGTAATCAAAAACATTTATTAACAGCTATCATAAAAACATTCCTAAGTATAACAGTGTTCTGTGATAGCCATCTGGATATTGCCGGTACTATGGTTGCTATCTGAACTTTGCTGCTGCCTGGAGATTCAAACTGTTAAATCAGATGGTGAGGACTCTTAACAACAGTCTCCAACCCATACTCGGAGAAGCAAAGTATCCATAAACAATGTGCCACCAAGCTGCTGCTTACTAGTTGTGAGGCACGCTTTATCCTCTCCACGATCCCATCATGGCCCAGGTACTGCAGGGACAGCCACAGTGGCAGGGCACGGAGCTTCTCCACGGGCTGACTCGATGTCAGCCCAGCTGCTAAGGACTAAAAAGGAAAACACTATTAACGTCTCCAGTTATCCCATTTTTGCCAGCTTATGGAAAATGTCACAGCTTAAACAGGGGAGCTTTTGCAAATAATAACTTAGGTAACTTGATGAAGAACAAGACACTACACCATGACAAAAATAAAGTCTCAAGATCATAAGAATAGTGACTGAAAGGCTGAACATACCAAAGATGGATCCTCATGTCTGTAGAGTGTCACTGCAGGTACAGCTGGGAGACCCAGCCAGGAACCCAGAGTAAGAGTCATGCTGTCACATTTTGTAGCAGCCTGAAGTTCATTACAATAAGTAGAATATAAGCCATATATTATTTGATTAAATCATGACCTTAAAATCTAGAGCACAGTATTAAATTTTTAGATATATTAAAACATACCAGTACAGAAGAGGAGACATAACCCAAAGCCAAAGTTGCCAAATTCACACTAGAAAAAGAAAGCGATTTTTGCACATATTAAATGTGTATTTAAGAGACAGCATTTTGATCTTCAGTTTAAATATTTCATGTTGATGTGTAAAGGGAGGTAATTTTTGTTCATAGATTTTTCATTAACAATGCAATAAACGTTGCTACTTGGTATTCCAAGACTGAAAACCCAAAAGTAAAAACGCATTTTAATCTAAAAACGTTTCAGATCAACCTTTGAGAAAAATCATCCCCCAGAGTCCTATCCATAATTCAGCATCAATTTGGTATCAGAAATAAACAGCATGCAAATACAAAACTACGCAATGACATATCAGGAGAAACAGAGCCTCTGCTCCAGGCTCAAATAAAAATAATCTTGGAGCACTGAAGCCTTCAGGAACGTTGTCTGAGTTCCTGGAATTTCCTCTCTGTTTAACCTTCCTCCCAGTTATGTTGGCACTGTGCTTGCAACCTTCATTGAAGTGTCAACTCTTTCACACTCATTTCTTTCTTCTTTCTCATTCTCAATCATTGCTGCACAACACCTCCCCTAACTTGTCCTGTACGGCCTTTTTATTCATATTCCAAGCCCTTCAAAGCAAGGGCAAGATTACCATCTGAGCAAAACCAGCCACGAACACATGCTGAAATAATCACTCTAATTATTCCTGTATATGTAAAACAATTTGTATCCCATACAGTGACACAATTATAACCATATAAAATGCTTAATATGACAAAACATGAAGATGATCCTATGGTGCTCTACTAGCTGGTTAGCTGTAAAATTTATGTGCTGCCCATTAGTTAGACTTTTTAATGAATATAGTTATACAGAAATACATAAGTTTCATACCCTTCTACATGGAGCCACATATTATACTGCTCACAAAGCTCCTTCAGTCGGCCAAGTTTATCTGTGTGCCCGGCACCTGGTGTCCCTTTGTTGAAACAGAAAAAAAGGCAATGACAAAGGATAAGCATGCAAACTAGGACTCTACATAAAAGAGTACCTCTGGTACTGTTGTCAAAAAAAGTCAGACAAGAGCAGAAAAGAGGATGTTTAAAAGAGCCTGCTACATAATATTCTTATCTGGTTCATCGTGATTTATGAACAACTGGAATTCTAGACAAAAAATAAAGATACTTGTTTTGCTTATCAATGTACATTAGAAATACTTAGAAAGTTAGATGTCCCAAGCACTAAAAGACTCAGCAGACTCAGCTAAGAAATGCAGACATTCTTAATTTGTTCAAAGTATGACCTCAACTAAAGGAAACGAAACCAAGATTAACATCTCAGATATTTTTCCAAGTCCAAAGCAATTAACAGTCACCTCCTTCATTTGTACTTAAAACAAATTTTGTTCATGAGTAGTTCCGTTTGACTAACTAGAAGAAAAAAACCATTTCTAAAGCTAAAGTTGATGACACATCCATCAAAAAAATCCTGAAGTGTTAATGTGAAACTGATTTTCAACAAAAGATCTGCACTTATTAAAGTAAGTTCTAGTCATATTAATACATTGACTGACCTACGCAGAACCATAGCAGTACAATCTAACTTTAAATCGGTTAAAGAAAAACCCCTCTAGACAAATAATTATTGTGAGGTCATTAAAATATTTCCTGATATTTCTTGACATGTGACCACTAAGCTGTTTAAGAAAGTATTTCTTATTTTGGATTTTATAAATACTCATGAAATAGCATGCTGCTTTTTTTATTATTCTTTGTCCATAGCACTTACCAGCATTGGCCACAAGCAACAAAGGCAGTTTTCCAGACTCAACATCATCTTTAATCACTCTGTCCAACAAAGCAACATCCTGTTATCAGTAAGAAAAAAGATACGTATTCATAAATATGTCAAACACCACAGAACTGTTTCTGCTGAACTGCAAAATGCATTAAGAGTGAAAGTGGACAGCACTCAAGTTCTGGAAGACATTCTTAAAATGTCTTTGTCTGTGGCTTGCAGTTTCTTCTTCTCCAAGGTAAAACAACCTGAAGGTCAGTGAAAAACGCAACACAAATATATCACGTAGTTTGTAAACATACCTCTGACTACGTGTATTCTAGAAATCTTGGACTAAAAAGATTTTTAGTCTACTGCTTTGTCCTACTATATGCCATTAGAAGTACCTAGCAAATTACAAGACCAAGATACAAGCTGCTGGCTTTTTAGGAGACTTCAATCTATGATTTGTACAGCTGTAACATGGAAGACTCAGAGGTTGAAAAAGTAAGTACATGAATAAGCTCCTCCTAACACCTTACTTTATATTCATTTAATGAGGCTTTTCAAAAAACAAAAAGAAAAAACCCTACAAAACTAAAAGAGCTCTTAAGGAAGACGAACTTACCATTTGGTGTTGAGATCCAAACATAGTGTTACAAGGCACACGGCACATGCAAGAAAGGGGTAACCCTAGCTGCAACAAAAATGATGGAATTTCAACAGCTGAGACACACTCATTTCAAACATTCACAGAAATATACAGTGACACAAAAAACAGTAAATGTGACAATAAAGAGATGGATATTACATTATAAAGTAAATTTCGTGCTAAAACTTATAATCAGATTAATAGCAGATAAAGCACAGGAGAAATGGGAAAAAACAGTCAACTTTTGGTTAGCACGCCAACTGTGTTCAGTTTTTCTAATGAGATACATGTGCCCTATGCAACAGCCTAAACTCAATCCTCTTTCTTGGCCACCCCCACAATTAATGCATTCTATAAGCAAACGTGGGATTTGTGCATGGGCCATGTTCCACTGGAGGTTCACAGTCACTTCACTACTGAGTAGCGCACAATCTGCCTACACTGCTCATACAGCTCAGCTGACTATTCATGCTGGTAAGTCTGAAGTTCTTCCTTTTATATGGAAGCAAATTCCAGACAATTTTTGCACTGTTAAGGGGGAGCTGGGGAATCAAGGTCTCTTACGTTTTGATCTTTACCCTGGAAGATCACTAGAGAAGTGAAATCTAGTTGATTACACTCATCACTGCACAGAAAATTCAGCAAATTAGAAGAACTACGGTTACAGATTATTTTTTTTATCCTTTCATTTAACAGACACTGAATTAATGTCTGACTACTCAGTTCCAATTGTCTGCTCTACACCGTACACTAGTTCTCAACATCTAAGATAAAACGCTATCGCTTTTAAGTTCAGTGATCTCCTAATATGGACAGGTTACCTTATAAACAAAAGATAAGGTACCACTGTTATTAGCAGTATCTCCTCTGTACTCTGAAGCAAAGGACTCCCAAAATACTGATTCTTACAGTATTTCTTGTATCAAGAAGTTTCAGTCAATAACTACATGCAACACTTGGCTTACGGAAGACACAAACTTATTCCAATAAACTTTTACTACCTATTTCTCAAGTCATTTTGTCTGAGACCAGTTCCATCTACAATACCATTTTTTTTCTCTGCAGTCTGTATTAAAAATACAGTTAAAATGTTAGTAGTACCTCTCTCTGCCTTCTCCAAAGACTTGAAAACCAAAGACCCTAAGAACTCGACCAAGTATGGTTTTACCTCAGACCCCCTTCCCCTCCCATCCTCCATAGCGTTGCTGTTTAGTCACGTTGCTGTTGTTTCTACCACAAGGAAAAATAAGTCTTCAAAATCACCAAAGTTACGCTTTTCCTAAAATCAACTTTTTTGAGGCCAAACCTCAATCCTCATTCCTCAAAATGCCCCTTTTCATACTGTGCTTCAACAGGCAGACACACCATCCTAAGTCTTAGAAATGTGTGTAATTTTATAAGCTATAAAAAACTACTATGTCCATGGAAAGGCAAAGAAAGCGAGAAGGATGAAGGGAATCTGCTCACAAGTAACATCAATCAAGCGAGCACGTGGAAGGAACAGGAGAGCCGCTGAGAAAGCCAGCTCAGCTTGCATGGGGATACACATATTCAGTCAGCACAGTAGCATTGGGAAAAATCTCAAGAAGCTTTACTTCAACCAGTGGAAGTTCCAGGCAGACACAATGATCTAAAGGAAAATTTTCACTGGCCCCAACCAATTTACCAGACCGCTGCCCACAGTGTACCAGGCTACCACAAGTACCACTCTCTTGCAGGATAAGTCTGAATATATTTTTTAAATCTACATTTCAAGTAAGCAATATGAAGCCAGCTTGCAGCTAAAACCCCAACAAACTCACTTTACCTGATTGCAGAGAGCTTGGCCCAAGCCTGTTCTAGCTGCAGAACTAATGTATATGACAGGCTGCTTAGCATATAGCACGTTAAATCCTTCTATTGTATAATCTTCATAGCGTGTGTGAATAACCAGTCGACAGATTTTTAGGAGACCTTCACGATCATCTTCATGGTAATATGCTGATCCATTTTCATACCTGCAAGAAAAGCCAAGTAGATATAACTAACAAAACCAATAGCCAGTTTCGTGACTAAAATAACGCTGACCAGCAAAATAGCTCACAAGAAGACAAAGAAGATAGAAGAAAAAAACCCTCTTTTCCCAGGATAAAGTAGAGGAAACTGATGAGACAGGCTGAGATTAACAATGAGGGAAGCCTAGTATATACTTTTATTTAGACTCAGAGATAAAGTAAAAAAGAAGAAAAATCTGGGTTCCTAAGGACTGCCTTTATAGAGCGCAAAACCTTGCTTACAAGGAGTGGAGCAGGGGAGGAAACACACAAAAGGCCTCATCTGGTTTTAATATGGATGATGTAAATTCTAGACTGTTAATTTGAAAGAGAATGCAACCTGACATGCTTTAAGCTGAGTTAGTAAAATTCAAATGAGACACATGAAGTCAGGCAAATGGCCAGAAACTTGCAAACTTTATTATTAAATCACAGATCAAGATATTTTGTAATACAAATGACATCAATAAATTTGGGTATGTTAGAGAGTTTGAAAGTAAGACCACAATTTAGTACGATCTATTCAGAACACTGCAAGACAGCATTCCAGGTGTTTTAAAATACATGAGTTACACAAGTACCTTTTTCCCCAGGAATACTGTAATGATTTTATGGGTATTTTGCCTTCAGTCTGATTTCTTAGGCATGTTTCCTTGGGGCTCGTGTGTCTGCTCCTCCCCCACCTTTTTAAACCTTTCTATGAAACTCAGATCAGCACATTAACATTTACAGTCAAGAAATGGGAGCAAAGTAACCAAAGAGATAAGGTATGAGTGTTCCACACTGAGGGCAATTCCCTCAGCTGTCTTTAACTACAGAAAAGGAAACAGCAACAGTGAAAGCAGCAGGTATGTCAATTTATTAAGCAACTTGCAAGCTAGATTTTTCTTTTAGCATTTTTGTACAACATGTAAGTCAGTGGTATTGCACAATTTAAGAGCGGCATCTACCAACAAATTTACACAAAGGCCCTGAAACATCTTGGGTTATCACAGACTGATGCACAAATACTGCTGAGTATTCCAGAGTTAAACTCCAGAATGACCCACATGCAAATGTTTACTTCACCTTTACACAACAGTTCTGTGATCTAACATGGGCAAAGGGAAATTCCTTTAGTGTTGCTCATAGCCACATAAAATGTCAACAAGTATGAAGCAGTTCACAGCACAGTACTTGTTCAGTGCTTTTGCCTATAGGTCACAAAACTTTGGGGACCACAGTACAATAGATACCCAGCATTAACCACAAAAATCACAATGTTATTAAATATTTGATTCAAACCAGAAACACTTATTTTTGTTAGCCATGCCATTTGGAAACATCACTGACATGCTCCTTCTATATGCATACATTTGTCGAAATAGCTGGATTACCTGCAACTTCTCAAATTTCATCACTGCACAAGGTTTCAACATCTTTAAGTCAAAGACATAAACATAACCATTCAAAGTATCAAATAATTGTGATGGAAGTGAGCCCATCAACATAAGAAAAATCCTTTGGAATTCTAACAACTAAATTTGGGTTAAATTCAGTTATATTTTTACCATTTCATCTTGCACTGTGCTTAAATAGGCAAATCTCCTCAGTAGCACGTGCAAGATTTACTGAAAGATACAGTATGATGAGAGGGAGAAACTGATGGGTTGTGGGGTTTTTTGGTGGTGGTTTAGTTTGGGGTGGGTCTTTTGCGCTTCAGGAAGAAAAAAGGATTTTCTAATCAGTGAATCCCCCTCCAACACCAAACACGGCTGATTCCCATTCTTCTCTCATGGAACAGTTTAAGACCTCTATGCTACATGATGAAACAGGCATTTACAGAAGATTTCACTGTACTGTAAGTTTCAGTAGTGTCACCTACCATACCTGGAAAAATAAACTAGATCCAGAAAGAGCAAAGGAAAAGTTAACTGAAAGTATCTTTTAAAAATATGAAGTACCCTAGGGCTCAGCAACACAGCATATGCCTCAAGAATTCAGTCAAATGTTTGACCAACTGTATGTCTGCTACTGTACTTTGGCCCTTAGCTCCACCATATAGCCCCCATAAAAGGATTTTTATGGCAACCATGTTCCTAACAAATTCCTGCCATTCAACAAGCAGTCTTTTTTTTTTTTTTTTTAAATTATGTGATATGTTTCAGGCCTTTCAAATAATATTTTTAAGTCTGTGGCACAGTGGTTTCTTTTGTTGATATCTTTAGTCCAGTCACACATATTTTTAAGCAATTATTACTACCTAGTCATACATAAGTTATTCAGTTACTCACCTGAAAAGCCGGCAGAGCCAAAGAGTAGTATCAGAAAGTATCCTTGTTGTAAGTTTTCTCAGTCTTTCCCTGTCCAGCACTGATATATAAGCAGCCAAACTATGTCCCAGTAGAGCCATGTGACCCTGTTCACCAACGTTTTGAAGTCTGCAAGCCAGAACAGAGTAACTGCCAACTAAATACAAGTCATGAATATTACTGTAATTTTAGGCTTGTGTGTTGTTACTGTAGAGTGGCAGAATTTGCTGACAAGCAACCTGAAATATTTAGGCGAAGTACAGCATACCACAGCCACCTTCCTGCCATTGCATATTACATACTGAAACACCAGTGCAGACAAAACCACTTTCACTTGGGAGCCAATCAGCCAGCATGAGTTGGAACTAAGCACCTTATCTGCATTGGGACTTTAAAGTGTATTAAACACGTACCTTTCTCTCCTCATGCAGAGAAAGGTCAGTAGACTTATTAATATTTTTAGAGGCACAGCTTTCATTAGTTGGGGGTTTTTAGCTTGCATTTATTTGTATTATTTATTTTTTATCCCCAAAGTGTTTTTCAAATGTTAGTGTTCAATAATCTTCTGCAGATTAGTTAGCATTATTTCCATTTTACAGAAAAATGGAAACAAATATTTTTCTTTTTTTCTTTAAAAATCTACCACGACAGATGGTAAAAAAAAATTATCGGTATTCAAAGTTTTATAAGACTTTCAGACTTAAAACAACTTTCAGAAAGTAGAAAACAAAACCAGCTCTGTCACATCAGGAACAGTTCCCCTGTATAATTCCATTTAGTAATTAGTAATGAAATTTTTATAATTTTAAGAAAGTGAAGCCTCATGCATTATTCTGGTTCACTATATAGTGTATGTTGCCTTTAAAAAGTTACATGGTTGCACAGTATCTTTACACTTTAAAACACGTAAATGTCCAAGTTCAATAATAATCAGACTATAACAAAATCAGGTATCCTCCACATACAATAATTCACATTGGCTTTACCGGTAGGCCTGTGAAGTTTCCTCTTCCTCTTCTCCATGCATTAGGTTCTGAACTAACTGAAGTATGCTCACCATATCCTGGCCACTGGCATACCGGGGAGGGGAAAACAAAAATCCCATTAAAAAAACCCCAAAAACACAAAAGAAAAAGTTAAGCACCAGCATCTAATGAAGAGACCATTTGGAATATCCCACGAGAAGACATGAAGACAATACCGCACTTTTACAGAATGCTGAATATAGCAGCAAAAATAATTTCTTGCTCTCAAAAAAACAGATCATGAAGATGAGGTTGCTGAATCAATTAATTCAAAACCCTACTTAATTTTAACAGGACACTTCAGTGAGTACGAACTCAGACTCACAGAAAAACAAATCACTGAAATCTGAAAATTTGGACTGAAAAATTTGACTTGATAACATTTAATTACTTATTGCTACACAGCAAAGTAAGGTAACAGCTAAGGATCCAAATTTCTCTTCATGAGATCCAGTTTCAGCTCACAAACTCAGTGCATCTGTTAAACAATTACCTACAAATACTAGTTTCTGGCAAACAAAAGCCTTGTAGACTTCTGATATGATGCACTTTAACATGGTAAAATTGGAAAAGACCCACAACACTTCAACTTGCAAAATTTGAACTAAAGCTTACACTCTGACAGCTGAAATTGCTTTTTATTCCTAGAAAAGCTAATTCAGTGTCTCCACTCAAAAACAAGTTTCATTTATGTACACAGAAGACTTAGATTTTGCAACACTTTCTGAAGTGCTAGCTTGGGCTCCTGCAGGATGGTCTTCCAAAGAGACTACAACCAATTTAAATCTTACACTTTCAGATACAATGACCTTACTTGACTTGTGCACAAGAGCTCTGTATTTTATTTTATTTTTTTAAAGACAACTGTGCTGAAAAGGTGGGGGGTTTTGTTTTGCTTTTGTTTTGTGTATTTTCGGGAGCAGGCAAGGGGGTGTTTAAGGTTTTCTACCTTATCAGACTCAGGTGGGTTTTTTTTAACCTGGGTGTTTTAATGAATCTTTATTCTGTAGCACAAGCTTATCTATGTTTACTTTAGGTCTCAATCACAGCTGTAGACACCAATATTTCATTAGATTCCAATAGCTCAAAGTTTCAGTCACAAAGGACAAATAGTTGTTTTTAATTTTTCCTACGTGAGTATGGAAAAAGTTGGCGTGATGACAATATTTTTTTCTCCCATGTGAGTACGGAAAAAGTTAATATAATGCCTGGCCTAGTAAATGTTCACATTTGCATTAATATAGAAGTTGCTTGGAAAACAAATGTGTTACATATATTTTACAGATCCTGAAAGGTCAAGAGTATTACTTAAAAATTGTTGTTGCCTACCTGCCTTGGAGTGGTCCAGGAATATCCTTCCGTGCATACTTCTTTTCATTTTCTTCCTCCACTTTTCTATGTTAAAGACACAAGAATAAACTATGTATTTAGTTTGTGGTTTATAACATCAAATATGTAGTTGACATTGACTTGCAGAAATACAAACTGATGTGTTTGTGATCTATTTCACTGACAAGTGTTTCATAAATAAATCAGATGAAACCAACACAATAGTTTAACTCAGGCTTTGAATTAACGAGTTCCTAAGTTCTGGAGTTTTAGTTCTTTAAAAGAAACATGTCAAACTTACAGAAGAGCCTCATATACATCGGAATTAAAAGTTACTTGCACAGCAGTAAGAAAAAAAATAACTAACTAACATAACTGAAAAAACAGACTCACTGGACTTGCTCTGAAGATTACAGAACATGCATTAAAAATGCACATTTATTTTAACAGTCCCATCATTTGAAAAACAATGGTGATTTATACAGGTGTAAGCTTCAGAATGACAATATGACCTTAAACTACTACAATGTTTATTTAATATTAATTATCCACCATTAATAATCCTCCCCTTAGCACAAACAGCTATTGGTTTTGTAGTTGTCATCCCTTGCACATACCTTTGATTGTCTTCTAGCATCTTCATTGCTTCGTTCAGATTCTTTCCCATTTCTGCTAGAGTAGGGTCGACCATCTTTCAGGGAAAAAAGTAACAACTTTTAAGAGACCAAACCCCACTTATCTCACTGCTGTCCCCACAACATCCTCAATACAAATTCATGCATCATCCAGATTCTTGTAATTCATCTGCGTGTACTCATTTAAAAATAACAGTATGTTGACTATCCTGAACTCAAAATGTACAAAATGAGAACACATTAACCTAAAATAACTCAAAAGAAAACTCAATTATGATGCAGATTTTATTATTGATAGATCAAAATTTTTTCTCCACAAGGAAAGCCAGAACTTTCTCCAATGAATAATGAAAGGCCATCAGAAGGAAGAAGGATTTGAAAAATACAGGGTGTTCAAGTGCTCATCATGCTTTAGCTAAAAAATTAAGTATGTGCCACTTTAGTCCAACTGAATGATTGTCTTTTTCATAACCATTCTACACCAGCAATAAAATTTCATAAAACTTCAACTATTCCCTTAAACGTAAAAAATTCACATGCAGTCCTACCCAAAATGAAGAAAAAAACAACCACCAAACAATAACATAAAACCCAGATACAAAAAAAACCCAAACAAAATAAAAAACCTGCTAAAGGACACCCTAATATTTCTATAGAGTATGGAAAACAGATCGATACCCCAAATACAATCACGAGTCTTTCGGATCTTTCAAATCTCATTATTCAGAAAGAATCCTTTTACTTCACTTGAGAATTTGTGTTTCCACACCAAGAACTCCACTACCACGTTCTCACCATGTATAGACTCTCATTTAAAAAAAAAACCAAACTCCCCAGCCCCTTTGCCTAACAGTAACGGGAATAAAAAACCAAACACCACCCAATACCACCAAACCAGAGCGATCAGTGAGTGGTTAAGTACAACACTATTCTTTCAAGAAGCTTACTTTCTAGAAAAGAAGTTTTTTGGGAAGCTAAACACTGAAAAATTTGACCAAGATAGGGTTTAGGTCACTGAGTTATGATGCAAATTCAAGGGGAATTTGCATAAACTGACAGCTGGGTGTTCTTTTTTAATTTATTTTAGATTGCCAATTCAACTAAAAGGTATTCAAACATGTTCAAGTCATAATTCCTAGAAGGGGTTAAAAAAGCCAACATTTCTTACCTAGGCAACACAAGCAGATATTTAAGACTGCTGTAGCAAAGACACAAATAAAACAGCAGCCTTCCCTGCCACTTTCAGGTTTCCCTGTCAAACTTTTAAAACAGCAGTTTTCAAAACAGATGAGAAAACACCTAATCCAAATAGTCTTGTAAATATTTTCCTATTTCTGGTACCTTTAAACCAATTTTTAACTTTAACTTATTGGAGAGATGTCCTTTAACTAGACAAAAAGAGTAACACTGACCTGGCAGAGCAGGCAACTTAAGCCAGACTGATGCACAGCAAAGCTTACCCTGCAGCAGCGACAGCCCTCTAGCTGCACAACGCGGGTCAAAAATCCTGATTTCACTGCTGAAACCAGGTAACAACAGATACTTGTTACAGAGCCTGTCAGGATGGAGGAACTTTAAAAATCATTCAACTTGCTTCCCCTGAACCAGTGACAAGTTCAAAGACAACTAAGTAGCATTTTTTTTTAAGATCTCCTTTTGCTTTGAAGAAGTCTTTTATGAACTTTAATCCAAGAAGCCTGGCAGATGCTTGTGACACTGACAAGAGATCTGGACAGGAATGTTTATACATTTAAGGATTAGATGCCATCTAGAAGCTTCCAGAGAATGTGAAATATATCATCTGGCAGAGTCTGATTTACCTGTAGCTATCGATATTAAATTATATTTGATAAATTAATACACCCCAGTATGAAGGTAGAAGGTAACACCACTGATAAGACCCGTCACATTAGACGGCAAAAAGCCTAAAGATACTCAGGTGACCCTGTTACAGAGTCCCTTCTTGCCTCCTCTGCTTCCCAAGTGTACTGCAAGCATAGCCTCCGTAAATTCAACATCAACCCTTTTTTTCAAGGGATTGCCCCACATACCAAAGCCTCTAGTAGTTAACTCAAACTGCTGCAAAGACTGGAGGGTGGGGATGCTGGCTGTTTAAAAACCAAAACATGTTTAATATTTAAACTTACACTATCCACGCTGCAGGGATGTAATAGCTTGTCTACTACAGTATTTGAGAAGACAGTATTGCTAAAGGCCTGCACATGCTTTCCACCACTGCCAGTGGAAATGCACGCAACCGTTGCACACCTGCAGCACTGGCAAGTATGTTTGTTAATTCAGATGCAGACACAAAACCAAATTTAATCACAGCATGTAGTGGGATTAATTTACATGAGGATTTTACACAATTTTCATCAGAGAACTGTTCAAAGACTATTTTTACCAAAAAATTTAGAGATTTAACTCATATTATAGCAAGTGGTAGGTGGCTGAAAGAATCAGTAGCCAGGCATGGTCACAATGGATCAAACCAAGACTGATAGCTCTCTGTAGTCTGTTGCTTTAGAAGTGGCCAGTAACAAAAGTTTGGGGGAAGAACAAAAGAACAGTGCAAGTATTCAGCAATACTTTCGCCACAAGAACTCACAACATTCAGCAATAAATGTTTTTTTTACACTTCTGGCTTCTACAACACCCATGGGCTACGAGGGTCACAACTTAATTAAGCACTGAGTGAAAAAGCAATACAAATACAAGAAGTTCAAGACCTCATTACAGAGATTTAAAAAAACAACTCACACACTGCAAGCACTTGATACTCATAATATATATATAGCTAGAATAAAAATCTAAATATGGTCATTGGCAATATTTCCATATATTTTCAGTGGTTTGCAGAGTCATACCACATCAAAGAAACTCTGAAAAGAAAACTTACTTAAAAAACAAAAAAGTTTTGCTCCTGAGAGCCTTAAGGGAATAATTGACTAGAGACAATTTATTGATTGTGACTATCTCACATACTTTAATTCAGGTTGCCATAAAACATGATCAGTGGCTGGAAGGCAGTTATTTGCTTGAACCTTCCTCAGCATCACATGCAAATATTCGAACAGATCTGTTGTAGATGAAGACAGAAGATGCAGAGGCATTACAAAATGGGGTCTGAGCTGCTTTTGTTTGTTACTAACACAAAATTCACCTGCTGGAATTACATAAGATGTTAAAACCTGCACACGCTTACCTTGTGACTCATCCCATCTCACTTACTAGTAATTGCAGATGCATTAAACCCTTCTGCCAATAAGCTGGCAGAATAAATACATAAAATACAGTTTTAAGTGTCCTAAGAAGTTACATTAAGCTCCATAAAATGCTATGAAATCCAGAAAGTCTCTGAATTCTGATGTGGGCTTAATTGGAAAATTAATCTCTTGTGCTTTTTTCTACGTGCTAAGTGAATATACAGCAGCTTATTTTCTCCTTCAAATTATGGGAAGCAATAAAATCCCAAACCCTTTTACCGTTGCATACTGAGTTTCATATATGCTTCCTCCTCTGCTCACAGTAGCAGGGGCACGGTGGTGGGAAGCAGACTACCTACTTATTTTAAGCAGCAAGAAAAACGGGTGTGGCAAAGTCACAGCAAGAAACCATTCATTTAACAAAGGCTGCTGAACACACTTTAATAACATGCCATAATAAAGTAGTATGTTGCTTTAGTTTTCTCTGTAAATGAGATCAAGTGCATATAAAATCCAATCAGTAACAAACTGAGTACTTTTTTCATGTTCTTGAACCGTTTTTAGGACTCGTGGACGAGTTCTTGAATTAACTACCTCCTGAACCACAGGACAACACACTTTTTGAGCTGGTTAAAACAGCTACATTAAATACTACATTAACTGCATTACTGCATTAAGTTTCTGTGCTCAGTCCTTTCCCTGGTATTACAAGATCTGACTCTGATCACAGTTAGGTGATCCTTTTGACCAGATGAGTTACAAGACATGCAATGTCCTTTCAAGCTCTAAGGAGGACCAGACATGGCTTCTTCCTTCAAGGTGTCCATTCAGCATCCTAACACCCTCCTGCCTCCTTCAGCCCTTCAAGGACCCTGACACTCACTACCTTGCTGTGACTTTTATCATTTATCACCTTCAAAATGTATCAATCCAATTCACTAAGGTTAACTTGCAATAGGTTACTTCCCTATTTTGTAACTAATCCATTACTATTTTTAAGCACTCTGAACTGTAAAACTGTTTCTGGTTTTATAGGCACAATGTCACACCTTGCAGTCACCTGGCAACTGGGGAAGTTGTGATAAGACTGAAGGGTAATTACAAATTCAAAAAGGAGAATGTTGCTTCTTATACCAATGTTTTACAATCTTGATTTTGCATTTCTGTAGACTGTACTCCTAATGTAAGAAAGGGATGTTTTTTCAACAGTCCACATAAACTATTCTGTGTGCCAGGAAACTCACAAGTTCATTACATATTTCATGATAAGTACACCTCGTTTTCCCACTACATTATTGTATTTGCCCACAGGGAAACCCTACCATCAAAACCTGTTTTCAATGCAAATTAATCTCAAACAATATCAGTATTCTTCAGCCAAAAGAACAGTGTGTTTATTCTTCAGGGTAAGAAAAGTTTTAGCTAACAAGAAAGCAGCCACTTCATGACTGTTAGGCTTGAATGAAAACGGCACTGTATCACCACAAAGCTTCTGCTTATAGATATTTGCTCTTTTATCACTTCCCTGACTTGCAGCAGGATTTGCATGCAGATCTGCTGTCACGGGTTTTCTGTTAACTACCACAACATCCTGGTAACTTTATGCAGTAACAAAAGACAAAAGTCACAAGAGGAAAAAACCAAAAGAGGAAAAAAAACAGTTTTTCACATTTAGGAAAAAGACTGCTGTAGAGACAGCAAAAAGTTTCAAGGAAAGATTTTGCCCTGTTTTACCATCGATGAAGTCACCCAAGTTGAAACTTAAAATGTTAAAATCCTTCAGAAGATTGGTCACTTTATCAACATAAATGTTTGCGTTTGTGATAGATTGATTAGCCAAACTTCTGAAATTTAACACAGGCTTCCAGAACAACTTAAAATTGCAGTTCACCCCAAAAAAAAGTTTCTGGATTTCAAATACAATTCATTTAATTATACCACTTATGACACACATTATTAATACATTTTAAAAAACCCAAACAATTGTCTGATAAAAGAAAGTTAACGTGCAAAAATCAAACTATGAGATTGTTGGTGTATTCTCCTGTGTGTCAGATTCTACTACAGTTTTCCTCACAATCCTATCGTGCAATATTTTCAATTCTCAGGAAGTTTCTCATCTGCTAAAAAAATATTTTTCCATTCACAAAAACCTTGTAGTTATCCAGCATCACCAAGCATTACAACCAATTGAGTGATTCTACCAAAATGCTTTCTTCATTACGAAAAATACAAAATTTTGTCAAATTTTAATAAAAGCTAAAAAGTACTTATTAATGGCATCCCAATAAGCTACATGTATAAATGCATGAGGATGAGAGAATCCATGGTTCAAATAAGAGTCCCAGATGTATTATGATAACGCTTAAAATAAGCAGACACACATTCTCTGAATATAAACATATCCCAACTTGGATGAATTTCAAATTTATTTAGGAAGAAGACTTGTTATATATCATGCTGATGACTAAAGTGCAGACTGTACAGATTTACAACAACCTTAACCAAAGATTATTTCAGGAGGGCATTAACTGCTAAACGGCTAGAATACAATAACTGTATCGTGGCATGTTATTACAGAGAGGACTACAGGTTTTATCATACAGGGGGAAAAGCGCCATGATAAACAAGAGAGAAGGTAAAGTAAACAATAGCTCTTCATACACGCCCATTTGCAAGTGCGGAAAACTCAGACATGCAAGTTTTTGCAGGGCCCTCATCATCATAGACTGTTCCATACATCAAGAATACAAGTAACCAAAATATGGACTTTTATCCTGCTAGGATGTTTAGGTATTTAATTCTTAGATAGTGTTTTTATTGCTTCTTATGATGACCTATTCAAACACAGTTTATGGCAATTTTGTTGGTACTACGGAACAAACACTTGCCTTGTACTAACCTGTCTTCTTTAAATAACTGCATATTGTACCATTATTCTGCCAGAGTCCAGTTGATAGAGACCATATTCCAAACTAGCATATTCAATTAAGTTTTATTTAAGTAATTAAAAAATTTTGGAACAAGCAGCAGTCACTGTAACTTTTGTCAGCACTAGTAAAGAACTAGAGCTTTTAAAGGCTACCAAATGCTCTTTTAACACTGTATTTTTCAAGTGGATTGTAACATCTCAAACTATTTTGCTACCAACCCATTAACTGCATCAGGAAGACACTTCCTGAACTTCCTATTAGTTTTACTAGAGCACATCCCATTCGAACTTCTCTAGACAATTCCAAAGATGACATAAAACTGAACATGTTGCGTACAGTAAATGATGCAAAGGCGAAGAATGCATTGATATCTCTTAAGCACATAAAGCATAAATTATTTCAAGCGTATACTGTCCTCAAAGACATACAACAGTGGCGATAAGCTATAGTAGGAGCAGCCACTCCAGCCCAACACCCCGGACAGCTCTGAAACACCGCAGGTGCCATGACAGCCAGCAGAAGCGTGGCAGGTCCCACATCGCCAGATTCTGACTGACTCACAGTGACAAAGGCAAAATAAGTTTTGTGGGTCACCTGCAGTATTACAGAATCAATATTTGCCTTGTACAGTACGTTGGACAGAGGAGCGCAGACACAGGGCAGCAAACACCTCCAGGGTAAAAAGGAACAGTAAAACGGCGTTTTCTCTACTATCCTGCTGAAGGCTAACATTCCCAGGAAATAAGCTCCATCTTCCTTTTTAAAAAAACAAATAAAAACCCAGTTCCTAAAGCTTTTCCTGACCTAAAGTTATTCGGACCTTCCATAATGTGGGACGCTGCCAGAGCCGGCGCTGACCCCGGCGGCGAAGGCCAGGCGCGGTGGCCGGGGAGCGGGGGCACGCCCGTGGGCTCCGCGGGTGGTCCACGGCTTCCCGAGACGAAGTTGGCTCGGGCCGTGCGGCACAGCCCCCCTCGGCAGAGACAGCCCGGGAGGCACCACACCGAGCCCCGGACCCTCCCCGGGGCGCGGCCCCACCGCCCCGGCCGCGCCGCGCCCGCTCAGGCCCGCTCGCCCCTCAGGGCCCGCCGCGCCTCGGCACCCCTCCGCCCGCAGGTGCACCCGCCCCACCACGCCGCCCCCTCCCCGCCAGCTAGCCCCGGCGCGCCCCGCAGACCTTCTCCAGAGAGGCGTCCATAGCCCGCGGGGTCCCCGGTGCGCGCCGCCGCCCCGCCGGGCACTTCCGCCTCAGCCGCGGCCGGCTCCACGCTGGCAGCGCTGACGAGGCCGCGGCGGGAGGGGCAGGAACGCGCTCACCTAGGGAACGGCGGCAGGCCCGCACCACCGCGGCGGACGGGCGGGGAGGATGCGGGGCTGCGGCAGGCCGCGGCAGCAGGGGCTGGGGGGAGCGCAGCCCGCTCTTTCTGCCCGGCACGCCGCCCGCTGCCGCTTCCCCCCCGCCCCGCTCCGGCTGGTGGAACAGTCCCGGAGCACGACCGGGGAGGTGACAGGTACTGGCGCATGCGCAGTGAGGCGGAGCAGCGAGGCGAGAGCTGCGCGGGGCGCTGTGGCTTGGAGTCCCTGCGGCGCTGGGCCGCGGCAGGACGGTACCCTGGGAGGGGTCGGCATGGCTTCAGCCTTCACAAGCCTCTCGGCTGCCACCCCGGTGTCGCCAGCTCGATCTACAGGGGCTTGTTACGGTGGCACCAAAACCGTGCCTCCGCCTCCGGGTCCCGCAGGGGGACGCTGCACAGCCCCGAAGAACGGGCCTCGTCCAGGCTCAGGGGGAGCCCGGGGACACCGGGCCGCCCTGCCCCGCCTCCAGGGCTTTATTTTTGTTCTTTCAAGCTGGAGCTATTTTTCGGTATGCATTCCTCTGCCTTGTAGCACTATTTGTATTCTTTAACAGCACAACCTGCAGATACCACCGATGTCCAGGGCAGCCCACGGGCCGGGGCGCAGCGTGTCCCCCAAGCACAGGGCACCTCGCTCTACTTTGCTATTAAAACATAATTAAATCTACCAGCCATCCACGCCTGTTTATAGTTATTCCTGGAAGATTTCATGATCGTTTCAAAGGCATTTATCCCGGTTACTATTAGGACCTAGAGCAAACTCCCACCTCCTGCCCGGAGACAGTTCCCGAAGCCATGGCTGAGCCCGCTGCCCGGCCGGGGTGAGGCTCCCGGTGCTCCCCCGTGGGCTCCTGGTCTTCCGTGCCCAGGGGCTCCCTGCAGGACACAGGCCTCCCCAGCTGTAAGCTCACCGCATGGAGCTCAAATCTGCTTTGTAGCAATGGTTCTGTGTATACAAAGCTGTGTACACAAGTCTCTTAAGTAAACTACACATCCCTTATGGCTTTCTTCTCAAATGGTCTCAATAGCAGAGGGCAAAGTGGGGGAACCGTGGGGGCTGCTGCTGCTCAGCAGGCGTGTGCCAGCCCTGTGCAGCGAGGTAACAAACCAGGCTGCAAAACAGCAAAACGGAAAAGACAGACCCTAACCTACTCATGCAAGCAAGCAACAAGGAGGTAATGAAGAAGGCTGTAAGCAAACAGTGCCTAGACTTCACTTGTCCCTTGACTGCTGCAGCAGCACTGCACGGTGCCTCCGTGGTGCAGCTCAGCCCAACGCCCGGCAGGCGCAGCGCCCGCCGCATCCCAGCGAACGCACAGCCACTCGCAAAACCAGCCCACCTGCCGGAGCCCGGGTGCCCAGCGTCCACCCGCGGGCCCAGCGGAGACCGGCGCGGCCAGACTGTGGCGTGCCGGCCTTCCCGGGCAGGGGCAGGCCCGGCGGGGGGGGAGCACTGAGGGGCGCGGGGGCGGCGGCGATGGCGGGGCCGGGGCGGCGGCGGGGCCGGGGCGGCGGCGGGCGGGCCCACGGGGAAGCGGCGGCGGCGGCAGGCGGAAGCGGCGGCGGGCGATGGCCGGGGCGCTGCTGCGCGGCGGGGTGCGCCGCTTCCCCTGGCTCTGCAACGTGCTGCTCTACGGCGGGCTCTTCGCGGCGGGCGACGCGGCCCAGCAGCTGTGGCGGCGGCGGGGGCAGCCGCCCGACTGGGCGCAGACGCGGCGCGTAGCGCTGGTGGCCCTCGCCTTCCATGGCAACTTCAGCTACGTCTGGCTGCGGGCGCTGGAGCGGGCGCTGCCCGGGCGCCGCCCGCCCGCCGTCCTCGGCAAGGTGCTCTGCGACCAGCTGCTCGGCGCCCCCGTCGCCGTCCTCGCCTTCTACACAGGTGAGTGCCGCCGGCAGCCCCGGTGAGGGCTGCTCGCCCGCAATGGACGGGGTTGGCAGGGTACGGGCGCCCGCGGCAGCGCCGGTGCGGGGCTCGGTGCGTGCCGGGGGGGCGGGCACAGGGCCCGGGCAGCACGGCGCACGGCCTCTGTGCCGTCGGGCAGCGCGGGGCCGAGCGGGGTCCTGCCGTGGGCCCGGGGCTGCTGCTCGGTGACAGAATTCAGCGCGCCTCGCAGGGGCCGTACCGCGCACCTCTGCTGGGATCGCCCCCTCGGCGCTCAGCACCGGCTGTCTCGTTCCCAAAACACAATTAACTGTAAATCTCAGGAGATGCTATAGCTCAGCAAATAAACTGTACTGCAAAGACAGCGTACTACTAATGTATGGTCTCCAAAGCTAGGAAGATGAGACTTTAGAGAAGACGAGTATCTATTTCAAAAATAAACATGATGGAGTCAGAAGAGTAGGTGAGACGGGTGTAAAACAAGGCGCTCACTTCATTTAAACTTCATGTGGAAGAGGAACAGGACAGGTGCTCTCTTCCCTGGCATTGGGAGTTCTGCATTTTATGACATCGACAGGGAAATCATTCAATTTGTGACTGAAGATAAATGAAGCGAAGGAAGAAGTCACACCCCAGCTACTCTCGAAGTCCTGTCTGCCTGTGTCAGGGTGTCAGCAGAGAATTGCCCGAGGTCCGGAAGGATTTTAAGGGCCACAAAAGGGATGGTAAAAATCCTTACACTGGGTAGCAGCATGATGGATTCAGCAAAATAATGCATTCATTGAGAGAGGCTCACAACTGCGTGACGTGAAAATATCTAGAAAGATACATGAGTTGGACTAAGGAACTTTGGGCCTCTGCTTATGTGCGAATGCATAGCTTTTGATTTTAGATCAGTTTGTGAAAAACATGTTGTCTAATACCTTTGCTTGAGATTGGTCACATCTTCCAGCTAAGGTGGGTCATATTTGAGGAGCTGCTACATCTCTTAGAAAGATGTGGCCTTAATTTGACATCTGAATATTCTCATCACATGAAACACTGTTTAAAGGGTTTATTAATTTGAACCCTTTAAATATTTCATGCGATGGGAATTCATTCATTTAATTTATTTCCAGTTTGTATGTGTCTAATATGTAATTTCAAGTCATACTGCTTTTCTCTTAATCTTGGGTGTAATGATGGGAGCCTGTTTTGAGGCTGTGTTTTCCTGGAATCAAGAGGAATTTGGATCAGCTAGAATTTATTTAAAATTTTGTAAAGCTGTATGTGGAGGGTTAAACAAGTAGTTTTGGAAACCGTTCTGCTTGTCAATTCTAGAATTTGGATTTGATGTAGTTATTTGTGAAGGTAAAAATATCACATATTGATTATGGCCAAAATAATAATAATAAAAAAAAATTGGGTGTCCTTGTCCACTGACTTCAGTGATCTGTAAACACCTAAACTCCTTCAAGGATCTGAGCCACTTCTGACAATTCAACAATGCACAAGAATGCTTTATTCTCTGTATCACAGGGGTGTAAAAGGTACTTCCATCATATCTGTTCCGCTGCTGTACCACCGGTGAATTATGTGGCAGTGGAACAGATATGATGCACCACCTGTACTGTATATTCCAGCTGACTTATGATGTCAGTGCTAGAGCCAAGTCAATAGATCAGGAAATTCGATGCAGCACTATTAGGTAGCCAAAATGGTTTTTTTCCTTTGTAATGGGATCAGCTTTTCTTTCAAAGTTATTATAGTTTGAGAAGAGTTTGGGATAGCATTGGAAAAAGTGAACATTTCATTTTTGCATTTTTTCTGATTGTTGTAAATATTTTGCCATTAGGTATGAGCATCCTTCAGAGGAAAGAGGACATCTTTTCAGACTGTAAAAAGAAATTTTGGAATACATATAAGGTGAGGCAAGCAATTAATTTATCTCCCAGCTAAGCATAAAAATATTATTATTGGATAGAATACTAGAAATATTCCTTCCTCCAACAGCCTTTCTCTCACTCAATTATTTGATTATGTGTAGGAGGCTTTACGTACCAGCAGTGATGTGAAGTCAGGGTAGTCTGGATCAGGCACTACTGCCAGATGGGTGAAATGATGCTATTTTAAAAATGTACAATGTTTATATATATAACATCAGTTGCACCCAGCTCTGTTTGAATGAGAGCCCTACAATACAACACTGATACAGACTGTACTACCTTTTCTCTTAAGAAGTACCCACAGTAATGCTGTTGACAACACTTAAATGAACACCTGTTAAAATTATTAGTTACAGAGACATCTTTTTTTGGAATCGTTTTCAGCCTATACCTTTTGGTGACAGTCTTCTCACTTTCAGAAACACAATCCCTTGTCTTAAGATGACTTTGGTATAAATAGCTAGGTTTGGTTTGCATTTCTGCATACACAGGAGAAAATTATCCATGTTACCTCAGAGCTGAGTAAATTAAGAATTTTAAAGATATCTCAGGTGCAAGAACGATAGAATAGCAGAGAAAATACAAGAGAAAGAGAAACTGTGTTGCAATGTGAATTTCTCTTCACGCTGTGGAACTATATAGGTAGGATAGAAAAGGATTATTTTTATTCCTATGGAGGATGATTCTAAAAACAGTGCCCACTATATCCTATCAAAACATAAGGTTTCTATTGACCTTATGTTCTATGAGTAAGTTATCCACTGATTTTTCCAGAAAAGCCTTACATGTATGAGTAACTAGAAGGAACGTTGCAAATAAATGCAATGAGTGTGAAATAAGTAGTGTTCAGTGGTATTTCTCATTCATAGCTGAAAAGAATGTTCACATATTTAAACATTTGTCCATCCGTCTGGTAAATGTGCTTATGTATCTGATGTCAGGTGACTATGAAGACCTAACCAAGCTTAGAGTTTTGTATTTAAAAAGAGTTAGAATAATGTGTTTGAGAAACTTGAAGCAGAGAGGCTCATGAAGATGGTTAGAAGTTTAACATTGCAACTTCTAAATTACGCAGCTTAATTTACAATTTAACAGCTTTTATTAACTTTACTTAAATATGGTTTGGTCTTTGCTAAGTGTGGTAAGAAAAGAATGAATCTTTGTGATTGAATCTGTAAGAATAACACACGGTTCCTTTTCATTTCAGACGGGACTGATGTACTGGCCTTTTGTGCAGGTGAGTTTTTAGGGTAACTCAGTGAGCCTTTCTTTCTCAGAAAACCTGGTCCGATGCATTCATAGTATATCTAACCCAGTGAGAAGTCAGTGGAGTCATTGGGTGTGTAGGTGTAAGACCTAACAATGCCTGGAGCACTAACTGAGCTCTTTCTCCTTCCAACACAGCTGTCAAACTTCATTTTGGTCCCTGTTTACCTGCGAACAGCTTACACTGGGCTCTGTGGCTTTGTCTGGGCTACCTTCATTTGCTTTTCCCAACAGAGTGGAGATGGCACAGCAAAGTCAGCATTTATGTGTCTCCAAAGAGAGAAGGTCAATGCAGATGAAGAATCATCAGAGGAATAAGAACTTTAGTTCTGAAAACATTCTAAATTGTTAAACTGAGTTTATGGAAGTCAGTAAACCGCACTGCAGCCTCATTGCTATATTTAAAATAGGCATCTCAACATTTGTTGGTTAGTATAAGCAGCGGAACAGTTTGTCTTTGTGCCTTTGTTTATTTTTCATAAAAGAGGCCAGTTGTATATTGGCATTTAATTATTTTCATGCTGCCAGCCCATCTCTTCTGGGGAGAGCTGACTTACAGGGCAATGTAAGCATTTACACATCATGTCAGACCGCCTCACTGGGGAGAAATATTAACTGTAATTTCATTTTCAAGCAACTTGTAATTGCTAGAAAAAGCGGAATAGAACATTAAATTATCAGTTGTTGGATTTGAAGTTGTTATCAGTGCGAGATTGCTTTTGCAGAACAAGATCTAATGGATTTCTTATCTGAAAAGTAGCATTGAAAATGTTTTATTCCAAGCAAATGGAAATACTGTGTTTTGTAGGACCACTTTTCTATAGGGGTAAACTTGCTTTATTCTACATGAAAATCTATATAGCAAATTAATTATTTCATAGAATGTACAAACCTGAAATATATTTGTAGATCTTTTATCTTTACTGGGAGAATAAAGATGACTAACTTTAGTCAGAGTTCCTTGGGATGGATGCTGCATATTGACACTTGAGGGTAGCATCAGTCATAAGCAGCTTCTGCCTGATGGAATCAGGCTAAACACTGCAGTGAGCTCTTGTTGTATGTGTCAGTGACTTCTTGCTTTGGCCCTCGAGGGTCAAAGTACTGAAGAGTACATGGGAGTCTTGACACCTTGAGCCTTTTCTGCTGTTTCATTATGTTGAAGATATAATTTCAGATTTTGAAGAAGAAGAGCATAGGAAAAAAGGTAATGTGAATGCCAGAACCCATCTCAAAACAATCCAGCTATATATAAGGAACTTCCATTTCTTCTGCAAATGGCTTTTAAACATTCCTATTCATAAAAGACACTGGGTAGCTACACATAGGGAACTAGGAGGAGGTGAAAAGTAATTGTAGATGTGCTTTGTCAGCTGAGGAACAGGTGTGCTCATCAGTATTTTTTAAATGTGCATATGTATCTTGGAATAGGAACTGCAAATTTTTGTGGTTGCAGTAAGTTGAAATCAGTAAACGAGCCCTTCATTTATTAGAATGGGATTTTATGCCGGGAAGTTACTAAATTGTAAGCTTGAAACAATACCTGATTTAACCCATCTTGATGATGATTGTAGAGAGAAGACTCAACCCTCTTTGTTACAACAATAATAAATCACTTTGAGGAATGTCTGAATTCATCAGTCTTGTCTCAATAGTAAAACAAAGCCTGCGGCATAGGCTGTAAGTATACATTGCTTTGGCCAGCAGCTGTACGACTTAATATATTGCTTGCCATTATTTGTCACTGTGGGAGTCCAGTGCTGCTTAGCTCAGACAGGGAAGGGGATCATGCAAGCATTGCCCAATCTATTCCATTCCAGGTAAAATCAACTTGTTTAGCATAACCCCGTGTTAGAGTGATGCAAGGTACCCATATATCTTTGACCACAGGACTGCAGCAGATGGGAGGAGGGTAGATGGCAGCGGGAGCTGCTTCTACAGTCTGTTTTGCTAGCAGACAGGTGGAGGAGGTAGCTTCTCTCTGAGGATAGACAAGTCACTGCAATTCCACCTTCAGTTGTACAGGCTGACCTGGAAGAGGACACCTGCCTGTGATCTGAAGGTGGAATTAATTTTAATTGACTTTTGACATCTGTAGTATGGACACCTGCAACTTGGCTAATCAGTTTAAGCTCTGTTTGTAGTTAGTGGAGGAAAATAGGCTGTTCAGACATCTGTTTCAGGGTATGATGAATTGTGCGCTCTAAGTGTCTATTTCTTTGCATGGATAACAGAGAGTCTCAGATGACTGGGCTGCTATGTAGATAGTTTCATTGTAGATGCTTCTATATGGTGAACTGAATTTCCCTGCTTGGTGTCTATCTTACATGTCCTTATGGGAGCAATTTAGTGGGTGTTGCTGTATGAATCCCACAGTGTGAATGGGCCAGTCCTGATGCTGGACATCCCAGTAGGAGTAGAAATCCACAGAGGAACTAACTACATTTTACCTGTCTATTTAAAAAACAAAAGGTGAGTGAATAGAAGTTTCAGACAGCTATAGCTGTTAAATTGTTATTGTGCATATAAGTCCTCAGGATAAAGAAGCAATTTCAGTAGTGTTTTTTCTGTTGATATTTTTAGGATCAGAATAGTGTTTTAAGGTCTGTTCTATTTCCTGAGACTTAAAAGTTTCAGGTAAGGTGTGCTAATTAAGTATTTGACTTTTTTTAGGGATGCTATTTATTTTTATTTCTGCTTGTGCCTTAAGTGTTTAATGATTAATAGAATTCACTTGGAGAACGGAACTGGAAAATAATGACATTACAAGGGGAGTGAAATAGTGAAATGGCATTGGTTTGCTGTAAGCAGTATGCGATGTTTCGCTGCAACTGAGTGCAAAAAATATTTCTGCATGGGTATAGTTGGCAAAACTTAATCTCCAGATGAATCAAGAATTTAAAACTATTCTGGTGATCTGTATAATGCTGATGCTTTTCTTCAGCAGGAGTCTTTAATGAATGGAAGGTCTATCTTTTATTTTCAACGGCTTAAAAGCTTATACAAGCTGTGCTTTATTGCTGTATGCTTTTGTGCTGCTAGCTTTTTGCTTGGGAATTTGAACTAAATCCTGCTTTGTCTTCAAGTTTCTCTGACTGTGGGCTTCAGGGTTTCTCTCTGTATTTCTATTACTTGAAGTACAGTTCTTTCATGTAGTGGAAGCCTGTAGCTCTTATATTTCTGTAAACTTTACATTCTGTATAATCCTTTCACTTCCTCTGTTTCTCATGTCAAGGTACTTGACAGTTAAGTAACCCAGGTCCCTTTTCTCATAAAAAAATAGTTTGTTCTTCTGAACACTGATTGGTCTTACAAACATTTCAGATCCACGTAATGCAAATAAATGAAGCTGCGTTGGAACAAATTCTCAGTATGCATAAATTAATGCACCTTCTAAAGATTTTCTGCCTCTGTCAGTTTAGTCTGAGGACCTAATCCCTTAGTTGTTAAAGACTTTATTATTTCTTGAAAATTTTGGGGCTTAGAAGATTATTTTCATGGGATAACAGAATGGTTGAGGTTGGAAAAGATATCTGGATGTCCAGCCCAGGTCATCTAATCCATCTCTATTTTGAGACATATAAACTTGCTTCTTCTAGTAATTCAGTAATTTCTTTTAAAAAAAGAAAAGATGGGTGAGACTTCAGTCGTAAGGGCTTTAAGACTATTTCAAGGAATTGCACTGATCTTATTGCCAGCTGAACATGCAGATTTCCATAGCCAGAAAGATGAACAGAATTATACATGTTACATAGATGCTCAGGAAGGAGGGAACGTACTGCCAGTAGCTACTAGGCACGCATTCAGGTGACATTTTCATGTCATGGGTCCTCTCTAAGAGCAAATGGGATGAGAAGACATTTTTACCAGGTGCAATTCCAGCTTTGTGTTATTCTGAATAGCTGTGGAAATGTAGAGTCGGAATTTGATAGAATGAGAATTTAAAAATGTGTCTTTCTGCTGCAAATCTTTTATGCAAATGCACCTCCTGTGCTTACTAGTATGCGAAATACTTCCTTCTAGGCTTGGAAAATTCACCAGAAGGCATCTGTCTTTCACACTAGAAACAGCCATCCAGTAACACAGCATAAAATAACCAGTTTCAATCTGCACTGAAGGTGAAACTGCCTGTAGTTTGTTACTGTATCTGATACATCAAGTTCTCTGAGATCTGTGCAGCCTTAGCCTTCTGATTCTCTGTTATAAGCGCCAATGCTTTCTGCTCATGCTGCTGCCTCTACTGTTAGTGCCAATCCAGTAAGATGTGCAAGAAATACTTGAATTTGACTAAAATAATGAATTTCAAGTTGACTGAAAAATGTCTGTGTTTTTGCAAAGGCTTAATAAATATTAAATGCTCTTCTTTGGCTCTGTCTGTTTTTAAGTAGTGTGTGTATAAACAAAGCCAGGTCTTATGCAAATTTCTTACGGGATCTTCAAGGACCACAGGCAGCAAGAAGCTCAATGTGATGTCATAGACCTCTACACAGCAGCAGACTAAAAGACAAGCAGGGATTATTCACTCACTTTAAAGGTTAGTTACATATGTTAAGTCATCTGCCACTTCTGAACAAATTCAGAACAGAATTCCCGTCTTCACAACCTTATGCTGACGACAACGGACTCAATTTCTTTTACTGAAAAGAGGTAAAACTTCGATACAATTATCTGTTTAGGTAACCAATACATTTGCAGAAGGAACTGAGGAATTCAGGTAGGGAAAAGATTAAAAAAAACTTTAAAGAGAACAGAGGTTAGCAGTGGGTCCTTACCAAAGAACTATACTCAATGTAGTTTGTGTGGAATACTCTTGGGAAGGAAATGGTTCAGAAAATTTGAGGCTGAAAGGAGTAATGTATTCCACAACTGGAAGAGAGACACCACCTCCACTCCCTGCTGTAACTTCTTGTATATTTAGAATGAGGAGGAAGCTTTATGGAAAGTTTTCAAGTTGAAAAATTCTGTTTCATAGACTTCATGGCCAAAAGGGACCAAAAAGACCATTCAGTCTGAATCCTTGCATAATGCAAAGCAGAATTTTTCCTGAATCAAACCAGTGATGTTGAGTCTCATGCCATCTTCTAGAAAGGTATCCAAAGCTTCAAATAACAGAGGATCTTTTGTATCTCTAAGAAATTATGTATGTATTTTTATGAAAATATGTATCACCTATCTAAACCAATCTAGGCTTAATATTCAGATAAGATATTGTTACTCTTTTTTTTGACAAGATTTAAAGACTTGGTACAGCATTCCCTTACTGAGAAGATTTAAAGAGTTGGTACAGCTGGCAAAGCCTTCTGTATGCATGTAGTGGTAAACTTAAAAGTTTTTGTTTATTCCTCGGACAAGCTACAGTAGGGTTAGCTCTCTTAGCCCCTTGCTAAATCATTCTTCAGGCTCTTTTGTGAACCCTGTTGCTGTGCAACCTCTAATTTGAAATGCAGTCAGTAACACTGGGAAGATTATATATATATTATATTATCGCATATGGATCACATAGGTAATATTTTTTCCACCTCTGCTTAATATTCCTGTGCTTAAGCAGCCGAAGATTGTGCTTCCTTAATCTCAAAGTTGCACTGAGAATTCACATTCAATTGCCAGTCCACAATGACCAAAATTACTGTAATCCATTTTAAACAAGAACGAAGAATGCAGATTATGTATCCATATGTGTTGCATATACTCTTCAACATCATCCACCCTAATAAATGCTGCCACCCCCCTTTTTTGCAGTTTATTAATTGAATGTGGCAGTGCACGAAAGGCTGATACCATGTATCCAGATAGAAAATCAGACTTCATTGCAAAGAGAATAGTAAAATGCATCATTCCCCTCTATGCAACACTAGTAACAATTACAGTTTTTTGTGCTGAGAGAAGTTGCAGCACCAGAAAAGACTAATGAGGTGTGGAGTATGTTCAGAAAAGACGTTGTCAAGGACAGCTCTGCTGTGGTAGCGGGTACCTGAGAGAACTTCACAAAATGAAGAATGGGCTTTTTTGCTGTGTTCAAGGAAAGCTAGTTGTGAAGTGGGGCTGTAAAACAACGGGGAAAAGGACAGCAGGTCAGAGTCTGTGCACACACTCATGTTTTTTGAAGTGATGTAATGTGGGACACCTGTGCATATGCTCCCTCTGCCAGGAGAAGACCTTAAATATGGGATCTTGATGCAGCCACCCATCTCTATTTTACACTGTCAAGACTGACTAAATCAAAGGGAGACCGAGAGGGAGCATGAATATACAGCCTAGTAGGTAGTTCAGTCACCAGAGATACAGGGAGAGTGGGAATATGCTGTTCCCAGTTCTGTTACTGTACTTCATCCAGTTACAACAGAAGTAAAATGCATAAGCACTCAGATGGCTGTGATAAATAGTGTCTGGCCCATATGCACTCACAAACCATGCACAAAAAGTTCTACACCACATGAGATCCTTTATCTGTGGAGGAACTGACAGCTTCATTCTGAATTGTGTGTCCTATAGGGCATAATTTGGCGGCAGGGTAAATTAAGTTACAACATTCTTGCCTGGAATCAGTATATAGCTAAGTATCTCACTATGAGATATCCACTTAGTGTGTGCTACATAAGATTAAACCCTCACGCTGTATCTTCTTTGATATGTCAGGAAAACGGCCCTCCTCTCATTGCACAAATACTTAGAAAAGAAAATAGAAGGTTTTTGATGTGTTGTTCTTTTTCCACCCCTGGTCCTTTCCTGTCTCTTGTTCTATGCTGGCCTGGAGAAACCTACCTCTCAAAGCCTGGTTCCCTGTGGTATTCTTATCTTGCCATTGCTTATATCTCTCTGTGAAGTAAAAACTACCTTTATGTATCTACTAAGGGTGTTCAGCTACTTCCATTTCATGCATCACGTACTTTTATATCCAAAATGTAATAAGTCTGTTAGCTGCAGCTGATTTGCTGTAATATGTCAGTGACACTGAAGGATTTTGCATTAGTTCAATGTCTGGCTCAGAATGGTCATCGTACAGTAATAAATTGTTACATGTTCTTACTAATTACACCTGGTATGATATGGCAATTATCTATACAGTGTTTTGCTTACTGTTCTGGGGCAGGAGTAGAAAATACAATGGAATACAGGTTCTCTATCACTGAAGGCCAAATCTGGAGAGAAATTCAAGTCATAAAGAAACCCTGTCAGAATTCAGGGCTGTGACATTATAGCTTCCAAGTCCAGTGAAGGGTGTAGTGATGGGCATGCCTGTTAGGATGCAAGGGTAGTGGAGCATGTATACTGTGTAGAAACATGGAGTGACAAGATGCTGATACAGTCTTTTTGTGTGCCTCACAGCTTGTAAGCAGTTTTGAGCTCTCTGCCAAAGATACAAACTTGTGAAGGTAAAGTGGAGGCTTACAGAAAGTCACCTTTATATTTTGGACTAAATGAAATGAGGAGAGGCTCATGCCCTAAGAGAGCTGTGCCTAGGGATGCGTGCTGCTGTGTTTGCAAACTTTACAGCATGTTTATTACTCTGAAATGGGCATGCCCACATACACACTGAAATATTATTTATTGCCCGTTGTGTTTTCAAGTCTCCTAAAATGGCCCAGACCAATTTAACTCAACATCTAAATTTACAGAACTCAAACACCTGTTTTTCTGTGTAGCTATGGCCATCTGTCACTGATACAAAAGCCACCTGCACGACAGTCAGTCCAGTCATCATAGCACTGGAGGTGGCTCCAAATGCCAAAAATAAGACTCTTAGATGGACATCTTCACTACTAAAATGGGAAGGAAAGGCATTTAGAGAAGTATGTTTCTGAAATCTGTGTTATGGTCACAACTACAGCCATTGGTCTGTGCAGATAGTTTTCCATTCTTTCTACCAGAGATATATGCCCTGCCTACTGCATCTCCTGAATTTGTGTTGTTTTCTGACCTTCTATACTGAAAATAGCTGAGGTAAATCTAAATAAGTGGAAGGTACTGTGCCAGCTTTAGTGGTCTCTATTACTCACCTCCCAGGAACATTTGCAAATAGGCTCAGTACAGGTACTGACATGATTGTCAAACACAGACACTTTAAAAGTTGCCATAGCTAAGCACAGGCCATTGATTTGTTAGTTCAGTTTCACCCAAACCATATTTTAAACTGGCCAAATGTTTAACAAGCTATGTCCAGCCTAGACTGTGTTTTGGGAGCTCAGTCCTGCAAAGCTCACTCTTGATTTGTCATAGAAAAGCAATTAAGTACTCTTCCACCTTAGAGTTGCCTAAATATTTGCTAGCTCAGATCAACTTCACAGTCTCAATCTCCAAAGCTGGATAAGAGATAGGCAGTCAGATGCTGTAGCTCCAGTGCTGCCAGTTAACATTTATTGCACAAGTCAAATTGTAAGCAGCAATATGCAGAGATTTTAAAAAATAGAAAATTTCCCTAGAAAAGCGGTTTCTAGGACACAAAGTACAATACTTTAGTATAGTTTAGCCCAGACCCTGTGAATCATGTCATATCTAACACATAATTAGTGGCACACCATTCACTAAAATTTGCCATTAAATGCTCATCTTTTGCTTCCATAGCTCTACTAGCAACCCAGCTTTGGAGAAATAGCAAGTTGAATATATAGTCAATTTTTTTCTAGGCGCATGTTTGATGAAAGACCTAATGACACACAGAAACCAGCAGTACATTCATAGAATATGTCACATGGAAACATTATTAAAAATAATAAAAAAATCAAAATAAGATGACTTTAATAGGTTCGGGTAGAAATACATACGAACACTCAAATTTTTGGGTCACTATTATAGCTCAGACTCATGACATTAAATTCAAGGCACCTCATTTGCCTTTTAACAAGCTCATTAGAATGCCTTGTTTGCCTGCAATACACACTGCTTTTAAGCTACAGATGCATTTTTCTACCCTGACAGAGATGTAGGGTAGCTGTGGAAAAGGACCAACATCCTAGTTACATTACAGCAACTACTGCGAATTATTTATGAAGTTACTTCAGCCTAAAAAATATTTTAAAGGAATGGTTAATGTATGGAAGGGCTGTAATTCTAAATAAAGAAGTAAGTATAAAAAGGGCACTAACTAAACATGAGCTAGGATTCATAAGAAAGGGAACAATATAATAAGGACATACATTGACTTATGAATCCAGGGCCTCATTCTGCACAGGTTGTGCTACAGCAGATCCTCTTTCAAGAGGGGAGTGGCAGCCCAGGCTTCTGAGAACTCTATCATGCTAGCATGACATTGAAGGCGGAAGCTTCCAGCAAGGAAGTATTTCCTATATTATGGATCTTCCTGCAATTTTAAGCTATCCCATTCCCCTCTTTTTAATTAGATTGTATTTAATTATGATTCTGTGAAAAGCCAATGAGATTTACTCTGGTCTAATACATAACTTTTAGGGAGAGTGATAATACAAATGTGTAAGAAATATACTTAGAATGACAGACCTGATTTTCCGCGATAACTTGAATTTGTAATAAAATAAGATTCCATTTACTCAGATGAGCTCATACTGTGTTATGACACAGGCTAGGGACATGAGCACATTAGAACCGTCTTCCCGTACCATGTAAAGCTGTCTGTATAGACTGGTCATAATGATTTGGGAAAAGGTGAAATACAAGGTACAGATTTAACACTACAGCTCCCAGGACAGCACACTGCTGCCATATCACATCATACAGCCCTAGCCGCAGAGCTGCACAGATCCTTCATTCCTCAGTGAGCACCGTGCTGAGTGAAGCTCTGTCCATTTAGCCACAGTGCTCACCCTGGCCATGTGGCACACCAGGATGTAGTGGGGATTCTGGCTGCAGCAGCCCTAGGCAACCCCTGTGCTAGGTTGTGACCCTCTCATTTCTACCCGAGCCATAGGGTGAAGTTGGGTCCTTGAAAAAGTAATGACTCGGCTGAATTTCAAGCACAGATAAAACCCATTATCGCAGGGATTATTTTATGTGGATGGTGCCCTACAACAACCCTGTTGTGTTAAGGGCTTGTTTAGTAAGGTAAGGGCTTTAGTGTGATTGAGGCCCTCTTTGTCATCATCCCACAGCAACTCTGCTGCCTAGGATAATGCAGGGGAGGAAGCGTCATGAAGCTTAAGTGTGTGCCTTCTAAAATGTGTTTGCCAACAGACAGGCATTTTCCTTCAGTGCTCTATCACAGCCATTCACCTGTGCCAGGACATTTTTGTGCCATGCATATGCCTGGCAAATGATATCTGCAGTAGCACAGCAGTGTGAATGTGTGGAAGCTGACACCCTCCCAGGCTCCTAATGCATTGCTGAAACAGCTTGTGGGATGCAGGGTCAGAGGTTGCACAGGATACTAGGGGGGAATTCTAAGGATCTGGAACTACAGAGAACCCTGACAGTTGAGGAATGAAGATTCAAGAGGAGGTATTGTCACAGGAAATAAGATTAATCATGACATTGAATACTAAGGAATTATGGTAACTCCTTTAACAGAGAAATGTTCTGAAACAAGACTTGGAGTTTAAAAAAAATATGACAGGACAGATTCGTAGAAGTCCCATAACCTGTGTTACGCAAGCAGTCAACATGAGCACAGTGACCCTTCTGTCCCTTCTAGATGTGAATCTGGGTATTTATGCATCTACAAAATGGAGTAACTGTGCATAATCCGCTTAATTTCATTTTGTTTCACCAGCTGAGTTGCAGTTTTTTATTATGATAAATCAATGAAAAACCTGGGCAGAATTTCAACACACTGTTATTTTTGTTTTAAAATGACTATACTATCTGACAAAGAATGAAGACCTTGATTTTCACCTTCACTGCAGCCCACCCCAGATGCACTAAGCAGCTTTAGAAAACCCTTTTGATATGCTAGATGTGCCCATAGAGGTAAGAGAGCTCTGAGAACTTCAAGCCAAGAAATCTAAGATGCTTGAGAAGCTCCATGAAAGCAAAGGCCATTTTTCCCCGGCAGATTTACAAGCCATACAGCCTTTAGGGATTTCTGCTGAATAAAGTGTGCCATGCATGCCGTGGGACATCAGTGATGCCTAATGGAGGCCAAAGAGCAGTAGATAGGAGAGTGGATTTGCCAGCTGCTGCTGACCAACTGTAGCTCCTGATGGCAGGACTTAATTGAGAAATGGGAAGTAAAGTTGTCAGGGGAAATGACTGCAAGAGCAAAGTGCACCTCTTTGTCTTTCTAGCAGGCTTTATCTTACAAACAGTGAGAAGAGACCTGAATTTTTAATTTTCTTCCTGAGCAGTGCTTTCAGCAGAAGGAAACCAACCTTTGTGAGTAAAGGAATGCACATATATTGCTGAGGTGCACTGAAGGGCATAAGTAGGGGAGAAATTGAATCCCACCTGCAAATGCAGCAGTGACAATGCTCTGAAGTCCCAATAGCAAAACCACTAATCTTAGAACATCAGCAAAATAATAGGTACATACTTGGGCCCTAGTCTTGCAAAAACTTTTGTGCAAATGAACTTGGCAAACAGCATCCACATACTGGCTCTTAGGTAGAACAGTCTGCAGGATGGGGCCCTTACTGGATTTTGTGACTTTTTCAAAATGGACAGGTCAAAACTTCCTAGTTACAATAAATCACCTTATACATTCTTTCCTTTATGTAAGTAAACTTTGTGCATCTGAGTTTCTAGCTAGTGGGCGTTTTTCTCCCATACTAACAAATGCAGAGCTTTAAATACTGAACTATTTATAGGATCATTCTTCCACCTCCTAAACAATGCACTTGGATTATAATTACCTAAAAAACTTGAAGGGGTGGACTGAAGTTAAATAGTCCTCAGATCCAGCAAAAATTGGCCCTTCTTCCTAATCAGCCTGTGTCCCTCAGTCCAACTCTCATCCAGATCCCAGATGGGCTCTTATGTTCCTCCCACACTTGTGTTCCTCACTGCTACAAGTGAGTCAGTCCAGCCCACCCCAGCAGGCAGCTGCACTGTCGCCCAAAATCAGCTGTGCAGAGCGCTGCCACCAGCTTTTCTGCTTGACTCACAGCTCTGTTTGGGCTCCATCTCTAAAGGCCAAAACCAGCAAGGACGGAGCATTGCACAGTCAACAGGAGCTCTTCCAGCATGTCTGGTGCTCTGGTCATGGCATATCCCTGGGGAAGCACAGCTGACACAGAAAAAATCAGAGTGCCCTGAAGACCTCCTAAAACATTGTCCGACTCATTTTGTTAGCTAATTCCAATTCTCAGAAAAAGCAGAGAAATTATAACAGAGAGTTTCAGTGTTACAATTTTAAAACCGATGTGGAGGTTTTCTCTCCTCCAACATGTGAAGAACCCCTCAAATAAAATTGTTCATGAGTACAGCAGCAATGTGCGTCAGCCCAATTAGTAAGTACATCACTGAATATAGAGGTAGTACTTCTGAAGTGTTGATGATTGACGGGCAAGACAAAGTTTGTAGGCAAAGGTAGGTGACAAACAAACAAGCTTTCATGCACCCAGTATGTGCTTAGCAGTACCAGTACCCCGTGACTCTTCAAGAATCCAGCAAGGAGCGCTAAAACCCTGTGGGGCATGGCACAACCTGCCTAGCTCCCGAAACAGTACCACACACAGTAAAGTGCAAGAGGATTTCACTAGGAAAGGTACTCTCTGTGAATTGCTGTTCAGGGATTTTATCTATAGAACCTCTCCTACAACATTACAAATCTCCTACAAAAAATTAATAATAACAGTAATTATCACCACACTTGTGCTTTCTGCATAGTCATTTCCTTCTAACCCCAGCAAGCTGAATAAGCAGCAAAGCTGCATGCTTATGAAAAATACATACTGTTATGAGAAATACAAAATCCCCTCACTTGTTTGGGTGCTGTCCTCTGGCTTTTGGCAACATGATGCTGGACTGTTGTTACTCCATTCAGTGCAGGACTTTCAAGCAAGCCAAAGGCTGCACGCACAGCAACCCGAGGGGCGTTAGACTGCGAAAGCCATGAGTGGCTGTGGATGTTACCATTGTTACTGAGCTGCTCGGGCCAGATGTGCCCGGTGCTGCACTGGCCGCAGGAAGGACAGTCCTCCCGTGCCTCGGCACCGAGCGCGTTCGCTTCCTCTCGCTCGCCCGAGACGCTGCGGTGGGGAGCGCGCCAGGCGGGGGCAGGGACGGGCAGGACCCGGCCGGCTGCCGGGGGCTCCGAGCCGCCCGCAGCGCCCTTGCGGCGGCCAGGCCGCCCACCCGAGCGGGCGGCAAGCGGGCCGCCCCGGGGGGCTCGCCGAGCGGGGCGGGGGTGCGGCCCAGCTGACACCCCCCGCGGGGGGTTACGGCTCGGCATTGTCTCCCTGCCTCCCCCCGCCCCAGCCCCGCACTGAGCATGTGCGGCAGCGCTGCCCCCCCGCCCGCGGGCCCCCGCTCCGCGCAGAGGAGCGGTGAGCTCCGCGGCGGCTCCGCGGCAGTCGGGCAGCAGCCAGGCTGGCATGGAGTGAGCCGCGGAGCCCCGCGCTGGCCATGGAGCTGAGGCGGTCCATCTCGGCCAGCGCCGAGGCCGAGAGACCCATGAGGCGCTACGGGGCAGTGGAGGAGACGGCGTGGAAGGCGGAGGCGCTGGGGCGAAGTGAGTGGGGGCCGCGGGCCGGGCTGGCCGAGGCAGCGAGCGGCGGGGGGCGGCCGGCGGCGGGGGCACGTCGGGGACTCCTGTTAGCAGGGCGAAGGCGCCGCGGGCTGCTCGGGAAGGCAGGTCTGCGTGGCCGTTCTGCCCGGGAGGGCTGGCGCTTCCCGGGGCGGCGGGGAGTAGCTTCTCTCTGTCGAGGGCGGGGGGAAGCCGGGGGCTGCAGCCGGGTCGGCAGCTCCGGCCGCTTCGGTGTTCCCGGGCGGAATGAGGCTGCTCGCCGAGCGCTGCGCTGGTCGGGCGGCTGGGGAGAAGGCTCGCTGGGACGCTGGCTCTCCTTGTTGATTAGGTGGGATTTAGTGTGTGGCTCCTCATAAATGCTATAGTCTTTCGCGTGCTTCAGGCACAGACAGCAACCACGTTATGCCCCCTTGTTATATCGGGCAGAGGGTGCGGGTGTGCAGCACTTAATTCGTTGCTTCAGCGGTTGCACTGAATTTATGGGCTCGAGAAATGCTCTGTGGTGGAAGAGCGTTCTTGAAATCATAATTTTCCAGAGAGCAGCAATTGATGTAACCTTTGCAAAGTGCAGGTGGAAGGAGTAGTTAGATACATGGTTGCCGGTTCAAGTTATCCATGGGAACTCGTCTTCTCTAAGGTATCGGTTATTCTTTCATTGGCAGAAATATCTTCTTTACAACCTAATAAGCCTGTAAGCCCCCTCTCATTTTCCAGGTAAATAATGAGGCAAGAAATCTTGAAAAGGCTGTTGCAAAAAGCTCTGTGCTAGTATAAAGAAAAGTATTTTCTAACTTTCATCAAGTGTTTGATTATGCCAGAGGAAGAAAAACAACCATCTTTGTATCTTGTGACACCTTCATCTTGGCCGATGCTGGGTTGCTGATGTTCATGATTCACCATCCATGTTTTGATGTGCATCATGAAGTCTCACCTGGATGCCTTTTAACACCCCGTGGCTTTGCAGCGTCCTGGGAGCAGATTTTAGGCAGCACTTTAGCTATGTTTAGACTTTTCATATACTGCTGTGTTCTGGAATCATACTTCACCCCTGGCTTTTGTTTTTCATGCATATGTTATTGTCTACCATATGCTGATGACAGGGTGTAACTCTCCCCCTCTGATGCTTCAGTTGCGGTGTTGCTTTTTTGTTGCAGTGCCTGGCATAGGTTCAGGACTGAGTAACTCCACACTTAACTAAAACGGAATTGAAGACTGAAATCACTGTTGACCGAGTTGGTTGAGTCAGATACATGCAACAGCTTTGCAGGTTCTCTGGCATGATACAGACATGTGCTTTTCTTGTTCTCATAAATATATTTGGGTTTATTTCAGAGCTCAGGAGCTGAGTGCAGTGCAGCGCTTGTAATAATAATAACTGGTAGCTTGAGGTGGCAGAAGGGTTATATCTTGCAAGCTGCGAACAAAAGATCATCCGTTTGGCAGGGGGCAAACGGGAGGCTGAGTGGGAGACCTGATCTGTGCAAAAACATGTGCTCAGCTTTGAGCTTCTACCCAAATCACAGTTTACCCAGGTACCAGAATAGGCTGTTGGCAGGACTAGAACCAAGTGTCTGGGTGTCTGCACCCTGGCTCTGCTGCTGAGCGGCCCTTCTATGTATGTTCAGTTTAATAAAAGTATTTCTCCATGTTTAAAAATTTAGATACAGAATAGGTAGTAATTGAGAGGCCATGGTCTGTTCTTTAGAAAGTAGAAAATTATTATATTAAGGCTTCGCTATTTGAATAATTGATCTGTTTTGTTTTCTCATAGGCTTCACCTTTCTTAAAATACTGTGGGAAATGCTATTTATGGTAGCTGTTTTAGATGATCCCTGCATATCTTTCCTATTTTAGTACTAACACTGACTCCTGGTCACACTTTGATTAAAAGTCACACTATTGATTAAAAATAAATAGATCTTACTATTTACTTTAATGCTCCCTTACAGCATAGGTCCTAAATTGCATGACATGATGACAGTAGTCCCCAGGTCTGGGAAGAAGCTGAAAAAGCATCACGCTCTTTTTTACTAATGTCAGCAATTAGCCTTTGGTTATTTGCATATTGTTTTAAATATGAAATGCTAGGTGAGAGTATTAACAAAAGTACAAGCCCATTACTGAACATGCACTTGCCCTTTTTACTTTGACAATTTGTTGTGTATTATATCAGATCTCTTTGGAGATAGAACTTGTGTATCTGTACAATACTGTGCACAATGGAGTGCCGTTTTCTGGTCAGAGCCATTTGTTGTGAGTGTAATCGTATGACCAGAGAATGTACACCCTGATTTTGTCCATTACAGAAAGAATGTCCTGGAAGTTAGGTACTTTCTGTTTAATTTGTTAAATGGAAAGGGAGTTCTGTGCTAACTCCTTTATCTGTGGTACAGAGAACATTGCTGGGTATTGGTTATAACCAAAGATAAGTGACTTCATAGCAATGAAATACAATTATCATGCAGATTTCTATTCTACAATGGCCTCTTTCAGCCAGATTATCAATGGAGTTAAGCTCGTTCACAGTAGCTGAGGATCTGATGCCCTACAGCCTGAGGGTGTAATGATCTCCAGTGGGTTTGCATGCAGAATATGAAGCAGATTCTTTAAAGGTGTCTCTTTAACAAGACACTAAAGCCTTTCTCTTCACATACAGGATGAAATTTTCAAGGAGTAGAGAACATTAAAAAGGATGGTTTACCACATACAGAGCAACTGAGGCATTTTCTAGTGCATGCATGTAAAACAGTCAGTTAGGCTTATAACTTGTCAGGCTTGTATAATAATGTGGTTACACCCCTCTCAGTAAATGATCTTTACAATATAGTCTTGGGGAGTCTGCTCTGAAGCAGAGCACTCGAGCATTTTGGTCAGTCCTCATTACTAAGTGCACAGCTTCATTTAAAATCATCTGTTTTGCCATCGGCAGGGACTCGTAATGCCCTGATTAAATAACCACATGCCACACTAGGGAAATAGCCATGAAGAAACAAAGCAGTTTTTCACCATCCTTTTGAACACTGCACTTCTCAGATACATTTCTGCTGATCTTTTCCTTCCTCTTTCAGTTTGTGTGAGGTTTGGAACGAAATGCAAAATTCCCAGTGAATGCCCCAGCTTCAGTCAGTGTATAAGGAAGCAGGAACTGCCAGAAAACTGCAAAGGTTATGTTTTGATGCAATTTAGTCCACCATGAAATAAATTTGCTTACTGTTTTTGTTTGAATGGTTACTCAGCATTGGAGGTAAGCTGCCACACTCCTATATTGCAGAGGTCTACCTTTTCAACTGTTTTTGAGTATAAAGTGGAGATTAGGGGAAAGGGGCCCTATTACAGGCCAGCACTGAAGGGGAAGCTGGAGATTCCCAATATGGGACTCAGTAGTACCATGAAGCCTTTGTAGCCAGCTGTACTTGCTCTCCTTTCATGCTGTGAAAAGTTGTATCACAGATTATGTCCAGCCATGGTACTGTGAGATGGCAGTGCACTCCAGAACAGCACCAGCGTTGTGCTTTTACCTAGTTCAGAGACTGCTCTGATTTGTTCCAACAGCAGAAAGATAGTATTGTTCCCAGGTTCACAGAGATCCTGGGCTGACACATGTGAAAACTTATTTCACCATATTCTGTTAATCTTGAAAATCTTTATAAACTTGTTAGCCAAGAAGAGCCTATTGTATGTATTTATACAGTCTGCTACTGAGCACTGAGAGTGGTTCAAACACTGAAAATATGCACTATTTAATATTTTGCATTTGCATTTCTTGGCAGCATGGGAAGGTGGGTGACTTAAATCTATCTGGAACGTTTTTGGTTCAAGACCAGTTTGCACAGGGATGGTCTTTCAGCTTGCAGAAGCTTGAAAAGCTAAAAAGAAAACTACCATAGATAGCAATAGCATAGGTAGTGGTCATGTAGCCAGGTCATCTTTTTTCTTTGGTGAACAAAGAATGAAGAAAAGGCATTTATATCCTGGTTATAGACACTTGCTTCATTTAATCTACTGGGAACTGTTTGTCACCTTTAAGGCCTGATTTCATTAATAGAACAGAATGGCTGCATCTTAGAACTGGGTCTAGTTCACAATGTTTTAATGTTGCTTATTAACATTTTATAATAATTTGAAAAATTTCTGGTGCAATATTAAAAAATCCATCAAATAGCAACAGAGAAACATTTGTCTCGCACAGCAAAGTCTGCACAGCTAGTGTTCTGTGATGTCTGTCATTCTGGTCACCCATGAGTAGTTAGGATGGGTTTGTATTAATCATATGCCTGTATTAGTCAAAAAGTAGGTAAATGCCAGTTTGTTCTTGAATTTTTGTGTCAGCATTATAAAATGTGGAGATTTCATAGCTCTCTATAAATCTAATACAGACAAACTGGGTAGTATGTTGGTTTCTCTGAGACATCAGTGCACTCCTGTATATACATTCATGCTGGATTGGTCCCAAGTGACTGTAGAAAAGCAAAATTATTTAGACTAACAAAGGTGGATGCAGCCCTGGTCCTTGGTGTGGGTACAGCTGAATGTCCTACTTCTTCTTCCTGTGTTGCTTCATGAGAGTGAAAAGTGACTTGTTTTGTCTCACAAGACAGGGAAGGAAATGTGATGAGAATGTTGCAATGGTACTCAGGGCGGCCAAGTCAGAAACTACATAGCAATGCTGGGAATTCAGGAGTTCTCAGCATGAGAGAAGACTCATGAGTTGGGACTGACAAGGGGCTGGGGTTTACTCCGTGCTACCCACAGTTAAATCCAAACCTGCATCAATTATATAATTTTCTGTCATCTGGTAGTTGAATATTCAAACACACCTTTGGGCATTTTTCCGTAATAACCCCACATATTGCACAGACATCCACAAACCCACTTCTTTGGGTAAAAACTCTACTGTAACACCTCTCCAGTCAGTCAGGAATGCAGTGTGACCCCGCCTGTCATTCTCTCCTGATACTGTGCCCCAGTCTCATCATGTCTGCACTCTGATTTAAAAATGGAAAACCCGAAAACAACCAACCAAAAAAAGGCATTTCACAGGCTCAAACAGAATTTATATAGCCCAACTACCACTGCTGTTTTTTCAGCGATGCCCTTAAATTCTCCCCAAATTGTTAATTGTATCTATTACGAGCAATAAACCAGACAAAAGAGATTAGGCGTACTCAGACCATCTATTAAGATAGGTGTGAAAGAAGCCAACTGAAGGATATGCACAATTACATTTCTTTTTATGGAAGCAGTGGGTTTGCTGGCTTCATGAAGGTCTGAAGACAGGCTTCAAATAGAGAATAATATAATTAATATTCTTTCCATGTCTCCATTTAAAAAAAACACAACACATAACAAACTGTAAAAATTTTGAAAAGGGACTGAATAAGAAATTCAAATGTGACAATAAAACACCAATGAACTCCACACCTTTTTAGAAAATATTTCACAAAATGTTGTAAGCAACAAATGCAACTAATTTAAAGGGTGATGTCATTTCTAGATTTTTCTATTGTTCATAATTACTAATGTTAACATATTTATATTGTAGTTCAAGGGGAAAAGAAGCCTGTGTTTGATCTGTGAAATCAAGATGCAACTCCCACACTGAAAATTAGAAAGGATTTCTAGAAAGGATTGAGGCTGTTTTCTACAAAACAGTTGTAAAACGCACCTGCCTCAGTAGCAGTCAGATGGCTTTAAAGTTCTCCTACACAACTTAGTGTTTCTACAGGTGGCTAGTGATTTTGGCTAGCAGTATACACATACAATTTATCTGCATTTTCATTGCCTAGGTCCTTCTGCAAAATATTTCTTAAATACAGAACTTACCACTTAATAATCTCCACCAGGTAATTCCTGCATCACCTGTAAATCATAAAGGAAGGGTATATCTTAGTTTTGTTTTACTTCAGAAAGAGCCAGAATGATTTAGGGAGTGAGACTAATCCAGTATATACTGTTTTACACATTGTTTAATTTTCCTAATTCCTTTCCCACAGCTGGGTGTTCCAGGTAGCTGCTGAGACAGAGGAGGAAGGAAAAGGGAGACCTGGAAATATTTTAGTGCCTCAGAGTGCATTGCTGCTGCAATATTGGTCAACAACAGGAGGAACTGTGACCCTTTGAGCAGCTTCTTCCAGGTGCTCCTTCATGTTGGTCTCCCAAGTCCACAGAATTCCCATAGAAATATACTTTCCTATCTGATGACAGAAATAAAATCAGTTAATGGGCTACCCTTGCCCCCACAGTCCCCCTTATCATATTTCACGGGATTTGCCCTTCTTTCACTTTTCTATCTGGCTATCTGGTGTGTCCAAGGTTTCTCAACAAAAAGTGCAGCTAATTTACTCCCCAGCTTGTCCCAGGGTTCTGAACATAATTGTCTCTTGACAATACTTTGTAAGTGACAAAATCCAACCTGTCCTACAAAACACGGACAAATGAGGAAACCAACAAGCAAACCCATCCCAATCTAATCAAAGCCAAAGGGGCTGAGCGTAGCAGGAGTCTGGGTAATTCTGGATAGGGGCCGTCTTGCAAAAAGCGTGTTGGTTATTATGGATCAGGATCTTACTGCTGCTTGTCTGCTTGCATGTGTCAGCAAAGGCATTTCTCTCTGCTGAGATACTAATAAATCAGAGGGTTAATGACTTCCATAATCTCTGTGCTCAACTGTGTGTACCAGGCAGGAAATGAACACTTAATCTGTAATGCAGTGTTTACGTTCAAACCAGTGCCAACCAATAATTGTTGGAAAAGTTATAAATGAAACTTAAGTGTCATATTTAGGACTGTTGCTCATGAATTTTTCCTATTTCCTTTAAAGATATTTTACAGAAAAAATGTATTAGACCTGGAAAGTAGGACACTTTGAACTACACACATCATCCCTGCTGCTCGTAGCCTATGGGATTATGGACTCAATCTGTGTAATTTTTTTGACTGTTTGATAATTGATCCCTTAGTTGCATAGCATGTTTTCATCAGAGTAACCGCTTGTGAGAATGTGTGTGTGTCTGTCTTGAGGGTGCATTATAAAACAGGATAAAAACCTTACATTCAGGATTGGCCATGTGCTCCAAAGTCCTGTGTATTACGCATGAAGTTTTATAGAGTTTTCTTACAGTTACTAAGCACAAGAAAAGTTGGAACTCAGCACTCTGTAATCTTGAATCCCAAAGTGCTTTTCCTCTATAGTTGAATGTGTTCCATTTTCATAGAAGTCTTACTTAGTAAAATAGTCCCAGAGAATACATAATGCTAATTTATTTCCATGAAACATGTTCTACTGTCTAACTACATAAAAGGCATAGTATAAATGCATTCAAAATTCAAAGATGAAAAATGTGTCCTTGGAGGGCAAACTATGAGAAATCAGCAGAAGCACCCTTGGATAATTGTTAGTTGCCTTTCAGGATCAGCAATGAAACACGAATTATCAACATTTAATCAGTTCATAAAGGGCAAAATATTTGAGAAAATAATTTTAAGAGAATTTGTCATTAAATAAGGATGAATGATTTTCAGTGAGACAAGCTCCTCATTGCAAAAGCCTAATGATTGCAAACACTACCAAAATGCAAAAGGGAATTTGTTATTGTAAGAATATAAGCAATCAATCTTTTTATTGCTCTGAACCCTTCTCCCACCCAGACCTTTATTGATTAGGGATTTAAGAGGTTGTGTACAGACATGATCAGATTTTTATATACTGATAAAATTGGAACGAAAGATTCTCACTATTAAGTGGTTTTATGGTTTTGTTCATCTCTTGGAGAAAACAACTCCAAAACCAGAAAAGGAATCAACAGTCAATTCTGCCACTAACACCCTTTCAGTACATGAGGCCAAAGTAAATTTTAGAATAATGGTATTGAAGCCAAATGAGCAAGACAGTCACATGATGTCCCTGGGAAATGACAGAAGCCTGACTGGCACTGTCTTAGTTACAAATAGAAAGTGCCGTCCTGGCTTCATTGATATCAGTGGAATTTTCCTCACTGACTTCAATATAAGCAAAACTGGACTGGGCTCTGTGCCTGTCTCCTGGAGCCCTGTTCACCTGAATTCTCTTTAGAAAACTGGTGAGGAAATTTGGGTGCTGCATCAGTTCCATCAGGATTCCTCTGGGGGTCTGTGTCAGGCTGCCTGGTGAGTTTGGTCTCTCTGCCCTCACTTCTGACTGGGCATGTCCTGCAGTCCTGCACAGCCTTGGCAACGAGCATTCATTCCCTGGAGAACCATTTGCATTGGCAGGGGTAATGCCACTTCAGTCTTCCTTGTCTCTGAGCAGTGAATCATTAGCTAATACATTGGAGGCCCTACAGTGAGTGGCTATTCCGCAAACTATCCTGTTTCATTGGAGAAGAGGAAGTCACAGAAATTCAGTTATGCATTTGTGCCCCTGCTCTCATTATCCAATCTGTAGTTTCTATCTCATCTTCTACCATGGTTTCCCATAGAACTTCCTCTGGGCACTGTGCCTGGGAAGGGACTGAAGTTACTGCAGTTTGGCAGACTTGAAGATAGAGACATTTTTCTTCAGGCTGATACTTGTCTGTAGCACAGGCAGAATATGTGGGATGTGATAGTGAAGGGCACAGCCATGGAGTTTTGAAACCCAGTAAAATCAAGATCCAAAATTTGTCTCTGCCTTGGTAAGGTGTGAAACATCCAAAATTTCTTTCCTACAAAGAGAAGGTGACAGCCAGCTATCTGTTTGTCTTGGATACAGATTTAAGACTCTGCTGAACTGCTTTTGTTTCCTCACCTCTGAGACATCCAGGGAGGCAGTCAGCTCAGCCTCACCTTAGCCCAATGCCAGTTGTGAGGAAGAAAATATTAGCATATTTAAAGAAAACTGAATTAAAATTAAGTATGCAAAAGCAATTAACTTGGTGAAAACAGAGGTTACTAAATAATGACTCCACATCCACAGATGAAAGGCAAATGCCAAACATATTTGTTTGCCAACTGTCATCGTTATTTTATGTGAGTTGAAGAGACGGAGTCCTGTGCTGTTTCACCTGAGCATACACTGAGAAAGAATCAGCCGTTTTTTGCTCCACTGGCTCTGGCGATTCCATCTTTAAGGAAGGGCACAGCTTTTGATTGTGGGTCCCTGGAAGCACTGTGTGCCTCATATGTTGGAAGACGAGATCCCAGTATGATTTTCTGCTCCCTGGCTTCCACTTTGCTGTTGGACTGTACACGTTCTACATCCCTGGCCTCAGCAATAGCAACATTCAGCCCCCTGGGAAATTACTAGTCTTTTCTTCTATGAAAAACACCTTTTCTTGGCTTCTGAGGAGCATCTTCTGAATATTTAATTACTTGCTGGAGTGGGATTCCGTTATGTGAATTGATGTCTTCGCTGTCTGAAGCAATTTTCCATACCAGTATCACTTTAGCCTTTACTGGATTGGACTCATATGTCTATAATATTTATCCAGTGGTTTTAAGGTTGCCTAAAATTATCTACCAGCTGCAGGGAAGATGTTTAAGAGCACTGTTAGAAAACTGTGTTATTAGAGAATCGTGCCATAGAACAGGGAGTGAAAGAAACAAGCTTCCTGGCATGCAACTGGATAATTTCAAAGGAGAATATTGTAAAGATGTGAAATTTAGAAATGTCACTGACCATTTTACTATTATTTCACTTGCAACATATGCTGCTCTTTATCAGTCGCTGTTCATAGGAGAAACCATATATTCCTAAAGAGGTTTTGCAAGACTTTTTGAGACTGAACATTTTGTTGACTTCTTTTTTCTGAAACGAAAGATTGATGAAGATAGAACAAGTCTTTTAAGATACTTTAAAAAACCTTTTAAATAAGCTTTAAAAACCCAAACATTAGCTGTCTCTGGCACTGTTACAGCATTTGAAACTTAAATGCTGAAGCTTTGTGTTAGTTTTTTACAGGATCAGAATATGACTGTAGTGAGGAATAAAATGGAAATCTACAGGCTGTTTCCTTTGACCACTAAGCAAAATGACAGCAGTAAATGAACAAGTAATGTGTGTTTCTTAATACTGCTTTTTAATTTTCTATCACATAAGATGAATTGATGAAGCATGAATTGCTTTCCTTGGAGTGTGGTTTAAACCCAGTGTTGCTCCAGATGGGAATGTGCATTGATTTCAGTGGGAGCTCCACACTAGGGAAGGTACCTACCCCAGTAACTAACTGTACCAGTTTCTATTTACAGCCTTCTGATAGCGCTGAATCTCATGCAGGGCTGGGGCAGGGCTGGGCACAGAAACCCCTTCCTGAGTCTGCCTGGCTCCTGGCAGTCTTCCTGAGCCAGACTAAAATAGCTTCTCCCAGATAAAGGTCTAACCCAGTGCCACTGAATAAAGCTGATAATGGGGGCTTTTGGGTCAGACCTTCAAAGGCAATTTTCCCTCATTTTTTGTATTTCATTTTGGAACCATTTTCTCGTAACCGCTGTCAGATCATAGATACTGTGGAAACTTGCCCACCAGGCTGCATATAGCTGCATATTTTCTCCCCATTCTCTGAAGGACAAACTGCTGTTCAAAGTGTACAAGGTTGTATTTTCAATTCATAATGTGATGGGAAAGGGTGAAAGGAATATGCAAACCCCAAGTGTAACTACATTGTCAGCATCATGATCTATTTTAATGTAAACTTGGTTTTCATCTCACAGATTCATTTTGAAAAATAATATATTATTTTAAGCACTTGGTCCGTTCCCCTGTCCCTCTGTCCTGCACCACTACCAACCACCCCCAACGTGAAGGCATTGAAGAACACATACTGAGAGCTAGTTACTTTTAGGTACTAGCAACTCCTGTCTCATTTGCATAACTTCAGGATAATTAGAAAGATACTTGAAAAGAAAGCCCCTGTTCTCACAAATCAGACCTCTAGAAAGAGGTAACTAATGCACTTTGGTTTCTGGATGTTGTTTTTTTCTTTCCTCAGAGGCACTGGAGGTCACTAGGGAGAGGACAAAAAGACTGGTGCTTGTGGTGTGAGAGCACTGAAGTACCTGGAGGCAGTCAGTGACCAGCATGGTCCTTTTCATTTTTGTATTTATTAAGTAAACAAAGTATTCAGTAGAAATGTAGCAGTAGTACTAGTACAATAACTAGGGGAGGAGGGGAAAGCTGAGGCCTGTTTCAAGGCTTGGCTATATTTTATGAAATTATTTCTGTATACTACCATGGCATTCTGATCAAGATGGGTGCCAGAGTTCTTGTACTGGCTCCAGCAATATTTTCCACTACATTCAATTCTTGTCTGATACAGAGGCATGGTGTACTAGAATGAATGACTGAGCTTAATTCATCCACTTTCCTTGATTCTGCTTCTCTTTACTGCAACTTGCTCTGCCTCATCTCCTCAGTATGTTCATTCAAAGGAAAAAAACCACCACCTATTACACAAACCACAGCACTCCTACACTAGGGCTTGTACATGCAAAACTGCAGTGAATTGAGGACTGGACAGACCTCACCTAATGCATATAAAGCACTCTGAGTCTGTGTAGTCCAAGTTGTGTCTTTTCAGCAGAGGTACAATGCAAGGATGCTGAAGCTTTTGGCTAATTCCCTATCAAAAATAAAGAACATGTACAAGAGCTCTTCCAACAGGAATCTTAGGCAGGCAAACCATTTTTTCAAGCATCTTCCTAGTTTTATTTTGTTGCAGTGATTTCATAATTGCTGATGTGAATTTTTTTCCTCAGTAATTGTTAAGAAATTTTATTGTGTTTACCTTTTATGTCGAGTAGTCTAGATATAAAATAACTTTGTAACAATTTCCTATAGTGAAGAAAATCATAGCACTTAATTTCATTGTTTTAAAATTATATGGCTAGGCACAACAGAGTAAATCTAATGTAACTGTTTTCACGCTGCGAAGGTATTACGCCACTGTGTTGCACGTAAGAAAAACCTGTCCTTTTGTGAGTCCACATATATAGGTATTTACAGTAAAGAAAACATTGTCCTTGTAGCATGTTTTCATTCACTCTGCACAAGGGAGAAAAGCCATTTCTTAGAAGTCAAATAATTTGTGTGTTTGTAAGGAGGCCATCCACTGCCATTCACAGGAGTTAAAATATACAAGCAGCAGGAAACAGAACCCCTTCTCATAGAATATCCTTGTAATAATTTCCCTAGGCTTCCTTATTCTGGAGTGGTAGAAAGGCAAAATATCCCAGCTAGAAACCATTTTATATCTACTAGAACAGAGGATCAGAATTGTCGTCAGTTTCTAGGAACCACAGAAAGTGCACTTCTGCAAACTGTAGAGAGAGTTTTCTGTATGCTGTGCAAGAAGACTGGGTAGCAATGACATTTTTGTGGGCAAGACCAGGGCATTATCAGATGTTGGCTTGGATAAGATGGGTATTGGCTGGTGTGTCAAAGAAAGAAAGAACGAGGCAGCATGGGAGATTTTGAGATTTGTATTCATTTTGAGATGTGTATCATTCTAAATGAATCAATGTTGCAAATAAGCTGAAAAATATGCAAACACATGGAAATAAAATAGCATGGACTGTTTACAACTATACTTGAGTATTAGTTTATACCCCAGTCTGTACCAACACAAATTAGGTCAGAGATAATCAGTTCAGAAGAAAGGCTGGTAAAAATGAGACTTGTCACCAAAGGCTTACTTAATCCAGGAGGTGATTAACTTTGCATAGTAACTTCTGAGGAAGTAATTAAAAGGAATTTACCTTTTTTTTTTTAACAAATAAATTCCCATTAAAAATGAGAATTTGTAAACAGAGCTTAGAATTGCAAACAAAAGGTAAATTCATTACTTAATCCTGTAGAATTTACTTAAGTCACACTTCTGCAAGGTCTATTATTAGTCTGCCAATAGCAACATATATGAACAGTGGTCTGAGACAGGTTATAGTGAGTGTTTTATCTATTCAGTATATCTGATAACACTTCCTGAATAGACTCCATTTTATTTCCTTTGCTGGTAGCAAGAAGTTTTCATAGAGCAACAGGGGAGATATAAACACCTAATGAAATAGGAAAATCTCATTGTGAAGCCAAAGAATTGAATAGGAAAGATTACCTGAGGCAGAAAGAGAAAGAAAAAAGGAAGCAATTTAGCTTAATTCACTTTAAAAACAACAGATTTCATGCTGGTGGCATCCTAATATTTTACTGAATGACAAATCTGTTTCTAGCTCTTTTTTGAGCTTATGTTTAATTCATATAGGGAATTAGCACTTAAGAAACACGGGAGTCTGGTCTGTTGGTTTTGTGGTGGCTGATTCCTGGGGATGCACATGTTCAGCATATGTCAAGGATCTAGACCTCAAGCTTTTGTAATGTGGAGATGTACTGAGATCAGATTCTGGGCTCAGATGAAAAAAACTATTTGTTTTTCTAAGATCTCCCTCATAAGAAAGCTGGCTTCTCATATAAGAGACCTCCAACTTTGCACCAAGTATTTGTATCTCACACATTGATTTTTGCAAAACTGGGAGAATTGTCTTTCATTTCCTGGTGTGAGGGGATGGGGTCACATATTACCTTAGTACTGAGAATTTCTCTGGGCAGGATTTTAAATAGAACACATTCCTAGGCTGGGTATATAATTAAGAAAATCTTCTCTAAGGCTGTGATATGTGATACAGTTGTGACTGTGATAAGAAACAGCTGTTCAAGAACGTAAGCAGCTCCCTTTCCATCCCAAAGCTGCTCAAATCTGGGGTCTGAGCTACTTACAAATAAAGCACAGCAGATTAGGGGCCTCTATCTTCCCTAAAACAGGCAGGTGGGGAGGGGTGAGGAACTGGCACAGCCATTACTCTGTCCTCCCTCTTGGCTGCTGGAAAGGTGTGGCAGGTGCAAGCTGAAATGGAAAGATGCACAGCAAATTACTACACAGCTTTTCCTGAGCCAGGAGGAAGCAGAGAGCACAGCTGGATGCGGAGCCCCTTGGCTGATGCCCTTGTTCTCTAGCTCAGAGAGAACCAACCTCTGCACCAAAGCTGCTTGCCACTCCTCAAAATCCAGGTCAGGTTGAGGCAGGCTGAACAGTAGTAATGACTTGTTATTCACAAACAAATAAGCTAAATCGCTGGGTTTTCTGCAAGCAGTACTTAAATGCTGAAACAATATCATGCAAGATCAGCTAATGTGTCTCATCTGCAGAGAGTTATTTATTTATCTGTGTGTAGGGGGAGAAAGAAGAGAGAGAAATCAGAAGAACAGAATATTAGGAGAAACTTCTGGTTTTAGACCTACCGGGATATTGAGGGCACTCTTCCATCAGGTTAGGAAAAAGAAGAATCACTGATATGAAATATACAGCAGTACATCTCCTAGAAAGAGACGGAGAAATGACAGTCTATTATTTCAGCACAACATATTAGGTTGCTTAGTTTCAGACTGACATGTAATGTGGTTGGGGGAAACTGCATTCACACCTCACCTAAAGCCACCAGCCAAACGTGTGAAAAATCCTGTTGTCAGAGCATCTGGCAACAAGGCATGTGGTACTGATACCCAAACTAGTGTTTATTTAAAATGGGAAATAGCAGTAGGAAGTCTGGAAAACGTTCTTGCACAATACTTGAAGTCTGTCATAATTATCTGCAGATCTAATTATATGGACAGCTCTTCTTTAAATCCCACTCAAAACCACTTAATCCTTCTCTATAAGCAACAAAAATGGCTGGATGAGATACCACAAGCTATTTTGCAAATGGACTGTACTAGTCTTGAAGAGAGTTTATGGCTCAATTCAGGCACTGGGAATGCTGGAAACTGAAGTCTGAAATGGTCACCAATCATGATGATGCCTTTCCAGTGTGTTGTAGTTGCTCTGAAAAACTTCTGTATGTGAGCAAGTCCTTTTTCCACTCTATCAGTATATCCGAGGCACCAGCAAAGACTCTGTGTTGCTAGATTTTTATGTCTGATGTGCGATAGGAAATATACTGAGATGATACTACACTGGCTACAGAGCAGGCACTGGCGGACCAGCTTGCATCTGAAGGTGTGAGCTGTAGTGACCTTATCACAGCCACCATAAGAAAAAAAAGTTAAACCCACCAAATTTAGAATCTGGTATTTGAAAACTGTCTCAACTCAGAGATGTAATTTATATTAAAACAGAGGATTCAGTTTCAACTGAGAAATGCATGTGAATCCAAGAATAATGTCTCTGGGGTTTCTTAATTCAATGGGACTTGAGGTTAAAAAGGATTTTATGAAAAGACATTAATTCCAAACTCCCTTTGCTATTTTCATAATTCTGTTTTCCTCATTTTTATGCATTGCCCTCTAACAGGCTGAAGAGATGTGTGCAACCTTGTTATCATTGACTGTAATGGAAATTGGCTGGGGCATGCAAATTTCCTAGACTGAGTTTTGGAATCAACTTCAAAGTAGCAAGGTTGAGCCCTATAATTGGAGTGTCAAAAGCCCTAAGGGTTTTCAAGACCCAATCTGTGAGTGTCATTAGGATGATTTATGTTAGTGGACATACTTCTGCCTGAATTTATTTACATCAGAAGCACTTCCTGCAAATTTCAATCACATTCAAAAAATCTGTATTTTTGACTTAATATTACTGCACAATCAAATCAGGCCTGGGGATTTTATTTCATTGTTTATGGGAAGACTTTCATAGGAAGTTATATTTATCTTATATTTTCAAAGAAACATTTAGCTCAATATTAAGTTCTGACTCCTTAGGCATTTATTGCTGTGAGTGCTGAAATTCTGTTTCCTGATCTGTAAATATGGTTTGTATTAGTTTTTAAACTGCAGCCAGAGGGGCTACTATTGAGGAAAAGTCCTCCCTCTCCCCCTAAAATTGACTGTTTAGGGGACTATCCAGGGTATTGTGAGTCACAGATCAAGGACATGATATGAAAATAGAGAAAGCTAGCAGAATCTTAGTAGTAGAAAAAAACCTGCATGTAAATCACGATAATGCTATAAACCAGCACTAAATCATACACAGATTTACAGCTAGAAAATAAATTATTCTAGTTACAGATAATTAGGTAGCAAATTGTCCTATTGTACCGAGCCAGTTCCTTGCATAAGCAAACACCCTTAATTCCAGGTGGACGAATATGAAAGCAGAGATGGTGCACTATCTTGAAGTGGTAGTTTAATTTGACAGGATGGATCCTTATGACTTCATACGTGGAGAAAAAAATCTGGAATCTGTGTGGGTAATGTCTGACTGCAGAGGACATTGGACCCCAAAAAGCTAAATCCTACCTGCAAGTGTAAAGCCCCAGATAATGGTCAAATTAATCTTCTCCCTGAGTCTGCCCTCTTGTAACTGCAGTCACAGTACCTGAGTTTATTCACAGAACCTGTCTGGAATTTTTCCCCATAAAATGAGGCCACACCCTTTAAAGATCTGTATGTTCTGATCTTAATTTAAAACAACTTTGTTCTTTCCTCCAATATCCCACTTGAAAGACTGCTTCAGAATGTTACTGTTTTGGTTAGTTAACTTGTTTCCAGCCTAAGCTTATTCTTCACGTGTGCTTAACTTTACACCAGCTGTTATAATGTAACATAAACAATCCTTTCCCTTGTCCTTGACCTCTTAGCTAACCAAATCTCCATCCTCCCCAGTAGAACGGTACCACAATTTTGACAGCATAAAAAGTCAGGAGAATGCTGAAACCTGGAAGCCTAAGTGCATGATAGAACACATGGAATTTATCATCCAAATACAGGATGGCAGATTTGAAGATACATTAAGTCTGAATATCACATTAAGTCCTATGCATCACATTAGATTTCTGCAAGAACTCCAGAGTGGTGCAGATTCAGAGTCTTCATTGTCAGGAAAGGATGAACAACTATTGATGAGCTGTTTTTCAGGATATCATTATAACCAAAATGAAGTCTTCTATGCACAGAGCAGTTTCTTAAGACTGGAGAGATCTTTTTCCTGGGGAAAGTGTAAGATTAAAGGGTTGCATAATTACCCACTTAGGAAATTGGCACTGTCATAAATTGACAAAAGACAAAGCCAAGAATAATTACTGCTTATAAATTTTGCAGGATAACAAACAAGACAATTTAATTGATGCTTTTTTTGAGAGGCAAGATCTTTATAGATCATAACATTATGGACTTGTGCTGATATATATCTTTAAATAGGGAATAAGGGCAGAAAATGGTCCCTAAATTGGAAAGTTGGAACCATCATTTAACCATAAAACTTCTAGTTCTCAAAGTACTGAAGACCATCCTTAATTAGCAATCACTTTGATTGCCTGAATGTCTATTTCTGCTTGGGAATATGTAGTTGAATTAGAAAACTCAAAGCAGGATCTCTTTCAGGTTCAGGTTTTAAAACAGCCTTTCTTCAGTGCAATAGTACTTGATCTACAGAAGTACAGCATAAAAGACATGAAGCAACTAAGACTCTGATTTGGCCATTGGGCAGGTACAGGCACTTATATCAGATGTAAAAGGAGCCATAGTGTGCAAGACTTTGATACCATAGAAACCAAAATGATTTTGAGAGTTAGAGGAAGGAGTTAATATTCAACACTGTGAATCTGGCGTTTATATTTCCAGAGAAATCTCAGTGAGACCACAGTGTACAGAAGCCTGAAATAGAAAAGAATAGACTGCTGCCAACAGGGTTTTTGCAAAGGTAAATAATGAAAAATAAAAGGTCAAAGCTTGAAGGTAAGAACAAGAATATACAGGAGAAGCAACTAAAAGAATCTTTTTATAACAAGAGGCTCTTAGTTATGGAACAGACAGAGCAGTGATTTTGGAAATGCAGTGGACAATTGCTTTTTATATTCTCTGCTTACCTAATTTTAAAATGGGGTCATATGGTGGAGCGTGAGACAGACACTTTTGAAGTGGTAACTCAGGTTGTAATATGTCTAGACTGTAAATCTAACTGTGATAATTAAAAAAAAATAATTAATGACTTGGACAAAATAAATCCCAATATTATAGTTGTGCTATTGCACTCAGACCACAGATGACTGATTGAACAGAGCCATCTCCAGTGACATCAGGTGATTTAATATACCTTGGAAGGAAATGATATGGCAAACAGAATGACTTCCGGTGGTTTTTAGCAACAGGGGTTTTTTTGTTAACATGTGGTATTCAAAGACGCGTTCCAAATCTGTTGAATTCAAGAAAATTACGAACGTCAATTCTGTCTTACTATTTTGCTTTTTTCTGGCATTTTTTTTCCCTTCAGCATTGACCAAAGGCTAGCATATCACAGCCTAGCTGCACAAAACTCATCAGGTGGTTAGTCAGTTTTAGAGAATACCAACAGATTGCTAGAGATTTCTGAAAAGCCAAGTCTGAACTTCCAAGACTTTTTCAAACTTACTCTCCTTCAAAGGCAAAAATAGCTGCATGGCTGAAAGGGCAAGTTATATATGACATGTGCAAAAAAAAGGAAAAAAAATTAGCTGAAATGAAAGTCTCCTGTTGACTTCAGTGAGCCTTGGATTAGGAGAAGGGACGCGTGCAGCTAATCATCTCCACAAGACAAACTCGCACTTTCCTGTCCTTTCAACCTGGCTGCTTTCTCCCCTACAGAGTCTATATGGTATAGGGCTTACTACTAAGGTTTCTGCATAAAAGAAAACTCCAAGTCTTGTTTTGTTTATAATTTTGAAGTTATTTACACATGCTTAGTGTATGCTGATCAGACTGTTCAAAGATGGCAGAAAATAAATATAACAGATTCAAGCTATGCATAAAACTGTACATACTCGTTGTAAGCCATGGTAGCCTGTTCTTAGAAAACAGGAAGGACTAATTTCATATATTACAGAAACATTATCTTTGATATTCAATGTTGAATACTAAACAAGACCAAGAGGCTGTCAAATACTGAATGAGAAGAGGCAGATGAATAGAGCAAAATAAATAACCATAGTACCCAGGTATGACTTCTTCCAAAGGTTGGCTGATTCAAAAAATTTAATCATAAAAATAATGTAAAAAAATTAATTCAGCAAAATTTGAAACACAACCTTCCAAAATTGGTGTATTTGCTATATAATAAATCCATCTTATTAGGTTGCTTGTGCCTTTCCTAGTCTTTACTAATGCTGTTAAATATGTCCTACAATCAGAAGATTTTCATTTTGATTAAAAAAAAAAATACCTATTTCCATAAGCAATCTGTACAAAAGTAGCTATCATCATAAGGGATGGTAGAAAGTACTTTTTATTCCCTTCAGCTGCAAAATAAATGAGTATTTTCACTGCAGCTGGTGCTGCAACAGTGCTTTTCCCAGTGATTCTAACCATTAGAATGGTGATGAATGGTGTTACACCCAGCTGGTGGCCGGTCACAAGTGGTGTTCTCCAGGGCTCAGTATTGGGGCCAGTCCTGTTTAGTATTGTTATCGATAATCTGGATGAGGGGATCCAATGCACACTCAGCAAGTTTGCAGATGACACCGAGGTTGGGGGGCAGTGTTGATCTGCTTGAGGGTAGGAAGGCTCTGCAGAGGGATCTGGACAGGATGGACCCATGGGCTGAAGCCAATGGTATGAGGTTCAACAAGACTCAGTGCTTGGTCCTTCGCTTGGGTCACAACAGCCCCACCCAACACTACAGGCTTAGGGAAGGGTAGTTGGGAAGCTGCCTGGTGGGAAAGGATCTGAGGGTGTTGGTTGACAGCCGGCTAAACATGAGCCAGCAGTGTGCCCAGGTGGCCAAGAAGGCCAATAGCATCCTGACTTACATCCAAAACAGCGTGGCCAGCAGGACTTGGGAAGCAATCGTTCCCCTGTACTCAGCACTGATGAGGCCACACCTCGAATCCTGTGTTCAGTTTTGGGCCCAATACAAGGGAGACGCTGAGGTGCTGGAGCATGCCTTGAGAAGGGCAACGAGGCTGGGGAAGGGTCTAGAGCACACAAGTCTTATGAGGAGTGGCTGAGGGAACTGGGGTTTAGTCTGGAGAAAAGGAGGCTAAAGGGGGACCTTGTTACTCTCTACGTCTACCTGAAAGGAGGTTGTAGGCAGGTGGGGGTTAGTCTCTTCTCCTAGATAACAACTGGCAGGACAAGAGGAAATGGTCTCATGTTGCACCAGGGGAGGTTTAGGTTGGATATTGGGAAAAACTTTTTCACTGAAAGGGTGGTCCAGCGTTGGAACAGGCTGTCCAGGAAGGTGGTGGAATTGCCATCCCTGGAAAGGTTCAAAAAACATGTAGATGTGATGGACTTGGCAGTGCTGGGTTAATGGTTGGACTTGGTGATCTTAAGGGTCTTTTCCAACCTAAGTGATTCTGTGATTACTATGAAAGCAAGATTTCCTCTCCTTCCACAAATGGCGAGGTCAAATGTGTGAGAGTTTTGATCATCTTGGAGAGATGTGCTGCTTTACAGTTGTACCAGTATCTCTCTACAGACATGAAATTCTAATCTCTTAACAGAAGCTGCTGAATGGACCACAGATGTGAAGGGATTGCTTTAGTCTAGCAGTTTCTGTCAGAACAGAAGTGATCTTTACGCAGCACAGTACAGAGCTACAGTGGCCAGTACTTTGTATTTCGGGTTTACTGGAAGCATAGATGCACCACAGTTCTCCATAAATCAGAAAAATTCCCCATTTTTCTTTTTCTCCTTCCCCAAATGACTGTTCAGAAGCAGAGATACTTGGTGACTGTGACATTCCCTGAAATCCTGGCATTTAATCAGCTTTCAGTATGCATCTCTGGTTCCTTCCTGCCAAAGGGGTTCCCTAGAGATGCCAGATTTCACAGGTGCCTGTGGCAAAGCCAAGCTGTAAGAGGAATCAACCAGCCCAGAAGTTTACCCTGAGACATGGAGCATGTGAAAAAACAGCTTTGGGATTTCTAGGTGCCCCGCTGTCTGGCAAAAATATTGGAAGCTTTGATGCCTAGTTCAAGCCAGTATTTCAGGGCTCCAAGATTACCTCCTGTGCACCTGGGAGCTGTGCTTCAGTTGCAACTTTGGCTTTCAGGGTTTTATGGAGAATGCAACATCTCCAGAACTGCAAGGCTGCTCTGGATCCTCATGCACTGACAGGAAACCAGGCTCTTTACACAGAGGCATTCCTTTTGTCTTCATAGTAGATGTACTGAATCCAACATGTTATCTCCCAAATACTCTGAATGTCACTTCTCTGGCATTTTCTAGCAGTCTGTTTTGTCAGAAAGTTTCTGGCCACCATTACTTGCAGGGACAAAGCACATCTAGCCACCTGTGAAGTATATGTGCTTACTTTGTGTCAGCTCAAAGTGTGTTTCATGGCTCTACAGGCCAGTAATTCCAAAATAATGAACTGTGTTGTTCAACCCATGGAAAAGTATTAATAGGGATTCAAAAACAGGCACAGTAAGAAAAGAAAAAAAAAAAGCTTCCTGCTAGAAGCAAAATTCAACTATGTCATCTCCTGTATTCAGCAGTGGAAGCAAAGTGACACTGAGAACTGCAGCACATCTAAGGGGAGTAGAACTTTAGCTTTTTGCTCCTCCAGTAAAAGCCTCTGCACATCACTATTGTCTTTAGAGATGACTTTTTTCCTAGTGTTATGACTTGTCAGGTTTGTGCACTCCTGTTGCCTCAGTGTAGCCTATTAGGTGGTTACCGAGGCCTAGTACAACCAGCAGCACGATTCCAACTTTTACTAAATTGGCTGTTATCACTAGCCTGTTTTCAGTGCCAGAGATGAGACAGGAGGGCCAATTGACAAGCAGAGGGAAGAACCCCCTGCAGTGGCCTGTGGACTGTACTCTGCGGAAGGATGAGGACTGATTCCTCATACCCATGCAGAGCAGCTTCTATCTCAGAGACATTGGGACTCATAGCCAGTACAAAAATACTCATAGCATTTTTCATGGAAAGAGAGAATGTGAAGCACTGAGTTTATGTAATGCACATAGAAGCAGGTAATATGCCTGTGCACTGCTTTCAAAACAAATGTACTGGTTCCCCCAGTCTGTATTTATATATGCAGATTCCTTTGGAATTTCTCCAGAAATCATCAAAAGTAAGAAAGGGAAATCCTGATGAAGTGAGCATTTGTCCAGGGTTCACTGCAGTCATGAGGAGTATCAGCGTTGGTGGAGAATCAGCGTTGGGTACAAGAAGGGCTGGCAGCTCTGAAAGGAAAGCAAGCCCTGTGCTGAGAGTTATAACAAGGCTGGCAGGGGCGGGGACAGTGTCCTCAGTGGTAAGAGCACGCCCCAATGGTACCTGAGCAAGGAAAGCAGAGCAGGTCTGGTGACAACAACCATGGTCAGCCTGTCAGCCATACTCCAGATCTCCAGGCAAATCCCTAGTACAAGGCAGGCCCAAGCTCAAGCGTGAAGTCACATCCAGGTCCCTGGGGCCGGGGAACAAGGACCAAGGGCCAGTGTCTCAGCTTGAAATCTGCTTCTGAACGAAAGGAGGGGGAGACTCTGCCGAGGCTTCTCAAAGCCAGACACCTGCAGCATGTTCAAAACAACTCAGGTAGTCAAATGAGCAGGAGTGGTGGGATGTGCTCAGCACCATGACAGTCAGGTCACTTCCACACTGGTACTATCCTGTGCCACCTTCCCCCTTTCCCCCACTCTACCCATTCCAAATTGGACAATGTTGCCTGCCTGTTAGGGAAGCCAGGAACAAAAAACATTGCAGCTGCTTGTATTGCGCTTAGCTATTAGCTATATTTATATGGTAATTCCAGCATAAAACATTGAATAAATACTATTCCACACACATGCCAAATTTAATCGTTAGGATTCACAGTAGTAGAATGCTGCAGCAGGCTAGATTAGGAATAAGCAATTAGATGTAGGTTTTTTCTGCACAGGTTGGCCCGCTCCTCCAGATGGGTTAAATCAAAGAGAAAAAAAAACCAAACAACTCTAGGCCTCTGAATACATTTGAGGCAATGGTAAAAGGTATAGTAAAAGGCCTGGCTACAAGACAAGTCATTCGTGCCGCCAGGTGACAAGCTAGTGACAAACTGCAGGAATGATGTGATTCTTTTCACATGAACATCTTTTATCTGGAATATTTTGTACTATCACTATTTAGTTTTCTACCTCATGCAACTATTTCAATTTCTACCCAGTATGATGTTTTTAAGTTGCACCATCTGGTCTCTCTTCACCCATCTCTAACCTGTGCTTAGTTCTGCTTTGGCTCATCAACTAACAGTGGTCTTGAAAATCTTGATTTTGATACCTGAAACAGCAGTAAGAGTGCACTTGCTACACCACGCTCTATTAACATTTAATATACTTAAGTGAAAAAGGATCAATTTCACAGAATTCTTGAGAAAGCCCAAAAAACGCTGACCCAGATGTGGAACAAAACTTAGCCATTAACAGTATTTTGACAAGGACTATCTTATTATTGGACAATTTAAGGGAGCGGAAATAGGCCTCAAATTGCTCAGTTTAAATCCAGTCTAACAATGACTTAAAATAATTTCCAACTGAAGCACTGTAATTGAGTGAGCTGAGCAGCCTCGTTTATTGCTGAACGTTATCCACGTTAGAGAAGCCATGCAGCTGATTTGTACTGCAATGCTTTAAAGAGCTCTCAGCAGTCATGGATTAAACACAGAGTCTCGTTCAAGATGGTCCATCCATGTCAAAGATGAAAAAAAAGTGGCAGAGTAGCTGGGTCATTACCCTTACCTATGCTGAAGCATTTCTGTTGCTAAATGACTGAGGTGACTCTTGAAGGCTGAGTAACCAATAGTTTCCAAACAGCAACAGATTCACAAGCAAGAAAAAGGATAAACAATGTCAAAGAGACACTGTGATCCAGCACAATTTCTACTGGCTCTGGCACACACCTGCTATGTATCTGTAAGCAATTCAGCACTCAGCTCTTACTGCCTCTAGACTGCAAATTACCTGCCTGCTGCTTTAGGTGTTCATGGAATAGAGGTCCAATTGCTATTCAGTATGTGCATACCACCAGAATAAGAATGACACAGGTTTGGGTTCCTACACGTAGGTTTGGGACCTTTTGTGTTACTGATACACCTCACCTCCATGCCCTGTCTTTGACAAAGATGGCGACAACAAAACCCTCAAATTAGAATTAAACCAGCTAAAGGTTATAGAGCACAATGAGCTTCTCAGTGAACAAAATGCTCACATCAAGTGACAGCAGCAGGATTTTGCTGATAATTAGTTTTTCCTTACAGCATTCCTTACCAATTTGTCTGAAACTATTGACGCCAGGTCTAATGCATTCTCCCATTTCTCATTGTATCACTTCAGGCTTCTTTTAAAGTTTTCTTTGCACATACTGACTTAATAGGCATTTTATTTTTGTTGTTGTTGCTTTTCATCACAGGTGGCTAACATTCCATTTCTGGTTGGCAAACTGAAGATAAAATGTGATCGTTCAGCTAATATCCAGTTTAATTACACCAGTCTGCATTTAAGTTAAGGCAAAAATATGTATAAATAGCTTCAGGTTTACCTCTTCAGTCCCTCTCATTATATGTAAAAGCTCGATAATTTTACATCTATCTAGTCATTGTTTTAATGATAAAATATTTTTGTGCATACAGTAATAATATTTTACTTATTTCTTGGTCACTGAAAATTATCCTGGAGCTTGTAAAGCAGACACAATAGCTTCATCCTGTCACTGGCTGTGACTAATCTGTGTCATCTCCACTTTTTCTTCATGAATTTTGGTTTACTACCAGAAACAGAGCTTAATAACAATATATGCTAAAAAACAGTTGCCTAATGCATGCCTGCTTTAACTAAAATGAAACCTTTCTTCTTTCTTTTATGAAAAGGTAAGAGACTCCTGTGTGAAACTGTTCAGAATCATGTCTCAAAGCACTAAAGGTGTCATTTGTCACTGGGACAGAGATAGAGCATTACTCAAAGGCTTAATAATGTTAACATATTCTTTCCCAAGTAGTTTACGTCCCAGAAGCTCAAACCATTTTATGAAAAATAATTAATTATCCTTTAGCATAACTGCTGCCAGGTAGGCCAAACAGTTATCCACAATATTAGAAGAGAAATTCAGACATGAATAGGTTGGTGATTTGTAAGCATCACAATGGTGAAGGTGTGAGGTGGGAATCCTGACCTGTGGCCTCTTCAGAGGCTTGTATTTCTAGACTGTCCTCACACTTGTGCTCTGCTATTTCAGGATTTTTGGGAAATACAGTGTTCTAATTGTGCCTTTTCCCTCAAAGCTTGCCTTAAAAATGCATACTCTGAAGAGGGGGCTAAAGTGCGTGGTATAGTGCAGCTGTTTTGGGTTTATGAGATCTATGGACTCAGCTATATAAAAAGAATTGTCAGCTGTCAAAGGAGCTACTTGGTCTTTACCTGTTAGGAAGGGAGGTTTAGAAAAGCTGGAGATTCAGTGCAGAAATGGTATCATTCCTTAATAGTGCACAGATGAATGTGTATAAAGTATGGATTGACTTCTGTTCCTTCTCCATGGAAGACTATGCCTACCCCTCTAGAACTGGCTTTTAATCTCTTCAAGGACCACGGTGTCTACATATTCAGTTTACTCTGTATCCTCACCTTCAAATTTCTTCCCATTTCAACTGCCTGGTCTGGTTTTTCCTGTCAAAGTTCCCTTAATCCAGCTCTTGTCAATACACCTTCTGGTTTGAGATCTCCATGAGAATTAATCTCCTTACAGTATGTTCACAGCACTTGCACTGCTATGAAGATAAACTAAACCACTCCATATATCTCTATTATTCTAGCTACATTTCTAAATTTGCAGACAAGTTGCAAACTAGTTTCTTACGGTTTCTATATTTATTTTCCTCTACTTTGAAACTTGTGGTGCCTTGCTTATATTTTTGATTCTTTTGAAAACATTGCATAATTTTGGGTAGCTCTCAAAAATATTTTTTTCTGGTTCAAGCACACATTGAGTGGGATGTGAAGGAGATTCTGTGACTGTTCTGCAAGAGGTCAGACTAGACTATTGCTTGCCACACTAATTTTTGTGTTGGCTTCAAGCACGTACTGAGGGCATAAGGCTTGTTCACAATTCCCCTCCTGAATTATTGAAATCACAGTATGACAGCTGATCTGATCCAAGGGGTAACACTGGGGCATTTACAGCTAGAGTTGGAGAGTGGAAATAAGATAGTTAGAGGTTGTTTTCCTGTTTTCTGAGCTCTTGAGAACTTATTTTAAAATAAGTATGTATGTGTAATGTATTTGTGGCTTATCTTTCTAATTACCAGTATTATTGGCTTTAATTCACAGTAGCATCAGAATAACTTACTATCTCTTACTTAATATTTTGGAAAATAAATTTGCACCAAAGCCAATTATGCTGTAAGCAGTTAAAATAACTCCGCAACCCCAAAAAGCACCAAGAGGCAAAATTATACTTACAGAACCTTTGTTCTAGTTTCTTTTGACTGATGTCTGATAAACACCTAGTGAATATTAAATTATAATTCTGCCCATCTGTTAGTGGTAGCACAGCACGTGTACTCTGCAAATAGGTTCAAGATTTTGCTATGGCTCCTCATTCCCACACCCCCAGGTAAGGGTGTGAGGGGAGGGAAAGGGTGGGGCCAGCCCCTAAGGTATTTTCAGTGGTGTTCAGACTTCCTCAAACAGATCTAGAGTTTCCAAGGTTTTTAGGTTCTATTTCAACATCTAACTTAGTGGCTGGGATTGCAGAAGACTCATGTACTTTACCCTGTGCAGCCGGACATCTAGGCTATACCTCAACTAAATACACCCCAACAAACGCAATGATTTCTAATAGGAAGATCCATCTTCTACAGGTGGCAGTTGTGTCTTCAGACACATGATAGCCTTACTTTACCAACCAGTTTCGCAATTTGAGTTTTAAAAACAACTACTGAGAAATGTTCTCTCCTGAGGGACATTTAAAAATCTGCCTCAATTTTTTCTTTCAAGATTCTGTTATCTTGGAAAAAAATAGTGATTTTTAATATTTATTTACCCACTTTCTTCATTATGAATTGAAGCCAAAACTTGCAGACAATACTATCAGGATAACTTTAAAAAGATATATATTTTCCTATTTTTTTCTTTATATACTATAGAATTTCTTTGTTGCCATTTTGAGACAACAGGTGTTTGTGAACTAAGCTCATGCAAGGGCTGTTTGTTGAGATCTTTTAATTCCTACTCCAAGTTTCTGTCAGAAATTCTTCTCAGCTGTTTGTGCTTAGTCTGTCATGGGGGACTTCGGAATTCATCTCCAATTAATTGGACAGCTGTTTTTCCTGATGCTTTTTGTCTCCTGTTTCCTGCATAATCATGCTTGAGTACCTTTTGACCTCTCAATTTTCCTTTTTTTAAACCAATACAGCTGAAACAGGCCTGCTTTCAGGAATATGTCTCCATTTGGGTACCAAACATGCAGGCACTCTATTTTTTAGTCTCTAAATTGTTGTTCAAAATGAAGGCCAAGTATGGTGAACCCTTGGAATAAGGCTTTCCAGAGGCCAAGTTGCTCCTTCCCAAATCCACCTTCTATAAATTGGTTCCTTCTGCCTTCAATGAATACAGTTCATAGCCCTGTTTCTCCCTGAATTAGAAGTAGTGATACATCAATTATAGAGAAATAATCATAGAAGGATCCTGGCCTTAACAGTTGCCAAGTAATTACTGTGAAGTGGCATTTATTTCCTCCTCAACTAATTTCAGTGCTCTAGTGAGAAACACTCAGCCCCTCGAGGAGTTAGGCCCTAAGTCATTTCTAATCACATCCTTGGCTCCTCTCTAGTGGGTCTGGGCTTTAGCTGTTAGTCAAGCTGAGATGGTGGAATAGCATGAAGAACTATGAGAATTAAAGATGGGAAACCTTCATCAGTTTACATTGCCAGCACTTGAACCAAGATAGGAGCCTTCAGAATTGGAAGTAATTGCTCTGAGTGAGTTTTGTAGCAGTCTATGGCTGTTCTTTCAAAGTTTGCAGTGGTATCAATTAAGAAACAGTAGCTGTAGTTACATACTGGGCTGGGATTCCTTAGAGGTATGATAGATTGACTAACAAAATATATGGCACTGGCTTAGGGATTCTTTCACTTCAAAATAGTTATATTGAAAGTAATAAGCAAAACACTAGAAAAACCAGTCAATGTAGCATTACTACTTGCATTAATTACCCCATCAGATAGCTCTGTGATTAAATTTACATTCCTAAGGAAACCCATTAAACAGTTTGACTAGCTTAATTCATTTTCTCTGCTTTCACACACAGATCAACTTGACATCATTTCAATGGCTGAAACAACAATGATGCCTGAGGAAATTGAGCTTGAAATGGCAAAGATCCAGAGACTTCGGGAAGTCTTAGTCAGAAGAGAATCAGAACTCAGGTTTATGTAAGTATCAATGCTTCTGGGAAAACACTATGCAAAATTAATCAAAATAGGAAAGAATGCTATTTAGAAGACTTTTATCTGCTTGACATTTTAAAAGGAAGAAAGATAAAGAGCATCGCTGTTAGGTGAATGCTTGCAAAATGCCATTGGGAAATTATTTTTGTAGTTGCAAAGGAAATTACCTTTTTTATTCAGCATGATTTGCAGAAGACATAAAAGGTATCTATTACTTACAAAAGGAAACTTTAGCAAAGTACGTGTCTACAGAGCACATTTTTATACCTGACATCACTCTTCTGTGGGAAGGATATTTGTCTAAAGAAAACAGCAACAGGTAGGGAGCTTCCACAGTCTAACCTAATTCAGGCTTTATTCCTTGCTTCATTAGTGGTCTTAGTTCATGTCACAAGAGAGCATGCTGTGTTCTGGACTAAGAGCAGCCAAGATTTGACATTTGTTAAATGGAAGCCATTAAGTTACGAACAGAAAAAATATTTTGATGTAGCAAATTAAATAGTAATACTCCAAGAAAGGTTTTCAAAACTGTCAAAGGGTCAGGCATAGGAGCCTTGCTGAAGGTTCACGAATATTAATCCAGTTCTGATGACGAAGTCAATGTGGTTTATATTCCTAAATCACTGGATTTAGAAGACCAGGACTTTTATTAATAAGGAGTATATATATTATTTCGAAGTCCCATCTGTCTGTGAGTACCTTGGGTGGGAAACTAATGCCTATGCTGACAGGCCAAGAACTTCAGTAGACCTAAAATCTGCTTGAACCCAGACCCTTGGCATTAATGAAGCTACAATAGCCTGAAAAAACTCACTTGTTCTCTTCTCCCTTTAAAGTACAAAGGTAGGACTGGTACTTTAACCCTTACACCTGGAGGTTAATTTCAGTGCCCTGACATGCACTGCCAGAAGTTGAAAGCCTCATCCTCAAACAGCACAGACATCTGCATCTGAGTGTTATCCCAGAAGACTTCAGCCCAGAATCACTGCTTAGACATCTTTGGAAATAAGGACTAGTAATAGTGACACTGACTTTTGATGCTGCTGTAGTGGTACAAGTAAAGTAAACAGGAAAGGTTTTGTCACACCCGCTTCTGGTAGTCAAATACTTACTTGGTTATTGGCTTGTACAGAAAGTTTATCTGGAAGAAGCCTCATCACTGAACCCTGCACTTTTCTTGACATTTTCTATATCAAACAAAGCACTGAAATAAACTGTCTCAGTGAATAAGAGCCATGGTGGACATCTGCTTGTCATTGTTTTGCACGTTCATCACTTGTTCTGTTTGTTCTTGTATCCAGTCTGTTCATTTCCCCCATGCTTATACTCATCACACTCTTTACTCTGTATTGCCTAGCAGGTGTTTGAATAAGGAATTTAACACGGTGGAGCTTGCTTATTGAAAAGGGAATATAACTGACATTCATACTGTGCAACAGTACTCTTCCTGCATTAGATGTCATCCAAACACACTCTGCCTAGAGCTACCCAAGAGCACTCCCCAGCTGTTCACTGTCTGAGTGAGGAAAGCTCTTCTGAGCACCGAAGACTCCATTAAGTTTGGCCCCTAGCTATTAGCAAAGCAGGCAGGTGACAGAGGCAGCAACTGCCAGAGATGGCCCCACTTTTTTGTCTCTTCTAAGTCATGGAAAGCCAAGCTGGTTGCTGCTGCCACTGTTATCAGCAAGAGGGACTGAGGTCTCTGCCACTGCCAAAAAATCCCACAAAAACGACCAAAGGAAATAAACTAGAGGGTTTGTGCTCTGCGTGTATCACCAGCCCTACTGCTGGCCATGGTTCCCTCCTGTTGGAGGCATACAGCCTTGTCAGCTTCACTTACACACACCAGCAACTACCACAGCTCTTCAGAGCACAGACACTTATTTTAACGGTATTCACAGTCAAGAATAAGAAAACAAAACACTGCAAGCTAGACCTGTTGCTGGTGGAAATCAGAGCAAGCTCTTCCCCTGTCAGAGTGATACAGGTTTAATCCATGGAATGAACTTGCTTTAAGACTACTAATTTAAATTACTGTTTTCCTTGAAGAAGCTGCACAAAGAAGATTGAGGTGGGATAATAATAAAACTCACCATTACTGATGTTTGAGACAGCTCTGCAATAACATGTGTTGTCTTTAACTGTTATGTCAACATTTTGCCCAAACAAATGCACTAGCTATAAAATAAGGGCATTTGGCAGAGAACTGCTCCATGTTAGCGTATCAGCCAGTACAAAAAAAAAAAATCCAACAAAACCCTCTGAAAAACAAACCCAACTGAAAAAAACACCTAGCAAGGTCTGGATGCTCAGGGGGCCTGGAGTTGGTTTGCATTTTTCACACTTGTGTGTGAAACAGTGAAAACTTTTTCTGATGATGTGTGAGATTGTTGATAATGTAATATTCTTTCAGGCAGTTTCTCAGCTGTGACGTATATAGCATGTGTCTCTCTTCAAGTGACGTTAACTCTACATGAGGGAGTCTTCAGCAAAACATACAGACAACTTTCCTTGCTTTAAAAGTTAAGGCATTGAGGCCTTATTTTCACCATAGCAATACTATGAGGTTCATATTCCCTCTCCCTACTGAACAAAGTAACACCAATGACTAATAAAGTCTGTAGGACAACAAAAGCGATAAAATGAAATATGTTGCTCCTACATCACTACACAAATGTTATAGTACAGTACTCACAGTTGGTAACACTTCAATATCTAAATAGAATCTTTACTGAACAGTTCATCATCACTAAAAGCTTTAGAAGAGTCACCCTTGTAAGGGTGAAAGAAAAAGTGGGATGGTGAAGAAATAAAAGCCAGACACTTAATCATCATCATTATTTCAAGACAAGTCTTAAAGTATTTGAGAATCAGGCAGTGGGATTAAACTAAAAAATAAAATAATTGAGTAGTATTAGACTTAAAAAGTGGTACAGAGCAGTGTTCAAAAACCATATAAAAATATGTGGGATGTTTTTCTCATACATATCCAAGTAGACTCTGTGTCTCATCTGTTAGCCTGTGTCTATCAAACATACTGTTGATCCCACAGACACAGCTTTTCAGTTTTCAAAACTGAGGAAAATTTCAATTATATTTGAATAAATGTCACATACATTTCAGTGATTAAGTATTGAGGTAAAACATCAACGCTTTTTTTTTTTTTTTTTAGTTTATGAATTTCCCCCCACTTCTTTGCAACAGTCACACTGTGAATAAGCAAGTTGCTTTGTGCTGTACTGGATATTAAAATTACTCATGATCATCACTCTGGGCCATCAGCAGGAAGGTTAATCTCAGGAAGAAATTTCCCACCCATAGAAAGGGATTTGGAGACCCAGTCGGGAATAGTAACTCACGTGATATTGAAGTCAGTCACCAGATAAGAGACCTCACCCACCTGCAGGTTTATGATTCTGGTTGAAGAAGGGAAAGAGCAGCAAAAATTCCTTCAGTAAGCGGCACACTTTCTTTTTAAAGTTTAGAGAGGGTCCTTCATAAGGGCCCTTCCACTGCAGACCCATGCAAGACAATGCTAATTGCTTGCCCTCACAGGTGAAATGAGCTCTGCTGCCATGAAACAAAATGGCTGCCACTCTGTAGCAGCTCAGCCACACAATACGAAATGGCTACCCTGTCTGTGGGGCCACTGTGGCCATCCTTCCCCTGACACCCTCCTCTTGCAACGGCTCTGAGGAATTTTTTTCCTTCTTCACAAACTCTGTGCACACCCCTTGTTGTCTGCTGGGCTACGTGACATAAAGGGTCGTGGGCTGCCAGCTAAGACCCCCAAAAACCTATGTTTTCCTAGTGACTACCTCCGATGCCCCTCACTCTGCACAGGGGCACTGGTGAGTCTGTCCCAGGAGGTCTTCCAGAAAACTGGGAGGTACTTGGATGCAGGGCTGTTAAATATATGTGTCTTCCACCTGTCCTTCAGTAAACACACTCACTGCTCAGATCACCCTGAGTGTAGCACCCAGAAAGGCCACACACCCGGGTTCCAGCCTGCGCTCAGCACAGTTCACAGGGCACAGCTCTGAAAATTAAACGGTCTGGCAGACAACTACTGACAGATTCCAGAAATTGCATCATTCCTAACTGGTGGACAAGTCAGATATGTACCAATATCCATCAAAATTACCTTAAAATTCAGAAGGTCTCTGTAAGAAGGTACTGCAATTGCATCTCTGTACCAGGCCCACAAATTCTGTGTCCGCAGTCCTACAGAGCAATATGTACTGTTTAGTGACAGACCGAGAATTTACTATTGAAGGAGAATAACTATATTTGCTCTCAGACAAATATAGGTATTTCTGTAGTCCGCCTATCACTGTGTTAAAGAAAAACCTCCCCAAAATACAGAAGTAGTGAACATTCATTGAGAACAATGCAAACAAGATTTACCCTCTTTAAAAATGAAATGCCAAAAATTTTTAAGTGAAAACCACAAATATCTGTACAGTTTCAAAACGTGTTTTTTCTCTTTTGTACTGCTTTGTAGTCCTTTGCACTCTCTTTTGTCTCTGCCTTGCAGATGGAAGTGGAAATTCCTTACTGGTGTACTAAACATTAATGTGAGACCTCATTTCAGTAATTAAAAACTAAAGCACTTAAAGACAAATACATATGTAAACAGTGTAACTGTGGAACTCTGAAGTGAAGCAAAACCATAACAATACAGGAAACTCCAATTGACATATCTGGTTTTCAAATTTATGAGTCTTCTTTATTGCAAAACACAATTTCCTGAGTGAAGCTCAATAAAATTAAATGTGTGACAGCATGGTCTTAGCCTCTCCCCTGAAATCTTTCTATTTGAAAAGCAAGGGAAGCAGCTGAACTTTTTGTACGTATTTTACTACATACCACAGTGAAATAGTTCACCTTGTAGTGTATACTTTAAGAGAGGCCAGCTTTCTGATAATTCTTGTTTTTCTTTTTATTGATACAAAGAAATAAAGAAAGCAAAATCAGCTGAAGCAATTGATTAAGAGGTCATGATCTTTCCTGGGTGCAAATTGTAAGTCAGATACTAGCCTTTGTAAGCCTTTGCTCCATAATGTTATTTCCTCCTTTGAAAAGGAGGGCAGCTGAAGACAGCTGTACTCTTCATATCCAGGAAGTCCATACTATTTCCAGCTGACTTCCTGCTTGCTATGAAGAATTACCTAAAGTTTACATGGAACCAATTTTCAGATTATAAAATCAAGCCTTCCTCGATTAGGTAATGCCACAATTTATGCTGTGCAATCACATTTTAGCTCAGGCAACCATAGTCACAGCACAGCAGATGTACTGTTATTTGCTCTGTAATTACATTATCAAATCTTATTTTTGTCACAAGACCCGGGCTCACTTAGTGCCTAGGATGGACCTCCTCAGGATATGTCAAGGTTATGTAGCAATTGTGGCTATGTGTAGCAATATGTAGCAATTTGTAGCATCTCTCCATGTTAATGATACTCTCAAATTTCATAAAATCATGGCAGGAGCTGTTGTGACCATCTTCAGCCTAGCCAGGAAATGAAAATATAGCTTAAAGCCATCATATGCTATCTCCAGCTCTTCTGGGTTTATTTTCAGAAAAGCTAAGGACTCGGCACATATTGATATGAAGGAGACAGTACATATGGAAAAGCATCAGTTTATAGCTAGCCAGCATTCCCCCTCATTTGCTTCTCAGGATTCTCAGCTCATTTCTTAAAATGTTCTCTATAAAAAGAGTTTTGGGTCAAACTGTAAATTTTCAATCTGTCTTTGCTATTAAAGAAAGCAAACATACCACTTCAGAACAAGCACACTCTCTCCATCTCTAATTCTCCTGTCCCACTTCCTTTTTCTTTTTCCTGGTGAGATAACAGACCCAAAAGCTGAGGGAATTGCTCAGGCAGCATCCTCTTCATTGCACATTGGATGTGTTACTGCTATGGATACTTGCGTGTGGCTTCAGAAGCAGTTTAGGATTCATATCACTGGGAGGCATGGAAATCTACTGTGCTGAGAAAGACTTGTAAAAATGGATAATGCATGAGTTAGCTCCATTTAGCTGACAGAGGAAACAGGCAGCAAAACCTGAGACCTCTATATGATATAGGAACCGATCAAAACTGAACCTCAAAATCACTTGTAGTGCAAAATTCACGCATTTTAAAATGAATTAGCATATTCTGACCCAGTAAATATTAATAGTATAGGTGAGATCTTATCACCCACGGTTACTGCTTGTGCCTGTGAATGGAAAAGGCATGGAGTTCTTATAGCATTCGCTGTCATCATGAAACATGCTCCTTGGGAAATCTGCCAGTACCTGTTACTGCTGGCTTTCCAGATGGAAAGCAAAAGTTGAAGCCAGCTATATTGGATGACCTTGAACTAAAACTGTGGAAGTTGCTTCCACCTGTGATAGCTGTCTTGGGAGTGGTTATTTCTGCCATGTAGATGATACTGAATGGCAACTGTATGTGTAGGGAATATAAGATATTAAATAGTAAGACCTATTAGGTTGCTTTAGGCAATTGTTGAAAACAGCTTTACTTACCTCATGAAACTTGTTTGATCTGTAAAATTATAACACACAGTATTTGCTTAATGTCTGTGTGGTTATTACATTGCTAAACTAATACTGTGAAAAAGCCAAATTCACCTTCACATTGACTTAGCAGAATTAAAAATCGGTCATTGTCTTGGTACACTCCCACTACACATGATTAGATGACTCCCTCGTCTCCAGAGTGCTCATAAGATCTACATCATCCAAATTCTCCATGGATCCATTCAAGTTTTTAAACCATTTGACACTATTATGTTTGCTTACTTGCAATCCCAGGAACAATTTTTTACCTTTTATGTAAATAAGTTTGCTGCAACTTGACTTTGCCCTGGTATTATACTAGCAGTCCCACAGCTTCATTAGCTGTCCAGAGTACATAATTAACCCTGGTTTGTTTTTGGGGTTTTTTTCGTTCTTCCAATCAGGCTTACTTTTTCTTTACTTGCCTTTTCAAACTTTACCCTTTTCCCACTTTGCAAAAAAGCCCCATAAATGTCTCTTTTGTTGCTATGATATCGATGTATCCATTGCTAGCAGTAGTAAAGGTGGGATAGTCAGTAACAGTCATTCTGTAGGGTACTGGACATAATGGTAGAATCTCAAATTTAGGACAAATTCATCGTGGAGAAAAAATTATAGTCCACATTCCTCCTAAGAACAACACCACACCAACAGAGGTCAGATAGGATTCTGACCTTTATGTCCTTTGCAGTATGCACAGCAGATTGGTATTTTGAAGTACAAAAAGGTATATTTGCTGATTGCCTCGCTTTACACAACCACTGCAAAGTGAAGCAACATCAAGCTATCCAAGAACTGCAGAAGTGAGAAGTTAAATCCTTTGGTGATGATAACCTTCAATAAATCAACTCAGAAATTCAGTGTTTTAATTTAGAATGCATGCAGCAAATCTAGTAGACTCACACAAAGTGGGAACATGAAATAAGCAGTCTCTCATTACTGGCTAAACTCAAGAAGTAATACTGTACTACAAAGCCTGCTTACGTGGAGCGTTCCCATTCTGAAGTGTGAAAAGGCAGTAACGATTGCTGTCTTTGTATGAATGAAGTCCATTTCAAATTTTAATTACTTTTTCATCCAAATACTTTATCTCTGTTTTTAGTAACTGTAGCATCAACTGTGACTTCTCCATGGCTTAATGCCATGTGTGGCAACAGTGACACACACTGAGCATCACCCTAGATAAGGGTGAGAGGGAGGGAGAGTGTACAGAGATAAACAGGCTGTCAGAGGTGTAAATAGCAGTGGTAACTCACTAGTTATATATTGCTAAGCAGGTGTTCTGACTTGCTTTCTTGGCCAGTTTTGATTTTGTCTTTGTCCTGTATATTATCTATTTTCTCTCCTCTAAGGTTAAGCATGTTTACTTATGTGTGCAGCATCTAGTACTTTTTTCTGAGTTTGGCACCTAGCTGTTACTATAGTGCAAAGAAATAACACCAACAAAACCAGATTTTTTGTCATTAATAGAATTGTTGTCAGTGTTTTCTGGTAAGATCTGTCTTTTCATAGAAAGGAGTAATGAATCTTTTCTCCTTCACAGTTCTATAATCTTAACAATACAATATAACTCACTGTGAATTCCTTCTTTCTTTTTTCCTGATTGTACGTTGTTCTAGGAACACAGGATGCACTTTGGGATGCTGTAGAAAAGGAGGCCATTGTGTGGTGATATATATTTTTCAATAAATACACATCAGGTTGTCAGCTTCATAAGATGAGGTACCATTAGGAAAAATACCAAGCCCAGCTTTATGAGGTGTACCATGGCTCTCCCATTGATATAGCCTGGTGTGGCACACACTCTTCTGCAAGATAGGATTAATTTGTGGCTATGAATGTATGTCCCCATTCACCTTTTGCATCCCAAGGACATTACAATGGTTTCTCACCTCCAAATACCCAGCATCCTTGAGGAAATAATCAGGAAATTGTACGATGGGAAATGGCACAACCTGCTTTCTGTAATGAGAGTTGTCAGATGCTCAAAGCTTCAGGCTTCTGAGATTAGGGACAGCATTTCTAGGGGACTAGAATCTAGGATCTAGTCCCATCCTAGCCATGGATCTAGAGGCCTCAAGGATGTCAGCATGCCCACTGTAGAACTGGGAATTCCTGCAAGGTCCAGCTCTGGTGAGGGTCTCTCAGCTTTTCAGATGGGAGCCTGGAAGCCTCAGGAACAGGAGTTCAGGACAGAATTGCAGAGTTCTAGACTGCACTTTAAGCTGAAAGTATAAATACAAACCAGCTATCAAAAAGGGAAGAAAAATGCCTTTGGTTCAGTTTGATCTCTCTGCAGAGCTATCACCTTTGCCCTGTTTGACAGCAGTCAACCCCAGAGAAAAATATGACATTACACTTTCAACTGTGTGGCAGTAAAAATGCTATGTTAAAATGCTCAGAAAGGAAAAGCGTTTTTTTAGTGGTGTATAATGATAAACATATCATTACCAAAGTATTTAATGAACTTAGTGCCTGTTAGTTGAGATGTTTGTTTCTTGAAAAAGGAAAGAATTCCTCCTTTTAAGGAGAAATTTTCATTATCATCTCTGTTGGACAGCTAAGAAAGTAATTATTTAATTAAAAGTTTTCTTTAAAATGCTATTTAAATGAGCATTTCTCATTTAATATATGTTGTGGTTGTCACAAATTGTTTACAGAAAAGGGAACAACTCTGGGTATTTTAATCTTTTGACTTAAGTAATTTTTAGGTCAGTAACTTCGCGCTGTATTTCTGAATGTAGCCTTTAATCCCAAACTGTTTTTTATTTCCCAGTTCTTAGATATCTATGGTCTGGTTTGCCTGAGTGGATGGTAGAATGAATTGTCTTTCATGAGACGATGTATCCAAGATAATATATTCATAATACAGCATGCATATATAGTACTCACAGTTACTTTGGCCCACCCTTTGGCGTAGTTGATCTTTCTATAGGCGAGGATGCTCTGTCAGAACATGTAACTCTTGACCTATGGTATTTCAGTGGTCTCTCTCACTTGCCTTCTGCTATGAATAGGAGAGGATAGATCAGTGATGACTGAACAGTGAATTGAGAAGTCTTGAAATGGACGGACTGTCAATATTTAATTTTATACCAGATACCTTTATATGGTTTTCAGCTTTGATAGTACATAGTTGCTGTTCTGGTTTGAAAAATAAGAAAAGATCAAATAAGGAGGCAAATTAAGAAGGAAATTTATCATTGATTCTGCTAGAGACAACACAGTCAAACCAAGTTTCCTACTTCTGCTGCCTAATAACAAAAAACCTGGTTTTTTCCAGACCAGTTTAAAGGAACCATGCACATAAGTTTGCCCTATATTTTTACATGCGGTCTTCTGTATGCTGCTGCAATGGGTACTTCTGAACTTAAATCTAACCTCCCTATTGCATGTTTTTAGACAAGTTAACTTCATCAGTTTTTGCCATGTAGAGAAATATTCCCCTCCACAGTGGGGCACTTCCAGGAAGCTCCTCTTGTTACTATTGAATTTGACAGTAAAACTTCATAACTGGCAGAGGAGATGACCAGGCTCAAAAGAATTTAACAGTATCAGTGAGAATGAAACAGAAATAGCTTCTTTAGACACTGTTCTGAACTGCTGAGAAATATGCCTTAAATATGACCTCCAGGGACTGAGATTTTCAAGTCCTGCCGTCTTCAATTGTTCTGAAGCAACAGCTGAATGACATTACTTCGCAAGTTGCAGTCCAGTGTTTCTATCCACTCTTCCTCCATCAGAGAGCACTTTTAACAAGAAAAAATAGACAAACTCATTTTAATAATTAAAGTTAATCATAGAACTTTTGATTTGTAACCTGACCTGCCAAGCAGGCTGGTCAGCAATCTGTTATCTTAATAGCCAGCTCTGGGTCTTCCAACCTGAACAGTACCAAGTGCTGAGCTAAATAACAAGGTGATAAACACGCTCCGTAATGACTCAGGCAACGTGTGCTATATTCATTAAATGTTGTCTGTGATTTCACAGATTTATAATTATAAGCTTTAAGAAACTAAGATGAGTTGACAGGGAAAAAATGGAGTCAAATGTAGAAGACTGGCATACATAAACTTATTTTTTTCTTCTAGTGTCAGAATATTTTCACCTTTCAAGATTCCCCACAGCTTTGGCAAGGCCTTAAACACCTGCAGTCCCCAAAAGCAGCCTCCACTGATGTCCCTCCTCCCCACCTCAATCTGTATTTTAATGAATCTGCAGTTTGAAAACACCAATTACCATCTTAGTCTGTAGCAATTCTCTTTTATTTCTACACAGTCCTTTGCTTCAGTCACCCAAATTTCTCCATCACTACTGGCTGCTTTTGAGCATGTTCATTGGTCACACCACCAAGGAGATGATTGTCTTATCCCTGTATTGAGACCTTCTCCATATACATGTAATCGTGTCAACTCGTGACTTTGCATGATGTCTGATTCTTAGGCCATCTCCTAGACTGACACTATCAGAGTCTTCAGAAACTCTTAACAATTACAAGCGTTTTACTTCTGGGACAGGAATATATTAAAACAGAACTAAAAATAACCTAAGTGTCTGCAAGTCCTCTTGGAAGAGAGGGAAGGAAACAAACAAAACCACTCTACATTCATTTTTTAACTTCAAGCACTTTAATGCAATAACAGAAAACAAAAGAATCTTAAGACCTCCTCTAACAGACGTGCTAGAGAGAGCACAGATCTATTTCTAGCTTTGAAAGTCATTCCGCAAAAGCAGCAGCTCTCTAGACACACTGAACTGCCCTGCTCTTCCTGAAATCAACGAAAAAGACATTTTATGTGTACGTAGTTGTTATTAATAATTCTTACTCTCAAGTCTTAAGCATTCGACAGATGTTGGCCATCTCTTTTTCTTTGGCTGACCATTAAGGTGAGCATTTAGTGATTTTCCTACTGCTTTTTACTATCATTTTTGCTTTTTTTCCATCCATGGCTCTAGATGATACCTAGGTCTTACACTAGGGAATTTTGTTTTCTTCCTCAGCTGAAAAGATGACAGGAAAATGTAGCTGTTCTGTAATAATTTCTATTAAAACACAACACTTCTGTGTCTGTTTCTTTTTTAAGTCCTGCCTGCCACTGTCTTCCATAGTGTCTGAGACCTGCCAGGGCACAGGGAAGGGAGGTCTCCTCTGTTTCCTTGCCCTGCCCGCCCTCAGTCCAGATGGTGCACAGCAGAGGTGACTCATGCTGTCACTTCACTTGTGGATTTTATGGGAATGACAGTGCTCAGAGCATTCTTCCCCTGGTAACTGGGCTACAAGAACATGTACTGGGGCTGAGTCACTGTGCCAGATCACTGCAGAGTCTTCCGACCCACTTATTTTCCTGTCATTTTGTGACACGTTTAGAAAATCTTCTGCTCATGCTGTTTATTCATTATGAGCTATTTTATCTTTTTTTTGGGCAAACAGAGAGGCTGCTTTTAGGTTTTGATGATACGGCTTGAAATACCAAGAGAGGAAAAGAATAATATATGCTTACGTGATATCTCCAAACATACAGACGGTTTCTTACAATAAGCCATCAAGAAACAGAAAAGCAGAATTGCAGACAGTGTGTCAGGAATACATGAAAGCATGCTGAAAATTCATCCCTAGTTCAATACTATTGCAATTACTCCAGGAATGGATTTGGGTTCTTAATAAGAGAAATGTTTTATCATAGTCATAACTCATGTGTTTAAGATTGCTAGGCATACATTTAAAGCTCAGCTTTGGGGGAAAAGTGACATATTGTAACTGCTGTTTGCTTTACTGATGTTTTTTCTAAAACATCAACAATGATTTCACAGGGACTGGAAAGAATGTACTATCTATTCCAGAAAATCATGGAATCATTCAGGTTGGAAAAAACCTTTAAGATTAATAGAGTCCAACCAGCCTTGCACTGCCAAGTCCATCACTAAACCATGTCCCTAAGAGTCAGCAAAGATTGTTTGTACATTGTAGATTTTATGCAAATGTATCTAGCAGCTTTGCATATAACTTAAACAGGCCTGGGGGGTGTCATTTCAGTACCCTATGCCATGCTGTATCTACAGGGGAAAAGCCATTGCATTCTGCACAGACCCAACAACCTGACTGTGCCCTTCTCCTTTGAGAAAAGCACCGGGTGCACAGGAAGCGTAACAATGCTCTTAAATAAGCCGGACAATAGCCTGTGTAACTTCTCTTGTCTGTCTCACACTCTGATAGGTTTGACATATAGGAGAGAAAATGCTACAGAATCAGGCGCAATGGGTTTTCCCAGCTTCTCTGTAGAAGCCTAGGGGACCCAAAGGAGTTTTGTTTTCTCTACTCTGCAGATTCTTGCTTTCTTTAAGGTTCCCAAAAGCTCTTTTCACTTCCTAAAGAGGCCCGATGGTAATGCAAATATGCTGTCACTCAAACCCTGCTGACTACCCAGCTTTCAAATGAGAAATCCACTGGGGCTTTTAAGAACCAAAGCATAAGGGGGAAAAGAGGGGAAGGTCCATAGTACCAGTACAGATCAAATGGTCTTCCAAGAACTAACTTTCCCAGGAGTTTGAGGAGGAAGTTCAGGCTTTACTCAGGGCAACAAGCTGACTCTTGCTCAGGACAGCAATTTTAGCCCTACATTCAGTGTTATTTGCTAAGCAGATGTGTGATGTGCTTTATAGTTACAAGCACTGTACCTCCTGCTTTTATTGTCAGAGGGATGAAGTCTTCACATAGTTTTTACGAACATGTCCCATAGCCCTCCTTTAGTCATTTAGCCATAGCTTTTGCTTTTCTCCTAATCAGCACCACAGAAACACAACGGCTGTTTGACACAGATGGGAGTAAAGATGTTTCCATGTACTTAAGGAGATCGGTGCAGATGGTGGGTTTAGACTTTGTCCATCATCAAAACACACTAACCTACAGAGCTGGGACTCTGGACAAGTCACCTAGCTTATGACTTTTGGAATTCAGATTTTCACAGAGCTGTTACAGCTTTTAAGTGCTTGGCCAGGCACTTACTTCTCTCCTGTTGGTTACAAGGGAGAAACAAAGTTTAGGTGTCAGGAAGAAGACATGCTAAGAATATATATGGAGAGTTCTAGCTATATGCTGTGCAGTTAGATTTTAAAAGAAGTCAAAATAATGGGAGGAACTGCAACTACAGTACCTTTTCCACAAATTGAGCATAGGGGCTATAGGGACTACTGAACACTGATGATCTTGCTCGCTTGGAACATAACTACCAGTGTTATTTTAAATTCCTGAAAATCCTGAGATAAGAGCAGTGACATCAGCATTTGAGATTACCTCGAGGAGGGCAGGGAGCCAGACTGGTACAGTGAGGTATTTTAATTAGTATTTTTCAGATCTTCCCAAAACAAAGCCCAATCTACCAGATACAGAAAAAAGAATCTCTTCTCTCTGTAAGTCACGGAAATCTCTTTTGTAGAAACTCACTGTTCTCTTCCTAGTTGAGGGTCTGGCCCCTAGATACCATCTGAACACAGCAGTTCAATATTGAACACTTCTTGCCAAGAAACTGTCATCTTTGTTAACTATGATCATTTTCCTCAGATATATTAACGACACCCAAACTACACGAACATCAAATGGATAAGGAGCTGTGAGGCTTGCTCACATCCCAGCACACTTTGAATATTGATTTCCCTGAGGGGATAATGTTTAAGATTGTTAATTGTTAAAAGTAATTTCAATACCATTTAGCATGATGGATCTCAAGAGTAAACCAGGCTTTTCCTGTGATCAGCATGAATAATATGGGGAGCCCAAGTAAGAATAATCATTGGTATAAATGTCTCTGCCTCCAAGTGTCCTAAACACACACAGAACCATGGGCTAGCCCTGAAGCTAGCAAGATGATCTTCCCAATAAAAGTAAGTTTTACAAGATAGATGTATGGGGGGAGAACAGATCCCCAGCAAAATTAACAGTGGCTTCTGAAACAGGGAAAAGAGGTCAACAATAAAAATTATCAGAGGCATGTCACTGTTATATTTTGGGAAGAGAGAAGTAAAAAGGCAATAGGAACAGCTGTCATAGCACAAAAAGTAGAAGAGGCAAGATGGAGTTAACCAAAGCAGCAAATCATAAAAGAATCAACATGTCTTAACAACAGGAGCAAAGCAGCTGAAGGACAGCTCCCTGGAGAGGCCTGCATTCCACGCAGAGGCAGCAGGGAGAATAAAGCTCTTGGATTGTGATTAAAATCTTATTTGTGCCAGAAACACCTACTTTTTCCACTCCTCACTTAATGAAATAATTTGACTGCATTATCCTTCACGCACTCACTGTCACATACAGACACACTCTAATCTCTCAGGTTTACCTCTCCTGAAATATCACTGTGACAACCTGTGTCCTGATAGCACTTTAGCTACCTTCAGGTGCTGAGCAACAGGCAATCTACCCTTCAGGCACAGGATTATGAAACAAGGACTCGGAGATCTGTGGGCAACGATAGTGTTGGTGACATCCAAGTTGAAGAATGTAGAATTAATTACAAAGGCTGTTTGTGTATTCCTCAGGGTGTGACTTCAAAATGGAAGCCTTGATGCAGCCCTCGGAACCAACACCCGAGCCGTGGCTGTCAGTATGGCTGGGACACTAAAATAAAACATTTGCCAGGAAGCTAACAATGAAGTTCACTAGCTTCCAGAGGAATAATTCAGTATAGCAGCTCTCTGGATAGGTATCAGTTTCAATAAAAACTGAAGGTGCAGTTTCTGTTAGTGTTAGATTATTATTTTTTATAGCTGTCTTCTGTGTCTTGACATTCTGCACACATCAAGGATTTGAAGCATCACATCAACCATGGAAGGCATTCACCCAAGGCACAAGAGCTCAAAATAGATGCCAAATTATGACAGGTTCCAGATCTTTGGTGTCAGGGCTAAATTATTAATAAGGTCACAAAGCAAGTTGGTAGTAGAATATAAACCTTGTCTTGGCTGTGCCAAGTAATGTTACCGACTTCTGCTACCCCTTCCCTGTTACTCTCACCCTTGCTCTTTTCCCGAGTGAACACTGTTGCTGCAGTATGTGCAATGTGGTACACCTGTCTTTTTGATGACCATTAAATATACAGATGCCCATTCCAGAATGTTTGGTAACATTCAAAAAAGTAAAAGGTAACTGAAATAACCTGCAGTGACAGATATGACCTACACACAAATTAGTTCCCAGTAAGAAATCAAAGGCTCAACAGGCATTTAGTATTAAATACCTTTTGCTATCTGTTAAAATTGGTGAATAAATTAGTATCCCAAGGTTAAACTTCTGCATTCCAAACTGATGCACAGGACCCAGGCAAGGGACAGTACCATATATTCAGATGATACCTGCCCATCCTGTCACACAAGATGGTTTGCATGTCTCTGACCATACTTTTTCTGTTTCTGCAGGATGGATGATATCCAGCTGTGCAAAGACATTATGAACCTTAAGAAAGAGCTGCAGGCTTTGGTAGCAATCCCAGGTAATGCCTATCTCCAGCCCAATACTAATATAATACATGGGTGATGCACGGGTGGGGATGGTGTCAGAAGCACACCTCTGCCCATAACAATCAGAGATTCCCCCCCAAGGCTGAGTTTCATCTTTCTCCTCTGGATCTTTTTTTTTTTTTTTTTCCCATTTCCTTCCCATCTTTAACATAATTGTCTCTATATTTCTTTTCATGCTGTATTTCACCGTTCCCTTGGCAGCAGTTCTACAAATATCACTCAGACAGGTGCATATTCCTTAGTTCTTGCACTCTCTTGGCAATCTCAAGGGAACCAAGTAGCACAGAGATCATCAGGTGGAAAAGACAAGAGTGCTGAGATACCAGAATTAAAAGGGAGGAGAGGGATTTATCACTGCGAATGTGATTTTTTTTTTCCTAGATATGCCAATTCATTATCACGCCCATAGTTAAATCTAACTACCAGAATAAAGTAAACCAGGTTTCTACAAAAAGCAGGGGGCAAAAGTCTGCTTTGTGTTTTGCTTTAATTCTCTGTTCTAAGGAGGGACAGGGTTGTGGGCAGTTTTGCAGTCCTTGACTCCAGACTCCAGCTGAAATAAATGAGGAATTTTGCTTCACTCCAGCTTTGCTGTTTCAGATCACCCACAACAGCCCTACCCTATTCAAGAAAAAAAATAAAATACAGACAAATCCTCGAAACCACCCAGCAACTGCAGTGGGTCGTTTATACTAGGTATGCATGGCCTCTAGCACGCTTCAGAAATGATTTGCTGCTGCCTAACTATTAAGGACGAGTTTTGACTCTCATTTGCTTACCCTCATTCCCCACCCCCCACATTTTATTGTGGGACTTTAAAGGACAACTTTCTCCCCAGATGGGAGAGAAGGTCACTCATGAAACAGGAAACAATGGTCTACTTTACAGCCACACATTCTTAGTTGTATAAGAACTTACCCACTTTTCTTTGTATCCAACAAAAGTAGACTCATATTTTTTACTAGTTCTTTCTTTATACTTCTTAGTTACCTATAGGTCACATTTTTAATTTCTATTATTCTATTTTTATTATTGATTTAAATGGTATTGGAATGCATTATGAATCCTAGAAAATATATATGAGTAATTCCCCTTGTCTTGCCTTTTCTAGTTTGCAGCTTTCCTGCTCATACTTTTAACATACAGTTAAGGTTGATCAGTTTTCATTTTTTTTTGCTGGATTTTTTTTTTTTTAAAAAACCTTTGTGACAGGAAAATACTTTTTAAAACTCTTACACAGAGAACCACAGACAGCAGTTTCTCCTTAGCACTTTGCAAATCTCTGCAAACTTAAAACAATTATATTCCAGCAGCACCACCTTTTGGCAGACTCACAACAAGAACACTTTTGTCTTAATGAAGACAGAGAAGCTGCTGGCATTCACACAGAACTAAGTGCAGACACAGCACACACCTAACCTAGAAAAACACTTTCCGTAGACACGGTTTAGCCAATTTCAGTAGACATGGGATCAGAGTATGCAGTATTTTGCCACAATTCAGGATGCATATATTTGGCAGGCAGTTTCCTGAAGGGTATCATGAGAGAATTTCAGACTGGGAAGAAGACAGATTGAAAGGAAGTATAAAGTAGCTTCTACCTTCAGTAGTGAGAGCACGAGATCCCTTGCTCCATAGATACAAGAGGCAAAGCCAAAAAAAAAAAAAAAAAGCAGCAATTTCTATGCCTTTTTTGTTTTTCTCCTGTAAATTCATTATTAATCACAGGAATTCTCCATAGGTAACAATGTAAAGGCCTTGAAATCTTCACAGCAGTCAGTAATCACCTCCCTTTAGAATGTCTAAGAGATAAAACACAGAAAATACATCTCAGACAAAGCAGCCTTCTGTTATATTACAAATTATTTCCTTTGCTACTGACAGGCCATACTTTAAAATTCTCTAAGGAGTATGTCTTTCTGAGATTGAAATTCTGTAAATCTTGTCTTAAAAATACATTCAAGGTGCTTTTATCTCACTAAGGAATGGATTTACTGCAGAAATTTCCAGCAGGAAACATCCTAAAGCCCATGATCCAAAACTAAGCTGTATTAAACAATTATTTTCAAATTATTTATTTAGCTGTTTAAAATCTGAGTTCAATCAGCAGACATAACGTAGCTCAGATGCAGACCGCAGGCAGCTTGCACTTCTTCCTACAACTCTTACTGTGTTTAATTTTATGGTTGTCTCAATGCAGTTCTACTGCTGAAAACCAAAATTCTTTACTTAATAAAAAGTGTCTTCTCAGCTAATTAAAATTTTTAGCTTCTTGAGGAAATGCGTGGCCTGGGATCATCTCTGCTTGCTGCATTTGAAGATTTCTGTCTTAACTGCACTTTTATAACCTTACACTACAGCTCCATAACCCCTAACATTTGTGAGTTTTAGTTTGTGGCAGGTACATCTTTCACATCACAAAAATAGTTGTTTATAGGCAACCCAGTCATTACAGACTGGCCAATTAACAAGGACATATATTACTCAAACTTTTGAAACACAGGGAAAATAAACACTTTCATTTATTTTTCCACATTTTACAACTGATGCTATTTGTGTGGATGTGCAGCTCACCTGCCTTACTAGAGTAGAAATAAAGTGTTGTACAGCCAAAGCTGTCATGAAATACAGAGAAATAGTTCCTTTGTTGTGGTCTTGTTTCCTCTGAGGTCAAAGGAAGTTTGTACCACCGATTTTAATGAAACAACCTGGCCTGTTTTCTTACTCTTCAAAAAATTCAAAGCAGTGTCTTGCAGAGTAGTTTATTATTACAAGCAGGCTTGCCAAGCCCCAGTTTCCAGATCATTAAGCTGATCAGACACAACAGTAGCAAGTGGAAGAGAAAAAAGAGGCAGTGACCAGAACTTGCTGGGGGGGTTGGTAACTCAGGTCTGAAGAACCACTGACTTCAATCAGCAATTCATTCTTAAATTTCCACACACACCCCAGCCCCCACTCCACAGAATCCAAAGTAATAGTCTCTTTTTGTTTTTGACCAGAAAGAGAAAAAACAAAGATGGAGAAACAAAAAGAGGATGAACTGATTCAGAAGATCCACAGACTGGTACAAAAAAGAGATTTTCTTGTAGATGATGCAGAGGTAGAGAGATTACGGTAAGAACTAAAAGCTACTGAACTTACTTGTGAGATTTCAAAAGTCTAATGCTACACCGGAGTGACAAATTTTACACTGACATTAATGAGAGAGAATCGGTCCTTTGAAAGTTAAAGGCCTCCTCCCAGTTCCATAGGAAAGGCATTAAAACTAGATTGTTGCGCTTCCATGGCTTTATATCTTACTAATGATTTGGTCATCTCACAACTACAGTGGGGTTTGGTCTCTTACTTTCCTACCAGAATGTGTCTGGGCATTTACCATTAATAAGAGAAGGATTTTTGCTGCTACCAGAGGAGCCTCTTGGCACAGGAGATAGTCATGAAATGGAATTCTACAAGGGGCATGTTTGTAGACATGAAAATCTGCCTTTTTTAAATTATTAATGTGGTTGGGGTTTAAAAAAAAAAAAAAAAAGAATGCGATCACTAACACAAGTCTACTTAACCTAAAACATAAGTGAGTTTGGAATGGTTTCATCTCGGTACCTTAGCCCAAAGTTGCTGAGAAACTTGTGGTCTTCCTCAAAAGCTCATTTCCAGCTGTTGTACTAAGAACCCAACACCCTACAGATAGTCCAGGTTTTGCTATTGCTTTCCCTGTCTTTCAAGAGTAAAGATTCAAGGCTCATCAACCCATTTATCCTAAGTGACAATATCTCTTCCAACACATTTAAGTTCTAAGCCAGCAAAGGACAGGAGAAGAAAGCTTGCCAGCATCCGGCAGCTGATCAAAGAGAGCTGGCCAGAGGCAGCAGCTGACAAGAAGCCCGAGCTAGCGGTGTAATCCAGAGTGCTCAACTGCTACTGCTATATCCCAATCACAAAAACCACATCAGCAGCCAGACAATACATCAGCCTAAATGCAGGCTACTGAGAATGTACTGCTATGCAGATACGAATACATTAGTGTCAATTCACATTTGCAGTAAAACCTGAGGCTTTTCTTTAAAACTCTTGATAATAAAATCTGCTTTTCCTCTAAACTGAGATATTCAATCAGTGTGCTCATTGTTAATGCTTAAGTAAGAAAATAGCTAAGAAACTAATATGACAATATAATTAATAGACACACAACATCATCTTTTTATTTTGGGCCTAATGCTGTCATCTTCAGGCAAAGAAATATACTTCGTTTTGGTAAACACCAACAGCGGAAAACCATGCGATCCAATCTTTTGTTTAAGTGGGCCTTTGAAAATAAACAGTACAACCACAGCAGTATGTATCCTCAGTTTTACTCTGTAGAGGAAGCATTGTGAAGCACTTGTGAGGCCAATTTAAAATACGTGAAACATTATGGTTTAAAATCCACTAACTAGGGAATATAATGAATCCAACACTATCACAGACAAGTAAAGAACCTTGGGGAAAATTCTCTCTCAATTCAAGTTAGTTAAAGTTTTCATTTAGGCAAACATTTTGTTTTCTTTAAAACCACGTAGTTTTTCTGCTTATTAAGAAGCAAACCAGTGAATTGTTTACTAGTGATTTGATCCAGCTACTTTAGCTTTTACCGTCCCATTTACAGTGAAGACACTGTTTTTTCTGTAACAGATTTATTCTCCTTTTTTTCCCCACCAGAGAGAAAGAAGAAGACAAAGAGATGGCTGAATTCCTTCGCACCAAGTTAAAACCCTTAGACAAAGCAACGCAATCTCCTACCAGTGAGTTCCCAAACATTAAGAAAAACAAGAATAATAGGAAAAACTTCAGACAACTAGACAAAACAGTATTTTCAAAGGCCATGCTGGGCCAGCCTCTGCCAAAAGCTAGGTTCATGTAGCTAGATCACCCTGAAACAAGATAGTGTGTCAGCAGCTGCTCACCATTTAAAATTCAGATGCCCAATTGCCCCTTAAAACTGAATCCAAGTCATGTATTGCCACTTCAGAACTGCTTTGTATGTTTCATATATGCAAAGTATACTTGAATACATGATATCTGAAGCAAAATTTGCCTGTTACGCTTCAGCCAAGAGGGAAACTAGAGAAAAGACTGCAAACTTCCACAGCTACCACAAATTTCTTACATCTTACCAGCCTAAATAGACTTTTTGATCACCTCAACTCAAATAACTTATAGACACACTAATTTCTCAGAAACTACACACATTACATGATCCTTTGTAATCTTTTATCTGCAGCTTTCAAATACAAGTTACAGCATGAGCTCTAAAAGTTAACAGATTGATTTTTGACCCAGCTCAAACTGAGCTCTTAGGCATGGAGCTGGTCAAGTGAGAGTGGTGCCCTTCTTAGAAACCGAATTTGGTCCACCAGCTGAAGAGGTTTGTATCCAAATACTGCCATTTTGCACAGATCAAGATCTTGCCAGAGAGTTTCTAGAGGGATATGGAATGACTGTGGAGTTCAAGTACAAGGTTAATAGAGACATTAAGATGCATCACTAATTATTTATACCCTTTTAGTCACAGGGAGCATGACTCATCTCCCTTGTTAGTTTACTTCATTTCATTGCTTTTAAATGCAATGATAAAGATAAAAAGATTCTTTTCACCCTGAAAATTTAAAACCTGTCTTTATCTTGTTCTCCTGTTACAACATCCAAGTTGAAGAGAGAAACTCTGGCAATATTTTTGTTCTTCAGCTCCTTCGTTGCTGGGGTTTAAACACAGTATAATGACTTTCTGTGGAAGGCCTGTTATCTGACCCTAGGGCTGTGAACAGGGATACCTGGATTGAACAAGATGCAAGAAGTTTACCCTTCCATTGAGAAGTCTGGATGCTTTAGGCCCTCTTAACTCTCTCCCTTGAAGAGATAAAATTCCTGAGCAGCCTGGATCCACATACTAACTTGGTTATATGTGTTGTCCAAACATGAGTGAAAAGTCGGGGCAGGGGGGTATGGGGGAGGAAGGCTTACAGAAGTAGGAAGAAATAGTTTGACCAGCTCTTAGTTTTAATGGTGTCTTGTTTTGAACATTGCAGGCAGCCCAGCAGAAAAGAAGGCAGAGCCTCCTCCAAGCAAGCCCACCATTGCCAAAGCAGGATTGGCTATTATTAAAGATTGTTGTGGGGCCGCACAATGCAACATCATGTAGCTCTGGGCTCTCTACCGCGTTTGTCTTTTCAAATGTTTTCATTGAATGAAAATGTAGAGTGAGGGGAACTAACAGCATCCTGCTAACAGAATCAAGAGCAACTGGTACAACAGTAATATATGGAATGTACAATGGCAGGTTCTTCACTGTTGCATGGATCACTCAACACGCATGCCTAAAACCAAAAAAGAAATCTATATAGTGGCTGTCCAGTGACCAGAAAAGATCTGTCGTAGAGTCAACAAACACCCCAGTGATAAAGGTGAATGAATAGAGGGTATATTTCATCTAGTAAGGTATAAAAACCAGCAATTTTAATAGGCTGTCACTTTGTAAGAATCTGTTGTACACTTTTCCCCTTTAACAAACAGCACTCAAAAATTGCTGAAATATCCCATTTTGGCTACTTTTCAAAACAAAAGCCACAAGTAGCAATGCTGTACATAGCGCAACTGATAGATGAAGCAACTTTATGATAACTGATGTTGCATACAAAATACTTACCAAAACTAGTGTGATGTTAAACTACTTTGCTGTGGAGTTTCACTTCAAATTCTCTCTAAAGAATGAGGATCAGTGACAAGGATGCTGCAAATAGAGATAGATTTTTATATCCCACATGATTTCCGAATTATTCAAGTCAAATGAATATTGCTTGCACCAGGGAAAATAAGTCTCTGGTAAAGCTTTAGCAAGCACAACTACAGTAATCTGCAAATAGATGATGTAGTCCAAAGTAGTGTCATTTCTCTTTTAGATCTCCACCTCGCAGGGGGTCAGAAATACTCCCCTAGAGAGTTTTGCCCACTATTAGAAATTACACGTAGTATGAGATTATGTATCACCGGTAGATTGCTGGGAGGAGAGTGGAAGACAAACAAAATTTAATATTTAAACTATGCTTAAAACTAATAATTGTGCATTTCATTACCATAAATATATAAATTATTAAACACAGGAAGGTACTAGCTACCCAACACAAATTGACCACAAGATAACTATACAAATACACAAGTAGGTATTTGTGGTGGGAAGATCACATTCTACAAAAAATGGGTTTAAAATTAAGGGAAATACAGAAGGACTTATCTGTGTTTCACAATTAGATGTGTTTCTGGTCTCTATGCAGATTAAGCCTTGTGGAATCTAATATCTTTATATTAGCTGTCAGTAGCTGGTTTGTCTGTGTGATGGTATTCCATATAAATGTACTGTGATAGGTGTAAATAGTAAAATAAACGTATATGGATCCAATGTGAAAATCTCAGGCTTAGAAATAACAAACAGCAAAAAGTTCCTAAAATAGTTTTGCAGGAGGAACCTCCATTTTGTGAAGCCAGCTAAGTGAAGTGTACACTTATATACGAAGAAGCCACAGTTACAGGAAAAGAGAAAAAAATAACAGCAGTTACCCTAAAAGGATAAACTAATATTTTTTTCTGAAGTATCTTATCAAGGTTCAAGGAGACAGTAAAATCATCTAAAGTAACTCAAGACTATTCTTGAACAAGTAAAACCTAACCCCTAGCATCAGACTGATTTGATTAAGGACATTTGCATTTCCAGAGTAATTTGTTTCAACATCGCAGACTCACTTGAGATAGAGAACCTACATCTCTAAATTCCTTAAGGTTTAAGGATCAAGGAGGAAAAACCACAAAATGTTTCCACTGGACGTAAAGCACTTTAATTACTTTGACCAAAGATGCAGGAAAGAGGACAAGACATACTGAAAGGCTGAAGAGTCACATATAGTTGTTGCATCCTTGTTGATACATGCAACATCACATTAAGCTCTGTAGCTGTTAGTATCTACTGTATCTGTTACGGGTTGGACTCTGTATAGCACCTGTATACATAAAGAGTAATGGGGAAAACTGCTGTTAAGGCAAGAATACACACTGGAGGGGAAGAAATATTCACTGGCTTCTGTAAAATTCAACAGCCTCTTTAATGTGCTGGAACCCAATTAAGACATCAGGAATTACCAGCATCTTAGGACAAAAGGCAGATGTTCAGTGCCATTAACAAAGGCAAATGGAAGTTAAAGTAGTGAAGCACCAACTTAAAGCCTTAGGAGGCATCAACTGTGACAACCAAGTATTACAAATGCTGTAAGAAGGGTCTTGAAGGAGGACTTTGCATGCAGTTTTTGTAAGGCAAGAGGTCACTCACACATGTTAGAGTTTAAACCAGGCTATGCTGATGATTGGGGTGATCCCCATGTGCTGCACAGAATCTGTAGTCCCTCAGGAAGAAAAGTGAAATCAGTGGAGTGTAGGTTTGTACAAAAAAAAAATCATTAACAGGAAATGGAGCTAGACATTTCTGGGATGCAACACTCATGACTAGGCTACAGAGCCCCCTTGTTTAATTAAAATGAAAACAGAAGTATGAATATGTAATATTCATATAGTTAGCACTGGTAGCCAGTGCCCCAAAAGGACTTGAACTACAGCAGTATTAATGAGAGTGAACTTCATTTTCAGGAGTTCTAGCTTGGCTCAGCTGAAATGTTTTCTTTGTGTGAGTTTGTTTTGGTTTTAATTAATATATGCTTCAGCTCTGCTTTTATTTGGGTGGGTTTGAACAGCTTGCCTGCAGTGGACCAGTGGTTCCTTTAGAAGGGGATCAGTGATGCTGCTTCTTGATACAATCCTGGGTGTTTTGGTGTTTTTAGGGTTTTTTTTTTGTTGTTGTTGTTGGGTTTTTTGTTTGGTGGGGTTTTTTTTGGTTTTTTTTTTTTTTTTTTTTTTTTTTTTTTTTTTTTTTTTTTTATAGCCTGTGAGGTCAGGTTCTCAACTGTGTTCAGCACTGGCTTACAGTGTTATCCACCCAGAACGCAGCAGAGCCCTAACCACCCAGAACACAGCAGAGCCCTAATGGCTTACTTCAAACAATGATTGTAATTAAACTTAGGAAAGAATTAAGTGTGCTAAAATCTTGGTCCTTATTTTTAAAAATTATACTAAACCACTAAGTAGTCCTAAGAATAATGAGGGGCTTTAACCTTCATGATCCTATGAACATAGCACATTATGGAAGACCCATATGTAAAGTCTGCAGAAAATATCAGACAAGTATCTTTAGGCATCTACATCAAGTAACTGGCATCACTTCAGAGCTGTTTTTCAGATATCTGTTACTGTCTGCAAAGAGAGGCATCGATTGACTGAAGCACCCGAAAATCTCTTCCGGAAATCCTGGCTGTTTATCACTTCAGAAAGAAGGCAAGGCATCAGAACAAGAAGAAAATTTAAGGTGGATTTGACACACTGTTTCCTCTTTGAACTGGTAAACACAGCTATATTCAGGGAAGGGTCTTGGTCTACTGAGAAAAACAGAAGTGCTGAAGTGCTATTTGTACTAATCACCAATTCTACCAGCAAATGGTTCTCTTGTACCTTCCCCTAGGCCTACTGAATCTCTTCAGCAAAGTTAAACATGTTTCCGAATAAACTAAGCTGCTGTGTTATATTAAGCATATGCTTCTTCCTGTTACTGAAGGAAATAAGTGGTTGTGGAATAGACTGGGATGCACTTATTGTGCTGCTATACTTTTCAGAAATAATAGGATTATTATTCCACAAGAAAGGATCACTTTGGTAAGTTAGTGATGCTACTGAAATAAAGGATCTTCCTCACTGAAAAAAAGTTTCCTCAGTGACACTCCACAAACAAAAACCACCAAAAAACCTAGTATCATTATGCTCCTAGCTGACTCTGAAACCCCACTACAGCCCAGAGCACTGCACAGACTAGAAGACAGTTGCCAGCCCTATATTGAGAAGATAAAGGCCTAACATATTTGAGTATCTAAAACATTGCCAAGCCAAACAGCAATTAGAAAAAAATAATATCAGCTGGCCTGCTCACCAGCATGGTTTTACAGATACTACCTAAAGTGTAGGGCTCCACAGATGGCAGGGAATGACATGGAATCAAGTACATCTAGGGGTGGATCTCATGTTGGTGCTCTGCTTTCTGCAGGAGGAAGGTTGGAGCAATGGAACACAATGAAATCAAAACTTGTATTAGCAGAGTTTTGGTGTTGACAGTCAACTAAGGAATAGCTAACAGCAATGGTATAATATCGTCTGAACAAGAGGCATGGAAGACAAGTCTCTCCTCCTATCTCCCAGGATAGAATAATTCTGCTCAACAGAAAACTTTAAACATAATCCTGCAGACAAATGAGACATGCCGCATCAAAATCTGCTATATACAGGAGACAGATTGCATCATCCAGACTTTCTAATTGTACCCTGATAACAAATTACCATGTCTTGTTAACAACTGTTAGCAAGTACTTTCATAAGTACACCCCCTCCAGAAAGAATAGTACTTTACCTAAAAACCCATATTAAGTCGCATTTCACTGCGGGCTGAAATGTGGGGCTGCAAAAGGTAACTAGAGCATGTTTTCATCTTTGTGGCTGGTGACCATGACTTCATGTGTGATTCAGGCTGTATCACACTGTCTTTCTACACAGGCATGAGAGTATGTTTCCATTTGCAACTAAGTAGACAGTCAAGGAAAAGTTTTCTGTTCAGCTTGGTCTCAAGCCATGCCACTTGGAAATAAAACATTTACAGCAGACTGAAACCAATTACCTCAAATTACAAGTTAATATTCTTTACTAGCATTTCAGAGGCAGATGATAGGAAGTAAGAGTTTGAATACTAGCTCCAAAACCAAGATAATCTCAGACTTCTTTTAGTCTGGACTTGAATTAAAATTCCAGCTAAGAATTAATAGGGAACCTGCAAGTTAGAGACTTACTGGTAAACAACTATCACAAAAAATGTTTCTGGTCATGAAGGAGAGTATTTTTCTTATCACAAAGGAATTTGGAGGAATTTAGTTCAGATTTTTACAGTTGACATGGTATTTCTCTCACAGTAGAAAGACAACCACAAACTCATTGCACAGACAACCACCCAAAGAATATGCATTCTGCAGTATAGCATCTTCAGAGATCTGCAAATAAACCAAGGTGCTCTGTGTGGCTCGCTCCTACGTAAAACAGTGGAAAAATCCTTGGTGCTCCAACATATACAGTAATAACCAACATCTGAAAAAATCAAGTGCCAGCAGGTCACCAAACTCTCACATTTCAGGAGCAGGCTGAAAAAAAGCAAAGTAGTTTTTCTACTGTTTTAACCTTGAAGAAAGGGCAGCTCCCTTTTCTATTCTAGACCCATCACGTATTTCCAAGCAGCTCTAAGTCCAAGCCACTCTTCCAGAGTAGTCACAAGTTACCTAAATGAACACAGTCCTACTTTGCCCCAGTATAAATGCTACCCAATGTTAACCAAGGTGCATCTTGTTCCACATAATCCCATCAATCCTGTAAACAGTCAGCCAAGCAGGCTGCTTTGGAACAGGATCATATCATAAAAACATTACTTTAAGGTTCAAAACTTACTCTTCCCTCCATGTGGATATAACACCTCACACAGCATCTTGAGAACACCTCAGTACCTAGACCTGGATGCAGACAGCCTAGGCAACAATTTACAGACTCGGAGACTATTAAAAGAAGTGCCTAACAGCAGCATTTCACTTACATTTAAGCTTGTATCCTTTACAGAATTATTAGTCTCTTAACTAGAAGCAGTTTTCTGCAGTAGTACTTCATGTGAGGTTGAACTAATTGTGGTAAGACAGCAAGAGATGTCTAAATTGATACCTAAAAAGTAAACCTCATCAGCTACACACAGTGGATTGTAATAGGCTGGATGCTGTAAAGGATTAGACTTTCAAACTTACTTCAACATGCTGTAGCTAGACTCACTCCAGCAGGTAATACAGCTAAATTGAGAACTTCCAGTTTAGGATTTTCAAGCTAGAAGAGCAGACAGCTCATGCACCACAAAACTACAAATGACAGCAGCAACACATTTAATTATTACTGTCTTGTCTTAAAAACATCAGAAATTCCATTGACTGGAGATGTGCTTGGTTTTCTTAACAAATCCTAAGAATTCCAGTGAATGGACCTTCCAACCCAGTTACATGTGACTGGATTTGACATGCAGAAAAAGAGTTTTCCTTTATGACAGTACTAGTATTGAAGCTTTTGTAAGCACACCTATACCCCATCACAATTGGCTTGTGCACCTTCAGGCCAGAAATCCCCTCTAAGGACCTAGCTTTGTTTCACGGGGCAGAGCTACTTTAGGTAAAACTCCATGTATGCAAAAGTCCTTAGCTACTTAACACTGAAGACTGTCACTGTAATTATCTTTTGTTAACTAGCACAAAATAAACCTAACTGATGAAGTCCTACAGTCCTCAATCAATTTACATAGAGCAAATGCAGGTCTACAGAAAAATTATATCCAAGGCCCAAAATTACCCAGTGAATTTCAACTACCATAGGCACTGCTGAATATCCACCTCCTGAAGCACAAGACATTGGTGTCTTCATTAGCAACAGAGACAAACCACAAGAAAGCAGCAGAGCAATCTTTACCTCAATTTACAGCCACTTATTTTAAAACTAGGTGTATCAACTGAATGGAAGATTTGACTCGCTCCTGGGGGTCATTAATGTGACTACAGATTTGAAATTATAATCATCCACTTGTTTCTCAAGCAAGTTCATGCTCTTAGTGACAGATGCCCAAGAGAACCCACACAAGTACATCTTCCCCGCAGGCAAGCAAATGATGGATTCTTTCCTAAAAACACCTTCCCTGTTAGTATTTGAGGTAGCATCTTGAGTAAGACCACCCTGTCTCATTAATTAGCAGCTCACTGTGCTCCAAAAGCCTCTGTACTGAGACTGTACCCAACCGCAACCAGATTCTACACAAGTGTAATGTATCAGAACGTTTTCGCAGGAGATATACCTTTAAGATTGTTTACACATCTGAAAAAAGTTAAGAAGTAGAAATACATGTCCTTAGAAAGCAATGGCAGAGTCCAGAGTCAGCCTGCGGGTGGGTGTTCTTGATGAACTCTGGAAGAATGCTCCCTCAGCATTACTAGCAAGTGCCTCAACCCAGAGACAGTAACGGGGTTCACCCTGCATTCCTGGTGTCCTTTACCACCCATCAAAACATGCACCATGCCCAGAACACCAGGAACCTGGTCTGACAGTTGCCGTCAGGACTTGAGCTGGAACATGTGTAAGAATCCCACCCATGCCCACAGCAGTCATCACAGCACACAAAGCTTCAGCACTAGGAACCCCCCGGTGACCGGCCTTGTCACATACTGCTGCCAGCCTACTCAGTCAAGCTGCACATAACAGACCTGCAGGGTCTGTGTCAGAGCCAACAAACTAATTGCTGGCCTGCTGAGCACTCAATTTTATGGCTTGGCCTTCTACCAAAAATTGCTTCAGGTAAATTACAGAGTACTTTAAGAAAGCTCAAACCCAGCAGAGATTATTGCAGCTAATTCCAAGTTTCCTGGAGCCAATTACTTAATTCCATCTATGCTGATAAAGTTGGGAGGGTGTTCTTGCCAGTAGAACTTCATCACACAAAACAGGTTTTCTGGCAGAATGTCATTTTTATTACTTTTGAATCCAGTAACTTAAAGTCTGACTTGAGACTTGTGCCCACGGCATGACACGTAATAGCGCTATGACAGCCATGTACCACCTGACCTGCCAAAATGCCTGAGGCTTTATCATGTCCTGTACCCCAGCATCACTGGATAAGGCTGTAGGCAAGTCAGCTCAGCATTACCGCACGTGATACATACCAAGTAGAATAGCTTCTGGCAGTAATACAGGTTCCAAATCTCTAGGTGAAATGAGTAAATGTCAACCCAAAATAAGTCTGCAACAGCCGATGTTTCTTACCATCTTTCTTCCTGAATTACCACAAACTTGTTTAGCACAACATCACAGCTCACAAAATTCCTTTGCTTCTGAGCTGGCAACAACTGCTCTACAGTCTCTTTAGACAGGCACAAGGTTGGATTATAATCACTCCAAAATCCTTTTTGGCATGGATACCTTATAAAGGAAGTATTTTGAAGGCTTTTGCTTTAGGACTGTCAAGCTCAAGAGATTAAGAAAGTGTTTCCAAAGGGATCAACTGTATCCTCACAAGCAACAGGAACACTCCAGTCCCAAGACAAATAGTGGAAACTAAGGACAGACCCTTACAACACAATATACAGAGATAAGTGCCAAAAGAATAAGCCAAAAGATGTTTTTATGCCTTGTCTGTACCTACACAGGCCATCTGTAAAGGCAGGAAGATCACCTTGGTGCAGGAATACCTTGCTCAACTTTTCAGGTGGCAAAATGTCTTATCGAGGGCAAGGAATTTATCTGCCATCTTGCTAGTGCACCACTACTCTTCCTGCAGGCATTACCTATGCTTCAGACAAAGTCCAAGATATCGTGAAAGTCCTTCAGAATATGAATCCTTCAAGATACTGACCACAAGCTTTAAGGAATGTTTCCAGGAAGAACATCTCAGCTATTCCATTTATGATCGTTTCATCCTGTCCTAGCTCTCTCTCCTCTGAGCGCATCCTTGAAGTTCCCACATTCTTGTCTATACCCCACCTTCACGTTTCCCCCACATCTTTCAGGAACACAACAGCAGATATGAAAGCAATCTCTGGTTACTGAGCTATCATGTGATCTGTTCCTCTCTCTCTTTGCACAGCTTGATTTCCCCCCCCCCGAATTCCCTTCACATATGTTATGTTTATTCTACTCTTCAGGTAAAATTAAATTACTTACCTGCAGTCTGATAAGGTGCTTAGGTCTCACTGCATAATATCCATACTATCCTCTTTATTCCAAGTCTGTTGGCAACAGCCTTCAGTCATTGTTTAAGAATGCTGTCCTAACAGCTTGAGCTTAAATTGGAGATGTCTTCAAATGCACTAGTCTGCACTTCAAACAACTCTCCCTTCAAGTGCAACCAGCACAGTCAGGCGGCTTCTGTCAGGCTTGTCACTACTTATAGCCAAACTGCTTTAAATGCTTAAGGAAAACAAATGCAACACTGTCAGTGGCAATTCGCCAAAGAGTAAAAAACAAGCAAAATCACTTTCTTAGGTATTCTAGGTACAAGGCAGCTAAGAATTAGATAGGACTAGTAAAGCATCTAAAGAAGGCCTTATACTGGTCTATCCTAGAGAAGTCTTTTTTACTTTACAGAAAATGCTCAGATATAATGCCTTGAAGTGCATCTCAAATTCTTGGTAAAACGGCATTGTCTTTATATCAATCTGCTTCCTGTAGCCTAAGTATTTTTTTACTTAGGCTTTTTTATTTTTTATTTTAATATAAAATAATATAAAATAAATAATATAAAATAAATATAAAATATTTATTTTAATAATCACCTGAATTAAGATTTTTTTTCTAGTTTTCTCTGTGTAACATGAAACATAAAACCAGTCCATACAAGAAGGAATACTACATTCAAAGTAATGCATGCTGGAAGAGAAGAAATGTTTTATCTCATCCTCTGTCCAAATACCAGGTAAACTGTGGGATATTACCTGAAAGATCTCTAGGTCATCTCAGTTGTGCCATAGCATACATCCACTGTAAGACATCACACTATGCATTACTAAAATGCTGACTTTAAAGTACATCAGCATCCGACTTCCTATGGTTGGACAGACTGAACAGGCAATAAGGTCAAGCTCTGAATGAGAAATCACTTAAAAGGCAAGGTTTCCAAACTCTAATTTTCAAAGGCACAAGATCTTAAACATTCAGATTACAAAAAAAAAAAAAAGTTAGCTGCAGAGACACTTAACATGTTTCAAGTGTCAGACACAAGAAGTAAACTGACAAGATTAAAAGGGTTACTCCCACAGACTAATAAGCAAGCTTCACTAGTAAGTTTTCAGTTGCTTACTTTTCTGTAAACAGCTGTCTAACCATAACCAGGCCATGTTTTTTCCTCTAAGCAGTCAGTTTTCCTCTCCATACTAAAGTCCTAAGAGTGTCTAGAACACAGAAAGCAACCTGTCCTTCATGGCCAAAACCAGTGTCCTCAGCCTATTCTACAGAAAGACATTGCTTCTTTATTTTTTCACACCCAAAGCTTTGATTTTGTCCAAAGGAAAAGCCTTTTATCAGCCGCTCTGTTCAAAAATGTCACAGGTCAACAGCCTTATGTTCTTAGTCGTGATTCCTATTAGCGTTATTCCACATTACACCTGAAACATTGACTAAGCAACTCACTACCCTAACACCCTTCTCTAGCCTTACACCCAAGTCTCCTGGTTGTTTTTATTTTTTCAATCACACAATAAAAATAGGAGTTAAAACCATAGCTCACCGTGCTATTTATGAAATCAAATGATTAAGGGAATGATTAATAAGATCAAATGTACTGTTAGAAGTTTGACTTGAAGACAACAGAAACTAATGAGTTGACGGTTAATTCAAGAGAAGTATTTCTGTATGTCCTGCTAAGCACTTCGTTGAGAACTGATAAATCCTCTGTCCAAAAGAATAACTTCAAAAGAAAGCACCCCCACAAGACAGATGAGGTGAGTGGAAGTTCAACATAAGGAATGAGCTCAGCAAAAACTAGGGGAAAGGCAATTCCAGCAAGAGGAGATCGCGACTGCCTCATTGACCACTGATGAAAAAAATCCCCCATCCATAAAGTTGAGACTGAGCATGCAAACTAATTAACACGAGGAGAGACATAATCACTTGACAAACAGGACACTGCGTATTAAGTAATGAAGAAATTATTTAACTTAACCAATGAAGGCTGGTGGCTTTGCTTGCTGAACTGTATAGTGTAAAGATTTGACAAATATGTGAGCTAGGCGTTTGTGCTTTACCCCCTAGCTCCCTACCTCGCACAAACCAGAATAAAGGAACAGAAATACCTGACTTTGTGTGAACCGGCACTGCCCACCAGGTAACAAGCCTGCCTACAGGCCAGCAATTGCACCCTGTCCTGTTACATTATGGCAGACAGACCAAGCCATATTCATTTGGGGAAAAAAGTCAAATTATTTCCATCACAACTTTCAAAAATTTCACTAATTTAAACACGTGACTTAACATAAAACAAGAATGAAAGAATTGGGAATGTTTGCAGCATGGTAACAAAAGAACATCTAAAAATCCAACTCGCCTTTTGAAACTAATCACATACCAGATGGGTATGGGGGTTTTTACTCATGCATACTTAAAATGTTCACAACTACTGAAAAAATGAAATTACAGATGACCAATTACATGGCTTGTGGTGTTACCCAAGATGCTACAGAAATTTTTAATTAAGTGCCTGCCCCTCCTTTTAAAGAATGGTATTTGTTACACTATTTATGGAGAGTCTCCTGCTAAGTAAGTTGGGTTTTTTAAGGTAGTTATTTTAGAGTTGTTTACTGAACAAGTAAGTACTCTACAAGGTCAAGTGAACACTTACCTGTGGCAGGCCTGACATTTTATTCTAGCAGACTACTCCACTTAACAGTTCTATTAAGTGAGACTATGCAGTAAGACCACAAAGAGTCAGGAGCAGCTCCTCCACCTCTTTACTTTTGTCCATAAAGCTGTGAGATGACAGAACAATCCAATTAAGTTGCAGATTATTTCTTAACACTATTGTGTAAGATTCTAAAGTAAAGTTCAAAGCACTCTAGTGAAGCTGCAAAAGTAACTTGCTCATCAGACTTGTAGTTCCTGGATAATTACCATCTTCAGCAAGCTGGAAAACAAGGCTATTAGAACTCAGAATTCACTTGTTAACTTTATTGCACAGTAACACACTGTATGACATTATTCACACCAATTCCAACATTTCAAAGTTAGACTAAAACTCAAGAGAAACACCTTTCTTTCACCTGCTGCATTTACACTCCTTTCTCTATTTTTCTCTTTAGGCTGATAAACAGTAGTTTCCTTCTAAAATAAACCCTAAACTTTATGTTGTATGAAGAGCAGTAAGAGATAAGTGTGTCTGCTAACAGCTGAATTGCAAATATTTGAAAAACCCTCATTCTCCAGAAGAGCAGTTTGTGGATTTATAGCATTTGTTTTGTCTTCACTAAATCCTGAATTTTAGCTCTCTGCTCTACCTGAATAATTAAACTTAATGTGGCACAGGAAGTTAAGGATTCTGGGACAGTTTGGGTTGGGTTTTTTTTTTTTTTTTCAGGTCTTCAGACAAGGACAAGAGTTATGCTTGCTTGAAAATTTTATTGACACAACTGTTTGGTCCCAACACACGAAACAGCGCTTGAGCCACAAAAGAAAGTATCCAAACAAAGTAGACAGCTAAGAAAAGAATTTTCTCTTCTCCGTCCCATTCCAAGAAAAAGACAGTGCATAAATTCAGGGCTTCAGTGACATTTTTTTTTTTTTTGAACAGACATGAACCTGAAGTAGTACATTTAATTGTTAAATTAAAGAATTTCATGGTTGTAATGCTCTTAAATCTGTAAGTCACATCATTCATTTAACCCTTTGGATAAAAAAATATATTGCAATTCAATTAGGTATTTTGTTACACTATGAACACAACTTCTCAAAAGTATTATTCTATTACTTTCAAACAGCAATTTAATCAGAATCACACATGAATCCAGAAAAAGATAGGCTGACCTCCATAAATGGTATAACCACCACACTCACTTTGACAAATACCATATCTCCCCCTGAAGCAAAAAAAATCTGGTTTTCTTTAGTACTCAGATGACTTGTAGCTGCATTTCATGAAAACATAATTTCAGGTTGGTCTTCTCCATTGCATGCTCTTCTGAAACAAAGATCTAGACTGATCAGTGTTAACCTTAAACTGAAGGTGAAAGCAGATGTTCTTGCATTTAACTCATTAAAAGCATTCCAAGAAAGCTTACTCTAAATTTCTTTCTATAGCAGTATGTCTGTAAAGGTTTACTAAGGACTCAAAATACTGTGCCATAATGCTCAGAAAAACTTCCAAGTGTTTCTCTGTATTCAAAATGGCTATAAATTCGCTACTGATAATACTTGCTTAAATTTAAAAGATTTTATAACAAAATCTGACTAGTAAAATTCTGTCTATAGCCATTGTTCAGTGGCATTTCCTGTTACTGGCTGAGAAATTAGAGCCCGCGTTTCATCTCTTGTACATTACAATAGAATCCACCTAAAAAAATACTCAGTTGGCCAGTGGAAAACCTCTAGTATAGGTTCTTTCAATACTACAAGCAATTTGTTTGCTGCCTGGCAAATACAACCCATTGTAAATGCCATGGTTACCCAGGATGGGTATAAAGTTTCATACACTGGACATACATTTCTGGTAACTAGAGTTAAGGTCACCCACTGACTTAACCTCTCCTCCAAAGCCAGCCCTTTCGAAAGCCAACACAAGATGCCACAAATTGAAAAAAAGCTTCCAACACTAGGAGTAAGTTTCAGAATAAAAACAAGACACAGCTAAAAGACAGCACATCAAACCATAAGCTTCCCATTTACTGAACATGCTTAAAAATAGCAAACAAGGTTAAGCAGAAGAACCTTGGCATTTCCACGTGTAGTTTGACCTTTACTTACAGGTGGAAATAGCATCAATACCTTCCAGCCAAACCATTTCAATAAGACCTGCTCTATTATCTGTAATTTATGCATTAAATGCATATTTCAGAAATATCAGAATCTTCCTAACTTAATTTCTAGACACAATAAAAATCTGTGTGTCTGTATCTTGAACTCATGACACCAAGACAGTCTTTTCCTTAACCAAAGCCATGCCAGACTGCAACTAAATATAAAAGGGAAGCTTAAAGCATCAATGTCCTAGAAAGCTCCTAAATGGAACGGAAAGCTACAGAACACATTTAAAACAAGTTTTACAAAAAATCCACATAATCTTCCACAAACATCTTTAGACAAAAGAATTTCCAATGCAGTTACAAGTCATCGGAAAGGTCAGAGAACAAGTTGCTCCTCTGGAGGACAATCAACTTCCTCACTGTTGTCATTTCAGGTCAGCAAGTTAAAGTTTCTCAACAGGCTTTTGAAAGACAGATCATGCATTTTATTAATACTGTCTGAAACAATACCAGTAAGCAACAGCCTATAGAATACAATATGCTACATGTATGATTACACCACCGAGGCTTAAAGAAAATAAAATCTGTTCCATTTTAGTTGAATTGATATTTTGCTTTTACTGAACACATTTATGAAAAACTGTAAAATTTAAGAATAATTTAACGAATGCCAGAATTTTTTTCAAAATAATAGAAAAAAATCTGCTCTGCTAACAGCTGTGTTCAGTGTAAAAGGAACAAAATCTTCACAGAACACATTAAATACAAATTAACTCCTGTAGGCCTTTCATTAAAATACATAAGGGCTAGCAAATAGCTTTACTTTGTGCAGAGTCCATATGTATTTGTCTTTCACACTATAAAGAAAGAGTTAAAGCTTGGTTACAGGTGCAAGTGAGAAGTTTGCTGCCAATTTCACCTTGTTTTTGTGTTGCTTTTTGGCTGGGCTGTCCATTGCTTCCTTGTTTAGTTGGGTTTCAGAGGACTGACAAGGAGGCACTGAAGCATTCTCTGTGGTGTTGGGCACCACAGAACCAGAGATCAATTTTTCTTGAGCTGTAGTAACAATTCTTTGTTTTTCTTCTTCTGTTAAAATCATTATCTCTAAAATAAATAAGACAACTCCAATTTATTGATGCTCTATTCTTGAAAAATAAATACTATTTCTCTGGTAATAGGCAATAAAATATTTTAAAAGAACTTGTTAGCCTTCTTTGAAGCGAGAAGCATGTTCACGCCTGCAGCTGATGTGATGCTTGCTTCTGGTTCTGTCCGCATCATGTACTATTTTGAAGGTTTAATTTAGTTCCCACATATTAAATCTCTCAGTGCTCAGAAAAGCACTGCGAAACTTCTGTTGTGAAAAGGTCCCACAGGCTGGCAAAACAGCTTTATTGGTGGATAAAGGTCCCTATAAAATTCACCCCAAAGAATGACAATAGGGTACTTGCAGTCAGTACTCAAGAGCTTCTGATGGATGCCACCTGCATTTCCCACACATCCCATTGTGCAATTTAAATACATTTGTATGTCTTTAAATGGAACTTTATACTATCAACCATTTGTTTGATGCTTTCTTTTCCAAATTGTATGAATTATTTTCTGTAAGTAGTAGAACACAGGCAAGCAAACTCTTACCAGAGAGAGGTGCAGGGCGTTCTTCAAACTGAATGAGGTCTGCAGACTCAAGAACTACTGGATCAGGTCTCAGTTGTGGGGATGGCAGGCAGGAAGGAACTGGCTCGCAAAGGAGGTCAACAGGAGATGTGTTTGTGAGGCAAAGAAGTTCTTGCTCAGTTTGATTAGAAACTACAAAAATAAGGGAACATCTTTCAAAGTACCTGTAAGCTGTGCAGATGTCAGTATTTCAGAACTAGTAAATGTAAAGTCTTCAGGTGTGATTCTGAAGATTTGAAAGCTATGCTGTATTTGAAATACTAGTATCAAACGAATTTAATACTAAACTAACCTCAGATTCACCCAAAAATTACTTTGCTGGATCAAGAACATCTAACTAATTACAATACAGCAAACAAAGCAACAGGATATTAAACCTACCCCTTGCCTGAGGAAATATACCCCTATACTAAAATCCAGCATTTGCCAAACTTGAGTAATAGAAGAGCAGCTGAGGAAGGCAAGTCCCACAGGAACAGTCTTTAACAGAAGGGCCTGTTACCAGACAACTTCCCCCACAGACATACCAATATCCTATCAACTATTTATATACCATCTAACACATTTACAGGTGAAAATTAAGCTGAAAGTTTCAAAATGAAGTGACAAGCCTAGACTTCTGAAATAGTAACTCAAGAATCATTTCACATGTTCTCCAACCTGCAGGTAGTAAATGAAATTGGAGAGCACAGCAAGACACAAACTATGAGGTCACCATTTCCCCAGTTACTTTGATTTGCAGATTTATACTAACAAGACTGCCATTATTATTTGTAAATAAGTTAAATAAGTAACAACACAACCAACATAATGCCACAAAGGAGCACTACATTCCTATCAAAATACAGAAGACATTCCTAGCAGAAGCTGCTGCTGACCGTCTTTTCTCATTAGCTTTATGCTTGTAGACTTCAATCTCCACATAAATCCATGGGAAAGAGTACAGTACTTTTAACAGCTATATATGTATGCTGACAGCTGAGAACAGATGCCCTTGTGAAGAGGACATGTATCTAACTATAAACTTTGGGAGAGGTTCAACAGCTTTCAAGCTATAAAGCATTTCTACAGAGGTTCGGATTGAGTAACTCACACAGCTTTCCCCCATGCTGCTCTGATTACTCTGCTTATTTCCCCCAAGATAGATTTCTTATATAAATTGCTTTTGCATTACCGTTGCTAGGTGTTCCTAGACTTAGTTCCATTGATGAAGTGGATCCTGGGGTCTCCATAATATGTCCGTTATTGTCAGCAAGTTGATTTCCATGATCATCCACATGATCAGCAGGGGGAAAACTAGGTGAACTAAAACGAGCTACAAAAAGGCAAGTTTGGTTTGTTTACTCAAGTTACTTCTTTGAGAAAAAAAAAAAACAAAGATACAGCTCAAAATTGAAATGGCTTACTTTTCATATCATTCTTTAGTACCACAATTCTCTTATGGCCATGCCCTTTAATCCAGACCACCTAAAGAAGAAAAAAAAGCAAAATTAAACATCGGCATATACTAAGCTCAAAACCAGGCTCACTGCCTTTCATCTAGCCTTGCACTGGTGTTATTTCTAAAAGTAAACTAAAAAATGTTGTTAATTTGTACTACACTACCCATGTAAAAGCTTTGTCTCAAAATAATTGATGCCAAAGTCAAACCACAGGGCTAGAAAGTATACTAACTATATATTAACAAACCTGTGTTTAAACATGAGTTGTAAAATTCCGTTTTGTCACACTCTAGAATGATTAATTTAAAGGAAAGCTTATAGCCACAAACTAGGTCACAAAATTATCCATACAATGACAAGATGCCACAGGAAGATTCAGTTATGTGGCAATTCTCACAAGGTCCCACAACTCTTCACTCTTAAAACCAACAGTCTACCCTGATCAAAATGAAGCTTCAGTGCTGTACAGTCTTTCATTCAGTCACGACAGAAATCAGTTATTGCACTTGATAAAGATGCCAAGGATGTTTGTGGCCTCAACAGGAAGTTCTTAAGCAAAGTTTGAACAAAACATGTAAAAAAATACTTTTCTTTAAATCTTTTAACACCATCCAGATTTCTCAGAAACTATTAAAAACACTACTGGCATAAGCCTCCTTTGAGAAGGTAATTATTCTAGTAATTCACAGCAATTAACAGAAGCTGCAGTTGTGTAGCTATTTTTAATCCATGCAGAAGTCTCAGTTTAATTGTGCAAAACAGAATTCTTCACACCTGTGGAATTGCTCCCAAGAGCTCTTCTAAATTATTGCATCCATATGCTTTAGGTTGCAGCACTTCTCCTGTGTATTTGCTATATGCTACTGGGAACTCATAAAGAAAGATCTGCTGATAGTGGTAAGTGTGAAGCAAGGACCTTACATTCTTCGCAAACATATACAGATTTGTAAGCTTCACATACTCTTCTGCTGTACCATTGGTAAAAACCTATTGGAAAAAAAGAAAGGAAAATAATAGGGTGCATACTTCCATATCCTCTACTTCACAATGTCTTTTCAAAGTATTAAACATACCAGAAAGGATAAAGCTTACATACCTCAACCAAGTAAGGGAGACTCTTGAGGAGTTCAGTTAAGGTCATAAATCCATATTCACATGGATTAAGTGAAGTACTATGGATTGATTCATAATGTTGTTTAAGCTGTTCAACAGAGAGAAAGGATGTTCCATCCCAGGACATCAACAAGACTAGCAACTGGGCAGTCAGAGTCCGCAGAGATTTTCTATTTATCAGCTGAATTTGCTTGCCAGACTCTGTGTCAACCACCTAGAAAAATGAATTGCAAATGAAGTTAGGAACCACGAAGAGATTAATATTTACAAATAAACTGTGTAGCTGGGGTTTGAGCACAGCTGCATCTGGTATTATATACTGGCATCTGATACTCCCCTAGCCAAAAGCACACAGGACAAAGCAGCTTATTGCATGGAAAAATTTACCTTAAACACACAAAAGCTGTGTAGCAGTTTCTGTCCACACAGTAGACATGACTTTACTCTTTGTTCCAAGCCAGCTGGACCTGACTGAGGCCCAGCCTGAATACCAGCTGCTAAATTAACAGATTTAGAGCAACTAAACTAGTATGTCCACGTAGATGTAACCTTTCTTTTCCACTTACATAAGACCATCTACATAGTTACATTGACAGTCAAAGCCTTAAACCATAGATTAAAAGTTAGGAATATAAAACATTAGGAGACTGATAACTACTACAGTTACCAGAAAATTATTGCTTTTACACAGTTAAAATCAGGTAGGAAAAAATTCTGTATTGTTAAAGTCCTACAATACCATTTTTTACTTATTTACTAAGCAAACATGAGTTTTCCCAAAGAAAGTTGAAACAGAACGGAATAACAAGGAGAATATCATAGGAACACAGGAGTTAGATTTAAAATCCCTTTGGAATTGCCCCCACAACAAAATACTGTTTCTAGAGTACAGTATTAAGGAAACTGAGACCTGTAATTTGAGACACAAAATTCTTTAACACATTACATACCTCTTGGAGGGATAAACTACAAAGATAAAAGATTACCTTTACAACATGGCAAAGTTTTTGCATTAAAGCTGTAACTGAGCTAACATCATAGTCATGAAGACGCAGTGTGTATCCAAACGTTTTACTGTACTCTGTCAGTAAATCAGTCATCATTAGACAGTTGTCTTTCTGAGACCGCAGCAGCTTAACAAACTGGGCAGCAACTGCTTTGACTTGTTCCACCTCTGTGAGTGTAAGAATTTTCTCCTCCCCACATTCTAACACCTACAAAACAGAAATTATCCTTTGTTAAAGTGATTTACCTAGTCTGGATAATAAAAAGTATTATCTGTACTACAATTCAGTGCTTGCAGGCAGTCATTTGAGATAGCTGAGCCTTGCTACATAGCAAGATATCTATACAGCAAGAAAAAGTATGCCATTTCTGAAATACAGTAGACAACTGGTTATTAACCTTTTTTAAAGCAAGTTAACACAACTTTAATGAAACTTAGCTCAATTTTGATGCACTAAATTCTGTAAGTGTAATACAATTTAGAAAACTTGAATTTGTTATCAGACTTAACCTGAATGTGCTAAAAATCTTAAGATCCTTTCACCAAAATAGTGTATCAGACTTTCTTAAATAGCTGTCTTGCACCGTGTGCCATTTCTAGGTCGCACTGAAGTTAGAGAAATATAACCACTGGCTGAAACAGTTGTACAGATCTCAGAGAAATGTTTTAGTATAACTTAGGATTTTAGAACTTACAAGTAAGACATCTGGTATGGCTTCAAAGAGTTCAAGCAGTTTTGTAAAACCATAGTAAGCAAGTTTGCACTGACGACCAAAGTGATGGTGATAAGAAGGAATAAATTTATTGAATGGCATTCGAAAATGGGGTTGATGGCGCAGTAAGTCTACTACCTCTTTAGAAAATTGTTTGGTTCTTTCAATTTCTTCTTGTGTACGTTCTAAAATTCAAGAATAAAGCAAGAGCTATGTAACCAACACTTATAAAATGCAACAGAACATAAGAAAACACAATGATTGATTTTCAGCTTTATCACCTATCATGTGAAGTCACTATTTCTACCACTGAAGACCTTTAATAACTGGACAAAGATGTCTGTATTTTTGCTGTGTGGAAACAACCCACTAATTACTCCACAGAAAGTTTAACTACATGCAGAAGTAATAACTTTATGGGTTTTGCCACCTGCTTTCCTGTCTGTTCCATTGTAAATGTTCCTAGAATGACACATTCTTTATTTGCTAGAAGTTCATAACAGTTATGAAGATAGAAACACAACTATCAGAAAATCTAAGTCACCCTTATATACATGAGTTAGCACAGTTTTAATATAGTCAAAGAACAATTTCTTTGGCAACAGTAAAAATATGTACATGGACATACCTCGTTTGGGAATACAAATTACCATTTCATTGTCTTGCTGGGACAGACAGATGGTCGTATCTGGAATTTCTGATATAATATCAGCGAGTTCACACACACCATACTCAGTCACATCCCAGTCCTTCGAAAAACACCTGAAAGTTATAGAACATTTTAAAACAGAAGTATTAATACATGCTGTGCATGCAAAAGAATTTGTAAGTTTAAAGAGTTTGTAAGTTTAAACAACAAGTCTCAAGCCCTAACAAAAAACCCACATCATTTTATATAGGCAATAATGAGTATGTGAAACAAAGGGGAAAATATTCCTAATTCAAGTTATCTACCTGTTCTAACCAGAAAAATAAGATACACTGATGGTTCACGTAACACTGGAATAAAGAGATGATATGTCAACTAGTAGATGCCTCAAACTAATTGGGGCAAGTGACAATATAAAGTAATATTTTTCAAGTTCAGGTTTAAATTACATATTCTTAGATCACTTGTTATACAGCTCCATATAGTTACACTTTCAGTCTGTATTTGCTTAATAGTCATGGACATATGCTCTTCTTAAGATTAGGTCTCAAGAGAAGGTAGAGACCATATCCTGGAAAACCATATTAAGATTCACAATACCATGTAACATATTAAAAGGCATTTTACTGCCACCCTGCCCCCTGACAGGAACCTCTTGAAGCAACAACACTCCACATATATTCTTATTCAACAAATGGCCAGAGCTGACTACAATGGAGATGTACATTTAGAAGATGTGGAAAAAACCAATCTGTTTTTGCCAATAGTGTAAGTAGAAGCATGCATTCCAAAAAAGGAGCTCTTGCTGCATGCAGCACAATAGCACATGTAGCATGAAAAATGCTATGGTTTCCTCAAAGCACATTAAGTACTACTTTCTATCTTTGTATTAAGGAAAACATCATTCTTTGTTCTCAAAAAAACCTAAACAGCTTTTTTTTTTTTTTTTAACCATGCTAGAATAGAATGTTCTTCCTGGCAATAAGACAGGTATTACTTCTTATTTTAGCCCCATTGCTAGATCCAGTTAAAGAAGAGTATCTATTAACAATCAATCATTTTTTCACTTCATCAAATTTTATGTATCCCTCTGAAGAAAGTCTAACACTAGATCTTCTCTATTGTTCATGTTAGTGTGCCATGACCTGCTTGCTTAAATCCAACCTTTCAGTCATGGCTTCAAAGAGAACCAATAAAATACAATAACCTATTCCGAACTCCAATAAAGTTAATGGACCTAGTACTAAAGGAAGCAGTAAAGTCTGCCAGACAGCTTTTAATTTTTGTTTTCATTAGAAGTTTGAACTTCCACATCACAACAAATAGGCAATATAGTTGCCACAGTTTTGTATTAAGATTGAAAGCGCTGACTGTCTTGCACTAGGTTTTAAAACCACTGTTGATAGACATGGCCTGCATAGTCGTTCTTGTATCATTAAAGTTCACTTACCAGTGATAAGCCTGTAAGAATTCCCTCACAATAACCTGTTTACTGGCCTGGGATTTCAGAAGCTTCAGTAAGTCTTGAGTGAAGCGCTTAACTTGAGCTCTGTGTGTTAGCGTTAACAAGCGTTTGGAACCCATACCGAGAATCTGAAAGAAAATTTTATTTGATCATTCACATTCTCAGTAAATTTTTACAAGATATTTAGAAGCCAGTTCTACTACAGGTAGGCTAGAAATAAAGGATGTAATAGAGAGTAATAGAGACAGCATTTGGAAAGGCAGCCTCATAAAGCCATATATTGTGTACTAAGGCATATGTCATCAAGAAATTAAGAAATGCTTCCTCCATGAGTACTACTCAAACTGTTGCACATTTGTATTAGTTATCTTAAAATTCTACAACCAACTGGTGTTCAAAGTAGTAAGGTGTATGTGACCATAGTGGAATTATTTGTAACATAAGGCCACACAATTTGTTTCACACAGAAATCCTTCAAGTCACAGGCTATGCATTACAGCCTAACTTAAAAGCACTCAGCATTTGCTGTGCTCTTATGATAAACACCACAATCAAAACCAATCAGTAGCTACAGGCTAAAAGCAGCTTCAAACTATTTAATCTAAGCCTCTGGAATAAAGAGTTCATTTCCCCAGTTGTTTTAGAAGGGTGGGGACAAAAATAAGCCAGAAACAACATGTCAAAAAAAAAAGACCACAATTGCATTTCAAGATTCAGTTAACCATCTCTTTCAAGGTGGACTATGTAACTGCATAGCATCTGTTACACAATACCAACCAGTAATTCAGATAGTTGAAGATACAATTCCCCATGTTAAAAGGAACGGTGCCATATAACTCACTTGCAGTACATGAGGCACTGCTTCTAGCAGCTCCATTAATTTAGAATACCCATAGTCAGACACACGGCATTGCTTTGCGAAGTGATGATGGTATGTTGGGATGAATTTACTGACAGGTATGACGCAGGACGGTTGGCTTTTAAGTAGATCTATCACTTCTCTACTGAACTGAATAAGTTGTGGATTACCTACAGGGCTCTTAGAACGTAGAAGCCAAGGATCTAAAAGGGAAAAAAAATAATCGTATTACTGAACCTTTCACTAATACTCTCCTAGTAAGCACTGCACTTTATTTATGACACAGGCTAGAGCACCGGAGAAAAAAACCCGAACAACAAACAAATGAACATTCAAGCTAAAAGTTTATCTTTATAAAAAGTTTAATAATTATATTCAATTTATTTATGCTCCTCTTAATTTTTTAGTGGAAAGACTAATTCAGAGAAGAAATTTTTAAATAGAAATATTTACCTGTAGTAGGAGGTGGTGGTTTGTTATGTATCCATTTAATAACTTTAATGCCATTTTGGGCAGTGGCAATGTTAACTCCAGGAACACAGGTAATTAGATGTTCTAAAGGAACACCACCCTGGCCTTCTGGCACCATTTCAAGATCATTGAACTCTGACATATAACAATCAGGAAAACTTTGGAAGAAAAAAAGCTTCCATTATACACTAAAATACCACTATAACAATTGTCCTAAAAATACCATTATTTTGACACACTTCCTGAGCAAAAGGCTTTAACAAGCTTATAATACATTATAGAAGTCTTCATTACACAGACATTTTAAATAAGTATGTGTTATTTTTTTTGCTTAACAAGAATTCAAAGAGTAGTAACTTCATAAGGCACTTACTTGCTATAAAAGATACCACCTTACATAAGAACTGGTGGTTTTATACAACAGGTAGTTTCAGAGCATTACAAGAGCCACCAATAAAGTTTTAAATCTTTAACCTATCATCCCATACACTAAAAGCCTAAATTAAAATACTTTACCTTAGTAAAGGCACAGTACCCTCATGTGTCTGTAGAAGACTGTGAACCTGGGGAGCGAATGTCTTCAGAGACAAAACCACAAAAGGAATTCTATAAGAATCTGGATCAAACTCATGCTCACTGTAAAAAACAAGAGGTTCAAGTTTGTATGCTCATCCTACACATAGCTTAAGCATAGTATGCTTTTACTCACATACACATCCATAGTAAACATTATGCATACAATATACTGCTACTAGCTGACAATACCACTATATACAGCCACAAGCAACTTCCATCTTTTCTTCTTCACAAAAACTAATACAGCTACAGCAAATTTCCAGGAGAGAAAAGCAACATTTGTAAGGCCAGATTTTTACCATTATTAGATTAAATTTTTCAAATTAAGTTTTAGCAGCACATACCAGACAGATGACAGCAATCATCTAATAACTGCTCTAGTAGCATAACCTGGTTGCTATTGAATAAGCCAAAAAACTTTGTCTATAGCTTCAGGAAATCTTCAACCCAGTATGAATCACTTAGTAAATGTAACTGGAGGGCAAAGAAGAATGATCAGTTCCAGCTATAATTACATAATAAAATTCAGGCTATTAGAAATCTCTAGTGTGTATAATCTTCCTATATAACCAGAGGAAGGCGGTGTACCTTTCAGTTTCTGGTTAAGGGGTATTCGATCTTGGTGGCTGTGCTAGAATACAGTAATCTTACCTGAACAGACTGAGAACTGCCTAGAAAACTCACTGTACCATCTCTCTATTTTCTGCCTGAATTACCCTTGTAAATATATAAACAGTGACTGGAGCATGCTGTATGAACATGTCTAACTCAACTTTAATAAACCTGTAAGCGTTAAGTGCTGTTCAAATTTTTTGTGAGATTTTATAGTATTTTATACACAGCTTACATAAAGTCTTTATTCAGGCAATGCTGCTTACAAACAGGCTCGTGATATTCCAGCTCTTCAAATATTATAGGACTACAGTTTGCTGATGAACCATCATGTGACTGTGAAGATCCCAATGGACTTTGCCGGGCTTGGCTGCTGGGTAAGAGGCACACCAGCCGCCCACTTCCTTGGTCACGGATTGCCACGGTATCTGTTAGTTTATATAAGTCTGATACAACTAACTTACGCCCAAATCTAAAAGGAAAATATTAAAATAAATACACATTACAAACACAGAGAATGCAATAACCTGCATTTTTCATTTACGAAGCAGTAATATGCTAGAAATTACTCTATGCAAAATGTTAAGTTAACTAAACTATTCATCCCCATTTAGAAAAATTAAGTAAAATACTGAAAGTATAACCTTCTAAGAAAGGCCACTATCCCAGTCATTGCCTCTGGACAGATAATATGCTGCAACATCTAACAAGAAACCTGTAACACTCCATTCTGTTACTCTCTATAACTCACTAAACAAACACATGAGCAGATTCTTTTTTGAAGTACTGGAAGAAAAAAAAAAAATCACAACTGAACTTACTTTTTCTCATAGATTTCTGTGAATTTGAACATAGGCAGACAACAAGCAGGTGCATCCTGCAGAATGGACATAGTTTCTGAGCTATAAAAGAAGTTTTGTAACATTAGCACAAAATTAATTTGTTAGTATTAAGTCCCCAGGCCAGACTGGTGAGATACTTACAGACGCAGTTTATGAACTATAAATATCACAGGAAAAATTGCATTCCCTTCCATCTTAGCACTACAAAAAGTTGAAACTTCAGATCATGGCAGTACAAGTAGTAACATTTCTGCTAACTTAACAGGTAACATCTCTGAAAGAGTTACATCTTTCATATGTGGTAAGATTTCAAGTATCTATAAAATGCAACATTAAAGCTGCAGCATTAGAAGTTACCAGCCCGGTCATTACATTAAGAACTTTCAACAGGCATAACCTAAAATGCAAGATTGTAATAAAGTTGTAACTTATACAATGGCTTGAGCCATTATATAGCTGTGCAGCACTTGGGCTTTCTGTAAAATAAAAATAAATGAAGACAACTTTCTTCCTAATGCTTTCTTTCAGTAAGAAAAAGATTGAAACAGAAAATACTTGTATTCTCCCCAGCATCAGCACTGTAGTTCTGTCATCTTCCATATAGAAGATGTAGACCCAAGTAACAACAACAGCCTTTAAAATGTGTATCCCATATTCTAAAGAGATGCACTTTCTTGGAGGAAAGAAGAAATAAATATGCCAAGCATAATCTTAACTCAGCTGCACAAACTAAGTTATTAAAGTATATCAGTATTATGAAAGAGTACTGGTGAAACTATACAACAGATGTACTCAGATGAAACTTAAAATATAAGCAGTGTAAAAATGCTAAACTGAAAGCTAGCTAGGCTGTATTATTTCACACATTTACTTTACCTCCCTATCACTCCTTTGCTTAGTATTTTAAAATCACCTCTCAGCTACTAAACACATGCTAGAACAATTAAGAAGACACAGCACTTCGTACCTGAGTAGAGCGAGTGATTTACTAGCAGCTCCCGTTGCTAATGAGACCTGGATCCTTTTACTGCCAATTTTGTATCTGTGAAGACTGCTGACAGCACTGATAGCTTCTTGCAGATTTTCCATCTGAACTGTAGCCTTCAACTGGTAGTCTGTATGAGGGCTGAGCTCTACACTTTTTACCTAAAACAAAGAACAGATCTTACATATTTATCACAAATCATTAACCCAAGGCAAGCCAACACGAAAGTAGCACAGTCTTGCTTTGGCCACGAGCTGAACGTAACGCCAAAGGGAACCAAGTAAGATGGACCACAGCCAATAGGACAGTGCAAACAAGAACCAAGTGCAATGAGCCTTAGACAAGTCAAGGCCATGATATTTGACACAAGCATCATCTTCCCATGTAGAAGATTATGCCAGAAGAACGTAATCTACACGTCAGGCAAACAGAGCCACTGCAGAAGTGACTTCTTGCATAGTTGCTTTTCACCAATTCACACTCTCCATATCTGGTTTTGATCACTTAGGATTCAAAACAGAAACTCAGTTTTCACTGTGATTTTTAAGCTGACATTAAGAATTCAGCTTTACAGCTTAAAAAGGTTATGCAGCTAAAGCCTGAGTCTCTTCTCTGCATGACTAATGAGCCACTTACTAAGAACGTTATATACAGAACTTCAGAATACCCGATCTACGAAGACCACATACAAATGAACCTATTACAAGTAACAATCTGGCCTTTTTAAAGGAAACACCACCTCCTTTTAACAAAGTTTAAGTCATATTTGGATAAGCGTTCCATTCCTAATCACTCAAAGCTAGACCACATATGTGTCCATAAGTAATAAACCAGAAGTTCTGAAAAAACAGATCTAATAAAGGTATTTTAGCCTTTACCTTGCCATGTCTTGAGAAAACTTCTTGTAAATTTTGCTGCAACTCTTTTCTGGACAATCTGTAATCTATATTGCTGATATGAATGTCTGCACCATTTGCAAAAGGATCAGGGCAGTCTATACCACTGGTATGATTTACTACATTAAACGTGAGTGGAGATGATCTGTTTGAGAGGTTTGGAGACATACTCCTGGGCAAAACAAGAAAATGTATGAGCTCAAGTAGCTATTGTACAATTCTGATATATAGACATCTCAAAATTAATCAGAAAATAGACACAGGTCACGTGCACAAACACTGCACTTTGAAAGTATTTTCCTAATATGTATGTGTGCAGGCAAAACAAGTTTCACAACAAGCAAAACATTGTGATGAGACAAGTATTTCCTATAAAAAGAAAGGAAATCATTCATATCATGTTTCAAAGTAACTCAATTTAATAATATATTTGGCACCAAGTTTCCTGCTCTCTTACTAACACATTAAACAAGTCAAACTCATTCACATGATTTCAATAATTGGCAAAGGCCAAATATTTAAATGTACAAGAACTGAATGGGCCTGGATGAATTTCTACTGAGGATATCAAAGGCACTGAAGAGAAGCAAGATGTCTGCAATACTACTTCTGCAGATTTTTCAGAAGCTTTAAAGACAAAGTTGGCAGGGAAAAACTGCCACACAACAAGTTTCTGAAGACAAGTTCACTATCTTCTATTTACATGCACCCTGTTAGCTGTTACACAGCACCATCATGGTTTCCTTTTGCCCCCACATAAATCAGCGTATCAAAGTGCTTAGCATGCACAACTCTCTATGCATCTGTCAATAATCAATGTATATACTGGTGAAATCTCACTTCACCTCCCAAGTAAGACACAGACACTTACCGAGATGACCAGCAACTCTGAGACATGAGTAAAGGACTGAGTTGTCTTGAGGCTGTCAACTTACTGAAAGCAGAGGGATAGCTGACCTGAAATACAGTTTCATCTTTGTCTTTTTTATCTACAGGGGAATTGGTAATGCTCCTGGAAGCAGAGGTGTCTTTTCTATTTACAAATATATGTAAGAAAAAGAAAAAACATTATGTTGCAGAATTCACATTAAAAAAACCGTAGCTAACATTAATGTTTGTTTTTAAACATACTTCTGACCGCTTTTACAGGATGATTCTCCCATTCCAATTTTTTTGGTTGCCAGAGACACAGGAATTGCTGCATTAGAGTTACTCTGAGGAGAGGGAATTTGCTCTCTTAAGTGTTCCTGCTGGTTTTCAACATTTTTACCCACAGTCTTCGATTCAAGGCGGCACAGCTCCTATATTAAAACAGGCCAAAGGTCAGCATTAAAACACCAGACATTCCTTTTCAGAGGTTCTCCTTGTGTCAGAAACTTAAGATAACCGACAATTTTTTCTTTAGTAACATTTTTGTTGGCACTTCAAAACCAGGAATATTTGATTTTGTGTCAGAAAATAGCAGAACGTCAACTAGTTGAAATACTTTTGCTATACTCTATATCTGCCCTAGTTTTCTTTATAACTAGGCAAAGTGGATCACTCAAGGTGTTATACTCAACACCAACACAAAAGTCAAAACTGGCCTAGGATTTGAGACTAAGTACCAGCAGTATTTCCAGATGAGAAAAAGGTGTCAGGGAGTGGGGAAAAAACCCTCAAATTTGTTGTCTGCTTTCCAAGCAGAACATCATAACTCTCATTTGGGAATGTTACTGTAAGTTATAGTTAGTCATTAAATAAGACTGACAAGTTTAAGATAAAGCTGTAACAGAAGCAATATCAGAACATGAGGAAAAGCAAGAATACTAAACTAGGTAGAACAGTACCTGTAAACTTTTAACATTTGTGGGTTTGATGATAGATCCATGAATCTGTAATCCTCTCCCAGCAGAGCCTTTGGTACCAGAAGACTGATCACTTGAGTCTTTGTTGAGGAGGCACAGCTTTGTGTTCTTGTTAATTTTTTTGGGAGACTTCACCTTTTCAGTTCCCACAAAGCTGGAGCTTTTTGTTTCATTAAGTTCTTTGTTTTTGGGAGTAAAAGACACTACAATCCTGTTACCAAAGACATCTTCATTTTCCATTCTCTTCCGAGCCCGTTCAGCACTTTCTTGATTTAAGAAACGGAGAATTGCACTGCTTCCAGAAATGCTCAGCACCTTCCCTCCACAATTGTCTGACAAACGCCTAAGTCTATTACTGACGCTTTTGCTGTCTCTGTTTGTTGGCAGATTATAAACATACAATAGTGCATGGCATGCCTGTTTAAAAGGAGCAAGATCTTAATTTGACTATGTCAGAATAGTTTCCCATTCAAAAATCAGTGTTTTTACATTGATTCTGGTGACACATGCTCTCCTCACCATTCCCAAGGGGGGTTTTTTGCAGCATTCAATTTGTTTGGAAAACTCTCATACCAGAGTAGATACTCAAATTTCAAGCTCCAATATAAAGTTTGAAGAGACTAGAGACCCTGATCAATATCTGATCCTTCTCCAGATAAACATCACCAAGATGTTTATCTTGCAACCCAAGAATCCTATACATTCACACATGCATGTGAACACATAGTTCAGGAAGTTATTTCCAAGAAAGAAAAGTCCTTGAGTGCAGTGCAACAACAACACAGAAAATCCAGAGGGAACCACCAGGAAGACAAAAAGCCCCAAAAAAACAGTAGAGCATGACTCAAAACTGTTAAGAAAGCATCACAGAGCTGTCTTAATACTCAACTAATTTCTTACCCTAACTTTCTGCCAGTGAAACAGACACATAAGATCACATTATCTGCTAAAGTATTTAGTGATAAGAACACAACCTTGCTACTTTAATTACTTCTATTTCATTCTCTCAGTCTTAAAGCAGAAAGCATACCTTCATGTGACAGTAACTGAAACTGTCAAATATGCAGCAGACATGTCTCAACACAAAAAAACCACAGATAATATTTAGCCTGCTCTCCCCCTAAACTGGCTGATGGGGAGCAGGGGGTGCAATGTCTGTTGCATTAAGAATTAAAAATCTTACCGGCATTTTTAGTGGTAACCTTGGTGGCAAGTCTGAAATAAATTCTTCAAAACAAATGAGCTCATGAGCATGATGTAAGAGTGCTTCAGAAGCTTGGTTTTTATGCACCAAAATGATTCGAAAACCATGTCGATGTCTCAGGTCACTGAGTTCCAAAGCAAAGTTTACATCCGCTGAAATAAAAAAAAAATAATAGAATTAACAAGAAAAAACATGGAGAAGACAGAATAAACAAAAAAAATCCCATATCTCACTTCAGAGTTCTATTTATCATTGAAAATCTCCAATGAACAAGCACCAACAGCTACAAGGCTTCTCAACAGACATAATTTAAATCAGCAGTTAGCATTCAGTCTTGGACAAGGGCTTCTTTTTAATAGAAACTTCTAGCAATTCATTTACAAGGCATTCAGCTAGTACCATACACTCCTGTAACAAACATTTGTTTATAGCTTTAGGGAGAAACCCAAGGCAACAGACAGCAATTAAATAGTTGACTGGCTTGAATATTTAACTGTATAGTATGCTGCTACAAGAATAAAATAACAAATGCATATTGCTCAAAGCATTCTGAAAGATCACCATAAGGAAGACCAAATGAGTTTTACTTTATTAGCTTCCTGCTGAAGCTGTCTAACTTTAGACAGCTTTTATATGCACGCCTACTGACAGTCAACAACAAGACATCAGATTCCAATGCTGATTGATCTAAGCCAGGTTCTCACTTTACCGTCCCTACTTTTCCCTTGCTGCCACCGACATTATTAAGAATTCTCAAGCAATTCAGTTAAAGCCAATTCTAAACACAACTTGTGGAAAGCAAAATAGTATCATATGCAAAAGTACTATTGGAGAGAGGAACCAAATTCTGCGCTATAGAAGAGTACCACAAACACTTACTTGACACAAGAACCACAGTGGCAGGTGCAGTGTGTGTATCAGCAAATCTCCTAAGACTTTGCCTGAGTTTGTCATCAGCAGCATTCTTTGCTGTAGCATTGATGTGTGCAACAGTCACCTGTGGAAGTACATACACTCTACAGAAAAGCTTGAATGTGAACTATCCTTGCTTAAAGTGTTTTTTATTTAACACAATACAATCTTTCACATGCACTCTATTTAGATAAATTAATGCACACATGCATGAAATACAACATGCATGGATCTGAAACTGTTCTAATGAGCCATGAACTTCAACCTTAGTAGGTCAGCAATGTCTTAGGGATGACTTCTGCTGTTTTGTGTTGATCACAATTTACATACCTAAAAAACATTCCATAAACCCTCATTTGAAAGAGGAGTGACAAACAGCAAATACTCACTATCAATTCATTCTACCTCATATAAGCAGATAAACTGTCAACCTGTTACCATATCTGCAATTTAGGGGGCATGAAGGGAATTTCTGATATAGAAACCTGCACAAAAAGTTAAAAAAAATAATACCAAGAAACAGAAGGTATTGACAGAAAAATAGGTAGCATCAAAAGTGCCCCAATCAATACCACTAACTTACAACTGTCCTTACCAATCAGCAAAGTATAACTTCTATTACTTTTGTTAGTGAAGTTCACAGATCACAGTCCTTTTATGTTAATTATTTAGTCAGATTTGTAGTATTACACTAGAAACATCATCACCACCACTTATTACTGGATGAAATCAAAATCCTCTGTGAACACCGAAAGAGTAATCTACAGACTGTAGTCTCAAAAACACCACATCAGGAAAGTTCAGCATTGAAGACTCCACCCATAAACCAATTACAAGCTCATGTATTGTAACACACAGAAGCTAGCAAAGCTTTAGTAAATAGGACTCGCTATTCACACACTCACAGTACACAAATTCTCAAGCAAGAACACCAAGTAGATGCTGTTTTGATACCTGGCAGTTGTTTAGCTCCTGAATAACTTCTTTATTTTCTTTGCTAATGTCACACACACAGATGAATTCTGCCTCTCTGTGACCTTTAAAAAACTTTTCACGAATCCTCTGTACAACTGCTATAGCTGAACGGCCAGTGGGAACTGAACAGTTTTCAATATCCCAGAAGACTCCAATGGGGGGCAAATTCTCCAGAACTTGGCCCGTTATTGCGACTTCCGGAGACCCTGTACAGGTTTAACACAGCTCATTTTAATCTCCAAATACCAAAAATATTAAAAACTTAGCATACTATAAGCTTTGCACATGGGAAGCTTTATGTTTTACAGAACAGCATGCCCAGGAACACAAGTTCAATCTTATTTTCTTACAGCATCTAAAAAACATCAGCCTTAAACAAAAACGTAGTCACTGTCAAGTTAGGATAAAGATGCAAGACAACTTCAGCTTTACTCTTAAACTCTCAATCAACCCAGTAATGTATTTAAAATGTTACCAAAGGCTGAAGTGTCATGTGTCATGAAAATTGCCTGCAGTTTGTCACACTAAACTTAGCAGGTGCTGTATCAGTAATGGAAGTGAAACATGAAAGTTGTTCAAATTTAGTGTGCGTTAGATAAAGAATCTAAACAAAATTGGATAAGATTATCAGTATAGTGTCAGGGATTATAGAAAATTAACACTGTATGGAACAAACAGAGAAGTATCCTACAGTTAGGAGAGTGAGGCTGAGTATTTGCTGTTACAGGCTATGAAGTGCAAATAAAGTTTCTGGTGCTTCAGCACTCTGAGTATCTATATCATTTTGAATGCACATTATATGCCCATTCCATCCCCACAAAACAACTGGTAATGTGAGTAATGACACAGAATCCTCACAGGTCAAAAACTAGCTTAAAATTAATTTTATATTCTCAGTTAACATGAAGTACAGCAGAGAAATGTCACATTTGCCTAGTTTTCCCTCTACAAGACTCACTGGAATTGAAATTTTAAGGACACTTCACTGAGGTGTTGCACCTCAAAAAGGTAAACATGGGCACAGTCTTAAAACTACCCAGTTTCTTATTCTTCCACAATTTTAAGTCTGTAACTTCCATATGAGCTCTGATTTTGTAACTGAAGCACTACTAAAGCTGTACTAAGACCAATTATTTCACACAATATTTTCCTCAAGAACACTGAGGAAAAGCTATATTGTAACTATGTTATACCTTTAGTGCATATGAAATCACAATAGACACTACAGACTAAGAAAATTGTTTTCAAAGTATGGCTGAAGAAAATTTCTTTATACACCACCAGAACAAAATAGCTTCCAAGTCCTTAGTGTTTCTTTTCCTAGCTCTTAAAATGCTGAAAATCATAATAGCAAAAAATCAAAACTCTATGAAAACAGTACAGTAAACTAGATAGTCAAAACAAGTAAATTCAAGTTTGACTCTGCAAAACAGAAACAAGGTATCTTTTTTACTGTTTAGCCTTCTGTGACTGTACAGACATTTCCAGAGAACCGTGCAATTTAAGAAAAACTCTTGATGTACAACAGTATTTAAGCAGGACATCCATTAAGTGCAAGTTTCAAACAAGTGTTTACCATATTTCTGCGGTGATTTGCCAAGGCTGCTTGCCAGCAGCAAACTCTTCTCGTTTCCTGTTCCTTTGGTTCCACAGCCATTACATATTGGGATTGGAACAGGTGTGGTCTGTGCACTTGGAGGAGGAATATTCGGCCAGATTTTAGCAGCATCAACTAGGCTGTTTCTGGTTGGCTGTTGGGATAATTTTTCAAAATACATATTCATTTAGTATACAATTTAAACACATACTATTACATGGTAGAAATTTTCTCTTCTGCCAAAATTGCAAGTTAGATGTACTCTACAAAGTTGATTAACAACAGTAGCCCTGGATGAAGGAAGCTTCTATCCTAAAGTCTTTCCTGGCAAACTTAGCTCTAGATGTCCAAATGCAAGGAAAGGTTCTATTAAACTGCACATCAAGATGTGCCATCTTTAGAAGTACAATATGTATTCTAAAAAAAAAAACCACCACAAAAAACCCACCATGTAATGTGAAATCAGCACCATTAAAGAGTACAAGGTTGAATCGCCTCCCTCCCTGCAAAAATATTAAGTCATAATTCCAAACATACTGAATTCATCGTTTATTGAAATTAAGACACTTCACTTTTCTATTGGAAACTCAGATTTTAAAGTTTAAGTAACAACATCTTGCAAAGCCAAGTATGTTATTTCACTTGAAATTCCTGTTAAAACTCAAGCAGTTTTTATCAGTTCTGAAGTGTACCAAATTAGTATTGAGGTATAAATTACAAATTTGGGAAGACTGAACTAAGACCTATCAAACCAAAACTAGAATATCCTTATAGCATCAGACATTTCACCTGGCTTCCAAACGGATCTTTATTAATCAGCTTCCCAAGGGTACATGTTAACTGTTGTTAGCCTCTCCTCACAGTCACTATGGAACACTAATTGGAGCTGTCAAAAAAGGTAACTGTCTTTCAAATCCAGTCAGAATTCTGCTTAGGTACATTACAGATCCCCTGTAAGCCAAACATTGCAACAGTCTCTTTTGTTTTCCTATAGAACTGAATGTTACCTCAGAAAAGAGATTATCTTCAAAAAGCATATAATTTGGACTGTGCATCAGCGACTAGGAAGATGCAAGCTGCAACCCACGGAAGCTGGTGTTTTGCTCTAGTAGCTTTATTTCAACATTAACCATATACCATGCCTAATAAAAGAGAAATGTGATGTGTACAAACCTTGCTCAAGCAGTCATTGCAGTAGTGAGAGCCCTTTAAACAAACTGAAGGTGTCATGTTTAGGTGCAAAGGGTTGGTGCACACACGTGATGTTAGCTCCGACTGTGCAATATGCTCATCCAAGTGGCCTGTAGCCCCACTCGTGAATTCAGCACAAGGGAAATAGCCAGAAGATGTGCAGCTCTGAAGGGCTGGAAACTGATGCAGTTTGTGCACGTTACCATGACAGGACGGGAAATGGAGTTTTCCACAACAGGGCAGATGTTGACAGGAAGATACACTGTTTTCTACACACATGCCAGGGAACTCACTTGCAATGCCTGCCAAATTGCTTCTAGCTGGAGGGTTCTTCAGTGAAGATGCAGACTGATAAGCAAATCCTGACCCTACTTGACAAGTAATTGTCCCAGTGCTTTTTGAGTCTAATATTGTGCCAGGGTGAATCAAGTTACCACCACCACCACCACAATGCATTTGTGGAGTACAGGAAGAGTCAGAGCCATGAGCACAGCAGCTTACTTTCGGGCCAGGTGAAAGCTGTATTTGCTGTTGCTGAAGAGGACGAACATCAGGAAGTGGTACTGCCGGGAACAGTTTAGAGCCAGCATTACAAGGAGACGAAGCATCCTTCAATTCTACAGCAGCTTTCTTGTTCTCCATGTAATCCTTCTGGAAAGTGATATCTCAGTTACATTCATATACATAAATACAACAACAATATAATAGTATAAACAAGCATATTTTTAGACTGTTACAATTTTGACAAGAACAGGAATTTTGAAAAGTGTTATCTTTATGATTACTGTTACCTCACTGTCTGAGCATATAAAATAGTAAAAGAAACATGCCAGTTGTATGCCAGCCTGAGATATATTGACATCATTGGATTTTGTAAATCCAGTTTTGGATTGGACAAAACCAAAAAGCTATAAACCAAGTAGCAACAGGTCTGTAAAACGGAATTTGAAAAGCAGAGCTGTTAGGCTAAGGCTGAGAGATACTCCACAATTGCAAACCAAAAAAAGATTTATTTCTTGTAAGAGCAAACATAAATGGATGCAATGGAAAGTAAAAAAACCCCACAGTTTGGAGGTACATAAGTAAACATCTTACAGTTTATTAATAATAATAATTCTAAAGTGTTTATTCAAAGTTATAGAAGTAAGCATTAAAAGACTAAGATTCTAAAAAATTAGAAATTATATTAAGCAGGTAGACTAACAGAGGACAGAGAAGTCCAAGTTTGCACCACTGTGTAAGTGCTTTTCATTCTCCAATTCAAGACAGACACATACAGACATACAGGCATAGAGAGAAATACAGGGGTTTTTTTTAAATGCCAGCACTGAAAACTAAGCAAGGCTATAAGGAATACCAGAACAGTCAAGGTCAGTAGACCTAACCTTCACACAATTCACTGAAAGTACTGGCCTACAGCTCTGGAGCAAACAAATTTTACTTTTCAAACAGAATTTAATAAATTTCCTTCTACATGGTAATGAATAATCTATTACCCAAGTTCAAAACCATTTCTCTCTACCCAATACCACATCATATGAACTGAAGATACACTCTGCCAAAAATCTGTCTGGAAATGGTTTATGTTAATTACGGCAGCTCCCTTCCTAACCCCACACACATGAGAACAGCAACACAACAGGATACATTGTTATCTGTTTTCCCCCATGTCTTTTACTGAAAGTCAGATTGAACACACATGAATGAGTGTTATTCACAGCTAGAGCTTACTTACTCAAGTCAATCATTGTGTTGTACTATTCCTATTCCTTAGCACCTTAAATATATAGAATCATATACAGTTACAGAACAGGAACATTTAAAGGAAAAACAGGAAAAATTAGACATTCATGAAGAACGGTATCCATAATTGCTGCAACTACTATATAATAATAACTCATGGAGTTCTAAATTTGCTTCCAAACTAAACTGATAAAATCTGGAAGCATGACAACTACTTCCCTACTCTACTCTTCATCCATAACTTCATAGAGCTTTCAAGAAGCTGCCTTACACCCTTTTTAAAGGGGCCAGTTGTATCATTCCAAACAAAGATGTAGAGAGTAAAACCTGTCAAGCAAAGCAGCTTGCCTGCTTTCACCAACACGGACAAGAGAGCTGTGAACACAATGGAAGACCTTAAATACCCAGGTAGGTTTTGTACTTACCACAGTACCTACTGTCTCCTCTTTCCCCCCTCCCCACTCACTCCCTTTCATCAGCAATAACACCGCAGTCAGTTCTAGCGCTCTGTAGCAGGGTATCAACCGTGCTTTTAGTAAAGCAAAGAATTACCCTTTTTGCACTGCAAGGCAAAGATTTTTCAGCGGCAGAAAAGCAATTAGAAAGTTTCCAGAGCCATGGTTTAGCATCATTCTCTTGTCGCTGAAGCCATCCAAGTGATCTATTGCAGAGGTTCTCTGTCCTGTTTCCATCCATCATACAGCCAAACAAAAAGGTTCAACATTCTTTCATCACCCCTTCCTTTCATTCTTCCCACCTGCTAAAGAGAAGAGAAAGAAAAAGAATGACACAAACAAAAAAGAAGCATGTTTTAAATAACTTTTGAGACAAGAGAAAAACCACAGTGATCTTATCAATTCCACTACTGCTAGATGACTGAACCTGCATTATTTATGTTAAATTTAATTATGCATATGGGACATGGCCTTGACTATCCCTATTTAGTACAGGAATGTTCCTTGTGACCTGCAGCACAGGTTAAGTAGTCCGAGGAAAACCCATGGCATCCACAGAGTTCCAGAAACGCATCACTACTAACATGAAATAATTCCCTGAAACTTAAGAACGCATTCTCCTAGAAAGAGAAGCCAGGAGGCCGGTTTTTAAGAACAGCTCATCAGCAAACACAAAATAGGTGCAACTGAGCACAGGTGAAAGAATTAAACTGCATATTCATTGTTTTTCCATTGGCTAACAAAACTATATATACACCTGTATTAAGCACACAGCACTTAATACTTAAACAAAGCTTTAAATTATTAAAATTTTCTACAAATACTTCTACTAATTTTCAAGCAGCCCCACAGCACACCACATCAATTCAGCTTTACAAAACCACAAAGACGCAAAACAACTTCTTTCAGGGCCAGCCACATTGTGCCAGAAAAACTACAACTAGCAATGAAGGCTTCGACTGCATGGATTAGACTACACTCCCCCAGGGGTTTTTTGCATTTAAACACATTAACCGTGGAATACATTCCATAGCATTACGTTTGCCCCAGCATTGTTTTTAACCACAAAAGCCTGATTTCCTTTTAAAGAAGAAACGTTTATCCACATGAACCTTAAGTACCCCAAAACGACGGTGTATACCATATTAAATCAATGGAGTTCCACAACTCCAGAGTACGTTACTTTGAAAAACGTCTGGTAGCACCAATTCGTTTGGGAATTAGAACGGCAAGTGAAAAAACCCAGAAGTTACACTAACTGCACACGCCCGCGCTCTGCCCCCTGCGGCTCGCAGCTCCGCGGGTGCCTCCGGCGAGGCCCGGCCCGCAGCCCGGAGGGAGCCGGCGAGGCCCTAGCCGCCCCCGCCCCCACCCCCGGCGGGCAGCCCCAGCGTGCCCCAGGCCGCTGCCGGGCGAGCGGCCGCTCCCGCCCGCGGGGCGGCGCCGGGCCGAGGCCGCCGTACGGCTCCGCCCGGGGGACGGGCTGCCCCCGCGAGGGGAGCGGGCCCTGGCCCCGGCCCCTCCCGGCCGCAGGGCCTCCCCAACTGCCGCAGAGCGGCGGAGGTAGCCCCAGGCGAGGGGCGGGCGGCGGGCCCGCCTCGGCTCTGCCCTACCCGCGCCCGCCGCGCCTCACCTGAGACGCCGCCAACGCCGCCACCCCTCACATGCCGCCACGGCCCCTCACACCCCTTTGTTGTCCTCCCTCCTCCCTCTCTGCTCCTTCTGCCGTCAAGCAACGCCGAGCACCGGAAACCAGCCGGCTGCCGCAAAGGAGGCTGTCGTAACGTTCCGCTCCACTCCCTCCTCCTCCTCCCCAGCGGGCAGGGCCGGGCCGGGCGCGGGGGTTTTTAAACCGGCCCGGGGCCCGGAGATCCCGGCGGCCGTTGGCGTGCGGGCCGGGGCGGGGCTAGGCGACACCCCGACCTGGGGTAGGGGATCTGTGGAGGTGCCCGCGCCCAGTCGGAGGGTGCCCGGGCCCGCCCTGAGGGGATGAGGGCGGCATCTCAGGAGATGAGGGGGGCCCCGGCCAAGGACACCCGGGGCCCTGGGCGGCGGGAGCGCTGAGGAGCGCCCCTGTGCCCCTTCACACTGGGATCCCCCGCCTTGCAGCGCGGGGGGTGGCTCGGTGCGGCTGCCTGAGCGGGGCCGGGGCCTGCAGGGCCCAGCAGAGCCGTAGGCGCCGGCCTGCGGTGGGCTGCGAGAGGCCCTGCAGAGGGGGCTTGGCCTCCCCGGGGCCTGAGCAGGTGATGAGGAGATTGCCACTGTGTTGAACTGGACTCTTATAGGTAATAATCTTTGGTGCCTTGCACAGAATTTAAGTTTTCACTTAGAATTTTTTTTCACACACACACAAACACAAAATCTTGATAGGCTGCCAAGGGTGGGCAGGTTTAACCATTTTAAGCATTTAAAAGAGTCTGTTCCCTTGAAAGCAGTATATAGTCCTAAGCCCAAGGACAGGAGTTAAATGTAAGTACTCTTCAGAAATCTGTTTATTTGAACAGAAGTGCCTGACCATTCTGTACTGTCCTTCTCTAGGTCGCTTTGGGCATCATTAGCTATGTATAAAGAAATTCTTCAATACATATCTTAAAAATATCAAGCAATTACTGGCTAACAAAAAAGAATAAGCTTCTAACAAGCCACTGGATTAGGCTTTAGTAGGGTCCACACCCCCTGATTAAATACCTAAGTCTGCTGAACAAACAAGCATCAAGTAAAGCGTAGGCCTCCACTGCTACCTCAGTTTTAATAACTTGTCATTCACTGGGTCTGTTGGTGTAGGTGACACTGGCAACACACTGAAGATAGCCGGCTTTTATTCACTTCAGGATTTTATAACTTTCCACATTGATATTTTTCCTCTTGAATCCTTGTGCTGCTAACAGTCCTTGTCTCAACAACCCTACCTCTATTTGTAATTTTACTTTTCTTGTCTCTCTACAGATACAGCTCTGTCTCACAATTTAACAGTTCCCTCATAAGTCTGGGCCAAAGTCATGCAGCAAATCCTTATCATCCAGGCTGAGCTTGCTCCTCAGCATGCAGGTAGCTCATGGCAGATCCTGAAGAAGAGATGTTAGTGACAGAGCAGGGCGAAGATCTGCTTTTGGTGGTTCAGTATCTTTCAATCATAAATGACATCATGGCATTAAACTAAGTTGTCATTTTACCTTTACCTTTGCATAATGGACTGCAGCCACCAACAAGGTTAAGAGTCTTCTTAGGGACAATGCTCGTATTTACACCCAGTCTTGCCCCTGCTATCATGGTTCATGCAGGGTGTAATGCTGCTGTGTATTAAGGCCTTGAGTTGTGTTGTTTTACTTTGCTTACACACCAGCGCTATTAATAAGCACTTGACAGTTTCATGAAAAAATTGTCAGTTCAAGATATCAGAAGGGTTTAAAACTAATGAAAATCTCTTTTTTGCTTAAGCATATGCAAATCCTGATGACAATTATATAACAACTTTAAAGAGACAGAAATACATTTCATTGACGTTAAATACTTGCTCTTCAGTGATAGCAGTATTTCCATATGATACTCTGTTTGTCACATCTTGTTATGGGTATCAGTAACCCACTAAAAAAAGTTCAGTAGTTTGTAATGACAACTGATAAGCATTTCCTGTTCTGTTCATAGAGGGGGTGGTTCTGTGGCGAGTTATTTAATTCTTGCAGCAAAGCGAATCTTTTTTCACATAAGAAGCTTATTAAGATAAGGTGTTGCAATCTTAGCAGAACATAAAGTCTACACGTTTTTGGCCACTTAGCTTTCATGAAAGAATCAGTGTGGCATTCTCATTAAAGTAACCAGCACCACAAAATCTGCTGTTTATTAATTATTCATCAGCAAAGTAAAAATAAATACATAATAAAATTTCTTATTCTCCTCTGCTAATTTTAAAACAGACAAGTATTCCCATTCTTGCAAACAAGGCAGTGATAGTAATTATAGTAAAGTTTTTTTTAGTATTTATTGTTTGTGTACAGTAGTGCTTCTGTTAGTACCTCTGAGCCTCTGGCATTTGTTAGGGTGCTGTTACACTGTTTCAGAATCAGATGAGAAGCTAAGAGCTTCCTCTGAGATCTGAGGATTTTTTGTATGTTTTACAAGTATTTTAAGAGGAGAACTACTAAAAATACTCACGTGTACCTTTGATATCATCTGTGTAGTCACACTATCCTCAAAGATTTGTTTGAAGTGTGGAAATAATGTCCTTTGTCCCAAACTTGCAAACAATGTGTAATTTTTTTTAATTACTGGGGACATACTACGATAGTATGTGGTTTATTCTCTGTAACTTACCTGACAATAAAAACATTCCTGAGTAATGACAGAACTGCAAACTGCTATTAACCCAATTTTTTAAATACCTAATTTAGGTTTCTATTCATAAGTTGTTTAATAGTTTGTCTCCATTACTTCTGCTAAACATCTGACCTTAAAATAATATTTTGCAGAACAGCTGACCTGAAAGCATAATTGTTTTGCTTACCCTTTTCAGTTAAAGTTACCTTACCTATGGACAGATTTCTTCTAGTGGAATATTTTTACAGAAAAGCATCCATCCTCTTTGTTACAGTCCCAGGCTCGTTCTCCCAAGACTTTGGGAGAGGCACATTCCCAATTTAGACAGTGAAGTCTTTTCAGGATCAGACTCTGCTCCAAGCAGGTATTGCATCACAGGAGTAAATGGAACTGGGATCGGGGGCCCTGCATGTGGGTGCTTGTCATCCAGCAGTTTGTAAAATATAGTGCAGAGGTGTGAAGTGATACTCGGTGACATATGGCCATATGTATGTGGGCTGGAGTGTATCTCTACATATGTGATAATTTGTGTTTTTGTTTTGACTCAGGAAACAAATGCCAGACACGCCTAATGACCAAGTGTTTGTGTGCACTGTCGGTAGGATCACACCTAGGGCACTTGAGAAAGCCTCCGCATGCCTCAGTCGCCCTTCATATTGATCCTGCCTGGTGAGAGCATGGGAATTTATTGGCTGCAGTGAGCTGCAGCTCTGTCCCGGGGAGCTTGTTTCCCCTGCGGATGCTTGCGACTCCTTTTCTGGCATGATGACATCATGCCGAGAGGTAGATGACCGCAAGTGACTAATATTTCATGGACTGCTTTGTCCTTGCAACACGGGCCTCAGTGACACGGAAGCCTATTCCTTGGTTCTGAAAAGGGGACTCTAGTCTCAAAATGTTGCACTGACATTAAATAGAAACATAGTTAGTCACTGCCTCACAGCTTGCTTTTTAAGAAGAGGCCTTTGAAATAATAATAAAAAAAATCATATTTGATTTAAAGATTTTCCTCTTTTGGAACATTTCAAGGGAAAACATGTATTTAAAATTATAGGATGGTGGCAAATACTGATTTATACCGTTAACATCTTGGAAGATGTGGGGGGTTTTTTGTTTGTTTTTTGCCCGTTGTAGCTCATAGAACTGGTGGAAAGGTTTAGCGTGGCTGGCGCGTGCCAGCGCTGAGCGTGAGCACGCAGCCGAGGACGGGTCGTCGCTCCCCACTTTGGGGGCCGCGGCTGAGGGCTGGGGCCGGAGCCGCGGCCGGCAGCGGAGGGACCGGGACAGGCCGGGCTCCCCCGGCCGCCGGCCCCGCCCCCAGGCGCCGTTTGAAAGTAACGAAAGTTTCCAAACCTTCCAGTAGGGTGTTCTGGCGGTGCTGATTGGTGGGGCCCCTCGCCGCACGTGACCGGCAGCCAATGGGGCGGTCGTGTCGGGCCGGGCCGAGCCGGGCCGAGCGGCGAGCGCCGGTGCGGCGCGGTCCCGCGGCGGCCGTGAGGGAGCGGGGTGAGGGAGCGGGCAGCGCTCCGGGGCTTCCCCCGCCGGCGGAGCGCCCTTTGCCGCCTGTAGAGGAGGCAAGAGCGGTTTACGGCGCGGCGCACCCCCTCCTGGTGTCCCTCGCTCTGCGGTGGTAATTGGGGCAGAATCGGGGAGCAAGGGGAGGCGGAGTGGGGGCCCCGCCGGTCTGTGGCCCCCCGCGCTTTCCCGCAGCCTCACTGGCGGGCCCGGGTCTCTCCGTGCTGCCGGGGCTGCTCTGGCGGTGGCTGGCGGCGGGGGGAAGCGTGGGAGCCGTGCCCGCTGCCTCAGCTCGGCTCCCTCCTGGCTCCGTGCTCCGCATGGGAATGGGAAGCCCCGGCGCGCTGCCTGGCTGACCTGTGGGCGTGCAGCTGGGGGCGTCACGGTCGGGCCTTTCAGGAGAGAAAACTTGGCGGAGTCGCCTTAGGAATCACTGGGAACTCGGAAGCGCTGGGGCTGGAGCGGTGTCCGAAAAGCTGAGGGCTTTTCTGGAGTTAGAGAAGACCCTGAGAAGATGATGACTCAATTTAGTGCTGGCGGTGGGATTGTGCAGTCATGCTGGCACTCCCATGACCTTTTCCTTTTCTTTCCGTCATGTGGTGATCTTCTTTTGTGTTGCTCAAACAAAAGAAAATAGGCACTTATGTTAGAGGAAGACCCTTGCACGGGGGGGACTATTTTAAGAAAATTAAATTTTCATAGGATGGGAAAGGCACTTTTCATGATCAAAGAGGGGTTTTGTTTTGGTTTATGGTTAGGAAAAATTATCTAATAGGAGCTTTATCATCTCTGCCGTGAATAATTAGCAGTATTTATGCTGTTGTTTTACCTTTTTGTTATAATATGGATTTATCTTGATTCAGACCATCAGGCATTGCTACAAAGATAGGCCAACATTGTTCATCAAGCTAAAATGTTCTTTTGTTTTGGTTTGTTTGTTGTTGGTTGGTTGGGTTTTTTTTAATTCGGTATGCAGGGTTGTTTTGAGCCCTTTATTCTACGACTGAAACAGAATCTAAGTTTAGGTATTCATGAATTTGGTGAACTCTGATTCTCAAATTGAAGTTCTTTCCATAATTTTGTGTGTGGCTTTTCTTAATGTTTTTTCTCTTCAGAACTTTGCAGTTCTGCTCTCACTTGTATGAAATGGTTTCCTGCAACATTTATGCTGAGGTATTTTTCTCCTTGCAGGAGTCCGTTCCCCCACCCATGAACACGTCCACTTCCTGTATGATGTAGAGGTTTTGTAATGTCTGTGACCAGCACTTGTGCTGCTTGCATGCAGGAAGTCTGGCCAGATGGCTTTTCTGGCTTCATGTGTGCAAAAACAAAGAAGGTGCAGCCAGTGTGTGCCTGCCACAGACTGACTGACTTTCTTGTTTTTCCACATTGGCCGGTGTCTAACAAAACATTGCTAAAACCTCCTTCACCCTCCTTGACTGCCCCTTTTGTTGTGAGTCTATACAATGAGGAGTTCCAAATTGGTTTAATTAATTACTCTCCAGGCAGTTTGCATGCTGTCTCCAAGCTATTAAAATCAAGGTGAGAAGGCAGCAGGGGGAAAAATAAATAGTCAAAGCCCTGTCCTTTCTACATGCAGTTGAGATTTTTGTGACTGTGGTGGGTTTTTGTTAAACAAATTTCAGAAAGATAAAAAAAGCATTAATACTTTGTCTAAAACTTGGAAGTTTTCTTTTCAGTTTAAGTTGGTATCTTGCATCTTTGGTTAGTTTGAAAATTCCTGTGAGCCAAGATGTAGTGCAGATGTACAGGGAACCTAATAGGTCTTCCTTGTGTGTTGTGGACAAAAAATGTCTGGCATTGCACAGTAGTGAAATAATCTCTGCCATGTTGTGTCATCTCTGGGGAATAAGTATAGGTCCACGTCCTGCCATGTATTTGCAACTTAACAATAAATTTTTAATTGTAAGTACTATTTAGTAATGGTAACCGTGAAGCATAGAGTACTCTTAATGGATAACATCCTCAGTGGATCCATAATTTGTCATGTTTCACAGTTTACAAAGACATGCTTAGTAACTGAAGGGAAAAGCATCTTTATGCTTCTATGAAAGTTATCAAGGTCCTGTGGAACTTTCCCTAAACCAAGGCATAATATTTAGAAAAGTTCTTTTATATGTGACCATGCAATCTGAAAAAAATGGTAACTAGTATATTCTTTTAGTCCTTCCAAAGTGTAGTATAAAACCACAAGTGAGAGCCAGATAAGAGTATATTCAAGCTTTTGAGGCCAATGGGAGCTCTGTCTTTTGCTTCCAGGGTTTTTTTGAAAGTTTTCAGGAACAAGATGTCTTGCGCTCCATCTTGTATCTTGTCTGACTTCTTTTTGTTTACTGTCTGAACACAGGTATGGGGTTTATTATAACGCTTGTGTCAGAAGAATTCCTCTTTGGAGACTTGTGAAATATATTCAGTTTGTGTAGCAAAACCAGGCATGCCCTGGGTGGAATCTGTTCTTGAAGAAATACAAAAACTTCCTGTTGCCTGAGTGGTGGGAAATAACCATTTAAAGGAAACTGGCTTGCTGTTCTCTGGAATGGTTTGACCACAGTAATGGATGCGCGGCCTTCTTGGTTTCTCATTGCACCTGCATCACTTCTTTGTGTCTGACCCTCCCTCCCTGTTCCTCATCTATGAAAGAAAATTTTTTTATTCACGAGTGTGCTGCAAGGATTGGTGTGTGTACATGCAGTGCCTTGAGCATAAGACCATGCTCATTAACATCAAAGGCACTTTCAGTTCGCTTAAAAATAATAGAGTGCATGTGTTGTAAACTGTCCTAAGTCAAGAATGCTAATTATGCTTGTTCGTGATTTTCTTTTTAATGGGCAAGCATACTATTTGGAAAATCACTCCTCCTTACTCACACTCCTTTTCTTCTCCCTTTTTTCCCCAGTGCATACTTCTATAAATACATACAAGATTTGCAGCCTTGAGACTTCTTGCTGGAAGTGTGTCAATACATCACACGGTGGTTTTATTTGTTAGAAGGAAAACTTAATTAACCTGTCTTAATCTAATTAACATTTTGTGTCAAGGAACTGAATTATAAACACTAATGCTTAGTAACTTTTCCCCTCACCTTCCAGCTCCCCTTCTAAGTAATAGTGTAATTTCTGTGAGTGTGCAGCTGATATTGTGCATTGAGATGTGTGGGCACAGCCCACTTAGCTGTGACAGCTACTTTTTGTTCAGCAATCTGAAAATTGCCTGGGCTGTGAAAAGGACTTGTGCTTTGTAGATTGCTTGGGTATGTATGAATTGGGTGTTAAATCATCAGACTAGCTTTGAGTACTTGATACTGTTGACTGTGGTAGAGGTAAAAACTACTTTGTCTCAATAGCATTATTAGATAGATGGCTGTTAATCCTGTTTAAACCAGCTGGTTTTCTGAAGATGAAAGTCTCAACACAGGTGATGAGTAATTTTTTCCATTGGGTTTGATAGATGTGCGGTAGATGCACATTTTCTTTAGCTATGACATGCTGCTTGGAAGGTCTATTCCAGCATGTCCCAAGTATCATAATTAAGAAGAGTAGAAGGCGGGGATAATCTTTATATATTGATATATATATGTATATATCAATATATATCTCAATATAAATCTTTGGCTATTTTCCCCCCCTTTATTCCACCAAGATTACCTCTAGGAAGTGTTTTGCTCAGTAGATCTGGAGCTGAAACTTGGTAGAACTGTGTTTCCTCAGTCATTAAATTTCAGCAATACAGTTTTCTGACAGCTGCCATTGTCCTGAATTGTTCAACTCCACCTTAATTTACTGTTCGTGATCGATTTGGGTTTCTATTAAATTGATAATGTCTGTGTGGAATCTTTGCTTCGCCCAGGGTTGGACATGGGCAGGTTGTCCAGAGCATTAGGTTTGATATTTCTCCATTCTCAAGATTAATTCATATAAAATATTTGCTAGTGACCTGTTTATTAGAGGGCATCATGCACATCAGAGGGCATTTATTTAATTGTGGTGTCAAGATACTTAAGTCTTCAGGTGGGAGTGACCAACTTAAGGTTCTTGATTCCCCTGTGGCTTTCATGTGTCATTCCCATTTGGGACTGTGTCCTCTTCCTGGGTTTATGCTGGCACAGGGGCAGCTGGATGGTGCGCATTGCTCACTGTGTTGCTGCAATCTATCTGCATACCTAGTCCAACCAGGTGGTATCTTACAACCTCTGTGGAGCTTTTATACCTCAATTCCCCGGGAATTTCTGGAGCTCTCTTCTCCCATGGCTCTCTGAGGTATCCAGATACGTTGTGGCTCTCAGCCATACATGGATTGTGATATTTCAGGTTTAAAGTTGGGTAGCTTTGTTTATGTTGACCTAGGGAGAAGTTTTTCTTGTGTCCAGCAGTTATGTCCATAAAAAAGCTTAGGTGTTTCTGGAAATGTTAACACAGGAAATTAGTATCTTGAGTACCTTATTGGTGTCTCCAAAGTTTCTCTTTAATTTCATAGCAAGTGTATTTGGGGTTGTTGGAATCAACTTCAATAGCTGAAATTGTGCCTGAGTTGTGTTCTCTTTCACTTGTGTTCCGTGTGCATTGGCACAGCTGCAGTTAAAATTTGAGGTTTGGTGCTCAGTGCTGCGTAGTCAAAGGGTGGGGAAGGTGCTTACTGCTAGGGATGTGGAGTAAGCATGCAGCAGCCGTGGGAGGACTGAGGAAGAGGACCTGTTTACTCAGTAGTGATTCTTTCACATTTACAGTATTGCCAACAGAGCCCTGTCACAGCTGGTCTTTAGTTTGGTCTCCAGGTGTGCAGTGACTTCCTGGGAAGAGGCGTGCTCTGTTTTGCAGCAAAAAGTAGTGAGGTAGCTCACTGCATTAGTTCTTATGCTTGATCCTTTAATTTTCCAGAGGGGTGGAAATGAAACGGGAGTTTTAAACTTAAAGGACTCATCATGGAAGACTCAGAAGGACCTCAATTCAGCTCATTGGAAGAGGAAACCAGATACTGGAAGGAGTTGGCTACAAAATACAAGCAGTGGTAAGGCAGGGGCTTCATTCCTCTAAGTTGTTCGATAGGGTGCATATCACTGCATGCAAAAACATACATAGCACCACATAAGGGAGTAAATTCAGGGTGGTTCAGCTATCTTGAGTGGTAGCATGGGCTGCTGTAGTTTATGCAGAAGCATTGCTAAAAGTCCTTTAAGTCTGAGCAGTGAATCTGTGCTGCTGTGGCACTGCTGGTTTTGGTCCCTGCTCTGGTCTGAGTAGGACTGTGTGTGCTGAAGTTGTGCTTCTGCCTGCAGTCTGTGGGCAGCATGGGTAAATGTAACTCACTTGCAGAGTCTTGTTGGGGGCAGATGATTTGGGTCATTGCAGAAAGAGGGATGCTGCTGTTCACTCTTTATATCTCAGTGTGGATCAAGAATGGTTTGACAGCATGTAGCTGAGGAGAATCCCTGGCTGAGAACGGACACGCTTTGCTCTTCCCTTGAGCTCAGTATATTGCTCTAAATGCAGTAAAGGGTAAAACAAAAATCCATCCAGGCTTTTTAGATGCTGATATTGATGGGTCCTTTCTTAGACCAGGTGTTCAGACCTTTCAGTGCTTCTTGTTTAGCTTGCTGGATAGTTATTTCAATATAATTGTTTAAGAATATAAGAACATCTTTCCTTCCATCTTTCTCTCTTTTTCTCACTTTTTTGCTAATAAAAAATGCCATTGTTCATATTTCCAAATAAATAACTGAATTGAATAACAAATTAAATATGCAGATGGAAGTGGGCAATGTATAAGCTAGAGACTCCATATGTCCCTAACACCTATAGTATGAAGACAGAATTTTAGATTTGGGCTTTTTTTTTTTTTTTGTTGGTTTACCAGTTTGCTATGGGGTGGCTTTTCATGCTTGATGGGAATACATTTGCATGTGGTCCTCTCTTCCTGTTGAGTATGTGTGTTGGAGAAGGGCATAGAGCCTTTTATTTTAAAGGACAGTATTTTTTTTTATTTTTACTTTGAGAGATATTTTATCTTTGTTAGTTACGATGAGTTCTGTTACTGGAATTGCTCTCTAGTGCTGAGAATACACAGGAGGAATTGCGTGAATTCCAAGAAGGGAGTAGAGAGTATGAAGCTGAACTGGAGACTCAGCTGCAGCAAACAGAATCCAGAAACAGAGACCTTCTGTCGGAAAACAATCGTCTGCGGGTGGAGCTTGAGTCAGTTAAGGTAAGAGCCAGATGATGCATACAGTATATGTACATCCTAAGTGCAAAGGTGAATGAGACAGGCATGTGCAGATTCAGCTTGCCTTGTGGAGACCAACCTTAAGCATTACAAAGAAATTGGACAGAAAACTACAAAAAAGAAAGTCTTGAAAAATTATCATGTCTGCCTTGAGGGTGCTGGATATCTTGGTAATGTTCCTGAACCACTCTTTGCAGGTTGTGGCTATGTCAGCATAGATTTGAGATGGGAGAAAATTGTTTGCAGTAGAGACTAAACATAAACATGATAGAGCTGCTGTTCTGTTCCTCCTTCCATCTACTTAGTGCTTTTGTTCACAATGTTCTGGCTGTTTGCATTGTGCAGACACAGATAATATTCAGAACAATAAAAATACAAACATTCTAGCAGTGTTCTTGCATCACGTAAATACACAGCTCACTGGATTTTTTTATTATCTGGCATTCCCCTTAAGCTGGGAAGCAGCAGAAAGCAAGTAATATATTGAACCGAAAGGCATAGAACAGTTTCAGTCCTGGTTTTGTTACTGAATCTGTCTGTACTTGGGGAGAAATAATTTATCCTCTCTATGCTTGGTTAGCCTTCTGTGAAACTAAGAACCAGCTGAAAAGTATTAACTTCTATAATTATAAAACATAAGGTATATGAACTTCTCACCAGAGTGACTTGAGAAGTAATGAAGCGATCTAGAGTATAAAGAGTGATGAGTCTGCTTCATATCAGTCTCACTAAAGATGCTGCTAGTCCCCTGTGCTCGTTGACAGGTTTAGGAAATAATGTTAAGTTTTCTAAAAAAAAGGAAAAAAAATTTGCTGAAATTTGTGTGCCTTTTTAAAGTTTGATCTTGTTGGCCTTTTACTTAAAGTTGAGGTATAGTCACCCAAGAAACACTACACTGCATTTTGTAGGATTAGGTCAATACCTGTGGAAGCAGAGATGAATGTAAATAACACTTACTCTACTCAATTGGATGCAATAATGAGCTAACGGGAGTGAAGTTATTTGTGTGATTGATTAAAAGTGATTAATCACTGGATTAATCCAGGTGTGCAATGCCTTTTGTCTAAACTGTTGTTCAAATTACTGTCTTAAGGAAATAATTCTGTTCCAGGCAGATTTCCTGTCCCCCTAACAGCAATTTAGTAATCCCTCCCAGCTTTTTTATAGCAAAACCTCCAAGGCTTGTTTCATTGTATTTGTCATGTTTCACTGATCTTTGTTCTTGCTGTATTAGTGCCTTAGCAGTATTAAATGCTCTGCATGTTGTATGGAGTATTGGTCTACTGTTCCATGTAGTCACACAAATCTGTGGAAGCTGATGGATTTTGGGAGAAAAAATAAAACCAGCAGTTCATTTCACTGAGGAGGGTGTGAACTATTTTCTTTCTCCAGAGGAGCTGGGGTGAGAGGAGTTGATAATTAATCAACCAAAGCGGTTATAAATGAAAACAGTAGGAAACAACATAACTTCAAAAAGTGGAAGATAACTTTATTAAGATTCTCTCAAATACGCTTATTTACTGTGAAGAATAATTTAATACATATTCTGCTTGAAGCAAACCTTTTAACAATTGGCTATTCATGCAGCCTGAAAACTGCATCACTACACTGAAAGCCTGCAGTGAAGGAACAGAGACACCATTGATGGCCAGGTCAGCTGATAGTTTATTACAATTGGCTAAAAACAAAGACTCAAACCTTGCAGTTCTGGTCTTTTATGTGAATCAATTCAAGAGCAAAGCATTAAACTCGGGAGGCTATTGAACAGCAATGTTAACTGAGCCCATCAAGGGTTGATGTCTGCATGTAGGTCAACACTAGTGAACTTTGCACGGCCCACACAGCTTGTGGCTCTGAGCTTACCAGCCTAGTGTGTGCCTGCCTCAGAAACCAGAGTTCGTGCTACCTATAAAGAAATGGAAATAATGGAAATGGAAATAATTGGGAGGGTTTGTTTAGAGAGTCCTGAAAAGCTAGTTGAAAGTAATCTGCCTTTTTGGGCTTGAAAGCTCTTAAATTCCACATGTAACTATGCTCCAGAGATCTGGAATCAAATGAGAATGTCTTAATTCAGAATGAGTTATCTCTTTCCCTACTCCTTGTCTACGCATTTCTTGTGCTAAAATAGCTGTCTTCAAATTATCAGTCATGCTAGACTACACGCCATGGGTTTCAAATTCCAGTGCGTGGATTTGTTTTCAGTGACTTCATGTGCTGTACTTAAATTCTGGATGGAGACAGAACTTCAGAAATGCTCTTTAAACAGCAATCTTGGAGTTTCAAAAAAATCTCTGGCATGTTGAAGTGATCTTGTCACCGAAATCGGGAATCAAACCTCTTTAACACCAATGTGGTATTAAGAAGCAGGCACTCCTTTATTGTAGTGCTGGCTCTTCAGTGGCATCTCCACAAATCAAGCACACCTATGCAGATTTCACTGTTGCATTTATACACAAAAATCACAAGGTTGTACACTTCCAGTTACAATGTTTGGTTTGTAATTTACATGTAATAGTAACTGCTGTGTCATCCTCTTCTGTTACTACGCTTGTATAGGGGAAGGGTCTTCACCTGGGCAAGGCTTTTCTTCACCTGTGGGTGTGTTTTTTAGTGTTATAATGAAGGTAGTTCACTTCAGGACACCTTAAAAGTTAGTTTTGTTGCCAGGTTGGATGGCTAGATGTCTGCCTTGCCAAGTTGTCCAACAACTCATCCTATACACAATAGAACCCAGGTGCTCTGGTTATGGTCTAGAGAGTAAGGTTATTATGGCCTATAGCATAGGGACTTCAAGTAACAGTCTTGGATAACAAGCAGCACAGCAACTCATACATCATTGGTTAATAAGTGTTAACATAATGCTAACATGGAGGTTACCTCTTTAATATCAAGATGCTCTTATAGCTAACTGTTTCACAAACAAACACAAAATTCAGAAAGATTCAGTAAAACTTTAAGACAGTCTGCAACAATCTGATAACAAGGTGGTGCAAAGTCAAGTGTTTCAGCAGACAGTGTGCTGTGAAGATTTTCCTGTCATATGGTGTGGAGCTAATTCTATATATAGCAGCAATAGCAGGAGAGAGAGATTTAATGGAGAAGCAAAGTGTTTCTCTCTGCCTATGCCCCTATTAAATGTACCCTTGTGCACTTGCTGTAAAGTGAGACGGTTTGTTTTAGGTTCACATCCAAAGTACGTTGCATAACTGCACCAGAAATGTTTTATGATCTAGAACTCTGAACCCTCTTTGGGCTAATAAAACCACAGGGCCAATGGAGAATCCTGCCGGTTCCACAGCACAATGTAATTGCAATATCAAATGATTAATAAAATTGAACATATTGTTAGTAGCTTGGCTTTAAGAGAATTAGAACAAATGATTTTCTAAGGGTTAATTCAAGCTATAAGCATTTTGTATGTCCTGCTGAGTGTTAAGCCTTGGCAAATTCTTTTGTTTAGAAAAGGAACTTCACAAGCACCTCCACAAGATAGATGAGCTGATAGGTAGCTTATCACTAGCAATGGGCTCAGCAAAAATATTGGGAAGGGAGTGCCCACAGGGGAAGATTGTGACCACTGACTCAAAGTTGAGATTGAGCATGCGGACTAATTAACATAAGTGAGAGAACTGCTTAACAAACAGGAAACTGAGTACTAAGTAATGAAAAAGTTGTGTAATTTTTAATCATTGAAGCCTGGTATCTTTGTTGATACACATAAATAGTACAAAGGTTTGACAACTGGGGAGCTAGGCCTTTGTGGGTTACAATCTATCTCCCTACTTTGTGCAAACTAGAATAAAGAAATAAGGAATACCTTGACTCAGTGTGTAAATTGGTGCAGTGTACCAAGTAACAAACCTGCCTACAGGACACTTGGATGGTGGTGGGGGTTTTTTCTTATTTAGGCTCCTAAGTACTGCTTGACTTTTTATTGGAGTTGAAAACAAGGGCTTCTCTTGAATTCTGCTTTGTGTGTTGCTAAAGCTCTTGCAGCTCAGAAATTATGCTGAGTCTCACTGGGAGAGCAAGGAATGGCCCTGTGCTGTGGAGGTCGGGAACCACTGCACCATTGTTTGAAAAGGAGTATCAGGAAGAACTCTTGTCTGCTGCCCAGAAGTATGTGAGCAATTGGCTTTTTTGGCATTTTACCATATGTAAGGTGATGTTTCTCAAAAAACTTCGCAGCATCTGCCTTTAAAGAAACTCAGGGCCACAGAAGAAAAAACCTGCATTGCTAAGTACCTGATAGGCTGTTTGATTTGCCTTTGATTAGGAAAAGATTGAAATGCAGCATTCGGAGGGATACAGGCAAATCTCTGCGCTGGAAGATGACTTGGCCCAGACAAAAGCTATTAAAGATCAACTTCAGAAATACATTCGAGAACTCGAGCAAGCAAATGATGACTTGGAAAGAGCAAAGAGGTGACCTACCTTCTGTGTTTTCTTTTTCCACATCTGTTCTGTCCTGTGAGTGTAGTGTCACTGAGCTGTTTGTGATGCTGTGCTTGTTAGCACTGCCATTCTAAACTAATCACTTGAGTGATGGTTTAAGACATTTGTGGCAGATGGGAAATGTGATAATTTTTTTTCTTTCCACTTCCACCCTACCCTGCACTCTTTTCATATCTTACAAGCTAAAATATAAAATTGTAAGAATACAAAGCAAACCAAACAAAGAATGAATGTGATGTTATCCCTTTTCTTGTGAGAGAGAGTTCCTCTATGTGCTTGAAGGATCTGGTAGTGACATCTTGTGCACTCTTTTTCAGAGCTACTATAATGTCTCTGGAAGATTTTGAACAGCGTTTAAACCAGGCTATCGAAAGGAATGCTTTTCTGGAAAGTGAACTAGATGAGAAAGAAAACCTTCTGGAGTCTGTGCAGCGCCTGAAAGATGAAGCTAGAGGTTAGATAGAAATTGTATCTTTCCCCCTCTCTCCCCTCCTGGCTTGTAGCTGTTCAGTCCTCTCCATATATCTTAGAGCTTGACTTTTAAGTCTGCATCTTTTAAATCTGCTCTCTGAAAAGCAGAAGCAAATGAGGAAGCTTTGAGACTGTTCCCCCTTACTCCTTCAACTGCTGACCTTATTCTAGAGCAGCTCGCAGAAGCAGAAGTGTGTTCCAGCCTCCTAATCTGTGGTGATGCTTCAGGGCCTTGAGGGGTTAAGAAGAGCCAGTCCAGCTGGGGCATGTGCTAGTCTGGCTTCCTGTAACCCATGAAGGTCAGCTTTAATAACCATTAACCTCATCGTTTCCTAGCCTGGGAAAAGTGGAGTCAATGAAATACTAATGGGGCAGTGAAACAGGAGGACTGTGACTGACTTCTGGTTACCTTTGAATAGTCTCATGTGCTAGGCTTTTGATATTTATTGATAAGGCTGGGTGAGAAGAGACCATGGAGCTGGAAGAACACCTTATTTTCAGATCTGCTCAGATTCTTTGCCCTCAAGTGGTTTTCATAAGCTACAGCCAGGCTGTGGGACTGAAGTGCTCTGTCCCTTGGTGAGATAATGATGTGGCTTCCACTTCACCTCAGCTCATGTGGAAACTAGGGTAGAAGAGAAAAGGGTACGATGGGTAGGTTCACAACCTGGCAGGGAGCTGGAATGTAGCCAAGGTGTGCCATGTTGCCTAGCCTTGATACGCCTCTGCCTAACCAGCCTGTAGTAACATTTGGAAAGGAGTTTTCCTGCCTCGAAGAGAGCCTTGTGGAAGGGAACAAAAATTAAAGCCTGGTAATAGCAACTGAACTAATGCTAGAAAAATATCTTGAGCCACAATCCTGGAAAAGCCTTTAGTGATGGTTCAGATTTTGGACATATGCCTGGAGTAATCTTTACAAGGACAAGTGACTTCACCTCCACAAGGGGAAAAATATTTTGAGCAAAACCTTCTCACCTGTTTTTATCTTGGTGGATACATACTCTAAAGGCTTGCTTTGTGTTGCTTCCTTCATAGATCTACGACAAGAGCTTGCAGTGCAGCAGAAACAGGAGAAACCCAAAACACCGATGCGAGCTACCCTGGAAACAGAAAGGACAGACACTGCAGTTCAAGCATCCTTATCTGTGCCTTCAACTCCCTTGCTGCACCGGGCACCCAACATCCACATACCCACCCCTGCAACATTTAGAAGAGGTGAGCAACAGGGAACCAGCAAAGAAATGCTATTTGATGCTCTTGTTTTTACAATTTTCTGGCTAAAGGAGGAGTGAGAAGAAAGGAGCAGAGTTGAGTCTTTCAGTTAAATACACGTAAATCAAGGCACTGTGATCTCAGTATTCATAGACTGTGATTTTTGGGGTTTATTCATAGGCTGTTAATTTCCATTTGACTTGAACTGTCTAGTAATAATTGTGAGGACAAGGTGCACTATTGGGACTTTACTGTTAGTTTGCAACTGTCCCAGAGATGTTGGCCAACTTAGAGGAAGGATTTTTAAAAACTTCAGCGTGATCTTTAATGTCACACTCATGTTACTTGAATTGGCCTCTCTGTGTAAGTAGGTGCTCTTTGAGAGAGGCTTTCTTTTTATTCTGGAACAACAGGACACTGGCTAGTCATCCTAGCTGTACTAAATGACTGTATCTCTGCTTTCACGTCAGTAATATCTGTTGCCTATTTTTTGTGAGCGCTGATTATTTCAATATTGCAAACCTCTAACGCTGACTCTCCCATCTTGCTTAAAAAGCCAGAAATTTGTGTAACTGTGTTTGTGTATGTGTAAATGCAGGGGATTGTAGTGTCACATTCTGATGATTTGATATTATAGCTCTGAGCACTAACCAAGTTTGATTGTGGGCTTCACTATGCTTAACCTAAAATTATGTGTTTTGTGTGGAGGAATTAATGCTTCTGTGAAAGTGAGAGGATTTGGAGATTTGTAGTAAAATGAGATGATGATCCTCTCTGAGGACACATCCCTCTGGTCTCACTGCAGAAACAGAGATGCAGAGTAATAGAGCAGATCTCTAGAAACCCAAGCCACAGCACATCTAGAGACTTTAGCTTAGGACAGTGTAACTTGAGGTATCTCAGGGAGACAGTGTTTCATATTCCTAATGGATATGAAAGAACTGGAGGTGAGATACAAGAAGGTGAAGATACTGATGTTTCATCTGCTCTGTATGTCAGGCTGTCTTCACACTAGTGTCAAAGCTTTTATTTTTAATATTTTTTTTTATTTTTTGGAGTAATGTATCGTTCTCTAACCTGCCCTGCAGGTCTTGAAGACAGTTTTGGTGCAACCCCTCTCACACCTGCTGCAAGAATATCTGCACTTAACATTGTGGGAGACTTGCTGCGAAAAGTGGGGGTGAGTGATTACCTGCTAGCCCATGCTCTTGGAAGGGTATTGGTGTCTGAAACTTCAGCCAACACTATTTGTGCTGCTGCTCAGGTGAGACTGGAAGGAGTGTCTTGTCCTGAGGTTTGCTGAGCGTGGCCTTAAAATTTGTTCTGGGCTCTGTACATTTCTGACCAACCCTCAAATAAAGATAGACCCTGCTTTGCTTTTCCAAGGGATAAGGTCTTCCTCTACACATTTCTGAAAGTGCATGTGCAGAAAGAATAAATTGGCATGAGCAAATTAGGAAGGGATCTGCTCCGGTGAAAGGCAGAGAGGAAAGAAGCTGGTACCTGTTGCCCAGAGGGCTCTGGTGAAATTTGCCTGAAGAGTCCAGCAATCTTTTGAGCAAGGCCTAATGTCATGTTAAGCTGTAGTTTGACATTTTAAAGTAGTGCTAATGTTGGAAGAATTATCCCATGACTGACTTCTGTTTTTTCACTTATGCCCGAGTGCTGTGTTGGCACAAGCATTTGTATGACTTCTTGGTGGGCTGAGCTGCAGGACTGATAGAACTGAAGAGTAATCCAGCAACTAAGGTGGAGTGATCTAGGATGGGAGCATGTGGTGGAGAATAGGGTAACTGTGGCTCAGTTTCCTCAGGTGTACCACCTAGTACATACAACCTAATATGTGTCTAGGGAAGCAGTTAGCTCAAATGAACATTTAGTTATCTAAAAAGCGATGCCTCTAAGATAGATATCAGTCTCTCTTGAGGAAGCTGAAGATTTTGTATTCCTCCTGGTGAACAGCATCAACTCCTTCACATCCTCTACAGAAAGAGAGATTCAGCTTTAGAGAGACATCTGGCATTCTCTTCAAAAATTCAGAATTCATGTGGCACAGGGTCTATCAAGTTCCTTTACTTATACAACTTACTCTAAAAGAAACAAAAAAACCCAACCCCCAAGCACTCCTAATGCTGTTTTGGTGTGCCACAATGCCATCTTGTAAATGAGAAGGGTGATATTTGACACTTGCCTCATCTGTGTTTACATTAGGCTTTGGAGTCCAAACTTGCGTCTTGCCGAAACTTTGTGTACGACCAGTCTCCAAACAGAACCACGGTGTCCATGTGCATGAACAGAGATGTCCTTGAAACACGCCTGAGTCCTCATCAGCCTCTGTGTGATACAGGGTGAGGGCTGTTCTCTGCTGTTGTGTCTTAGTAAGAACAAACACTTCGTGTTGGTGTTAGAACTTGGTGGCTGTACTGTTACATAGTGTTAAATCTTTGTTTTGGTAGAGACAGATTAATTTTCGAAAGATAGGGGATTTTGTTATTCAGGATTATGGTTTTCATGTTTCACATCGGTTTAAAATTTGGAATCACTAGCTGTTGAAATTCGAAGACTAGCTAGAATCAAGTTCTGAAAACCACAAATTCAAAGTGTGTGTTAATATATATTTTATTAGGAACCTGGTGTTTAACTGGGACAAAGTACGGCAGAGGAACTCTTGCTTATTGGCTTGATTTGTTTTATGCTTTATGTTCTTGTACAAGTGATGTTTCAGGAACATTATGGCATGTAGGGACTTCCCTTATCATAGTTAAGATTCTCACTTATGGGAGAACTGGAAAAAAGGAAAGTAATGGGTTTCTTCAGACAGAATGCTTTATGGTTGCTAAGATGTGTTTCTACGAGGCAGCTGACAGGAAGTTACCTGAGATAAACTTAAAAATTTGTCTGAATGCTTGAATTGGTTGTCTTACTTAAACTCTGCTAGTCCTGTACTGAATATTCTTTAGATTATCTGTCAATTAAGTGCCTATAGTACATTTTGTTTCAGACTTAATATTCAGCTAAACCCTTGTGCTGGGAATACTGGTTTGTCCAGTGCCCAAAGTTGTCGTGTGGGAGTGCTCCATACTGTACTTTCTATCCCAGCCTGGAGAGTAAGCTCATGAAAGCTCCTACAAGAAAGCCTCAAGGGCTGTACGTTTACATGTTCATGCAGGTGATTATACATCTACTGCTGTAATGCTAGAACTGAAATTCCAACACCTGTAAAAGATAGCCTGTCACTACTCGGGGGGATGAAGAGCTCAGTGTTACAGTAGAAACTCAGCCCAGTTAAGTAACAGGCTCACTTAGTCCTTGGAGTGATATTCCTTTATCTGTTGATTTGTTAAGCTGAGTGTTATACTCCAAGTGACCAGTTACTCTGAAGATGGTAACACTGAGCAAGAAACGCACTAACTTCCACTTTGTATTTGCAGGTTAGTGAAACGCCTGGAGTTTGGAACACGGCCTTCAAACATTCCAGGACCAATGAGCCATCCCTCACAAAGTGTTGTCAAGATGCTGCTATGAAAATCCTGGCTGGCTTTGGAAAAGGAAAAAAATAAATATATATTTTAAATGTCAGTTTTAAAGAGAATATCAATGAGCAATCAGGCAGCAGTCTCAGGGTAGGTGAGAACTCAAGAATCTGCAACTGGCAACGGCCTCCTGTGGCCATACCCAGTCTGGTGCTTCAGCCAAGTTCTGTGGGTAGTATGATAAAGCAGTGCTGCCTAGCAAAGCAGGACTTGAATTGCTTCCTACATCAGCTGCTGTAAATAACTCCTTGAAAGTTGCTTCTTCTGACACTACCAGTCAAAGCCATTTTCCCTCTACCTACAGCAGCAACAGCATTCCCTATGCAACTCCTCAGGGTTTGGCTTTCGGTGTTAATTATAGCACCATGGTGTTCTGGCTTAAAAGTTGGTTGTGGTGGTTGTCTATGATGGGTGCTGTACGCTGTAATCACCTGAATTACAGAAGTGGTTTTATGTGGAGAAAGGTGTATTTCTGCAGGGAAGCTGCTCAGGTCTTTGTGGAATGTTTGCTGGTCAGAATCTTCCTATACAAAACCCCGTCTCTATAGTGGTAATATAGTTTTGTAAGCAATGATTGGCCATTAAGAATGAATCATGCGTAAAGATGAGGAATGCTTAGTGCTTAGAGTACTCGGAAGGTCCCAGAGTTAACAGCAAGGTAGGAGACTTTGGACTGGCTTATCATGTAGACCTCTTTTTTTTTTTTTTTTTTTTCTCCATATTGTCAGCCATACATCCTGGCTATTGTAGGAAGCGAGAGACCTGATTAAGTTCCTAGTTCTAACATCTTAATAGGTGGGCTTTACTGCTTTCCAAATCTTCCTTTATTAATGTGCCTTGGGTGTTAATGATTTTTGTCTTGTTTTATTTTCTATGAAAATATAGCTTTCAGCTGTTACTAATTTAGAAATTGTTTTTTAACCTGAAAAGTTCTTTATGCTAGACAAGTGTATATAAGTAGAAAAATATTTATAAATCCGTTTTTCCCTGTAGCATACGACTGCATTTTGGTTTGTTTTTTAAATGGAGTAGGTTCACTCACAGTATTAATATACCTTATGGAAGCCTGTATTTGCAGAAATAATCATGACTGAACAATTTTTATGGTTTGTTTGTGGGGGTGGGGAGAGCTTACTTGAAAAAAGAATGCATTGTTGGGTTTGTTTTTTTGGTTTTATTTTGGTTTAGGAAAATGCTGTGAAAATGGCCACTGATGCATCTATTTCTCTGGAACAGGAAATAACCACAGATCATTCCCATTATTCAGGCCATATACAAAGTTGGCTTAACTGGGGAGCAGAATAAAGCTTATTTTGAATGCTGGTTGTTGATTGATTTTGATTTTTTTTGCAAGTTGTCACTGTGGTTTATGCACAGGTGTTTGCTACCAGTTTTTCATCTGTTTCTGATCAATGAAACTGGAAGAGACATTGTTTTGCTGAATCATATGCAAAGATTTTCCTACATCTCTCTCTTCTCATGGTTTCCTGCCCTAAGGAATATAAATATATACTATAGCCAAAGATGCCTTTAGGATTTACAGTGGTTAGTATTGGCATTGCTCGATCTGAAAATCTTGAACTGTGACTGTTTTAACATGATTTTTGTCTGCTCACACAGGCAGTTGACACTTTTCTTACCGGTGAGGAGCAGAAGCACATGGGCTATGGTTCAGTGGACTGTGTAGTCTGGAGGGATCTGTCAAGAGACAAGTTTTGTTTTCCTTATCTTGCTAGAATTTGCCTGCTTGGTGAGCAAGTTGGCTTGCAGTTAAGAGACACAGCGTTGAGATAAGGTAGAAAGTTGGAAAATCGTGGCTGTGCTAGTATTATATATTTTACAGATATATTATTAATGTGACTACAGATATAATCAGACAGAGTAGGAGTGGATATGCTATTGAGAATTGTCAAAATTTAGTCCAGAACAGTCACCTCTGTAATGGTATAGAGAGGAAAGTTGTTTTGGGAGAGAAACTTTGGTTCAGCCACTATTGCAGGATACTTTCTGCGGTGTTACTAAAGAAACGCTGGCTCCCCGTTTTGTCACAAGCTTTGCAGAACAGGGACCGGAGCCTGAGTTTGTCAAGTGATAGGGCAATGCTCTAACCATTGGACCAACCTCTACTATTATGTATGTGAATTTTCTAGATTAATTCCTTTTAGAAGGGCTTTGTGTTCAGTTTGCTGGTTCTGCTCCAAGCATTGGTGTTTAAGACCATCCTATATGAAGTCTGACTTCCTTGGTTTTGTTCCCACACATGCAGGCTCACAAGCTGTGTAACAGCCAGCTGTTGAGCATGTTTGCAGAGCTAGGCTCCATGACTGATGAAAAGGTCTTAGCTGATAGCTCCTAATCCCCTTCTACTGCAGCTTGTCTTGATCACTCCAAATGGATTCTTTCTTTTCCTTTACTCTTTCATGAGCAGAGAGAATTCGTTGGGCTCTGATTCTGCTGGCTATAAATCATGCCTGGTCTGAATCTCTAGTTCATAATCTCTGTGCCTTCTGGAACAATACTTAGATTTCGAAGGTGATTGCATTAGCTGTCAAGGTGGATGTTTTTGCATGACTTGTTTGCCCTGTAGTCACGCTACTTAAGGTTCACTTGCTGTACGGTCTTAGGACACCGAGTAAGCGCTCCGTACTCATTTGGTGCAATACTCCTAGCTTTGCTGTGCGTGGCTCTCTACTGCCCCAGTGTGACCACAAAGCTAGATGCTCTTTGGAAGTGTTAGAGCTGAATGGATTTGTGGTAGGTCCTGATAGTTCCCAGAGGTGGGCTGCGGTCCCCTTGGAGTACTCCAAAACCAAATAGTAACTGCATGCTCATCCCTTAATGCAGAATAGCTTGGCTTCACTGCATGCAGTGTGGGCTGCTGTTTCTGTTTTCAGCCTGCTTTAGTTGGAAATACACCCTACACATACAGACTTCAAGGGTGGGTTTAGTTGCCTAAGACAGATGCTTAGGGCCCTGCCTGCTTTCCAGGTGGGTGCTGCACCAGAATGCTGCAAGTCTCTTGCAGGTCCTGTGTCGTGTCTGTCAGCCCTTGGATACAGCCCAGGGCACCTCAGTCAGCACCATAATTCCATGAGGTAATCATACCTATCCCAAGTACTTCATGTCATTTTACATTCAGTTCAGTGTACGTACTTTTTTTTTTATTCCTTCAAAAGCAATTGCTTAGGAGAAAAATCAGGTTTTTGTTCTAATGATTACAGATTACCTCCTCTAAAAAGTGTTTGAGTTGTAAAGTTGTTCTACTGCATCCCCCATTCCCCTTGAACATGCTGTATTGCACCCAAGTGACACCTGTACACAAGAATACTGGAGTAGTTTTTATAGCCTTTTATTAGTGTGTAAGCACATCCATGGTGCATATGAAACTGTAACAGTTGACTTAATTTGAACAAATGATATTTTATTTTTCAGTAAGTGATTAAAAAGGCACTTCCACCTTGCGAATAGTGCATCAGGGATGGAGTAACCAGGAGAAAACCCTATATTGATCAAATACTCAAGACAAAATGAAAGTTTAAGAAAAGATTAACTGACCAATGTATTTCCACCCCCCACCCCCCACAACAGTCTCACAAATCCCAGCCTCACTATAGTTCACTGGGATTTAAATCCTCTGAGCTGCTAGAATTCACTTTCTGGAAGATTCTCGAAGTGAATTACTCTGTTTAAAAAAAACCCACCTTTTCAAATACACTTCATGGTAAAATAATTTTTGGAGTACTTTTAATGTCAATCTATACATTGGAGACAAGGCAGTTGTGCTTTTATCATTGCCAGAGGAGTGGGTGTATGTGACCTTGACACTAAGAGTAGACTTATACAGTGCTAAATATCGTCCTCCCTCCCCTTGCTGCAGTGCAATTTTTAAGCGTGTTTATTCACTGGCTTTTGTTCCATTGAAATCTCCATCTCTTGCATCCATTTCTTCATCACCTCCTTCTGTTGCGTTCTCAATTACTCTTCTGCCTCCAGATCTACGGGGTGGGGCAAAAGATGCTGGCTCATTTCCCCTCCTGCAGTAAGAGGAAAAAAAACCCCAAACAATCAGGTGTTAAGTCATTTGCAGTTCTCACAATTAAGCACGGAGCTTTGTAACAGTATCTGTGGGGCTGGTGTTTTTCAGCTCAGAACAGCCAAGAGCTGTGGGCCTCTGATAAAACTTCCTGTTCTGTAGCGTGTAAGAGTGATTTATGGACAGGCTGAGACTCCCAGTTGCTTGGAACTGTGATGGGATTCTTGTTCTTGTGCTTAAAGTTCTCATCTAAATAGTCTCATCTGTCGTGTTATGTATGTCCCCCCACCTTCATTTCACTGTTTTCCCCTATGCTGACTGTAACTGGTTGTGCTTGGAAGGAAAGGGAAGGGGGGCTGCCTGTACCCACAACAGCAAGGGCGTGTCCTTCCTGTCTCTTTGTAAGAGTAAGGAGAGAGCTTGTGCTGAATTCCTGACCTGCAGACTGAATAAGCCCACCAGTTACTGAAGGCCCATGAGACCTGGGACTGAAGCAGTACTGTGGGTGTCAGCAGGCGTTTTTGAGCCCACGGTCCTTCTCTGCAAAGGCTGTGTTCGTCCGAGCACCACAAGTGCCTGGACGTGTGTGGAATCTTAGGTTGTCACTAGCTCTCATCTCTTCCCCAATGGAGAGAGAGGGAACACTTGCTGCTCTGGAACTGTGTTGCAATTCGGGTGCTGACACTTAACAGTGCAAGTGTCTTGCAGACGAGCTTATAGAAAATGCTTTCTCCCATCTTACCCCCTTTTCCTCTCCCATCTCCCTCCCATCCCCATATAGCCACAGCCCAAGGCAGGGACACTTTGGTCCTCAATGTTAATTTTTGGGGGAGGTGTGAGCAAGTGAGACAGAAGATGGGTTTGTCTCTTCTTGGCCTCCGTTGCTACTGTGCTACAAAACACTTCAGTTTTGTAACATGGCCTCTTACTTGCTCCTCATTAAGCAAACCTTTGTAAAGGCTTGAGACCACAGACATAAGTAATAAAATAAATTCAGGATCACTGAATGTCGTGCCAAAATTACTAATTTGGTGTTAAATACATCTGACTGCACTTTGGGTACAGTAATCATGCATAAATATTTAAAGGCTTGTCTTGTCCTTGCAAAAGACTAAGCCAGTCTTGTCCTTTCTGAAGTGGCTATTTAAGTTCAAGTTCAGTCATGCAAGGGAAGGGGGTAGGAACTCTGGCTGGACTACCTGATTTCAGAGGCACAAGTCTGTGTTTTCAAGGTGGAAATGTGACATGTAGTCTGTTTTCCACAATTTTTCTCTTAAACTTCAGTGTAAGCAAGCAATTAGCTGGATGCTAAAGCTTCTTTTAAGCTCTGCTGTTAGTTAACCATAGTTGCCCTGGTGCTCATGGTGTGCATTGGACACAAGGGTATGTCATTTCTACTCTTGACATATGCTTGATGGAGTCTAACAGCACTGTCTACTGTTTTATGATAGCAGATATTTGTTGTCACTGTTTAATGAAGATCTAGTTAGGTCAGTAAATTCATTAATTCTTGTTAATAAAGGAAGAGCCCTTTACCGCCTTGGACTCCTGCTATCTGGACTTAATTACTCACAAGTCATTTGTAAGATAACTCTCTTCATGCTGCAATAATTCACTGAAGTGCTATAAGAGAGCATGGGACTGATGTGGAGTAACAGCAAGAGTCTAATCAAATTGTGCAGTACAGTTTTGGCTCCAAAGAAGTAAATTCAGTATCTCACAGTAACCACTTCTTAACATAAACTGTTGCAGTATGCATAAATGTTATACTACTTTAAACTGGTATTGGCTTTGTGGATAAAATTTTGTTTATATCTGTTCCTCTTAAACAGGTTTATGGGTTTGATAATACTCATGTGGTCATTTGCATTAGTACCTTTCGAATAATGTGTGTAGTTGAGAGAAGCCTTAAGCATTACTGTTTGCTTAGCATCTCTGTGTTTAATCTACCTTTGAACAAGTGGTACTGGAGTAGTGCTTGAATAGCTGTCTGACTGGAAATATTAGGCTAAAAGGCACATGCAAGGACAAGACATCATCTTTAAATATTTGTGTATTCAGACCAAAATCCAGCATATGTAAAATAGAAGATATACAAATATTACAAGGCAGTAGCTCTCTTAATTTTTGTGACAGCAGGTATTATTCCTAACTCCAGAGAATGTGATAAAGGGAAATCTAATACTGTGCTATGTTACAATGTCAAGGTTAAGTTCTGTGTCTGTGCTTTTATGTTTTAGTAACAGTAGACAAGCGCATAATGTCTGCAAATTGGCGCTAAATGCCTAAGTAATAGCTATTTGTAAGCAATGCAGGCACGGAAGGCAAGACTTTCTCTTTTGTTTGTGATTGTGTGGTGTAAGTGTGATAAATCACATGCAAATATGATATCTTCCCAAATCTCAGGTGAGTTAGATGGGATCTTACCTTAGAATCAGCATTACAATATGTATAAGAAATACTGTGAAATTCTAATGACATGCTGTGACACTTCATATCCATAGTCCTTTTAATCCATTTTACTAATTGATGGTGTATTTGATTTGCAAAATTTTAATCTTTGTGATTATGCTCAAAGGTGAGGTGCAAATCAGACAGTTTTCATGCAGTAGTCAGAGTACTTTAATAGGTACCCTGTTGGTAGAGCTTGTGAGAATGCAACGTTGGTAAGTCTACATCAGTACGTAACCTACTTGTAAGAAAGATGTATCATTGATACAGCTGATGGTAGCTAGATTATTGTAATATTTGTCTTTTTTGATAAAACAGATTAATGCCAAGATATCCAAGCCTTCACAGTTTGCAGAAACCTCACATAATTTTTGCTTGGGCCAAAGAAAATGGAAATTTGTATAACACAAGCTAGCTGCAAAGTTGAAGGCATGGTACCTGCTTAGTCATGCGAAGGTTCCTGTGTCCCTCTGAAACAGAGATAAAGAGTCCTGGGCAGTTATACTAAGCACATGGTCATGATCAGAGGTAGGTATATTACTTTAAAATAATTAAACAGAGTACATAACAGCCAATTACATTACATTTAGATAAAACAAAGATGAGCCTTATGCCATTCTATGTAAAAAGGGCTGGACACAGCCATTGCTTTGTCAAGCAGCCAGGAGCATGTACCACCCAAGGCAGTGCTAACAGAAAAGGCTGCCATGTCCCAAATCTTCATTTTGAAGTAAATCCACATGAGAAGGTTCATGCATGCTACTAGTAAACACACTGGCAAACTGCTTCAAGAACACAACTAGGCAGGTGCTTTACTTTCATCTGAAATACTGTTGGTTTTAGGTAAACGCAAAGTTTTACAGTGGAATGATACAGATGGAGCAATTTTCTTAATAATTCCAGTCAGCCTTTTTACTTCATCAAGTTGGTGTTTTGAAATGCAGTGAGTGCAGAACTCAGGTAGGTAGCTGACTGGTCACAGTTTTATCTTTTTCCCCATCAGTTTTAACAAAAAAATGCAAAGGGACATTTTGATTTTTCCTTGGTTTGAATACACAATCCCTTTGTGATGAGGTCCAGAGAGACTTGGATAAGAGTTGTATAATGTGCTTTGCCTTTTGCCACCTGTGATTTTGTCTAAGACTGTTTATAGTCATTGTGTGTAAGTTGTGCCTGTGTGAAAGTGTGAAAAGCAAAAGCATTTCTACCCTTTTGTGGCGGCTGTTGTACAAATAGATACAGCAGTTATATAAGCCTTTTTTTTTTTTCAAAAGCAACCAAGCCTAATTCTGTTCCTATTTAAGCCAACAGGATTTTGATAAGATAGCACAGGCCTTACTCTTTCTAATCATAGTTGTTCATCTCACAGCTGAAATCCTGAGACTGCTGTGGTGTCTATGAAAGGCACTTCATCTTCCGACTTTGGCCTTTTGTTGTATCAGCCAAGCTAATACAAGGAGTAAATAACTTTGCAGGATTATTGGTGCCTGTTCAGGGTTTTTTTCACTCTCTAGTTTAGTTCTAAATTTCAAGGCTGTCAGTGAGTGGGGACAGTTATCCCAAACAAGAGCACTGTACCTGAGCTTGCTCTTCAGTGCTGCAACCTCACGGCCCAGGGCTTCATTACTCTCAGTAGCTTCATCCAGCTCTCTTTGCAGCTTCCTGCGGTTTGCATTGATACGCTGAGACTCTTCCTCAGCCTCCTCCAGCTGCCTTTTCAGTTGCTTGAGTCGTGTGCTGCCCTTCTCAGCCTAAAGGGAAGTTTAGAGTAATGCTTTAATTCAAAAACAGATCTAATAGCTTTATGTCCCTCATTTTAATTTCATACTTCTCCTGAGAGTTTTACTGAGAAATGGGCTGAATCAAAGGTAGAAGCTTAGAATCTAAAAAATATAAAAATAACTTTGCTTTGTGGGAGTTCTTTTTTTCAATGTGGTCATAATCTCCATTCATATACCAATAAGGATGTTGTGCACGGTCTTGTTTATCATCGTGCAGTCAGACTCTTGCAGCTAGCGGACTGCGAGGGACTAGTGCTTTGGTGCTTGACTCTGCATGGAAGAGGAATTACATTGTCCTGTCTTTCAGCAAGGGGCTGTACAGCTCTCCCAGCACAGAGAATCTAAACAGTCTGCTTTCTGGAGAGATTTCTTTGAGGCAGAACATGGAACCTTCCTTTCTTAGGGCAAAACCTGAAAGTCCCTGTGCCCAGATTAAAAGCCTCGTGGCAGTCTGATACCTGATCTTTGTACTGCTCTGCTTGCTTTCTCTCATCCTCCACCTGCAGCAATGCATCCTTCAGCTTTTTGTCCTTCTGGCGCAATGTCTTGGCTGCAGCCTGCTTCTCTCTGCAAATGACAGTGCAACATTTGGTGATGAGGAAGGTCTGGAGTCTTCAGCTGTGTCAGGCATGTTGCTCATGAAACTGGCACGAAGGACCCCTATGTTAAAAGCTTTACTGAATTTAGCAGATGAATTCTAAACAAAACATAAGGGTCATGTTCTTCTGATCAAAACAAATATGTGTCTTTGTTGTATGCGAGAGGTGCTCCAGGAGATCTGTTCTATAACACAAGGTGATTTTCTCAAGAAATAATCTTATAGATGGTACAATGTATTATGGCAATTAACCTGGCAGGGTCATAGAGCAGTTAGTCTAAAATGCAGAGGAGCAGATCCTTGCCTTTGATACCAGTAGAACTTTTCAGCAATAAAATGGTTCTTAATCAGAACCTGTAACAACTTGCGTTACTGGCCATATTCTAAGAAATGTTAAGCAGTAGAAAGACTTTACCAAGCCTTAGTGGTACTGAGAGACCGATGACACAAATCTTGTACACCTTTGTTTACTTTGTGTAACTGGAACAATAAATGAACAGTTGTGCCCTCTGGGAGACCAGTACCTGGCTTCCTGCTCCAGTTGCTCTTCAAGAGAAGCAATTTTGGCTTCCAGAGCAGCAATTGTAGCTTTGAATTTGGACTTCACAGCTCCCTCCATCTCCTGCAGCTTACTCTTCAGCTCTTTGTTCTGCCTCTCCAGTTGCTGCCGAGCATTTTCATTCTTCTGTGCAGCTGAGCGCTCTGTTGCCAGCTCATTGTTCAGCTGCTCTGCCTGAAGGGTGAGAATGAATGCTGTCAGAAGTGTTGCATGCTTTCAGAGAAATGACAGGTGGCAATTCTCCAAATAACTTATTCAGAACCACAAATAGCTTTTGCTGGAGTGCAGAGTGACACATGCTGAAAGGAGCTCTACCTGCTGCACTGCTTTCCTCATGCGATCACCCATTGCCTCTATGTTGCTTTGCTCCTCCTCTAGCTCTTCCTCCAGCTGGGCAATTCTTGCTTCCAGGCGCCGTTTCTCATCCTGAAGGCTTGTCCTGTAAGTTTAATAAGTGTGTAGTTGTGGTGCTGACAGGTTTAATGTGTCTGAAACTATTATGAACTGCCAATAATTCATGAAGAAAGGAGAGCTAGGTATTTCAATGAACTAGTCATATGTGTGCACGTGTGTCAAAACCAGATGGCTGTTGGGAGAGGAACGTAACTTCTCTTAGCAGCCATGCAACATTCAGCAGTGTGTTTACAGCCTTTTAAGTAATCCAATCTATTCCTACCTTGCAGAAGTAGCACTTGCGAGTTCCTCTGCCATCTCTTCTTTCTCCAGATCTGCTTGTTTGCGAGCTCGCTCTGCAGCAGCCAGATCCTAGGAGAAAAGGAAAAGGCAGCATAGTAAAGAAATGAACAAGTAAATGTTCAGACAAACAGTTATAGTGTGATACACAGGACTGTAAACTTTCTAAAACTGGTATAAGATGGGTTGTTTTGGTAACAGAATAAATTCTTGTCATATCATAAATCCTAGGGAAGTACAATGAAATACACTTCATCCAGCCTGTCAGCTGGTTTCTGTTTCATTAGTTTTAGTCACAAGATTGCCGTTTAATACATGTAGGAATAATAGCACTAACAAGACTTGAGAGATTTACAGCTATTGAAAGCAATTTGTGTTGGATCATACAGTTCATTTCCTCCAAGGTGTTTTTTTTCAGCTTAACCTGGCTACGCTCAGATGTACATCCAACAACTTCAGTGGAGTGCATGGAGCATGTAGAACTTGTAACAAGTGCTGCTTATAGTTTTCCGTCCCCAGTAGCTATTATATTATTTCATTGCAGTTCTGTTTTGCTACTGAAGGTCATGTGTAGTTGGCTTCACGCAGCTCTAAGTTTCCCACTTTACCTCTTGAAGCTGGATGAGTTCTGCTTCCAGGCCCTTTGCTTTCTTCTCATTTTCTCTGGCTGTAGCAAATATTTCTTCTCTGGCAGCCCGTGCATCATCCAGCTCTCGTTGGTAGTCCTTCATCTGAGCCTTGTTGAAAAGAATAACAGAGATTTATTTTTGTCTGGCTTTATTACAATTTCAGTAGAAAGAAATTTGGACAGAGTAGAACACATACACATTTACATAGTCATAATGCCTGTTTTCTGGAGAGATCAGCAAGTACATGTTGGAAAAGTCTGAAATGCTATTCCAAGAAGAGTGATGCTACCACTTGCACACTGCAGCTTTTATAATGCCTTTTGTCCATATTTCCTCTGAATTTTTGAGTGCATGTGCAGTCAGTCTTTCTCATACACCCCTCGGTTGTTTCGCTGTCAGCAGATGACAAAAAGTTGAACTTGCAGTATAAATGGGAAGATGCTAAATCAGAGACAATGTGATTTCTGAACAGTTGTTTATGCTTTTGATTCAAGTGTTAGAACCAGGATTGAAGCTCTGTAATATATTTTATACTGTTGCCCTTTCTCTACATGGGAATCTATGTTTTTCTTCATGTGGGTAAGTGAATGGCAGATGAATGTTGGACAGAAAATTTTGGAAGCTCTCTGTAGTGATGAAATTTAAGATTTTTACTGTTTGCCATTCAGACTGAGTATTACAGTGTAGATACTTGAATCTGGGAGTCTAGTTAAAACTTCCCTTCTAATCAATCATCTGTAATAGGCATCAAGTTCACAAATGTCACCAAACTTCCATGTTGTCACTGTACAAAAGACAGTGGTGGGAGAAACGATGATTGTGGGATCACATACCTGTAATTTGCGAAGTTGTTTGATGGCTTCTTCCCGAGCTTTATTAGCAGAATCAGCTTGACTTTCTAGATCTTTAACATCAATCTCTAGCTTCTTTTTGGCTGCAGCTGCCAGGGCACGTTGCTTTCGCTCATCTTCCAGTTCCGTTTCATATTCATGGAGCTGATAATTAAATAAAACAAGTTTAGGAAACTCCTTGAGCCCTCTTAAACACACTGTATGTCTAAGTAATGTATACAGCCCCTATCTTTCTATTTATTGTGATTTCCCTGGCAGTTAAAATAGATTTCCATTTTATCCAAAAATGAAAGATTCTGGAAAGGAGTCAGCAATTTGGGTTCTGTATTCATGGAAATATGCATATTACAAGATGATGACGACAGCAGTTGCCCTTGCTGTCACAACGCGAGGCTGTGTCCTGTCTGTTTTAATTTCCAGTGCTTTTGTGTGTATTCAGCGTACCTGGGGAAGGCAGATACATTAGAAGCTGTCTTTTTTCACTTGCACTGAGAATATAGGGAAGGTCCTTCTGACTGTGTCAGAAATAATTTATGTGCTTTATACTGTATTGGTTGTATTGTTGAATCACTACGTCTGTCTGCTACTCAAACAGGAAAAAACTGTTATGTGGTTTTATGCCTTTTTCAGTACAGTAATTTATATTTTCATTTTTTCTATTTGCCAAGCACAAGGTGATACAATGTTTTCTTATAGTTACAGTAAGGTGCTTTTAATAATGGCATGAGGCTTAGGACTTTCACCTGGCTTGGTTAGATATTTACAAAGGCAGTAAAAGGTAATGGTACCTGTTTAAGGAGTTGTCGTCTTTTCTCCTCATTCTGTTCATCTCTGGCTTGTAAATCTCTTTCAAACTGGCCTTTCAGGGCCTGCATGTTGACCTCCAACCTGAGTTTGGCATCTTCAGCAGCCTGTAGCTCATCCTCTAGCTCTTCTAATTGTGTCTTCATCTCTTCTACTTGTTGTTCAAGGGTCCGTTTAGATTTCTCCAATTCATGGACCTTTCAAGCAATAAGAATTTAATAGACTAGTTAAAAGAAATAAAAATAATTCTGGTTAAGCAGTCTACCAGCAGTGTAAGCCACATTTGAAAGTATCTGCTGTGGACAATGCATGAACTAATTTGCACTGAAAATGGTAAATCAGCATTTTGTGTACACTTGCAAATCTAGCTTAAAATAACCTGAGATTCTCTTTATCCCAAACTTTCATTTTTGATCAAGTCAAGTATCATAATTGAATTAATGGAGTATTAGAAGTAATATTATCATATCACTGTAATAGAAGAAGGGATTGGCAGTGCATCAGTAGAAATTTGTTGCAACTACACAAGTATACATTAGGCTGGTGGCAATGTCAAATATAACTAATAAAATCAGATTTGCAGAGTTTACCACTTCAAAGCTGCTTAATAAACTAGCTAATTATTTAGAATCCCTTTAATGTTTTTTCAGTCCTAGAAATCAGTAAGAATCTTCTTCATGCTTGGAGTCACATTAAAAATAAAGAGTTACAGTTACTTCACAGAGTCTCTTGAAAGTTTGGGCACAAATGGAATAACCTTTGAATTCTGTATGAAATATCTGATTTTGCTGAATGGATTTGTGTGCTATAGAGAATTTTCCACACTGAAAACAATGATCTGTTTGTTCGCTGCTATTTTGAGTTATTGTTGTGGAAACTGTTCTAAGCCCAAAACTTACATTCTTGCCAACATCATCTTTGGAGCTAACAAGATCTTCCATTTCAGCTTTCAACATTTTGTTCATTCTCTCCAGTTCTTCTTTGGCTTCCAAAGCCTCTTCAAGTGCTCGGGCCAGTGACAAAGCCTTTGTTTCTTTTTCTCTAGCTTCAGCTTCTGCTCTGTCCCTTTCCTCTGCGTATTTTGAAGAGATGTTTTTCTCTTCAGCTAGCATCTGTAAAAAGGTAGTGTTAATACAGGAAGTCATTATGAATAGGGTTTTTCTCTTGCAACTGTCTTGTCAGTTGTTAGTGACAGAGAGAAAAATGTCTAATTTTTGATACAGGTATATAAATACAGAATTAACCAGTGTATGTGTAATCAAATTTTAGTAGTCCCTGCTTTATCTTCCACTAAATCAGTGGAGTCTTTTTGAGTTCCAGAGAAGTTAGGTGATAACACAGCAAAGGAGAATCTTAAGTCCATACCTGATCAAACTTCTTCTGTTTCTTCTCCAGGTTGGACACCAGCTGACGCTGGTTGTCTAAGTCCACCACCAGGTCATCCAGCTCCTGCTGGAGTCTGTTCTTGGTTTTCTCCAGTTTGTCGTAAGAAGCAGCCTTTTCCTCAAACTGTTGTGTGAGACTTTCAATTTCCTTCTGAAATTTCTTTTTGCCTTCTTCCATGGTTTCTATTGTGCTGGAATATTCCTGTAGCTTCTTCTTGGAGTCAGAGAGCTGAAATTTTAATTCGGAGGACAAATCTTGTTAGCAGATTTTAACAAAGCTTGGCAGAGAAGATGGCCAGGAGACAACCAAGAACCAGAAATCTTACCTAATTTGACCCATGTGAAGCCAGTGACCAATTAGCCATCAGCCAGCCTTCATAAAACGAGGCAGGCCACATACCTAGTGTGTACATACAGGCCTAGTGTGCACGACTGTCTTGGGAGCTATGTTGTGTTCGTACCTGTCCTAGAGATCACACTTTAAAGAAGAGGGAGACTGCTAGCTCCACTGTAGAGCTTTACAGATGCCATCTGGACTAACAGCACTAGTTCCCTGAAGGTCTATGTGCTGTGCCAGGATAATTCTACAGATCTGAAACCTCTGGAATTACTGGCAATACTCTCAGTGATGAAGCTAGTGATTTAGCTATGGCACTGATACCTGTATTGTCAGTGTTGAAATATGTCTCTCCAGATTTTGTTTTGCTTCTAGTTCTTCATCCAACTGCTCTTGCAAGCTGTTCTTCTCATCCTCCAACTGACGAAGCCTGGTAGACACATTTAGCTTCTGCCGTGTTTCTTCCTGAAGCAGCTCCTACAGTCATCACATCAATTGGCAACACGGTCGTTAGTTTAGGTTTTTTATAATGCATTTTATAAACATTGTAGGTGAGCTGTTAACTGGATGCAGATTTACCTGTGTGTCTTGTAGCTGAGATCCTAAGGTTGCAACATCTTTGGTCAATTTGATTGTCTTGCTTTCTGCTTCATTGAGCAAACCAGTAACATTTTCAACCTCAACCTGTGAGAAGTCAGGGTGAATAAACTCAGTTATTTTGCACAACTTAAATCTTCCTCCAAACTTTTGTTTGCTCTACATTGACATCTTAACTTCAAACAATGTCTGCATGTGTCATCTTTGTGACCTGTGTATGAAGTCCTGCAAGGTCTAATGCCACTTTTATCTGGTTTACCTTTGTATTTTATTATTATATCCTAGTCATATTCACAAGGCAATACTAGTATGTTCCTTTCAATGAACGGCAAATGGGAATGGGAATTTTTGTGGATTTTCCTTCCTCTTCCCAAGTTTGACAGAAGTTGATGCGTTTTGATTATATCTTATTTACACACTAATTTAAAATAATAAAGAAAAGCTTACTGCTGCTATGAATGAAGTTATAACTTGATTAGCATTGCTGGATGAACATCTACCAAAGAACCATTTAAAATTATCTTTAGTTATGTCTTATTAGACACTAAATTATAGATAAGCAAGCATTCTCCTTTCATTGTTGTCTTTTTTTTTTTTAGCACATCTTACATCTTTAATAGCTGTCTAATCCATTTCCAGAATGTGGTCCCCACCACCCAAAGTGAATGAACAGAATGAAACTCTGTAAAACATGCAGCACAGTCACTGAACCAGTCAGTGGTGGCTTTACAGACTGCAACATGTACAGAGGGATGTTGAGACTAGAAGCTCTTGCTTCCATGAGATAGACTGGCTGTAATTGTTCAACTGTGTGATAACTGAGGTGGAGTTCAAGATAGGAACCCTACAGATGACAAAAAAATGCTCATTTTGGCTGAAGTCAACAGGACCAGGATTGCTCCAGACAGTGTAGACTGGTCTTCTCAAGCCCAGGGTACTACAGCAAAAGGTCAGACTCCTTCCTACCTGTAACTTATGAACTTTTTCATTGAGTTCTGTCCGAACACGCTCTCCATCAGTGTATTTGGACTGTAACTCTTGCAGCTGTACTTCCAGCTTCTTCTTTTTGTGTTCCACATCTTGTTTGGCCTGATTCAGGCTCCTGACTTCATTAGCCAGATCAGCGTTGTCTTTCTCCAGTGTCTGTTTGGTCTTATCCAAGTTTGCTTTAGCCTACAAGCATGAAGTGAAGAAAGGTGATCTATAAAAGGAAGTCATGTTATCTAGTGGGTAGTTTTAAATAAGATGGATTTCTTTTTACCCGTTTAAATTGTTCCAGCTGCTCTGTTAGTTCTTCCACAGCTTGAGTGTGCTTTTGCCTCATCTCCTGGACCTGGGCTTCATGGGTTCGAGTCTCCTCCTCCAGAGCTCTCTTCAGCACTGTGACCTCCTGTTCACGTTTTGCTCTGGAAGTTAACACACATAAATGGAGCAGCAGTAGCAAAAAGTGTTCCAGTCACTGGGAAGATACTGCTGCTGCACAGTTAATAGACAGTGTTGCACTGAGCTTGCTGACATTTGTTTTTGGCCCATGTGCTACATCTCCATACCTGAGCTCTTGCTGGGTGGCTGTTGTATCCAAAGTATCCTCAAGCTCTGTCTTAAGAGCCTCCAGCTCTTCACCTAGGTCTCTCTTCTGTTTTTCTGCTTTGTTTCTTGCAGCTCTCTCAGACTCCAAGTCTTCCTGGAGTTCAGAGATAAGAGACTCCAATTCACGGATCTTCTTGAGGGCATTGTTCTTCTGACTAGTTTCATCTTCAAGCCTGAAAAGAGTATTTCATTTTATATATTAGAAAACAATACAATTTTCACTTTGGGGAAATCAGTAGACAGAGATTAAAGGTTTATAGATTCAGTGCAAGAAAGTACCAAAGAAAGAGGGGGAACTAACACAAAAAGGATCTGGCACAATGCCTGGAGATGCTTATCAGCCAAACTCAGCAAAAGTTTTAGTTTCATTGCCCCTCTTAAATTTATACAGAAAATCCACTGAGATGCTGGAAAGGAACAAAGTTTCTTAAGTAATTTCTGCCTCTTGCCTATGAAGTATGTTGTTGCATTTCGTTTTTTACTTGACAGCACTGCCAGTGCCATTGGCAAGAGGAGTTTTCATTGATATCAGGGGGTAAGATTATGAGTCTGTGGGCAAACAATAGTATTTTTTGCAAAAGGAAATTTGGAAAATGGGGAAAGCATGCAGGGAGGATGTAACTGAGAGATGAGATTCATGACTGCAGCATCTTAGTGTCTGGGAAGGGGAGGGACATATGTTCCAGCCTGGGTTTTCAACCTGTATGGAGATTTGGGAGTGAATACCTGGCTAGAGCAGCCTGCAGTTCTTCCTCCTTCTTGGCTAGTTGTGCCTTCAGCTCAGCAATTTGTGCCTGGAGCTCTGCAATTTGCTCATGTAGATCACTTGACTCCCCTTCCAGCTTCCTCTTAACTTTCTCCAGTTCTTGTCTGCTCTTCTCTTCTTTCTTCAGTCGCACTGAAAAAGTAAGGTTTTTGATCATGGGAATGTGTTAGTACAAGGAGTCCTTAATCCAATCTTGAACTTGGGCAAAAAAATGTTCTGGCCTCTAATGAGGCTGTACATTTAACTACAAGTCACTGCATTGCTGAAGCAATATGCAATACCTTACTGTCACCACTTCTTTCTAGCCACCCCAAAGACTCATTTATTTTTCTCCAGAAGAACCATTATTTTTTTCTCAATTTTCTCTCCTTTACCCTTCTGTATGTAAAAAAAAAAAAAAAAAAAAAAAGGCACAAAATGGCTTCAGCATCAGAAATTTGGAAAACACACCACAGATTTTTTATAAGTTCTCTCCAGATTGTGTTTATGTTTTATTGGGGTTGTTTTTGTTGTGTGCCAAGGCAAAAAAACCCCAAACAGAACGCTTCCATTCATGTTACCTTCAAGTTCTGAAATCATAGACTCATGTTTGGTTTTGAGCTTTGTAAGATTTTTGGCTTTTTCTTCTTCTTCAGCAAGATTTGTTGTTAGATCGCTTATTCTTTCCTCAAGGAGTTTTCTTTCCTTAAGAAAAATAAAATACTTCTGTTAAAAGTGTCTGTCATTGGTGATCACGAAGCAGCTCTTTGCCAAGTATAAATATCCAAGATCCTGTCTTTTTATGCTGTATTTCTTGAGATTGTAGTGATACATTTCAATTTCTCAATTACAGAGGAGCTGAGGAGTGGTGTCTATGACTTCCATATTCTCTAATCTGCTGCTGTTAGAATCCTGTATTCACTCTAATGGCTGGTAGGTACCTGGCCCAGTTCAGAGAATCATTCCCTTTCAAAAATTACTGGAATACATACTTACTTCCAGTTTTAATCATGAAGTTTGGTTGAAATTAGTTGAAAACAAAGAGAATTACTTAGTCTCCTTGGGGGCCAAGAAGCATGTTTTCCACTGATTATGCTTGACTGCTGTGGGTGTTTTGCATGGAGATATTATTACCATAGCAGACCTCAAAACCAGTAGTTCTGCACAATTTTGAATTGTTTAAACAAGTATGGAAAAATGACCAGAAACTTTCTCGATAGAGGCTGGATTGTTGGTCTGGTTAATCTGTACACCCATGAGACTATATAGTGGAGAGCATTCCTGTTGTTCTAGTGGAAGAGAAGGTTTTCTCTCATCTTGCACTATTTTCACAAAGTAAGAAAACGGACCCACAGTGCTTACCTTGGTTAGCTTGTTATTCTGATCTTCCATTATAAGAATATCATCTTCCATTTTCTTTATCTTGCCATCTGCTGTTACTTTTTCAAGTTGCAGTTTCTGTCTTGCAGCTTCTTCTTCTTCCAGCTGTTCCTCAAGGTCCTTTGATGGGAAAAAGAAACCCAACCAAATATGAATTCTGGAAATAAAATACAGCTTAGGTTATAGGAAATGCTTCTTGTTTGTCGCTGTATGTGGGATATGTTGTAGACTTTTTTGTTAAGAACTAGACAATCTGTAATGCTTGGTGATTTAGAATGATTTGTGAAAATTTTTTAGAGAAAATATTTAAAATTGGGACAGGGAAGAGAAGGGGTCCGGAGGAAAGAGCATGAATTAATTTTTCTTACTTCAGTGGCACAGGCACATACTCTACAGGGGGCTGCATAACAAGCGCTTTCATAGGATCTGATGTTTGCCAGTCTCCATTTTTCTCTCTGAGATACAAGTTATTGTCTGGTTGTCACTTACAACTCCTTACCAGCATTTGTTGTTGCATCTTTTTCTTTTCTGCTTGCAACTGCTGACTGCGCTCTTCCTCTTCCTCAATTCTGGCTTCCATCTCATGCAGGATCTCTTCCAGCTCTTGCTTCTTAGCAGCTAAACGGACTCTCATCTCTTCAGCTTCAGCATACAGTTCAGTTTCTGCTTGAAGCTGCTCCTGAAGGAGGTTCTTCTCTTCACAAAGCTATGCAAATAAAATGGATAGGAAGTTAAGACTTTAATTGTGAATTACCCCACAGTGTCTATTTACTGGATAGCCCTAATTTACAGGCAGGCAGCTCTACCACAGGTTCTTGTGTGGTAGGTTCTTGGGATGTTAGATCTCTACTGAAGGAACTGGGAGTTTGTCTGCACTGACCTTTTGTTCTGGACCATCGCTGTGAGCACAAAGAAAAAGGACACCTTTATTTTAATAGCTTCTAGAAATGGTGGAAGAACAACTAGCGTTTCCCAGAAGCAGAGCGCTGTAAATCACCTGTGAGTGTTTCAGTTCCAGCTCCTTCAATTCACTCTCTGCTTTTTGTTGTCTTTCCTTAGTTTTTTGTAGTTCTTCATCCTTGGCTTGCATTTCTTCCTCTTGGCGGGTGACTTGCAGCAGTGGTTTCACCTGAAAATGAAAAGTTTTGTTAAGAATGTTTCCTGTCAGTATTTATGTTACTGAGCATGGTACTTAAAGGTGCCAGCCTGACTGGCACTACTGGTAGGTAGCACTGTCTGTTGTTGCTCAAGTAGTGAACAAATACTGTCCAGCCAAGCTTGATATAGGCATCTTTAAACCAGCAAGCCTCAGCAGTGTTGCTCTTTGTTGTCTCTGTGTTAATTCTTGGAGCCTTGTTGAGCACCTTTACCTCCAATAGTGTCACTTTTTGAATGGCTCCAAGCCTGTTTTCATTTACTGATAATGTACAAAAGCTACATTTTCTGCATAAAAGGCAACATGTGCGTGCAGGTGTGTGTTATTGCCTATTTCTGGCTGTAAAGGAGGTTGCTATCAAGGCAAGTAGGAACAGTTTTCTGGATCCAAACTGAAGACCAGTCTCAAAAAAACCCAAACAAACAAAACCCCAAAAAACTCCAACAAGAACCAGAAACCCAGGCCACTTCAATAGCAAAATAGGCTTAATTTGCTTGAGTGTCGAGCAGGACAATGCTTAGTGTCCCAGTTAGGGAACTCCTGAGCCGCTGAGTCCCCCATAGATACGTAACTGTGCATGTTCACAAAATCTTTTATTCTGTCTTCTCATCATCCACCCCCGTGAAATTTAGCAATTAGAAGTTAAGTCCCCAAACACACAAAATCTTTTCTGATTCTCTGCTGAACTAGTTTTTCTACTCAAACTAGAACTAATTTTAATATTAATGGCATTATATAGGTATTCAGAGCATCTCTAACCCAAAATTTTGTGAGGCTACTGAGGCTTTTGCCATCAGCTGCCATGGCCTTTGGAAGAAAGGGTGTGCCTGACATGATATACCTTGCTATCTTGTGCATTTAATTCCTTTTGGAAAGCTGAGAAGAGATAACTGATAGCAGTCACTCACTTTAGTGAACAGTCTCCACCATTGCCAATTCCTCAGCTTCAGGTAAGCAGCACAGTTTCTTTGGATAACCTTCATTGCAGTCAGCTGTTGCTGTCTCTTGGCAAAGGCTCTGTGATTAAAAACATAAAGCAAATTCATTCTGTCTGAGAATACAAGGTGCTTGCAAGATACATTAAGCAAAGAAGTTCTAGCATCAGAGTCTGCTGGTTAGCCACATGGTTTGAGAAGTCTGGCACAAATTCTTTTGTCACTTAAAAGAGTCCTTGTGCTTTCTTGAGGAGAGGTGATAACTCTGTTTAGCATTCTGCTATTCTATTTAGTCTTCTGGGTTTTGGCTGTTTGCGCTCCATAGATAGGCACAAACCACAAAGTATACATCTAGTTCTGGATGTGAACATCTTTCCAGAGTAAATGGGCACTCAGAACTTGCATTGATCATCATTCTTGCAATCTATTATATTTAGATTTCTTTGCATAGCAATTTGGTAGCGTGCAGGAAAAGGGCATTGTTGTTAATTGTTTTGTGATGTACATTAATTGAGATCATGCTAGATTAACAGTGCTTCATGCCCAAGCTGTGTAAGAAATTGTTTTACAAATGCCAGTGGTGCTACTACTTGTAATAGTATATAAAACTCCACTCAGAGGCTAGGATGCTCCTCCTGCTTGTACAGACACATATTTAAATGATGGGTCATTGCCTCAGAGCTTACTGTACAGAGGGTGTAAGGAGCCTCACAATGTAATTGCTTCCCTGTAATTATACTAATAAAATTCTTCTGGGCAGAAAGTGAAGCCTTCATTGGACACAAGTTGAGTTCTAATGCAATACAAGTAACACACCATAATAAAATGTCTTAACATCTTCAGTTTTTTATAGAGAGACCTAAAGGCCACCGTAGGTACTCTGCTGCGGAAGACATTGTTTTTGTTAGTACATAGTCTTACTTTCTTGCTAGGTAGCCTCGGCACTGAGCCTGGAAGGCGATTATAACATCTGTAATCTTCAGGTCTCTCTCTTCTTCCAGGTGAGCCAGAACGCCAGTTCTGAAGAAGATTTTACTCTGACCAATCCTGTACAAGTTGGGATCGAGTTCTAGTGCTTTGATCTGGAGGAAAACAGGGATATTTTTTAACTCCAGTGTTGAGGTTTAGGGTATTAAAACTCAATTCTCATTTCTGTTCAATCTCAACAGCTTTTATATAAGAAGTATAGACCTGATTATCAACAGGATCAAAAATGCTTTCCTTACCATCAGTATACAAGCCTGCTTCCCATCCATGAATCCCTTAGGAATAGCATTTGCAGCAAGAATTTCATATCTGCCAAAAGATGTTGATGTTAGGGAGATTGACACATATCAGATTATTTTGTACAGACAAACATGTAATATACCACTATTAAACCCAGAGTTAGGACCAAGTGAGGGATTCCTACCTCTGACGGAACTCCTGGAAGACAATCCTGTTGGGGAATCCCTGCCGGCAAATACGAATACCTTCCAAGACACCATTGCAGCGCAACTGCTCCAGCACTAAATGGGCATCAAGTTTGCCAGCCTGAAAGGGGAACAGAAAGTACTCGTAGCACAGTAGAAAATTGCAGAAATGTTACTAGCTGTGTATCTATGTTTGAAGACATTCAGCTCTGAGATGTACTGGTACAGTGAGCAGCAGCTCAACATGAATAATGTACCAGGAGTCTGAAAACCGAACATTTGAAATTTACCCTTTTTTCATGATTTGGAATGATGCAGCGGACAAAGTTGGGATTGGTATTCCTTAAGGTAGTCATCAGTTTGGTCAGCTGCTCCTTATAGAGTTGCCCAACAGTACGGAACATGCCTTTCTTGGTTTTTGAAGCACTAGGGAGTGAGCTTTCGGTCATCTTGGCCATCTGGTCCAGCCCAACTATACGGTCCACTGAAATATAAAAGCAAGCATGAATGGAACTGCTTATATGAACTGTCCTCTCCTCACATTGCATCTGTCGCTGGCATTGGTAAACTGCAACTTCCCCAAGAGGTCTGATATATTTTTGATGCAGTAGAAGCGTACTAACAAAAGTACTAGAAGAACCTTCTAGGTAAACGGCCTACTTTTGTCAAGCATGAAAATGAGGATCTTTGTTAAATAGTGACAGAATGGAGCAGTTTAATATACAGAACTTATTTTATCTTTGCTCTAAAAAGAACATTCCTTCTGCAAAATAACCAGTTGGTAGGTTGGTGTCAGAACCAGGAACAACAACTCTTGACTCCCGTCTGTTGCCCAGTGGTTCTCAAAATTTAGCTAATGTCTCTCTGAGGTATTTGGTAACTCAGAGCCACCTTGCTGGTGTTTGAACGCACATTTATGTCCATACATTAAATACACTGTAGCATATGTGTTACAGATCCATATAAATTTTTTTAAACAAGTGTTTTACATGCATACAGACATTCTTCTGATTGAGTTTAGTTGAAATTGTACATCACTGGACAGAACAGTGCAGGACTGCTGGGAGAGGAGTGTGTAAGGGAAGTCATTTATAAAACCCAACAAAACCTGTGTTAAATGAGATCTACAATAACATATATTCAGCAACATTATAACAGTGTAATGAATAATTTTTATTCTGTTGCTGAATGAATACGGAAATGTTTTGATAGTTCTTAAAGCTATCTCATGATGTTTTTCATAAATGTGTCCTTAGAACACTTTATTCTTGCTTCTTAGTTCAGTCTCTTCTATGTTTATTATTTCCATACTTGTGTCCTGCCAGCAAGGAATAACTGTCAAAAAGTTCTGGTAGAAGTTTCTCCCTTTAAACCACATTACTGATTTAGAGTTGCGATTCGTACCATCTTTCCAAAGATCTGCTACAAATTTGTCTGAAGACTGGTTAAGCAGAGAAGTCACATTGTCATTTAGTGGGTCCATGTTTTTTGTTAGCCAGGCAGTTGCATTGTAGGTAACCTGCCGGAAACAGTGATATGTCAAAAATCTGTCCTTGATAAAGAGATCTGGAATGTCCAAAACCACAAGGCACTGTATTAACACAAAATCATACAAATAATAATGTGAAAAGCTTTCTATGGTTGAAAGCTGAGCATTTGTTCTTATATGTACTAGCATCTGAAAAGCATTTTGCTGTTGTACCCATGGCAGGGCGTCTGCTGTGGCTTTAAAAAATCTGCTTGCTGGAAAGGAGTCCGAGTTACTCAGCTTCACAGTAACCCTGGTGCTGGTTATTTTTGCTTTGATGTAAGCTTAGCACAACCATGAAAGTTTTGTAAATCTTACTTTATGTTATGTAATTAAAGCACTTAATGTATACATTATATAACTAAAGCCATCTTTTATCCCCACAGACTAGACTGTTTCTTTTTTACCATTTTGGGTAGCAAAGAATGAAAGTTCTCTAAGTGACAATAGCTTGATCTGTCCAGTACCTTTCCTGCGTAGTGCATTATACAGAACTCGGTTTTATCCTTGAGTTGCTTGGGCTTCTGGAATTTGGGATGGTTGCCTTGCTCTTGACATAGTTTCTCCACAAAGGATGTGTCAGTAGCTTTGGGGAACCAGCACTCTTCATCCAGCAGAGCAAGGACACCTGGAGGGTTGGTCTGTAATGTGAGCAATATCAGATCAGTATTATCACTGGCAGAGGCAATGAAAGAGTAGCACCTTCTTTATCCCTTATGTTACAAATCCTCCCAGGCAGCAAAGGATCTGGAATACCTTAACCAGCTCTCTTACTGCACTGACATATAACTGACCCTGATGCAACCTGTGTAGTATCCCACCTACAGAGATACAATCTTACTGGTCTTTCAATCAGCTCAATGCAAGGTTGCAGGTCAAGGCCAAAATCAATGAAATTCCATTCGATGCCCTCTCGCTGGTATTCTTCTTGCTCCAATATAAACATTGTGTGGTTGAAGAGCTGCTGAAGTTTCTCATTAGTGTAATTGATGCACAGCTGCTCAAAGGAATTGATCTGTGAAGAGGGAAAAAAGTGAATTCCTAATGTTAGAAAGAGACAAGATAAATTTGCTGTCTGCTGTTTTTTTCTACATACTACAATAATTCAAGTACAAGGATCTATATTTTCCTAATGTCTTGGAAATTTACAGTAAGTTCTCAAGTGGTAAATCTTTGTACTGGGACCCGTTCATAAGACGCAGACCCTGGCTCTATGCGCTGAGTGCTGCAGAAGCCCAGCAGGAGGATGCTGCTGGCCCCCAGCCCTTCGTGCCCAAGGGAAAGACAAGCAGCCAGGTGTAGCAGGCCTGTAAGTCATGTTGGCCACAGGCTGCTAACCAGCTTGAAAGAAGCAAATTGGTTTTGGGACTCTGAACTTAGATTTTTGTTATCTTATACCCAAACCACTGCGTGACAATAAGGAGTTTAGTCAGCTTGTGTCCCACAGCGCATACCTCAAAAATCTCAAATCCAGCAATGTCAAGGATCCCCAAGAAGGAAGCGCCTTGTCTTTTTGTTTTATCGAGAGCTTTGTTTACACGAGCTAGAATCCAACGGAAAAGACGTTCAAATTGTGCCTTGGCCAAAGCCTCTATGGCAAAGTCCGCCTGAAAAAAAAAGAAGAGCAAACTGCAAGTGAAAGAAGAAACCCAGTTAGCTGCTAATTTCTGTGGAGATGAGACAGAAAACTGATACTTCCTTTCAGACAAGATGTAAGAAAAAAAGGAGAAATTAGAATAGTTTCAGGAGAGCTGAGCAGACTGCAAGTAGGTATACCTGCTCTTTGGTCTGAGCTTTCTGAACAACATCTCGTCCTACTTTGATCCTTGGAGTTAGAATAGATCTTGTGAAATCTGTCACGTTAATCCCCATCAGGTGACACACTTTTTGTGCAGCTAGGATAAAAGAGTATTGTTTTATTTCAGATTGAATTTTTTCTTAGCAGGTCAGTAAGTGTGAATACAAGCAGCTCTGCAAGTATGTGACGTTATTTATCTTCCTTAAAAGCTCCTCTGTTGTACGTACAAGAGATGCCACTTGCTATAGAAGTATTATTCATGATCCAAGCAGCAAAATCATGGTTCATCAATTTATGGATTCAAGATTACCAGAAAAGGTAATGATAATTGAGCTGATTTTAAGTATAGGATCTCTTTTAAAGCCTGTGAAGTATGTATGTAATAACAATTAAATAAAAAATACTGATAGGAGTGCTCACTCAGCTGCTATTTTATTATTTTTTTAATGTTAACTGATCTTTTTAAAGTGGTAAATCATACCAGTATTGTCTGGCATAGAAGCTTGATCGGTGTTTCTCTCCTTCTTGAAGACAATATTACCCAACTGTAGGACAGATGAAACAACTCTCAGTATAGCTGCAAGAGAAACAGATAATATAAATGAGAACCAGAACAGACACATTTTGAAATGTGCCATCTATTGTCTGTGAAAACAAAGATTCATTCTATTGCCTATGGTAGTCTGAACCTCTATGGGAAGAGCTAGGTTTGTTTTAAAAGACCGTGCCATAAACTGCAGCAGTCTGAGAGCTGACTGAGCAACTATCTCAACAATCTGTACGGTGGAGTGAACAGGCCAGTCTGGGAATACCAGCACCTCCAAGCTAAGTTGTGCTGGCTCCCCAGGTCTCAGGAATTCATCTCCCACTCACAGTGGCCTGTACCGTCTTCCTTATTCAGTCACTTGACAATCTATAGTTCTGTCTTCAAAATAAATTTTAAAAATCTATGAATTACCAGCAGCTTCAAAAATGTGGCACTTCTGAAGCTCCAGTTATGCAGGAACATGTGGCTATTTAGTTGTGCCACTGAAACCAAATGTATACAAATCTTTGAAGGATTAGTTTCCAAGTACAGAAAAGTAATTGGTTGATGTTTGATTACTGACATGTATAAATGTGATGTCAGCTAACTTCAGGTAGTAAAGTCTACTGAGATTTTATGAATCTAGGGGGTTCTATTTGTTTATTTGGTAAACTGGAATACTGTCCTAATGGGCTTATATTTTAGAACATGAAATCAAAGGACTTCAGACAGTAACAGAATGACTCCTGTTGTAATAGAGAATGCTTCTGTCAACACCAACACGCATGTCCTGGCAAGACAACGAACCAGTCTTCATCAGTAACATCATCTGAATTTACCGAGGCACCAAGGCTGGGATTTGCAATACTGTCCTGCAAGGCAAGGCATTTTTTTCTCACCATCCGTCAGTCACTGCTGCAGGGACGGGATGTGACAGATCTCTGTTCCTTGCTGCCACAGCTGGTCCAAGACTCAAGTGATGGGGTGACCCTGTTTGTGCCACCAGGTGTCACGGGGCATGGCAGTGTGCATCCATGGGCAATACACACTGGCATGCATCAGCTGAAGCCCTGCTTGCTCCCAGGAACAGTGAGAGGTAAAAGCTACACAGAGATGTCTCTGGCAGGCCCATGTTCTCAAGATAGTTTAGTTGTTTCACGCTCTTTGTTTTTATTTGTCTTTTTTCTGAGTCAGTGAATACAAATATGAGCTATTTAAGCCTGTTTAATTTCTTCCAAAATTAGAATATTTTGCAACTTTTTCATGCTAGTTGTTGGAAAGTTCTGAAAAAGTGGCTTCAAATGGTTGTTACTGTTGTTAGAGCTGACTTGAATTCAGTAGTCTGTTTTGGGTACATATGGAGTTCTTGTGAGAAATCTTCCCTTTCACACAAACCACCTTTCGAAACCCTATGTGCTATAGTACTTTTGCATGCTGACAACCCCACTGATGCTGTGGAATTCAAATGAGTCAGGAGTGCATCTCACGTTCCTCTTACAAGCAGGCCTCCAGAATTTATAAGACTTATAAGAAAAAGCCTTGCAGCTCTTTATTCAGATGGACAGCAAAATATTGTGACAATTATTTTCTTTGTTCCATGTTTAAATTACTGGGTAGACCTGCCCTGTGCATTACCAGTTGTTCTGTTCATCACAGAGATAATTTCTTTTTGATGATATGAACTCTCTTTTCCAATATAGGTGGTGATTTTTCAATATTTCTTCACTGCGCTTCCAGCAAGTGCTGCCAGTTTAAACCTTTGAGGTGGTTTGCAAGGAGTTTTCATTATTGGCTTCAGCTGCTCCCACCGGTACCCACTGGAGCAATGGGAGAAGGTAGGCCACTGTAGTAATTATTTAATTAGAACTTTTCTAACAGCAACCTAAAATGGTTAGATGGTAATTACATCTCTTTGCAAGGCAAGAACTGTCACCCTAATACAAGACTTCCTGAAGCATCACCCTGTTTGACACAAGGGTGGCAATGATTCCAAGGAGGCTGGTAGTGTTTTGTGTTGTGGATCTACAACAGCAGTTTCAGTGTCTTCACTGCCAGTGTATTCTCAGCCCCTGCTATCCTCCCCTCAGATCCCTGCTGCTGGTTTATGTTGTCCTCAGGCACTGTACCGCTACCAGTTCAGTTGCTTGTTATTACTGGCTCTGACGATGCTTGTGTGACATGACCTTCATCCTGTGTTTAGATCCTGCCTTGATCTTGTGTCTCTCCTGGTCACACAGAACTGAGTTCCCATATGATTCCCAACGTGAAGCAGAAACAAACCTGTGCCTGAGAAGTTTTACTTTATAAATAGAGAACCTTAATTCACTTTCCATGAGACATCTATGGTTTAATTAATCTAATACCTCCTGAGGAGGAGGGAAGTCTATGGGCACTAATTCACAGTGCACTTAGAAACAGTAGCTAGGTAACGGTTGGTAATAGTTTTACACAGAGGATATAAGAGGCAACCAGGTTAAGTAACATAGGTACATTTGGAATCCTCCAGTTGGTAGTTCATACAAGATCACACTTCTCCAGAGAAACACAGACGTAAAATCTGAATAATCTTAGTTTTCTTATGAACGTAGAATCTTACTTCATGTGCGTGTTTTGCAAAGCGATTATTCTGGACAGAATTAACCCCCGTACATTTGCATCTCTCTATTGCAGATGTATACCTGGAATACAATCTTGCTAACAATTCTCACCTGTCTGTTCCTCCTCAGTAAAGCCCATAATTGTCATAGCTTCCAAGGTCTCCTGGAACATCTCATCGTCTTGTTGAGCAGGAATAGGCACATGGCCATTGGATAGAAAGGTATAATTGCCAAAGCCTTCCAGCAAGAGGTCATCTAAAAAGCAAGGAAGAAAAGCTTTACTTAAGTGTGTCAACTTAATGTTCTTGGTTCATAAGTCTTCCTGGTGAACAACAGGAAAAAAACCCCAGTGTTTTCACCATGGGAAGACTCTGCTTTTAGGAGTTTAGGGTTTTGTGGTGCACAAATATTTTCAGAATAACTCTTCATTTAGCAAGCTTGATTGTTTCCAGTTTTCATTAGTAACTGGGGATATCTCTGCCCCACAGTGGAATTTTGCACCCTATGGACTCAAACTGAGCCATTCTGCCCAAATGTCTTTTATTTTATGCCATGTGTAACCTACTCAGAATTACACCTCTCCCTGTGGGGATTTATATCAGGTAATAAGAATGGTACCAGGTAGCAACCATAGTGGGCCAGACTGAAAGGCTCTTCAGCTCTATGCTGTGACAAACAAAAAATTCTTAGGTAAGGAGCGTAAAAAATAGGGAAAATACAGTTATCCATTGCTTTGTATGTTCTTTGGCAACCAGTGATTATGACATCTTTCCCAAAATCACTGGAACTGTGATATTCCTATACATATAATATCTTATCCTTCTTTTCGGATCCACTTACACTTTTCACCTTCTGAACATTCCGAAGCTATGGTTTTCACAGTGTAATAATGTGCTATCGGAAAAACATTATCTTAATTTATTTTAAAACCACAAACCAGTATTTTTATGGGGAACCCCAGTCTCCTGTGTAAGAAAATAATTAATAGCTCTTCCCTAATCATCTTCTCAATATCATTCAAGATGGGATCTGAATGGGTTTACATTTCCTGTGAGTTGAAACGTCCTGTAAACTACAGGCAACCTGGCTTAAACAGGTTAATGTGAATTGAAGCTTTCTTATAATTCACTTGAGAGAGTTATTTTCTATTGCTAACAAGCTGTTTGTTTATAGAAAGGATTGAATAAAATACAATTAAAGAAGTTAAGATAAATTACCATAAATAGCCATTGCTCAGACTTTTCAATGAGATTTAAGAATTATTAGCAAGTAACTTACTTCTCATTTGCTCGGAAGCTCCAGCAATCAAATAGTAAAAGATATGAAATGTTCGCTCATCTTTAGCCTGACGAATAGCACGGGATTTTTCAAGCAAATCTGTTTGTCAAGTGTGTTAAAAAAAATCAGTAACATATTTCAGTCCTTCCTTAATTGTGCCATCAGCCTCAGTAGCATCAATAGCATTGCTGAAATATTTGCCACAAGCTTGTCTAACATGAACATGCATCCAATTCTGTGTTCTGGTATTGCTATAACTCTCACCGCAATGATTAGATCATTTTCCTACCTCCTATTGTATGTTAAATGCTGGTAATCGTGGTAATAAGTACCACAATAGACATAAATGCTTCTAAAACCAGATATATAAGAATAGTAGTCACAATATGATTCACACCACTGTTAAAATGAAGTACCAATACGATTCTTTCAACATAAGGTGGGGCTGCTAGAAAAAAAAGCTCTTGAAGCCAGCATTGTAAGTATAAAAGCAACTTTATTTATGGTCTGGTTTTGTGACTATAAACTACTAAAAATGAAGTGGGCAATAGTGTAAGTATTTCAACACCAGTCAGTGATTCACTCTTGAAAAGCTGTAGTTAAGACCAAAAAAATTAAACCCTTATTTTTGCTAAAGATTGCTTGTCAAAGTAAGAGCAGAAAGATGAACTGTTTGCTGTTTGATGCTACACCCTGTAGTTAAGGTCCTTCTTTATAGCTGCATCTTTATTTCTTATGTATTGGAGCAAACAGCTCCTTTTCTATGCAAAGATGAGCCATGCAGCACTGAGGAATCTAGCTACATACCAATTTGTTCATTAAAACACGCTACCTCTTAAACATAACCAAGGGAAGAGGCAACAGTACTTGGCAAGCAAAGCCAGGCTAAGATGAATTTATCTGAAATGGCTGTATTTTTCTTGAAAAATTACGTTGAGGTTATTGATACAGAGCTCACTGCTCTGGGTGTGCCATTTGAGACAGCAGGACAGTATTTAATGTCCAGAGCAGTCAAGTCCTTTGGACGTTTCTAGCACTTGATGCTATCTGGGGCATCAGCACTGGCAAAATATTTGCTTCCCTTCAGTTGACTGACAGTTTCCATAACGTGTTATTTCTGACCATGGCAGTTTAACAAAATGTGCAGACATCAAGTCAGGTTCAGGATAAATTGTCCCTGGGTATGACAAAGGGAAAGGATCTGTAAGGGCTCTGAGACAGCTCTTCCGACTGCACCACGTTCTTTGGCTTTTCCTGTGTCTTCTGTTCTTATTAATACGAAGTCTTCAGAGGGGTGGAAGGGGAAGGTATATTACTTTTATTAAAATGATGCTTTGATCCTCCAGACATTAACTAGAAAGCTGCCATACTAGATACTGCATAGACATCTACCTTAACGGGTTACTCTCAGTGCTTTATCTTGGAACGCCTCTGTCCCAGTACAACATATATGGCCTTTGCTATACCTAAACAGCAGGGCACGTACAGCTTGATCAGGCTTGATCATTCAGTCTGCAAGGCTCAGAACCCTTCCCTTACAGAAGCCCGGGTGCACAGGGCTGAGGGTGAGATCATACTGAGCATCTGGTCTTCATCCCAGCACGCAGCCAGGACCAGGACAAAGTGCCAAAGCTGGACTTGAAAACTGGGAAGCACTCTCCAGATTCCTGGGCAAACTAGTGATAATACCGAGCATTCGGTGTTTTTTCAAAGTGCCTGTCACAGCACCAGTAAGAAACAGTAAAATGTGAAAACTTTTTATGCAGCTGGAAATGTAGCCCACAGGGAACCAGAGTGACCCATGCAGGATCACATTGATACAAAACAAAACGACCACATAGCTCTCAAGATCACATGCAATCTCCACCACAGAACAATCTTTTCCCTTCAAGTGCCCTGCTGTTGCCTTAGGTACGATGCCTCCACTTTCTGCAGCTGTATATTGGGGAATAGCACACTTTCCTATAGCTGAGAAAACAGACCCAAAAATGTAAACATGAGAGTAAGACGAACTGAGACGCTGATATCAGCATAAATGGAGCTACTTCCCTCCATCTTTGTTTATACCAGCCTCAGCAATATTTGCCTTTCTTAGACATGCAGTGGAGCTTGTTTATCCTACTTCCTTCTGCTCCCCCTGCTCAGCTCCCAGTGCAGCTCACTGAAAAGGATACAAGTCTCTATGTTTGCTCCGACAATGTAGCCTGTCACATCAAAGTTGATGCGGATGAATTTGCCCTGTAAATGAAAAGAAGATCTAGATTTAACTGTTCTTTCAGGTTAGGCCAGATTTCCCAGGATTAGTATTTAGCCTGTTTAATAAGACGTGTGCATCCTCTTAAGAATAACATGCTTGATGCCCTCCTGCCGGGACAACCCATGGAAAAGCCTGCAGGGAAGTGAACTTCTCTGATATTCCCTGTGCAGAGATTTGCTCCCACATTTGTTCAGGCACTTAGAGGTAAAGGAATCCTCCCTACTGGACCAGGCTTTGGAAGCTGGGGATATGACAACATCTATTTTTTACTTTGATTTCCATAAGGTCAATAAGGGAATAGTGTTGGATCTGCATAATTCCCACTGCTAAGGTTCGTCTGCATAGATCTCTGAATTTTGCAGGGAGAGAACAGAGGTGGGAGGGGAGGGTCTGCAGGGAAGACAAGCATCTGCCAGCACCCCTAGAAAAAAGCATCATCAAATAGTGACAGCCCTCAGCTCACATCATTCTAACTTGAATCTGTATAACTGTTTTATCTTTTTCTCCTGTAAGTTTTTAATTTAATACATTAACCACTTATGCTAAGTGACAATCCCACCTTATGAGATATATGCTCAACAGTGGTGCAAGGAACAAGAAAGTACAGATTTTGTTTGCAAATATTCTGAAGGTGGCTATATCCTGGACCAGGAATTGACTCTGGAAGGTCACACATAGACTGCTAAATTGTGAGATGACAATGGTACTGTCAAGTTGGAGCTTGATCTTTAATCTTCTATAAGGCAAAATTCCTATTTCAGAGAGGAGTTCTGAAATGTTTTTAAGGGATTAGTTTTATGATACTCTTTAAAGTGAAGCACTCATGAGGGCCACTGTCTGTACATTGTGTTTTAAAAGATGTTATACCTCCCCCCCCACACAGACCAAACTGGATTTCTCCTACTTACAAATCTGGAGGAGTTGTCATTCTTCACAGTTTTGGCATTTCCAAAAGCTTCAAGAATAGGGTTTGCCTGTAGAAGCTGTTTTTCCAGCTCACCCTAAAATTAATTCAGAAGCAGTTAACCCTAAACTTCATAATTACTTAATTAAAGCCAACACATGTACACTGGAGAAAAATGTGAAAGATAATTTAAGCGTCTAACTTTTTTTTTTTTCTGAATACTGCATGTCATGTGGATTTGTTTTAATTCTCTGTTAATCTGTGTTTATATATTTGTGCATTGACTGCTGTGCTGTATACATGACCCTTTTCCAGCCCTGTTGCCTGTGACAGATCAAAGTCTATTAATCTGTCCAGCATCATAACTGGCCTTTCTTTTAAAAAAAGGGTCAATGTCAAATAATTTTTTTCTCAGTTTAATATCATTTTTGGAAAGGATATTCTTAAAAAAACCTCTAGCTTGTCTTTTTCAAGTTAGTTTATTGAGATCCTTTGCTAGCAAATGACGACGTAATTAGAATAACTTGCCAAGAATCATTTTAATGTAATGCAGCACAAAGCTACAAAGCAGATTTCATCAAGTCTATTAATAATGATCCATGCAAGGCTAAAGGTTAAATACAGAAATGCATTGATTTGTTTCAAACTAGGATAATGGATTCTCATGCAAACACACAAACTTTGTATTATATTGTTAATTGTGATTGGTAATGCTAATGAAACAAATCATGCAATGAAATAAGCATGCATTTAATACTTCTATTTCTAAACAAAAGAATGAAGTTGAAAATCCTTTGCTTATGAATACAGCTTTTCTGAACTTTTCATTCAGCTCTGTCCTATGAAGTCACTCAGTTTCACATTTGCTTCTTGTCATCCTGTTGTTTGAGTACAGCTCTGCAGTAACATGCATTATTTCAAATAACTCACCCTGAAATGGAAAAAGTCCTTGGTAGAGAACGTGATATCATTTGAATCATTTTAATTAGAAAATAAGGCAATATTTAGGTTGAATCTAGGGAAAATAATTTGGAAAATGAAAGTACTTCCCAATTAGTGTGTAAAACTGATAACCTTTTTTTAAAATGCTGTTCCTGAATGTTTTGTAACTTCTGTGGCAATGATGAGACCTGCCTCAAAAATATCGTTAAAAAGGAACAGTTTGTTAACAAATGGCTAAAATAATCTGCATGGTCACGAGACAGGAGAACGAATACTTTCCTGACAGCACAGATCTTTTGAGAGGTAAGGCATGTATCAAGACTGCGCTTCGAAAAAAAGAAAATAAAAACCCCACCAAAAATCTCCCAAAACTTACTACCTAAGAGTTGGAGGAACAGGGAAAGGAGATTTCCAAACAGGCTAATACAGGAGTCCTGGAATAAGTGATGAATTCCTAAAAGTACCTTAAGTTTCTCTGTACTGAGCAACTCTTCCCAATTACACTCTGTAGACTTCAAAACTCCACTCTAAGTGTAGGGCGTTGCTGAAATCGGATGGTGACGTCTGAGATAGAGCCTTGTCTGCTATACTGAAGCAGATACCACCTGCTTCTAGTGAGAACTGAGCTATGCCATAAACTTGGGATAGAAAACTGTGCCTCCAAATTAGCTGCACTGTATGCATCTCTAAGTCCACTGAGCCCCGCAGCTGCCTATGCCAACAACGAATGAGTTTTTTTGCAGAGAGCTTGTCAAATGGAGTACTAAATTAACTAAGGGGCAACACACTTTGTCATAGCCAAAGTCTGAGAGGCAGCAGTCAGAATGGGGGAAAAAAAAAGACCCCATTAAGAAAAATAATCCCATTTGCCTGGTACAGAAACAGAAAGAATATGCCAGCAAACCTCCTCTATTCCCAAAGCATTGGTGTGCTGGTGCCACAGTACAGGGGGGTCATGAGGTCCTGTAAGAAACTGCTGTAACACACCTGCAGACACACGCTGCGGTGGAAATGGCTCTGTTACACATCATAGCAGCAAGCTAAGAACATGCTAACTTTTGTGGACGTGAACAATTCGCAACATTTACATGAAAATGTAAAATTGAAAGCAGTATCAAATGAAAAGCATGCAGCTAAAGGAATCGATCAAACACTGTGAGGTTTAGAAATTATTTCACAACAGTCCTAAAAAGTTCAACCTGAAGCACGGGAAGCGTTTGGGTATTTTCATTCAGAAATCACATTGCTCAATTTCAGGCTGAGTGGCTCTTTCAGGATCGTGGGAAATTTCATTCAAACTATGGCAACTTGAACACACACATAGAGAAGAGAGTGATATTTGAAAGATGGCCCTGCCTGTGTCAGACCTCATTCTTTACCATGGAGCCTGACACAGTTAGGGTTGATTTGTGAGAGCATTTGGCGCTATTGTTGCTTTTTATCATATCATACAACATATTTCAACAAAATCTCTCTTAAATTTTCGAGGTGCAACAATAGCATGCAGATCTACACTCAGTGCCTTAAACACACATCAAACAGTCTAAGTTACTCACGTAAGAAAAAGATGGACCTTGCTGTATTGAATAACATGGTATAAAACAAGTGTCAGTATCATTTCCATTACAGACATTTTTACTGTTTTTCCTGTATTAAAATAACCAACACACAGTTTCCATGCAAATAAACCAGGGATACAAATACAAACGATCTATTGCAGACATACCAAGAGTACAAATAGCTTTAACATATATAGAGCATCTTAACTGAAGAAAAAAAACAAACCCTGAAGCAAAAGGATGGGATTTGGATCCAGTCCCAGGTTAGTCTCCCAGGACCAGGCAAGGACAGATATTTTTATGGTAAATCCACAGTTCTACTCCTGTGCAACTGAGGCATTTTGCTATTCATTATTTTTTAATGACTGCGATTGTAGCGTCAGTAGTCTCAGTCACCGGATTACTATTTGTCAGCACGTTATAGTACAACTTAGACTTTCTCTCAGCTCCTATCTGGTGGAATTTGCCTTCAGGTCTGTCTTGGGGCCAATTTGATCCTGAGCCTCATGCAGTTTCCCAGAGGAGTCAGCAGCGACTGCAGTTACATGCCTGTTCGGGATGGCCTTGAAACCACAAGTTCATTTCCCCTAGCCACTGAGCAGGGACCCAGTAGGAAGAAATAAGTTTTTTGGATAAACATTCAACAAAGGAAAATGATGCCTTTAGTCTTGGACCATTTCCACTACATTTAATCACAGATTTCTAGAAAAATACTACCCTAAGGGACATCTACTCCCTTCCCTGCCCCAAAGCAGAATCTGCTGTACATAAACAACAATTATTTATGGTGGAAGAGGCCAGGCTGCACAGCGTGTGCTCTGGAGTCCTCTATCCATCAGCATACAGGGTAGGCAAGGGCAGCTGCAAGACCCAGCATAGGTGTGGTCATAAGATTTTTATTTCCCACTGCACTACTAATTACTTATTTTGGGCCCAGTCTTGCATTTGGGATGCGCTGAAATGTCTTCCTGAATTAAGCCTGTTTTGTCATGAAAGTGAATTGCTGCACGTTTTGGGTTTTTTTTTTTTTTTTGGCAGAAGTTTGAGCAACATTCAAAAGGCTGGAAATTATGTGGGACCTGGAGTTGTGTCATTGGAAACAGCAAAGATAGTTGAGAGTCTCAGCTGCACTAATGATCACCAGGAACTGGGCAGATACAAGCTCATATTATGGTTCAGAGCAAGAAAACTAACTTTAGTCACTAAGGTAAGACTATTACAATTTTTGAAAGAACAAAGTACTTTAAAAAAAGTGTGCCTTTCAAAATTGTTCTCTCTGACAGAGGAGTAAAAAGACAAGACAAGTTTTGCACTGACACTCTTTACTAGTTGGTGAGAAAACTCACTTGCTGATGTAGCCAGTCAAAACTTTGGAACTTTAAATGCTACTATACATTATTGTGATGCATTTGGACAGCGTATTAGTTAAAGGCTTTCCCAAACTTCCAAGTTGCCAGGGGCCAAAGGTAAAATAAGGACCCGAGCCCTTGCAGACAGGCCTTCATGCTAGGATATAAATAGGTGCTATGCATATGGAAAGCTATGAATATTTCTCTTCCAGCAAAATACATTCTGATTTGATGCCTAAGCGGGTGTCAAACAAAAGGTTTTTTCCATAAGCATGGAGCTGTGACATAACTGTGTACTCTTAATATGTCGACTGTTTGGCAAGCCACAGATGTCGACTTGCTGTTGGCGCAGCCAGCTCGGTGCAGCCCTACCAGGCTCAAAGCAGGGTTGAATACGGAAGAGCTCACTTACAGTGATGCTGGTGTCCTTTTTGCCCTTATGTGATGAAGCAACAACAGCCAAGTACTGAATGACCTTTTTGGTATTTTCTGTCTTGCCAGCACCAGATTCACCTCTGAGGGGAAAGAAAATAACACAAAAGAAGGTAGGTAACTAGTGGACTCCTTCTACTGTGTGGTGTATAAAAACAGGACTTGAAACTGTCCAGCTCAGTATTTACCCCAGAACACCATCTCTCCAAATCCACCTGACTTCAGCATGCAAAGAACGCGTTATCAGAACTATATCTCTGTCCCATTAGTATTTTGACTGGACATTGGGCCATTTAAGGCAATTCTAAAACATGATGCATTTTTGAACAGCAGTTCATCTTGCTTTGGCAGCATCTGCGCATTTATGAGAAGTGGAGCTGGCAGGCAATCTGCTTGTATTTTAAGACCAAAAAATACAACATTAACTATGATGTGGTACAGCAGTAAGAAAAAACATCAGCAGTAATACAATAGTTTTCTTTTCTGAAACTGCAGCATTAAAGTAGACTAACAGCTTGTTAGTCTGGAGTGCTGGAGAATAAGCAACTGATGCTGCTCATCTGAACTCCGTGTTCAAACACTCCTTGAATACAGTGGGACCAGAGCTGGGACGGCTCGAGGTGTCCCTGCTAACTGTGTAGTAAGAGACATCTTGTGTGGAGACATGTCTGACCAGCAGAATGGCCATCCCAGCTGTACTCCATGCAGTGTCCCTTGGGAAGCAGGAGGGCAGTGGTAACTTTTCACGTCCTGGAGGACTTCCAGGATTAACTCTATTTACAACTCTTAAGACCTTTCTTAAAGTAAAGTATTGGTTTTCGAAGTACAGGAACAAGGGCCAGATTTACACAGTCTTTTCTAAGATTTCCAGCCTGCTTTTCCCTCTCTGTGTCATAATTACATTGTCTCATGTCTTCTAGATACCTTTGGCTCTGATATTTACATACACAAATATGGTTTTATACTCTCCTGTCTCAGCAATCAAAGAGCATTAAAGTGGGTGGAGATGTAATAAACTAACTCTTTCAACTCTACCAAGTTAGTGCTGTGAAGAGGGCAACAGTCTAAATGTAAGCTGGATCTCTTTTTCTTTGGGTTTAAACTAAAATGGATTTAAAAATAAAAAGAAAAATACATTCAAAAATCCCATGGATATTTGTCAACTATTTAGCTGGATCCATTGCAGTTCTGCTTCTTTTCCTAATTAGGAAATACAGGCGTTAATTTTCCCTACCAAGGAACCAGTGATAAATAGACATAAAAAATATGGGTAAGTGCTGGGCAGAACTTTCAAGACAGAATGACATTGATGTAAACCTTGGGAAACCAGAAACAATTCCTGCCTGAGGTACGACACGATGAGAAGTGTGTCTTCTGGTTTTAAGAGTTTTAACCAGAAATAATTGAGCTGAATATGTTCCTTTTCACAAGACCTGGGTTAATTTGCACAGTTTAGAGGTTGGATTCATCTCTGCCTGGGCTTCAGTGCTAAAACATTTCCATGTTTTATTGATAAAAATTAAGTGTCCTGGGAACAATTCCAAGCCAAGCACACCAATTTGAAGACATATGCATACAAGGTTTTCAAATAAATCTACCTTACAACTTTGTTTCTTTGGAAAAAACAAATTCAAACAAACCCTGGGCTTTGAACTATTCCATTTTATTAAAGGTTATTTGTAGTTCATCACTACATGAATTGCATTTCCTTTCTCCCAGGGCAACAGTGCCCATCCCCTGGCACAGGCTTTCCCCTGAATCCCTGTGAGTATTACCATATATGGCATCTTTTTACTTGTAATTATCCTACCATACTGTAATGCTTAAGTTACTTAACATTTTGTTCTGTGCTTTCATCCTTAACTCTTTGCCCCTGCACAGGCTGAGGGGTTTCCTATTTTCTGCAGACAGACTTTGAGTCTTTAACTTCCTTTTGAAGTGGACAATAAAAAAGTTCTTCAACGTGACATGGAAATGCTTCAACATGAAATGAAAACCAGGCAGGATCTCAACAGCTACAAGTAGGAAAAAATCTTTAAGGTCCCTAAATAATGAAGAATAATGTCCATAGCTGATGAATACATCTAGTTTTTCAACACATCAGATAATTTTTAAATGTCCATGACAATAGACGGGTCTGATTGATAAACAAATATCCATTAAACAATGTTAGTAGCTGTTATACTATGAAGGATGCATGACAGCTATATGACAACATCTAGATTTTATCTCAGCAGTAAAATACCATGTGTTTGAAAACTAACTAATGAGGAGGAATGGCTAGATCAGGCTCAATGCCTCTAAACATCAAGAAGCTTACAAGGGGAAGGACCCAGGAGGAGGAGAGCATGTGAATCTCTTAGTTCACTTCACAGGTGGATGAAATTCTTCCTGGAATGACTGAGCTGCAACAGAACTGGTCATGCTGGTTTTTTTCTTTGCATCTACCTTGAAATACTGTCATTTCTGGGGTGGCAGAAACAACTTTCATGTGAGGTGGTATGAGGAATCCCACCTGTTTTAAGATCTGCATGAGCTTAATGACCAAATTTTTGAAGATGGGTCTTTTTCTTGCAAGCATCTTTCAGGGATTTTGGCATGGACCATACACAACGGTGTTCCTCCTAGAAGCATCTGCTCTTCTCTTCTGAGTGCCCATTTTCCTTCTAAGTTATGTTCCAAAGTGGCTATTCACCATATAAATTCTCTTACCGCTGTCCTAATCATGATCTTTTGGGAGTAGGCGGGTCCTTTGTTTAATTGAAGCAACTCTCCCATCATTCATGTTGCCTGCCACACATAGAGGCAGCACATTTACTGCCAGTGCTGTTCTTTGCACCAGCTCAGGTGGGCAACACAAATAAACAGATCAAAAGCAGGTCCCATTGCACAGTTCCCACCAGCCCAACAGCAGTACTTTTATCTACTTGCCATACATATTTTCCTCCTAAGAAACTCCTTAGCTTTCCCAGAGTAAAAGGGTCCACTAAGCTTACAGGTTTGCTCTGTTAAAAACACCGCTCTCCCATTGTGTGACATAATTTAAATTTTTAAAAATTTTCCTTATCTCCTGCAAGGCATTGTTTTAGGAACTCAAAAAAGGATTTAAAGCACACAAGCTCACATATATAGTACTCAGCTATAATAGAATTTTTGTACCATGTGAGCTACTAAATCCTCCATGACTGCATTACCTTCACCTTATACAAAAATTATCCCAGTTAGAATTGGTTTCTAAATTAGGGCAAGGTGACACTAGCAAGTTGCCCCCGCTGTTGTAGCATGAGCTGGTGGTGTAGCTGGGACACTTGTATGTTGTGGTATAATTGGGAAAAATCCGTTTTAAAAGTGTGGTTTTTTTGTTGAAAATTTGAAAGTTTTCTATATTATAATTATGATAGAAAACTTAGCTTAATTCCACTTTTGGCAACATCTAAAATGTAACAGCAGAATTTATTTTCAGCGTTTGTTTCAGTGAGCAATGAACCACAAAAATTGCCCGTTGACACGTCTCTTGCTCTGGCTCTGCTGGCACTGCAGGAAGCCTCGGTGCACAGAGCAGTCAATGAGGTGCTCTAAATCACATTAGGGCTTGGCAGGCTTCATCCTGCAGTATCAGATGTGCAAAGATGATGAAAAACTTTGTCCTAGACCAGCTGTACCCATCTCAGAAGCCAGCCCACTGATCCTACTAGTTGACTTTATAAAAAATTCCCAGAAGAGACCAAGCTGGTTCAGCACCAAGCTCCACCCCAGGTCTAAAGCTGCACAAGATATCTGTATGGGAGGAGAGCCAGGCAGCAATCCTTGCCAGCTCCAGCCTTTGAGATTTAGTGAGTTGGGAAAGAAAAGAGTTTAGCTCTCTCATGGGGGAGTCTTTTGACTAATGGGACTTTGCAGTTTGGAGGATGTTCTGGATGACTCTGCTGCTTGACTCGTGTCAGGGGAGAAAGGGGGCTGAAGTCCCGTGGCTGGGTGAGGCTCTGGAGAGTTTGCCCAAAAAGAGAGAGGAGAGGAAGGGGAAAAGGGCAGGATGGTCACTGCCTCACCTAATGTTTTGTCTGTTACTGTATCAAATTAAGTGGAAATAGCACCCGGCTACAATATGTTTTTATAGGAGCTATTCAAACTAAACGCATATATAAAAAAAGTAAAAGGTAATGAAAAAGTATTTGATTATATGTACAACACAAGTGTTCAACAAGCATTTGTTTTCACAGGCTTCACGTTAACCCAAACATTCAGAAATTTTGATCAGATTTTTTTCTCATTCAAGGTGGGTTTCTGTTCAACTGAGCCTTGTGCACAGTCCTTTTAACCACATCTGCTTTCTAGAAAATATTCTACCCACTCTTTTCAGGAAGTGGCTGAAATATGATGACCCCAAGACCAGACAGGTTTAACAGGAGAACTTTAAAACACTCGTGTGCTTAGCTATGCAGATAAGCACCTGTGGAATTTTTAGTCAACAACCTTTCAAAAGCTCCAGGAGAATCCACTTGTATCTTTAGAAATCAAACAACTTAAAGGCCAGAAGTCTCCTCTGAGGGCTGGTGCTTCTACTTACATGGGAAGAAGCTTGAAAAGTCACAGGCCTGTTCACTGGCCATTGCTTAGTCTGATTCACGCTTGATTGCTGGTGCACTGAGGTTGCTCAGGTCTCTGAGTAACTGGACAGATTTCTCGGGATTTTTCCTTCAGCAATATCTAATGTGCTGGTCAACACAGACCAGCAACGTCTTTGCACGAGTGAATACAGAATACCCCATGGCCAACCCAGGTGTCAAAGAAGAGAGACTGCAGTGGGGGAGGCCCAGGTGCAGGCAGGAATTTCGGGGAATCCCAACAGCCAGGCAGAGCAGTGAAGGCTGCCAGAGCAGTACAGGGACCAAAACACAAGGATGGAAAAGCCCTAACTGCCTTAATTTGTGGACACATAATGAGATTTCCTACCCTTAGTGCACTATTATATATTGTATATTTATGACATATGTTATGTTGTAATAATGCAGCCGCAGATATATTAGTAAGCAGAGGTATGGTATAAGGTTGTGTGCACTGAGGAGAGTAGATCAAAGGCAGTATGTGTAGTTATTAATAAATGTAGAGCAAATAATAAAATCTAGGAAAGACAGGGAATTCTGAAGAAGCATTAGGACCCATGAGCATTAAAGACAGATGGAGCATTGTAAACATACCACAGTTAATCACGCAAAGGGTAGGGATCGAAAAAGAATGCAAACAATACTTAGCCACATGAGAGCAGGTGCAATGAGCTGAGGGTGAAAGCCTGAGAGTGGGTGTATTTATACTCGGAAACACGGAATCACACCTGATTCTCAGATCTATGCCCCTGCCTATATCCCAGCAGCATTTCAGGCGAGTCCCAGGTACTCAGCATCCCAGCAGGCTTTTGCTTTCCAGGTGAATTCTACTAACGATGGAATAACTTTGCAGAAATAGAACAAAGCACACAACACAGGGTACTTAAAAATAAAGTGCACAATTTCTGCTTGCATTTTGACACCACTATTTGGCTATCCTGCTGAATTCCCATACAGTAAAGAGCAAAAAGTTATTTGTGGGAGATGGGTAGCAATAAGTGGAAGAGTACAAGAGTCCAAACTGCAGCATCACTAAACATAAGCGAGATTTCGGCAGCATCCACAACTACTTATATATGAATCCTTACAGCTACGTTTTTTACAATTTAGGTACCAGACCTTGGAAAGTTTCAGTCTGTAGCTGTTTAAAGAAAAGGTCACAGTTGATCAATGCCATGAAGTCTTCAGTTATTGCTACATATTTTAGGCAAAAAGATAATTTCTTAGAAGTTTTAGCAATTCTGTAAAATAATGCAAACTGCTTCTGTTTGACAGCTGCCCTGCTGACAGCCAAGTGGACTTTCTTCTTTTTGTACAGCCAAATAAAGCCAACCAGGATGATAAACCAGCACTGATTAAAGCTGTGTGCATTGGTTTTAGCCTGACTCATCTTTTTGGTTGCAAAGACATTTGGGAGGGCTGTTCTAAGCTATGGGTCATAATGCCCATCCAAAATACAGCAGTTATTCTAAACATCTTGATGAATCGCTTACTGTGGCTGTTTTCAAAATGGGAAGGACATTTCATTCTCTCCATTTTAAGTGTTACTGGTGTGAAACACCTTACATTTCCAGCTTAGCTGACCAGGTTAAAAAAAAAAAGATATTTTCAATATATGGTAGCCGTCAGACATGGATCCTTTAATGGATTTTCATTAACAAAAAGGCATAGGTTTTCCAAAGTTAAAAGAAGATCTGAAGATTTACTAATAGAAAAATAAACTGAAGTACAGGAATAGAAGGAGGAAATACATATTGTAAATTAGTCATCATTACTATGATGTTTCATCCTGGGTAGAATGTGACGGTCAATTTTTATTTCATCAATGCAGCAATTTTAGATTTCTTTTTTATATTAATGCATTTTTGGACAGATTCTTGATTGATATACCTCCATGTAATGAAATCTTTTTGCAACAGAGGTTAGAGCTATGCTAGCCCTTACGGTACCAGATAGAGTATATAATTTTTACTTTTTCTTAGGTGATAATTTTTTTCCAGTCAGCAGTGGCACTCACAAGTAAGTGTATGGCTGGTGATTGGCAGCACTGCTTTTTAAAAGCTGCAGTGTAAATATATATTCAGTAAGTAGTCACATTTTCACAGGTAACCTAAAACCTGTTCAGTCTGGGACTATGTGTATTTACAGTACTTAACAGACTACAGCATCACTGCATGAACCTGCTGTAAATACTACACATGCCATCTTCTGCAAAAAATAATTAATATTTACACAGAATCAGATCCTACCTTTGATGAGAAAACCTGGAAGATGCCTACTACAACAAACATGAAATCATGTCAAAAGCATCCTCGATGGCATTCAAGTAAATAAACCCAACTAACTAGCAACAGAAGAAAGGAGAAATGGTCAAATCTGAAAGTCAAATAGGAGATCCCTGTCCAATTCAACAGTATGAGTGTTTTGCAGAGTAGGGAGGAATGATAAACCAGTGGGATTTTGTGGAGTACTAAGTTGTGCGCAGCAAAGCTTATTGCAATAAAATCACTGCCTGACCATGATGCAAGAGCTGACCCCTGCCCACGGATGCTGTCTGAGCATGGGCTTAAGGAGCTCAGGAACTCAAGGAGCAGGCCTTCAGCAAGCTGGGACACAGAAAATCAGAGAGTTCCAAACAGGGCTGGCTTAGCTGGTATGGCACTATTGCCTAAACCAATTTTGTAGAGGCTGCAGAAAGGTCCCGCCGGTGTGGTGCTGCGGAGCCCCCTTGGCCAGCACAGCCTGCCCCATGCTCAGGCTGCGGGGTGGCCGCTGCCGCAGCAGGTACCAAGTCTCCCCTGTTCTCGCTGCAGTAATTGCAAACAGCACAGAACTGCAGGAACAGGAACGATCACACTTTTATGCAATAACAACTGAAGTAGGACATTGTGGTGAGCCACCAAGGGCTAACAACAAGCAGTTAATGTCTGGGATGCTCTGAGTTCCTCAGTTTTCTCAGTTCCTCAGCTTCCTCTAGGAACCTGTTAAAATCCCTTGTTCTCTACACACAGTTTTACAGCCAGACTCCCCAGTTGTTCATTGTAAACTCTTAAATCTCTAAATTCAGAAAGTCAATTCAAAGAAATAGGTTTGTGCATGCAAGTTTTCCTGTGACACTGATCCCTGTTTTTTTGTCAGCAGGTTTATCTACTGGACTAGATTTAGGACTGGAGTTCAAGCTTACTGAAGGTGACGAAAATATGTCCGTTCTATCAGAATTTGAATCAATTTTGAATAAAGAAAGACATTGTAATATTGAGATATATTTAAACAGATTAGTTTACTTACGTGCACAGAATAGACTGGTCTTCTCGATCTGTGAATAAAACAAAAAAATCCATTAATTAGGGAAAATGGCTGTCATGACAGAAGCACTTACGTTTATAAGGATTTACACTGAACAGCCTAGACTCCCCAAATATGGCCATCCATGATTAGTCAAAAGCACGGGGTTCACATCTTATTTAATTTGCCCTTGAATTTAAATAACCATCTCTAATGGAAATATTTTGTACAAAAAACGAACAAAAGGTTAAAAGTTCAAAAATATTTTTTGTAAATTCCATTAGAGATGAACTGTAATGAGGACAGCAAAAATATCAGGCTCTCTCTAAGAAGATTATAACTGAAAATTTCTAACCTGAAACTCAAGATTTTACTACACTTATGAAGTATGGCTAGCAGCCCACTTGAGACAAAGTCTGGCAGATAAGGTATCAAAGACTAAAATGTTTTAAGCTGGTCATGCAAAGCTTTGCATTTTGAAAGCAGAGCAGTTCAAATACCTGAATAATGTAGGCTTTATTTCATTTCAGACTGAGAGACAACTTTTATCAAGCGGACAAGTAATTGCTTTGAGATGTCCTCCAAAGAATAAGATAAAACAAGGTACTTCACATATTTTACAAGAGCATGTCAACAAGTGTGTAAGTTCTTCAGGGTTTTTACTGTGAACAGGATCATCAAACATATTTTGGATCAAGATTTACAAAAATGTGGGCCAAAAGCTCCATTTCTACAATGTGAGGCATGTAAGAGGTTTCTGCGCAGCGGAGTGCAGTATGCTGCAGGGAGGTTTAGGATTCCATCCTAGCTCCATAACGGGCTCCTGCAGCGTTCCTCCCTGCTTATGCTTCTGGACTCGGAGTGTATTTTACCTTCAGAACTTTAACACAGGATTTTCTACCAAAAGACTGATCTCAGGCTAAGATCTCTAGGCTGTGATGGATAATAGACACCCATTGAGGTTTCAGAATGTGCTCCACAATACTAAACTGTTTTGTAGAGCTTCATTGAAGCAAGGCTTCCTGAAAAGTCTGTGGTAACGGGAGCTTTACAATTTACCCGCTATGTGAAGATGCATTACTAGCATGTTTGCTGTGATCAGTTCAGAAGTAGGACAGGTTTTTTCACTGTGGCAATGGTTGGACATTGGTACAGGTTGCCCAGACAGGTGTGGTATCTCCACCTTTGGAGCTATTTGGAAGTGGACTTGAACAAGGCTCTGAGCAACCTGCCCCGACATTGAAGCTGGCCCTTCTGTGAGCGTGTCACAGGCTGCCTTGTAGAGACTGTAGAAAAATCTTCTGACTTAGGAAAGTACATTCCCAGGCAGATCAAATACATTTTTGAAAGTGTGCAGAGTTTACAAATCTGAGACTCGAGGCAGAAAACCAAGGCAGAAGCAAGTGTTCCCGTGTAGGTTGGCATTATTTATCGAACGCAGAGATAGCGTTAGCCCAGTGGAGCCTCTGGTCAGAGGTTAAGGCATGAACTCCTTCCTCCTTTTACTCAGTGTGTGTGGCTACCTATCTGACTGCTTGCCCCCGTCGCTGACCCTCTGTGTAATAAATACTGTGAGATAAACAAGCTTTCTGTACTGTGTAAACATAATGGAGATAAATTCAACCTATTAAGCTTGCAAGTTGTAACTGCTGCCTGGACCAGAGCCAGTCTAGGAAAATCAGGAGAGGATTCCTCTATGGCTTGGACTGATATTAAACAACTGTTTTATTCCCAGTTCCTCAATAGCTATAACATTAATTGCTTTATTGATTACTCACATGGCAAATGGTGCCACTTAACTGCTTTATTTGGTAAATCGGTGCAAAATGACTCATTACATTTCTATTGGAGATATTTCTCAGCTATCAGCACAGCAGGACTCTTCCACATAAACATTTGGGAGGAGAGCAGCTGTGAGCCATGCTTATTTCTCACTGCAGGATATGAGCTAGGCTTTCTTTTAAGTTAAAAAAGTGAGAACACGGTAGAATTCTTGCTAAAAATACACTGTTGTGTAAATAGAAACCATGGGCGTATATTGATATTGCATCACAAACCCATAAATACCATAAAGAAAATAAAAGTGACTCCTTGATACAGAGTTGCCAGTGGAATTTCTGAGCTCAGGGAACATTAGAAAAAGTTGGTCTCCTCCAAGCCAAGTATTTTCTCACTACTCCTTGCTGCCCATTGCTGCCCTTCTTCTGCTCCCCAGTAAGTGAAAACCCCCTCCTGCAGGTATCTGATAAACTGGCCCACCACAGGGGCTGGCATGAGGGTGTGTGCATGGGCAGCTTTCTTGGGATGTAAGAGCACAAGAATGATTGGGGAGGTCAGAAGGTGCACCAAGTTCCCTCTGGGACAGAGAACAGGCTGTGTTACTGAATTTCTTCGGACTTTCTTTGATTGCTCCAGCTGATCAAGTACCCTGATGCAGGTACAGGGAACAAATCCTGCTGAAATGGGAAAAAGAGGGGAAAGGAGGGAACAGTGGGTCTTTGGTCCTGTAAAGACTCCAATGGAAAGCAGGGTCGGGCTGCTGGGTGGTTGCTGGCAATGTAAGGATGCCTTAGGGTGAAGCAGCTCTTTGTGACTGACTGCGACCTGCTTGAGGGCTATTGGGGGTTCTTGGAGGGAAAATCAAAATTATTTGCTTTCAGCTTTCTCATGTAGTCTGAAAGGCTTCCAGGTTTGGACCTATGTGGTTTTCCTGTTCTCTGTCAGTGAACAGACATGGCATTCTTGCAAGCTCCTCTCTTGGTCACTGGACTTATCTCCTAACTCCCCTTGTGTTTGGCAGCCATATGGAGTCTCAAAGCTTTCAGCCCTGCGCTGCTGAACTGCACAGCCTGCCCTCTCAAACCTCATGCTGACAAACTGTCCTGTGCACATTCACGGAGGGAAAATTCCAGACGTTACTCTGTTTCCTTCAGCAGTTCTAACAAATTGCAATGCTAAAGATGAAAGGTGTCAGGAAGTCTAAGCCTATCCTGTTACGACTTGGGCTGCAGGTACTGATCCCATTTACTTTTAAGGGCTCTCCTGTTCGATTACTCCGATTTCTGTTCTGGAATATTTTATTCTATGTAGCAAGGACTGTGCCCTGTTTTGGGAGTCTGCAACTTTATGTGGGTAGATCTATTAGAAGAGGATGACTTGCATGAATAAAACGCCTTAAACATAATTCCTGAGGCTTAAGAAGTAAAAAAATGTCTTCTGGATTTCAGTGTCTTTTTGGCTAATGCCTTTTCAAAAAATCTGACACAACTTGGAAGACTGTCATATCGACCCCCTGTATGTCTATATGAGATGGTTTAGACATTTTTTTATTTTCTCCTCAATTTTTAATAGCATAGAAATATACATTTACATTCTAAACCCCACCAGCTTTCCTAAGCATGCTGTTGACACTTTTTTTTTTTTTTTTTTTTCCCTCTCTGGAATCTGCTTAGCTTTTACACCAAACACCTCCAGATTGCTTTTAGAATCATATGTCCCCCTGTTCTTGATAGACCAGCTAGCTCTGCTTAATCACAAACAAAATCAGATGGTTTATCACAATGAAGCAGCAAGTTGGCAGCTTTACCATAAAAGGGAAAAAAACAGACTGAAACCATGTTCCAACACTCACTTAGTGCTTCTTTACATTTGTTAATAACTACACTGCCTAAAGGGGACATTTCTGTACAGTCCTGCTAAGGACACAGTAAACAGATGGCTTTTCAAAGCAGTCTCCTTTTCTAAGCTCTTGGGAATTGTGTTGCCCTCCCATACCTCCCAGTAACTACCAGGTTGTTTGTTTTTCCATCTTTAACTCAAGCTTGCATAAAAATGGCTTTGCAGAAAATAGATAACCTTGAATCTGCATAAATTGTCTTCTGTAATGGGTCTTCTCCACAGCGATTTATTGCTAGAGAACTTCATAACAGCCTAATCATCCACAGGAAAACTTTGTATCTATTATTGCTGCTACATAACGTGGCTTTCCACATTTGTATGTTTATCACTTACTTGCTGTTTGCTGCATGCAGGGAAGATGGCAGAAGGCAGCAGAGTTACTCATCCTTACTGGGCCAGTGTCTCAGCTCCATCATCACTGGAAGCTGGCAGTGCTGCAGGAAGAAGTCATCCACCCACCTCCAGCTCCTCTCCCCTGGCCTGCACTGTCCTCTCCTTGCTGCTGTGGCCAGCATTCGTGCAGCCACACTGCGCACCGGGATGACTCACCTTAAAACTAATTCAGCAAAAAGCAAGGGATGGTTTTCACTTGGAGCAGTTTTGTGTTATGACTGCATGAAGACTACTGCTGGCAGTGCCAGAGTTGGAACGGGGGTCGAGCCCTTTGTATGGCAGTTGTGCTCCTGGGGAGCTACTTCCTCCGAAACACAGGAGAGAGAGGTGGGTGCAGAAGTAAAGGGTGAGTTTTTATGATCGCAGTCTCTAAGTGTAGTAGTGGTCAGCTAGCTTGTCTGTAAAGACAGCCAGTGGGGGCCCAGTTCAGTGTGGAAGCTCCTGGGGACAGACAGACACACAAAATGCTCTCGTGGAATGCTATATTCACGTAATATTTTAGAGTAAAGAAAAGTAAACTGGATAAAGTTTACCCTGGTTCTGGCTGGAAACGAGCATCAGTGACTGTGCCTGGGCAACCATCATTAGTTGCATTAGTGACGTGGTAATCCGTAGGTTCAACAAGATATCCAGCATGCCAGCTTAAGCATGAGACAGCATGACTGTGATTTGTAAAAGGGTTTTAGGTGCTCAGAACAACTTGAGTCAAATAGAAATTTTATCTTTGCCCAGCCAACATCTTTGTTAATTCCTGTGAGATGTCAGCTTTTCTGCATATTTGGAAGAAAGTTCAATTATCTGATTTCTGTTAATCATGGCTAAGTGTTATTAACAGAACAACTTTGAAGGGACTTAAACATCATCCCTGATGAATACATCAACCGAGCCAGTCTCTGAAGCGGAGGAATGCAGTGTGCACGGCTTGTGGGGTTTGCTGGGTGTTTGTGCTGACAAAGGAGAGGGTGGGAATGTGAAGGGCTGTGATTTCCTGATGATGAGCCTGCAACAGGACCAGTGATCGAAAGATAAAGGTTCCCTGAGGTAGCTGAACAAGCTGATTGCTCTTGGCCAAGTGGCCCTGGTCATGAAGTACCAGAATGTATTTCTTCAGTCTCGTGAATCTAGGATATATTTTACTTTGGCAAGAAGAAACTATGCAAGATTCCCAGATAAGAAGCAATACTGAAATTTCACAAGGAAAACATTCAGTGACCTGATCCATGTTTATGAGTAAGAATTTTTGTTTATATTCCATTTGCAAAATGCTTACCAAAAACTATGAAGCTCTCTGTGTCTATACGTGCTGCGTGCATGCACACACAATCATGTTGACACCCATTTTCACCACGCCAATGTGAATATAATTTGGCTGAATAAATAGAGTTATTTTGAGGTTTGGTTTAGTTTTATACAGAAAACACGAGCATGTTCTTACAAACAAAAGCACAGCTCTAAAACCAGCTGGGGCCCTCTACAGAGATGGAGAGACTCCAAAATGGCATGTGCAAATAAATAAGCAAGTAAAGCGTGGGTGTCCTGGGCTTGTGATGCAAGCTCTTGTGGGACGGCTCCCTGGCTGCCGTGCCAGCTGTGGGTGGTTAGGATGGGAGGCAGTGGAAGAGAATTCTCTTAAAGGTTCAACTGATGATCAGTTCCCTCCTCTTTTCTTTCTACTTGTGCTCCACCTCCTCTCTGCTGTCAAGAAGAATTCTTTGCAAAGGGGGACATGAATAATGAGGTGTAAAAGCTTCCCAAGAGTTGGTGGGGCCAGGAAATGATTATGAGCACCCAAAAAGTGAATAGAAAGAAGCACACACTATTGCTGCCTCCTCCTCCCAGCACCCAGCCTGGGACTCACAGCTGAACCCAGGCTGCTCTGGGTGCAGTGACCACAGTGGAGGGCACACCAGCTCCAGCGGTGCTTGGGAGAGCACGCTAGGAAGGACAGGAGAAGGTCAGCGAGAGGAAGAGTGAAAGAGGTCCTTGTGCTGCTGAGATCAGGCCGATCTATGCTGATGCTAGTTTCATGTTAAGCTGAAAACTCCTGTACTGTCAGGCCAAAACAATCCGCCTGTTTCAGCACAGGCTGTAGTATTATGGGTTTTTTCTCTTTCCTGCAGATAGCCCTTTCCTAGCTGTTTTTCCCCATGCCGTTTTAGGGAGAAGCAGCTGTATTCTGCACAGCTGAACGAGAGCTCTGCTAAAGGCCTGCAGGAGCCAGAAGCTCCTTGCAGCGCTCCCCTGCAAGGCTTGCTGCTTCAATAAAGGGTCTGAGGAAAGAAGACTGCTCTGACCGCAGGGCCTGCTTGGAGCTCTAGCAGGGCTAGGTGCAGAGCACAGAGCTCAAGATATGGTCTGGAAGACAGATAAATGATTGCAGCTTAGTGGGATGAGCTTGTGCCAGGTAAGTTTCTTATAACCGCAGTTACATAAAAATTATATTTACTGAATCTTATTATTCTGAAAGCACCTGCCCCCTTGGTCCTAAGCATGCTTTATATGCCTGCCTTTGTGAATAGCTCTGCTGCTACAGTACCAAGGAAGGTCTGGTTTCAGAATGTCTTTTATTGTTGCTTTATTGTCCCTCCTCTACTGCACTCTACCTCTGCCTTCTGGGATGCACTCAAGTGAATGAACTAGAAGAGCTCCAGAAAAGTAATGTCACATAAGCTATAGGAAGGAGAAAAAAAAGGTTGATATTGTATAGCAGATACCTAGATCTCTGGGTTTAGAGTTGAACTATTGAATTTTGAACAGTCATATCTGAAAACGTAAGTTTCTAAAGTCAGGAGCCTAAGTCATAATCAGGTAACCAACTTAATAATCCTCAGGGATTTAATCTTCAGAAGCTCTAAGGATTTTGTTAGCATTACAATTGGTATGTATGAGTACTCAGGACTTTTAGGGGAGAAGACCTGTTTTGATGCCTTTGATGTCAATCACTACTGGTGTGTGTGTATGTATATTGCTTATATACATATAATATATGTATATTGCTTGTACCAAAATGACAGGGTTATGGTTGGTATTTTCCATGGGCAGATCTCTGCCTGAGGCTGGGCAGTTACACTTCTGTGGATTCAATGGCCTGGCACAAACATATAAGATAACTTTTTTGTTTGTTTTTCATTGTGAGGAGGGACTTTGTCTAGTGTACATATTGGTTTAGAAAATAGCAATTAGCTATGATATACCAAACTAACTACTTGTAAATTCATCAGGTTCATAGTTCAAGTAGGACAAGTACAGGAGTACCGCAGTCCTTGTGAGTGTGATGCGCTGTATGCCTGGAGAAACACTGTGTGATAGCCGGTGCACAGTGGGTTTGCAATCACTGTTCTGTGTCTGTATGCAACTATTACAAAGAAATCAATACCGGGTACTAATCTAGTTGCTAAACTGAAATTTTGAGATGCCATTTATTGCTTTTACTAGTCTGATTTAAACCCCAGAAGCCTTAAATCCTTAAGCTCCAAACTGGGAAGCCCTAAACTTTAGGGCTAAGCCTCTGTAACTTCCTGAGCCGTAGTTACCAGGCAGAATTTTTGTAGGATCAGGCTCCTAATGAGGGTATTTAAATTTCAAAGTTCTTATAATCTTTGTTCCCCAGAGCACCCAAGGTTGCTGCGAGATGGCAACCAGTCGCATTCCTGTAGTCTGTAGGTGTTGCAGCCTCGCACATTCATCACTATGGCTTTTCATCCCTAAATTGTGATTTTTCCGTAGCAACTGCAGGGGAGAGCACTGTGAATTTTGAAGGTTTTGTTCACACCATTTGGGGCCTGACTGCTTTTCCATTGCTGCTTGTTGCCATTGTGGTTAGAAAACAGGGCTCCAACTCATTAGACTGATGAAAGTAGCCCTGAAACAATATTTGAATTTGCTTTGCTGGGGGGAGAAGAGGGAGAGAGGAACGACACCGACAGACCCAGCAGTGCTAGCAGCTAACTTTGGAATAGTCTCCACTGTTGGAGAGGGAGCATTTTCCATGCCCGTATTTGCCAAAACTATTTGCTTGACTTTGAAACCTTCCCACATGCCTCGACACAGATGGGTAAAAGGATTGTTTTTCCTTTTTGAGTCACAGTGTTTGTGGACTGCCGTTCCTGCCAAAGAATTCCTCTGAAACTTCTAGAAAGCCCGTGTCACCCTCCGTAACAGATCTTTTCTGGCTGTACTTCTTGCAGGAGCACATGTGGAGTTATTATAAGGTGTTTTCTCCCCTTTTAGAGGGCAGCAATTTCTAAGAACTGTAGCACTGAGCTGGCCTACCTTGCAGCATGCTCCTGTAGGCTGTGTCCGCGATAGCGTAGATGTGGGGTGGCATCTCGTGCCTCTTCTTTCCCTTGTACATGTCAATAATCTTCTCTGAATAAATGGGCAGCTGTTTGTATGGGTTTATCACAACGCAGAAGAGACCTGAATAAGTCTGCAAGGGAATTCAGATAAAAACCGGAATTAATATCGTGTGCCGTGTCTAGCCTGGGAAACACAGGCATCTGCTGCATTGAGCTAACAGGATTTTAGCAAATAACACTCTTTTTTATTCTGCCTAGTGTGACAAATGATGCGGTGATTTCCAAATGCAGGTGCATGTATGGGTGGTTTCCAAGTGCACAAATAATTATTTCTAATAAGCAACTTGCTAGAAAGTATGTGAATTTAGCAATCTGTAGAAACACCATGATCTGATGTTAGTTCCTTGACTTCAGTTATTTTCAGTACATGGTGAATCACCCTTATCTGTGGTTATGTAATAACTGTAATAATTCATAATATTGCTTTGTATGTGTATTTTCATACCAGAGTATGTCCTCTGCTCAGGTAGGTGTCAAATTCTGTACACGGAAATCCTAGGTAAGAAGCTTGGATTGATGTTAGAATAATTAAAAGGAAAAAAAATTATATGAACAGCATATCACAATAAAGATTGATGAGTGTACTTTAAATTACTCAAGTTCCAAATAGCTGTCTTAACAGAATAATCATGCCTTTTCTACATGACTATTTCTGTAAGAAATTTAGGGAAAAATGTGGTGTCTGTTTACAGTTTAATGAAGGTATATACATAAACAAACAAGAACATTGGCTACCATCTGATAGCTGTTCATCCAGGTTTTGTTAGTTGTTTTTTTATAATTTTACTTTATTTGGAATGCACCAGTTATTGAACTGAAGCATAAATAATAGCATATGATAATAGATGGTGAGCCATATTTCACAAAGTTACCAAAAGTAAGCAATTTTCAAGTGTTTTTCACATTAAAATAAATAAATATTCTAAACACCCCACACACCTGAAAAACCCCCAAACAATTAGGAACTTATGAGATTATTATTGCAGCAGTTTTGTGATATCTAAGCTGGCCTATGGCTGTTAGGTTTAAACTCATGCCAGTTTAAAAAAAATGAAATAATGAAATGATGCTCTGTTTGACTTGGGCATAAGTAGTTTTGGATTTTTTTTTTAAAAAATCTTTTTAATTGCCATGCTGGGTGAATGAGTACTTTGTGGCATGCGGCTGCTGCTGTTCCTTGGTTTCAGGGCTGTGTCCAAGGATGGGTCAAGCTGCTTTGGTTCTCCTGCAGGAAGCACGGCAGTGCAGGACTGTGAAATGGCATCTGGGAAGCTTGGCTCTGGGCACAGGGATTTCCCTTTCCTGACCATAATAGGGAACGGCACAACACAGTCTCAGCACAGCCTGAGCGCTTTATATGGAATTCAGCACACATGGCCAGAGCATCCATCAGCCTCCAGCAGTCAGGAGCAGGTTGAATGCTCTGTGCTGGGCAGGAGAACATCTGGGGTGCTCTGGGCGGTGATGAGGACCTCCCCTACTATTTCAGTTTGTGCCTGTGCCACCACAGTCTCGAATCAGATAATGAGAAAATCAGGCTCAAGATCTTCACCAGTTCTCAACATCCCCAAGCTAAACCCCTTGGTGTGGAAGGTAGGCAATTACTGTGCTGGATTTTCATTGATGCTGGAGTTCAGAATGAAACTGCTAATTGTGTCAAAATGAACTTTAGTGCTGCCAGGACAATACACTTGGAAAAAATGACAGTTTTTTTTTTTTTTTTTTATCCTGGAATGACCACCAAGGCCCTTAAGGAACGGATAGCAAGGCTTTTTTCTCAGTAGAAATACATTTACTTTATGTACTCGTCTAATCATTCCCAACCAAGCCAATTAATAGGAGAGTAAATTTCCAATTCAGGCCAAATGTAGGCCATCCTTCCCTGAGATGTCTAGGCATGTGCCTGACATGCCACAGGTGGGCTGTAACACCCGGGCACACATAACACACCTTTGGGGCACGAGAAGTGGGTTACTAAGGCAGGGCAAAAGCTTGAGCTGGTGAAATTCAGGAATCCCCATTTCAAACTGGACTGTGACTGATCCTATCTCTCACCTTGGGAAAGTTGACCAAGACCTCTTGGTTTCACTGGTTGTAGTTCTAGGCATCTGCTTTGCAAAAATTTGGGGAAACCAGACATGGTATGCGATGTTTTGAAGGTCAGCAAGGCAGTTGGCTAAGCAAGGGGTTGGGAGGCGGGGTTGAGGTTGCTGTGCCTTAAGTCATTCTCCTTGGGGCACAGACCCTCCAGGCAGGGGGACCCCCAGCCGTATCCCTTCCTAGAGGGTCTGGTGGCAGAACACGATTCGGCGTATCTTAAGGATGGTGTCCGTAGGAGTGCTGAGCTTGTGTATCCTTAGGACAGCCGCTGCTGATGGGTGTTTAAGAGAGACTGGCACAGATATACACACCTGTGTTGTAAGTGCCTGAGTCTGAGCAGAGGGATCCCACCTCCGGTTCCAATATGCATGTAGTTTTCTGTATTTAGGAAAGCATTTTGCACTCTTAGGCGCAGACTGAATTGGTAGTGCCTATGAATACAGGCACAAGAAGCTTGATTCTGCTCTCGGATCCACCAAAGCAGCCTTGCTGCTTTATTGATGTTTGTACAATCATTTTTGGCCTAATTTGTGTGTGGAGAAGGTGGATTTTGTTTGCTCTGAGCAATGTGAAACATGAAGTAGTGGCAACACACTGCTTACCCTTCTTTCTTAATTATCTGTGATGAAAGAAAAGGCCAGGGTGGTTTTCCAGTGTATAGTCACTCTGAATTTTCACACTGAATCTTTTTATTTAATATAAATGCAAAGGGCAGGTGATTTGGGTTTGGGTTTTTTTTTTTCAGATGCATTGACTTTTTTTTCCTGTAGTAAAATTGGGAATCCCCATTTGCATGAGTGATGCTCTAAAGGGGGAAATGTTAAGGTCACATTTGCTTTGTATGTGTGGGACTCCAAGGAAGGCAACATAGGCATTGCATGGCAAAGCCAGGAGATGGCTTTTTGCAGTTAGTTTTGCAAGTGTATGAGATTTAAATTCTGTTTAATAACCCTCTATTTTTTTAGAAAGCTATTAAAGTATCTAGTAGGACAGCATGGTGTAAGGCCGGGAAGTTTTAAGCAGATTTTAGTTATTGAAAATAACTAACAACTTATTGCAATACAAGTAAAAATAATTTCTTTATAACTGTTACTTTATGATAATCTTAAAATCTAGCCTCTTGAGAAAGAATAATTTCAGATATGCTTCCATTTTTTTCTCCATGAAAAATTCTTTCATTTCTGATTGTGTTTTGGAAATTAATTTTCTTTTCCTGTAGAAAGTGAAAAATTGACAAAAACATATTGGAAATCCTGGAACATCTGTGCGGTGTTGCTGAGAACAGCAACAAAGAAATAAACCCCACACATTTTATCCCACTATTCTTCTACTAATTCTTTTTAGATCTTGCAACAATGCAGAATGCTTTCAGAAAAACTTTATTTTAGTAATTGATGCTGCATATTCTGATATAATAGCATATAGGTCCATATGTTCACCCGCAAACTTAAAATCCAATAAACTCAAATACTGAAGAGGTGGAAAGTCTAGCTTCTTTCAGGAATCTTGATGATGTGCTTTTTAGTACATTCCTGGAAGATAGATCTTGAGTGTAGCTATTTGAAGTTCTGCATAACAATTAAATAATTCCTTTGTTGTACTATATATATATATAACTATATGCTTCATTTCCTACTTTCCAATTTAGCACTCCTTGTGTTAATAATGAGAGCTTTACACCTGCTTCTAACACTTTCTTAAGCTCTGTACTTTCTTTCACTCATCAGTGGTCTGTCACGCAAGTAAAATTGTCATAGATTGAAACTGTATGTTGCTTTTCCACAGCACAGCATAGGGATCCTCTGTGTGAAATCCAAGAGAACAATTGAGTTCCATGGAAACTTTCTGGGCTTGCTTGCTGTGCTGTTTGCTAATCCATTGATGCAGATAGATTACAGGGTTATTAATCTCAAAATACACTTGTGTTAATGTACTTGTGTGGACAGGAAGGCAGAATAATCTTGGCCCTAATTTGTATGAACATAGAGAAGATTGTCATTTTTCCAGGCTTGTCTGATCTGTAAATTGACCGACAAGGGGAGGGCCGGGGCCGGGGGCGTGGGGGGGGCTTTAGTGGATGCATGACTTCAATTCAGTAACCCACTGGTGCATATGAGTACTTTCACTTGAATTCCAGTGCATTTATTCATTTATTCAAACATAAGGTTTTACTCAAAAGCACCCACCAAACCAGAACTTGTCAGCTGCCTTCAGTGGGAGTTTTGAACAGAAAAGACTGCATGGTTTGGCTTTTCCATATGTTCTTTTTGCAGGTTACTGGAAGCTTGTTCAGGTTTACATTGAAGTCATTCAAAAGCCCCTATTGATTGTTTTGGGGGTTTGGGGTTTTTTGTTGGATTTTTTTTCCCCTCCCTTCCCACAAACAGCAGCACTGAGGTGTTGTTCAGCCATCAGGGAGTACTTTCCAGGCCAACAATATCCTTTCAGAATGAGTAAGTTCTGGGGAAGAAACCTTCATGTGTTTTTAAAGAAGCAGGAGAGTCGTGAGGAATAAAGTGACCTAAATACATTTTTGGTTTAGGTTGCCATAGGGGTTAGTACCTGCATGGCAGTGTTACACACTGTATCCCTGACAGTGGGTGGGATCCACCTTGTTTGTGATGGACCATGGCAGCATGCAGTAGGAAATATGTTTTGATTCTACTTACATAAATTAAACCTGAGAAGTATCTCTCCCTTAGGTTGTGCAGCACTGAAGCTTCATTGAGGCAAGTCAGCTCTGCCATGTCCTCCACTTTGGAGAACTTTGGAGGGTTCATCTTCTGGATGTCATCCTTGCTCAGTGTCACTTTCTTTCCATTTTCTGCCAGTTCAACTGTCACCTCATCCCCTTTCTCTTCCTTGATACTTGCTGCTTCAAATCCATGTTTCTCTGATGGAATCCAAACCAGTCTCTTCGCTGACCAGTCAGCTTGGGCAAGTGGGTTGTTAATGAAGTTTTTGTCCACAAAGAGGAATTTCTCATCATCGCTGAGAGCTTTTTGAGACATTTTGACTCAGTAGACACCTGCTGAAGAAGCAAAATATTCTGTTTTAAAGGGAGGCAAATGTGGAGATGTTCCAGGCAAAAGACATTTGTCAAATCTGCCACGCGGTAGATCCAAAGCACTATAGGTCCTGTGTCACATGCGGATACTTTTGGGTGCCAGCTCAGATACCTTAGAGCATCAGTGTTTGCATTCCCATTCCTTTGTTACTGTGTCTGAGATCACCTAAATCAAAAGCTTCGTGGCACTAAACCAAATGAGGACACCTGGGCTTATCACTTTATTTTGTTTATGTTGTACCGAAGATCAGGTAGACGAGTAAGGCAGGACTGATGCCTGTGCAGTGAGGGCTGCACCAAGGCTACCAGCTGAACGCCCTCCTGCAGCCTCATCTCTTGCCCGTCACAAAGTTAACTCAATTCAGATACATAGAAAATGTCTCATCACCCAAAGACTGTTGGGCGCATACTGAAATACCAGTGCAATAATGCAATAATTAGGAGAAGAACAGTTCCCAGGCTGTGTTCCAGAAAGGACAGAAATGAACTTTTCTTTCTTGCAAAGGACTATTTCCAGTCACTCTAATACCATTTCATTTGGAGCAGAATAAGATTAAGAAAGGGTCAAAAGAAAAAATGGAAAAAAATTATCAGTACTGCTGGTGAAGGAGAAGTAATTTAGTTATCCCCTTTCCACCGTTCAGACAGAGGGAGCTGATCATTTATGAAGGGTAAACCACATGAGAGAGAGAGAGAAGCAGTAAAACAAGCCTGAAAATGGCATCAGCTGTTAGATACTCTGAACCATAATGCTCGAATTGGAAGGACGATGCATCTTTGTCATGCAATTGCACACAGATAAAACAGCATTGTGCATCACACTTGGATATGTATGTGTTCCATAGGTGAGAGCAGGGGAGGGGTTTGGCTGCTTCTTCCCTGCTCTGGCCATTGGAAGCTCGGATTTAGATGCAAGACCGATGCTGATAATGCTGGTGCTTCCCTAAGTGTTCTGATCTGTCCTGTGGGGGACAGAGCTTTAAGTGGGGGAAGGAGTAAGCAGGGGACTGCTTGTGGTTTGCTGTAGGGCAGGAGAAGAGTGGTGGGCGATCGGGGAAACCTGCCATGCAGTGGAGCAGGCGGGGAACTGGGGAGGAGCCACGGGGAAGAGCGTGTGCCCAAGAAAAACATCTCTAGGAGACAGAGGCTGTTTCATTTCCTTATTGAGAATGAATTTAATATTTAAAGCATTCAAACAAACATGACTCTTGAGGGACTGTTAAAGATGTCAGCAATCAACCCGTAAGCACAATGATATTTGTAAAGACCAAGCTCGGTGGTATGTAGCCAAACGGACGCCCTGTGCTCTGGGAGTATCAGAGATTGGTTTCCAAATATTTGTCCCTGAAGCCTTCCCACAGATTAATGGGTTTTTGCGAGGCCAAACTGTGTGAGGGGTCTGAGAGAGAAGCATGGATCATACAGAAGGTGACATAAAGCTTAAAAACAAAACTGGGATTTGAGAGGTGCCTAAGAGCGTTAGATGATATCCCACTTTCAGTGGAAATTAGATGCCCCAGGTCCTTAAACTCCAGTCTTAAATAACAGTTCTCTTGTCTAAAAAAAAAAAAAATAATTAAAAAAAATAGCTTTCCTCTAAATGTGCTTGTTCTAGAGCCACCAGCCTTGCCTGGGAATACCCAACAGGCATGTTCACCCAGATCATCCATGCATACACGATGCGCATGGCGGTGCAGGTGGATGGGAGACTCCGACAGCCTGGTCCCAGGCATCGCCGCCGGCCTGTGCTGTGCCCCTCCACTGGGGCTCCGCCGGCGAGCGGGGTAGGATGTGGCCCTTCGCTCACTCCCGGGGGATTCTCGGAAGAGAGCTGCAAGAGGAAACTATTTGACCTCTGTGTGGATTAAGGCAGAAAATGTTCCCTCGTTGCCAAGAGGGCTGGTAGAGCCTCGCAGTTCCAATAATGGAGATGGTATTCTTTCCAGCTGAGCTTTCCAGCTGGCGGCCGCAGGGTGAAGGTGGCCGGCCGGGGGAGCGAAGGGAGCACTGCCCCATCATCAGGGCCAGGGCCTGGGGGCCGGGGGAGCAAAGGGAGCACTGCCCCGCTGCTGGAGCTGCAGCTCGGGGGGCAGCAGGAGCCTGCTATGGCATCGCTCCCCCAGCTGCAGTAGCACCAGACAAGGCAGGCTCTGCCCCACCGCCTCAGCAGCGTGGGAGGAACTGCTGCGGCAATGGAGGAGGAGGATTTCAGTCCACCCGAGGCCCAGAAGAGAGAGCTATATGGTCATCCTGAAACTTCAGAAAGGTTGGATCATGCTGCCCGTGGCTGAGTGCCAAGTGGCAGAACATTCACATCCATAGGAGTTTCATATTGCTGTCAGAAACACCAAAAATTAGACCAAACTGCAGAGCTGAGTTTCACAGGGTCAGCTCCTGCTGCATTGATGCCGTCCGTGAACAATGACTGAGAAAATCAAACTGCAGAATTGTCCTGACCATCTACCTCAAAAACCCAACCACAGACAAAACTCTTGGCCTGCTACAAAGCATGTCAGCAGCGGGCAACCCAGACGTTCTTTGCTGTTGTGTCGCCCAATGACCAAGGGAAAATTCCTTTCCCTGTTACATCCTAAGTCAAAAACATCCTCCACAGATCACAGCGTGAAACGGAGAGCTGCTCTGTCTGTGCTCTATATTCTCCTACTTCCTGCACGTAAAACTTTCTGCACCTTGTTATTTAAACACAGGTTTTTTGAAAGCAGGATGAGGTTGGAAGGTATGAGAGATGGCATGAACTTCAGAGCTTGGCCATGCAGGTTTTTACCCCCTAGATCTAAGCACTACACTTGACTAGTTTCAACATGGCCCCCTACAAGAAGCAGGGAATAGACAGCCTGAGCTGGATCTCATAACTCCTCTGAAACACAGGGAGGAGAAACCGTGGATTTGTGTAAAAAGAACTTTTCATTACTGATCCTCTGGAAGCTGAGGATTAAGTTTGTGTGGCAGCTGAGTACCACTGTAGTAAAAAAGGAAATGCAGTTATGAAGTGTGGATTAATAAATATTAATAGTCTGATCGATTAATGAATATTAATTAATGCAGAATAATAATAAAGTCAGGTTTCTGAATAGAAGAGGTGGAAGACGAGCTCCACAAACTGGACTAGATTTGTCGTGGTGAGGTGCTGTGCACTGAACTAATGAGCTGCTGAAGCTTTCTGATTAATAATGGGCAGTGAACCTTCTGGTCCATCTCTGAGGCTGAACTGCACTGGTCCAGCATACAATTGATACTGGGGAAATGGGGCCAAGGGGAAAAGATTCATTACAGCCTGTTGAGAACATTCCTTGAGAAGGCAAAATTTACCCTGTAGCCACTTCCTGGGTTTCATCTGTAGGTCTGGCTGAGAGAAACGGAGACCGGTAGCCTGCGTACACAAGAGGTAGTGAGAGGTTCTTATCCACTCTTTTAGGTGGCCGATAACCCAAATCACGTACCTACAAGAGTGAATACTTGTATACTTGGAGGTGAGCTAGCCTGGGAAGGGAGGGAGAAAAGCAATGACAAAAATACTACTGATATACAGTTTCTTGCCTTAGAAATGTGCCAGATTACCCTGAACTGGATCCCTCTGTTATCCTTGTCTAAAACTTGCAAGTGCACGTACGCATGGGCACGCACACTGCCACAGCTTGCTTTCCGTTCCTCCTCCTGCTGCCCCATTGCAGACATATCCAGCTAATCTGCACTGTCTTTTCCCTTATCGTGCCAGCGACAGAAGTTGAATGCTGTCTTTGCAATCAGTACATCCAGAGTTTGTTATTCCAAGGACAAAGTATAAATATCCCCAGGAAGTGCACTTTAATTAAAAGGTTATTGGCCAAGCAGAATTGCCTCCTGGGTCAGAGCTTAGAGGGACAGCTTTTCTCCTAATGAGAAGATAAAGGACACTTCTCCTTTCCTCTGCAGGATGTGCATGTCAGTATAAAAGGTTATCACAGCCACACAGGGAATAATTACTGGAACAGAGGTACATATAACCAAGTATGTGAATTATTTTCGGAAATGAAGTCCTGCTCTCATAAGTGGTTTCTGATGAAAGAGCATAGCAGTAACCTGCTGCCTGACCCAAACTGCGTTTCTTGGGCTGCAGTAGTTCTTGACTCTGTTCTTTCCAGGTTGCTTATTGTTTACTTTTCCAGCACTTAATTACTCAACTGAGCATTGCTCAAAAAAAAAAGAAAATCTAGGGGTGAATCCTAATCTTGTGATCTTCATTTGGGAACTGGTTCCCCAGCACAGTTAGCTTTGTCACAAGCTCTGCTGCCGACCTCTCCTGGCCTGTTGCCTCTCCCCACGAGTCACTGGGACCACCCCTCAAATAATTGCTCTCACCGTGGACGTTTCCATCTGGACACTGAGGTATCATAGTACTAGTTTTTGGTTGTTCTGTCTTAAAATACAGACTTTCCCTTTTCCATGGTTGAATATTTGCAGGAATTTCACAGGGCTGGTTTGTTGTTTTGTGGGGGGTTTTTTTTGTTGTTGTTGGGTGTTTTGTTTTTAAAATGCATTCTCCATATAGTCTAATCAAATTTCAAGTGCTTTAGTCTCCTACCAGGTCTTCTCACCTCTGCTTATCCAAGTTACTACATAACTCTGATTAAACACTTGAAATATCTTTAAATTACTTAGGCCATTTCTTTGGAGTATTAATTAGCTGTGTTATAAACTGCAAAAATTACAAAAGAAGGAAGAAAAGACTTGAATCGCATCATGTGGGATAGATTCCCTTAATCTAGAAAACACAGCTATTTCAAATACCCCCAAATGTTATTCTATTAAGTAAATCAGACTCTGCATGTTCATTAGAATTCATAAATAATCCATACTTTAACTGGACTTTGCACAAGTTGGCAAGCTATCTCTGGCTCTTGGCTTCTTCCAAAGTTATACTTAAAAGTCAACAGATTTGCAACTAATAAGTCTCAGTGAATTATAAAGCCAGGATCCTCCGCATACATCCATGCACGCTACCATATATGGCCATGTTCTCCTCAATCCCAGCTGTTACACAAAAATGTAATGATAACAAATGCAAAACAAATACCTTTTAGGGACTCGCGTGTCAATTGCAAATGAGATAATAAAAATCGGTGTTTACATCTAAGCGAAGGCAGCCAGAGGAGCGTTATAGCCTAAACTGAAGGGAGTCCTTATGCAGGGCGCTGGGGACTTGGGTCGCAGCGGGTCTTGTCCTGTGTCACATCACCAGCTGCCTGCCGGGGCAAAGCTTTGAGGGAAACGGAAGGTGGGCTTGGTTTTAAACCAGAAAAGGTTTTACTGAGACGTATGTATTTAATACTAATGGCAAACCTTCTGATTTCCCTTGTATTCTATTATATATTCCCTTATACTTCTTAATTATGCATACACATATGCCTCTCACATACATATCAACACTTACATAGGTGTGCATGCACACGTACACACACAGAGATATATATGTGTGTGCATGTCTGACAGGAGCCAGTGAATTTCTGGGATGACACTGAAGCTGCTTTCTATGCTGCCATCTACTGTCCTCTTAATTTACTCACGGTATTTTGCTAAAGTTAAAAGTTTGTTGCTTTATTTTCCCTTTAAAAAAAAAAGGCACGTCACATTTGAAATTACTCGAATTAGTGTACCTCAGTGAATTATCAGATTAGTTTTGCTTAAAATTTATTCCCAGCATATGAAAAATATGCATATGTAATGCTAAGGCATTTTTGTAAAAAAGTTCCCATTTCTTCTCCCAACTTTTAAGCATTTTTCCTGTTTAAAGAACAAGTGACTAACCAACCAATTACTTTTATTTGTTTATACTTTCTTTTAACAACATGGGAAGTGCACTAAGTTCCTTTAATAGGACTGACAAAGTAGAAATACTTCCAGATCAGCAGCTAAGGCTACCAGGTTTTTTCATTACTGAATGCTCATGTGACGGTTAATTGCAGTGGGTACCTGCTGCCATCCCAGCACTTGCAGGCTTCGCTGCTGCTGGCTTGGAGCGCAACCGGTGCTCTGCAGCCAGCATCTTTAAGGCTCGATCCAGCAGCAGCAGTGTTAGAAGTGAGTAAGTAACAGGCTAGAACATCTGTGCATGCTTTCAAACGTGTGTGGTTTCTAATGCATTTTAAGCAGAATGCAATCAGTAATACATCAGGATAAACGTCGGAGCATGTCTGATAACGGGTCTGTTCCCATTTCCAGTTCATACAGGTTAATTCACTGACTTTGTCTGCAAAGTAGCATAATATCTTGCCAAACTGCTCCATCCCAAAGCATGGCAAGCCCCCAGCCCCAGCCCCAGCAGGGACCCCCGGCCCCTGCGGTACTTACAAGCGTCCGATTAGGGGAGCAGAGAGTGAATTGGAGAGTCGGGAACCTGTACAGCCACCAGCCGGGACAGTCCAAGTCCTCTCCGCCTTTGCAGCCTCCCTATATAGAGGAGGAGAATCTTGTCAGTGGGGAGGGGCTCTGGAAACTGCGTCCTGCTGGAAAATCCTCTCGGTACCTGGGTTAAAAAAGACAGCCTGAACCAAGGACCTCATTCTGGCAGGGCCTAACCCTGGGCTGCTGCCCCTGCCCCCAGCCGCTTTTTAGGGAAGCAGGCTGGCTCTGGCTTTCAGAGAAGCATGAAAGGGGTGTCCCTAACCTAGAACGGGTGCCCCTAACTCACAACTTCAGAGATTTAGCTTTTTACTAGCCTGAAACTGTTTGGCTGAGCAAATGGACCTTTAACTCCTTCCTGCCTCGATAGCATCCTTGCTCCTTGTGGTCCCTTGCCTAGAAGGACCAAGGTTAGGTTGTGGTCCTGTGTGGCATGGAAAGCTTCCAACCCACCATCAGCGCGTTGTCTCAGAGCTAAGATAAGTCCCTGAATTCAGGGGTTGCTTGGGAGAGGAGGGTTATTCCTAACACAGTGGGGATGCGTGGGTGGAGGTTATTCTGTGTGTTTATGTGACATCTGGAGCCTGGGGCTGGTTTAAGCCTCCTCGGCCCCTGGGGACAAGAGGGTTGTTTCCCACCTCCCCAGCGAATTTGTCGAAGTTTGTTTTGCAATCAGGTGTGCAGTTCCTGAGAAAGAACTGTAAATACTTTTTCATATATAAGAAATACCTCCCTCGGTCCATAAAAGGAAGAAGAGAGGCGATAAATAGTTGAGGGGGAATGGTCCTGAGGATGCGGTGGAAAGAACAAGTGGCCAGGCACCGTGTGCTGCGGGGGGGAGGAGGACAGGGCATGGGAAGCCAGCTCTGCAGGGGTTAGGGAGAGATCTGGTCCTCGTCAACCCTTCCTCACCCCCCCAAACCTTCAGTACCCGGCTGTCCCTCCTCATTGCCCTGCTAGTAGCCAACAGCCTTGTGCAGTGGACCTGTGGATGGAGACATCCCAAAAAGGGAAAGCTAGGATCCTCGAGGAATTCCCATCAACGTGCCAAATACAAAATACCGAAACAACCCCCTCTCAGCAACAGACTAAATATGGTGTATACCCAAAGGATCAGAGCATAGTCCTGGGTGAAATAATTTCTCTTGACATCAGCAGCCCTATCTTCTCTGGAAAATACACCCTCCTGGGGAAAATGGATGAGGGTTACATTGGTCTTGGCATCTCAAAAGGATACCTATGGGGGGAGGCTGGGCTGAAAACCTCTGCTGTCGCTTAGTCGAAGTACCAGCACTTGCAGGTGGGATGGAGCTGTAGCCCCTTCTGCCAGCTCTGACCACGGGTGCAACAGTTGGCAAAGAGGAGAGAGGGGGAGAGCATTGCGGTTTCTTCCCTGCAACATTTCAGAAATATCTGGTACAGACTCAGGTTCAGCCCTTAGCTGGAGGAGACCAGATTTGCCCACAGAGTTACACGGTCCCAGTGGCTGCAGCCACTTCCATCGGAGGGTTGGTGTCCACTGAGGTGCAGGGCTGCTGCGCAGCCACGCAGAGCTCTCACAGGACCCGCAAGGCAGCAGCGGTGTCATATCAGCGTCGTGCATGTGTGACTGTGTGGGAGCAGAGCCAGGGGAAAGGATCATGAGGACGTAAATCCAAGAAACTTGCCCTTGTTATCAGAAAGTTGCTCACATGGTAGTTCACCCTACTTTTTTTTTTGTTGTGTTTTCTCAGTTGCAAACTTAGCTTCTAAATAGGAATATAATGAATATAAAATGATGAAGTGCAAAGGACATCCTCTGAAAAGCAGGATTGTTTTAACAGTCATCAAAGTTACCCTAAGAAGTTCCTTTCAAACCCATGCAGCTGTTTTACAAAACCAGATACGCTTTAATAGTAGCTTAAAAAGGAGTGGAAATTATTCCGGCTGGTCTGCAAAGTGCTGCATGTGCACATGCAGGCTTGCTGCCTGAGGAGCATGTTTAACAGAGGCAGTGGTGGAGAGTGATATATGATGTGATATTAAATGGAGCTGGAAAGCCTAAAAAGTATTCCCGCTGGGACTGAAACAGTTGCACTCTCAAGCTATGTGGGACAGGAACTGGTAAGTGTAAGCGTGGCTTCCAACCTTCACTTAGAAATTAACAGAAGAATATACTGATATAACAGCCTGGCTGGAGTTTCCTAAATGTTGTGATATTTTTTTAAGCCAAAAGTTGCCTCAAAATGAAAGCTGTAGATTCCCAGTGGACAGTGCCTTTGTGACAACAAAATAAGCTTTATTTAAAAGCCCCTAATTTGTTTATTTGTTTTAATAATTTTTCTAGAAAAAAAATAAAGTATTATGCAGCCTACCGTTAAATATCTCCTTGCTGAATTTGCACTGTAAATATTGTACTTGGAAAAAAGAAGGGGCCTTGAGGAGGAAAGGGACTTTCAGCTGCCACAGTGTAACCTGAATATGACAGAGGGGGAAAAAGAACATGGATGGTGATGCTAGTTTGTTAAATAACGTGTGTCAGGTTAGCAATTTTTTTTTTTGTTTAAAAATGTTTTTACGTAAGTTTACGAGCCACATTTATCTAAGCTGACATAGGTATTTGGAGCTAAGAAGCGTACAGGTGGGTTAACCTGTGTTGAGCTACGCTGTTGCAACAGGAGGGGCAGTCTGCACCCCAGCTAGAACAATTAATCATGAGAGCAGTCTGATGAGGTAAAATAGTCACCAAGCGCTTAATGTTAAGCACATGCTTTGTGCTTAATGCTGGCGACATGTCACGTGAAGTATGTGGAGCACACAGGTCAGTCCTGAATCAGACACCGGCTGCTACTGAAAGGGTGTCTTTGCAAGTGTGAACAAATATTTTGGGGTTTCTTTTCCTAAACGTTATCACACAATAATAATCACTCCTCCGGAAAACTGATCAACTGGCACCAAGATTTGGTTTGATACAAAGGGCGCTCAGGAAGGAAAGCGTAACCGACTCCTTGGGGCGTGTTGATAAAGCTTAGAAAAAAATTTCCCCTGTGCATGACAGAAACTAATACCTCTGAAACAGCAGCGATGCTGTGCAGTCTATAAATGTAGCGGCCTCTGATTCTACGGAAGAACAAAAATTTGGTTTTAAAGATTTTTTTTTTTATTTACAAAAAAACCACCAACCAACCAACCAAAACTTGTGGGTTAAGTTATTCCAAAGTTCTTTCCAGATCTGATATCCACACCAAACTTCACAGGCTCCTTGTCACCTTCACTTGTGATATCATGCTTAGACACTGAACAGCCTCTTTTAATCTAATTCCCTCCTTAACAGTCTGTTACAGTGTTCTATCTCCAATAAAATTCAGAAATGCATTTTGCTTAAGCTCCCAAACTTCTACATGCTTATACCTTTTTTTTTTTTTTTTTCTTAATTTTCTGATGTCAGTAGAAACAATAAGGGCAGTTAATGCAAGAATCACAGTCAGTAATTAAGCTAGATAGAGCTTCTTAAATGATTTGAGGAAATAACCTTTTGTGCATGCATACCTAGGTAGCCATTTCAACTAAAACCTGGACCTGTGACTCTAGGATTGTGAATTATTTTCATCTAAACACTGACCTGGCTTAGCTTAAACTTTTAAGGAATGATTTTTTTTGGCAAATGCAGCCATATTGTGCAATTCCTCTTCATCCATTAACAAGTAAGGCAGTCTGACGTTCATAGGACTCACTACAGGTCTGCATCTTGAAGGACTCTCTCACTTCATGTGCGGTCAATAAATGCTAGACCATTAATAATGTGATGGGACCAGTATATATTTCACAGCTTTGTTGTCCAAGTAAGTATCACTGGAAATACGCTTTAATTTGATTTTGCTTGTGCAATGATTATACTTTGAAACAATAAATTGTTCCAAAACCCCAAATCTGTACTGTGGGGGTATCAGAGAATTGGGCAAAATGCATGTTGCACCGAGAGCAAACACACCAGCTTCCACCCACCTGGCAATGGGCTGAAGCTGCAATCCTCCTCACCCCACCCACCACCACCCCCCCCAAAAAAAAAAAAAAAAGAGTCCCGAGATTCCCTCTGTCTTAAACAAATTTCTTCTCCGATTTCAGATACACACCTCTGCCTCCATGCCCAGTGAAGGACATCCTGGCAACAGCCTCTGCTTTCATGGCTGCGGAGACCATACAACAGCCTGCTGAGCTGCGTGCTTGGGAAAGGGCAAGTACCAAACATCCCTTTGCCTTCTTCAACCACAACAAAAATAGTATTTCATTTTTCCCACTAAAAATCCATTTCCCGGGGAGCTCCATGGCACCTGGGCAGCTTTTATGTGATCTAAGGTGGGAAGACAGAAAGCAGATGTGATGGCTTTGGTTATGCTGAAAGATTCAGTTAGCATAGGTTACAGCGTCTGTGTTTCCCAGAGCCTTTTTCCCTTGCCCTTGAAAAGAAAATTCAGGTTCCAAATATGCATAACAACTTGAGCCACTGGTTTATGGAGAAACAGGAGTCTAGCATTTAACCTCTGGAAAACCAAAGTTAAAAATTCAGGGATTTCTGTGGCCAGAGCAATCATACCTGCATTGTTCAGAAGTTTATTTTTGCAATTTTCCATAGAGGCACTTTCAGCTCAGTCCAAAATGAAGGTAATTTGCAAGTAACACCTTAGAAGACCATTTTTCTACTACAGTTTTAGGCAGAGAAATGAAGTGAGAGATCAGTGATTGTGAATATGTGCATTAATATGGCAGGACAGACCCTAGCACCGAGGCAGAATAAAAAACCCACGGTGGTTTTTACATGTATGGCTCTTCAGCCAAGTAGTTGCGCCCGATGGTGGCATTAGCACTGAGCAAACACTGAGGGCAGAGATAAATTCATGTGCTTGACCCAGTTGTCAATTATAATTGATGCCAAGCTACAGAAGACTTAAAGGATTTGACTGGGGTGTATTTGGAAACATGTACCTTCCCCTCCTGGAAACAGTCCTGAGATACTTAAGAAATCAGCACATGGGGAGCTGGCAGCGTTGCCAGTCACACGAAGGGGATGAGCTCACTGCTGGGGCTTCAAACAGATAAAATGAAACTTTTCCTTGCAACCCGTAACTGTCCTCTGCAATTTTGCATTAGAGTAGAGGCTAGGCTGCTGATCAAAATAATAAAAAAAGATACCTGTAATGCTAACTGGGTCAAATCAAGATAAAGGCAAAACTTCATAGTCTGTACAGCTCGGGATCCTTTCATGTATATTCACAAGCTCCATGTTCTCTTCTTCTTTTGTTTTCCCCCCCACTTACTGTACCACTTATCTAACAATTAAGATTTTAAAGAACACAACCCTAAAAATGTATTTATACGATTTGAGTACCACTGGAAATGTTTGCATTTATGTTTTGTTAAAATGAGTAAAGAAAAATAGCTAACCTGTTATTTTTGATGTACCCCTGTAAGTTTGGCTTTTAAAATAAAATACCACTTCAAAACATGTAAATACCTCAGCTAAAAACAGTTCTGGGAATCAGTAGTCTATTAGCAACTTTATTTTTAGCTTTGCCTGACTTTTGAGTTTCATGTAATTTGGGAAAAAAAAAAGAAGTTCCTCCCCCTCTCATATACTCAGTGTTACACCGTACAATTTATAGCAACTCCAGATGGAAAAGACTTACCCTCATTTGTTTGCTGGCATGAAGATAAATATAGTCCTTGTTTCCGGAGAATTAAAAACAACTATTCCTCTAAAGCACTTTAATTGTCTATTCAGATTTTATTTTCCCATACTTATCTGCAAGTAGCAGCTTCTTCTTTTTAAAGAATGATTAAAATGTTTAGTTTTAATGCTTTCAAAATACCACACAGAACAAAACTGGGAAGTTTTATTCAGAAACAGACAACACACAAAGACTAACATAATAAGGAAAGTGCAGAAATTACATTATCTTATTAATTTTTATAAAGTAAAACCAATATTTTTAGGTCCCATTCTAGACACAGGCTTCACCAATCTGTCTGCCTATACAGTTTTCCTTTGATTAGCGCTGGAGGAAGAGAGCCTTTGCTACCATTTTTTTTCATTGACAGTAAGTATGACCCTGTCACCCTGTCTCATGGGTAGACCTAACATGCTGAAATGGTCCCACTGGACATATCAGGGAAGTTTATGCAAAGAAGAATTTCTTAAATTAACTCTTACAGAACTTCACATGAGAAATTAACATATAAAAGATATTATCTGTTAGTATTTTGTAAAACAAGGGGCTCTTCGATGCTAATGCCAGCCATCCTTCCAGGTTCTGGAATTCTATCTGAAAATGAAACACAGACATAAATACTTTCAGGCATGCGGAGATGCAAAGTTATAACTCTTATTTTCTACTATTATCAACTTTGATAAAGAGTAACATCATAGGAAACTTGGGCAATTTTACGAACAAATTTTTCCATGCAACTGTATGAGGCAAGAGCTTTACATCACTGAAGACTGCATTTCAGACAGCTTCCACCTTGGCTATAGTGAATGAACTAACAGAAACACCAGATTCCATGTGTCTTATCAGGATCCCCAGTCTGTTGGCATATTCATTCAACTAAATAAGCAAGATAATTTCTAATATGAAAAGTTAGATGTTAAACATGAGACTTTGAGGGCTGAATTAATGGACAGACTTGATTACCAGAATATGCACCCTAATTAAAACAGCTAGAGAATTAGTATTTTAAACCCACTGCCTTTTGGTCTCCACTGACATATTCCATATATACATGCAGGCAGTAATTCCAGGCTACTGTTACTTAGAAGTTAAAAGCCTTAAAGCTGTTATGTTTTTGTTTAGGTCAAAAAGCAATGTGCTGTCATGTCTTATGATTAATCCTGAGTTTTGTAATGAACTCTAAACAATTAAATCCCATGTGAAATTATACTGGAGCCAACAGGGCAAGGTGACCCTGCACAGAACCGATTTCAGAGCTGACGTACAAAGTTATACTTTAAAAACAATTCTTCCATACACTGAGTTTGTTTTTAAAAATTGAGACATTTCTGATAGGAATAATTATTTTCTAACAAAGAGATAATTTATCAGTTTTGGTATTGAAAATTTATTTCTTCAGCCCCCTCTTCTGGCAGAAGGGAAACAACATTGCCTCAATGAATTAGCTGTTAAGAAAAGGTGTTTAGTACTTCTCTCGCACTTTTTAGATGTCAGTAGTATCTCAGGCCTCGTATTTTTCCAAATTTTGGATACAAAATAAATAGTTGAGAGTACTAACACAAGAGTCCTAAATTCTCACAGTAGAAAGTGAAATAATACACTAAGTAGACACATTGAAGGAAAAAACTGGACGCTTTCATTCTGTAGCTTAGGCCGTATTAATTGTAAATCAAAAAGCAGACCAGAAAGGGAAATTAAGATTTAGCAGTGTTCTGCTACAGAGCAATGAATCAGAGCTAAAGCTTCTGCAGTCAATGGGATGTGAATTATGCCCTCAGAAAAGATTTATGCCCATATACAGACCTGACAGCTAAAGAGTTAAGAACTTTCTATGGAAATTAGAACAGATGAGAAACAGGGAGATACGCCCACTATTTTTCACTGAGAATTCAGGTTAAATTCTTGTATTAAATTGCCAATGTAATAAGAGTGTCTTTAGCTGACCCATTCCAGATTTGTAATGGCCTAAGGGAGTACAATTTGGCCAGTTTAACTTTTAGGGAACTGGTAAAGCAATTTGGTGGACGAACTTTCTGATACTGAGAGTTGGGATATTAATATTTTCTGCTCTTTACCAGCAACTGGAGAGCAGTAAGCCTGTTTCTAAAACTATAAATTGCATAACAGATACTCTACAATCTGCAAACTGGAATAGCAAAATTGTCCAATTTAAATGAGTTTTCTGGTTGTAACAGTCCAAAAGTCTTAATAGAATAAAGCCAAGCAATTTGTTTTTTCCCCTTGCGCCTAGTAACTAACAAGTAGCTACAGCTACCACAGGATAACAGGAGCATCACAGTGCCTTGCAGTGTTGAAAAATTATAAAAATTTGGCTGTCTGGATTATTTTAAAATGTCTGCTTTATAAATAAAATACATTCTTGTATAAGAGAGAAGGTTCTACTGCTGACACATTTCAAGACCAGTCAAGCACTTCTGAGGGCAGTCGGATTTGTATGCCATATATGCTGTTGCATCAGCATACCGGCAGAGAGAAGCAGGCCTAAGTGTTGGTGTAAGTTGGTCACTTACTTAACGAAAGGCACATACACAGGTAGTGTTAGAAATCATGGGTGGGTCTTTCTTGAGTTGGGTATAGCAGGACCTTTCCTAAACAAACACATGAGCAATAGGTACGGTCAGGTCACACAGCTTAACGGGATTTTTGAGGTATACACACTGCTCCGCTGAAGAATTTTTCTTACAAAGGTGTCAGTTCAAAGTATTCCTTGCACAGAGGAGGTACACTGTGTCCATCTGCATGTTTATGCTGTTGTAGGCATATGTACCGTATAGAAAATCTAGTCACAAATAAAACTAATGAAATGACACCACACCCACCTTTTTGATTTCTCTCCGTAGGTGGTTTGCCAAGGTTCTGCTTTGGATAATTCCGCAAAGACACTTTTGGAAGGGTATTCTGGGTACTTTCTTCTTTACCACCATGTAAGAAATGAGAGAGAATTCCATACAAGAGAGGTCTGCTTAAGAAAGAAATGAGAAGAACAACCTAAGTCCATAAAATATTGAGCATTAGAAAAACACCCTTTCCTCAGAACTTCTGAGATCTTAATGTTTACTTCTAGAGTATGTACAGATGTCTTTAATTATTTAAAATATTATGATTCTTGGCATAATACAGATCTCATTATTAAATACATTGATGATATATATCATTATATAAATAATCACAGACCTAAGCCCACCCTGAACACCAATACTCTCTTAAAAAGCTCGCACTAGGAGACACTCAACTAAGCTCCAGATCCCCTGTAGGTGAAGAACTGGAACATGCTTAGCACATGAACATAGATCCACATTCCCACTCACACAGTACAAAGGATCAGACATTGGCAGGCTATAGCCCAGTCCATCACTGCACATCCCAAACTTGATTCTTCCTAAGCACTTGATGGATTCTGACAGTACAAGCTACAAAGAATGCCAAACATGTTTAAACCTGCTTCAGTACCCTAACCCATTAATGCAGTTGTGACAGTGTATTGTGAACTTTTATCTAATCTCAGAGTACAATAACCTCGCTCTTGCTCTACAAAGCCACTCACTGATAGGCAAACAGCGTATCTGTTTTCTACTTCTGACTGCAGGGAAGACTGTACTGGTAAGAAATTTGTGTTTCACTGTGCAAATACGCTGTCTGGAGAATGCTGCAGAGTTGGCAGAATGAAATGTTAGTTTGGAGTACGTTTGAAAATGGCCCCGTGTTTGACATTGTGAATCTGAATCCAGCACGTTAGAGCAGGCACGTGATCTATTCACATTTCAACTCACGAGAACATTTCTACGTGATTAATAATAACACCGAAGAGAAAAATACATGCAGAACAGAATATATTGTGCATTCCAAAATCACTCCTTACACTGATTTTGCATTTGTGTCTTCGACTATATTCAGCTCTTTAGCAAGAAACTGTCTATCCAAGGGCACTTCAGGCTGGCCGGATTCTGGAAAAGAGATTTTCCCAAAATTCTTAACACTGGTAAGAAAAACATCACCAATTAACAGCAGACTTCAAAAGACATGAGAGTACACACCTCCCTTGTAGACTACTCATATCTAGCAGCATGTTGTAATTCCAGGGAACTCACTTAAAACATTAGCGCTTCATACTCATGTAATTTAAAATAGCATATTACAATTTTTATCTTCACTTTAAAGGAATCTAAGAAAAACATTAAAGAAGTCTTGCATTACAAAGATACACCAATCAGGCAACTCTTTTTCTCTAAAGAAGTACTGTTATCAAGCAGATTCCATACATTAACTACTATATACACTGTCTCCATTCCCTCTTCTCAAGGGGGAGTAAAATACTCAAATTAAATAGCAAATGTATTACTGTATCTAAGTACAACTACAGAACAGCAGATTACATATAAATTACAGCTACTCTCTCACATATTGGTATTTTAGCACAGCCAGTAACAGTAATGCTTAAATGCAGTTGTTAAAAAATATGGATCTTATTCATATTCCTTTTTCTGTTATTTAAGCTGAGGAGATCTAACCTCGTTTCTGACACAGTATATATGTATGAATTGCAAGAACTGCTAGAATTCAGACTATTAACTACTTTATGTACATATAACTTTAAAATTACTCATTCCTCAAAGAAATTTTGTTCCTTTGTAGTCTTTCTGGTTGTTTTATTTTACCCAAATGCCAATGAGATAAAAAATGTAATATATGCTTTACAAATATTGTTAGTAATTTTCCAAACAAAAGCAGACATTTCAAGATAGATATTTTGACTTTGCAGGCTGCTAGGAAGTTTTCTTGCTCTTTCATCAGCTACTCTATCAAAGCATTCAACTCAAGTATAAGGAACAAAGAGTAAGTTTTCTTGAAAACTAATGGTACGATTTGACTTAATACTGCAAGTAAAGCTGTGGAGAGAGCATTCTTATGTTATTTCCAAGGGAAGACAAGATTGTGCAGCTTGGTCCTGCTTATTAATTTCATAGTATCAGTGGAATTACTCAACCAAACAGTAACTGTCTATTAATACAGTGATGGCAACAAAAAATCAGCGCCAGTACCTGCAGTTAAAACAGATGCTGCATATTTGTACTTGTTATATTCCAGGTATTCACGAATTAATTCATTGATTAAGAAATTTTCACGGGACAGTGGTGGCCGTGGTTCACTTTGGTCATCCAGTGCATTAAAAACTTCAGCTCTGATCCTTGCTTTTATTTGTCCAAGAGCACCTCTTTTTTCCAGTGTGTCCTTTAAAACTATTACCATAAAAAGATCTGTTAATATAAAGCCAAACACCTCCAAGCAGCAGTTATCATCCACAATATAAACATAATTTCGGCATATTCACAGGGAAATAAAGATAAGATATTCACACCTGCATGCGTGCCAGTGGGTAACAACAGCAGGAACATTACGGATAAAAGTTAAGCCTTCAAAGAAATCAGAACAGTATTTCTTTGGTAGTAAACACCCGTTCTAGCAGTTTCAGAGTTAAGATGCTACTGGACCAAGATATTTTATAGGAGTGAAAACGAGAGCAAAATAAATGCCAAGGGCAGCGAGCTCGTGTGGGGGCTTGGCAGTGTGAGGGCCAGGAGCGCCGGGCCCTAGGGTACCTAAGCGGAGCCCGGGTGTTGAACTAAAGGCCAGCTGCCCACCCTCTCGGCGGTACGAAATGCTCCCCCCCACCCCTCCGCCCTCACAACCTGCTTTCAGCTCCGCCACCGTCGCCATCGCCCCGCGGCCGCGCCGAGGACCCGGATGTGGCAGCCCGGCGGCGGGCACTGCGCATGCGCCGCGCTGGGAGTGGGGGGAGCGGGCGGCCGCCGGCCCCGCCTCGCGGCGCGCATCAGCCAATCGGAGAGCGCCGGCGGGGCGGGGCGTGCGGTTCGAGCGGGGACGGCGCGCTGCCCGCGGCTGCCTGAGGCGGAGGCGGGCTGCCTGAGGCGGCGGGCGGGCACCGGGCCTGTTCCGCGCGGCGAGCCGCCCCCTGGCCTGGGGGGGATTCCCTGTGCTGCCAGGGGATGATAATGATAAAAAAAAAAAGATAAAATAACGAGCGTTGCCTGGGTGGTGTGCATGGAGGTGCCGCTCGGCACCCTGCCAGCGCCTGCCCGTGGTTCGGCCCTGTCAGGTGGGGCGGGGGCACCGGGCTGCCGTCAGGGTTGCTGTGCTGTCTTCTCTCCAATTTCAAAGCTTGTCAGTGTGATTTATTGGGGGGGGGGGGGGGGGGGGAACATGGAAAATAAGCCCGTTGCTCCCTGATGTGTAGCAAAGTTTTGTACTGAATCCCTGAAAGACAAACTAATTAAAAGGACTCGCCAAAAATAAGCTTTTAATTAAAAGGCCTTGCCAAAAGGTAACTGTATGGTGGGTGTTTAGGAGCCTGAGGAGCCCTGCTGCGGCTGGAGGCCTGCGTGTGTGCTTCGTGTGGCCGGGATGAGTCAACAGTGTTTACTTGTGGATGGATTGAGTATTTTCCAAAGGAAATGCACCCAGTGTGGAAGAACAAACTGCATTAGTCATGGCTTAGATGGAGCAGCCTGTTTGGGCTTGAAGGAAGATGTGAGTTGTCCTTAGCAAACTGTTTAGGGCCTTGAAGTGTGGTGTGAGGGGTTTTGTTGGATTTTTTTTTTGTTTGGTTGGGTTTTTTTTACATTTTCTCTCAAAGCAAATATTTATATTATGAGCTTCCAAAGAGTCTCTGTCAGGGGACAGCAAATAATATGCAGGAGAAAAGCAGTTCTTTAGAAGTAATGGTGAAGTTAATCCATTCCTTTAACATAGCAGTAACTTCCCATGAGTCAGCAGCAGAAAGTGCCTCATTCTGTCCCAAGTCTGCTGCCGGGATCTCCAGTGCAACTCTGGTGATGAGCAAACTTTAACATGCGTGGTGTTTTCACAGTCAAAACATTTTGCTCTGCGTCCTTCCAAATTTCTCCATGCTGTTCTGGGTCAGTGTTCTATTACGCCTCATTTCCAGTTGATAAGTTGTTACCATTTCCCCCCCTGTGTTTCCTATCCAGCTTTCATTTGTATCCTACAAAGCAAAGTTTGGAGATCAAAATAGAATTTTAAGGTTTTGGGTTTTCCCCCTGATTGCAAGGAAATGCCTTTCTAAGTAAGATTGCAGTTTTATTGTATGTATTAAACTGTGTTTTAAAAGATGCTGTTATAACAATGGTTTGTGAAATCTAGATTCAGTGACTTTCTGGTACTCTGATGAGATCTTGGTTCTGTATCTCTTTGGAGGTTTGGGCTTATGTCAGTTCTATTTTTTTTCCTCCACAACAAATAATTTGAGTCTGTTGCATTTTGCTTCTGAACTCCTCAGCTTCCCTTCATATTAATTATTTACTCTGTATTTTGACTGCACTTTGGTTTACTTCTTTGTTGGTGTTGGTGTTGCTTAGAGTTTCTAAGGGAAGGAGATGGAATTGATTGGAACGGTACTAATTAGAGGTGCAGATCCAAGTATCTTTACTTGATGAGAAACATCATTAATATGGTGCATGACCATTGATATAGGGGCAGTTTGAGGCTGAAAAATATTATTACACTGACGTAATTGGAAAGTCTGAATCCTGAAAGTGTAACTTAAGTTTTGTTAGTCTTTTAGCATGCAATAGTATCTGGAGAAAAACATGTGTGGGTAAAAATTTTTCTTGACCCTCCTTCCTTCATGCTTATTTACCATCTTGTTTGGAACAATCCCTGCATATGATCTCTATATCCTAAACAATTTTCTGATGTATCATTTCAACTATAATTTTATATTCTGTTTTTGGACACAGAGTAGGTGTAAAGGTATAAGTTCTTAGAGGCTTTATTTTTTCTGGTTTACTAGTTTATTAATAGTGCTATTAAAAAAGCTAAGTTCTTAACTATGGGATAGTTTATATTATATGTTGCACAAAGTAGTGTATTCATTACAGCTGAGGGGTGGTAGGATAACAGATGCTGGAAACTGTGATGTAACTTTTTCAACAGGAGACATAGTGAGCACTGAGATATCAAAAAAACATTCCACTAAGGTATTTAATATGATTTTAAGATAAATGTAGAGTGTGCACAAAACAGGACAGAAATATGAATAAAAGTTTTTTTTAATTGAGGTGCTTTACCTAACTTGTGTGATTAAAGCTTTCAGATGTTACTGTAGGGTAGTATGTAACCACCCCGCTCTTTCCTGCAGCATATGATGCCCTTCCTACATAGGCGCCATCTGTCCTCCAGCTGGCCTGTGCTAGTAGGTTAGGTAAGTCAGCTGCGCGTCGATGCTGTCCCTGGGTTTAACCAATGCATTTTAAATAGGACGTGAAGAGCGTGGCAAGGCACGACCATGTGCAACCACAGGGGCTGCAGTTATTGCAACTTGTACCTGTTTCTGTGAGGACTTGGTTGCGGATGAAGCTGTTTTGGCTCAGCTCATGCTAGCCAACTTGAACTAGTTCAGGGCTTTGAAACCAGTTTAACTGGCAGTTCACGTTGCAAAGCCGAGTGTTCAAGCGTGAGCCCAGGCTTTTCCTGTGGCCTTCCCGGAGCAGGGTGCCGTGGCTCTGTCCCGCGGGGCCCGGGTGCCGGCAGGGTACCGCGGTGCCTCTCCACGGGGGATGCGTGGGGTACCTGTCCCCAGGGGCTAGAGCAGCGCCGCGGGGAGGGGGATGCCGTGGCGCCTGCCGGGCAGGTGCGGTCCGCGGCCGGCGAGGGGCAGCTGATGGGCGGGGGGGCGAGGCGGCGGAGCGCTGGGCGGGCGAGGCTCCCGCCGTGGTCACGCTACCGGGGACGCGCTGGGCTCCGGCCGGGATCGCAGCCTACCGGGCACCTCCCCCGGCGGCTGCGCGGGGGCGACGGGCAGCCACACGGCCGGCGAGGCGGCGCGGGGTACGCAGCGCCTCCCTGCCCCCCCCCCCCCCGAGGCGGGGCCGCGCAGCGCGGGCGGCGGCGCCGCCGGGGCTCGGCATCCCCGTGACCACGGAGCCAATCAGGGCGCGGCGCTCGCGCTGCCGGCACGTCCCCGCCCGCCACCGCCCGGGCACGGAGAGGTGCGGAGGGGAAGCGCAGCGCTGCCGCGGAGCCTGCGGCCGCCTCGCCGCGCCCCATGGGGATCGAGAGCTTCTGCAGCGCGGACACCTACGAGCCCTTCTGGGTGAGCGGCGGGATGGGGCGGCGGGGGCCCGGCGCGGCGGTGGCGCGGAGGGATGGCGGGCAGCCGGGTGGGACGCGGATGGTGGCGGGCTGCCGGCCCAGGCGGAGCCGCAGGGGGCCGTGCCAGGCGGCGGGGGAGCGGCAGCCACCCGTGCCGACGCTCACCTTGAGCGGAGCGGCGCGCCCCGGCCGTGCCGGCAGCCCCGGTGGCCGCGGGCGGGAGCGGCGGCGCGAAGCGGCCGCGGGCCGGGTGGGGGGCCGGGGCTCGCTGGTCTCCGGCTGGGCGCCGTGGCCCCCGCGGGCGAGTGGCGGAGCGGGAGCCGGCGCCCCTCGTGTGCGGGGTTTCCGGCAGGGAAATGCTGGGGGAGAGGGGACGGACTGGTGAGGGCTTGCCCGGGGGCTGGAAGCCAGCTCCGCGGTGACCGGAGCAGCCTCTGCCGACCGCGTTTGGCGGCTGTCTGCGTTCCTCGGGGCTGTGTGGGTAATTACAGTAACGGTGACCGGCTGCTGCCGTCGCACCGAAGGGTGGTGTGCAGTCCTGTGAAGGAGGCCAAAGATACGGTCTGTGCAGGCCCGCGTTTGCATGGCAATATTTTCTCCTTTCTTTAATAAAAGAACGGTGAGCGCAGCCTACTCTGGGTGAAGTCAAAACCAGTTACGCAAAAGTGAGTAATGTGGAAACGGGGCAGCGTGGGTCTTGCTCAGCTGAGACTCAGAGTTCCTCTGTAGAGCACACAGCTGCTGGCAGCAGTGAGAGCCGGGCCCTGCCAGGGCAGGACGGTATTGAAAATCCTTCCAAGGAGGAAACAGGTTGCATGGAGAAGGAGGTTGTGTGGAGAGAGGGAGGAGAGAGACCTGGGAGTTCAAAAAGAAAAAAAAGGGGTGAGAGCCACTGAAGGCATTGTAGGAGGTAAGAGGAAAACATGCATTTTCTGAGACTGTTCAAAGAAACGCTGGCATGTGCATCTGATAGTCAAATAGTATCGAGCTAATGAGCCGCCTTACTAGTAAAAAAAAAATAAATTAATGTCTCAACAAATGCATTGTATTTGTTTCAAGAACCATTAAGATCTTACTCAGAAGATACTTTAAAAATCATTATAACTTTAAGATATTTAGCTTTCCAACTGATTAAAAGTGACTCTGTTAAACTACTTTTGTATTGCTTATGTTCCTATCTTCCTTCAGCTCAGGTTTCTTAGAAATGGCTCAATTATGAGTTGTTATCAAACTTATTTTTTCCCTATCCTGGAATGAGACATTTTATTTGAAGAGCTTCAGAGAATACATGCTTCAGAATTCAGTTTGTGGAAAAACTGACTTGAGAGAGTAGTAGTTTTGTGAAAAAGAGCTGCCAGTTCTTTGAACTGTGGACTCGAAACATAAGATAGAAGCAAGAACAACACTTAGGATGTTGGAAACTACTAGTTATTTAGGGTTTCTGATGACAGATTCTTTTATTATAAACCTGCTTACAATTCCTTTATATACTACAGCCATTTCTGATATTTGTGGTGTGTCATAACTAACTCATACATTTTTTTTCACTTGTTGCATTGGTTCATAAGAATATAGATGGTTTTGTGATTTGTCATCCTTCTCTAAATCACGTGTGGTCTGCCTTTCATTTTTTCCAGCTAAAGATCCTGTGGGTGTGGTTGTTTGATTTCTGGAGGCTTCTAATCCTGCAAAATAACAATTGTGCATTCCGGTTGGTCTAAGATGTGTCTGGAAAAATACTCCTTGCTCAACTTGTCCTCGTAAACAAGTATCCACTTTGTTGTTGCGTTGTTCATAGTAGCGGGGAGGGTAGCAGTGCTAGTTGTGGTGCTGCTTATAGGTACTCTGGCTGCTTCGTTTTCTGGTATTTCCATTGCTGATACTGTCTGAAGCTGAGGTTGTAATGGATTTTCAGAAAATACCTACGTATATGCAGTGTTTCACTGGGCTTCTAGATATCGCCTGTTTGCTGTCCTTCCTGTCTTGTGGACTGCACTCTTCTGCTTTTCAGAGCTGGGTGATGGGTAGATACCTGGTAGCATGTGTTACTGCTTTCTTGTGGTGAACTATGTGGTGGCATCAGCTGTTTTGCTTGGTGCTGAGGCCCTGAGAGTGGAGCAGCGGGATTTCCTAGCACCAGCAAACTCTACTTCAAGGAAGAGATGTGTTTTCTGTGCGAGGGTGGTGCTCAGTTTGGGGCAACTCAGTTTTAAATTGTGGGGGAGACTGCAGGTTGAAAGGACCTGATTGACCCTTAAAGACCGTATGCTAATCTTCTTAAGCTTTGCTGGCCAGGATTTTTCTTGTTTGCACACCCAAGGAATGTTATTGTTGAAAGTTCTTGTCTGAGAATTAAACAGATTGGTTTTATTTAATACTTACTGTGAAAGGTCAACAGCCCAACAAGTTTGCCATCTTCTTCCCTCTGGCCCCGTTTAACCTACCTCTGTGCCCCCACTTACCATATTAACTTCACTGCAATCGGATTTGCTTACAGAACTTCGCTGTTTCTTGCTTTCTTTGAACCAGACTCCCTTTTTGGAAGGGTCCTGTTTCATATTTGCTTTCTCTAGCATCACTTAGTATCTCAGAATGACTATCCCATCCATCATATAAAGAAAGGTACAGCTGTGTAAGATAAAGTTACTATTTTACTAATAGCTGTTGATGACAACAAAAGCTTTAAAAAAACTTAGTGGGCTGGGAGTAACATTTTGCACTGCTTGCATTTGAGTTCAGTGACTTTAAGGGCCTGTTTAAACTGGGAAGCTTTTTTTGTGACCTGACATGCTGTGATAGCTTTGTCTAGAGTATCATTTGTCTGGTGTATGAGTGCAGTATACCTTGCTTCAATACCAGTGTGCCAAAAAGAAAAATGAGGTGAGGATCTGTCATTCTAGGTAAACAGGGTAAGTGTCAAGGCAGCTGTAGAATTTACTGTACACTTTGTCTTGCTGGCCTAGCAATCTGTGTATATGCACACTCGCACAATGGTGGTCTCAGTGCAGTTACATTTTGAAAGTCTGCTGTTTTCCCCTTCTTTTGAATAAAATTTTGGAGTAGTTTCAGTTTTTCAGAGCTTGTAAACTATGCAGTATCACATTTAGGGAAGTCTTTTCATGTTTGAAATTGCCAAAGGAAGAAGAGGTTGAGTTTTTGTGACATTTTTTGAGTTTTCAAGGCTAATCCTCAGTGGGGCTTTTCTGAAGAAGGAATAGCAGGTGTGAAATAAAAAGTGAATTCACACTAAACAGTTCCTTACAGTCCCTCTCAAAAGTGCTCTGCTAGGTTTTACAGGAAGTCTCAGTTATTAATTCATTAGAAGATGCTTGTAAGTCAAATAAAATCTGAAACTTTTGAGGTTCTTGTTTATACTTAAGGGAATGTGAAATAAATTACTTGCATTTATATAAGCTCCTATCATGTCCTTTACAGGAAAATAAATTATGGGTTTTTTTAGTTAATTTAGATAGAAATTAACTCCTAGTTCATCTCGGTGGGAACTTAGTGGAAATTTTTTTCCACGTTTTTCTGGTTGGGTTTTTGGTTGTTGAGGAAGGGTTGAAAGCAAGTAATTCCATTCACTTCTAGGAGAAAAGCAAGTTTTCATCTCCTGTTTTGTTTTGAAAACTAGTGTCCTGTAATCATTCAAGCGATGTCTACTTGTGTAAAACTGAGCCTGTTTTGCTCCTGTTGGTGCAGAAAGCTTTTGTGGAGCCTCTTCTCTGTTAGTAAAGACATTACATCCACACAATGTTCTAGGTTTAGCACTTCTTCATATGGAACCAAACTGCAGGAGATAAACAAAATGAATGAGAAAAGGCAAGGCAGAGCCTTGCACACAAAATCCAGGGACCAGCTTGGTGGGATTGGGGTCTGCTTGCCTTGTTGTTGTGTAGAGTTCTGTCTGAGGCTTTTGGGTATGTTTTGTCTGCCTTAATAAATGTATTTTCTCCAGTGTTTGTCGAAAGACATTATGTTTTGTATTTGAGTTAACGTTGTTGTAGCTAGGTGAGATCCACCAGCCTCAGCTGCTTACAGACATGTTAGGATCTTCTAAGGCTATAATGTGGCTTGATGGGATTTTTATTAAGAAAATAAAATTATTATTCTTTAATTCATTATGATGATTAGCTGACATTGTGAAGTGATACTGTATGACATAAACAGCTGCTATGCTTACATTGTTTATGAGGACACTGGGACACTGATAGTTTTCCTGAAATAGACTTCTGAAGGAAAACTGGTCTTTTTATGTAAGGAGTAATTTCGTGTTCAGAAGTTCTGTGGCTTGTGCTTTCATGCATTAGATAAGCAGTAAATTAGCCCGTGTCTTGGAACTGGAGCCTTTTGCACTGTAAGATATGTCTTTAGTGCTTTTTCAGTGTGTTTGTGGCAGAGCTAGGGAGGAGAGAGTTTGAGGTGCTGTGAGAGTGGCGCTGAGTGAGCTTGATAAAAGTTAAGAGTTAAGACTCTTCCTTTAGTTGGAAAGGTATCAATTTATGAATGCATTTGTGACCAGAGTTTTTTTAAAGAGCATGCAGATCAGAAAACCACTTATATTTGCTGACATAGAAAGGTCATATGTGGACAGCATTTGGAACAGAGGAGAAGGAGCAGCAGCAGCAGTGTTAAACAAAAAAAACTTTACACATGTTGGTGCCTTTATTATAATTAACAGCTGATATACTGATTCTTGTGGCTTGGTTGTCATTGGGTTTTTTAGCAATGAAAGCCAGAAACTTACTTGTCAGCTTTTTCTTGTTTAAACCTGTAAAATGTTTTTGTTGGTCTTGTAAACAGGGGTCTAAATTTCATAGAAGTTCAACTTTCCTCTCTTGATCCAGAATAGATCAGTTTAAGGGAAGTACAGGAAAATGATGCCTGATACTCTGTTGCTGATGGGGTTTTTCTTAGCAGATAACCTGTCATTCTGCAGCTGTCAGTTCAAGGTTGCTCGGAAAAGTTAAATGAGGAAAAAACCCCAGAAAAATGCCTGAGTAACTTATGCTGTTTCATGAAATTACAATGCAGTTTACATTGAAACACTGTGCTAAACTGGGACTAAGTGAAGGTTAACCCAGGTTGCACATAAGTCATTCTGGGTCACACCTCTAAAAAGCCTGCTGCCGGGTACTGACCTTTTGCTTACTTTTAATAGAGTCAGTATTCCATGCGTTACTGTTTTCTCACTGTTTGCATCTGTGGTAGCTTTGGATACAGTTTATCCTAACTTAAGCTGTTATCTTAGTCCTTCTGTAAGATTATTTCCCAGGTGTGTTCGAACTTCTCAGTGATTTGAACTCTATTTTACAGGCTGTGGCATTATTAAGAAAAAGTCTTGGTTTTGGTGCAGAAAGAATATGAGAGCGGGAATCTTTTTCCTGTATCCTTTTAAGTAACGGTGATTTCAGTGAAAAACTTTACAGGAGGGTAAACCCCATCCTTTTGATTCTGAAACTGTGAATGGTATTTGTTGTCACGTGGCCAGATGTTGTCTCATGGTATTTGCAGGCATGGCAGGGTACAGCAATGCTACGCCTGTAGAAAGAGGCTAAACTTTTTAATTTTGTAGGTGCCGATGTAATCTGTCATTGTTTCCCTGACACAAAAACATAGCCGTAGTTCAGTGGCTTTTAGCTTCTTGGATTACGAAGATCAGCTCTTGTAAATTCCACAGCTGCAGGTGCTTTGTTCTCTGGCAACCCCTTAGCACCAGCTTCTTGTTTTAGGCTAAAGGGGAACAAAGGCAAAGCATGCTTTTTTCTTGTCATTTTACACACTTTCAGCTGGTGCAGTGCTGCCTGTAACAAAGGATTTCTAAACATGAGGTAATACTGATGTTTGGTTTTTGAACAAGGAGGTGCAGACAACTGATTGAAGTTCGGGACCAGGTACTGAAAGGTAGAGGGTTTTTCTTGGCTGTGTTAACAAGTCAAATCTGCATCAATGTTGAGAACTTAGCCTTGATAAAATCATTTCTAATCGAAAACGTTATGAGAAATCAAGGGTATTTCCCCATCACTAGAAACACTTACTGATATTTTTCCCCTAAACCATCTTTATATAAATGATTCAAAAATGTTTAGGACCCCTATTTATTATTTTTGTAATGTTCCTCGCCTTGTTCTAACAATCTTGTCTGGTGACAATGTTAAAAGACTATAAGAATAAAGCTTAGATTTCAGAATTACTTTGAAACCATGGAAGAAGGGGCACAGTCTCTTCCTGCATCTGAGATCTGATTACCACGATCTGAAAGTGGTGTTTTTGGGAGGCTGCGCTAGAAGGCTTGCTTGTGAATAATTTAAGGCTTTTTATTCAGACACAGGACTTAAATGTCAAAATCTTAATTGGAGACCTGTATTTTTCAAACTTTTGCCAAAATATTATTTGCTCCTTGTTTCTCTGATCACTACTAGCGTTTTAACCAATGAACTAAAGATTTACTAGCAGTAATATTGATAAATTCATGGTTTTATGAGGATAAATGTCTTGTGTTCTCACTGTTTTTTGAACACCCCCTGCCCAAGACTCTAGAATCAAGTAAGAGGTGAAGATCCTCAGTTCCATGGTAGGTTTAGTTCTGTAGTAATAAAAAAAAATCCCCCTCAAACTGTGGTTTTTCTGTGGGTGAATCTGATCTCCATGAGAGCTGGAGATTGAATCTAATTCTTACACCCCAATGCAGTAATTACCATTAATGTTTCTTATTTCACCTTTGTGGCAGCAGAAGAACAGAAAAGCAGAAACTTATTGATCCAATTGGGCTGTTACTGGCCTGAAGAAATGCCTGAGAGCTTTGTGGGGCTATAAGCATCTATCTTCAGATGTGACAATGAAAGGAAGTCCTGAAGTCACTTCCCAGATCAGTAGTCTGGCACACTTTATGTTCATTTGTTGCACTGCTTGTGGTAAGTGGTGTAGTGCTGTGCAGGAGCATAATTCTATCATTTTTCCTTGCAGAAATAATGCTTAGAGTCTGTGGAGGTCTAAGAATGAGATCAAGTGTGGTTGTGTGGCTTTTTAGTAGAATCCTGGGTTTGTGTTCTAAAAATAAAAAAATCACTCCTGGCTGTCTTTCATTAAGCATAGGAAGTCGCTGTTGGAAAGATATTATTGCAAAATCTGTACGGGTATTTTAAATTTTTGTTTGCTGACTATATCCTTAAATGGTATAATAAACCAGTAAACCATTGATTTCATGTAGCTAGTAGAGGTCTTCAAAGGAATTGGCGGTGTATTGAAAGCATTTATTTAAATGCAGCATGAGTTAATTTGGGGTGCATAACAACAAAGGTACCATTTTCGTTGTACATTTTGCACTAACTTTAATTGCAAGAACTACTGCATTGTGTCACAGGAGAGATCTGTGCATTTTGGGTAACTTTTTGTTTATTATGAAAAAAAAAAATCTAGAGTAAATAAATGTCAACGAAGGTGGAAAGGTATGTTTGTCCTTGTTTATTATATTGCTTCATCTGGAATTGATTCTAGAGCCGTTGGATCCTGTAATGCAGGTAGTACTTTTCCCAAAATAATTTTAATCTAATATGCATAGTATTTTTAAAGGACTTGTAAACATGCAAATAGGAAGTTTGTGGTGGTTGCTTGTGGTGTCATTTAGTGCCTTGTTTGCCACTGTTGGGGTATGTTGTTATTGTCTGCTGCTTATTTCTGTAAATATTGGGGGATAGAATGGAGAGGTGCAGGTGTGGGTGTTTCTGCTGCTCTTTGTGGGAGTTCTGGAGTATTTTTCTTGGATGAATATCTGTTGCTGGTTTTATCAACCTGCCACCTCTTGTGATTTAGCCTGAACAGTAAAGCACAACAGGGTAGATGTGCTGCTGAAGACTCTGTATGATTGTGCTTGTTGGTAGGCTCTATTCTAAATGTGTTCTTGGAGAAATGGTGAGCTTCAGCACGTGTTTCATGATCAGCTTCCAAAATGTGAATAACAGAATCAAGATGCTATATTTAGTGTTTCGAGAACATAAATTCAGTCTTTTTTTCAAAATCTCTAAAAATAAATTGAATAAAACTTACTTGGCAAACTGCATAACTTTGAAGAGCTCTTTTAATTTCATCACTTGAAAACAGACCTCCTTCTAATCTATTACAAAATTTGGATCACTCTGTAGGTCATTGGTTACTTTAATTCTCAGTGTGGTCAACAGTGCCACTGTTTTTCACTGTTGGTTTTGATGGAGAATGGTGGTATCAGGGATTTGTTAAAGCAAAGCCAGAGTTCTTCTAAAGCAGCCTTAAAGGGAGAGGTCCTTTTCTGCACCCCCACCCCCCGTTGTCCACTGATGCTAGTAGCTCTTCTGAGGCTGTAGGCTCAGCCAGATGAGGCAAGCAGGAAACTTGCTGTCCTAGACAGTATAGGCTATAGGCCAGTGGCCTTGTGGCATCTGAGGGAGAATGGTTAAGTCAGCTCGTGGGTTTATAGATGCTAGCCTGGGGAACTTTTTAATATGATATCAGGAAGTAGCACCATCTGGCACCTCTAATTTCAATGAGAAAGTGATGATGTTATAATGAAAGTTGTCAGGTGCAATTACAGTGTTTGTGCCCCAGAGACCTAATTACTTGCATTCCACTAAATGTAAGCATTGCATTAAATGAAAAATGTTTTTTACTGTTAGGAAAGTAAGATAGAGAAACCATATCTTGGTAGTACAAAGGAGGTGGTTTTTCTGTGGGTGATATCAAAGTTATGGCTATACACTGATGCCAGTGTCAAACTCCATTTGAAGGCGTGTTGACTGTGATAATGAGATTGTGATGTGGTTTTGTGATTTCATTTTCTACATAGGTGTGTGGTAATGTTTAAGTCATTTTTCAGTCACAGCTGGTTCACGCAGGTGGATTTAACGGTGCGGTTGGCAGCCCCCATCTCTAGCACACTTGTGCACAGCAGGTATGAAACAGAGATTTTTGTCTCAATTTCTGCTAGTGAGAATTTTAAAATGTGTTGTGGGTCAAGTAGGATTATTGATGTGAGAACAGGCGGCCACTGGCTGCTTACTTAACTTTATCAGCCTTTCCTGGCTGCCAGGAGAGAGGCAGTCAGCCACAAGGTCCCATCCAGTGTCAAATACTGTTACTCCTCAGATTAGGCACAGTTAGGGCATACAGCTTCCCTGTAGGCTTCCTTCCCTCGGCAGAGCCAGAATAACTGATCTTTTGTGTTGCAATTTCGTCTTACAGTCCTACTGCCAATGTTTTTATCTTGCCTGTTCCTGAAATTTTAGACAGGAATTAATATAGTTCTTTATTTTCCTAGAGTTTATGCGCTGTTAAGTAAGTGGTTTACCTGTGAATAGGTCCACGTGATTCTGGGGAATGCCAAACATTTTTTGTGCTCCTCTTGTAGATAGAGGGTTTCACTTCAAAGGTGATAGGAAGCTTTTCTGTGGCATAAGAGAAAACATGCTATCAGGCATAAAACCTGTGGACTGGTATTTTCTTCAGCCACAGTGCTGGTGATGGAAATGGAAACTGAGAAATAGGTTAGATGAAATTTAAAAGTACCCGTTTACTATCTGGGAAACTTGACAATTATCCAGGGATTTTAAAAGGGTAAAAAACACCAACCATCTGAGGTGTGGTTCTTCTGGAGTAGTCTAAACTGAAGCCAACAGCACATCTCTTTCTCTCTCAACCTCTGCCAAGAAAGGAACAAGGATCACACTGATTTGTCTCCTGTGGGTTCTTGTAGCTATAGCTTAAACTGAAGGCTTCCAGATTATGCAGTCTGATAGCTAAGACCTAACACCTTTTTTCCTCCTCCTCCTTCATGTCAGGAGGCTGCTGGTTTGTGTAGGCTTTTGAATGGATACTTGGATCTCTGTCATTTGATGTGCTCTTGCAAAGTAAAAGGGTTAGTTGATCAGTCAGTGAAAATTGTTATTAATCTTTGCGATGTGAAAATGGGGCAACTTAGTGTCTTAATAGAACTTGCTAAAATAGCGTTTTTAAAACTTGAGTCAGGTGTCGTCATTAATTTGCCAATTAATGTCTGTTAAATACAAAGGGCTGCTTCAGTGAATGCTTTTGCATTGATTTGTGAAGAATTTTGGTTTGTGCTGGAAAAAAAAACACATCTGAAACTGGGTTTATATAAAGCAAAGGAAAAGCATGTACTTTAAACTGGCAGAGCTAGTCTAGACTTGTGTAACTGAACATTGTCATTTGAATATGTATACGTGTTGGTTTCATGATGAGAGTGATGTTTTCCAGCCACAGCTGAACCTCATGAAGCTGTGGTATCCTCCATGCAGAACTTAGGGTCTGCCTCCCTTTTGTAACAGACCGAGTTCCTCCTGAATTTGCCCACTGAGGTCATTAGCATCTCAGTTCAGACTGGGAGCCTGCTTCTGGTGTGACCTCCTGACAGTTCCCTGTCCTGCTGTTGGCTCAGTCGAGGGTGGCCTGAGCACCTTTTGGAGAGGCGTTGACTGGGAAACATGCTCCAGTGGCTGTGAGGACGTTGGGTGCTCAGTAGTGAGTGTTGGGTGTCTACAACTCTGTTGCTGTCTGCGCTGCTGCTTTGTGTACATGCAGCCTGAGAGAACTGCACCTAGGGAATTGGCAGGAAAAAATACCACCATGTCTGTCTCTTCATGCATGTTTTCCTCACCTTTTGTCACCTGAAATGAATGGAAAATGGAAGGGGTTTCTGCATCTCATCTGTGTGTAGCCATTTCTCTGGCTTCAGAGAAGAATAGTGTATTTGAACTAAGCAAACGTATTCTTTATCAACAGCCTCTGGATCAAATCCTGGAAAAATGTGAAAGAAGATACACTGATGTTGCTGTAGCTGTTAAATTCTAGCAGTAATCTTATCCCAAACCGCCCATTTGTCCTGACTTTATGTTCTTAACTCTAAAGTACCCTTTTGTTGTACCCTCTTGCCTTTCATGCAGAAACACCTCCAGATAACTTGCAAATATGAAAATCAAATGAAAGATTGCATGTGTTTTTAGGATATCTTCCAGAAAATATGCATATCACTCATGTATACAGCACTTTTTTCTTTTTTTAGCTGTGTGGCAGTGACGTGTGTATTACCTGCTCTGTCCTTTCTGGTAATTGCCTGATTGATTTTACAGCAAGCACTTAAAAACACTGGAAAAGGGGGTTTAGTAACTTTCTGAAGCAGTGTGTAGATCTCCAAAAATTTACTCGATAAAATTATGTCAGTGCTCTTGTTTGTTGTAAAGCTGATTACATCCTGTCAGTTAATTATCTGAATTTATTAATTGTACACTGTTCTGCAGTCATAAGACTTTTTCTTGGCTGTTGTGCTGGGGCAAAGCAGCTGGGACTTACAAAGCCAAAAATGTTTGTGTGGTGGCTAAATGTAAGGATGACTCAGCTGAAATTTCTGATGATGTTATGCAGTCAGGGAACTTAATAAGCATGTGGGTTGCCCACAGCATCTCACAGCTGCTGCCTTGTCATGAACAACTTACGTGACCCCTATGCAGATACACTAAAACATAACCAGGCATTTTTATGCTCTATCAGCATTAATTTCCTTGAATTGGCAGTATTAAGTTTGGAGATTTATTTTTTCTTAAACTGAGATAAAAATTGTATGACGCGAAGAATTTTTAGAATGCTTTGGAATTAGAGGAGAAAAATAACAGCAATGTGTCCTGTGGATACTGTCTGTTGTATCTAACTGTGGGAAGTGGGGAAAGAAAGTATCTTTGTTAATGCATTTTCAAAAGGAGGTTGGTTATTTTTGGTTTGTGGTTTCGGTTTTTTTTTAAAGCAACAAAACGTCTTAATATGGAATGGGCAGATTTAAGGAGAAACCTGTGCTATGATAAAGTAATGTCTGGTTAGCCTCAAGCTGAAATTTTTTCCAGGTATAACTTCCATCTCTTTTTAGATCTGTTTTCCTTTCTTTGTAATTGTGTTTGCAGCTGTTTATGATCAGTGGAAGATGGGGACAAATAAAGATGGAAGTGTGGCAATTCTGAGCAGTGGCATCTGTTTCCAGCTCTGATGTTGGATCGGGGGGGCAGGCACTACAGCTCTTTTTGGTTCTGTTTCCTCATCTATAAATTGTGGATAATGGCACTTTATTTCTCTGACCAGCTTAGGTTTTTATGGTGGAGAAAGATTACTGACTGTCATTATGTCCCAGTAGTGGTACTGGTATTCTGTACAGTTGTAAGCGGTAAAACCATCTGAAAAAATGCTTTGCAACTGAAAATTATACAGTTAGGAAGCCTTTGGGCATGGGACTGCTCCTCTTGGCTGTGTGGCTTTTAAACAGAAACCTGTGAGCTGTGCTTCAGCTGTTGCATGTTGCAGTCCATATGCAGCAGTGGTATCTGTGTGTTGCATCAATCTGTTGGAGAGTCAGAAATCTACAGCACTTGGGGAGGAAATGTCCCTTGTGACAATTTTACAGCAAAGTCAGCAATTTTAAGTTAAAACTTCCTGCAAGAGATTTCCCTCACTTAAGCCAGTCTTAAATATGATATGGAAGTTAATTTTACTAAATAGCTTGTCATTGTAAATAGTTGTGTACCAATAATGGAAATGGTGATCACGTTTTTACTACTGTGTCAGTTTTGGTTTGATTCTATGACAGTTTATCTTGTTTTTGAGAATTGTTTTGAGAGAAGTAGGAAAACATTGAATTCTATCATTGAGTGGGAAATGAGCTGCATGGGTGAGCCTTTTACTTGGTTCTATGCCCTGTTACTATGAATTTCCGGAAAGTCTTAACTGGTTTTGCTGCATACAGCTTGGGAGCTATGAGACTACTTTACAAGTAGTGAAGTGATGTTGGCTTGTGCTGTTCACTTCTACTGTGTGCCAGATAATGTTTCCACACTGAAATTTGGGCATGTCGTGTATCTGAGTGTTTATACATACATGCACAGTGGTTATAAAGGGAGGTAGCTGGCACTGACATGTTATTTTTCTGCAATGATAATGTAAAACTCCTTCATTAATACTGTTAAAGATCCCAGTGTTACATTGGAGTGAGTTATGTGTTATGATAACCGTGTATAACCAACAAAAGTGACACTAATGTCATCTTGTGAAGGTTTAAAACCACAAAAAATGCAATAAAATTAGATACAGAGACAAGCTCATAGAATGGTGCTAGTTTAATATGAGTGGGAATAAATACACAAGAAGAAATACAGAATAAGGCAGATGGGGGCTATTTATTTTTTTAAATACTGAATATCTGTATTTGCTTTTACTGTAACTTGATCAGTTTTCTCTCCCCAGGACTGGAATCTGACATGGCACACAGAAAATCCAGACTTCACCCAGTGCTTTCAGAACACAGTCCTGGTCTGTATTCCTTGCATCTACCTGTGGGTCTGCTTCCCAGTGTACTTCCTATACCTTCGTTGTCATGACAGAGGATACATACAAATGTCAAACCTCAACAAAGCCAAAACAGTACGTGACTCTTTAAAATCAGAACTTATTAAGCTTATCTGGAAGTCTTGAGTCTATTTCAGCAATGTTTTAGCACACTATTTTTATTGAGCACTGATCTTGATCTGTGTGCACACTTCAGCTGTAACTGGTTCTGTTGGTGTTTGATTTCCAAATTTTATGTGTTTCCATTGCCCTTTTATTAGTAGGCTTTCTGAAATTTACTCTGACATAGCAAAAAAGTATGCAAATCTTTTGTAAGACCTGTTGGAGAAGGCTGTTTTAGGTCAACTGAAATCTCGAGGCCTTTTTCTCAGTAATAAAAAGAATTTATTATCTTGTCAGCTGCTTGAAGTATATTGCATAGATTTCTAGAACTGCTGCAGGTGTTCTATTCCACTCCTGTTGTGAAATAGATACTTAATATTTCTTTACTACTTCCCACCCCTGTGGAATAAATGAAAAATTTTAAGGAAGGCTGTAATAGTATGGTGTATTACAGAGTTTTTGTCTCTGCAATCTGTTATTCAGGGTTGAGACTCATCAACTTTCTGCTTCATAATAAACTGAATTATATGGTACTAAAAATTAATAAACTTCTTTCTTCCAGTGTGAATCCAATAGGTAAAGCCAAATTACTCCTTTGTGCATGTTGTAGAATTGCCCAAAAGTGATGGTCTGATTATGACTCCTCTTCTACTAACACGTAACATCTAGTGTTCATGTATATATTATGCTGCCTAATCTGTGTGAGCTGATGGATGAAATACACTTTTGTATTACAGGCTTTGGGCTTAATACTGTGGATAGTCTGCTGGGCAGACCTTTTCTACTCTTTCTGGGAAAGAAAATATATTTTTCGACCTCCATTTTTTCTCGTTACGCCTACAGTGTTGGGTATAACAATGGTAAGTTCTTCTGTTATGGCCTGTGTTCATGCAAAGCCTTAAGCAATAACCCGTGTCTTAGTATTATTCACAGTGTTGTAATTCTTTAAGCTACAGTCTTTACATACAGAATTAATCTGCCGTTGAACTGTGAAATATTGACTCTGAAATGTCTGTTTGTTTTTATTTAAAAAAATTGGAACACACCCAGTTGTGCTCAGTGTGTTGCATATCAGCACACAAGCCAGTGCTAGTTGTCTTGCCTTACTCTGGTAGGCTTGAGCTACCGTTCATTTAATAGCTTCACTCAAGCATGGGGTGGAGGAGTCGAGAGAACTGGTTAAACCTAGATAACACAAATCACATTGAACTTGGTAAAAGACTGTGAAAGGCATTGCATTGTTAAGTATTGTATTAAAAACTGTCCTGCATCTAACGTTTTTTAGTACACATTTTCTTTGTTTTATTTGATGGCATGATGGAAAGTCTTAAGTGCCACAGGAGGCAAGTAAGTGTCCCCAGCTAACACTCTTCCTAGGTGATCGAGTATTGTCTATTTTCACACCAGTATCTCTGCAGCCTGCATTTCAAGGAAAATGTCTTGCTATTCATTCATTGTCGGTTGCTTTACATTTATGCCAGACTTGGAATGATAGTGATCAAGCATGATGCTCAAGGAGTGGACAGGACAGGACGCAACCACCCCAACAGCAATAACAACAACAACAGAAAAGAAAAATAAACAAAAAAAACCCCAAGAGCCCTGACAACATACTGACCAAATGAAAAAGCCCCGACATACTGACAGATGCAAAAGCTGTTAAATATTTTGTGGTCTCTTAATAATGCAGTTGTCAAGCTTTTGTCAGGCGGATTGAAAGTGCATGTTGCAGTGGCCAAGTGAGATTACTAAATTGTGCCAGCTTCCTAAAGGACTCTGAAAGCACACAAAATACAGGAACAGAATAATATTTGGTCAGTGTTTGTTTGGTGTTGTGGCTTATATGGAAATAAATCTTTTTATTTTAAAAAGAATTAGCCAGGAAATACTTGAAATGATACAGTGTCACTATAATTGCTTGTTGATTTGTGATGTAGAACCAGAAAAGTAAAGAGTTAAAGATTGGCAGCTTTTGACAGTGCTTTTGTGTATGTGGTTGCTTACTTCTATGTAGTACATATTCCTTTTCCCTTTTTTTGTCTACTTCTTAACCTTTACTGTTCCAGAGAATTTCCTATTTAAACGTATTTTTGAATTGCACTTAAAATCTCTGGGTGTTAGAATGTCTGGGAGGTACTGGATTTAAAATATTAAATAAGCACTCTTTAATGTAGTGCTTTTTATATGTGTATAATGTATTTTAAAACTTAAAGCTTGTGAATATATTTTTATCTTATTTGTCCACAGTTGCTTGCCACATTTTTAATACAATATGAAAGAATAAAAGGAGTCCAGTCTTCAGGTGTAATGACTATTTTCTGGCTCATCTCATTGTCATGTGCCACAGTGGTGTTTAGATCCAAAATAAAACATGCCTTAAATACGGTAAGTGATTGCTAGCCTCATTTCATTGAAAATAATCCCAAATGCTGCAGTAATAGAGTACTTGCTTGCTAATTATGCCAGTCAAGTCGGTGAATGATCCATTCGGTGTACCTTCATTCCTTAGGTTATAAAAACAAAACAAGCAAGACTTAATGGCTGTTGTTTTGAAATGCTAGTGAAATTCATAGTGATCTTAACTGTAGCAACAGTTGCCAAGAAAATTCTGCTAGCTGTTCCAGAAAGGGGATGTGTCTGCATGAGTACAATACAAGCATATAGTCTTTGATATGAAACTGTTCTGGGAGTTTGTCGTCTTCCTGTTGATTATACAGTGGATTTCCTGAAGCACTTGGTTTGATGGTAATGTGGTCTCATCTGCTGAGACAAAACGAAAGCACACAAGTGAAACGTTTTGCATCAGTCTGCTTTATAGTAAGGCCAACTCAAATTTCAGATAAACTGTGGAGCTTAAATGTGCCTTAAAATGGCAAATCACTTTTATTTCTTGAAACCTTTAAGCCATATTGTGAATTTTGAGAACTTTTAGCCAATTTTTGTCTTCAGCTGTTGTTAGTGGGATTTTACTGTTGATGTGTGTCCCTGTCCATCTGTCCCCGTGTGTTGATTTCTGTGGATTACGCTTTATGTATCAGTCCCAGTCTAAAAAATGGAAGAACCTCTGGAATTTGAGCATGGTGCAGCAAAATGTAACCTAAGTTCTGCTCCTCTAATTCTTCTTTTCTGTGTGCGTACTTACTAATCAACGAATTTGCTTTGAAAACTCTTTACTACCCAGTGCATAAATGCTTTGTTCCTGTAAAGAATACCTTGACTTCAATTCGGGGCATGCTGTGTCGGTACAGTGTCTTAAAGAGAACTTCTTCACAGAAGTCCATGCTTGTGTGTTTATGGCAGGACTAATTAAAAAGAAATGGTATCTTTCATCTCCTTTCCCTGTCTTTTTATCTTCCCTTTACTAAAATAGACATTGACTTTTATTTGCATGGGGCGGGTAGTGCAACATTTATGTAGTTTGCAGAATTTACAGTAAAGAGATGTTTTATGTTTAATATTAACGTGTCTTAAAAAAAAATTCCTCAAGTCTTCTAATTGGAACATTACCTTCTTTTGTAGGGTGCTGAAGTGGATGCATTTCGTTATGTCACCTTCTGCATTTACTTCATCCTGTTACTTGTACAGCTCATCTTGTGTTGTTTACCAGAACGACCACCTTTGTTTTCTGAAACAGTAAATGATCCTGTAAGTGTTCAGTCTGTACTGAGTGCTCAGTATTATATGTGTGATATTCTGTACAATGAGTTACAGTGCCATAGTCTCCCAGATGCCAAAAAATTCAAATCATGTTGACTTGTTCGCAATAGAGTATTCTTTCTATCCTTTAGTTGGTGACACAGAAGATGAAGCCCATAATATGCAAAACAGAGTGGGCTGTATTTAAGAGAGCAAAAGTACTGTTTCAGTCATTCCTGAAGGTGAAGTCACATGTATTTACATTCAGTAGTGTTTCTGGCAGTTGGTGGGGAATACTGATTTGAAATGTTGTTGTGCTAGTCATCTGATACCATTCAGTAGGCAGTAGCTCATAAGGATGTGCATTCCCTTCTTCATGAAGGTGGGGAAGAATCTATACCTGGAAAACTTGTGAATATGGATAGATGCATTTGATTTCTGTATTGGACTCTCTTGTGTGAAGTAAGAATTTAACCAGTTCAATTGCAAGAGCAGTTAGAGGGTGGTCTGGATGTTGAAATTTAATTTTACCTAGACATGATTTTTTTGGCATGTATTCTTAATCATATGTGCTAGCTGTGTGGCATGGATCTAAAGTGACCTGAGGGATGCTGGATCGTTACACTGCTTACTTAGTCTGGGTTAGACCTCCTGAGTCACAGTGGAGTGACACCTGTCACTGCCTAGAGTTCAGATGTGCCAAGTTTAGAAATCGCAGTCCTGTATTTATTTATATGGTGTATTTCTGGTTTGATGGGTGTTAGGTGGCACTAACTGATGAAGGGAGGTGTGAAATGTGTGAGGGGCAGAAATAAGTTGTCTGTAGCTGTGGAAAAGGTCCATAAGCAGTTTCACTTAAGGAATTCCACAGTTAACCTTCTCCGTCCCTATCCAGTGTGCGGGTGATGGTCTGCGTTGCCACTGGCAGACGGTCTGCACGTGTATGCCTGGAGGGGAGAGTGTACTGCTGAGTCTTTGGATCCTCTTCATCTCTGGGTTCTTTTAATCTCATTCAGGGATGAAATGTATCTGACAGGATGCTGTGGATTTATGGAAACCTCCTTTTCTGCTTTGATCGTGGTTACAATACTTACAAGGTGCTATGAGATCACAGTGGGGTTGGTTTTGTGTGTTCTGAGTATTTCTAGGAGTGTCTCTAGGAAATAGAGCAGACATCAAATTTTAACCCCTTTTTTCCCCGAGTGGTGTGTTTGTTGAATGTTATAATGGGGAAAAGAACAAAGCAAGTCATGTTAGTCAGTCTTAAATTCTGCTTTATTCTGTTCTTCAGAGTATTTCCAAACCAGAAATGTTTGTAAGTCTTGATTAAAATCTTATTATATTTTTACTTATGCCAAAAAAACTACAGTGAATTTTCTAAGATGTAGAAGCTGATGTATATAGAAGTCAAACAATGTGTTTTGTTTTTGCTTTGTTTACATAAGTCCAGGCTTGTTACAACTTGTTTTCATTCTATCTGGCAGGAGTGTCAGTAGGATTAATAGTTCTTTGTGTGATAACCATTTAAGTTTATAAAAAATATTATTATTTTAATAGTAATCTAGTATGTTTTAAACTTTGCTTTATGCAAATAAAGGCCAGTTTTAGGTAGTAGAAGATCTAGCGGACTCTTGAATTTAGACTTTCCACCTGCAAGTAGATTTAAAAAAAGTATAAAGGAAAAAAGTAATATACAGCCTTTTAGTAAAAGTTCAGAAAATTTTGGAGTTTTGTTGAGGTTGAAAGTATTCCCTGTATTTGCTGAAATACAAATCTGTCTGTCAGGAATGGTGGCTGAAAGTACTGCTGGCATACACCCCACCACCACCCCACTTTTTTTTTAACTTCCCCGAGTTTAAAAACTTTCATTTATTCATTAGGCAATGGTGTTGGATTTGCTTGCAAACATTTTTTTGCAAGTGTTTAAATATTTTGGAAATGTGGACCTCTTATCCCCTGTCAAAAAAAGCATTTGTTTGATGCATGCTGTTATTGTACCCTGCCAAACTGCAAAAAACATTGTGCGAAGAGGAAATGCTGGAGTCTTCCGTGTAGCTTGATTACAACACAGCTCAGTATAGCTTAGTGAAGTTGAAAACTGCAATTCTTGGAAATGCTTGGCTCTGGTTATTTTAATTGCAGTACTCTAATGATGGTTGGTGACTTCTGTAGATTGAAATAACTGAGTTGCTCCAATTATAGTTGATGGTAATAACCTAGTGGTTTGCGCGCAAAGGAGTAGCTGGTTTACAAGCATTATCTAGATGCTGTTCAACACAGTGGAAGAAGGAAGAGAGAAATCTGCAGTGGAATTCTGCAAGTAAATAATCTTTTGTGCCTTTGAAATTCTTCCAGCCTTCCCTTTCTGCTGTTTTAATTCAACCAGGTTAGGAGAGAGTAGTTAAAATGGCCAGCCATTGCACTGGGTGTAGAATACGAGCTAGCTGTGTACCTTTATGGATACTTAAGGTTCCCATGCTTATTGATCAATGAGATCAAGGGTTTTTAAGGGATGTTTTGGGAGTCATCTCTGGAGTTTACAAATGAATTTTTTTTTTTTCATTTGTGCATGTGTTTTGATGGAGTCACAGTACTTAACTGCTAGAACAGTAGAACTGAATTCTTCATTTATGACTAACTCTACCTAATTAACAGATTTACTCATATATGATAGCATACCTTGCAGTGATACAGGTGGTAACTGATCATGACGCCTTGAGAGATTGTCTGGCCTGCACTGTCTTATAAAATTCTCTCAACTATAAATTGCGTTGTTGTTACAGAGCACTGCTGTTCCTGTGTCCCAGTGGTCTAGTCTGCTGAACAGCCCTGAAGCTGTGCTCGTGTTTTCTGAACAAGCTCTCAACATATAAACGACAAGTTTAGTAATGTGAAAAAAATAATATGAACAAAGGACATTTAAAAAAATACCTCTTCTGCTTGTTTTTTTTTCCTTTTGGCCATGTGCCAGTCATTTTGTGTGTGAATTGATTTCTTTTTCTCTCCTTCAGAATCCATGCCCAGAGTCCAGTGCTTCTTTTCTCTCCAGAATCACATTCTGGTGGATCACTGGGTAAGATCAAGATGATGCATAAAGCATTAGTTAAAGTTAGATGGCATTTTAGGATTCTGCTTTCAGAGTTAAATTAGCAATTATTCATTCAATAATAACTTTGGTTGTTTCGCAGATAGATTAAATTGATTATTTTTTTCCGCAAATTTGATTAATCTGTTTTACTTCCTTTGTAGGGTCTCTGTAATTTTAAATGGTCTGGTACATATTTAGTACGTTTGCTGAAGGAATACAATAATAAAGTTTTCTTTGGGAAATGTAAAAAGGTAGAAAATAACTGCTATATTTAGAAATGTAGGCATTCAGAACTGTTAGTTCTTTTTGTCCAGTAGGTTGTTTTTTTTTCCTCCTCGTTAACTTTGCTTTAGTTGTGCTGTATGATTTGATCATAACACATGTTCTTGTGAATTAAAACACAAAACCATGTGAAGTAATACTGGTGTGTAGTTGTGGTTGGTACTTGGCTGGAGTTCCAACAGAAAGCTAGATGAAAGGAATTGCATTGTAAAATTAAAGGCTAATAATGATTTAGAAACTTGGTAGGCAAGTTTTATTTTCTGTGAAAGTTGAATTCAGTGGCATATCCTGGTTCCTTAGATATTTTGGTGTCTAATTCTCACAGTTAAGACAGGAGGATATGTTTTTTAGCATCTGGACCTGTGTTGCTGCTTTTGTTCTTGCATGCGTTTTTGTGAAGAGCCGACTCTGTTTTGGGGCTGCATGTAAGGACCACTGTCTTATGTCGTATATATACACACACATCTTTAGTGTTCTTAAATATATAGTGCTGATTCTTTCTGATGCAGGTTGATGGTTCAGGGTTATCGGAGACCTTTGGAAGCCAAGGATTTGTGGTCATTAAATAAAGAGGACAAATCAGAGGAGATTGTGCCAGGTTTGGCTAGAAACTGGGCGAAAGAGTGGGCAAAGACCAAGAGGTGAGTTCGGTTTTCCTGGCTGGCTGTTCTTCCAAGAGGTTCAAAAGCTCAAGTTACTCAGCCTCTACTTAGAGGTGTTTGTCATCTATTATCAAAGCCTGCTTTTGTAAGGCCCAAGTGGCAGCTCTGTATTTGTCCTTCAGTGTGTACAGAAACAGGAACCAAGTAGGGTGTTGCGTGTTGTCTTTATGAAGAACTGCATCAGGTTTTCCCTTAGTCTGTCATGATCTGAAGCTGATTATTGTTACTTTCGATGTGTGTGTGTTTTCTTGGGGGGGGTTATGTTCCCACACAGTGAAACTTCAGCCACACAATTGAGGAGCTTGGGCTCCCTCTATAGTTGGTGAAGCCTCAGGAGGGCAGTTCAAGGTGCAAAAGTGAGAAGCTTCTTTCTTTCCTTTGACTATATAGGGAGGCTGGGCATCTAAGCCAGATGACTAAAATTAGAAAGACTGCATGCCTGCAGTTTCCAGCATACTTTTATCATCCTTTACTGCGGCAAATAGAAATACCTTTTCATTGAAGGAAAATTGCTTGCTTGCTTACATACTGTATTTTTACATACAGCTTGTCCTCAGACAAGCCATATGTAGTTTGGCATAAGCCAGATGTATGAAATGAATGTGTTCAGTCCATTGACCATGACTTGGCATAAATCTGACTGCAAACTTTTAATTCTGTGGTACAGTGAGGCCTTGATTTTGACGAAAGTTCAGCACACTGGGTTCTAGATTAATGATGTCCTTTGCTCTTTAAGTTTAACACAGGTTATGGCCCTGTTCCTCATTCTCAGGGCAGACCTATGGGAGAGATTACAGGAATGTTAACTCTCCCTACAAAGAAGAACATTTCTGAATGGCTGGTTCATTTAGCTATGGTTGTATGATTAAAAAGATCTTTGATTGACAGTAAAACACAGTTGAACTATTGAGAAGGGCAACAGCTCCTAAGCATCTCATTTGTATACTGTGCATTTTTCCAGTTAGCTTTATGCTTGAATAAAGGCTACATTATGTACTTACTCTTATTTCAGGCAACCATTAAATATGTTATACTCACCCAAAAAGCAGCAAAAATCAAGTGACTCAAATGGTGATGTAACAGAAGAGGCTGAAGCTTTGATTATAAAACCATCTCAGAAGAGCTCTGAAGCATCTTTATTCAAGGTGTTATATAAAACCTTTGGACCGTATTTTCTCATGAGCTTCCTGTTTAAAGCTGCGCATGATCTCTTGATGTTTGCAGGCCCAGAAATTCTGAAGTAAGACCTATATACTTTGTTATTGTTTTAAAAGTATCAGGCAGAATTTAAAATGCACTGGTATTTCACTTGCCAAGGTGTTTTGCCTTTGGCTGGCTCAATGGGGAAGAGCTGTCATGCAAGTTAGAGACCAATCACACAATGATTTCGGTTCATTGGTGGTAAATGTTTGACTTTGTGTGTTCCTTTCCAACACTAGGAACGCCAGGCAAGAATATAATCAACAGTAGCAGGAGAGTTTATTTAATTCTAAGCTGTATTGATTGTACGTGAAGCAGGAGAGAGCTAAGTGGGTAGGAGCAGTTGTATTGCTTGAAGGTGAGAAGAAGTAAAACAACTGTAAGCAGTTGTATTTTAGCTGGAGGAGTGTGATACTTTTTAGTGTACCTCCAAGGGAATGCTGTACATGTAAGGTATATGATACTTTTTGTTTTAAAGTAGTACACAGGAGAAGGGGGTGATGTGTGGTAGTATAAAACGATCTCCAATGTCTAGGAAGTTTGCTTAAGTGTTTTATCCTAGTTTGGTACTTTGGGTTCTTGCATGAGCCATCTAATGTTTAGAATAATCTTAAGATTGTAACCCTGATGTTTCATTTTGATTTGTGTTTACCAAGAGAGCTAATTCTTCTCTCCACAGATTGCTCATCAACTTTGTAAATAACAAAGCTGCTCCAAACTGGCAAGGCTATTTCTATACAGGGCTGCTGTTTCTTTGTGCCTGTCTTCAGACGCTGATTCTTCACCAGTATTTTCATATTTGCTTTGTAACTGGAATGAGGCTCAAAACTGCTATTGTTGGTGTAATTTATCGAAAGGTAGGTGTTTCTTTAAATGTATGACAATACCTCTCAGTGACTCTGCAAATGCTTTGCTTAAGTCTGAATAATTAAAGTAGTTAGGAGACTCTGGTAGGCTGATTCCTAACTCTTAATAGAAATAAGAGTGTATCTAACTTATAAATGAAAGCCTTTAAGACAGAGCAGTTTTCTAATTTACTAGTTAAAGTTCAGGCATCATCTTTTTCCCCGCTGCCAAACGAGAAGCCTTGTCTCATTTAGGCTGGAGGTGTGAAACTGCTTCAGTTTGTGCAGAAATTAAGATGCCTCTACATTTACAGCTTCTTTTGGGATTTAGCAGCAGTGTCACATCATCTTGGAATAAGCTGGAACATTTTAGAAAGCTGTGGACTAATTGCTCTGTGTGAGAAAAATGTGGGATGAAAAGTGAAGATTGTGCTTCTTAAACTAAAAAACAAAACATGCAAACGCCTCCAAGCAATAAAACCACCAACCAACCCTAACCCTAAAGACTGCTTGTTGTCTTTAACTCTTAGTTTAAACCCAGCTGCTTGCTTCAAGCTATACAACTTGCATTTTGTAAGTTGTGCAGAGTAAACAGAATATGAAGTAGGAAAAGGGTTGCTTGTAATTTTAAAGATGAAGCTTTGTAAAGCGTTTGAATTCTGTGGAGAAAATGCAAATGAGTAGGTCTTCCTTCATGTTGCCTTCATTTTTTTAATTTTGTTTTTATTCTGCACTTAGGCACTTGTTATCACAAATTCTGCTAGAAAGACTTCTACTGTGGGTGAGATAGTGAATCTAATGTCTGTGGACGCTCAGAGATTCATGGACTTGGCTACCTATATAAACATGATTTGGTCTGCACCTCTCCAGGTGATATTAGCACTGTACTTACTGTGGCAGGTGAGTATTGTGTCTTGTTCCCTGTTTTGGCTTTGGCATTGTGCCGCTTCCTATGGTCCTAAGTACAGACAGCTGTTAGACCACTAGAGGGTTTAAGCAGTGTGGAGAAAATGCTGTTTGTGTAGAAGCCATTCAGAGCTGCTTTTGTCGCTGCTGTCAAAAGGAAGGCAGGAGGTTCTTAGTTTGTGTATCTGAGTGGATGTGGGGAGGATGCAGATGGGAGCTACTATCTTTTGGGGGACTGCAGCACCTAGAGTATCTCACTTTGTCACTTGATTTAAATGAAAGTGATCTTGGTTCTGCACTCTGAGAGTCGCCATATGAGATGCTTGCTGTTTATAATCCAGACAGTCAGTAGACTGACTCTTCCCAGTTCTCACTGTCCATCAGAAAGGTGATGAAATTCCCCAAGAAGTTGGTCACGCCCTTGCATGGGTCTCTAGATCAGAAGAATAGACAAACCAGCAAAAACTGGAAAACATTAGAAGATCTCTGTATGTGTGTATAAATAAACAGAGCAGTATATGTAGCTATTGATCTGTCTATATGGGGGCTATATGTGTATGTTTATTTCAAAAATAAAAAAAACCGTCAAACCAAGCCCATGCTTGATCTTCCTCTTCCCCCAAGCTGTTCTTGAAAAGGGAAGAAGAGGTTGAAAAGTTATTTCAGAATGCTTTTCTGTAGCATATGCAGTGGTTTGACCCAAGATTTTTAAAAAATGAGTTTGAGTAAATGTTTACAACTAAGTGCTTTTCAGAATTTAGGTCCTTCAGTCCTGGCAGGTGTGGCTGTCATGATCCTTCTGGTTCCGATAAATGCTGTGATGGCAATGAAGACAAAAACCTATCAGGTTAGAATCTTTATATATGCGGCAGTGTGTTTTTAAGAATCATGTTCTGTTCTTTGACTCGTTCCTGAGGTTTGTCCTTTTAAATTTTTTTCCCTTCCTCTATTTATCCCTTAAAAAAAGGGGAGGGAAAGAAAGGTCACAGCTCTTGTGTATGTGGACTAAACAAACTCGTGTATATTTTGGCCTTTCAGCTTATCTGTATATAATGGTCTGAAAATTTTGCAGTAGTTAAGACCAAGGTAGCAGCTTAGCCAGGTTCATTAAATGCCCAGCGATCGGTTTGGAATTAGTTGTTATTAACTTACTGCCTAAGAACTGAAGTGCAGATGTAAACTACTGTCTGCCTAGTGAACTGTAATGAGCGAAATAATCACACTTCGAGGATGGTGGTTGCAGTGTTGTTGGTTTGTTATGGGTTTTTTTTGGTTTGGTGTGTGGTTTGGTTTTTTTTTTCCCCTTGAAGGGATGAGGAAGAAGAATTCTTAGTTGTTTCCTGTTCTTGGTCCCTAGTGGATTTTGATTTTATTCAGAGGGGATCAGTTTGTTACAGAGAGCGCCCAGAAGTAAATGTAGACTCAAACTCTCATGTTTTTTACTGCAAGAACTACTTCCAGCAGCCTCACCACGTGCCTTCTGGTACAGACTTCACTACGAACTGAATTTACTGAATGTCAGAAAAGATTGATCTATGTAAATGAAAATTTTTAGCTCTAGATGTTCATCAAAATATACCACAGTATTTGGTTCCTCCATGGGAGAAGCAGGGGTGTTCTAGCCTGTCACAGCCACACTGCCGTTGGTAACAGCTGTCTGGGATAGCTGTACTGGTGCAGTCTACTGACTGCCTAGTGCTGAGTCAGAACATTGTTTCAAATTTGCACTGCCCTCATTAAAATACTTTATGAAGATGGAAACTTTTGAAGAACCAGCGTTCTTATGGCTGAGTAGAAAGCTTTTTGCTTCTACTTACGCTTTCTAGTGCTGAAAATGATGAAAAACCACATTTGGTCTAAGGTTAGATGCAAACTGCACATCACTGAAGCTTGATTCTAGTGGCTGGGGTTTTTTTATCTGCATATTGTACCTAAGAGGAACCTGAGTCCCAGGGCTCCCTGATGCAGGGTTAATCCCACTTAAACCAGTGTCACAATTGCTTTGATCATGGTTTGGATTTTTAGTTGCATGAAGCATTCTTTCAATTGGTTTAAAACATCTTATTAATTCTGCATATTTGTTTGTTCAGATAGCATCTCAGATTTCCTGCTTGGGAAGCTAGTAAGCTTTTGATGATAATGAGGTAAATTTTGCTATTGCAAAATACAAAGCTTAGAACTTTGTGGTTCTGCCAAGCATTGTGCTCTGCTAATTATTTTTTGCAATGTTGTTTTTAGGTGGCTCAAATGAAGAGCAAAGACAACAGAATTAAGCTGATGAATGAAATTCTCAATGGGATTAAAGTTCTGAAACTCTATGCTTGGGAATTAGCCTTCAGAGAGAAGGTATTAGAGATCAGACAAAAAGAACTCAAAGTCCTAAAAAAATCTGCTTACCTTGCTGCAATGGCAACCTTCACTTGGGTTTGTGCTCCTTTTTTGGTAAGTGAAACGAATGTAAAAGTCTGCTCTCCTTTCTGGGACCATGATTTCCAAGCCAATGCATGGGAACTTGTTTTGGTTTTGTTTTTTAATGAGCGGAAGAGTCAGAATGCCCTCTGCAGAGGTGGGAAATTGAACACATGTCTTCTGCTTCTCTATGAAGAGGCACTACTGTGTTCTTTGAAACTTAGTAACAGCCAGTTGGATGTATTCTAGAAGGTATTGGCCGAAGTATTTAAGAATAAAAACTTTCTCTGCATCCTTCTCTGTTTTTGGTAGTGTACTTGAAGAACCTAAGATTTCAATGTACTGTCAGATTTAGAAGAGGCTACTAATGAGCACAGTACCCTCCAGGTGGTAGCTGTGGCTGACAAGTAAAACTTCCTTTCCTTTTCAGCATCTTTCTGATAGCAGCAGGTCCTTAGATAAGAGTCCTTGAGTGGGACATTGTGCACCAAGTGTACCTCTGGCTTGGGTTCTCTCAGCATCTGTTTTAAGAAACATGTGGAGAGGTAAAGCCATTGCATACGCTGGGATTGCTTCAGATCATATTTTTTTAAAAATAATTCTTGATATTTGAAAACATCCCCACTGTTTGTGGTTAGCTTACATTTAAACTAATAAAAGGGAGAGAAGGGTGAGATCATATAAAAATTGCTTCAGATCCTATCAGAACAAGGGGCCATTGCTTTTGTGTACAGAAGCAAATAAAAGCCTTGACTACATTAGGATAAAATATGTGTTGTTCCAGTTGAAGGTGTTTAAGTGTACTTTCCAGTCTCAGATTCCTTTCCCGCAAACATTTTTAGTGTTTATGTTATGTTTTGGGCATGATGAAAGGCAGAAGCAGCAGTGCCCTGGGTAGGAAATATCAGCTGCATTCTTAAGCAAATGCTTTTCTAAAAGAAGTCTGAGCTAGTTTTGATGTAAATATATTATTAAATGAAGTTTCTAAATAAAAATCTGCAGGTGGACTCCTTGATGCTGTTCTGTAGAGTCTGAGAAGACAATTTGCCTAGCCAGTAGCTCTGTTTCAGCACGCATTGTGAATGTGTTGGCAATGGTCCTTGCCTCGGGGTGGGGGGGGTGGGAGGGGATGGGGAGGTGATGCCTCTGGGGCAGAAACAGTACAGCCTGAAGTGTAAGGCTGCTGTTTAACATCCCATTTTATGGATATATGTTCTTCTGAACATCTGATTAAAGAATTGTTGCAAGCGCCTACCTGAAAGCACTTCAGACATGGAAAACTTATTTCCTCTGCTCCTTCTCGTGTTTCCATGGCCAGGGCTCTTTAAAACGTTGTTTAATAATGGTGTCAGGAGACTATTCAATTTGTGGTACCTCCCCTACTGCTGTGTGTGCTGATAAGGGTGTATTTCAGACTAATTGCTGGTAACACAAGATTGCAGACATGCTGCTTGTGAGGTTATTCTTTGGACCTGGCCTTGTTTTTGGTCTCTGTGGGAGGGCTTTCTTCCTGGCATAGGGTTGTCCAAACTAAGGACTGTACAAACAAGCTACTCTACCAGGCACAGCTGAGTCAGCTGCTGTTCAAAGAACAATACATGTCTCCACAGCAGTCAGATTTTTAACAGAAATACTAATGTCTTCAATGGATGCTGTGCTTAGATGAGACTGTTACTTGGGCATTTGAGCACATTGTTTCAAGTCTTGTGGGAGAGGGAATGCTGAAGGTCAGCCTACCTTGATTTCTTGTTTTAAGTGGCAGTCTGTGGGAAAATGTTGCTGGATCTTGTGATATACCAAGGTGTTAGTGGTGTTACCATGGAAGAAAAATTAAGAAGGGAATATATCCCAAAGTGACATTTTGTTTAGTTTAATTTTACTACAATTTAATCAACACATTTTAGAAAAATTTAAATCGGTGTATGGATTTTTTGAAATATTTTTATAGCTTATGATTGATAACAGTGGTTCAACATCATTTTCTTGTTCAGCATGGATCTTATGTTTTTCTGACAGTTGAAGCTTATGAACTCTTTAGGTACTATAAGGCTTTGTCTTTGTAATGCACTAACGTTTCCAGTTTCTTGGAAAACAATCTGTCCATGATAGTGGGCTGTACTTGGAGATGTAGGGTTGTGGTAGTCTTGACAAAATGTAAAATGGGTTAGCATTGGGGTGTTTCTATGTATGTTACTGATCCAGTATCTGGTACCACGGGGCATACCTTAAAACTGAAAGAGAGCAGCAAGAAAGACAAGTGATCGTTTCTCTCCTTCCCTTTTCCTGCAATGTGACCACAAATAGTCTGGGACATTTGTGGTTTTATCCTAACTGTATGAAGAAAGTGAGCACTAGACACTGTTCCAAGAGGAGCCATCAACTTCTTTTTACAACAATAGGTTTACATCAAATGTTTGTTTTGCAGAAAGTGTTACCAGGAACAAGGAAGTTACCTGAACATTACTCTGTCTTTGATTTGTAGACCTCTGATTCCATCTGTCAGACTGTGGGACTCCTGAGTTAGTGACTTTAAAAAAACGTTGCCCTAACTGTAACCACTGCACTTTGTTTCAGGTTGCCTTGTCCACGTTTGCTGTGTACGTCACGATAGACAAGAACAACATCTTGGATGCTCAGAAGGCATTTGTTTCCCTAGCGTTATTCAACATCCTCAGGTTTCCATTGAACATGCTTCCTGTGGTTATCAGCAGCATAGTAGAAGTAAGTCTTCAATCATTAACAGGTGCTTCTGCACAGAAGTAGCCACTGGGTGGAAGGATTACATTCCTGTGCTTAGAGAATGTCTGCTGGTGAAATTCAGCTGCCTCAGAAGGGGAGCTTTGGATTTCCTGTGTGTTAAGTGCTGTGCAAGCAAAATTGTCAATCCTGGTTATGGCGAATGGGTATTCCTGAAATCAACTCTTTCCTGTGGTTTGGGAAGTGCGAGTTTGACTATCCAAGCAACTATGCAGTGGATTTAAGGAGGGATTAGGAGTGCATAATAATGAAGTAATGTATATGTGGTGCAAAACAACAACCTCTTGAGTATAATGAGCAGAGTGTAAGAAAGTTTTGCATCCCTTTCCCATGCAGGCCAGTGTCTCCTTGAAGCGCCTTAGGGTGTTCCTGTCTCATGAAGAGTTAGATCCAGACAGCATAATCAGGGGTCCCGTCACAGAGGGTGAGTTTCTTTTCCTATTGAAAAACAGTGTGTGCAGGTTTTGGGTGTCTTCACAGTGTTTCTTTTGCTTTCTTTGACAAAAGTACTCCCTTTTGGTGGATTTCACTGATAAAATTTAGCCAGAAAGCAGAAAAGTGAGTTTGTAAAATGGAAATTATATAAAGTTGTTGCCACCTTCTCAGGTAGTTTTTTTCCTGTCCCTGACTCCTGTGTCCAAACTACAGAATGGTTGCATCCAGACACAGATCGTCACTTCAAAAATTACTTGTTACACTGTTTTAAATGTAGCCATTTGAAATTTGTAGGCAGTTAAGAAAATGATAATTAATGCTGTGCCAAACGCCAGCATTTTTGAGACAAACAATCGTGTAACACTTCAGTATCTTTGAAGAAAAAGGATAGGTCCCATTTTAGGCAGATGCCTCTACATTCTGTTTTGTGGAAAGTGTGTTACACCCCGTGTTTCTCCCACTGTATCCAGTGTTGCTGCTTTGGGTATAAAGAGCCGTTTAGGAGATAAGTGTGAAGGCAGATTTACTGAAAAACTAATGCAAAACAAAACTTGACTGTAACTACGTCAGTCATTTCTAAATGTTTTTTCTTCCTTTTTACAAAGATAGTGAAATCCCCATCACTCCCTGTCATGTGGTTAGTTAAGCTCTATCATTTTAGTCACTTGGCTTTTGGCTGAGCAGTCATCTGCTGTAGTTCTTTTATTTTCTGATTATTTTCCTCTTCATCTTCCTTTTGGGAATATCTCCTCCCTTTCTTAGCTGATAACCATGAATACATTGCTCACAAATCTTTAGTGTGGTTTTATTTTGGGATTTTTTTTGTTTGTTTGGGTGGTTTTTTTTTGTCCATAATGTGTTTTACTTGCATACTAATGTAAATATATACCTAGGTTAATTATTTATTGCATACTTGGTTGAATTAGCAGTGGTATATTTTGAGCTGTTTGCTGTAAAAATCTACAGGTGCCAGTACCATACAATGTTTCACTGAACAGTGTTTTTGGTTGAAGTTATTTTATTTGGTGGTTTGACTGACTTTGCCCTATCATTGTAGTAACTTGGCTTCACACATGGAATTGGCAGCTTAGCTGATGCTTTCATTGAAGAACAAGTCAGATTGAGGCTGCTAGTTACTTGAACAGAGTTTGCAGTGCTGCAGTAGAGCTGCTGGATAAAGGAGGATGCAGCTGAGTAGGTCAGGGTCTTTGTATGGTTGACATTCATGTACCTCCTGGTTACTAAGTGGAACCTCAGAACCTCTGCTGGTGATATATTCAGTAAAAGCAGAACAAGAGCTTTTGGTGAGGAGTGGATGGTGGTTCTGCTGGAAAAGTAGCTTTTATACCTTTGCATGGATGTGCGTAGATTGAATTCTGTGGCATGAATCCAGAGCATACAATTTAGCTGTTTGCACTGGCACTTCTATAAATAGGATTTTTTCTATTTTTCAGCTGAAGGATGCATTGTTGTAAAGAATGCAACATTTAGCTGGTCAAAAAATGATCCTCCTTCACTGAACAGGTAAGAATTAATACCCTTCATTCTGCTCCGTAATCTTGCTGCATCATAAATGATCTGTATTTGAATTATAAGATCTGTATGCAGAAGAGTTTGTGGCTTTAAAGGAACAGAACAAGTTACATCTGTTCTATGCCTTTGTTTTTATACCAGGGGCTTCACGAGCTAGAGGGGTTTACAAAGTATGTAGTATGTATGGCATGCGTAAAGAGGAGTAGGGAGAGGTGTACTGGGAGGAGAGGAAGGCTCAGATCCCGTCTAGCTGTGCGCTGTAGATGGGATAGCGCCATCTAGAGGATGCAGCCGGATTAGCCCCTCACGTTTGCACTAGGACCTCAGAGTCTTCCTTTTAAAATCGTCTTCTCGCTAACTCCTGCCATCATTGATTCCCGTGCTGCGGAAAGCCAGTGAAAAACCTTGCACATGGTATGACTAACAAAGTAACCGGGGTGATGCATCTACGAGCCGTGTCTTCCCTGTGCCCTGTCCCTTCCCTTAAATTTGGCTGTTCTTTCTTGGGCCTCAAATTGCATTGTCTTTGTGACGTTTGTGCTGTTTGGGAAGCATTCATTGGTATTTACATTTGTCTTCACAGAGTGTTTGAGGGAAATATTGGACAGGTTGTGTCACAGTGGGTTTTTTCTTTCTTCCTCTTTTCACTAATTACATATTACAATGCTATGTCCTACATATGAAGAGAGCTGGGTGCTTTCTGAATGAGAGATTTGCTTTTTCAAGCGTTTCTGTGCTGTGTCAGCATCTGCAGTGAGCGTTCCCATTGCATCTGGCTTTATATGGGCTGCTCAGTTGACTGTTTAACTACTGGGATGTGCCAGCAAGCAAGGTTGAATTATGTGCACTTTATTTCAGCATTAATTTCACTGTTCCTGAAGGCTCCTTGGTAGCTATTGTTGGTCAAGTTGGCTGTGGAAAGTCTTCATTGCTGTCTGCGTTACTGGGGGAGATGGAAAAAAAGGAAGGCTACGTTGTTGTCAAGGTGGGATGTCTGAAGAATTGTTCAGCAATTTGTGGGTATTGCCGGAGGGATTCTAGACTTCCAAGTGGCATGAAGAAGGGAAGAGACAGTTTTTCAAAGGAATGTGTTTTTTATCATTATTTCCTAGCAACACCTTAGCTTGCGCTCTGTGTAGTTGCCTGTTAAGCCTCAACCCAACAACAATCTGTTGGTTTCAGATTTAGCCAAATAGAGAGAACGATAGAGGTCTCAAAGATAAGTATTCTGGGGAGTCTTGTTAGTAGCTGGGTATGAGGTGGGGAGCCTATTATACATGCTCCAGCCTGGGGAAGAGCAGTATTGATTCATACCTTCTCAGATGTCAGAGAATTACAAGGAGAGGGTACACCTAGATACCTAAACATGCGAAAAGCTGCTCCTGTAGTTTGTACTTTCTTAGACATCAGAGTTGCACAGAGCTCACAGAGGACAAATGAACTGAAAGTAAATAAGTAAAAAATCCTTGTTTTGGATTTTGCTGCTGTTGTAATATATGGAAAGAGGATTATTTTAAGAGTAAAACAAATATGTTGCATTTGAAAGAATGCACATTTGATCATCTCCAAAATTGTTCTGGAAAAATAAAGTAGGCGATTTCATGATTCAATGATTATTTGTGCAGAAAGAAGGCAGAACTCATCTTCAAAGCAGAATACTTTGCAGTAGCTCAATCTCTTCCTTTGAACTGACTTTTATATGAAAATGACTTCCCCTACTTTCTGCAGAAATCTCTTGGCGGGGATGCATTTGATAAACACTTGCATTCCAAGTTAAATCGTTTTATGCAGAACATAATTTATAACTATATGAAGGAACTAATGACTTTTGACATTCAGTAATTGTGCATATTCTCTAAACAAATGTTTCCTCCAAATTTAAGTTAGAGAATGATACTTTGTTTGAATTCCTTTGTATGCTACCAACACCCTTTGTTACCTCACTTGGAGGGTGGATTAGAAAAATAACATTTTGGAGGCAGGTGTAGCCCAAGAACTACTTTGTGCAGTTTTGAAATGACCATATGCAGCTTGTGAGGTGATTAGCACTGCTGGCCTCACAGAACCCTGCTGTGCTTTGACTTTGTGTGGAGACTTTTAAGTACTGAATAAGGAACTTCATTTTTCTTGCAGGGCTCAGTAGCCTACGTTCCTCAGCAAGCCTGGGTCCAAAATGCAACTCTGGAAGATAACATTCTCTTTGGAAGGGAGAAGAATGAGAGCCGGTACAAGCGTGTGATTGAGGCTTGTGCACTGCTGCCTGATATAGAGATTCTTCCTACAGGGGACAAAACAGAAATAGGAGAAAAGGTACTTTAAATGCCCACTCTACTGTAACAGTGCTATTGCTTGTAGTTAAGGCCATATGACTTTTATTCTACTTTATCTTAATGTTGTATTGAATTTGAAACACTGAGAGTAGCAACCCTCTACAATGAGGCAAACCTGGACAGTATGTTTTTCTTGTCTTGAAGCCTCAAAGAGGAGGAAACCTGTCCTCAATTACAAATGAAAAAGCATTTTGCAATGACAGTTTTTAATTGTCTCTAAGTTGCCATGGTCATAGAGCAGAAAAATGTATGGAAGCAGGAAGAGAAGAATCTTCTGAACACTTAGCTTCCTTTAAAATGAGCAAACAACACCCCACCCCCCAAAAAAACCCAACCACAAAGCCAACCACCACTCTAAACTGGCCCTTGGCTGCAAAAATATGGGTGGTGTGAGATTTAGAAGCTTGCATAGATGTTGTAGTGCTCTGCTATGGGAGTAGGACCAAGTGTCCCCTGACCACCTGGCCAGCAGGGTATGTGTACGTAACCTGCTCGCCATTCTGCTAAGCTGATGTTGGTCAGAAAACAGACAGGTGCTTTGCAAGCTGACTACTTACAGGTGTGGTGCAGTGGCCAGCTGACAGTCCTGTATTCAGTAAAGGGTGCAGCTTTATCCTGCTTGTTGATCAGCAGGCCAGCCAAACTGTGGAGTGTGAACTGAGTTTGTTTATTGAGTCAGAGGCAGTGCTGCAGAAATACAGCTGAAAAGAGAAGTAGCCCCTGAATGTGCACTCTAGGTAGGTCTGTCTGGGTGAATTGCTTTACAAGACTAGTAAATGGTGGGTTTTTTTGTTGTGTTTTTTGTTGTTGTTGTTTTTAACTAGCTCTCAGTGGTAGTGAGAAAACTTAATAGATAAACTTCCTTCCGGGGGATTTTGACTGTGCATATGCTGTTGTGGTAGTGAAATTATTTGTGATGGAGATCTATTTCATACAATGCTGAAATTTCTCTGATTTGCATAAACCACGTATGACTTGTGTCTTTCACAAACTGGAGTAAGACATCTCTTTTTAGCTGTAAATAAAGGATCATATTTTCTTGTTTCCCCAGGGTGTGAATTTGTCTGGAGGACAGAAACAGCGAGTCAGTCTTGCTCGGGCGGTTTACTGTAATGCAGATGTCTATTTATGTGACGATCCCTTATCAGCTGTTGATGCTCATGTTGGGAAACATATTTTTGAAAAAGTTATTGGACCAAAAGGAATCCTGAAAAATAAAGTATGTCATAATGAGATACTTGTCTCTAGAGAATGGTTTGTTTTTCTTTGCTGAGTTCAAATGATTCAGAGTTTGTCAAGTTGCATATTCAGATTTTTGTTTCAAACATCTGAAAAATGAAAGGATCCTTCTGAGATTATTAGAGGATTTTTATAAAACAGAGTGTTTATAATGAAATATGGTCTGGTGTCTGTAATTCAGAATTCTTTGATGGAAAAATCAAGACAAGAACAGTAGTTTTTCTTAAAAATGCTGCATGCCTGTCCATAGTTATTACTGTATTATACACAGAAGTCAAGCAGCAGGAGTAGTAGTTGAGCCTTTGTCTTTACTATTTTGAGATGTTAGAAAAATATTTCTTCTTCTTTTTTTTTTTTTTTTTTTTTTTTTTTTTTTCAGACACGTGTTTTGGTAACCCATGCTATCAACTATCTGCCTCAAATGGATACAATTCTGGTGATGTCTGATGGAGAAATCTCTGAAATGGGCTCCTACCAGGAGCTGCTGAAGCAAGATGGGGCTTTTGCTGAGTTTCTTCGTACATATGCTAATGCTGAACAAAGCATGGAGAACAGTGGTAAGTTTACAAATAAATTCTCTTGGAATAAGCTGATGTGTGCCTGTTAAAGGAAAAATATTAGTAGTTGAAGGAAAGTACAAAGAAATTACTGTTTCTTGTGATAAACCTATAGTTAGAGATACTTATTTCTTGGGGGTATTGAAGGTTATGAGATTAAGTACACATACGTTCTTATAACTTAGGAAAATGCGGAGCAGATCTGTAGTAAAATTCTTCTCACTTAAAGCAAAAATCAGGTGGCTGTGAGATCAAGTAAAGGCCAGCTGGGGTTTAAATACACTTCCTGTGCTTATTAGGATGTGGCATCTTTAAGCAGATAATTCTGCTGGAGATGAAGAGGAGGAAGCAACAGCTCATTTCTCTAGCTGATGTCCCTGACATCTGCTTCTGCTTTACAGAATAGCTGTAGAGCTGCACTGATATAGGAGTATACTTAAGAATATTTTTTTTTTTTTTAACCTGTGGACACTTGCAGTATTGGATTTTAACAGGGGAACTTAGCCTCTTGCCTCTAGCCTGTTTTCTTCAGCGCCTTGCCTGTGGTGATTTCCTGACACTCCTCCATATGCTGATGACTAAAAGTATGAGGAGTGCTTGCACTGCCCTGACCAGTGAAGTTGTTGGCTTTGCACTTGAGGCCTGTTTGGTAGCAGATGCCTGCTGCTGAGTGCTGCAGAGCAGGCTCTCCAGAACAAGGAAGGGATCGAGGCCGCTTCTCCCTTCGTCTTCCGTTTGGAAAACCCTTGGTTCCCACCCATTCCCTAGAGGGAAAGCAGAGACATTTTTTAGTCTTCTACGCGCATGCCTGTTACAGGCAAAACTGAAACGGTGCCACAGCTGGTTGCACTGATGAAGCTGTGAAGCCCTAAAGAGGTGTTGAGAGGTGCCTTTGGCAGGGGGCTGCTCTTGATCTTCACCTGGAAGTTCTTTGCCAGGGGCTGTGACGGTCTGCCTTATTCTCTGAAGCTGCTCTCTGGTATCCAGGCTGGCAACACAGACTGCCCTTGGAGGCTGTGAACAAGCAGTTTGTTTGCTGGATGTGGAAGGTGGCATCTTCTCCTGGCTCCATCTTATGCATCCAGCTATCCCTGATGGGGACTTGGATTTGGGTGTGATATACGGAGCTGAGGATCAAGGGCAGGATGTCCTGCTGTAGGCTAGCTCTCCCCTTGGAAAGGTCGCTTGATATGTCACAGTTGTCACTTTGCAGACTGGGATGCTGGTTTGGGTGGATGCTGGCTGTAAACAGGGAGTGCTTTATGGGTGGGATCTCCCACTGAGAAAAGCACTGTGGGAAGAGATTTTATGGAAGCAGAATCAGGCTAACTTCTGTGTATTTTCTGTAGGTGCTCCTATAGCTTCTTTGGGCACAGTCAGACTTGTTGCAGTCTTCAGTGTACAAGATTTCTGGAGACAAATAAATTCTCTGCACTTCCCTAGGAAGTTAATAAGTTGACTTGTACAAAATTTGCCTCCTTTAATAGCCATGTTCTTCTCCCCTTTCCAAGTACATGGTAGGTTTTGAAGTCCTTTACATTAAACTAAGTTACTTTACTTTTCTGTTCAAATAGTGAATCTTCTTTTGGAAGGTGAGTCAGCACTTTATAATTTGCTATGCTTCTCTGCAGTTGTCTAATAAAAGGCACTTTTAACTTCAGTATGACCCTGGTGATTCAGAGAGGATTGCTGTATCACAGGGTTGGCCTCTTTTGCAGCAGATCTGTTTCTGGGTTTTGGTCAAGTGATCTTCTGCCAACAGTAAAAAGCGAAAAATAGAGGCATTGTTTGTCTGATTCACAGGGATGATATTAATATTTATCAGATATGTAAAAGATCACTAAATATAATTAAAACTCACAGGTTCTTGGATAAACAGAGTAATCTGTGATGGGAGTCAGTCTGAGCTAGCTGGAGAGCATCTGCACACACACTAAAAGGGAGGCTCTTATGTCTGAAGCTACATGTTGGCAGCCTGAAAACACTTAAGGTGGAGCAAAATAGAAAACTGTGGTTTGGTGCTTTCTGGCTGGAATACATCCTGCTTCTGCAAGGATGAGAAGGCCTCTCTTCCTGCCCAGCCTCTGAGGTTTGGCTGCAAGCCTGCTCCCCATTGCCTCCCAGCCCTTCTCTCCTGTTGTGATTCCTGAGGGTTACCTGCGGTGTGCTCGCTGTACTGCTACCTTCCTCATCCACAGCCTCACAGTGTTTCTGCTGGGTGTGGGTGTTGTGGTTTAACCCCAGCCAGCAACCCAGCACCACACTACTGCTCGCTCATGCCCCCCTTGCCCAGAGGGATGGGGGAAAGGAATGTAAAACTCGAGGGGTGAGATAAGAACAATTTAATAGGTAAAGCAAAAGCTGCACATGCAAGCAAAGCAAAACAAGGAATTTATTCACCACTTCCCATGGGCAGGCAGGTGTTCAGCCATCCCCAGGAAAGCAGGGATCCATCACACATAACAGTTACTTGGGAAGACAAGCGCCACAATGCTGGATGTCCCCTCCTCCTTCCCCCGTTCCATAGGGTATGGAATACCTCTTTGGCTAGTTTGGGTCACCTGTCCTGTCTGTGTCCCCTCCCAATTTCTTGTGCCCCTCCAGCCCTCTGGCTGGCAAGGCCCAAAAACCCCCAAAGTCCTTGGCTTAGTATACACATCACCCAGCAACAACTGAAAACACCAGTGCGTTATCAACATTGTTCTCACATAAGGGCCAGTACAGCACTGTACTAGCTACTAAGTAGAAAGTTAACTCCATCCCAGTCGAAACCAGGACAGTGGGAAAATTTCCCACTCCAGAAAGCTGCTCCTGTGTGAGTCAGAGGGGAGGTGTGAGCTCCCCCTTCCCCAGCGGTCCTACTTGATGCAGAAGGCAGCTACAAGGGTGGCAACAGTAGCTGCTCAGCCACAGAGAGTGCCCATTCAGCGCTGCTGCTTTCAGCCGTGGGTACACGAAATGGAGGCCTTACTGTTGCTGTGGTGGTAATCTTCTCTGAAGTAACTTGGAACTACATGCAAAATAACCTACCAGGCTGTATAAAAAGCATCCAGATTCTTCTTGCTTTTAGAAGTTGTTTCTTTCTCTGGCGTTTAGTGTGGCTGATTTGCTGATGCCAGTACTACTTCTGCCTATGCAGACTGGTCTGGAGTCATTAGATGTGCCCTTGACCCCTGGGAGTGTGTTTCTTTTTTGGTGTTCGGTGTTGTCTTCCTCCCCTGCCCTGACTTGTAGCTGTTGCTGCAATACCTCTTGCTGTAGAGATAGTAAATAGCTTAAGATTAGATTTTTTATGACCGTTTTCCTTTGTCTCCCATACAAACTAATATAGTAGATGTTAATTTTTATTTTAACGTGTGTGAGGGTTGAGTTTTTGTTGTTTTTTCCAAATGGCTTCAGCATAAACTTTCGATTGTCTGTGAAAAGCCTGGAGATATTTTTAGTGTTTGTGGGGAGTAAAAGTGGCTCCACAGAAGTACAGCTGCGCCGTAAGGTTGAAATATTTTTCACCTGTTTGGTTCATCTTTAGTCTTGACTGCAGTACCTGAAAGATACAGATGTACAGTACAACTAGTAATTCTAAATCTGGCCTACATTGTGTGGGCTGTGCTTCAGATGGCTGTCTCCCCATTTGTCTGACTTTGTAGTCAGATAAAATGTTGAAATACCTTTCAATGGCTACTCAGTTAATTTTTTATATGAGAATTGTCAGCACAACAGGCTTACTCAGTTTTAGTCTGGAGGGAAAGAGGAGTGAAAGTACTCTGAGAACTAAGGGTCTGGACTGTGGGGTTTAGTTCAACAATCTGCTTATCTTGAAAGGAAGTGCCTTGATCTGTCACTTGTAGCTGTTCGATTTGAATGTCTTTGAATGTTTTTAGTTTTGTAGACTCAATTCCCCACATTCCAGCTGCTGTCCTCTACAAAGTAGAAATGTGCTCTTTGGAAAAGGAGTAAGATTTGGAGAGCCTTACTTGCTTGGCCTCTGTATAAATTGCTTCCCAATTGTAGCAGCAAGAAAAAAAACCCTGGATTTATTTTTAAAGTGCTGAATTTGAAAGGAAGAAAGCTTTCTTGCTGAATAGCTTTGTATTATACACTAGGTAGTAGTGTGTATTTCATAATTAATTCTGCATTATAGGTTGGGTTTTCATACCTGCAAAGGAAGAGCATTGTGCTTTCCACAATCAACACTGCCCCCAGTGAAGCCCAGCACACCTGTATGTTGTGGTTGTGCTTCTTTCTGACATGAAGCTGAACTGAGCTTAGTAGCAGTGTTGGATAGTCAAGATAGCTTGTGTGATGCCTGTAGCCATGGTTGAGCGCGTTTGTCTTCTAAGGAGTCAGAAAGAACAGGAGTTAAATATTGAGATGCGTTGGCTCTTTTCCAAATGTTGTGGAGTCCGGACTAGAGTGGTAATACAGGAAACACCTGTCTGCATCAGGTAATAATCTGACTTCCTCCTAAATTCATTTTACTTTTAGCAAAATTCAACCCTTTGCTTTCTCCCTCCTAAAGCAAGAGCTGTTTGCAGCCTCTGCCCCAATAGCAGAAGCAAATACCGATTCAAGATGAGCGCTCTTAGGGTATCAAGATGCTTGCAAGGGTGAAGTATCTCACTCTTACTAATCTGTCTATGCAGGATGATGACTGGGGACTACACAGTAGATGGAACTAAGTAAACCTGTGCTACCACAGCTCTCCTTCTCTCATTGCAGTTGCACAACTAAAGCAAGGCAGGATAGCAGAGCTGTGGGAGGAGACGCTTAGCCTTGTGGACAAAAGTTGCCACTCTGAAAACACTATGCTTTACATCTTTGATGTTAAGGTCAGGGTTTGTCTTAAGATTCTTAAATGAAGTCTCTTCCCCACCACTGGGGAAAATGCATATGGAGTTCCCTGCACATAGTGAGGTTTTTTCTGTTATTGTCAATACCAGGCCACTTTAGAGTCTGCTTTTTCGGTTCTCTCTTCGTTAGTGCATATCTTGAAAGAAAGGACGCTTCTTGGTTGTTCACAGCCATCTGATTTGGATTTTTTTTTTGTTTTGCCTCAATGTTGTCTCTTTTTGACTGTGTATGAGGCTTGGGATTAAAAAGAAGTCCGTTTCAGCAAATTTGATCCTGCCTCAGGCATTTATGGTTTTGTGGTTTAAGTTGTGCTAGTTGGATGAGTTTGTGTTTGTAAGGATTGAAAATGTTGGAGTGTGTTCTGGAAAACGTTAATTACATATACTTTTAGACTCAGATCCTTTATTAGAAGGAACGATTCAACCTCTGGAAACAGGTAACTGCTTTTTTGCCATGTGGCTTTATATTAGCGCTTATGTTGGAGTAATATAAGTAGCTGCTGTTCACTTACAAGGGAGTGAGTTGTTATTAGAGTAATTTTGGCTGCACAGTAGAAGGTATCTGCTTGGTTTGCATGGTACTTGCTTGCGACTGCCACAACAGTTGGTCAGCTTACAGGTAACTCGTCATCAGCAATTCTTTATCTCAAACAGTTCCATGAGGAAGCTTTTAAATAAACTAAAGTGCACCCTGGGCTTAGGGGTGTACCCAGAGAGGCATCATTCAGGATTAAGCCCCTGAAGGTTGGTTGGTTTAATATTTTTTTTTTCCTCATGCGTGTAATTCAGTACTTCTGTATTCAGCAGCAGTTCCCTTTTATGATTTTTGGATGCATTTTTCAACAGAGCCCTCATTATACCCTAGGTGCACGTGCCAGATTAACTATGGCAGTCTTGAGCATTTTTTGTTCTCAAGAGGTAAATGCAGTATAATCAGGAAATCTTTGTAGCTTACAACATGAAATCAAATTTAAGAGCTATTAGGGGAGGATGGTTTATTTGTAGTTTTGTTTTGTTCATGTGGGTTTAGAACTTCAGCGATGCTGTAAAGCAATATGATGCTGGAATGCTTGCTGGTTTTCATATGGGGGCCTTTCAAAAGAAATGCTGTCAAGTGCTTAGAACAATCAGCAGTCCCATATTGGTTTGCTGTCATTCATGTCAATAAAAGTAAGAACCAAATCTTTGAAACTTTTAACGTTTCATATTTTCTGCTTTTTTCTCCTTATAGACCACACTGAACAGTTTAGCTTTGGGTTTTTAGAGTAATGAACCAGTGTTTAGTTTGCAGACGCAGGGGAGAACAGTTTTTTATATTCAGGCAGTCCACAGTGTATATTGATGAACTGGTTTATGCATATATTTTGCTTTAGTATAAAAACATTAAAACATCAGACTCTGGATCTACACAAATCTTCCTGCATATCTTTTGAATAGATGCAGGTGTACTTTTTTGTTTGCATAAACTATGCATAATCGATTTAAAATGCAGAATTATTTTTGTTACAAGTTCTGAATTAACTTTAATGCATAAAAACAGAGTTCCGTTTACTTGACAGTTAACTTCTTAGGAGTCAGTCATTTGGTTTGCGTTAGGAAAATTATGTCATAACTTGAACCTGGAAGTTTTACTCATGGCACTGTATTATACTGAAATAAGTTGCTCAGAGAAAGCTTAATATTTCAAGCTGACAGGTTTTATGAAGTGTTTTAGACAGTTGTCTTGTGTGTGCTGCATCGTGTTACAAATGGGATGGTGTGGGATAATGAGTTTTTTTTCTATGAGAAGTGACATTCATAGAAAGATGTCTTGCTTAAATCAATCTGATTCCTATGGTTGCCTAAAAGCATCAGGCTTTTGCATGTTGCTTCCTGCTTAATTTTGCAGGAAGACTCAAAGTTAAGAGCACATCTGCCATTCTTAGCAGCTTCATTCCATCATCTACTAGAATGTCTTCTCCTTGTGTTCTAAAATTAAAATAATTTGTTTATAGTTAGCTGTGTAAAAGATGTGGTTTGGAAAGGTGTGGGTGGAGTGGTTTTTTGCCCCACAGAGTAAGTCATAGTGTGACTTGGTATTGCATGCTTTTAACGTAAAGTATGGCCTTATATTGCATCATTATTAGTGACCTGCCTTTGGTAGAAAACTAGAAAAATAAGTGTTCCATGTCTTTGCAACTAATCCTGTTGGGGTGGAACTAAACTGATTTGTTTACCTTGTCAATTATCTATTAGTACCTGTAAATATTTACTTGGGTTCCCTGCTGTGTTTGCACATTAGAACTGCACCCTGGCATTTAGGATTGAAATGAAACCTTTCTCTGCCTTCGCCTTACCATTTTCATGTTTACTTTTTCACTCCCCCAGACACAAATAGTCCATCTGGAAAGGAAGGGAAGCCTACCGAAAATGGAGTCCTTGTGAATGAAGCCCCTGGAAAACTGATGCAAAGGTGTGCGGTCTCTTCTTCTCCCCGGCTCTGTAACTTGGTTGTGAACAAATAATAATTTGGTGTTTATGGTATTAGAGGAAAATGTGTCATGCTGGATTCAGCAGCCTGAGAGGGGCAAGGCTGCTGCTGCTCCATGGCTCCGGCTCCAACAGTAGGAAGGCTGAAGATGTACTCCCAGCAAACGTGCTGGAGTGTAAATACACACCACATATGTACGTGGCCAGTCAAAAAGATCACAGGCACTTAGAGCGCCCGCACAAACACAGCACCAAATGGCCTCGTCCTGTTCCTATCTCTGGCTGAAAAGGGTGGAGGTTCACTAGTGAGAATATATTATATTTGTATGTACAAAGTGGACATCTCCAGTAGCTGGGCTTGGACACTTGGTCTGCCTATTAGCTGCCCCTGGATCCCAGTCTTCCCAGTTGCTAGCACCTGGGCATATGAACTTCTGAGGCTGCAGCCCCACTCTGGCTACTGGTACAGACTGTTGGCGCATTCGTGTCTGCTCACACAGAACTCTCATGCTGTTCTTTCCATGTGAAGAAATTACTGTGTTGTAGCAAGATACTGTGAGTTTGGCTTGCATAAAAGGGAGAGTATTGTATTGGCTAGTCCAGCTTTCATATGCTTTCCCAAAGCTTCTGCATCTGTCTGCTGTCGGATGGGATGAAGTGCCAAGAGCACCTTTACTATGACCTAATGCAGCTGCAGTTGTGCTTCAGAAAGGCCAAAGGCAATTGCTGATTATACCTTCCCCAAATCATCTCATAATCTATGCCTTATTCTTATGGCACTTTAGAGAATACTGTACTTCTGGAAGCTAATGGGTGCCTAAGAGTAAAATTGCCCGTTTTGATGCCAGTGCAGGTACCTTTTTTGCACTTCAGTAGCTGCAGTGTATATGATGATAGAGTTTGTAAAGGCTGATGTTGGTGATGGCCAAATGTTTTTCTTTTTGGTGTTTGATTGCCCAACCAAGACTTCTTTGGCGGGCTAGCCTGTTACTTTTATCTGATGGGTACTTGGGAACTGAAAGTCATCAGGGAGGATTAGGAGTGCACCGTGAGGGGAGAAGGGAAACACTAGTAACTACTGTTACAAGCCTGACGATGACCGGTTAGGAGATGGATTATCACCATAGTAATGTAAGTCACTAACTTGAAGCTGGGAGCTGTTGAAGTCTTTGAAGTAAACACCTGGCCTGTATCATGCTGAGACTGAAAGACAGATGTCTTCAAACAGGCAACTCAGTAACTCTTCAACATACAGCAGAGATGCTGGGAAGTCACAGCACCGGAGCAGCACAGCAGAGCTGCAGAAGCCACTTGCTGAAAAGAATTCCTGGAAACTGACAGAGGCCGACACAGCAAAGACTGGAAGGGTAAGGTCTCCTGTTCCTGCTTCCTGTGCCCGCTTTCAGTTTCAGAAAAATCCAGTGTTCCCAAGAAAATAGCTTTTGAAGGCTGTGCAGCTGGCGTGAGAAAGGGCTGAGTGCATTCTTGGGCTTGCTGCTTGTTGTGTAGTGTTTCATGGAAGTGTTGCTGTGCCCTCTGCTCCCACTGCTGAGCCCCAGGTTTGCCTGCGGAAAGACTGCTGACATCAAAACTTTTGTTTAAGATGATGGGCCTGACCACATCAAAGTATAAAAGAAGAAACTAAAACATTGCAGCTTTTTCTTGGAGGGAGATTATGACAAATTAGGTGACCTAGTGAAATCTGCCTTTCAGTGTAAAGAGCTGGAATTGACTCAGATGAATTTAAGCCAAGTTTCCACTGCAGACACAAGTATCTAATCCCAGGATACCCAGGGCTTTCTGAGAAACCTGAGAGTGAGGTTCCTGGGAAAATGGCAGTTACACCTCCTAGCAGTGTTGCTTGAATCCTCTGGTTAAAGATAGATCATAGGATACAAGCCATGCGGGTTTAATTAAGGGCTGTTTAATCTTGTGGTAAAAAGAGCACGCCAAAACCTGGAACTCCTCGGTGAAGTTTTTGGCTTTGCCACTGGTGCTTTGTGTTACTTTAGGCAGCTCGCTCCCTACTGTTCCCTTCCCTTGGAAGACAACAGAAAGATGATGTGTGTGCCTGCCCTGGAGGGATGTTGGGTTTGGCACATCTCCATAGAACACTTTGCAGCTTGTGTTCCCAAGCAGTGGCTCTCTAGAGTGCAGCTGTTGTGGTTTTTTATGGCCTGATGCAAGGATAGTGACTTTAAATAGGCATTGGAGAAGGGGGAATGGCTGGTTTTGAAACTTGATCTGCAAAATGAATATTCCTTTTTTTTTTCCCCCCCTTTCTGTCTTCAGGTAAAGGCAACAGTGTACTGGGACTACATGAAAGCAATTGGACTCTTTATCTCTTTCTTGAGCATTTTCCTCTTTATGTGTAATCATATAGCTTCCCTGGCTTCCAACTACTGGCTAAGTTTATGGACAGATGATCCTGTTATCAATGGGACACAGCAATACACAAATGTCAGACTGGGAGTGTACGGAGCACTGGGAATTTCTCAAGGTTTGCTTGGTCTTACCTATTTTAAGATTAGCTGGTTCAGAATGTTTCTAATGCTCTTGGTGACTTGTAACCCCAGAACTGCAGCAGCAGTTTGTGAAAGATTTGAATGTGGATTTTGACAGAAAGCTTAAAACTTGAATTAAAGGAAAAAAAAAAAAAAAGGCGAGCAAACCAGCCTATAAAATGACTCAGTTAATGAATATTGTTTGCTTTCATGTGTCGAAAATGAGAACAAACTTTATCTGCGGGGGCCGATGAGCGAGCAGTTGGTGGCAAAACGTCTGACCCAAGAAATTGCTCCTTGGCCTGCCAACAGACTGCGCTAGCCTGGTCTGCGGGGTGGTTTGTCACAGGAGGCTGTGGCTTTGCTGCCACCCTTGCAGCCACAACCCGCCTGAGCTGTTTGGGATGGCGTTTCCTCCAACTGCTTGAGGGACCATCCAAGGCACCGCAGGGAGGCCAGCTCAGCAGCTTTTTGTTACGTGTCCTCTTTGTGGTCAAAGTTTGTTTGCCATGAAACCTAAAACCCTGTGTACCTCACTTCAGAATTGCCAGAAAAATCCTAAAATCCTGTAATAAACACTAAATGTCACATTAAAATTCCATTGTCTTTACTCAGTGGAAGTGCTGAAATATTACACAAAATTCTGTAATGGAGGAACAACTTATTCCATGAGAGAAACACGATGTTTTCACTAATATTTTTTTTTTACTTTTTTAAAATTTTATTTTTTTAAATACTTGATGTATTTGCTGAGTCTATCTGTAGCGAACGCCAGTTCTCAGAATTATTGTAGTAGAGATGTGGTAGTGCTACATGAGGACAAAATGAAGAAAATCTATGTGAGAAGTGAAATCAGTTAAAAACAAGTCTTCTTTTCTAGGTATTGCTGTGTTTGGCTACTCCATGGTTGTGTCAATAGGGGGAATATTTGCCTCACGACACCTGCACCTTAACCTGCTGCACAGTGTCCTCAGGTCTCCGATGAGTTTCTTTGAACGTACACCCAGTGGAAATCTGGTGAATCGTTTCTCTAAGGAGATAGATACTATTGACTCCACCATTCCACCAATCATCAAGATGTTCATGGGCTCAACATTTAACGTGATTGGGGCTTGTATCATCATTCTGCTGGCCACACCTATAGCTGCTGTCATTATTCCACCTCTGGGACTTGTCTACTTGTTTGTGCAGGTAAGGGGTGTTACCTGGGGGCACTGGGACCAGCAGTCACTCATCCTCTGTTATTTAACATAGTTCTTACTCTGCACTAGGATGGATTTTAATGTGTTTGACACGACTTATGCTTGACTGACTATGCTTTGCATGGTTTATTGGGTAGCTGATGTTAGCACAGCATTTCCTTCAGTTGTCAGGTGTAGAATGACTTCTGTGCAGAAGGTAATCCTGTAATACCTAAGCAGACTTTATAAAACGCCGTCAGATTTTGAGGTGAATTTTGTATAGCTTGTTGCTCAGAGCCCAAATGTGGAAAACATCTGGGCTTTTCTTTAAAACTGCCTTCCAAACAAGAGTAGCCTTTAGAGGGTTACGTGTGCATTGCTCATGTGCCTGTTTTGTCAGAATATTGTTTCTAGAGCAAGAGAAATGATAGCAGCCTTGTACTCCTGTCTTGTGTAGGCCGGGTATGCTTGCCTCGCTCTTGCTTTACTCTTAGAAATCTAGTACAGCCAGTACAGATCAAAAAGAAGCTGGGGTTTGACCTTGACTCTTGAATTAGTGAACTTGAAAGGTGGTGATGTGTGTGTTTTATACTGTTGAACTGAGCGTGCAGAGAAGAGAAAAGAGAAAATGGCTGTCACATGAGAGTGAGTGGTGGCAGCTATTTAAAGACAGCAGAGTGTATGTAATGGTCTTTCTAGGTGTTGTAGAAGGTGTGTATTCCTGCATGTAAGTTGAATCCCTATAATGAACATCTCAAATGGCAGGGAACTGTCTTGTGATTCCCTTTGTCTTTTCATACGCAGTCTGGATGTAACCATAATTCTCATACTCTGATTTGCAGAGATTTTACGTGGCCACTTCTCGCCAGCTCAAACGCCTTGAGTCTGTCAGTCGTTCTCCTGTATATTCTCACTTCAATGAGACCCTCCTGGGAGTCAGTGTCATTCGAGCCTTTGAGGAGCAGAAACGTTTCATAAAGCAGAACGACATGAAAGTGGATGAAAATCAGAAAGCTTATTATCCAAGCATTGTTGCAAACAGGTAACAGTGGGGCTGAATTATTGAAAGGCAGTTATAGGAAGGACATGGTTCTGCTGCCTGTGATCCTTATCAGTCGCAGCTCTTGGCATACTTGTCTAGGGTAGGGAAGCCTGTGTGGATATGTCTGTTTCACAGGTGTTTTGCTTAAACTTCTGTAATGGAATTAAGATTACTTCTGAATTTCTTTTCCTTCTGAGAGTTTCTGCCTTACCTCTGGGCAGTATGTTTTTTAAAAGTTTTGATTCATCTATTCCAATGTTAACCACAACTGCTTTCTGAACTAAGACCAGAATTTATGTACCTGAAAGGTTTATTAATTTTGGATGCCGCTAGGTTTGCATGTTGCTGGAGCAGAACCTCAAATATCTTGCAGTTCCAGTGTCACTGGCAGTATGCAGATGCCATATTACTAATCTTTTAAAAAAACAAGATGTGTGACCAAACATTGGTTGCCCACATTCCTAATTCTCCATAGGTGAATAACTGGAAAGATCATAGAATAGTTTGGGTTGGAGGGGACCCATCTAGTTCTAAAATCCCCTGCCACGGGCAGGGACACCTCCCCCCAGCCCAGGCTGCTCCCAGCCCCATCCAGCCTGGCCTTGGGCACTGCCAGGGATGGGGCACCCACAGCTGCTCTGGGCAGCCTGTTCCAGCGCATTACTTTTTTCTGTCTTGCAGGTGGCTGGCTGTCCGTCTGGAGTACGTGGGGAACTGTATTGTCCTCTTTGCAGCATTGTTCGCAGTGATTGCACGCAACAAACTCAGTGCAGGGCTGGTTGGCCTCTCGGTGTCCTATTCACTGCAGGTAATTTTACCTTTTTCTCTTAAAAAAACCCATCAACACCCCAAAACCCTTCTGATTTGTAAGACTGCGTCAGAAAGTCAGAACCTTGCTATGGCTTTGGAGGGAAAACTAAGGAACATAGGAAGGACTAAGGAACATTTGCAAAGATGCTGGGGTAGTTCTTCCTGTGACCCACCTGTGTGTGGGGATGTGGCTAAGATGACTCATCCCCTGCATATTAAAAGGCATCTGGACTTTTCTCCAGTCCAGCACTGATTAGCCAAGATCTTGTCTGTGTTTATGCATTCCATGAACCTGAAGTGGTTTGGTGGTTTCGTATTTTTTATTTATTGCAGGTAACAAATTTAGTATAAACTGCTTTTAGATTTCTTTTCTTCTTGCAGATCACAGCGTACTTGAACTGGCTAGTTCGCATGTCATCTGAGCTGGAAACCAACATTGTTGCTGTGGAAAGAGTCAAAGAATATGCTGAAATGGAGAAGGAGGTACATTTGAGTTGTCTACCACAGCTGTAGAAGTCAGTGCCCTGTTCTGAGGTCTTGCCCATTACCTGGCTGAATGGGTTGGAGAGTGCCGCTGGGCCTGTCCTAGGAGCTGAGGGTGGGACGGAGCAGAGTGCTGGCCGTGCCCTCCCTCTAGGCACAGGCTGTACCTTGGTGTGTTCCTCTGGGTGCTTTTGAGGGACATCCACCGACATGGTGTTACTGAGGGGGTGTGCTGTTCCACCCTTGGCTGAGCAGTGGAGCTGTACAAGTATTTTTGTTTCCTAAATGCTTAAACATTCTCTTTCTTACTTTACTTGTCTTTCTCTTTTTACTCTTAGTGTGGGAAATAAAGAGGTTTTACATTTTTGTTTTGATTCAAATCGCCTAACAACTCATTTCATTTGTCATTGTGCCCCTTTTCGCTACAGAACGGAGTTTTCTGTGGCTTCTCTTTGCCATGCCTGTCACTTGAACCTGACCTGAATCACTATTTTGGCAGCCAAACATTATGAGAACCTTTCCTAAATTTTTTTTCTCGGGTTCTGGTAGCAGACTGGTGTGTGTTTATGTAGATAAAAGCTTTTTTTTTTTTTTTTTTTGGCACTGGCAGTGCATGCAGTGGGGTTTGTTCTTCCATCTTCCACCTCTGTGGGAGGCTGAGGCAGCAGCTGTTTACTTTACCAGCTTGTTAATCTTTTAGTGCTTATGCCTCAGTTAAGCTGCTTCTAGTTGCATGTCTGGCTTCCCCAGCAGCTTCTTTACTGTGGTGTGGGTGTACAGGCAGGTTATCTGAACATGTTCTGCCGGTATGATTCTGCCATTTGTAAGGTGAAAGCTTATCCAGCAAGTGGGACTTGTGATAGGAGAGCCCTTGGCTACATTCAGCACTTCATCTGCCTTGGGTAGGCACTTTCCCTCTTTGCCCATCATCGTTACAGTTCCTTTTGCAAATTGCACACTAACAAGGATTGTTCTTAATTGCTTTCCGTGAGGCCTCTGAGCCCATGTCTGGTTGAAGAAGCAACTGATTAGATGTGTTCCGTGTGGTTCTTTCAGGCTGAATGGAGTATTGAACAAACTGCCCCAGCGAGTACCTGGCCCAAGGAAGGGAAGATTGAGTTTCGAGGCTATGGTTTACGTTACCGGGAAGACTTGGATTTGGTTCTGAAAAACATAAACGTTACCATAAACGGGGGCGAGAAGGTAATGAATCTACATTTGTAGTAGGGTGTTACAGTTCATAAGACTGCATGTGTAAGCCAGAGAGGTTGAACCCTGTTCTGTAACGTGTCTGGGGTCCTTAAGAACTCAAAGAGCTTCTGTAGAATCAGTCTTACTGTAACTGGCAGGCGTAGTGGGCTCTTAGGCTTTTCAAGGTGTGTGCTGCATCATGGGATAAAGATACACTGTTATGTGGGCTTGTGAAGTGTCTTTTGGTCTGATTTCATAAGGAAGTGAGGTTTATCTTGTCTTTTCTCCCCTTCCCAGGAAATTTTGCTGATTTGCTGTGAGCAAAGAGGTGCACAGGTTGCAGAGAGATTAAGTTAATCACAGTCTCAAGAAAATGAGCTATTAAGTAGAGGGGCAAAGTCCTGATCTAGTGAGGTAGAAGTTGCAAGGTGAGACCGCAGGAAAAAAACGGGACTTCAGAGTAGATTCTCTGGATCTGGCCAAACTGGCAGTGATAGGTGTGTGTTTCTCCTACTGCTTCCTTGCACGTGAGCTCACATGCATCCTGCCCCAGTCCTATGTGGATTCTCTGATGTCCAGTAATAGTGTGATCTTCCACAGCGGCATAAAAGGTAGCTGCAAGGCAGGTCTACTGGCTTCCTGATTTGTGGTATCCAACTAGGCATTTGCTTTTTTCCTGAGTGTGTGCATTCTACTGACAAATATGGGCAGAATACTACTTCAAGAGGGGTTAGAAAGGGCAGGTGGCAAGAGATATATCAACAAACCACAGAGGCAATTTTTTATGTTTATTTTTTAAAAGGCAAAGAATTGGTGAAGACCTCAGTCTAACTGGGAAGCCAAACATTTGTGTGAAACAGTGCTTATCAAGATAAATGTTAAGTTAGCAATTGTTACTGTGAAGCATGAACTAGGGATACCTTGGTCTGCTCTACCCAATTCCATCTGCCTTTCTAGAAAAACTGAAAATTTCTATGGCTGGATTGCAGATTTTGAGACTGCTTTTTGTGGTGTGTGTGTGGGGGGGGGGGGTTTTGGTTGTTTTGTTTTTTTTTTCATATCCAGTGATTTTTTTTCTTCCCCTTTGATTAGTCTCAGTTTGTTGTGCTGTTTTGGGGTGTTGATAGCCCAGCAAATATGACAACCTTCTGGTAGTGTGTCAGTTTCAGGTAGATACTTGGAAAGGTTTTAATTTTTCCCTGGACTGAAGTGGTTCCTGTATGTCTTCCCAACAGATTGGAATAGTTGGAAGAACGGGAGCTGGAAAATCCTCACTAACTTTAGGTTTGTTTCGGATTAATGAAGCAGCTGAAGGAGAAATTATTATTGATGGAATTAATATTGCAAAGATAGGGCTCCATGACTTGCGGTTCAAGATCACCATCATCCCTCAGGTACATGCAAAATCCTGCCATTACTGGAACTTGTTTTGTAACAGTGCTGTTTCTGTGATGTGCTGGGGGGGAATGTATTTATTCCTCTTCTGATCTATAGCTATGAAATTGAGTCATTTTAGCATGGTTTTTCATGGACTTGAAACCAAGCTTTTTTCCTAGACTGGCTTTGATTTTCTTGTGCTGTGTAACAGGCAGGAGCTTGGCTATGGCCGAGTTGTGATTTGGAAGCAAAACCTTGGCCTTTGGACTCATGGGCTTTGTCAGCACCCCACGCTGATCGCTTCAGTGCTTATAGACAGCTAAGGCTGAGTGGGGAGGTCTTACCCCAGCTGAACACCTGATTGGGGTCCAGGGTCCCTTAATTAACTGGGACCATTGCTCTTTTGGCCAGTAGAGGGGAAGTGAAGTCTGAGTATTTCCATTGGTGGAGAGCCCTCAGGGGAGTTTCTCTAGAAATGAATTTCCACTTTCACTTTAGATAGTTCCATTCTTTTTAGAAACACAACAAAGGTACTGTGTAGCTAGTTGTGAGGGACAGGGATTTTGCGTTGCTCCTTCAGGCTCAGTATGCACTCTTTGGGCCTGTGCACAAAGCAGTCTGGCTTCGGCACGATCTCGTGATGCGGTACTGTTCAGTCACAGAAGCCTGTACATAACCATCCCAGTCGACCCCAGCAACTATGGGTTTGATAGTCCAAATGGGTTGGAAATATGGCTTTACAAGCACTGGATGCACAGTCTCAAATCATCTTGTTATCATTGCATAGCCTTTATTGCCTGCCCGTTCTGATTCAAAGTAAGACCATAAAATGCAGTTATATAAATCACTGTTGCAGCATGCTGGCAAAAACAAGTGAGCACACTGTAAAAGGTTTTCTGCACCACTTCTTTTGGAAATCCTGGGGGGACTTTGTTTTCTCCATTTGATCACTTTGCATTGGTCTGACACTACTAGGTTGAAAGTATTTCTAAAGTAGTGTTTCTCCATGTCCAAGAAAAAAATCAATTAATTCAAATAATACAGCAGCTGAAGACTTTTGAAATATTTACAGATGGTATAATTCTCTGGGAAGTGGAGAGTTGACCTAATAGTCCCTGCTGACAGAAGTTTGGGCAGGGAGTGCCTGTTCTTTAACTTAGTAGCCCAGTAAAAAGAAAGTTGGCTGATGAGGTTTTTTTGGGGGTTGGGTTTTATTTGTTTGTTTGGTTTGTTGTTTTTTTTCTGGATTCATGAGTCACTGACTTACTGAAAGGTCTGGAGTGCCAGTCTGCAGAGGTCAGGCCCCCGAGAGGCATAAGGAGTAAGGGTGAGGGAGAATAACTTGCTCTTACTGGAAAAAATGAGGTCTCGCTCCCAAATTCGGTAGATTAACTTGCTTGCAGTTGGATCTGGACGTGTTGTTTTACTTTTGCTACCTAAGAAATATTTTTGGAGCACTTGCCATGTTCTGTGTACATTGTCAATTACATCTTTCTGTGACTAGGATCCAATATTGTTTTCTGGCTCTCTGCGTATGAATCTTGATCCTTTTGATCAACACTCTGATGAAGATGTTTGGAGGTCTTTGGAATTGGCTCACCTGAAAACCTTTGTATCATCCCTTCCTGATAAACTTAATCACGAGTGTGCTGAAGGTGGCGAGAACCTCAGGTACGTCAAAGAACCATGTTTGTGAAAATTGCCTTAAGAACTAAATGAGAACTGAGAGGGGTGTGTGCACCCTCCCATCTGCAACTAGACTTTCTGTTCCCAGAAACCTCACTCCCAAGCTCACTTGGGACAGTATGTAGCTAGATCCTAGCAATAGCAATGCTCCCTGACCCCGCCTGGTGTGAGAATTTGCAGAGGGAGTTGGGGAATTCTTAATGCATCAGCAGGCAATCAAACAACTAGGTTTTATTCAACATGTTTTAAACTCTCAGGTTAGGGAATTTGAAGTAATTTAAGCAATACTCAGAATGCTGTGATGTTTGACAGCTTAGTCTTGGAAAGGATTTCAGCAGAAGCAGCCTGCAACTTGTAGTGGATGCTCTGAACTTACTATAGCTCTTGCCCAGCAGATGCAGTTTTTCTAAGGAAGCTGTTAGCTTGCTTTTTGTGCTGTAGCAGGGATACGTTTGGTCTGCAGAAACCATTTAAAATCCAGTCCTCAACACTGCACTGATTGGGTGCATCAGCCTGATGCAGTTATGCTGAAACCATTTGTAATGTATTCTCTTGCAAGGAATTGCTAGGCTTCAAAATTAATACTGCAAACTTGTTCTGACTTTTCCCCCCCCCGCTCCCATCCCCCCCGCTGTAGTGTGGGACAGCGCCAGCTGGTGTGCCTGGCACGAGCTCTGCTCAGGAAGTCCAAAATCCTGGTTCTAGATGAAGCCACAGCTGCTGTTGATCTTGAAACCGATAAGCTTATACAGTCAACAATAAAGTCTCAATTTGAAGAATGTACTGTATTAACTATAGCACATCGTCTGAACACAATCATGGACTACACAAGGTAAAGTAATACTGCTTTTGTTTGAAGAACGTGGCATGCTTGACCAGCATTGTGCTCTACTAAAATAAGCATTTTTGTGTTAAATTTGTTTACTGGCGCATTTTAGCTAACTCTCTGTGGTGGAGCTGCTGGAATTCCTGTTTTTATGGGTGTAGGTTGTGTGTTCTGGCTTGCGCTGATCGTGCTTGGCCTGGGGAGCTCCTCTGACCCCTCTGTCGCACTGCTGTTGTGCTGTTTCTGCCCCGGCCAACCTGGAAGGGGAGAGAGGCAAGGACAGGAGTCTGTTCCTGGGTCTTGTCCTAGTTTAGGCAGAGCTGGAAGAGACGTCAAAGCTTCAGGGAGCTCATACTCTAAACTAGGCACAGACAGCATAAGGAATCAAAAAGGCAGGTCCTGCGCTTCCCTGAAGTTTGACATTTCTCTTTACATCACTTTTGCTTATAGTTCATATAACCTCCCTCATCCTCAGCTGCCTTGCTAAGGTGTGGTTGAGGGCAGAGTTGTTGTCTTATAATTTCAGTTTTAAGCTCTCTTGTCCTTTTTATCACGGAACGGCAGAGAGCAGAGTGAGCAGTGATAAAATTTTTGGGGTGTACTTTTGTGACCTTTCTTTGTGCTGTCAATAGCAAAAGGCAAGAGACAGGAGCATTGCCTGTGCCAGGCCCAGCACCAGCGGTACCGTCACCAGATGAGCGCCCAGTGCAGTCAAGGCAGCGGGTACCACCATGCAGCAGCACCCATGAAGGGCTTAGTGAGCACCTCCGCAATGCCTGCTGTTAGTGGAGGTAGCTGAAGGCGGTGTTTTAACTGTGAGCGGACTTTAGTGACTGTGGTAACTTGCTTTGTAAAATTCCTAATTCCAGTTCACGTTTGTTTTGGATAAACTGCCTGTGCTTTATTTTGTCAGCAGAAGTTGATGTGGTACAGTATTATAGATAGAAAGGTTATCCTAGAACCTGAAAGGTCTTAGGGGCCCTGACTCACCTTGACAAGAAGTGCTGTCACCTAGTTTCTGAGTGGCTCAGAGCGCAATCCAAAGTCTCATGGTTGCCTGCAAATGACTGGATAAACATGTGCTGCATAAAAAATAGACCAGACAGAGTCTCTGCAGTGAGGATGGACAGAGTTGAGAGTCTCTGTCCATTCATACGATCTGGACTGTGTTCGCTTGCATGTAACGGCCGTGCTACAGTCAGTTTGTGCCTGTACGTATACATCTGTGTTCGTTGGCTTTCTGCATTATCTTGTGACTTTTTGTTTCTTTTTCTCTCCCCTGTTTTACAGAGTTTTAGTCCTGGACAGAGGAGAAGTGGTGGAGTGTGGTAGTCCAGACCACCTACTTCAGGAAAAAGGCATTTTCTATAGCATGGCCAAAGATTCAGGCTTGGTGTAGCATTTGAACTTGATTAGTTCCTGTGGGGGAGAGGGAGGTGATGTGTTCAGAGAACTGTAACTTCCCCTGAGCCGGTATGAACCGTACAGTTCAGTTTCAGACCTAGTGAAGTTAACCAGAGCACGGTGATGGAAGTAACGTAAAAATGCAATTTTTTTCTTTTTTTTTTAACTCTCCTTAGTATTGATTTTAGCCAGCTTTAGGAGAAGCACATACACTGTGCAAAACACTTTGGAGACTTTTAATTTTTGCCTGAAATCTGTCATTACATGCTCAAATGTAAGGCAGAGTGACTGATCGAAGAAGTTCAGAAAAGCTTTTTCTTTTCATCTGCTCTTATGTTCTGAAGTTCCCCCCCCCCCCCTTTTTTTTTAAGAAATATTTTTGCAAATGCTAGTTATTTGCTTGTTTGCTGATTCCTCATTTGATGAGCCATCTATTGTGGGGTGCACTTGGAATATTTTGTGGCATATAGTACTATAGTCCAAAGATTTTTCTTCTTGTGAAACGTGTGCCAGACTTTCTCATTATGGCATTTACTGTACATGGTTAATGCTTCTATGCATTGTCCTAAAGGTTTCATGTGTTTACAGTGTATAGCAGCAAGTTCACTATAATGCGTCAGTAGTGCTGATGTGAAAAATGAAAAAGCACAGTCAACTTCCAAGCAGTATTTTAGCATGTCTGGAGTGACAATCACCTCAAAATCAAATTTGTGCAGCAGTTGGTGTGTTGCAGTGCGCAGTACCTGTTCTTACACCCAGTTCACTCAGGAATTCAGACTTGGGTGGCGAATCCTGGTTATGCCTGTGGGGACTAGGTTAGTGAGGATTTGCCTGAGCGGAGGCTGCAGGCTTGGTATGACATTGATTGTAATACCCTTGGCTTTGGCAGTTCTGTGCTTTAATAGAAGCTCTGCCACATCAAGGACCATTAGCCTTATACCGAAGAAACATGCCCTTCATGCTGCTGCTGTTGACTCTCAAATTTCGTGGGGAAACTGTTCTGTTACAGTAGTTAAAAAAAAAAAAAAGTGTTACTGTTTTTAAAGTTGTGTGTCAGAGGGGTCTAACAATTCAATTAGAATGGAGTCTGGTTTCAAAATCTGTGTTGAATGTTCAGTTTTCTGTGGGAAGAAAAAAGTTACTTTTCTCATGTCCTGATTAGTCTTATTTTAAAGGAAAATGCTGGAAGAAGGCAAACCAAGTCAGACGGACCCAAATACTCGGCGCTCTGAAAATGTGGACTTCTGTGAATGATATTGCTGACCTTAATACTAGACAGTTGTCTTCTTTAGAGTAAAGCTATTTATTTTTTTGTAAATTATGACTCTCTGAAATGGGATAGACTGAAATTTTCTTTGGTATTTTTTTGTAATGACTATAAAAATATTTGCAAAGAACTTGCAGTAAAAAAAACCAACTTTGAAACATACTGTGATGTGTCATTTCATGCTTTGTATTTGACAAAGGTTTGCTTTGTCAGTTCAGGCCTTGAAAGTAGAAATTATATAATAAAAATGTTAGACTAGGGTTGCTAGGCCTGATGTCTGGGGGGTGCTGGGGTGGGTAAGAAACCTTCGGTGCAGATAAGTGTGCTGTGGTTAAGTCTAGATCACCTCTCATCGTTTTGCTTGTAATTTGAGTGCTGCGGTTCCCTGAGCAGACCAGGTAACAACAACGGATCGGTAGAGGACTGAGCGGTGCTGTGGACCTTTGTCATACCCATGGTGTCCATGGCCTGTGTCTGCCACATTTCCCGGGCAGCTGGGTGTTAACTGCCTCTCTGGAAAGGGAATGAGGAAGGGGTGATTTAGCAGTTTGGGGAGAAGTGCTGGGTTTTGGTTTTTCAAATCACCTGAGGCTTATGCAGCATGGACAGAAGGGTGGAAAGACAAGTAAATAATAAGTAACAGAATATAGAGCAGAGAAATGAGCTTGCCAGGTAGGCTGTGTGGCTGGTATTGTTTTACTCAGCTGCATTAAAATGGAGGCAGATCTAACTGCAGAGGAGACCCAGAGGAGGAACTGTGAATACCACTGTGAGACTGGTCCCGCTTGGGGCAGTCACCTTCCAGGAACACTTGGTGATCCTTCCCCTTCCACCCTCCTGGGAGAGCCCTGGGAAGGAAGAGCTGGCTGGTTAGATGGGTGGTGGTGTGGTGGGTGTTGTCCCCCTTGACCTCAGCAAGGCTCGTAACGCTGTCTCCCGTAACACCCTCACAGGTCAGCTCAGGAGGCCTGGGTTAGGTGAGTGGATGGATGGTGAGGTGGGCTGAGCACTGGCTGAATGGCCGAGCTCAGGGGGCTGCGGTCAGCGGCACGGGGTCTGGCTGGAGGCCTGTAGCTCGTGGAGTTCCCCCGGGGTCAGTGCTGGGCCCTGTCCTGTTCAGCTTATTCCTCAGTGGCCTGGATGAAGGACTGAGCGTACCCTCAGCAAGTTGCTGATGTCACCTAACCGGGAGGAGTGGCTGATACACCAAAGGCTGCGCTGCCATTTGGTGAGAGCCGGGCAGGCTGGAGAGCTGGGTGGAGAGGGACCTGGTGAAGTTCAGCAAAGGCAAGCGTAGGGTCCTGCACCTGGGGAGGAACAACCCCACGCCCCAGCGCAGGCTGGGGCTGAGCTGCTGGGGGCAGCTCTGCGGAGAAGGGCCTGGCAGTGCTGGTGGGCAGCACGTTGCCCATGGGCCAGCAGCGTGCCCGTGTGGCCCAGAAGGCCAGTGGTGTCCCGGGGTGCACGAGGAGGAGCGTGGCCAGCAGGACGGGGGAGGGGATCCCCCCCCTCTGCTCTGCCCTGGTGAGGCCGCGTCTGGAGTGCGGTGTCCGGTGCTGGGCTCCCCAGGTCAGGAGAGACAGGGAGCTGCTGGAGAGGGGCCAGCGGGGGCTGCGGAGGTGATGGGGGGCCCGGAGCATCTCCCCTGTGAGGGGAGGCCGAGAGAGCTGGGCCTGTTCAGCCCGGAGAAGACTAAGACAGGATCTTATCAATGCATATAAACACCTTAAGGGCAGGTGCCGGGAGGACAGGGCCGGGCTCTTTTCGGTGGTGCCCAGCGGCAGGACAAGGGGCAACGGGCACAAGGTGCGGCACTGGAAGCTCCACCTGAACACGAGGCAGAACTCCTTTCCCTGGAGGGTGCCGGAGCACGGGCACAGGCTGCCCGCAGAGGCTGCGCTGTCTCCTCCTCTGGAGACGTTCAGAACCCGCCTGGATGTGGCTCTGTGTGACCTGCCCCAGGCGACCCTGCTTTAGACCTGTGAGCCTGTGATTTACACTGCATTTGCGATCTTAACTGGGTACACTGGACGGTGTCACTAGATGTTCTCTGTCCTATTCATGAGCTGTTTGTGATCATCTGGGGAACTGTGTGTCCAAAATGCTGTACTTTGCAGGGTAGCCTTCTAAATAGTGCAGCAAGGGGTCAGAGCACTGCTCCTGGTGTGTGCTTCAGTCTTGTTCTTTTTCACGGGTGTGGTTGTTAATATGCATCACTGTGTTCTCTCAGTTTTATGTATTTATACACTTGCTAGCACAAACTGTTCTGCCCCGGCTCTGGAATAGATACTCTTTTCTGTTTGCCCTAAATACCTGTCAGTGCTTTATGTTGTTGCTGCATTGATTCATGATCCTGATTCCAAATGTCTGTCCTCGTAAAAATGATGAATATCTTGTCTGGATGTAACTTGAACAGAATTGTATTATGCATGATGAGGATCAATCTGAACTAATCTTTACTGCACACAGAGCTGGCTGAACAAACGCGGCTTGCTTTCCACAGAGCTGATGTGTAAGAGCAGTGTCATATATGTGCTTTGGGGTACCTTGAGGTAAGAGCAGTATAGCTGTGAACTCCTGTTTCGGCTAGGAAAGAGGGCACTGTATACTGATGGCTGCATGCAGTGTTACTGGGACCAGTTGCAGAAAATTATAGAGCTGGCTGCAAGGTAAGGTATTAGAATCTGGCATTAAAACCAGTAGATTTTCCTTATTTGATCTGTTTTCATTTTTGTGCGTGTTGTTTGGGGCTAATGCTTCTGTAGTACTTGGGGCACTTTCACTGCTTCTGGGTAAGTGAAAGCTGGCCTGACTGTCCCTGAGCTCCAGTACAGGAGTGGTGCCATCCAGCAGGGATCAGTACTACTGCAGCCCAGGGCGGTTATAAACATGTTAATCTTTATAAAAGAGTCAAAGGAAATCGTTGAATTTACTGTGTTGGATTTCAGTGCCCGTTGCTGTATCCTGACTGACATCACTGGCTGCATCATGGCAGGTACCTCACACCTGGAAGAGCTGATTCTGCTGAAAAAAACAGCTCAGGGTTTTCAGGAGACCTGCAAACGAAGAACCGGAGTTCTTCGTGTGTGTGAATGCAGCTAGTTCTGAAAACTGTTCCCAGTCTTGAGACATCTGTGAGGCCACCTTTTAGTGGTTCAGCCGCAGTGTAGGATGGAAACTGTTGTGCTTGGGGTCATTGATGCCTCTTAACATTCTGGCTTTGCTGTGCATCTTGTGCATCTGGGGAACTAGGAGTGCAACCTACAAGCTACATTTCTGGCACGAACTTGGTGTAAATCAATGCACGACACCTTCATTCTTATTTTCTAGCTTTAGCAATTTCAGTATTACCTTATATTCTTGATCATTGATTCCAAGGGGTTTTTAAGGTCATTTTTCTCTCTTACATATGCAGTGTTTTTACTTTGAGAGAGCTTTAAATAAGGAAGAAAAATGAGAGGGAAGAAAGAAAGTAAAATAACTTGGAATTGAAAGCCCTAACCCTTGATGTCCAGCTTGGACTGACAACTGGAACAGGGCAAGTACTAATTAAGCTTCTGGCCTCATTTTGTACAATTGCATGGGGGTCCTGCCCTGGCTTAACGGGCAGAGCGGGCAGCCTGTGCGGCACAGGCAGCTTCGTGAGAGTGACGTGCTGCCGGGGTGGGTGCTCTGCTGGGACCGGGCTGGGCTGTCTCCTAGGGGCTGCGCAGCAGCGATGCTCGCTGTGTCCCAACCCCCTGCCCTGGGTTCTGCCTCTGTCCGCTGGCCTGGCCTGGCCATCCAGCCGCAGCCCGCCCGGGGGAGTGCAGCGGACCTGCCTGGCCCGGGGTGGTGGGGAGCATGGGATCTCCCGCAGAAAGGCAGTGCCGCCGTTTGGTCTTGCTGTGGTCTAAGTCAATATTTGTTTTTTCTCTAGAGTCCCTACTGGACCTAGAGTGAAAGACTTGGTTTTGCTCCGAAGAGGAAAACAGAGTTGGAAAATCACTGGAATGTCAAGAAACGTTGTTTAGATCAGCCGATGTTTTTGGGACTTGGAGCGGGGTGGTGACCATGGGGCTAAACACAGCTGCGCTGCGTATGTTGCACGTACCCTGCACAATAGTTACTACAAAGTAATGCTGCAAAAGTGGAGACGGGGTGAGTCCAGGTGCTTCTCTTGATCAGCTGTAGACATTCAGATTACGGGTGGTGGTGGACAGACTATTATTTCTTAATCTTTAAAATTTCTTCAAAGCAACTTACAAAACAGGCTGTTAGCATAGTTCTGAGCCTGCTGTAGTTACCTCCTGTGCTAACTGCGTAGTTCAGTCAAATAGTCTCATCTAGGAGGAAGTACCTTTGCAAAGACCCAGCAGACCCGTCCTTTTCAACACCACTTTCTGTTCCTTAAACCAGATTTTAAAGAGAGGATGGTATCTCCAGGCATTAATTCCTTTGTTCATTTTGCTTTAACCAACATGCAGATCCCTTCCTTGCGATGACTGTTACCTTTCTTTGTGAGACCTGAGCTACTGATCTGTCACTCATGGTACCACTTGGACATAAACGGGGACTTTGGCTCATCTGAAACACAGGGTTTTTTGTCATATGTCATTTTGAGAATCCCTTTTCTTTTGCCCTTTCAGCACAGCTTGACACGTGAAAGCTGATGGTGTTTTTGCTTGCTCTTGCTTTGTGCAAGCCAACAGCAAAACTGTGCCCTTTCAAAGATTACCAGTGTGAAAGTCTGTTTTGATTATTTTCTCCTTCTGTTGCCTTCTTCATTACCAACTTAGGAACGGAAAGCGAGCATTTAAAAGATGTTTATATCAGCGATTATGGTATGCTAAAAGATGTCTGTTTCAGAATTACCCAGCAACATGGGTACTTCTGTTTCTCTTTGACCTCAGTTAAAAGGAAAAAATACCTAACTTATATCTCACTAGTTCTAAATGCTCCTGGGTTTGAGATGCACTGATAAACCTTTAGAGTGCTCATACCTTGCATTTGTTGTTTGAATTTTTTTGTCTGCCTTTAAGGTTTGGAGAAAGTAGAGGGACAAATAAATTGCCTCTTTCCTGGTATTTGAGCACCAGTATGGCAGCAGGCATTGGACTTTGGCATCTTGGGCACTTGTGCAGCAGAAACTGTTCACTGCTCTTACCATGGGCAAAGAGGCTACTAACAGCTGTTGGAGAAGAAACTGTTGTGTTGTGCTGGTCTGGGCTGACTGTTGCCACTTTAAACATTACCATTCCTTCCCCCATTACTCCTTTTTATGAAGTTTACTTTAGCTTACTGAAGAGACCCATTTCAATACTTGATTCTATTTTTATTTCAGCTTTCTAGAAAATTGTTTTGACAGAAGGCACAGTAAACAGTATTTCACAGTGTGATTTGTTTGTCACGTTGTCTTGTGATTCCTGAGCAGAGACTTGGGGACAACTCTGGCGGCTCCTCCTCTGTGCTGCGGGAAGCCCAGGAAGGCTTTGCTGTCAGCTGCCATTCTGGTTTGTTAAAGTAACACCTGAAAGATGACCATGCTAGGGGCTCTGTGGCACGTGCAGAAGGTAAACTTGTGCTCAAGAAGAAAACCAGGAATGAACCACCGGATCGACAGGTGAGTTCCTGCTGATTTCCTCAGCTGCCAGATTGCTACCCTGCAGGGATCAGAGGAGGATGCTTTCCACCGTGCAAAATCCTTCTGGCCAAATTCAATTTGGAAATGTTGGTGTTTGGACATGCTCCTCTGTGACCAACTGGCATTTGGCAGGAGGGCTGCTCCAAGCCTTCAAGCAGAAGGAATGATGCTCTGCTGCCTGCTCCAGGCAAGTCACTCTGCTGCATCAGTGAGCTGGTGTCTAAGCTGGCTCTGTCCCTCTAGGCAGCCTGGCAGCCCCTGCATAGTGTGATCGCTAGGTGCTCCTCCAAGGAAGGAGATGGGAAGAGTGGCTCTGATCCACAGCTGTGACAACAGGCAGCCCACAGGCAGCTGAATGCTCTTGTGCTTAGTGGCATCCTGCTTTCTTTTCCCTATCTCCCCAGTGTTTGTGCATTTGGGTGACTAGATCCAGTTGCTGCCTTGGAGTCCCTATCTGTGTGAGAACAGTGCCCAGGTGAGCAGTCCTTACGACACTGGCAAAAAGACTAAATTTGTTCAGCCTGGAACTTGGACAAGCTGTAAACAGTTAAGTTGTCTTGCTACCAGTTAAATTCTTGCTTGCTGTCCATAAAAACTTGTTGGCTTTTACAAATAATCTGTGTCATCTTTAAGTATGGCAGTATATTTTGGCTCAATTTATAGTACAAGTCAGAAATGTGCTTGTCTTTTTTCTTTTGGCTTGTTTGCTTTTATGCCATAAAAGCAACAAGGCATTTAAGTTCCAACTGGCTCATTTTTAACAGAACAGTGAGGGTTTTGGTATCTGGAGATGTAATGAAAATGGAATTGCTCAGTTTCCTATGGGAATAATGTGTATCCCAAGTCATCCCTTTTAATCTGCTCACCTCGCTTAAAGCTCAAACAAGATTTGGTTGAGTGTCAGGCATTTAAGAGTGAAACCAAGCTAACTCAATTACGAGACCAATTATTCCTGATGGTGGTGGCATTATGGTATACTCCACGAGTGAGTCATGCGAGGCCTGATTCTTCCATCAGGCTGTAGAACAGTCCCTTCTGAGCTATTAGGTGTTCCAGAGTATCAAATTCAGCTATCCGGCCATCTTCCAAAACCAAAATCCTGTGAACATTAAAACAGAAGTATAAACTTGGGGATACACCAACAGCTGTAATAAAACTTCGTTTTTTCTACTTTTTTTCTAAAATAAATTTCAGTACTTGCTTGTTATTCAACCAAGCTTTCCAGCTGGGAACAACTGTGCGATAGAAATAGTTTTCTGATGAGTGACTGTTCAAGTACTGAGTTTGTGGGAGGAGAGTTTTCGGCAGCTGGGACTGGAGTAAGATTTGTGAACCTGTATTTTAGCTTCATGATTGTAAGATGACCCAGAGAGCTGCAGCTATGGTTTTGCTGTTGGTGGGGGAGAAAAGGGGGCGTGACACAGCATGAAATGCATCAGGTGGAAATGTGATTAACCTGTTGGTGCGCAGTTGTTTTAAGATGGCTCCTGCAATCTCTAAGGCAAAGCTTGGAGGGTTAAACAAGAGGACAGACGTGGAATTGCTGTTCACTAACATTGGGTGGTTTGTGTATTCCACACAGGTTGCTTGTGTCTTTCCTCCTCCTCAGGAAAGTGGCTGAAGGTATTACCTGTCACAGTCCATGATGGTGTTTAGCCGGTGGGCTATCATTAACACTGTGCTGTCTTTGAACTGAGTCCTCAGGGTGGACTGAATCTGAAGATCAGTTTCTAAGTCTATTGCTGCTGTGGCCTCATCTAGAATGAGGATTTTGGCTTTCCGAAGCACTGCTCTGGCCAGACAAACCAGCTGTTTCTGACCAGTGCTGCAAGTAGGAAGAGAGATGATAAACTGAGAGCGGTCGTCACTTTGCCCTGGGTTCAGAATATGTGATTAATTTGAAAATAGTAATGAAAATATGATTGTTCCTTTCCCCTGAAAGGGTGATTGAGGCCGGTGACACTGCAGGTAACAGCATGAAACAACCTAAGGAAATGGAGTGTATTGCTACAGCACCCAGGAGATCTGCACTTGGAACAGGATTGCAGTGTTTTATGTACTACTGCACAAGCCACCACAGTGGTTAAGTCTCAAATGTCTTCCATTTGGTGTCTTACGATTTGATTTCATGCTGCGAAACAGGACAATAATGCAGCGGTTTGCTGGCTGGGCACTATTTTTTTACATTTTTAAGTTAGACACCTTGTCCCACTAGCTCTAAGTTCTCCTAGCCGGCGGGCTGGCACTGCTCTGCCGCTGTCATTCTGCAGGTCAGGTACCTTAGGTTTTCCCCTTGGTCAGCGCACTGGTATTCCAACTGGTCTGGCAAATCTGCAACAAAGCTCTTGAGCTGAGTCAGTTCCAAAGCTGTCCAGATGTCTGCGTCGGTGTATTGGTTTAACGGGTCGAGATTCATTCTTAGAGAGCCAGAAAACAAAACTGGATCCTGAGCAGAGAGACAGTACAAACAACTCCTGAAATTAATTATAAGCGAGCTCTCTGGTTTTCCCTGCTGGGTGCAAATTTGTGGCTAATGTTATATGGAATGGGAAAATAGTGTGGCACAGAGGTTATTTCCAACTCTGAAATTTCTGAATGTCCCTCCTCTCACAGAATCTTTATAAACCTTTCCTAGGCGTTAAGACTTACAATGCTGCTGAAGCATTTTGGAAGTTCATTTCATACCTGGGGAATGACGGTTATCTTGGTTCTAAGGTCATGGAGGCCTAGCTGAGCGATATCTAGTCCATCAATTAGGATGGCTCCTTCCGCAGCTTCCACTAATCGCAGCAATCCCACAGCAAGAGTAGATTTCCCAGCTCCTGTTCTTCCAGTTATGCCGATCTGTAAAGTGCAATGGAAAGATTTTGGTTTTGATGTTGATAGTTTTCCACAGTTGGACACACCTGTCACGTAGTTCTTAGCCTTTTGAAGAGAGACAGCTTTGTGTGGATCAAATCTTCAGGGCTGTTCAAGATTCACATAGTCTAGCAATACATTCTTAAAGGGAATAACTTATAATTTGTAAGTGTTCTGTATGAAAAGGAATCTTGAGGGCTTTGATGTGGCACTAGGTTTAAAATTGAATTCCTTTGCTGTAACCACTAACCTTCTGTGAAATGAAATTTCACTCAGAAGAATGTCTAGTGTATACAGCAGTGCTGGGAACGCTGCTTTGTACTGGAAGAGGGGTGCAGTGTTGGTAGAAGCTTTACTGCAGCTTTCACACTTACAAGTTACAATACCTTGGTGTTGGGCAGGGACTGTATCTGCCCAGATGTGATCACTGCAAAGCACTGCTCACTTTGTAGCTCTTCTGAAACGAGTGGCTTTGCTTACCTTCTCTTGCCCGTTGATGGTTAGATTGATGTGCTTCAGTGCTAACTCCAGATTTGGCCTGTATCGCAAACTATAGTTTCTGAATTCAATTCTTCCTTCAGTTAGCCAAACTTGACCTTGAAGTTTGCCATTCTGAGTCCAGGGGGCCTAAATAGATGAGAACAAATGGCAATCATGGAATCATAGGTTGAAAAAGACCTTTGAGATCATCAAGTCCAACTGTTAACCCAGGACTGCCAAGGCCATCACTAAGCCATGTCCCTAAGCACTGCATCTACGCATTTATTTAATACCTTCAGGGATGGTGACTCAACCACCTCCCTCAGCAGCCTGTTCCAATGCTTGACTACCTTTTCGGGGAATAAATTCTTCCTAATATCCAGTCTAAACCACCTCTGGTGCAACTTGAGGATGTTTTCTCTTGTCCTGTCACTTGTTATCTGGGAGAAGAGACCGACCCCCACCTGCCTACAGCCCCTGTCAGGCACCTGCACAGAACAGTAGGGTCCCCCCTGATTCTTCTCTTCTCCAGGTTAAACACCCCCAGTTCCCTCAGCCACTCATACGACTGGTTTTCTAGACCCTTCACCAGCTCTGTTGCCCTTCTCCAGCAATGTATAAAGCTGATTTAAATTACTAAATCAAGTGGCCATACTGAAACAGGAAGCTTACGAAGACACCTGTGCCAAATTCCCCTGATCTATTTACTGTTTCCAAAGGAGAAAAAGGCATCTAACTTTCATATTGCAAATGTTGACTTCTTACTTTATGCAAAGATGCCAGTTGTCTTAACTGAAAATGGGGAAAAACATTTGTTTGCACATCAGAGTAATGACATTATAAGTGGTTCAAATAAAAAAAGATTTATATGCCCCTGTGAAGAGGACTGTGAAAGCCTCCTTTAGCAGTATCTCAGGGCAGCATATGGAGAAATAATTTTAATGATTACAGAACAAACATGATTGCATGGGAGACTTAGTGGCTAAAAGGCTATCTAGCAGCCATCAGTTATCAGAGAGTTGCATCTGAACTTGCACAATAAATACGTACTCCAAATACGGGCAGAAAATACAGCACATTCCATGGGTGTTACCAAGTGAAGCTATTTTAATGGCAATCTCATGCTTAACTGTCTTAAGGAAACGATGATCAGAGGTTATAAAACAAGTCTGTTCAGCTGGATAAAAACCAAGTGCTGCAGTTCTTTAAAGGAAACATAACTGACCTTTTAGAAGGGGAAACCTAGGAGGTTTGTCGAGGTGGAACAGAAAAGTGACTGATTTAGTTTTGAGAGATGTTCATCTCTGCTAGTAAGGTCAATAGTTAGTTAGCTACCTCCTTAGGAGTCCTCCAGTACTCTCTCACTCTTTCCACAGAAACAATGTTGTTCTCTATTTCTGTCCAGGAGCGCACCATCCAGTTCAGAACACCAGTTATCTAGCGGGAAGAAACAGAAGCATTATGGCAGATAAAGTAAGTCTTGACCTCTGCTTGCGAGGTACCTGGTACTTTGTCTTACTGTGTCTTTATGAAGACCTCCTCATCAGCTAATTACTTCAGAAATTACCCTTAAAACGCTAAAAGCTAACCATGGATCCTGGTGAAAGTTGGTAAAGCTGTCTTTAAAGAAGCTAGCCAGATCCCCCCCTAGCTGCTTCTCAGCAAGTTTACAGAGAATGAAATGCTGCTGACTGGGATGCTAAAAGATAGTGTAGCTTTAGGCTGCTGTGTAACTAGCATATAAGCAGATAAGACACACGCTGAAGACCTTGCTTCAGTTGCTCAGAGCATGCCGTGACTGAAGTATGAGTTCAGGTGCAGGAGGGAAAAGATGGCTAGTGCATGTATTCATGAGGTTCATTCCCTAAGGGGCTGTGTGCTCCAGATGCTCTGGGTTTCAGCAATGACATCAGGGTTTGGTAGAAGGCATCTAGGAAGCCACAGAATAGATCATGATTTCTTAGAAATTAAAATGATAGCAGAAATGAAAATGCAGGTTGTTTCTGATATAAGGCAAGCATGGTATTCAATGCTGAGTTACCTGAAGAGCATATGAAACGGAGAAGCCAGCAGTTCCTGGACTGAGATGTGTTCTGCCCATTGCTACAAATAGTGCTGCAAACAATACAATGCCATTGCCTAGGAACTCCAGGTTTGTAGCAAGCCACCTGCAAGAGGAGGAGAGTACAGGGGTGTTGCTGGGTGCCCTCTTCCTTCCTCCCAACAGAATCTGCGATTACTTTGCGAAGCACTTGTGGAGCTGCTGGAGTACAGGATGCTCAGCAAAGCTCTTGTCATTCCCTGGTTGCTCTTATCCAGCCACCCTGGAGCTCATGAAAGGCTCCAGTCTGTCTGAACTGGCTGGCTTATAGTCTCTGTTAGGATTTTCTCCAAGGCCTGTTGGATGAGAGCAGGATGAGAGAGTTCTAGGATGAGTTGGTCTAGCACCTCTCACTCCTTCTACTCTTGCCTTGTTTCATGACTGGTGGCTGATGGCTCTGTTATCTGGTGGGTCCTGCATATACCACAGGGCTCGTGCATCTGCCATGTGATGATGGGCCTCACCAGGCATCTACTGGAGCTTCCTGCGTTTTGGACATGAAGTGATAGACCTAGCGGGGCGCCAGCATGTGTGCGCCTAGCCACACAACAGGCTGGGAGCGCACTGCCTGTACGAGGGGCATGGTGCCAGAGGGGTGCAGTGCGAGGGGCAATGGAAGAGGCTACCCTACCTGCAAAACACTGTGCACTGTCTCATCTTCTGTGTGCCTCCACCCAAGCCCCAAGAGCAGCTGTCTCCACTCCCCAAGGCTGCGAGAGGGAACTGCCATTGTTTTTACACTGCAGATTTGTACCTGTCGGCAACTGCTCCAGGGAAGCATATTCGTTGATTCTGATCCACTAAAAAATTGTTCTTTGAAATAAACCTCTCCTGGTCCTTGTAAGCACGGATCACGCTGCTCCCTTGGAAAGTTTCGGCAATGTGGGAGTAGATGGGTGACCTGCTGGCAGCCTCCACGCGTCTCAGCTGGCAGGAGGTGCTGACGTAGAAGTGCTGGGACCAAGGGACATGGAAGTGATTAGAGGGCTTATGCCTCCATGGAGGCGCTCCACGGAAAATTTGGGAAGGCCTCAACAAGTGCAATAGTACGTGTTATCCTACCCACACGTTCGGTTTTATATGCCCTGTAAAAGGTGAGGCGGTGCCTCTGCCTGTGTTCTCTCCTCTCTCCATTAACAATAACTCTGTGGTTAGTTAATGCAAAGAAGCCAGGGTAGCCTGAACTCACAAAACCTCTAAACCGACATTTACTTTCTCCTGTAGACTAGCTCTTTGCTTGATGGAGCACAGAGGTGTACCTGCACCCTTACTTGCCCTTCCCTCTTGTTCAGTCTTGGCTGGCAAAGCATTTGAGCTGTCAGAGCCCACACAGAGCGCTGCATGGCATACACAGATATATTAAAAAGCAATGTAGGAATTCTGGAGGAAATGAAAAATGCTTTTGGTGTCAATATGATTCCATTTACACTAATGGAGACAAGGAACATAGCTCTAGGTAGGATTTGATCTGGACATCAGAAAAGCACAGGCTTCTTGGAAGTCTGTGGGATGCTTTGGAAGGCTGAGGTGATGTGGGAAGAGCCACTGACATTACTCTTGTTCAGATACAATTTGGGATGATTCAACTAGTTTCTGCATGTCTCTGCTCCTAAGAAATGGAAGGAGGCTTTCTGCAGGGCCATGGCCATGCTGCTTCAGCCTCTCCTGTCTGTGTATCTCTATAAGCTCCTACCTGGAATGCAGCATAAAGAACAGTCAAGGGCACTATGGCCATTGCTGCCTTTGGTGTAGCCACTATAATCACAATGTAGATCTCCAGCAAGTTGAACAAGAATCCCAGCAAGGACTTCAGCTTGTCAGGGATGACAGAATCAATGGCATCCATTTCTTTGGAGAAGCGGTTCAGCAAGTTTCCAATGGGTGTTTGCTCAAAGAAGACCATTGGGGATCTAGCAACATTCCTCAGCAACTGCAGAAACAGCTTGTGTGATGCTAACACACCACCTAGGAGGACTGCTGCTGTGGAGACAAATCTGCCAAGGGCTGTAATATAAAAAATAATTATTATGGTATAATAAATACTAAAAGAATAATAATTACTAGGTTTGAACAAAATCACCTTCTCCTTTTGCAAGATCATGGTTTTCATGAGTACTGTGAATGCTATACTAGTGAAAGGAGCTGACTTTCTCTTTGGCAGCAATTAAGCCAAGCCTCAGAGCTGTGGGGTCTGGAGGGTAATTATGGGGTGGGGGAGGGGGGGAAAAGACCTGAGCAAGCTTGATGGGGGCTGTGGATTCAGCAACTTAAACACACAGGGCAAATAATTCATTCTTCACAAAATGAGCTTGACTGGAATTACTTTGAATCACTTGGTCTTAGGTTTTGTGCCTACAGCCTCACTGTTGGCACAGACAGGTACCCAGCCCTTCCCACTCTTTTCAACTTGTTCAAAGCTTTCTCAATGTTTTTTTATTTGGGCTGAGATTTTTCTAGATTTTATCTCTGTCCTAAAACAAGATTATTTATTTTTTTTGAGTGACCGAAAGAATAGTGGCCATTTTTGAAGAGAAAGATTTAAGGAAATACAGAATTCTGCACGTTCCTCTTTTAGTTTCTCTATACACTCATATGACCTAAATCAGGATTTAATTCAGCATGGAGAAGCACCACCGCTTGCACTTTGATATGATTAATTTATATTGGAGGAATGGAAAGAGATTAGAGGAAGAAAGATATGCAGAAGATGTTGGATACAAGAGGACAGGATGGAAAAATAAGGATCTTGTAGTTCTTCCATTGCTGAATGTTTTCTAGGGACTCAGGTTTCCAGCAGGAAATACACAGGAAGACACTATTCATCATGGTCTGCTGAAAGGCACGGGAGAAAGCTTCTGGCATACCATGAAGTAGAATTTCAGGCAGTAACACTGGAAATATTGTTCAGATCCCTTAGAAATCCTCTCTGTGCGTCAGAACCTGTAGCTTTAGGTCCCATGCCAAAGCTTTCGGGCTGCTGCTAAAAGCCCGTGGGTATGCACTTGTTTATATTCTTAGAAAACATCTTGGATGTGGGAAAGGGAGATGGTAATACAGAGGATTAGGTGAGCAAGTTAAACAAACTTTGAACAACTCCTAGTGCACCGAAGACTCCAACTCTCAGCTCTGAGTGTTGTTGTGTCCCGTTGTAAACAGGGTCATCTGTCCACACACTGAGCCAGTACCCACGAGAAAATGACACAGCTTGCTGACACGTGAACAACAGAATGATGTACGCACACAGCGGTAAGCCTGTTGCCTTCAGGTAGGCTGCATAAATCGAAGTATTAACCTAGAGTGAAACAATGGGGAAAAAACAGGAGGAGAGGCTGGGAGGACCAAGCTTGTTTGCAAGGAAAGCAGCTCCAAACCTACAAATGATTTATTATGGCATATCTACTAGGTTGTGTGTCACGGGCCATAGCAACCATGTTAAATCTTTTTGGTTTCCTCATGGATGAAAAATGAAGCCATACTTAAATAAATCCACGGTGTTAATGAGTGATTATTATCAACTAATGAATGTTACTGCAATAGGCTCGTGTTACTACTGGAATGCACGTAAGTCTTTCCTTATGCCAGGCAGTAGTTTTCATTTGTTCTTGGTGTGAGTGAGAACTGTTGTGTATCCCACTGACAGTTTGTGTGAGTAACTGCTGATCAGCAGAGGTGAGATCCCAGTCTGGGTAATGGGTGCTTCCCTAGGGCAGCAGCTGCCTCCTTTGGGGTGTCTGACTTGTTACCCTCACTTCTTCTCAGTACCAGCGTGTAGCCTCAGCTGTTTGTTTCCTCCCCACATTTTACTGCTGCTACACTGTGCCCTGAATACAGACCTCATCCATGCCCGACTCCTACTAGCTGGAACCCCACGTCTGCTTCTTCCCTTTCACAGGACCCTCCTTGCCTCAGCCTTTTGCAGTGTTTCCCTTGGGCAAGATGAGAATAGCGATAAGCTGCTTTGCCCCTTCCCACCAGCCTCAAGAGTCTGTGGACAGACTCAAGGTTACAAGTCCCTTGTAATCTATACTCTTTCCGCTACCACCACCTCACCCTGATTGCCTCTGGATGCTTTCCCCCTTCAGATCAACCCTCGAATTGGGATCTCTCTCCTCAAGCAGTCATAAATTATTCCCCAGCCATGCCCCTTCCGCAGTGTACGTGCATTATTCCTGTTCTGAAGCCAGTGCTTGGATCAAGGGCATCCAGGGAGAACAGTTTGCATAGAAGGTGCTATGTAAGATAATGCTGAAGTTACTCTGTCTCAGTTATAGGGTAAACTTGTATGGCTCGGCTGGCCACCCTGGAGCCACAGGGTTTAACTGGGGCAGTGAGCTGACCTGCCTGCCATGACCGGGTCAGTAATAAACCCCTGGTGTGTGTCTTTGCCTCTGTGGGAAGGTGCTGTGCTTACCCTGCCGTGCTGAGTTCTCTCTCCCTCGGTTAATCGTCCCTTGCTGGCTGCAGCAGTGGTACAGTCTTGACTTACAGTAATGGTGTCCCTTCCCATAGCAGAAGACTTGACTGAATTGTCGCTTCATAAAGAAAACAAAAATTCTTTCAATTTTTTTTAGCCAAGGCAACGAGTATTTTAATGCTGGATCTCCTTACTCATCCACTCCTATATTCGTCCCTATTTTGAGGGCTGCATTTTCGGGGTCCTCCAGTGTGACCCTGACCACTGTCCGTATTTGTCGTGGGGACTGGGCTCTGTCAGACTAACAGAAGCTTTAAGTGTTCACTACCTGTGGCTGGACTGAAAGGAGTCAGACCTTAGAGCCCCACTGGGAAGTGAACAGCAAGCAAGTGTATCAGTATGCCTTGTACGTGAGCTCTAGAACAAATGCTGGCTCCTTGTGAAATACAGAGAAAATGTTAGTAGGCGTCCACATTCAAGAGCAGTTTCTCACCTATTCTTGAGTTTTGCATGTTTGCTCTTACTAATTCATAAATAAATCCCCAACCTGCATCGTACTCAGTAAGAGCCTCCGTGGAGGTTTGTAGGGGCTTTTGGAGCACATTCTTCAGCGTCTGAGACAGCCTTAAGCTTACCTAAAGAGCTGCTCCTGTGGTGGACCATTTCTAGAGATGATGGTGCCTTTGGTGTCTCCCATAGCTGCGAAATAAACACATTTTTTTCTAAATGCTTTAGAATCCCATTTTGTCCTGTATAGCCTTTGAGAGACCAGTAATGAGGAGGAAAGCTTCGTTACAAAGAATTCTTAATAAGGGTAGAAATATTAAGGTGAGGCTTAAAGAATAGCACATATAGTGGGTAATTCTGTTTGCTGCGTGATTGTTGTCTACTAAAATAGAACTGTTTATTCAAGAATCAGTTTTGAGGTGATGAGTCAGCTAACTTGACAGACACATTTCTCTCCATAGAAAGCAACAGCTTACTGTGATTGGATCTTGGCTTTAAATGTCCATAATGATGCAAATGTAAGACTGCCTTTTCCAGTTTTATTCTCTTTTCCTTCTTCCCAAATGTGAACAGCAGCAGACAGACAGACACACACGGTTCTTTAACATTAAACATAATATTAAGGAAACAATTGACTGATAGACTAGGGAGAATTATTCCGACTCATTTGGGTTACCTGGAAGACCAGCGCCTGCCTTCTCTTCTGCAGCAACGTGTGAATGAAGAAATTCTGCAAAGGCCTCGTTTTTCTGTAGAAGCTTTTCATAGGAACCAGTTTCTGAGATCATTCCATCCACCAGAAAAACAATGTTGTCCACTTGAGGCAAAATGTTAATTGTGTGAGTCACCAGTACACGAGTCTGCTCGAATAAAGAGGGAACAGTTACAGTTGTTCTGGTGTCTCCCTGCTCACTTGAGCCATTGCAGTCAGCTGTCTTCGGAAGAAAGACACGTACTCAGTGTGATCTATGAGTTTTACTAACTTGGAGATATTTTTTATTTTATTTTTTCCTACCACTTCTGACCGTGTCTGATGAAGTTGACCTTTGCAGCACAACTTTGTGCCCCTTTTGAAAGCGCAGAACTTGGGAGCGGAGGAGTGATCAGATTGCTTTGTGTCACGCATAGCATAAAGGAGTGAGGATGGGAACTGAAGCTTGAAGTCCCAGGCTACCATCCCGTGTGTAGGACCTTTTGCTTTGCTCACTGACCAGTTTCTTGTTGATTCCCCTCAGACTGAAGCTCTTAAGTAGAATGATGTTAATTGGAGAGTGTGTCACATTTATTGTCACTGATACCATTATTTCAGAATCAGATTTGTGCCTGAAAAGTTCATCAACCTGAGTGGAGTTACAGTACAGCTCCTTTCCATTTAAATTTCTGAGTATATTTGCACAGATAATTGTGTGTAGGAAAGGATATAAGAAAAGTAAATTTTCCCTAGATAGCAAATCGGCATGTTCTATATTTCTAACGTACAGTCAAGCCATCTGAGTACTGCTTAAATCTGATATCTTCTTTCTTTCCTAGTTTTTCTATTTCCATACAATAATTACATTCTGATACTTGCAGCCAATCCACATGAAGAGAAAGGTATTTGTAGTCAAACATATCTGTTTAAATTGGACTTCCTCATGAAAGAAATTACCTATTTTCCTTTTCCAATGTGTAATTGAATCAAGTATTTGTAGGCAATTTGTACCATGAAACAAATAGGGCTGCCCTGGTATCCCTTTGCATGTAACCAGATTTATTATCCAGACTGCTTTCAGCAGGGAAATGCCAAGGAATAACAAAATGCAACCAATGCAAAAAAACATGGAAGAAAAGTGTTTAAGATGGATTTTAAGACTGAAATTTAAGTGATGAACATTTGGGTGATGAGAACTGTAAAGGTGCCACTGAACTATTCAAAAGTGATGGGATTAGACATTGTGATAAGATACGACAAGCTGGAAGAGATCAGACACCGCTTCCAAACTACACCAGAAGTAAATCTCAAAAAGAGAGAAGGATAATGCCCACGGAAAACCAAAAAACTATGAACTTGCTGTAGAAGTAAGACTGGAACGAGGCATGTGGTTTGCATAAGGATAAAGACAGTCTTTCAGGAGAACCCAACTTTTCAGTTTTCTTTCTCCTAGGTGAGATTCACTGCAGAACTTCCATGTGCTGTGTGGAATGCAGAGGTTACCTATTCCACTGCCGCTAACAGTAGTACCTGCTGCCACTAGTGGAAAAAAGAATTTGGGAGCCTTTGATAAAGTGAGTAACCTACCTTACTGGAAATGTTTCAGGGGCCCTGATAATTAGATACATTTTGCAGTCTTTTACAGATCAGGATTTATAACGCACCTTGTCCTTCAGTAAGCCGGTGGGTCCAAGAACATGTTCAAAAATGTGCTGTCCAACATGTGCATCAACAGCTGAGAGGGGGTCATCGAGCAGGTAAATTGAAGCCTTCTGGTACACGGCACGAGCAAGGTTCACTCTTTGCTTCTGCCCTCCCGATATATTTATTCCCTGTGGAAATGTATTGACGCTGTTTATTCCAAAACTACAGCACATTTAGCAACTGTTGACTCCATTTTACACTGAGGTTTTTTATTACTTCCTTATTTTTAAATCAGTACATCTCCCTCCCTTCCTCCAAATAGGGCTCTTGAGATGCTGAGGCAGATTCTGTTGAGCAACTCTGCTTTCCGGTGAAAGGGGACCCAAGAATAACTTGGATTTGTTGATTTTTGTCTTAAGCGTCTCCCATAATTCTGGTTAGGTTAACTATCAGGAAGTGGGCTTCAGACCCCATTAAATCATGGCCTGACTTCTCGGAAATTACTGAGCACCTGCCTCCTGCAACTTTAGTCCTTTTGCAGGTGTTTTAAGCAAGCCACCCAAAGTTGTAGCTACTCATGGAAAAGCTGGCCAAAATATAAACTTAAGCCAGTACCTTCTCTCCTATTTCACTCTTCTGCCCTGCAGGGAAGCTCTCCAAATCAGGTTGCAGTGCACAAGCATCTATCACTCTGTTGAACCATGTTTCATCCATCTCTTTCCCAAAGAGGATATTATCTTCCACTGAAGCATTCTGTATCCAAGCTTGCTGGGGGACATAAGCTGCAGTGTCCTATAAAAATGGAAGTAGAAGAATGTTAACAGTCTTTTCCATACGTTCAACTTGATGTTCTGGGAACCTGTCTTTTGAAGAAAAACTCTCCTGATTAGATTTATAGAAACCTGGAATGATCGTCACCATTGACAGGTCTCAGAGGTCTTCACAAAATAGGAGTCTGCGTTCTTATGATCTTACAGAGGAGGAAACAGGTGCAAGTACGTGACACAGCTTACCAGGATGCCACTTCAGATCACTGTCAGAGTGGGAACTGGAACTGGATCTTCGGAGTCCTGTTCCAGTTCCCATTCTCAAGGGCCAGGCTCATCTGAAAGAGGTCTTAAGGTCTTCAGATAATTAAACGTGGGCTGCTATATACAGCCTTTGTTAAAATTCAGCAATAAATGGGTTTTCATCAAGTACCTGATGCCTTGGTAAATGCCTTACTGTTCCTGAAGACAGCCTGATTAGAAGCAAATGCTCAGGGGAAAATTTACCCTCATGGTCATGCAGCCGTCGGTCTTCTCCAGCTCACCGAGTAATGCTGACAGCAAGGAGGACTTTCCAGCACCCACCTGGCCAACTACAGCAAGCAAGGAGCCTTGGGGCACAGTAAGATCTATGCTATAGAGAAATAATTAGTCTCTTATCACCTTCTAGATATGCTTTCTGAAAAGACAATGACAACAATTCTTGCTATTGTTTTGTAGCAATAAATATATACCAATTAACCCCCCTAATTTCTTACTTGAGCCCTCAGTTGCACAGGGTTACGCTTCCCATCTTGCTAACTTTTTGCAGCAGAACAGGAGTCATCCTTTCAAAGACACCTCCAACCAGAAAGTCTTCATCTACATCCCCATCTGAGTTTTAAAACCAGATCCAAGACCCAGATCCCCACTCTGGAGATAAGCTAGCCCAAAACATTGGATATAAACCATTCCTGAACATCAGCACTTTTCAACACTGTTTCTTCTCTAAAACTGCAATGTCTTTTGAAATTAAGCATGTAGTGATGTCCAGTATAATATCTTGTGTACCATCAATTCTGCTTTATTGACTGAAACTACTGTAATTTCATATCTGGACAAGGAGATTGTGTTAAAGAAAGCAGGCTCCATATATTAAGGCAACAGGCACCTTCCCATCTGTGTGCTCGCAAGCATAAAAGCAAGATTACATTTTGTCTGACTATATTTTTTAGAATTCCACACTAAATATGAAGCAAACTCAGAAGCCTCTACATACTCAACACTGGTTTCACTTAGGCCCTGAGGAATTCAGAATCTACCCTGACCTACAGAATTGAGATGACTAAGGGTAAGTCTGTACCTTCTAAGACAGGGAGAAGTTTCTTTGCTCCAGCAAAAAGTCCCATTTCTTATGGTGATACTTGCCTGCACTAAAATATGAGCAGAAATAGAACACTTGTAAATGCAAAGGTAGGTTCAGAAACATCCCTGTTTATGTGACTTTGTTTCAGTATGTATTATATTACAGAAGATGAACCTTAAGTATGAAAAGAAGGGGTTAATTACTAGATTACATTTCATTGTTAGGAATAAATAGGCCTGAGAGATAAAGTGACAGGAAGGGACAAACATTTTTCTCTTGACTATGGTAGGCACCCTAAGAATGGAAGCTGAACAATGGAAGCTACTCCTCTTACAAGACAAGAATGCTAACACAAAAGCTCACCACAGTCAGAAGTGTTTCTGCTTGAGCTCTCAGGATTCAGTTCTTTCAGATTCAGAAAAGCTGCTAAGCGGTTTAAAGAAACTTTGGCCTGAAATGAAGCAGCACACAAAAGAATAAGATTTAGAATTGAAAGGGAGCCAAAACTAAAAGTGAAGACTCAGAAGACTCACTTAGAACGTTGACTAGGTGCTACGGTGCAGTTGCTGTAGGCTTAGATGAACGAATGCAGCACTTCCTTATGTTAACTGCTTTTATTTCCACTTAGCTTAGAAAACCCCCGTATTCTTTCCTGTGTTTTCTCTTCTGTTCACACAGTGAAACTGGTGCTTTTGTCTCTAATTCATCCTGCCATCTTTCTAGGGATTGCTTCTGTACATGAAGAGCTGTGACAGTCCTCTTGGGGTGCCAGAGAAAAATGAATTTCCTGATTTCTTACTTGACAGTGACTTGCTTTGCTCTCTGGCCTGGGCCAGCAGGGTTTCCACTGATCTCCTGTGGAGATTTTGCTCTGTTCTGATTTCTGTGATGAAAAACAATTGGAAGCACCTCTGAGATCTGATGGTGCTTGTGATTGGCTCCAAAAGACTCAAGAGTTGTTCTTGGTGACTATAGTGTCAATATATGGAGCCCTTCTGAAAAACAATACTACAAAGTACCTGTAGCTGCAAGTCCTTGCTCTTCACTGTTTCACAATAGCAATTAAATAGCTGATATTCAAAGCCCTAAGAAATTCCTACCTTTACCTGTTAATGGTGATATGTAAAAAACCCACTTATGGCCAAAGAAAAAGGAATGTAGCCTGCAATTAACCTGGACAGCAGCATTTATGGAGAAGGGCAGGAAGGAGTGCGCAGTGTTGAGAATGTTGATCAGTGTTAAAGATACAAAGGCCTTCTGAGCATCCAGGACATGGGTGTTATCCACGAGGGTGTAGACAGCAAACATGACAAATGCAATCTGAAAGGGAGCAAAGGAAAAGCAAACCATTTGCTTCAGACAGGGAAGAGAATGGTTCAGGGGTGACAGGCCCCTGGCTAAAGACTCTGGAACTCAATTAAATCCGTACAGGCTATTGCCCATGCACATGGTACCCATCCTGCAAATATCATAGACAAAGGTCTTGCATGTTGGTGACAAAACCAAGTCTGATCGTTAGATTTTTGTTCTGCTTTAAGGAAGTTTTGGTGCTGCAACCACAGCAAGGTAAAAGCACTGCCATTTCCCATTGAAAACAGACATGGTTGAGCTGCACCAGCAAGTACAGTAGCGGCTTGTGCAGCTACTGACTGTGTCATGAATGCTGGTGAGCTTGGAGCTCCAGGTGGTTCTTGCAAAGCAGGCTTAGTCTGCCTGGAGCACATTGTCAGACCAGGTGACTTGTCTGTGGAACCGTTAGGACAGTGTAAGTGTCTGTATGGCTGATTCCACTGGGGCTCAGCAACTCCTGTGAGACCACTAACTCCTCTGGACAGATACTATCTTTAGCTGTCTCACAGGAAAAATCTGTCCAGACAGGAGTACGAAGAGAAATGGAAGTAACAGCATGTCTTATGTGGGAAGGTGAGCCACTCACCAGGAAAGTTGATGAATGGAAAGAAGCTAGAGATGCTGAGAAGAGAATCTGAGACTTTTTTAGGGCCTGAAGTTCTTGCTTCCGGATACCAATCACTTTCTCCATGAAGGTTTTCTCCCAGCCATGCAGTTTAATTACTTTAATGTTGCTGAGAACAGCATTGATGAGTTTGGCACGCTCGTCTTTATGTGTCATCTGGGTCTCCTGCAATAAATGTTTGAGTTTTATAATTTAATAGGTTGAATGTTTAACAGTGCAGTTATTCTGAAAAAAACACCTTATTCCTGCCTATGAATCCTGAATAAATTTCCCTGCAGGTGAGCAGTGTATATTGTTTTGCTTATGAATCTTCCAGGCTGGGAAGTATTTTGCTTTATATCTTCAGAGCTTTATTTTTACTGGCAATCCATAGAAACATGCAGAAAAGGTGAGCAAACAAGGTAAAAGAGTGATCACGCAAGAGCTTACTCTAAACTTCAAGAAACTCTCTAGGCTTTGAATCCTCCTAGGTTCCTTCAGACAGCCATGGTAAGCATGAATAACAAATACTAAGCTATCACATAATTGAAGTCAGTAAAGCACTTCATTTTTATGAAGCAAAACATACCTGAAACTGACTCCTCTTCTTGGTGATCACAAAATTCAGAGGTAAAAGAAAAAGGAATACAGCAATCGAAGCCAAGGCAGATGGCCCAAGAAGCTGCCAGGAGAGAAAACGAAAGAGAAAGAATTTCTGGTGATTACAAAAAAAGACTCTTTTCCATTCCCCTTGCTCACCTTTCCTCTTCCTTGAACCTACCTACACCTGACTACGGCTTTAACCTTGCCCTTGCCTTTCCTGCGCACTGTGCTCCCGAAGCTCTGTGGGTTGGATTGCTGCCTCCCCGGGCAGGGTAACTCCTGTCATCCTGCTCTGCTGAATTTATTTGCTTCCCTTTTAGGAACTGGATTAGTGCTGAAAGCTCTCCAGGAGCACGCTGGAAATGCGAGTAATTTCTGTTGCGTCTCGGACGTGTTAAGGTGGCCATCTCGTGGCTGGCACCAGTTAGTGACTCGAAACGAAACCAGGTTTTATTTCAAAAACTAACCCAAACCCTCAACCAGCTATTCTTGCAGCATAAATAACCCAGCTTGTCTGAATTTACATCAACTATTGAGATGAAAGGGTAGCATTATGCTGTGCCATGTGCTTTTGGGACAGCTCCTGGATACCAGGGTCCCTAATGACTTCTATATCAAAGCAGAGAGCTTGTTTAGTTACATGTTAACTCTCATGGTTTGGTTACTTCTCTCTACAGACAGCTTACGCTTGCTAGACGTGCATGCTGGTATACATACAGAGATAAAAGTATTCTCTACACAAATGGTTTATGAACACGAACAGACAAAGTGTTAATTATGCTCCAACTACATGCAACCACATTCAGCTTGGCAACATCACTATAAAAGGGGTGATGATTTTTTAAGTCTACACTATGGCTCCCCGTTTTCCAGGGTCATACTATCCTGCCAGACACGAGGCACAGTCCATTCAGGTTAGCAAAAGAAGGCTTCTGGAAAGCTCACGGGAATCAGCTGTCTCTATAGTGCACATACTTCCATTTGGTGTGCTGCCAAAAACAGAGACTAAGAAATATGGATTTATCCTGCTGAGAAAATACTATAGGTTGAATTTGGTGTAAAGAAAAAAGGATCTTTTATATTATCATCCTTTATTTCTAATTCAGGTTTTCTGCTGTCCTTGCTAAACTCCTTGATACCTATGAAATTCAAAGTGTCTTAGCCTTTTTTGAGTATCACGTAACTTTGCTTCAAACTGTTTCACTGATGCTGTGGTAATCAGGCTTCAGGATGAAGTACGTTAAGTTGCTGTTTCAGACCATTCCCCTCTGTTCTGTAACTATGCTAAGGAGCCAGAAATGGACTCTCAGCCTGCACTGGTCCACAATGTTTTGGTCAAAAAAAGGAGGTGATAGAGGAAAATCTGAGGCAGAAGTTTATCAGACAGCTCAGAATAACCACACTCACAATCTTTTCCCTAAAAGAGGCTGAATGCCACATACACAGGTGAGAAGATGAAGGATCAGGTAAGGATTTGATACTAATAAAAATATTTTCCAGAAAGAAAAGTGAATCTACCATGCTACAGAGCTAAGAAAAATATGGCAATTTCAGGCTGTTCAAACTGGCAAAGCTCTATGCAGAATTCTGAAAATCCCTTTTTCCTTTAACACCTAGAATAGAAAGGGATTGATAAGTACTGTCATTGTATTTTACCTGCCACAAGAAGACAAAGCAGATGATAATCCGAATAGGAGCGAGCCAGGTCCCATTAAAGTAGATAATCAGATCCATTAGCTTTTGGACATCAACAGATACCAGATTAACAATTTCACCTACTGTTGCCGTTTTCCTTGATGCATTGGACATAACTAGGATCTAGACAGGGTAGAGAAGACAGAAAAGGTGTCATCAAACAACAGCTTTGGTCCAAAAATCAAACAACTTTCTTTTCTTTACAAAGAAAGAAAGAAAAAAAGGGAGAAAAATGTCAGATCCTAGGTACTGAAAACATGCTGTTGCCTGGAATATGTGACTTCACTTTAAGATGAAGAATTTACTCCTTTCCCCAGCCATAATCTACAGCAGAAGAAAGTTATTTTTTCCTCTTTCCTTCTCTTGGCTTTTCCTTCAGAGGTAAGATCTCAAAAAAAAAAATAGTAAAATACCTCCCACATACTGTTCAGAGACGAATATAGCACAGTTACATTGTAAAAGTAGTTTCGAATTATATCTCCCCTGATACTGTTAAGAACAATGTACCAGCGATGTTGTAATTGCTAATGTAGAAAAGAATGAAGCTGAAAAGGAAGCTACAGACTCACCTTCCTGTACACAAGCCCTGTTACTGCAGTTTTCAGTCTCAGCCCCAGAACAAGACACATGTACATGTATCGTTGTTCAAACAGAGTCTGGAGACAGGCCAAAAGGAACATAGCGAAGGCATAGAAATAACCATGCCAGCTCGGTGCTTCTTGATCTTCGATGAACTCCAGGAAAAGGCTGCAGGACAGGAGCAAAATGTTGATGAATCCATGTAGAACTGATGAAATATCAGACACACAAAAATGCAGAAATGGCAGACATTTTTCTGTATTCTGTCTGGCTGATGTTTATCAGTAAAGTAACAGAAAAGTTAGAAAAATTGCTGAGTATTCTGTCTTACAATGTCCTGATTTTTGACATTTAGCCAGTCTTGGTTTTGAAGCCATCTCTGATAGCAGCATTCTCAGGGGAGACCTCATTTCCAGTGTTAAGGATGGCTCCTGAATTTCATGAAAATGTCAGAAACGCAAATTGGGAGCCATAATCTAAGGAAGTCATTAACATTTGCAGAACTTCTCTTGATCTTAATGATTATGAAGTGATTTTTGCCCTTGAAAATATACCATAATGCAGGTTTGTGTTGTACCAACACAGTCCACAAAACATTATGTCAACTGACTAAAGCTATTTAAGATGTGTAGGATGCACAGCTGTGCTCTTTATAATTAGTTGGGGAACACGAAGCCTTAAGACTACAGCAAGTGGGTGACAGCCTGTGTAAATGATGTGATATGTAGAACCATCAAATTACTCCCTCCTGTTCTAGTAAAGTTGTCAAAAGGCTTAGCACAGCCTGTCCTTTCCGCTGCTGGAATACAGCAGTGGGGAAAGTGTGCACAGCTTTAGACAGTGGTTTGTTTTTTTCTTTCCTGCTGAATTGACTGTGGGCTTAGCAGAAATGGTAATCCAGCTCTTTTCATCAGCATTAGGAGATTTCAAAAGGTAAGTGTTTGTGAGTCCACCTCTGTGGGTGCTGGTGAACACATCCCTGTGTGCGCTCATGCAGGCAGCAATCTTGTATGTATGATAGAAATATATTACAAATATGCACATACCTCAGTAACTTTGGGATGGAGAACAGAAAGACGTCACAGATAACTAAGCAGACAGTGCTGAGAAGGAAATAGGTTCCAAACATGCTCCAAAATGCTTTCAGTAAGGGCCCACTTTGACTGTGCTCTGATTGCAGTAGAACCTCTGTCTCTTCAGCTTCTGCTGTGTCAGTTTTGCTCTTCTGACCTTTTTTAAATGTAGCAGACTCCATTTTTCTAAAGAAAGAAACAGTAAGAAAGCTTGCCGCAATTGTAGAAAGCATAGGAATCTTATGCATTCAAAAAAATCATTAAATATCTCACACTGGGTCTCATGCCATGTCCAGTATAATGCTCATCAAAAAATGATTCCTCTCACAAAAATCTTACAGTTCCGTACTTCCAGGAATGAAAGGATGTTCTCCAGCAGATTTCAACACTTAAAATCAGATTTTGCACAAAGGAATTTACTCACTAAGTGTTCACCCACTGAAGAGTCAAGACTCCCAAATCTTCACAGCAGAGTGGTACTTGGACTGTTTTATGTATGTTACCCTTTTCTTCTTGTTTAATAGACAAGTAATTCAGTGAGACTGAATCTTTCAGCTATTCTTCTGACTAGATAGGAAGCACGCAAAGCTTACATTCAGAGCCTGAATATGCACTGTGGCAGCCTGCGGGGCATGGAGGGGATTAAAGCCTGCTCTGAGATGGCGCACCAGCACTGTGAGCATACTTGCTTATATCATTTAGAGGCACGAAAGCAACCACCCAGCTGGCACACTGTGCTATCAGGTACTCACTGCTGGGTTCTGCTGCGACACTTCTTCCACTCTCTTTCAGCCCAGGCAACAATTTCTTCAGACGAGTCCTCTTTCCTCACTGACCACAAGTCATCCACCCCCAAGGTCTGCTGACAGCCTTTCCAGACCAGCCTGGGGAAGGAACACACAGACGGCTGTAAGGTGAGCACAGAAGGATTTGCGGTGCATGTAACATTTTCAAAACAGACAGGCTGTAAGTTAGTGCCCCACAGCGAGCACATAGGGACTTCCATAAAACACTGCTTGGGACTGTCCTTTCCCAGAATAAATTTGGATGTTCAGAAACAGCAGTTTTGCTTCAAATCCCTATGCTACCTTCTGTCAACATCATGAGGATTTGCAAGTAAGCCCTTATTTCTAGAACATACTAAGAGTTGGGTCTTGGGCAGTGGGCGACAAAGTTCAGTTTAACTTACCCTGTGGCTCAGTGAAACACAGATGAGGCCTTATCATAGCAGACGTTAGGCCCAAAGTGTGTAATCATTTTACTTCTGAATGCTAATGAGCAGGCTGGGCCAGTGTCCTCAGGCACTATTTTCTCCTTGCCCAGCATCTGTTACAGGAAGGTCTGGCAGGCAGGCAGGGCTGTGGCTGGTGTACAGTCACCTTTTGAGATTGCTGAAGTCTGTTTCAAGATTGGGAGGGCACTGGAAGAGTAGTTGGAAGGGGGAAGAGAATTACCTAGAATCACAGATTTGTGTTTTGAACTACTTTGAGAAGTAAGTGAAATTTTCATAATTTGATCTTGTGAGAATACCTCAAGTCCCCAGAGAGAGAATTTAAATTCTTGCTGCATAAGCTAACTGAGGTATTTCATACTGGCTGTCATCTCCACCCTGTCTTATGCTGGGGTTTTTTTTCTGATGTTCTAGCAAAACCATGTCTTTTTTTGTGTGTTTTCTTACCCAGAGAACCACCAGTATGTGATTTTGGAAAGAAAAGAGCTGCTGGATTCTGGACACTGATTCTGATGGGAGAAAAAACATGGATGATATTTTTACATAGATAAGGGCATGTGTCAGATAAACATAATCCCCTTCTGCACTTCCCCAAGAAAAGCAATCAAAAAGTTACACCCATCCCATTCATTGACCCTGACAGTGTTGTGGAGGATCAGTGGGATCAGGAGACTTTGGAGAATTAGACTTTAAATAATGTATTTGATGGAGGAGCAAGGGGTATCATTCTTCATACCCAAAGACATTTGTTTTCTGAAGCACAGACCTCTGCCATACCCACACCTCAAACAGAGTACTTCTGCACAGCAGAGCATGGGGAAGCAACAGGAGCCCTATCTACTGGTTTCAATGAAAATACACCAATGTGGATAGAAAAAGCTTTTAGTTTTTCAAAACATACATAGAGAGACAGAATATTGTTATCCCAAATTCTGCCGGTTACCTTTTCAAACTCTCAGCCTTTATACAGAACAATGCATCTTTCATCTCCCAGCTACTAATGTTCCTGTGCATCCCCATAAATTAAAATTCCTGTTTGAGCAATGAAGCAATGCATTATGAAAAGCTACGCTGTACTTACAGGATTGTTGACACCTTTAGAGAAGAAGGGAGGGTGATCAACGAAGCAGAATAACACAAGTTCTCCTAGCACCAGACTAGCATAAAGGTAAGTTGTAACATGGTGGAAATGGTCTTCCTGGAAACCCTAAGAAACAGAATACTGTTGAGAATGAGGTAAGAACCTTCACGTGAAATCAGTGGAGAAAGAGAGCTGCTCATGTTCTACCAGCCGTAAGCTCTGAGTTTTGGTCTGAAGCACAAGGTGCGTTTATTTAAACTGTAGTTATGTAGAGCTACTTAAATAGGTAACTCCCCAAACTGGAATATCAGAAAATACTAAATAATGGACACCTTTATTATTTAAAGTGGTGGCTTTATCACGAGCCTTCACAGCAGTCTAGTTGAGTCAGATGTCCACATTGCATCGTTATTTGGGGAACTCTGGGTGCTGAGGAATAGAAGCTCCTTGCTCACCTAGCAGGATGAGTTGCTGATGTAATAAAGCACCTGACAGGTTTTATTATAAATGGTGTATCTAAGGGACTCTGTGAAGGGCACTCTAATTAATTTTGTGAATGAGAAAAAGAAAAACCAAGGAAAAAGTCTTAAGTATTTTTGGAACTGTATTTTGGTAGTAAGAGGTGGCAGAGTGTTATTTCTACAAAAGACCTGGTGCCTGAGCATCATTCAACACAGCAGGAACAAGCAAGTTCCCAGATGTCTTTTGTTTAGTGGCTGTGAATTTTTCCCCTATTACTTGAACACACAGGTAACATAAACTTTTGTTTATTCCTTATTGTGAAGGAAAGGTACAACTGTTCACCTGAGCAAAATGGTCACTGACAGCAAGTCTCAGATGGGTAAACCCATCCAGCACTCCTCTACAAATAAACATTCACCACAAATACCCAAAAATAAAAATGTGTATCAACATATGTGTGCTGATACAAAATCTGGCATAAGGCCAGTTCATTTTGCTTTTATTCACATATGAAGTCTGCCGAGCTCTCAGAAAACAGTGTAGACACATTCTGTCTACACTGAAAGGAATAAAATGGGTGGAGATGACCATGCGTCATCAGTCATTTTTCTCAGCGTGTATCTTAAGAGAGGAATCTGGTTCTCCACCTCACAATCTATGAGGCAAAAAAAGCCCTGTTGTTTAGAGACTTCATACCTCTGCACATTAAAGATATGTGGTTTCACTTACTCTTTCCAGGGCATGTTGGACTTTGGAACTAAACATCACAACTGCAGCCATGAATGAGAGCAGCCAGTAAATCAACATGACGCCTGAAGACTGGATGCCCATCATTCTTTCCACTTGGGTAAGGAACATGGCAAGGATCTGCAAGGAGGTACAAATTTGTCCAAATAAATGGCTGGTAACAGAATGCCAAACACTTATTACCAAATTAATGGATACAATAGAGAAAAATCAGTTAGTTTCTTGCTCAAACATTTCAAGATGTTCAGAGCTGCAGTATTGTTCCTAAAAGGCTAAAACTGAAAAGCATGATGTGCAGTTTTGCACTCAAGAATGTCTCTGCAGAAAAGGCAAGCAATAAAACTGCAAGTGGGACAACAGGCTGGGAGGATCTAGGCTATAAAGACACAATGACAGGAGGGGAGCACAGGCATTTAGGCTGAACGGAAATCCCATTTCATTCTAATTTATGCTAAATCACATACTGCAGTTACAAGAAACTAAATCTTGTCTTGTTGTTGTGAGACCTCTTTCTAAATGCTACTGCTGCCTCGGCTCTTGCAAGGTATCCTCTGCCCACAGGGCTCTGTATCATAGCGACAGACCCAGTGGTCTGCCCCAACTCCAACCCCTGCTGCGTCACACAGCAGAAAATCACAAAGCACATCTCTGGCCTTCTACTCCCCATCAGCTATCTCTGTGCCCAAAGATCCTGAGAAACATGGGAAATACAAGGTCTTCCTCAGGAGGGCTGAGCTGGGCCACACACAAACAAAACAAAGGAAGAATTACCATTGTGATTCCCACCACGGCAGGGCTGATGAAGAATGCTGGAGCCCGTGGGATTCCTTGGCTTATCTCCCACAGTACGAAGAAGACATTAGAAAAACACAGTATTACTAAGATGAATCCAAGGACCTAGGGCAGAGACAGCAAGCATGTATTGGAATGGACTGAAATGATGGTGGGACAACCTACCGAACCGAATGCTCCCAGCAGCCTGGGCAGTAGGACTGGAGAGCTGGAAGGGCAGATTTGGGATGGAGCACATTACGGGAAGTAGTGGGGGAACCAAATGGAAACACAGGGGAGACATTATGACAGTTCTTCCTATAACTTGATTTATACTGACCTGACTTTACCTGAGTCGGCAAATGTCAAAACAAACACAGAGACAGATCATCAGAACAGTTAACGATTTAGAAAAATTAAGTTCTGCATTGAAGCTGTGATAATGTTAGGGTCAAACCCCATCCTCTGCCCTTACCATTTTGGTTTTGAAGATGTGAGACATCCTGATATAACCTTTGTTTTTGTATCGCAGATACAAGTAGTAGAAAGGAAAACAGATCCAAAGATAGGCACAAGGGATCCAAGCAATGACTGTACTCTCAAAGCACCAGGTAAATCTTGGGGTGTTTGTATACCATGTCTGATTCCAGTCCTGTCACAGAATGAACACAGAAGTGAAACAGTAAAGCTAATGTATGCAGAATTTCACCAGCTAACGCAAGTTGCTAGTGCTACAGCTGAGATCTACTATAATGTTTGAGGAATTTGATTTAGTGTTTCAAATGTAAAAAATATTTGGCAACAGACGGGCTGCTAGAGAACAGTAAGGTGTTGGGGAGGGAGGGAGGGAGGGAGGACTCAGCAGTAGCGTTTTGGAGGGAATGGAAGTAGAAAGGTTGGGGGGGAGAGGTTGGAAAAGTGAAAGATGCCGAAGGACATCACGTATCACAACTGGAGAGAAAAAAACCCACCAAAAGACAAGAGGAGATTCAGATTATTGAATGGGCAATGAGAAAAAGTAATTTGGGAATGAAGATTATCAGCATGTAGGACCCATCAGAACAGTCAGTAGGGAATGGTGGGAGAAATGAAGATTAGGAGGAAAGAAGTGCCCTAGTGCATAGACTGCATCTGAAGCGCGTTTCCTCAGCTGAATTTGTAATAGTTTTGTAATTTTTTGACCGAGTAAGTCAAGACTGAGGAAGATCTCATCTGCTAACACAGTAATACTAGAAATACAGCGAGCTGGAGATGAACAGGCCAGGGTGTTTCCCCCGCAGCTGGCATTCAGGCGCGGCGCGGTGCAGAGCGCGGCTCGGGGAGAGAGCCCGGTGCCGGTGCCGGGGCACTCGGTACTGCAGGAGTTTCCCAGCCCCCAGGATGGGGACCCAGGAGCGTGGGCTGCTCAGCACCAGGCCCTCCGAGGGTACCGGGTGCGTTATGAAGGCAGTGGCGGGACCCATCTCGGTGCCCGCGCAACCCTGACCAGACCTGCCGTAGCTGGAAGCGGGCTGGGGCTGTCCCCGGGTGACAGCTCGTCCCGGGGGCAGGGTCCGCAGCCAGCCCCTCGGGGGGTGCCCCCGTCCCGACCGCAGGGCGCCAGCCGCCCCGCTGAGGCACGGCGCTGGGCACGGCTGCGGGGCGGGGGGGCCGGGACGGCTCGGCTCCCCCGCTGGCACGGCGGGCCCCGGGCAGGGCCTCTAGAGGGGCGGCCCGGCCGCGGCCCGGTGCGGCGGCGCTCGCTCGCTCTCTCCTCACTCACCCAGAGCGCGGCGGAGCCCTCCGCGGAGCCGCACAGCGCGCTGCCCGCCGCCATGCCGCCCGCACTGGAGGCAGCCGGGGCGTCGCGGCCGGGCTCGGTCCCCCCCCGCGGCCCCGCACCCGCCGCTCGGTGCCCCCGGGCGGGCCCTTCCTCACTGGGCCGCGGCCGAGCGCCCCGTTCCCACCGGGCGGGAGGGGAGCGCCCCGGGGCCGCCTCTCGGCTTGGGCAGGCCGGTAGCGGGGGGGCGGCGGGCACGGCCTGGGGGCTGCCCCCGGGGAGGGCGCGCGGCACCGGGCAGGGCTGCGACGGGACAGCCCGCGGCGGGGACGGGACAGCCCGCCGGCCGGCAGGGGGCAGCACCGCGGGACCGGCCCGACCCGGCCCTTCCGGCGGCGCGGCGGGCGGCGCTGAGTCAGAGAGGCGGCGGCATGCGGGCGGCGGCGGCGCTGGTGTCCGCGCTGTGCTGCGCCCTGGCGCGGGGCTCCGAGGACATCGTTGTGGGCTGCGGTGGCTTCGTCAAGTCTGACGTGGAGATCAACTACTCCCTGATCGAGGTGGGCGCCGGCCCCCGGCCCGGCCCGCAGCGCGCCGCGGCCGGGGGAGGGCGGCGGGCGGCCCGCGCTGCCCGTGCGGTGCCGGTTGCGGGGCTCGGCCCGGGCGCCGGGCGGGCTGCGGGTTTCTCGCTATTCCCTGGGGACGTGCGGGTGCTGCAGTGTAAAAGCTCTTGGCTAGAGAATGCCAGGTTCCAGCTTTGCTGGCGGCTTTTAACGTAGCTTGTTTGTCTTTCCTGCGTGTTTCCTTCAGGTGAAGTTGTACACCAAGCACGGCACCCTGAAGTACCAGACGGACTGTGCCCCCAACAACGGGTACTTCATGATTCCCCTCTACGACAAGGTGAGGGACCGAGCAGGAGCTGCCCCTGTGCCCCGGCAGCCTCAGGACACCACCCACCCGCGAAACCTTGGTGCTGGGATGTGATTTGGTTTGGTTCAGACCAAACTTTCAACTGTGTCTTTTCGTACTGTGATGCTTATGTCTCGGTGCCAAGTGTTATCATGAGAAAAAGCCGAGTAACTTCAGCTGTGGTGTTGCACTGGTGCTGTTGGTCTGAAGTTGCCCTTGCTGCTGCCAGCAAACCCTGTGCTAGCAGCTGTGCGAACTGCCCAGAAAGTATGGGCTCCTACAGAGTACACATAAAGCTTTCAGTTATCTACCTATAGAAATCAAAATAAATCGGCATGGGAATGTGTTTTGATATGGCTGAATCAATAATGAATGACTTAATTGCAGAGAGTAAAGATATCTTAAGAAAATAACAGTACAGGAAGCTCAGAATGTGTCAAATGTTTCGTGTCTGTTTAGGCTGGAAAGAAGTTTACATTCAAATTAAATACAAGCTGCCTTCAGATGGTGTAAGTCTTTTGCTCTTTTAAAGGGCTAGTTAACTCAGGGATCAGAAACAGAATCATAGAATGGTTTGGGTTGGAAGGAGGTTTTAAAGATCATCCGGTCCAGCTGCCAAATAAATCCTTCCCTTCCCAACCTGAGAACATAAGATGCTTTCTGATCTCAATGATTTCGTTCTTAGATCTTTGAGCCTTTCCGTGGATGAACTGTAGAACCTATGCGGCAGAACATGTGTGGTGCCCGCAGATTTAAAGAGGATCTCTGTGTAGATTAATACTCTTTTGGTGCAGAGTTTTTAATAGGGTTGAAATTTTGCTATCCCGTTTGGGCAGAATGGTTGAGTGGGACGTCCTAGTGGAAATACTAATGGCTAATTTAGAGCACATCTGTTGGGGCAGGTAGAGATAGATCTGAACAGTTTCTAACATTGAGCTGCCTAAACATGAGCCAGGTTTGGTCTGGAAGCAGTATAAATATGATGATACATAATTTTTGTTCTTAGCTGGCTGCACATGAGCCCAGCATCCCAGCCTGTCTGGGCAGATATTGTTGCTTCTTTGAACAAAGCATCATAGGTAGGAGGAAAGGAGAATGGGATACTTGAGTCTTGTGTTACTCTCAGCGGCATGATGCTTGTGTTCTGACTTTTTTTTTTTCCTTTCATTTTTCATCCTTTCAAGACATTTCAAACATTCCATCAAGACATTTCATCATTTAAGACGGTTATTGCTTTTTTATTTTTAGGGGGATTTCATTCTTAAAATTGAACCTCCCCTAGGGTGGAGTTTTGGTAAGTGCTTGTATATGTCTTCTTACATATCTTACGTATCTGCAGTGTGGGACTTAACTACCTCTAATTTGCAGTTGGCAGGGAAAATCAAGCACTTTTCAAGAGAGATAAGCCCTACTGTATGGTTTTAATAACTAAAATGTGCTTACTGTACAAAAAGAAAATAAAGCTTTAAGGTAGACACTGAAAAAGTAACCATGAACTGATTTGAAGGAATGTGGGGTTTTGATGGAAGTCGCTACAATAGGAGGGGGAAGAAGGGTTTTCAACATCAGGATTTGCAGGCGCTTTGACTTCGTTGAGGCAAGACTTGCAGAGCAAAACTTGTGGCTTTGAGTTACTGTATGTCTGTAGAAAGTTTTGTAAAGCTAAAGTAGGATTGCTTTGTGACTGCTGTCAGTAACTACCATGATGTTTCATTGTTCTTCCCTTCCAGAACCAACCAGTGTAGACATCCATGTGGATGGCATTAATGACATTTGCACAAAGGGAGGTGATATTAACTTTGTGTTCACAGGGTTTTCTGTGAATGGAAAGGTTAGAGTCTTTTAACTTTATTTATTCCATCTTATGCTGATTCTACCCGAATAAAAAGCATTCTACTTCCGTTCTGCAAGTCATTTTAATCAATTTACACTCTGGTTTCTTTTAATTTTGACAGGTTCTCAGCAAAGGTCAGACATTAGGTCCTGCTGGAGTCCAGGTTGTACTGAGAAATGCTGGCAGTGAAGTAAACTTACAAGCAACTGTTACACAACCTGGAGGAAAGTGAGTAGGGTGGTGCATACTTAATTCATCTGTTCATTTACACAAGGTTCTTCAGTTCTGCCATATTGGCTGGGATTATAGTAGTTCTGAAATACTTTTTTTCTAACATGTACGTAGAACCTGAATTGTTTTTCTGTAAACAAAGTTTGTGACTGTTTCTGGAGAGCTGTAACCCCTTTCTTGCCTTACAGGTTTGCTTTCTTTAAAGTGCTTCCTGGTGAATATGAAATCTTTGCATCTCATCCTACCTGGATGTTGAAAGAGGTTAGAGCCTACAAAAGTTCTGGTTTACCTGTTTAGTGAGGGTGGACCTGCTAGTCTTGATCAACTGGTGTGAGGAAGGGGTTTTGTGACTGGACAAGGTTAATGGAGTTTTTGTAAATTTAATTTAGGTAGTCAAGAAACTGCCTTGTGCAGGCCCAGTTTGGAGATAGTGGGCCAGCCAGGGAAGGACTGGCAAATGGGCTCTTGCTTTCTGTCTTCTAATCCTATACATTTTGCAGGAGCTTGAATATCGTAGCAGATACTCTGATCCTTCCCTTTCAGGTTGCTTGCTTTTTGAGGAGCTCTGGGATCCTGAGCAATTCTAAATAAGTAAAATAAGAAAAACACTCTTGTGAAGTATCTTTGCTTTAGCGTCTTTGTGTTTTGAATAGCCTGTAGACCCTTTTTGAGTACTGCTGCTCTTGTCTCTGTTTCTCTTGTGGAATATACAGCTTCTGATTGTTACTTCAGTGCTCTAAATGAGGTCTAATGCCTACTCTTGATGGAAATGTATGTGTTTCTGTATTTCAGTCAAACACAGTGGTACGGGTGACAAGTTCTAATGCTTACGCTGCTAGCCCTCTGATTGTTGCAGGCTACAATGTTTCTGGGTCAGTGAGGAGTGATGGAGAACCAATGAAAGGGGTCATGTTTCTCCTTTTCTCTTCTTCGGTCACTAAAGAGGTAATGGCGTATCAGTACCTTTTCAATATGAGTATGGACATAAATAAGAAGCAGCTAAATAGCTCCTAGATACATGTTGCCCTGATACTTATCTCTGTTCTTCATTGAGCTTGGCTTAGAGAAAACATAAACTGTACAACCCCTCAGGCTGTATTTTTTGTTGGTTTTTTTTTTTTTTTTTTCTTAAGTTCCCCCCCCTGCCCCCAACAAGGCAAATACAACATTTGCATGCATGCTGAATTTTCACGACTTCCGTGGAATTACTCAGATCAACAACAGCCATCTGTTTAAATGTTGGCAAACTTGAGGCTTAAGGTCTACGTGGGTTTTGGACACAAGAATGTAGAAAATTCTTTTTATTTCAACTCTTTTGAACTCCTCATTATTCTTTTCAAACAACAGGGTTCCTCAACAATCAGGCTGTTCAGGGGCATAGAAAACTTAATACTTCAACTGAAGCAGGCAACAAGTGCAAAATACAATACGGTTCACAGCATGTTATTGATCTGTATCTTCCATGTGGGTTAGGTTGAGGGCTACGATTGGAAGACAATATTTTTTCAGTTACACCTTTTTGCATGTTAAATGTTGGTTAGTAATATGTTCCCTGGTGAGGATGACACTTCTCCATGGCAAAAGACCAGTTTCTGGAACAAGACACAAGATGTTGCCAGACAAATCTTGAAATTTACTGTACAGTAGCTGTTACGTGTCTTCAGCATGACTTCTTGACTGCTCTTTGCCTTCTTGATGTGAAGACAATGTTCAACAGCTGGTATTGCCACCTTGAAAGTGTGTTATGAAATGAGTGTGAAACATCTGGTCACGTACTGTGATTTGTTATGTAGAGTAGAGCTCTGTTCTATAATGTTAAGCTCGTCCACAGAACTGAAGTCAGTTAATGTTAAGACATGCAGTGCAGTTCTGGGATTATATAGAATATTATATATTTTGAACTGTCCTACATCCTCCCCCACCCCCAAATTTTCTCTGTTCTCGCATGAGAAAAAAAGTTGTATTACATTTATTGCCACAGGATGTTGTGGGCTGCAATATTTCTCCTGTGGATGGATTCCAGTCAAGAGATGAGTCTCTCTCCTATTTATGCAATGTTGTATCAAAAGAAGACGGATCTTTCAGCTTTCTTTCTCTGCCAAGTGGGATATACACTGTGGTAAGTAGCTACAAAGTTCATTGCTTGTCTATCCATTGGGTTGTTACCTTTCATTTTCTACACTAGATCATGCATAACTTTGTAGCTGCTAAAACAGAAAGAGTTGAAATATTTCTAAGTGGATGGAACCTTCAACCTAAAGTATATGACAGTGAAGTAAGTTGCTGTGGTAGGGCTCTGCGGTAGGACTTAGTTGCAAATCAGGCTCTGAATTACCTGAATACATTGGCCAGTCACAGAATAACACCTAGAGGCTGCTGGGACACTGCAAGTTTCACTTGGCTACAGCCACTTCATGTCCTTTAAGCTCTCTGTTTTCTGTTTTGCCCATTCTCATTATTACGTCCGGGCAGTGTGGGAGCACGGCTGTCTGCACGCTGCCTAGAGTGATGGTCCTGCATTCTCAGTCTGCACACTCTAGAAGTGGGATTCAATGTGTTCTTTCATTCCTTTAACCCTTGTAGTGATCATATAGTCTCCTATCTGCAAGCTTTTGCACATCACAGTACCTTTGCTGTATTCTGAGTAGAGGGTTACATTTCCGTCTTTTCAGATAATCTCATATGATTTCCATCAGTTGATCTTGAAATACCACCTTTTTTCTTGTCTCCACCCCTCTCAGTTATTTTTTCCGGATAGTTTGCAGCCCATTGGCTTTTCATAGAGGTGTGTGATGATAATAAACCCATGGAAAATGGTAAAGGAAAACAGTTTTGTTGTCATAGCTTCTTAGGAGTCAAAGCGATGTGTCATCTTTCAGATACCATTCTACAGGGGAGAGAGAATTACCTTTGATGTTGCACCATCTAGACTGGACTTCCTTGTAGAGCATGACAGTTTACAGATTGAGGTAAGGCATTCAGAGGAAATAATCTTTTTGTGCTATTCATTCCCGTCAAAGTATAACTGATTTTAGCAGTAAGTAGGTGTGTTTATAGAAAAACTTCTTCGTAAGAAGTTTGAAGATGTCTGTTACACATACCCTCTTGCACAGCATATAAAGACAGTTTCCAGCATCATGCTGTATTTCTACACTTCAGTCCCTTTTACTAGGAAGAAAAAAACCAGGGAAAAGCTGTGTGCTATGCTCACTTTCATGTCCATGATGTGGACAGGCAGTGATCTTTCAGGTTGTTTAAATTTCCTCATTCAGCGTGCCAGAGCTCTGGAGAAGGGCCTGTAGGTTGTTATGGTTTGCGGAGTGCCTGGTGTGATGGCATTATGATCTGTCATTTGGGCCTTCTGAACTGTAGTGATGCAGATAAACTGAGAATCTCTTCCTGTACATTTTTTTTCCTAAAGCTGGAAATAAATTCCCTTTATATGTATGTGTGTGTGAAAATGGTCACTGTTGATTGCTGTAGGTGTGTGTTTGCTTTTACTGAGTGAAGATTAATGTTAGCTTTTTTCCCATTTCAGCCTGTTTTCCATGTGATGGGTTTCTCTGTCACAGGCAGGGTGTTGAACGGTCCTGAAGGAGAAGGAGTTGCTGATGCCACTGTGACGCTGAACAATCAGATTAAAGGTGTGCACTGGTCTTGGTCTTTGTTGCTACAGAGAAGCCTTTATTAAGCTCAAGTACAGGACATAATACACTACTTTTGTTGCAATTTATTTGAAATATTAAAGTGGTTTTCATGCAGCTGATTAATTTTACATTTTCTGGCTTAGAGGAGAGTATTAGGTGTTCATTTGTTTTGCTGTTGAAGACCTTATTTTCTTTCAACCATATGCCAGATTGTGCTTTGAAATATGGAAATGAAGACTGGTCTAGTAAAAAAGGCATAGTACTGTCTCTTTGTTGTGCAATGTAAATTAAAAATAGCCTACAGCAGTGCATGCCCTCTGGCTCTTTCAACCCATCAGGATAGACAGTCAACACATGCTCTGTTTTTTTAACTCTTCTTGTTATTTATTACAGTAAAAACAAAAGCTGATGGCTCTTTCCGCCTTGAGAACATAACAACAGGTACATACACAATTCATGCCAGGAAAGAGCATCTGTTCTTTGATACTATTACCGTGAAGATTGCACCAAATACACCTCAGCTAGCAAACATCATTGCAACAGGGTAGGTACTGGTGTCATGATTAAAATGTAATCTGATATGTAGACAAGGTCTTGAAAATGGGTGGTCCTTTCCTATATCATGCCCAGACTTGCATACTGTTGTCAGAAGCTAAGTGTTGCTTGAGAAATTCAAGTTAATAGCACAGCATGAGTGCAGGATAATGTTTTGTCCAGAGTATTTTGCTCAATACTAGTTAAGGTTTAGAGCACCCTCTTAATAACCTCTCCTGTGCAGGTGAAGATGCTAAGACATGGGTATATTGAACAATTTTAGAATGGTATGTGAACCAAGAAAGGAAAAGGGATCATGGTTGTCTGATATGAATTGTCTTTTTCTTGTTTGTCATTCTTTGACTGCTGGGCATAAGCCTGTGTAATGGTGATGGGATGATTTTGGGGGTGTCAGGCTGCGCAGTAGTGGGAGATAGAATGCAAGCTGAGGAAGACAAAAGGGGCATGGTTCTGTGTCCAGGAGCTTCTCCTAAGGAAGAAATAGTGGCACCCTTTCTGAGAAGTGAAGACTAGGAATTTACTGAAGCAAATGGCAACTAGTTCATACAGACTTAGCTAGCTAATCAGAAAAAATCCCTATGTGCTGTTAAATGATCAGTTACAGGTTTTTGCAGTCACTAAATATGTTGTGCTGTTGAAGGTGAAAAGCAAAGTTTAACAGCTTCTAATTAATTTGTCATATTGTCTTCTGTATTCACAAACGTAGGTGTAGTAGGGTTGTGTTCCAGTGAATTGCCTATCATATTTGAGGTCTTTGACACAAAACATTTGAAACTATTTAAAAACAGAGAGATGGCAAGCCTAAGTCAATTGCCTGCCTAGCCAAAAAATAAAAAAAATAAAGGCTTGAAGTGATTGAGTTGATGTTAGAGAAGTGTGAAGCAAGTTGCTTGCAAATAAAACCATAACATCATGGTGACTTTGTTGTAAAAGAAAAGATCCCATTAATACATTTTGGACTTGTATCTAGTATCTCTTTGATATGAACACTCTTTCAGAAATCCATTCCAATTCATGTGTTAGTACCTCAACATAGCAAGGTTTACTTTGTAAGGACATTTTAAAACAAGTATTTTTTTATGAGCTTTGTCAAATCAAGATATTTATTCTGACGGCTCTCTTGTATTTAACAGGTTCAGTGTGTGCGGCCAGATCTCAGTAACTCGTTTCCCTGACACAGTCAAACAGATTAGTAAATACAAGGTAACCATGATGCCTCAGGACAAGGACAAAGCATCACTGGTTACAACAGAAACTGACCCTCATGGAGCATTTTGTTTTAAGGCAAAATCGGGTACATACAATGTTCAGGTAAGAATAAGCTTCCATCTCTTCATTGTAGGACTATTGTGAGGTTTTAGAAGACTTTAAACATTTAATTTCTAAAACTTGAGAAGCTGAGTTTAGATTTTCCTCTTTTTTTTCCTGTTTGCACTATTTAAACAATGACAGTTATTTCTTTTTTTTTTTCCTTAATAATCTGAGATTTGCATGCTTCTTGTCCATTATGCCTGTTAAAAGGAGATCAGGAGATCAGGCCATTGGGGTTGGAAGTTCTTATTTCTCTCCTCTTAGTTGTGATGCCTCTTAGACCACTCCTTATCGTAATGTATTATCTTGTGAGTGAGACATGTAATGTGTGCTTTACTCAGGTGCCTAAATGATTCCTGAGATTATAGATCACAGCAGAACCATCACAAATTTGCATTGTGGGAGGTAGTACAGACTGGAAGATGAGGAAGTGCATGGTTATAAGGCCTCTAACTATCCTCATAGATAATGAAATAGCCTAATGTAAACGCAGGTATATGTGTTGGAAGTGAAATTCACTTAGACTTTTGAAACTGAGCTGTTTGGAGGATTTTGAGCTCAGTTTTATTGCAGTTCTTTGGAGGATTTTTAATACAAAATACTGAAAAGCATATTTGGGAGGCTGGTTTGCTTTGCCTGGGCTTTACAATAAATTTCTTTTTTTTTTTTTTATTGCTGAAAAGTGGATTGAACTCAGCAGAAGGGGTGTATTTGGTCTGGTATCTAAAAGCTGATGATGTTTTCATGTCATGTACTCTACAGGTAATTATTCCAGAGGCTGAGACCAGAGCAGGATTGGCTTTGAAACCCAAAATGTTCCCTGTTACTGTTACAGACAGACCAGTAATGGATGTGACCTTCTCTCAGTTTTTGGCATCTGTCTCGGGGAAGATCTCTTGTTTAGGTAAGCCAGTTTTGAAAGTGAAGTGGAAATGGGAACAGAGCAGTTCAGCACTGCACATGTGAATGAGTACTGTTTAGATCAAGACACTTGCTGTGGTTAGCCCCATTAGTAGATAAGTAAAGTTAACTTCCAGCACATAGATAAAGCAGCTCTTTCTTTTGGGAGACGTTACAGCCTGGTAAGTTACCTTAATAAACTGTGGAGTAGAGTTGTCCACCTATTTTTAATACTTGCTAGGAATAAGCAAGCATTCCTTCCTCAGGGAGGAATTCTGACCTGTTTGCCTTCCTCAGAAGATGGGTAAGTACTGGAAGGAAATGCTCCTGGCGGACACTAGGGATACTGTATATCAATCAGAGAAGTACTGGAGGTACAAAAGACATTTTTAGGGAAAAAAACCCACCAAGGTAGTGCATGTAAAAACTTGTAGGATAGAGGGTCAAGCTGTTGACGGAAGCTTGCAATCTCTGTTCTCTTTCATAAGCTTTTTGTCTTTATTTTAGTCTGAGGTTCCTCTCTTCTATTTTCCTTGGATTACCTACTGATTTCAGCGAGTGATGACTGGAGCTTGACTTTTGTGACTTTTTAGCCCTTCCTTTTTCCTCTCTGAATCCTCTCTGCACTTTGTGTTCTGTCTCTCAAGTGTTTAGTGGGCCCTGTAGTCTCTGCCAAGCAAGGTGAACTCTGGGATTTAATGGTGGCCTCTGGTTGTTACTTGCTGTTAGATAATAGGATTAACAGTCGCAGACTTCCTGGAGATTGCAAAAAAGCACTGGTAAACGTGCTTAAGAAATTTTTAATTTTAATTTTAATTAAATTTTTTAATTTAATTAAATTTTTAATTTAATTGGGTTTTAATTGGGAATGATCTCTACTGGAAGAGTGTAATCATTTTAATGTTAGCACACAAGAAGCTTGCTTGGAGTGGAGGTTTGGGAGGCAAAGCTGGCAAGCTGGAATGCAGTCTCATTTTCTGCTGTCTTTTCTGCACAGATGTTTGTGGTGATCTGGTGGTGACGTTACAGTCTGTGAGCCGCCAGGGTGAAAAACGCAACCTGCAGCTTTCTGGAAGCATGGACTCAGTGGCCTTCACGTTTGAAAATGTGCTACCTGGCAAATACAAAGGTAGGGTTATGGAGAACAACTTGAAGTGTTACCTTAGTAGCTAAATTTGTGACTTAATCTGTATAGTTCTGTTATTATTGATACCATATGTTCAACATGGAACTAGTTCTGAAACTTGAGAGAATCTGCAAAAATACTATACAACACTGGATCAGGTTTTCTTAATCTTGTATGTCTAACCCTTTTGTTAGGTAACTGCTCCCCTGTTTTAGGGTCTTCATGGCTGGTGTGAGGGGAGGGACTTTATCATGAACTGACTTGTCGCATGCCTAATGACGGGGGCACACCCTAGCTGTTCTGCTTCCAGAGTACCCCTCCTAAGAGCAATGTGTCTTTTGGCCAGCCTGCCTTGGCCTACTATGAAAATAAATTGTTTCCCAAGGAAAGGTGTAGGGAAGAGTATGTACAGATTGCTCTTCTTATACATGAGCCAGAACATCCTTTCGCCAGGTGAAACTGGAGTTAGGTTATGATTACCTCTAGGCTTCTTTGACTATCACAGTGGTAGTGCACACTGCAGAACTTTCAGGGTGACCAGACTTCATAATATTTTTTATAATAGCTTTTCTGTTCTGAGCTGTGCTGGATTTCTGGTGATGCCGCAGTGCTGAGAGCCAGGTCTGTTACTGTAGTCATTGTTGTATATCTGGCTTTGAAGATTGTTGTCAGGGAACTTAGAGTGATACAAGCTTTTTATACCACAGAACCTGTCCTTATTCACAGTTTTACGTTACTGAAATGCTTTGTGCGGTGTGTGTTCTAGTAAGCATCGTACATGAAGACTGGTGCTGGAAGAATAAGTCTTTGGAGTTGGAAGTCATGGAGGAAGATGTTTCGGGAGTAGAATTCAGGCAGACTGGATATATGCTGCGCTGTTCTCTTTCTCATGCAATTACACTGGTATGTAGGTAACAAACGTCATTTTTTTAATGAACTTGTGTAGATAGGTTGCATTATACTTGGAATCAAGGCTTTCTCATGTCTCTAGGGAGTCATATAGCACAGCAACACTGATGTTTAGAGTGCTTTGAGATTTGTCTCTTAGTTCTAGTAAAATGGTGTTGTGTTGTTACCTGCTATAAAAGAGAAGCATTAATGTATCTTTAGACAAATACCGTTTTCATTTTGTTGTTTGGTAGTTACTAATAGTGAATTCTGTTGTGGCTTCACAGGAATTTTATCAGGATGGAAACGGACCGGAGAATGTTGGTGTTTATAACCTGTCCAAAGGAGTTAATAGATTCTGTCTTTCAAAGCCAGGTAACAGCTCTAAAATGTTAGTTTTAAAAATGAAAAATAACCAGTCCACTAATACTACTAGGCATTAAAAAAATAAAAATTTGTTGTTTCTGAGGGGCATTGTTTTATTTACATCTGTATATAAATGTCCCATTCTAAGTTTTTAGAATTCTGCTACTATATAGTCCTTCACCTAAATACAGATTACAGAAGGAAAATAATTTTTTTTTTTACTTGGTGAAAGGCTTTGATCTCTTATGAATGAATAGCATGTTAAAATAATCTTGTTCATATGGTTTCTATTTGTCAGTCACGTTAGAATGTTTCATTTAAATACAGGGTTCTTGAGGGATAATCGTTGAAAGTATTGCAGGCTTATCTGTAATAGGAAAAAAGAATGTTTTAAGATTAGATTATTTTTTTTTCTCCTTTCGGTGTCTTAGAGCTAATACTCTGTATGGCCCCTTTGCTAAACAGTTAACAAATCTATTTGGTTTTGATTCAGTTTTCAGCTTTGTACATTTCATCCTTAGAACCAGTGGTCTCATTCACAATACAGTAATACAGTGGTTCTGTAATCAGTCAAAAGGTATCAGTGGTGGGACATTAACAGGTTACTTATGAGCTTGTTTGGTTTTTTATGTTTGTAATTATGTAATGATACTTAATTGTGTTTTGTATTGATGTACATTAGAAACTCTGTGCAGCTTCCAGTAGTGATCTGTGACTACACAGAGGTGAATTAATTTACAAGTGTCTATGTGAAAGGCAGTAGACACATAGTCAAATTCTGTAATTTTTCTGTATCTCAGGTCACATGTGATCTGAGAATTCAGCCAACACAGTAAGCTTGACTTTTTTCAGTGGACCATTCTCTGACTTCACATTTACAGGTGTATATGAAGTGACCCCACGTTCTTGCCACCAGTTTGAACATGAGTATTACACTTATGACACGTAAGAGCAACATCTGATTTTGATCTTAAAACTGTCAGTGTGCTTTCATAAAGCTTCCTCCTGCTGCAGCTGCTTGCTTTCAGCAATTCAGGATGTGTTGCTAGGACTGTCTCTAACCGATAGAGGGAAGCTTTAGCAAAGTGTATCAGATGTGTTCTCTTGGTGTTTCTAGTCTTAAAAAAAAAAATGAAGTCAACTAATGGTAGGCATTAAAGATGCTTCTGCAACTTCAAATGCATAGTTTTGTCAGCCTTCTCTCCGTTGAATGTTCTTTAGCTTTGTAACGAAGGAGAGAGATTTCAGTGGAAACAGTTGATCACTTGTAAGAGCTGAAATGCAAAAGGTAGGATAGTAAGTTTACCAAGAAGCATATGCTACCGTTGTACGTCCCTAGTGCCATGACTCTGGCTTGATTCTGCTCACCTCAGTTTTTGCACCGGTAAGCAGTGCTGATCTTCCTGTCAGCCGTGTTTTATTAGTTAGTTAGAGGTTATGGTCTGTCAATGTGCTTAATGGCACCTTGCTTCCAAAAAAGAGGTTTTCTGCTCCCAGACTACATCTAATTCATGAAAATGGCAGAAAACACATTCTGCATTAAAATCTGATTGTTTTCTGCTGTGTTATTGAATTCAAAGTACTTCAAAGAGAGATGTATGTTGAAGATGAGAGCCAGCAGTGGGTGAATGGATAGAAGCAGAAACCCTCTTTTGGCAGCAAAGCAACATTAGACTTGGGGCACCTTGGTGAACTATGTCAAATATGACGAAGTTTTGAGTGTCCTTCTGCTGGGTGTAAAGGTATTGTGCATATGAAATCAATCAGATCAGCTTTAGCTTGAGACGAGGCACAGAGGAAGGAACTAATTTGGCCAATGTCGTGCAGTGCTTTGGGATTCAGAGCTGGAAAATGCTCCCTTTCTGACATGCTATCATCTCAGCGCTACAGCTTTGCTGTGTCATTTCTATATCATCTATTATAAAGTGCTTTAAACTTAGGGATGGGAGCACAAAATCTGCTAAATAAGATTTGGTTATTTTCTTTAGGAGGGGGATCTTGAATTCATCTCTTTGTTGCTTTGATTTACAGGTCCTCTCCTAGTATACTGACGCTCACCGCAGTTCGACACCATGTCCTTGGCACGATTATAACAGATAAACTGATGGATGTGACTGTTACCATTAAGTAAGAACAAAGAAATCTTTCGGCTATAAAAAGTGGAAGAAAAAGACATCTCTCATAAAGTTTTACTCTGGTTTTAATACTTCTGTGGCTGCTTTTGAAGGGGATGGCATCCAACTAGACTTCGAGGTTTTTGTGCTAAGCTGTGCTTTGAGTTCTTTATAGGTAGATAAATAATTCACAGCCCTCATTTTGCACATTGTCACTTCATTTCAGTGTAGCCCCTTTCCACTTGTGTGTCATGGTAAAAAGGTACGATTTTCTGAGGTTTCAATACAGAATTCAGAGGATATTGTTTTAGCTTAGGTCAGAGCTCTTTAGCACAGGCATCTGTTTTTTTGCTTTTTGTTTCCTCAGAATGAGAATCCACTCCTTTAGAGCATTGTTACTGGTGTGAAGAGGGTTATAAAAGGAAAACCATGCAGAGTGATTACATACTAATGTGCCAATTTATGTTTAGCTGAACAGACAGCTCACTAGGGAGCACTGATTTGTGAACAGCTTTAATTGTATGAGGTGCCAGATCTGCCTGGAAGTGTCTGATAATGATGAGTGCTTTATTAATGCTCTGCTGATGTCTACTTGGTCTAGACTATGGGTTCTCAAACTTATATGAGTGTAGAAGACATCTTTTCAGAGAATAAATTATCTGCAGAGCACTGCCTCGAGTTCCCTGAGTTTAATGAACCTGTAACTGCAACTACTGGGCAACTGCAGCAGCTGGAAAAGAAACATTGAGACAGCAGAGAGCTATTAGGATTTTAAAAACAACTTAGTGAGTAGGGGAATATTATACTGACCTAGGGTGGTTGGATTTTTGAGACTATTGGCAAGTACTTTTAAGGCAGCTCAGTTGCTGCAGGTTGTCTCTGTTCAAGCCTGCCTGAAGCTTTTCAGCCAAAGTCCAATTTGTGAACTGTCGTCAACGTAAAAGGAACAGCTCTGGATTTAAAAGCAAGCCAGTTTTTTTACAAGTCTGTGTTTGTATACCAGATCCATGGCACTGACCTGTTAACTTTCAGTTAACCAAAAAAACCCCAAACAACCCCAACCAAAAATGAAGCTGATATTTCACAATTTTTGATGATGGCTTGTTATGTTTGAAAAATGAGACAGTAATAATTTATTATGACTATCATGAGACTGGGTGTGTCTGTACAGGTTTTTAATAGGTTTTAAGACAATATATTTTTTAAATACATTTCTGTGTTGCCTCTGGACTGCAGAGAATGAGTTTAAAGCCTTGATGAAATTTAGTGTTAGAGCAACAATATCTGTTTCTCTTAAAAAAACCCAGAATGTAGGTGAAGACTGAAGCAGGAGACAGAACTATCCTGCCTATCCTGATCGTCTAAAGTGTTTGCAGGAAAAGTAATAGTGATCATTTCAGCTCACTTCTCAGAGAATTTTGCAATGTTCTGTGACAGTTTTTCAGACTGTTGTAGAAGAGGCAGAAGATAAGATAGAAAGGATGGTTGGAAACTAGAAGGAATTGGTAGAAAAAAAAGAGGATGTAAGATCAGGGAAAATGAAATGAGATGCATTGTTCTGAGCTGATTTAAAGAATTTGATTAAACTTAAACTAGCAATCTGTTCGCTGGAGAGTGACAAGATAGCTGGATAGTTCAAGTGTATCGGGTAGATAGGTTAGAGCTTTTCCTGGGAATTGCAAGCAATTGGTAGTACTTAGTTGTGATAGGAGTTACTTTCTTCTTGTATACTCCTGAGAGGTAGTTCTGAGGGGAAGTTCCTAGTACTGAAAAAAACCACCTTACCAGTCTTTTTGTTGGTTTTGTATAACTCATCCTTTCTGTATTAAGCATGTTCACCGGTTTGGAATTCCAGGCTTTTTCTTTTACAAGAGGGCTCTTGTAAAGGTACTGGTCCTTTGACTTAAAAATCTACCACTGCTGCTGGCTTGCCTGTGGGAGGTTATTGCCCCCGCAGTAGAGCTGGTGCCTGGTAACTGGTACAAAATCAAGACTCAACCTAACCAAAACCTAAGCTAAGCTGAGATGTGCTGGACACTGCGAACTGGTTGATGTGTAGGCATGTGACTCTGGTTCTGCAGTGGGATGCTGAGGCATGGCAGAGGGGGAGAGGAAGCAAGAGGGCTGTACATTTCTTGAAATGGTTTATAGTGTCATAGGGCAGGATTTATGAGAGTTGCAAGTAGGTCCTTTCCTGATAGGCCGGGTAGGTTACCTGTAGTGCCTGTGAATGAGCCTTTCTACTGGTAACTGGTTGATATGGAGGCTAGAAGTTTTAGTTCTGCTTGGAATAAATAACAAAATTAAAAAGTAATGGATTTAAAAAAAATATTCCTGGGACTTGCCTGCTGTGGTAGTAATTAACAGGTATTACAAACTCTTACCCCTCCATGTGAAAGGAGGTGATTTTGTTTTCTTCTCCATGTTTCAGGTCATCCATTGACAGTGAACCTGCCTTAGTTTTAGGGCCCCTGAAATCGGTACAGGAGTTACGCAGGGAGCAGCAGCTGGCAGAAATTGAGACCCGCCGACAGGAGAGAGAAAAGAAGGGTCAGGAGGAGGAAGGAACAAAGCCTCCAGTGCAAGAAATGGTGGAGGAACTCCAAGGACCATTCCTATATGAATTTTCATACTGGGCAAGGTAATACCAAGCTCTGATGGACAAGGTGTATTCTTCGTACTGTTGTCTGGTGTTTCCACCAGACAGAATAGTGGCATGTTCCATACAGGAAAGGGCTGCTGTATGGGTACCTGTGCCTGTGTTGACTGTGAGCTAAATGGAAACTAGCACTACATTAATATGAATTTTGCTTAGGTTATTGTTGATGCTTTTTGCTTGGGTGTTTAGATGGATTCTTGGGTCAATATACAGTACTGTGTTCTACATGAGAGCTACTAATTCCATTTTTTTCCAATTTGTGTTTTACAGATCTGGAGAGAAAATTACTGTGACACCATCATCAAAAGAGCTGCTTTTCTACCCGCCTTATGTGGAAACAGTTGTTAGTGGAGGTAAATATAAATACAATCTAGTTTGAAAGGAGTAGATTTTTAAGGCAGAAATGTGTCCTTATAGATGAACGTATGAATAGCTCTTCAAAGGTAACGTTAGGAAAGTTCCAGTTGCAACTGTTTCTTTCGGCTGATTTCATTTCGGAATTTGGAAGCATGGGTATCTGGTAGCGGGTGCAGGTACAGTTTTTATCAGCAGAATATGCTTCCAAGTGCTGAAAGACCACCTGACAGAAGAGGAGGAGCTAGATTTTTGGATATTATACCACATTTTCAGAATTGCTCATATTAGTCTTGTCTAGAAAAATAGTTGTGCAAAGCAGTGCTTGTATTTTGGGTTTGTTACTAAATTCCAGTTTCTGTTAAGTTTTCTTCATAGTAAGTTACAATAATAAAAGTATTCACAAAAAAATTAAAATTCAAAGTTGTTGGGGTTATCGTGAGTCAGTTGATGCTACATGTTAAGTCAGTGTCCATCTTGCCCTCAGGTTTGCCTCTTTTAAAATCACAAGAAAATGTTAGGTACCCCTAAGAGATGTGCCTCTTTGTTGTGCACATTCTAAATACACTGGGGGGGGTGGGAAATAAAAAAATTTACTTATGTTATTAAACATGGCATATGCTGACCTGAAATTGATCTCCAAAAATTTTGTCCAAGTTCAGTCTAGTATAAGTTAGAAAGGAGTATTTTGGAATCTTCTCCATGTGGCTGCAGTATATGTAACTTAATGAATCTTCAAAGTACTTAGCAAATCCATAATGTTTGTTTTGGAGATGTCCTTATAGTTTTGGATAGTTATTGATTTTTGGGAATGTTCAAATGTTTTAAGATGTGTTGAGAGACCATACAATCACGTGGGTTGATCTCTTATTCTAAAGTAAAAGAACATCAGCTGAGCACTTTGGAAGTAGTTAAACTCTTGCTGTAAGACAGAACAGTGAGTGTATTTTTGACTTACTTGTTTGTCTTAAATCCGCTTTGCAACGACCAAGAGAGTTGTCCTGGAAAGCTGATAGAGATTCATGGAAAAGCAGGCTTGTTTCTGGAAGGGCGAATTCATCCTGAATTGGAAGGTGTTGAGATTGTCATTGGTGAAAAGGGAGCAACTTCCCCGCTCATCACAGTTTTCACTGATGACAAAGGGGCTTACAGGTAATTAATGGATTTATTTTGATCTGGATTCTTTCGTTAAAGTGCAACGGTGACTTGACAAGGTGTATGTGATATCAAAGTGCTTTTTTAAAAAAAACTTATTCTTTCCTTTTATTTGAAGTGTTGGGCCACTCCACAGTGACTTGGAATACACAGTTACTGCTCAGAAAGAAGGATTTGTTTTGACTGCAGTGGAAGGAACAATTGGGGACTTCAAAGCTTTTGCTCTTGCTGGGGTGACGTTTGAGGTAATGTTCTAAACACTTTGGGTTCTGAATGAATAGTGTTTGCAGTTATAGCTAGACAGGCAAAAATCATAACCCACGTCTCCCAGTCAAACACAAGTAGGTGTGGGATTTGGGGATAATATTGTCCTGGGGAAACAGATCTCAGTGGATGAGCCTGATTGTAGACCATGACTTGCCGTGCAGAAGATATTTTGGAAGATTGGAAAGTTAGAGCCTGCAGTCCAGAAGACAGGTTTTATTTGCTTTTGTAGGGTGGACCACCTTATCTTAATGAGTTTTATCCATCCAGGTGATTTTTTCATGTACAGTCTGGTCCAACTAGTGCCTGGTTCTAGTCTTTGGTATACTTAAGATGTGCAGGGGGCCACAACAATGAAGTGATAGAGGATGACTGTTCTGGTGATACATGCTATGTGTGGTTGTGACTGCCTAGGTGTTGAGAGCATGAGCTTCTGTAGCCCTGTAGTCTTGCAGAAGAAGTTACATTGCAGATGTGGCTGGTTTTTTCTGCTTACAGCTGAGTGCTCAGAGTCAGAGCAAGGGGCTTCTGGATTGAACCCTTTGTAAAGCAACCCTCACTTCCATTTAAAACTACTGCTTTTTCAAAACAGATCAAATCGGAGGATGACCAGGCTCTTGCTGGAGTTCTCCTGTCTCTCAGTGGAGGGGTATTTCGGTCCAACCTCCTTACGCAGGATAATGGCATGCTGACTTTTTCCAATCTGGTAAGTTGAATTGGAATCTTCTGAATGTGGCTGCATGCGCGATGCTGTGTTACTTTTCCCTCAAAAAAAGGGATGCTGTTGGCTCTCTTCAGTGGCAGGGGGATGCATGGTCTCCCTTGAAATTGTAACCCACAATTGAGAGTTGTAGGTCCCTCGCAGTGGACAGCACTTAAAATCTTAGCAAGTGAAAGATGTGAAATCAAACCTGGCAAGAGATTTCTCCCCAGCATAGTAGATTATGTTGATTGATCTCAGTTCCTAATTTGCACTCTGTAAACATGAAACAAGCCAATTTCTTGATGATCATTTGAGACTCTTTAGAGGAAAGAAATCTAATTAGATTATTGATCTGTATATGTGTGTAGACATGCCTAAATAGTTTCCTTGAGGACATCCTTCTCTCCTGGTCACCTTCCTGTCCTTGAGGTCTTGTGGGAAGGTTTTAGGGCCATAGTTTCCTTTCCCTCTTCAGGCTTTATCACCTGGTGGAGTTCCATTGATGTATTGTCCAATGTGCTCCCGGTTTTTCAGCTCTCACGTTTTCCGACCAGTTTAACCTAGGGTTGGGACAAAGAACTTGAGCTCTTCAGGGAGCTCTTGCAGAAACATAATTGTTTGGAGTTTGTGAATTTTTGTGTCGCTGTCAGTAAACAGCTTGTTTTATGCCTGTTTGCAGAGCCCAGGGCAGTATTATTTTAAACCTATGATGAAAGAGTTTCGCTTTGAACCATCATCACAGATGATTGAAGTGCAGGAAGGACAAAATCTTAAAATTCGGATAACTGGTTACAGAACAGCTTACAGGTCAGTAAGAGCTGAAATGCCGTGCAAAATGCTGCGTACTGTATCAGGATGCATTATGCAAAATATGTATTTTCTCCTGATACACCTCCGTCCTGGAGGTTTGGAAGGTACTTTTGAAGGCACAATTCAACTATTATAGTGTGTTTAAGTACTTTTTGTATCCTTTTCTCATGTGTGTGGGTGTATAGCTAAGCCCAGATGGCAGGACTGTAAGGAGAAACATTGCTATGAAAGCACTGTGTTAGTGGCACTGGAAGTCGCTTGTGCTATGTCCAGTGGGAGAGGAGAGGACTATTCTAGGGATGGTAGAGCAATTCAGGTGTCTGATTTCAAGATCCATACTTTCCTTGCCCTCAGGGGTAAGTGCTGCTGTTCATGGAGGTCAAGGAACTTGGATTCCCGAAGTTGTGCTCTGAACTGCAGCGAATTCTAATGCTTGAAGCAGTTTTACATATACATTATAAATTCCTGTTTCCTTCTCCATGCTATGATAATATATTAAGTACTTTTTCTGTCAGTTACGGTAATAAAATGTCTTTTAAAATGTCCATTAAAACAGCATCTGCACATCTGTAGCAATTGGTTCTCTTTCTACCTTTAGCTGTTACGGCACAGTTTCTTCTTTAAATGGAGAGCCTGAGCAGGGAGTCTCCGTAGAAGCTGTGGGGCAGAAGGACTGTAGCATCTATGGAGAAGACACAATAACTGATGAAGAGGGCAAGTTCAGGCTACGTGGCCTTCTGGTAAGGATTAGGATGCTCTTTATCATTTACTTTGATGTTAGTATGATAGTGGAGCAATAAAATGTGTTTTATTAATTAGCTACCGATTTCTGTTTTCCCATCACTTTTGCTAGCTCGGATTCCCTTGAGTCGCTCTGTGTTAGGAAACACTGTCATGTAATGAACATTCATTCTAGCAAAAGCAGGGGAAAAACTTTTAGTATAAACCTGTGGAACTTGGTGCCAGCATACTGTTATGGCCTCCCACAAACACTGAGCAGTTTGCATGACATGACATGGGCCCCCGATCGATGTACTGAATGTGTCTGACAGCTGTTCAGCGGCGCTCAGGTGTTATAGTGGAGAATTTTCTTAGGCAAAAGAATTTGGGGAAGCATTTAGTTTCTCCTGTGAAAACACTGTGACAGTGCATTTTTAGCAGGATATTGGGTGGATGTATGATGTTGATTGTACAGCATGTATGTGAAGTAAGCTGTTCTGAAGGAAATGTGGAGGCTGAATTTATGGCATCAGTATGTATGGAGTAAGCAATTTGCTGTAGCAGAAAGGAGTGTTTGATCAGGTTTTATTCTTGTTATATGCATTTTCTTTGAAGCTAAAACACTTCACAGCAGATGATTTCTTTTAATACTGTAATGTAATAAGCTGGTGACATTTCTATGATAACCCTTTTGTAATTTCTATCAGTAAACGCCCTTAATAGTGTTAGTGAGCTGGATTTTCTATTTGGGATAAGGAAAACTTTAACTGGATAGAGTTAGATCTGTTTGGGTGCTGTATCTTAAATGGAATGTTAGAAAATTCTCTTACAGTTTTCTAAAATTCAAGTATGTATTATTCAGTGTTGGGATTTATCATCTGACTGTTGCTTTTAGCCTGGTTGTGTGTATCATGTCCAACTTAAAGCTGAAGGCAATGATCACATTGAAAGAGCTTTACCACAGCATCGGGCAATTGAGGTAATTTTTTCTTTTTTTGTAGTATCACTTAAATGCGAAATGCATCTGTCTAGGCATTATGTCTGTTCTATCAGCAGCAATGTAGTTGAATGCATTTTGTTCAGACAAGTGGCTCTCAGCAAGTTAGCTCCCTAAATATAGTCCCTGTATTGCATGCCAGCATCATAGTTTAAAACAGAAGTAAAATAAAGCCTAAGTAATAAACAAGTCAAAAGAATTCTCTCACAGTCACGAAAACTATACATCAGGAAACAAGAGAATAAATGTATAAATACTTTTCAGCATTTCTTTGTGACGTGGAACAAAGCAGTAGTGACTTGAGGATGCCATAAATTCTCATATTGTTATCTCTTCGTATTTATGGATTGATAGATAACTCTTGTTATGCTTTATTTGGTCCAAATCCCGCAGTCTTGATGTAGGTGAAATTGTCATTCAGACTAGCAAATCTTTATAGGATGTAATAACAACTCTGAAATGAAAACCAATGAAATCTTGTTAGATATTCCTCTGTACTTACAGATTCAGATTAGCTGTCTTGCTTTTATCTCTTGACATCCAGCAAAGGTTAATTAGCCTTTGTTACCTGTCCGGAACTTTTCAGTGGGAGGTGGTGGTCGTTTGAGCTCAGACACCCACCTGACCAGGGTTTCCTCATTTGAAGCAAAACAGAAGGGCAGAAATCTTTCAAGACCTTAGTGTCTTCCTGCGGCTGGTTAGGAAGGGGAAGGAAGTGGCAACCCAAATGCCAGAAAATCATATGAAGGTTATGTACTGCAAGTGACAGCTGTACACAGTAACTTGTACTACTAGGATCCTGGCTAGCCTGCCATTTTCTCAGCAGAGAGAAGTGTTTGAAAGCCACCTGCAGGAAAGATGTCCAGCCTCTGTGGTGCCAGACTGTTGATGTGGCATCTGGCCTAACCCTAACCTGTCTGTTACTACAGTTATTATTTGAGTAAATGTCTTTTCTTACTCTGATCAGAATTCAGATTGGGAAACACAAACATTTCTTATTTTAAACCATTTTGAAGAATATAAAGTTACAGATTTTTGTAGGTTGTATTATGATATGAGGATATTCCTCATTAATCAACTGTATAAACATTGTAGCATAGTAATCTGCATCTCTCAGCACTAATGCAAAATACTGAGGCCGGTGTTCAGGTATCAGTCAGTCTTGTGTATGTAACTCATCCTCTTCCAAAATAATGTATGATTTTGATACTTCTTCAATTTTTAGTTTTAACTAAATGCCATCAGGATTCTGCTGGTAATGCACAGGTCTGTAATTGTGAGCTGTGCACTCTGGAGGAAAAGTACTTGCAACTGGAAAACCTTCAAGTTTCCCTGTGGTTAGCATAGAACAAAATTCACTTTTTGTGAAAAATTATGAGCACTGTTTGTGTTGTACTAACTGTCCTCTGTTAACTGCTCCTCTGGGTAAAAACATGGCTGTGTTTTATGTTGCAGGTTGGGAACAGTGACATTGAAGATGTTAACATTATAGCGTTCCGGCAGATTAACCAATTTGATTTAAGTGGAAATGTAATTACATCTTCTGAATATCTCTCCACATTATGTGTAAGTTCAAGTCTTTCATCTTTGTCAAGTGTATTTGCCATTGGTTTCTCAATTTTTTTTTTTGCAGCGTCACTGGAAGTTGTTCAGTAGCCAGAGCACACCTTTAATTCAAATTATGACTAATACTTTAATGGAGGTGAATTTGAATTCCAGATAGAATTAAGATTCTAGTGTTCCTAACTGTTTTGCTTTAATATTTCCATTTTTCATGTGAATATGTTTAAGAAGTACTTTCTTAGGTTGGCCTGTATGTTTCTGGCTCTTCTTCCTTGATTAGGGATGCCCTGTCCGTAGGGAGAGCAAGACACCAGGGGTGAAATGAGTCCTCTCTATCAGAGATCTGCATTCCTGAAATACCTGGAATTTTTGACATGTGACTGCAACAGTATCATAAGGCACATGAATTTAAAAGTACAGTTATAAGAAAGAATATGAGGCAAACAGTAAAACTGAAACTTTCAAAATTCAGAAGACTGTGCTGTGATCTGAAAAAAACTGCTAAACATCTGTGATCCTTTTGGCTTAGGGTGCAAATGCTGGAAGTATCTGCAAGAAGTGTTAGCATGGTGGGAGTTATAGCACTATTTCTCAGGCTTAAAACCTTCTTGAAACGTTACCTGCAAATATAAATGCAATGCCTGGATTTCTTTCGGGCTCGTCTGTTATTCACTTTACCTGCCAAGATCTCATTGCTAAGCTGTTGATTCTTTTGCAAGGCATCCAAAGGATCCAACCCTCAGAGCAGGTGTGAAGGGAAAATGTATCACCTTACTGAAGAGCACCTGAGAACGCTTCCCATCTTTTTGGGGAAATTTAGACCCTTGCAGTTCAGCCTGAGCAAATAGGAATTGATGTCAAAATTTGATTATGTGGAAGTTATCCAAGCCTGTACCTGTTTCGTATTAGGTTGGGTCTTGCGTTGCATGTAATGCACATGTGCTGTTGGTGGGTGCAATCATCACCCTTGCTTTTGAGGCAGAAATTTTTGTCTTTGGAAGATCTGCTAAGATTTGATACAGAGACAAGTGAGCAGTTTTGTAACCTCAGTCTGGGCCCTTCTGGTTGTGTAGACTCGATGAAACGACACGGAATACTCCGGTGAGCTGTGATTTGAGCTGCAACATGGTAGCACTGGGCAGAATCAATGAGAATTCATTTGGGCTGTGTTTGTAAGGAGAGCTGAGCCTTGGCAAATATCTGATCCAGAGGTATAGAAACAATGGTATAGGTGCTAGAAGGCTGCTGCAGAGTGGTCCACAAAAAACATCTCTTTGCTTACCGTGTCCTCTGGAGGAGGCACAGCGGCTGATAAACGTTTGTGTGTACAGGCAGCCTCAGGTAAGGAGATGCTGCTGTCCTTACCAGCCTTATTTGACTGTGATACGACCCTCTAATAATTATGCTGGTTTCTGAGCAAACTATTCGCTGGGGACTTCAGGCCTATTCTGTAACTTGAGGATCTCTAGCTTGTTAAGTAAGTGTAGAGAAATTGAAATCAAGAAAAATGAGCCTATCTGAGAAATAGAAACAACCCCCAGCTGCAAATTCCTGTGAAACTGCTGGGATTATTTAAAGAATTACTCAGTTTTGGTTGGTGCACAGCACAGACTACTTTTAATGCACTAGATACATGAAGATGTCAGACATCAGTTGTTCCTAAGTTACTTCAAGTTCTGTACAAAGACTGTTTCTGTGACTTTTCACATCCCAGGTTGGAACAATTCCAGGTGTTCTTACTTGGCAACTTTCTGTTTATAAAACACATGATGAATTTTGAAATGCTTTTATCCCTTAAGATGTGGGATGTCTGAAATACCTGTTGTGGTACAGGGTTGAATCCCAGGTTTGTGCTTTCTTCTTTCCCTCAGGTGAAGCTCTATAAAAGTGAAAATCTTGACAACCCAATTCATACAGTCAACTTGGGCCTATCCCTGTTTTTCCATTTCCCACCACTGCTCCGAGATGGAGAGGTAAGAATATTGCTGAATAATTAGCTTAAGTCACTTTAATTTTTTTTTCCCCTAAGGACTCAGAAGTGTTATTTGTGGTGTGCCTGCAGTATTGTATTCGTGCTGGAGTGACCAGTGTCCCAGAAGCTTTGAAACCTGTTAAACTGACTTTTGCATTTAACTCTGATTTTGCCTCAGACTGTTACTGCTGCTGTAGACTGATACAGTTTTTACCCACAGAATTACGTGGTGCTCCTGGATTCTACGTTGTCTAAATCACAGTATGACTACACTCTGCCTCAAGTTTTGTTCACTGCTATTGGATATCATAAACACATTACTCTGGTCTTCAGTCCCACTGTAAGTACAAAATAGTTACAAAATAGTGTTCAAGTGTCCACCTTGAGAGTGATGTCTGGTAGTACAGCCTGCGTGTATTTTGTCATTTTGGCCAACCTTTCGATTAATGTAAATGTAAAGGCGTTTTATGAGAAGCTTTAAAGTGACAGTGAATTTGGATTTGGCCACATTTAAGGCATCGGGCAGAGATGTAATAACCTGGTACGTTGTGGGAGGCAGCTAAGGAGTTCAGGAAGAGGTTGTAGCTGTGACTAACTGAAAGGCTGCAGTAACTGGGGGCTGAAGGAAAAAGGTAGGATTGTTGTCAGAATTCCTTTAAAGACTTGTGCGTGTATGACAGAAGTATCACCAGGCCAAAAGAGAGCTTTAGTTATTGGAGCTGAAGTAGAGGGTAAAGCAGAGGGGTTTCAAACTAGCATCAGGGGAAAACTTCTCCCTTGGGAGAGAGAAGTGTATTGTTGCACTTCCAAACGGTGCAGTCAATTTAGTGAAGTGTTTGCTCTGTAATACTTAAATGATCTATTTCTGTTCTGCATCACTGCATGCTCAGGTGCCAGTGAAACATGAGGGAAACATGAAATGGCAGTTACAAATGAAGGAGGCAGATGTGCCTGAAAGACTTAGTGCTGGCATGGTTGCTGTAATATTATCATTGGGATCATAAAGGTTTGGGCAGCATGTGACAGGTAAACCAAAGCACGCCAGGGTGACTGTAAAGTGGAGGCTGACCATCACTGAATTAGCTTTAAAAACCAGCAAACCTCAGCAAGAAGGTAACAAGGTGAATGAATCTGATGAAGGGGACTTCTTTGAAGTTGAAGGCAAAGTTAGAGCAGCACAGGATGGGAAGAGCTGGACATGCCAAATGATCCTGTTGCTGGCGTTGCTTAAAGCTGAGGGATAAATCCATGGTCCCCACTCTTTCCAGAGAAAGCTGCCTGAACAAGATATTGCCCAAGGATCTTACATTGCATTACCACTGACGCTGCTTCTGTTGTTGGCTGGTTACAACCATGATAAGGTAGGTCATGGGATTTTTTTGTCTTATCCAAGTATTATTGTCTGTCAATGAATACTTCATACTGTGTTAAGCGAGGGCTTGTTGAGGTGACTATCCAGACAGATGCAGTCAGTGGTTACCTTATGTTTTAAGAAAACATTTTAAGAAAAGCCAGTGTAGCCAAGTTTTTGGACAGTTACCGTCCTTCAAAAAAACTTGGTGTGAAGCTGAGTTCCTGGGCTGCTTCTGAATTTTGTCTTCTCATTTGGTGGCTGTGGAAAGAAAACCAACAACACAGCATCATTCAAATTCAGATAACCAGACTCAGTGGTAATAGGAATGAAAATTATTATTTTATTGACTTCAGGAACAATCAGACTGGAAAAAGATCTTGCAAGTCATTGAGTCTGGTTTCTTTAGCTTTGCACCCTCCCTAGTGAAATGCTCTCAAGAGGAATATAGCTACCTGTTATATAACCCCCTCTGTCTTTCTTAACAAGCTATGCTCTTCTAGTCTTCTCTGATATATCTGGATTTCTGTTTTGCTGATAAAAGAAACTTGTATGTGCAGTTTGATTTCATCTCAGACATGGGTAAGACAGCACCAAACATGGGGATCTCCAGGATTTTCTACAGTGTCATTGAAAGTGCTTCTGCTGAAAACAGCGGTCATTTTCTAGACTCAGGACTCAAGCTGCTGTTCTTGGGTAGATGGCCGCAGGAAGAAATGTTACTGACAATCATCTTAGTTTTTTATTACTAGAAATTCCCAGAAGTTTGGTTTGATTCTTTCCCAAGAAGAGCTGCCATTTTCTGATATCTTTGTAGATGTGACATTTTACGCTATGGCTTCTGTTTGTTTGGGGATGTAGAGGTCTAAAGAACATTATCATTCAGACCTTACCTACCATTGCAATAACAAGCTGCTTCCCCTTTGTTTTTTTGCCCAGCTTATTCCCTTATTGCTACAGCTGACAACTCGACTGCAAGGAGTACGTGCTCTTGGACAGACAGGTTCTGACACAGGTGGCTCAGAAGATGCAAAGAGACAAACAAAAAAACAGAAGACAAGACGGACATGAGGTAAAAGGAATGATCACATGAAGTGGTGCTCCGTCAGACTGGAGCCTGAGGAAGCGAAGCCACTGAAATACGTTCTTGTTGAATTAGTGAACTTTACATTTTCGTTGTTGCTACATGAGCACCATTTGTCACTAGCTCCATTTTGGTTGTAAATTTTCTGTGGAGTCTGTAGATCTCTGTTGTAAAGCAATGAAACAAATGCCTCTGTTGTCACTGTGAGTGCATCTCCCATACTTGAAGACAATTAATGATTATTTTTTTTTTCTCTTCAGTGGAACAGGTCATGCTGTCTTCGTGAATGATTTGTAAAAGCAGTGGTAATAAACTGCTTGACTTCACTTTCGGTCTCTAGATTTTGGGATCCTTATTCCTTACCTTTTGAAATACCTATCTCATGGAAGCAGCACATATGGATTTTACTATAACAGTAGTGCTTGAAGGAAAGTTTTGGGGGACATACTTGAACTGGTGAATTATGTCTTTGGCACTTCCAGTTCAGCAGTTTGATGGAAGAGTCTGTCATCTGCACAGCTATGACTTCAGTTTTTATCCAATGATTATGTTACCTTTGATTAAAATCGAGTTTTTGCCCAATGAAAATAAATTGTTAATGTCAGGTAAGGCTGGTTTTTAATGTCAGGTAAGTTCTGATGATCCTACTGTAAAGGTGGTGTTTAAATTTCAGTTTCATATACAATATGATCTCCTTAGACCTCCAGTATTCCTGAAGCGACTCCAGCTGGTTGTACTGTTCTTTACAAAGCTGTACTGCGGTGACAGTGATACCCGTTCAGCTGAGTGGCTGTCACATCTCTTGCTCAGGCCACGTGTAGCCTTTTTGCCGACTGATGATTGATTTTGTTTGTTTGTTTTAACTTTAAGAAATGTGAGCTTTTTGAAATCTCCAATGTGTACAGTCCCAATAATGTAGTCTGCAATAAATAACTGGGTTTTACAGGGTATCTTTTGATTCTTGTTTGAAGTAGACATACACAGTTTAAATGTTAATGGGGCTTTTTATTGACAAATAGTATAAAGGTTAATAGAGCTTTTGAAAGATGCACATAAATGCCTACAAATATTGCAAAGACGTTGGTACAGCCAGTAAGTGGCAATGTTTCTCTTTTACAGTACTTGAAATAAAGTCCCTTTACATTTAAATATTTAAACTTACAAAACCTACCATTCTTAGAAATTTGGATGCAAAAGATTTTATGCTGGTTTTGTTGGTATTTTGCATTAGTTTGGGTCTAAATAATTAAAACTTCATTCAGTGATCGTTCTAATCTCTCTGAGGGAAATTTTATCAAGATCATACTAAAAACAAAGAATGTTGAAAAAGCATGTATATATAGAGTTTGAGATGAAGCTCTAATAAATTATCATGCTCTTTACTTAATGATCTTGAATTTTATATTGCTGTGATGAAATATATGGAGAAAAAACCAATGTGTTGTAAGACCTACGATAAATTGTACATTTTCAGTACATCTTTATTTTAAGCTGGTGAATGTTAAGAAAGGTATTGCTACTTTGGGGGAATGTATTGGGAAAAAATGCACATGTCCATGTGCCTTGAGGGGGTACCAGATATTCCGACCTCTGGACTGTGGAACGGATGTTTAACGTTGGAAATGCTGGTAATAAAAAGAAAAAGGTTTTAATGCTTGCTTCTAAACCTGGGATTTGCCCAATGTCTCTTCTCAGAATTTTCTTTTTTTTGCCTTCTGCAGCACAGTGGTGGCCTACTTGCTTCCAGCCCTGTGTTTTGGGGTTTATTCTGCTTTTGAAGTGTTTATTCCTAGCAAAAATATAGCTTGCCATTTCTCACCTGGCAGAGAAGTCATGGTGCTTTTTGAGAACATGGGGAAAACCGACGCATGAGATAAATTTCTAAAGCAGAACTAAATGCCAAGAAATCAGTATCTCCAATTATATTTAGAAACCAATAATCAGATACACAGACCCAAGCAGAAAAATCAGCGATGTGGTCTCTCACATCTGCAGGGCCACGTGCATGCAGTGAGGCTCGACTGAGGTCTGTGCACACTCGCCATCAGCAGTCTGACGGGGGCACTGGGAGGGAATAGTTGTATGCACGGTGGGCTGAATGGGCAAACTCCTCCTGCCTCCGGCTGCTCGGCCCAGGTACCCAGGTGGCACCTGGTATCTGCAGTCTTCACAGCCCTTCACCCACCCTTCGCTCCCACCTAGGGTGGGAATAGCTCTGCCTTGTTGTCTCGTAGAGCATGTAGCTCTAGAGGATCTCCTTTATAACCATGACTGCATTACCGGTGCTTTTCTGTGCAGAAATGGTGGATTCCATTTAGGATCACCTTCTGTACTCTTCTGAGCTGACTATTTAGCATAGCTAAGGTTTGCAATTGATTTTGTGCTCTTAAAACCAAGACTTCAGTACCAGTTGGACTGGCCTTTTCAGTATTTCCTATTGAAAATGTAAGTTAAAGGAGCTTGTTGCATCTTTGATGTATGTTAATACAGAGAATAAATGCAGAATGGGACTAACATTCAAATGTTGACTTCTACTAGAAAACTTTCAAGGCTCAGCGTTTGCTCTTCTTTTCTGCAGGCACAATAGTGAAAGAATGATAATTAATTCACTTGGTGAGCTCAATATGGGCAAATGGCTGAATTTGGTTGGAAATGAGACTAAGGCCCTCTGGATAAAGATGGCATTGCATGTTACTTGATTTTTCTATCAAAGGCAACAGTGGATATTACATATAGTTGGTTGGCTTATCAGTGATACACAGAATTCTGTTTTTAAGAATGAAGTGGGTCATTAATATTGAATTTCACAGTTTATAGATGGTTCAGCTTAGTTTCTAAAGCATCATCTTTCTTAGATGGTTGTCAGATTGTAAGAACAAGTGTTTTTGATGCATAAGCAACAATGTTAAATACAGATACAGCAATTTAAAAAACAAATGTGCTTAAAAGCAGGAAAGCAAATACTTAGAAAATGAGCATTCTCAGCAAGGGTGGAGAAGCATAGGTTTCTTCATAGTTAATAGTTCTGCATTTTTTTTTAAAACCTCTATGTCAGTATTTGCTGAGTTGTGCTCTTTAATGTAAGATACATGGTTGTATGGATTTGATTCTTGGGGCTAAGTGTTTATCTTTTTTTCTTAATGAAGGTGATGTAGGGGGAAAATGACAATGTAGCGTGAGATGGACTCTGTAGATCTCTTTGGGGCCAAACGAGGGGTGAAGTGCCCAACATGCCAGCCAGCTCAGTGCTTCCCTTCTTACAGAGGATAGTTTTTCGGGAGGAAATCTCTTAAATGAATGTTACTGCTTTATGTGCTGATACACTGACTGAGGCTCCCCACCCCACCAAAAACTCCTCACGTGTTTTTGCTGTATATCAGCAAATTTGTCCGTACTGTGAAAATAAGGTAGCAATGCTGTGGGCCTTCAGCATCACCCATCGGAGACTGCAACTTGATTCCTGCTGTTCTTTGTGTGAATTTTATTCTTCAGATATTGGAAGAGCAACTGTAGAATTAGCAATTTTACTAAGTAAAGGGTACTCTTCTCAGCCCTGTGCTAGGAAACATGGATTAAGTGCTGAGGCTTTTGAAGGTTAAGATGGCTTTGAAAATCCTATGGACATCTAAGTAACTGGCTTGTCCAGAAAAGCTGAGGCTGAATGTGGAATTGAAACCTGAGCTGACTGGTGTCTGATTTTCCTCCTCTTCACTATTCCCTACTTTGTACGGGATCTGTATTTCTATTTTTTTCAGTCTGAAATAATTTAAATTGGGCTTCTTGCAAAGGTAGATGCAATGAAATGAGTAGTGTAGAAAAGGCCTGAAAGGTAGCAAATATCCTGAGCTGAGCACAACAACACTGGCTCAAATCACACCTAGTGGTGGGTTCATGTGATGTGTGGTAAGTCATGTTTTCCTTGCAGATAGATAGATGGCTTTAGGAAATCTCTGAAAGTGTATGAAAATCTAGTAAATCCATTTCTGATGCATTATTGACTGATGCCAGAACTCTCTTGAATTTTTTTTACTTTTGAAAGAACACTGATGAGTTTATTCTCTGTCATTCAGTCATTTACTTAAACCTGGAACAGGCCCATATGTCCTTGTACAAATGAAGAGCAGCTCTACGCTAATTAGCATTCCCTGAGCCTTCATGGATTATTATTAGCAAGTGCAACTTTTTCCCCTTGAATGTTTTACAGAGCTTTTGTGAGCTTTTCACATTAGCTAGCTTGTCCTTTCAATTTTCTATTATACTTTTTGTAATTGCTTTCTATCTATATTTGATATGTTGTTGCTTTACTCCAGTAAATTCCATTATCACTTTTAACTATTTGCTAGTACTGGGATCAATGTGATTGCATTATTTACTGTTTGCTTTAAATACAACTTTTTCCTTGTTCTCCCCCCTCCTCTCCCACCATCTTTCTGGGAATATTTGAGCTTTTGAGCTTAGCAACGTGATGCTGTCTGAAGTCTTATTTGTTACCTTTATAGCCTGAGACCACGATTACTTTAAGCACAATGATACATTATCATAAGGCTCTAAACACCCACCAGCCCATTACTGAACATGTCATATCCAGAAGCTCAATAAACAGTGAAAGATAAACCTGTTTTTTACTGACTGGAAGTCAGCAGGTAGATTCCTCCTTTAATTCTCATTTTTGTCAATACTAGAATAATTAAATCCCCATCATAAAGACTAATTTCTTCACAGGTCTCTTACCACACTGAATTGAGCTACTTTTTTTTTTTTTTTTTTTTTTAAACCATAGGGTTGTGGTAAGCCATCAACAAATTCCCACTCCAAGCCTTCCTACTCTTAGGCACAGAAGAAACTAATAGGGGCTTAAGTAAAAGGAACTGTGTTGTTTCTGGGGTATCTAGTGTTTGCCTGCACTGAAGTATTTTTCTATAGCAGTCATTAGCAAGCACCTTATGTGCTCCATTCTGTACCATAGGGCTTGCTCCTCTGAAGACGGGATGCTGCTCAGGCCCTCCTCTCCCCTTTCCAAAGTACGTGTGTTGTGTGACAGCCATGGATGATTTCTCTTAGCTGACAAACTCAGGAATTCGATAAGTTGTTTTGGGTGGTTTGTTTTTTGCTATGCAGATGGGCCTGACAGAGTTTAATCAGCACCTGTGCTTCCCAGCCCCTCTGAAACAGCCCTTTCTGTCACTACAGCAGCAAAGCCCTTTATGTGTAGAGAGAAAAAAGATTTTGTTTTAACAGGCATGGAAATTGGATGCAAATTTGCTTATGCATTTAAAATCAGAAATGGTGTTTCCCTTCTATTCTGCACTCCAGTGGTACGTACTGTTATCCCTGGGGTGGCTTGGTGCAACTGCAGAGTACAGGTACACGGAACTCTGTGATTCTTTCTGGTGTAAGGGAAGGAAAGATCAGCTTTAACTAGTGTCAGCTCTGAAACAAGCTCTGTAAGGACTGTAACCTTGTATTAATAAGGATTCATGCACCTATGTGTGCTCATACAGAGCTCAGTCCAGCAGTGATATCTCGAGTCATGGTGAGCAGATGTAGAATTGATGATACACCATAAAGTCAGAAGTTCACAAAGTAAACAATTTCTTAAAAAACATATTAGCATGTTGCTTTTCATGTTTATAGCTGTATAAATCTTACCTGTGAATGAGTTTATATTTTTGCTTTTCTCCTCAGTAAATTTTTTTATTGCCTGTCGTTGGCCCAAATGTGAGACTGGAGTAAGTGATGCTGTGGCAGTTCTGAGCAGTGAGCACTGATGGAAGGATGAGAAATAACGCTGTGAATTTAACTTTTTATAGTAGGGGTAGACTTTGTGAAATAACAGTTTTGCTTTCTGTGCTTTTTAATTTCTGGTGAGCACCAAGGTAGAAGATGACCAAAAAGAGATGTTGGTCCTTTGGGAATTAACTTTTGGTGGTCTGTGTGTAATTTCCAGATCTATGAGCCAGCACTTTGGTTCATGGAAATTCAGATCCTGGGCTGAGACCCCTGTGTATGGAGCAGTGCAGGTATTGTGGAAAAGGCAAAACAAATCTCTCCCTTTCCACATGGTACATTATGAAACTGCAGCACTGCAGGAGGCAGAAACAGCAAGAAACAGAGACATACTACTGCTAATAACTACATGAAATGACAACAGATACCCGTAGGTCTTGGGGGAAGGTGACGTGATTAATATCAATACTGGATCTGATTTGCATGTACATGACAAAACCCTAAATACAAACACAAAAGATTTATCCTGTACTTCATTAAACATTCAATAAATGTAATGACTTAATCTTGAATACAGGCATTTATCCTTACTGGTAGCTGAATTAGGCACCTAGCTTTTCCTTATGTGCTCACTTTTTTTCTTCTCATAATAAGGGAATAAGGGGCTTCTAGGTCATGGGTAGCCCAGTGGTGATCATCACCTTAGCTGGATGCTCTGCTGCCTCAGGCTGACATTTTCCTAATCTTCCTTAAAATACGAGCAGGCTGCTGTCTTTCTCTGTAACTCGGCTTCCTGGAGCACTGGAGGCCAATGTTCAGAGGTATTTCAGTGCTTTAGGAGATGGAATTTCTAAAAGAATTTAGGCAAGCAAGGCCATTATTTCACAGGGTTTTAATAAAAATTACAGTATTGCATACTTTAATAAACACCTATTTGAATTTCAGGTACTTAAATAAATCTCATGACGCTTTGGTCCTGTGACCCCAGAACTGTGGTCTCCCAGTGCTCTTTATGATAATTCTCTTTGCCGAAATCAGGGAAGTTTTGCCATGTTTTACAGTACGAGAACTGGCTGTTTCAGCGTTCCTGATTGACAGCTCACAAAGCAAGGTGGAAGTTATTGTAAAGGCCCTCTGAGGGACTGGGATGCTGAGGGAAGATGTTCCAGCAACACTCACAGACGCTTCAGCAGCGAGTCAGGTCATCTGCCTCCTAATCCTGCCAGAGCCGCTTCTCATAGTGGGAGCAGGGGGAATCTAGGCTTTGAAAATCAAGCAGTAGCATTTACAATAAGAATATAATATTCATTATAAAATTAAAACCTCTGCTTTTGGTCCTTGAAACCTGGTACCAGCTCATCCTGCTGTGTCTTAAGTATATAGATAGATGACTATTTCATAAACAAGCTGTTGCTTTTCCTGCATCCATTGCCACAAGGCCACTGGGTAGTCAAACAGCTATAACCTGGCTGCAAGCGTGATCTCTCCACAAGACTGAGGCCATGCCGCAGCAAAATGTTTGTTGTTTAGGTACAGGCTCAGATGTGGACTTGTGTGTAAATATAGCTTCAGACCTCAGGTATGTTTCTGTTGCACTTGAGCTCTGATACAGATCATCTACAGCAAAAAATGCAAAATACTGAAAAAGCTCAGCTTTTCAATAAAGACAAGATGGCCTACACAATTAGAAGGTTTCCTCTTTGTTATAGCCTTCAATCTTTTAAATATCAGTTGAATAAATACAGAAAGGAAGTGGGAGAGAAGATAAAAGATGAGGGCATCAAACGTATTTGGCTGTTTAGCTTTTACTCCTTATTGTGCTGTTTAACATTTCTTTTCGCCATCAAACTAATTAGTGGAAAACTCTGCCCGTAAAGCCCTGTCTGAGCTTATTGCTAGGTCAATGAGCCTGTGTTCTTTCTGGTAGTGAATGCTGTCTGTGATTATTGCATTCATTAATTTTTATATAGGAAATAATACCTCTGCTTTGATCTGTATAAACATATAGATTTCTGTTCCAAATCAAACTTCCTCTGTACTATGTGCTGTTGCTGGGAGGGAAGCAGAGAGCTAGTACAGTGTCAAATCAAGTTAAAGAATGCAATTTCATAAAAACAACCAATGGTAATTAGTGCTTATTGTATTATGCAAGATAAACTAGGGCAGACAAGTTCCATTGATTATATACTGGGTGATTTGTAACTAAAACCAAAACATTCAGTATGTCCTGCCTACAGATGTGGGTGTGCTTTTAAGACAACTGAGCTCTCTTCGTGTGCTCAAGGTACAGCATTAGGTAAGGCTGGACAATGATCTGCATTCACTGGTCATGATCTTATTCAGATTATTGTAGATCCACCTTGTAGCAATGATGGTAGTAATCTGGATGATGAAGCCTCAATGTGAATGTTGCAGTGCTGAGCACTAAATAAAATTTAAGGGCAATTAGGTGAGATGACTTTTGCTACATCACATCTGCTGATCCTATGTCCCCGGTACAGAATTGTCCCACAGTCATTCAGTGCTGACTTTTCTATAGCCTGTTTCATGCTTAAACGTTAGCCAATTCACAAGCTACATTTTACTTTTTTATGTGGAGCGAGAAGAGCCTAATTCCACATCTTCCTGTCTCATCAGGTTTGTTTTGTTCAGCCACTGGAGACATATCTGAGCTGTTACCTGTGAGCTATGCCTTCCAGCTCCTTTGTGAATATGCTTATAATTCTGCAGAACCTTTCTGATCTCCCTTGGTTCATGTGGGTTTTTTCTGTAATTGTTATTAAATAGCAATTAAATAGCTATTTTAATTGTTATCTCTCAGGTATCCAAACTTTGGCTCGAGTTCTGGTGAGTATAACCTAGATCTGCATCTGAAATCACCTGTTACCTAACAAAACTCACTAAGTAAATTCTAGTTCCTTTGTCTTTTTAATCTTATTTGCTGTAATATTTTCTTTAATAATCAGCCTACAGCTGACACCCGGTAAGTGGTTTCCTGCATGCTTTGTGCCTCAAGAATCCCTCTTATTCACTTGCTCCACAGCTGTAAGGTATGTAACAGCTTCCAAACTGGCATTACCACTTTTCAGAAAAAGGTCTTGTCAAAAACAAGGAAAATTTTAATCTACTTTTGAAGGACATACTGGAAATTTGGGATTTTTTAGTGTTAAATGGCATAGACGCTGTCCCATATTGTTATTTTTATTCACTAGCTGAAGTGTGGAGGCTTTCTGAAAGCCGAGCTGAAGGTCTACTGCCCTGTCATTCTAGACACCTTGCCTATCTGTGCAAGAAAATGTCCCTACTTAACCCAAAGGCCTTACAGTCTAAATGGATCAGACAGGTAAAAGGATAGGAAATTCAAGTGTGCATAGTCTATATGATGGCCACCAAGATCCAGAGGTCAAGACCCACATTACAGCCACTGAACATTGCAGTGACCAGTCCCCAGGTAGCTCCTCCCCTGCTAGAGGATCCTCACACCCACATCACTTAGATGCCTGGTGGACAAAGCCTTTGGATGTACGTTCAAGAAGACGGCATGGTGCTTCTGGGTTCTGGGAAAAAGGGGACTGAAAGAATGCACATATTGCCACTGAAATCCTTTGCATCTTCTCCTAAAGGCAAAAGCTTGAACTTTATTGATTTCAGATAGAGCAGAGAGAGTTGGTCTTTTAAAAATTATGATGATACAGCTCTCCTGAGTGTTCAACAACTTCATTTCCTTTCTCCTTATGTGACTCCTTTTTAGGTGTAGCGTATCAGTTTTGTTCTCCGTATCACAAGAGAAGAGCAACAGCTGTGCGTCTCCGTTTTCTTCAGGGCCTTGCAAATCTTGCCTGGGGATATTTGTTAGTTTCTGGTTTCTTCTAATTCCCTTCTGTTGGAGAGAATAAGATATAATAGGGTGAAGCCATCTGCATATTTGTACTTCTCAGATGAGGATTATTACATTTGCAAAGCGGTTAATGGAATTCTGAAGAATCAGATTTGTTTATCATTTTAGGGAATGAGACAACATTTCTGCTTAAAAAAAAAATTAGTAGAATATAGCACACTTTTGAGACCTTGCCCAGATTGCACACAAACACCCCCTCTCACCCCCTCTGCCTTCTCAAAAGAATTATTGGTACTTTTGAAATTTGTAAAACCATCTCAAAAATGATGGCTTTAGTGATTAAAGACTTAAAGAAAGTGGTCTCAGAATAACCAATGGATTCTCCAGCACATATTAATATATTCTGTTTGGAAAGGTTACTTCCATTTATATTCCAGGTGAAAATACTTTGTGATTTTGGGGCATGTAGTCACATTTTTTTCCACAGAAGCTAAGTAGTCTGATTAACACTGGGAATAAGAATAAAAAAAAATTGTGGTGGATTAAATTAATGAGGAAGTGTTGATTTCAATAAAACCACATTTTAAAAGATTGGAAACAAAGAAACTGATAAAGTCAATTTTTAATTTTAAATAATTTTTTAATTTCACTATATCTTATATAGTAAATTTCATACTATAATGATAAAATAAGAAATGGAACAAGAATTTTTAATTTAACCCCCCACATTTGTATTTGCCTAAAAAATGTCTAGAAATTTCATTTTACTGGATTTTTATGTGGTTTTTTTCATTTCATTACAGAAAGAAATCTGAAATTTCCAGGTCTTTCTCCTGGTACGGAAACTCGTGTATTCAAGTGTCTCCAGCCAGAACACCCAGAATATTTTGCACTGAGCCAAGCCTTTTCTTGAAAGCTAGCATTTATGCAGGACAGCTGTCTAATCTGAGAAGTTCAGGTGGATATGTGATACACCCGTCACTCCTGGCAGGCATTGGGGTCTTTCATCTGTGTCTTTGCCCTTGTGAGAAACAGGCTTTGCTCCCTGAAGAAACCTGCTGCCTCATCCTTCACCCTTCTCAAGGGAATTCTATCACGAAGGTAAATTAGGTCTGAGCAGGAAATTTTTCCAGGTCCCTTAAGTGGTTTGGAGCTTGGAATTTTTTTCCTTCCTTTTCCAGGCTAGGACATAAATAAGGCTTTCCTGTTTTTCCCTGAAACATTTTCCACTCCTTTACATGCAGTCCCACCTTTGCCACTTGAAACACTCATTTGGAGAGTGGGAAATCGTTCAGATTCCAGTTGCTCCTCCCTGCTAGACTGGGTGAAAGGGATCTCAGCATCTCAGGAAGGTGTTTTAAACATAAAGCTAGGAGAGACAGCGATGTGGGCTGTGAATTAGTTGCTGCAGTGTTGAACTCAGCACAGGAAAACTTGAATAAATACATCAGGGATGGTAGCTTCACAGCACCGTAGTTAAAATCCTACTAGCACTGAAGGGAACTAGTTTTAGGGAGCTCAGATGTCTCTACAATACATTGCAGTCAGGTGGCTATGAGCATCCCCTCAGCTGATGACAGTAACATGTTCTGCAGCTGCAGATAACAGTAATCGAATGCAGTATTTGGAGCTGGGGTTTAGGACTAGCAAAACCACAATCTCTGAATAGCCCAACCTGTTTGAGCCACAAGGATGTTTTAATCAGGGAAAGAGATAAAAAGCCAAATAGATTTATTGCAGCTCATAACATCTAAAGCACCAGAAGGACTACAGCGTGGGAGCTAGTAGCCTCCTGAGAAATTGTGACATGGTGTGTGCAGTGCATGCGGTGTTAGCAGGACTGTCTAACTGCTGGTATTGGTCTTGCAACAGGGGAGAGGGCTTCTGCTTGCTCTGCAGCATTTCTTTCACAGCATCACTAGGCTTACATAAGCAGAAAGATGCCTTACAGGATATGCTTCTTCCTCTCTGCAGAGTAACTGTGAGCCCCAATTCACATGCTCTAGTAAATACCTTCTGGGCTGGTCAACAGCATACACGCAAAGAGGAACAATATACCTTCCTTGCTTTGGAAAAGTTTCCTTGATTATTGATAAATATCTCAGAGGACTACCACCTGTACCCTCTTCTTCCCCACTTTTTAAATCACCTGACTTATATAGCTTTACTGCATAAATTCGTGCTGGCGGCAGCAGCTTTACTGGACTGTTCACCTTTCAGCAGCTCCCCAGTCAGGGTATGGTTCAGGGCGAGGGGCTCAAGGGGAAAGCCCTGCTTGTTAGTGAGATGAATTGTGGCTGTGGGCTGGCATAAAAGGCCCAGCCTACAGAGAGATGAAGCCTTGGTTTAGGGTCAGCTTGTGAGAGGGGAAGCTGGGGGGGGAAGAACTAACTGGGAGCTACAAGCGTGGCTAGGTCCTGCAGCAGTGGAGGCACCTGGCAATGACAAAAATCTCCACAGAAACAGGAGCTGAGAAGTTTTCCCTGTCATGGGAGAAGGCTGTGCTTGAACCTCCAGAAACCTAAAGCTGTAAGCCAAAAAAACCTTACAGCCAAAATACTTAAATCTTGTGAGATGAGGGGTTTTCTGTCTGGGACTCCTGCAGAAAGGCTTTACCCTGGAAGGCTGTAATGCAAGCTGGGTTTGCAGAGGACGAAACAAACCCTTCTCCTGTACAAGGTAACTTCTCCCACCAGGTACTTTGTTGCTTCTGGGGCGGCGTTGTGCCTCATCACATCTGTTGGTAAGAGGAGATGTAGGGTACCCTGCCATCAGCAGGGTAGTAACACAAGAGTTGGCTTCCAGCTCCTCTGGTTACTGTGTTGTTCACTGGTATCGGGTGCTTTCTTTTCTGGATAGTGAATTACTTACCCCCTAAAAGAATGGGGCTTAGTGCTTCATGCAAAAGTGTAACAGCAGCAATCTTGTGTGTCTTATTTGACCTGTTCCAGGAGTTTGCTGTGTCTGTATCCAGATGAGCTGGAAAGCAAGGAAGAGTCTGTAGCAAGCTCCTGGGCTTTGTAAGACTAGCACAGCTCGCCCATTGCAAATGGCGTTCTGTGGCTTCCTTTGCTCAGCTCTAACTTACTGGTTAGTCCGTGCTCTTCGGGTGCTATTTTGTGCTGTGCTGCAGTTGCTGTAAATGAGTGCTACTCTGTTGAATACGGCTTCTTTTGACTTGGGATATAATTATTACTAAAATGAAAATGCATTTGCAAGCTAAGTGCTTGAGCTTGCAGACTGTTTCAGAGTGAACTTTGAAAAATCACTTTTCTTCCCCAGTATTTTTTATTTTAATATTCTTCTTGTTTCTTTGCAGGTCTTGCTGTTCCTGGGGAGGAGTGAGGAATAGATTGTTTTCATTATCATTTTTCCAGAACGGGGAGGGGCAGGAGATCATAACGATCCTATTTCACACTTCCATAACTTGCCATGTGGTGATGACATATGCCCTCCAGCAGGAAGTACTACCGAGTGGCTCTCAATTTGTGATGAGCCATATTACCATTCCCAAAACTCTGTTTTCTGCAGTATATGTAACCCGGTACTCCCTAGACCTTTGTAAATAATTGATATTCACAATTCCTATGCAGTAAATCAAGGATTTATAGCAACATTTCTCAGAAGTCCTGCCTTCTACCTCCTGCCTGTTATTTTGGTCTCAAAGCAGAAGAGTTGTTTAATAGGCACAGCAATAATACATGCCTGAAAACTAGGGCTGCTTGATAGTATAGTGGAATTTTAGTAGCATGTAATTATGGATGAATCCCAGGCAGCACACAAGACGGTAACTTCTAAAAGGAGAAAAAGAAACTTACTCTTTCATCTTGACCCACTGTGATCTAAAAGAAAGATTATCTCGTGTGAGCCACTTGTGATCCAGAGCAACTGTTCTCTCTGTCATTGCTTTTCATAATCCATAGCGTGCATATGTTCTCTCTCAGGATTGCAATGTGAGATGATGTGGCTGTAAGCCAAACAGTATCTTTAGTGTTGAGTGCTTTCAAGAAAGGGGGAGTAAAGCCTTGCTGATACAATGAGATCTGAAGTATCAAAACACATCTGATCTTTCTTGAAGCAGTAGGAAGAACTGTATAGTGTTTGAGTGCGACTAGGCGGGAGCACAGGTTGATGCTGTACAGACTTTTGATGACTAGGTGTTAATGTGTGCAGAACAGAAAGCTGAAGAGCAGCAGGTAAGTGTAGTGAGCTGAAGTGAAGAGACAAAGAATGGAAGAATTTGGAGGTGGAACCAAAACCCTGCATCTTGGTATTCCTCTTTAAAGTATAAATTGCAGCAATAATTTAATATGTTTGCAGGTAACATTGAATAAGTGTGATGTACAAATGTGACTTCCTGGTATGTCACACATGAAACAGTCTTCATGGGATGACTCAATGTGTGTGCTGAGAATGGGCCAAAGATTTTTCTCTTCCATTTATAGTAAGTAGAAAATATATCATCAATAAGTCAAACCTGAGAAGAGTAATTTCTACTCCTCAGGTTGTTTGTCAGATTGGAATGTGATAAACATTAAATGATGGTGATTTCAGGATAAAGTCAATTATCTGTGAGTAGCAAATTAAAATTAGACACATCATTTAGTCTGGAAATTCATCCTAGTGGAGAACGCAATTTGCTTCCTATTGAAGGGTAGTGCCTCTCTCTTGGGTATAGCATTAGTGTGCATCAGCTCTGGAGGAGCATTGACTTGACAGGCATGGGAAGCCATTGACTCTCCCCTTCCTAATCCTGCTGGAGAGCTTTTACAGGAGTGAGATGGCAAGATTTCATTAATCAGAATGTTGACTGAAAGTTCTGAGTGTTTAGAGCATGATGAGTGTGGGTTTTAATTTATTTTTTTTTTTTAAGAACTGTCAGGATTTCTCCTACTCATGTACTTTTAGATTCAGGCAAATGGTGTAACGAAAAATAATGCAGAGTTACTGAAATGCACTTTTTAACAGTGGGACCGAACAAGAATAGAGTTTAAAAGTGGAGTTGGGGGATTAAAAGCAAATGGAGTTATGTCTCCTGGAGGTGTGCTCCAAAACATACTCTACTCTAATTCTGAAAATTCATCAAAATAGTGTTTTCCTCTTCCTCTAGAATTGGAGGAAGGAGTTGATGGTGATGGCTTGAGAGAAAGGGAGACAGGTTCATTGAGATTTTTGGATAGGGACACAGATTTTTGAAAATATCTTGGCTTATATTTCTGCTTTCCCATATAACTTGCGCTGGCACCTTCAGTTCTGTCTGCTGCTTTCCCTTCCCATGCTTTCCCTTCCCCACATTTAGTTTTGCTATGCTGAATACTGTTCCTTTTGCTTGATTGGGGTTTTTAGTAATTTGTTGTAGTCATTAGTCTTCCAACAATATCAAAAACCATGATGCCTTCAGTTTTTTTGTTTGGTGTTTTTTTTTTTTTTTTAAAAAAAGTAAATTGTTAACTGAAAGAAAAATTGATGAGGAACCTGCAAATCTGGATGTCCAGTCTGCACCCCGGCCCATCGAGATCTTCATACTCAGCTGGAAATAGTGTATGACCCATTTGAGGATTGGGTGGAACTTCCACCTGCTCTGTGGATCAGGTTTTTCTAAGAGATATTATTCTCTGGCTCACAGATACGTAGCTTGTATTTCCAATGACTTTGACAGAATTTTCAGAAGTTGTCAAAATATCTAGCTGTAATGCTGTGAATGCATTTAAAGGGAAGAATTCTGAATCCATAATGCAATAGGTAATGCTTATTCAATTACTTTCTGATACTGTGTCAATTTCTTTTATAATCTGATGAGCCACTGGTCTTGAGACTATAGGAAGTACATCAGAATGAGCCTTGGTAGCATCTGATGCTCCCTTTGATTCTGCAGTGATTTTTCTACCCTTGGCAGTCTGAAAAAGAGAGGAAGTGTATCAGAGGCAAACATAAGAGAAAATTAAAATCCAGAATTCAACTATTAGACAAAACATCATCTGTTCTGTTTTGAGAGACTGGAAGGTTTGTGGTAGAAGGAACAGGGGCATGTTTACTCTCTGGCACTTGCTGTGCCGGATTGAGTGCCTCACAGCTGTACGAACTGCCCCGTCATACACACCCTACACACACAGGGTATGTTCGTGTTTCACTAATGGCAGTTCATGTGAGTATGCTGGCTCTATCCTACCTGTAGTAGTCTGGATCTCAGCCTGCATTGTTAATATGGTTAATATTTACCTATCTATTGAGACTTAACTACCCAAGAAGTTTCTGTAGATCTGCAATACTAGTATATGATTGTCCTCTGTTCCTGGAGGAAGGCTGCTGCAGGTCTCTGCATAAGCCCTCTTCCCATGCAGCCACTATCCTTATAGCTGTTGTGCCCCACATCTCCTGGGGGCTTGTATGCTTATAGCAATGAGTGGCATCAAATTTTGGTACTTCTAGGAGTTTTCCTGGTGTGTCCAGGTAGGACTGACCACCATCCACTTCATAACCTCACTAACACAGAGAAAACTTCTACCTGATAGCTCCACGCTGCCAGGTGTTTCCAGTCAAGTTATTTAGGATCCCATTTAAGAAATGTACGCTTCAGCACACAAAGCTTACATGTACTTGTGTGCTTTGGGTGAGAGTGATTTTCAAGAAAACAGGAAAGTGCTTAAAGGGGACTTCAGAGTTGTGTGCTAGACTTTTGTCTGTGGATTAATATTCTTAAATATAATTCCTCCCCTGTCTTGCTTTCAAGTAAGATTCATATATATTTTCTCGGTTCTCATACTGTATTTTTGAATAGTGGGAGTTAATCATACCAAGTACTGGCACGGATCTGTTAACCAGAATCCCGAGTACTGCAGGGCCCTGGAAAAGTCCAGAAGAACTAGAAATATCTTCTCATGTTCATTTCTACACAAATTAGTTTTTTTGCCTACATGATTGGAAAGAGCACTACAGGCCAATTATCCACTGCTTCCAAAACAAACCTTTAAGATTTCATGTTTGTAGTGTGAGAAATCTTCAGAGGCCCCTGATTTTGGGCAAAGAGTCAATTCCTATAAGTAGCTCTAGGTCACTTTTATGTTTTGATGACTGGTGAGGCGTATTCTGGTGTGGTGTAGGATCTGATTTCGGAAGCCATGTTGCTCCTGATGTGGGTCTGTTTTCCATGCCACTGCCTGGGCAGCAGTACTCTGCATGGCTGACTAGTCCCTTTTCTTGGAAATTGTGGGGGAGGGGAGGGAGGAATATTCTGTCTTGCAGGAGAGATCTGGAGTTAATGTGTAAAATTACTTTATTAGTTCACTGATGGATGTGCTTCTGCAGAATGAAAACCTGGAAACTTACACCCAATTTGTTTAATGGCAATATGGGAATCAGATAAATCTTGAAGTGGGATCTTAATGACTATAATAATTAATGATTTAATCTAAAGCACTTAGAGCGTGCTTTGTGAATGGCCCAGTATCATGCAGCTGGATGTAGAAACAGGAGCAGAGCCAGCACTGGAGGAGGGTGGCAGCAGGGCAAGATGGTTGGTGCCCTGTGTTGTGGGCAGTGCAGCCTTCAGTGAGGGACATCTTACTGGGCTTAACCTGCTGCCACTCTGCACAAACTTCAGATCACTGATCTGGGTATTGAGGAAAGATGAATGCATCAGCTAAATAAACATCTCCTCTCCCCTCCCTAGTCTTCACTTTCTGCCCTTTTGCTGCAGATGCCAAAACCATAGAATCATCGAATGGTTTGGGTTGGAAGAGACCTTAAAGATCACCTAGTTCCCACCCCCTGCCACAGGCAGGGACACCTCCCCCCAGCCCAGGCTGCTCCCAGCCCCATCCAGCCTGGCCTTGGGCACTACCAGGGATGGGGCACCCACAGCTGATCTGGGCAGCCTGGGCCAGCGCCTCACCACCCTCACAGTGAAGAATTTCTAATCTAAATCTTCTCTAAATCTACCCTCTCTCAGTTTAAGGCCATTCCCCCTTGTCCTGTTGCTTCCCACCCTTGCAAAAAGCCCCTCTCCAGCTTTCCTGCCGGCCCCCTGAGGCACTGGAAGGTGCTGTAAGGTCCCCCCGGAGCCTCCTCTGCTCCAGGCTGAACCACCCCAACTCTCTCAGCCTGGCTTCACAGGAGAGCTGCTCCAGCCCTCTCATCGTCTTCATGGCCTCCTCTGGGCTCGCTCCAGCAGGCCCGTGTCCTCCTCATGCTGGGGGCCCAGAGCTGAATGCAACACCCCAGCCTACCCCTGCACTTCCCAGCTCTGTGGAGCTGGCTGGAACCAGCTGTGGCTGGGCTGGCTGAGGGGAGCTGTGTGTGTGGGGCTCCAGCAGGTGCTATGCTGGGGTGGCCGGGCTGCCTTCCTCCAGTTTTCTGGAGACCTGGGCCCCTGTGTAGGAGCTGTTGCTCCTCCCTAGGGCCATAAGAGCACCTGGAGCTGTTAACAACAGCCCTGCAAGTGGGTGTCCCGTGTTTCTCCCTCAGCATGGCTGTGGGCACGCAAGATGGCGGCTGGTGTTACCTAAGGGCTGGAGCAGGCAGATCGCGTATGACAGCATGACTGAGGTGAGGTACTTGTGATCCCTTTGGTTCAGTATTGCAGGTGCCTCCTGTCTGAGAGCAGAGGAAGGCACGTGTGAAGCAGACTAATATCAGAATGAGAATCTGATTATTTTTTTTTTTTCTGCCCAAGATCCAGCCCACGCTATAGCAAAGCAAGGTTGGTCAAGATTGGTTAGGGAGATGTAATATCTCTTGCTAAACCAACAGGTACAGTTGGCTAGACCAGCAAGCCTTAGGGTATATGATTTTATTTTTTTTTTTTTCCTTCAGGAAAGCTTGTTTTCCTCAGGTTTCTATCCCCTCCACAGTGTGGAGACTGCTGCTCCCCACAAGATGGCCGGGAGGTCCCTGGTCCTGTCCTTGAGGGAACATGGCTTCCAGCCCTTTGTACAGTGTACCTACTGGTTAAGGCACCTGGTGACCCTTCAAGCTTTGCAAATAGGGCTATTGTGTGATATTTCCCTTATCCAATTGCTAAAACTGTGCTTTTAATACTTGGAATATTCAAGTTGTTTGGGGATACCTGTGTACCCTGACATTTATTCTGTAGCATCCAGTGTGTCCTGGCAGACTGCAGACCCTTAACCTGATTACATCACTTTGCTCTCACTGAGTTCAATGGGGCTATTTAGGTGTGTAAGAAACACTTGCAAGCATGTGATTTTCTAGATCTAGCCTTATCTCATGGCTTTTGTCTAAGATGAGCTGTCCTACTTGCTGTAAGTCTGCTGTTTTTTCCTTCTTTTTCTTTTAAAAATATTGACAGAAAGCAAACACTTTGTAGTCAGAAAGAGTCCCTGTGAGGGCTCTGCAAGGGTGTCACACAAAATAGGGTCTGTGTGCCCTTGTCCTGGATTTCAAGTGAAATCTAAGCAAAGTCTCAAGTGAGAACTCACATGCAGCCAGCCAGGGTGGGAGTTGGAAAGGATGCCATTTTATATTGTGGCATCTTGCTGCCTGAGAAGGCAGTAGGCTTGCTCGCTGAACCTGTTCCTTACCAAGCCAAACCCTGTAACAAATGTTTGATCTTCCTCCCTGCTGTAGGGATGAAGTTCCTTTAGTCATCTGAATCTAGGAAACTTGTGTCTGAAGATTTCCTACGCTATTAGTTCAAAGGGTGCTTGGGCATGGTCATGTCTCGTCTGCTATGGAAGGAGTGCTGCTTAAAATCAAAGTACTTTATTAATGTAAATCTGTTTTACTATTGCACGTTAAGGAAGCAGTTAACCTTCAGTTGTCCTTGTACTTGAAGAACTACTGTTAAACCTTTTTTTGACTTGTGGGCTTTCATAAGTTTTAAGCATGTATTTACAAAACTTGTCCTCAAGAGGAATGCAAGCAACCTGCCAGTTGTTCCTGGCTGACAGGGACCTGGCACTAAATGGTACTTCCTCTTTGGGAGGCAGGGAAGCAGACATCTAGCAAAGCCTTTCTCTTGCTTGAAGCAATCCTGCCAGTCAGCAATGACTGTGTTCCAGCAATAGAAGACTGGCAGGCAGCAGGGTGAGCTGTGGTTGCTGAAAAATAGGCTGAAGTAGCAACAGCTGGCAGCTTGAAGAATCTCTGACAGGGTGATGATAACCTGTCTAGTACTGTCATCCTCTGAGCTGGGCAGGACCAGAAAAAATACTGATGACCTAGGGAGGATATGGGAAAGTTGTAGGGTTTTTTCTGCTTTACCAAAGAATGATTATTTTCCTGCAGCATGAAGGATTGTTAGAGCACTTGCAGAAATAAAGCCAGAACATCTTGACTGGCCACTAAGGGCAAGCTGACTTAAGTGTTACAGTCTATTTTTCAGTAGAAAAAACTAAATAATCAGCGTAAGCAGCATGTTTCTTTCAGAAATGTCACTGCTAGAGCAAACACCTGTCTCTTTAAGGGGAAGAAGTTGAAGTTATCCCTCTTTTGTTTAATGCATGAATTTGGCAGTGTGCTGGCAGTTTGTTTCAGTTTAGTAAAGTGAGTAGATGATCTACAGTGTAACTGGGAAAAGATCAGATGAAATCCTAAATGGGAACTGGATGATTTCTGAGTATAGAAGCAGGCAATGTTCCCAAGTGTTAGGGAGCTCTGGAGCTGTGAAAATATGGGGTCAGCAGGGACAACTGTTGCCACCTGACAGGTCAGCTAATTCTGCAGCCAACATAAGCACTACTGCAGGGTGCCTAATTGCTATTTAAATGAGTATCTGAACTTCACTGTCACGAGGAAGCCAGTGTTTTACTCTGGGTTGAAGGCCTTTTAGCCCATCTCTGATGGTGTGTGGCTGGCACTTTGGAGAATAGCATTATTGACTGTCCAAATGAATTATTGCATGCAGCCAGACTGAAGCTAAATAAGCCTCAGTTGTCCCTTTTGGAAAGAGTATGTGCCCAAATGAGGTCTGCTATTGTGGTTATCGAGAGATGAAGATGCAAAGTAATTTCAGCATTTGGTCTGCAGATAAGACACAAATTTATATTTAGATCTTGAAAAAATGAATTAAGCCTGTCTTTTTCTGCTGAGTGGAAGAGGTGCACCGAAGAGATTTTTATACGTGCATGCACACAGAACTGATAGGTTTCTGGGGCAAATCCCAAGTATAGGATATTGTCCTGCAAATAGATAAAGATGGATGTGTATGGCAGAGCTCTTGTATCTGGAGAAGCTTGCCTGTCTACACTAGGTATGGGTCTGAATCAAAATTTTGGAGTGAAAATCATCCTCTTGGGAATTATGGGCAACTTTTACATTCTGGAACCAAGCCTTCTGTTGCAACTCAGTCCAATGCTTTGCTCATACAACCGTTACTTCTCATTAGCAACTACCTAAAAATGCTCTGGAAGCTGTCTTATACAAATATAATAGAGTAAAATACAGCCTCAGTATTTATACAGTGCCAAGTATTAATTAACATGAAAGATACCAGCAACTGACTGAACCCTCTGCAAGTAATTTTATTAATATATTTAATCCTTATTAATAACATGTAATTATTTGGGTACATGTTTTCCTAGTGCCTTTAACACTTACAGGTTTATTCCTAGCGTTTAGCTTATCTCTGTTGTAAAGGAAACAATAGAGCCTTTAGTTTTCCAACCTCTAGCTAAGCCTCCAAGCAATTAATTTAGAAGGAGCTGCTGTAAAGGGATGGCAGCATAGAGACCATTACCAGGAATCTTTTAAGTGCAGGTATGAGTTTGGAGCTTGGAAGAGAGGCCAGTGTTTCCCAAATAAAACTGAAACCTGCTCGAAGGTGAGCATCTGACTCCTTGGAGCCTTTGAAAATCCCATCTGAGGTGTCCACTTCAAATTTGTTGTAGCCAGATGTGGTGTTCCAGTGACATGTTTGATTAAAATTTGCATGACGGAATGAATGGGTTCTTAGCTATCTGATGAAAATGATTATTACATCTAAGGCTGTAGTTGTGGTACAGTACACATCTGAGCTACGCTTGAGATATTGTGGCATACAAGCCAGTTTGACATTGAATTATTTGTTTTCAAATGGCACAGTTCCTTTTCCAGCCAGCCTGCCCCTCCTGCCCCCCACAACTTTTAGACAGATAGATGAAAGGCTTCACTCAGGCTTTACCAGCAAACTGGCATTCTCTGAATGGTGTGAGATAATAGTGTGATGACCTTCCAGTGATAACAGAATTGCAAAGAAAAAAAAAAAAGCGAAGAAGGTAATTTATACTTGCAAGGACAAGGACAAAATATACAAATCATATTAGAGATAAAGAAATACTCAGGCTTATGATGACAGTGTGTTGTACGTGATGTTATCACAAGATGCTGTAGCTAGTTTATCTTGCAGTCTAATACACTAGACATGCCAGTTTAAAAAACAATTCCAAATCAAATTAGCTTGTGGGAATTAATTTTGCTACATGCTTTGTTCTTTTTTTTGAATGAAAACAGCAGCAAGGGCTAAAAGAATAGTGAACATACTCTGTGGTCTATTGGCAGCTGGTGACTTCCTTGCATTGGTCTCTTGTTGTACATGATTTTTGTTGATTAGATCAACATTAGAGCATTAGATCAGAGGAAAAAGTACAGGCTTGCTGCTGTGGAGCTGGAATCTTGGCTGACATGAACTGAAACTGGTAGAGCACCAGCATTTTATGCACGCTCACAATTTTCCACGTACGTTGGTCTGAGTCATGTTAAATCAGTTTATATTCCTATTGATTTTCGTAGTGGCTTTGAATTACCATAGCCTTGACAGAATAACATTTTATTCATCAAGTCTTCTCCAAGTAACTTTGGTAGTGCGCTGGTGGGTTAGATGTGCACTGAAAGTAAACCACAAGGCTCAATTAGATACTTTTATTTCAAACAGTTATAAGCAACAAATGATGCCTTTGAAGGTGTGCAGCTTTGCAAATGCATGTGTAGTCATTGCAATAAATGTTAAGAGTTACACAGTAACAGGAGATTAATGGTTTAATTCTGGAATAGCATCTTGTTTCTCTAAGGAGTGAACAGCAGTGGAGAAAAGAAATGAGAAAATAAGTTTGGTTCTTCAAGCAATGTTTCATTAATTGGAAGGGAAAAACCCCACCCAAATCAAACCTGCATAACTGCAAAGTTTGTCAGTGCAGGTAAATAATTAATTTTCATCCTACCAAATATGCTTTGATTTCCTGTAATTATAGGAAAACAAGAAATGTTTCTTCTAGGAATTGGTTTTCCTGTTACTGTATTAATTGAGAATATTTACTAATGGTTGTATATAATGAATATTGCTTTTCACTATCTCGATTCTTCTTTAAATGTAGCTTGCTGAAGGCACTTCAAATTCATCCCAATTACTGTATCATACATTTATTGTAGAACTTGTAATTAGACATGCTTTTTCTGTGCTGCACTAAAAAGCTTTCTTTGCTAATATTGTGTGATTTCCCCAGTCACCTTTTTAGTGACAAATGTTCATTACCACAAATATTGAAAATTTTTTTCCAGAAAAGTTAAAGGAATTGAATTCTGTTGTGTAGGGGGCAGCTAGCAAAGCACGAATTGATGGGACTAGTTGGCTGATATACAAAGAATTGGTCTTTCTAATCACAAGTGGTGCAAACCAAGCATTGTGCTGAGGATTTAGTTATACCAGCTATGTGTTAACAATGGCAGTGAGGCTGGAACAGTGTTGCATGTTTCCTTGCAGTGGTGTGGCTCTTGGGGGCTCATCTCTGTCCCCTTCTTGAGTAGTATAGCTACTGTTCAATGCAATCTGCCTGCAGCTTTCCTGGGATGATGCAGTCTAAGCTCTCACTGCTATCTGAACTAGTTTGCTGGCTCTAAGTCTCCATGGAGCACGTGGGGTATCACTTGAACTGCCATGTGTGGGTGTGAGCAGTGCAGTGAATGTTCTGGACATGGCTGCAACATGGGACCTGCCGCGGGCTGAGATGTCCCTGAAGAATGAGAAGCTAACCACTTTCAGGGAGCAAAGGGACAACTATATTGCAGGGGGCTTGAGGAAAGTGTCACTTCAAACTTCACTGTACAAACATAAAGCCTCATGATTTAAAGATTGTATTTTATCTTAAAAATGACTAAACTTATTGGAAAATTAGAGCTGCAAATGTTAAGATTTGTCTCTTCTGCATGCAGTTGCTTAATTGAGGAGGTAGTAAGAGCCATTTACATCTACTTAGTATTTACTGTTTGTGGGCCGCAAAAATGAAGTAATGAATAGGTGTGAGAATGACAAGATTGGGAAAGAAACCACTACAAAATTACTTAGTATCTAAAGTATGAGAGTGTTTCTGGAACATTAGGAAGTCATTTCTCTCTGGTGGGCCACACAATCTTCCTGTATCAGCCAGCCTGGCTCTGCTGAATGTGCATGTGCCATCTTAATGGAGGGTGCATGGGCAGCAGGCTCCACAGGAAGCTGTGTGCTGCTGTCAGCTGCACACTCCTCCTGGCAACTTGGTTTTAACCTTAATGAAATAGGTAATAAAAAGCGTCTCCATATCACTGAGTATTATTAGGGATGTACTATATCTGAACAGCTGTGAAGAATTAGTAATGTTACAATTATAGGTGAATCGAAAGAGAATTTATATACTGCTTCAGCAAAGTTGACTTTAGGGTAAAGTGAAACCCTGAAGGCATATCAATGAAAAATATTAAGGATGTCAGGCAGTGGATAACAATTTAAATAAAATTAGCCTAACAGCCTAAAATACTTAGAATAATAAACATCTCTAGCCACAAGAGGCTCTTTTTACTTAATTTCAGAAATATTAAACAGTCTGTATAATCATACTTGAACACATGATGAATAACGCATGTGGAAATGAGAATGTTACATTTGCTAAGTCTATTGAATTACAGAGTCAGAAGTGTACATCAATATCTAATATCTACTTTTTCCTCATTAAACTGCAGACTTTTGCTATTTTCAGCTGGGAATTATATTGACCACAAAAAGACACTTGCTTAAGGTTGCCAATAATAAAAGAAAAAGATGTAATATGACAGAGAATGGGTAATGACCAAGAGTAAGACAGGTCCCTTCCTTACTATCCAGCTGTATCCCTTGGTCTGGCTGTCGGTGAATACTGCCTGCTGCCTATGGGATGGTATAAAAGGAAACAAAACAAACAATATGTATCGATTCTCTCTGGACATGGGATTATGGGAAAAGAAAAGAAAGCTTTGGTGAGGGTTTGTAATTCTTCTTGGTTATCTTTTCAGTTTCGCACAACTGGGGGCAGGGAGTGGGGGAGAAGTCGTCGGGTGTTTCACATCAGTAGTTTTCTGTAGATGGTAGGGTAATTTTCCAGAAAAATGTTAAGTATGTGGTGATGTCCAAGTAGTTTTTGCACAAGTTTGATACAGAAAGGATGTCCTTCCAATTAAATAAGTAGCCCGGGTAAGCTCATTCCTCAGATCTACTAATTCTTTCTTTACTCTAAAATAAAACTCCATGCTTACTACATATTGGTTTTTGGGGAATGACTTGAGTGCATGTGATAGTTCAGATTTCTCCAAAATATATCAAGAAGCTCCACTGTAGGTGCATTCCAACTGCAGATGCAGGTGGTCTTTGAAGAGATCCGCAGAATATCTTCAAAACATGCATGGTGGAAACATGTAATGTAGGGGACCAGACTAAGTTTAGTACAAAGTGGAAAAGAAAAAATGAAAGCCTTCCATTTTATGAAGTGTCAGTGCAAGTGCCTTAGCAACTGCTGTAGTTTACTGATTGCCTGCTGCAGCCCTGAATTACTGGATAATACAGTCAGTCTGACCCTCATCTTGCCACCCCGTTACCATTGTGAGTGGAAGATCTAATTGTTCTGTATCCTGAAATTTCTGATTGCATTGGGTTTGTGTGAAGCTGGAACAAAGGAAAAGAGCAATTTGGATATCGCAGTAGGAAAAATATCTATGGTGCTTAAATCATTACTCTAATATTTTTTTCTTCTACTTATTCTGTTCATTTTTTTTTCCTCTGGCAGCACATAGTGTTGTAGCAGTTAGAGACAGACCCAAATTGAAATCTGGTTACTCGCCAAAATCCTGGTTTCTTGTCACACCAGTCTAAACTCTCTCCCATTTGGGGAGGGTAGATACAGTACTGAGCCTGCATACACAAGAGCAGGGTTGGAACTCTGAAAATAGTTGGATTCTAGAAATTCATATGAAAGATTACCTTAATACTAGAGGATGTGTAAAAACCAGGTTGCACTGAAATCAGTAGCAATATTTTTATTTGTTGAAGTGGGTTTAGTCACTGCTAGTAATTAGTTACAATGTGAAATGTGTTATTGCTCTGTTAGATATGATGTCAGATGCAATGCAACATGACTCCCACCAACAAGTCTGAGCACCTCGCTGAGGAATTAAAGTCCAAAACCAGTATATGCATATGGACTATTAACAGGTTTAACTGGAAGCATAACGAATAATTATATTGTTTCCTAAATAGCATGCATTTATTGATGGCCAACAATGATTTGTTCCTTCAGCAAATAATAAACCAATCAATTTGAAATAGTTTTATTGTGTTAATCTGTCTCAAACAGTTACCCTAGCAGAAGTTTATGCAATGACTTAAAATGGGAGCTGTGAATGCAGAAAAGGAGGACTGTTAAGAAAAGTAATTAACATTTATTGGAAATAGAATTTGTTCCTGTGAGGTGGGAGTGCAGATTGAACACATGAGCTCCACTTACATTTTGGTGTGCATGGATTTATTTTTTTTAATAACACCGCAGGCAAATTGTGATGGAAAAGAGAGAATCACTGGAGTGCAGATTTTTTGAATGTTTCATTTATAGCAGCTTAGGAAGGATGTGGAGTGGGTTCTATGTGAAATAGTTGTTCTGCAGTATACTTATAAAGTTATGAAAGAAAAAAACCCTCTAAACTGATGTTATAATTACATAATGTCTGTTTGATGTTAGTCATTTCAGAAATGTCACATTTTAAATTTAGACTAACAGCTTAGCTTTGACATCTGAACTTTGTTATTAAATTTGCTTTTTTCCAGGCTGACAATAGAATTTTTTTACATTAAACCAAGACATATTTAAGAAAAATGTATTTCTAAGCCTTAGGTATCTTTTGGAGCCCTGATGTACTTTGTCCTTAATATGTATACACAGACACTGTAAAATGTATGTACTAGATGCTTGTGTTTATACAAGAACTACTGGAGCTGTGAGTTGTTCATAAGTCTTCTCCTGCAATCTATGTAAGCTTTAACTGTTTTCGTAAGCCTTTTTTCTAATTATTATTATTATTATTATTATTGCAGCGGTAGGAGGGGAACAATGGCACAATCTTTCCATTTCTTTCCTAAACATTATGTGTATATATGTGCAAGTAAGTACTGTCAAAGTCTTCAGTATCACAGTAGATTTGCAACACTGATTGTCCAATAGTGATCTCCAGCTTTTTGATATCTGGAAAAAGTTATTACCAAGGCTGTATGAATGGGGAGCTTTTAGGCAGTATTAACTTCAAGATGCTCATGTGAGGGGAAAAACTGTAACAGATAAAAAGACACCCATGAATGTGCAGAATGCTTGGGTCTTCCGAGACTTCATGAAAAGGTGTTCACTATTTTATTAACAAAAAAATATTTTGGTCGACTGAAGCTACTTGACCTTTTTGTTGGGGTCAGGGATGAAAATATGGAAGTTAAAAGATTAATATTTAGATTCTTGACCTGCAAAGACTTTTAATTTCAAAATGCTCTACCTTTATTCAAATAAGGGTAAAGTCACACTACATTTCTGTGAGTAAAAACATTATTTTTGTTGTTGTTTTGTTCTGTCAGTGAACCAAAAAATCAATTTTCTTGTACAGATTTACTGTGGAGTAGTGTGCTATTTTTTTTTTACCACTTGCTTTCCTGACTGTAAATGCATTTTAATTCTATTTCATTTTAACATTCTTCCATCTCTCATGGTTTTTCCTCCCAGCCTTTTATGTACAATATTTGAATTACATGGGCAAGATAAGGATGCTGCTCATTGAAAAGTGTGACAGGTTGGCATTAACCTGTCCAGAATTCATGCCTGATAGAGCAGATACTGTTCAGATGAATTATATATCCAGTCTCTAAAAGCTTTTCAACAGTAAACCAAAGTCTTTTACTTTTCTTTACAAGATATTTGATCTCATATTACATTATTTTTACATTTTCAGTAATCCATGGTCAACACAGAGGCACTAGTACAGCGTTACAGAAGCATATCTGCCGTTTGGAAGGATGGAACAAGCTGTTCTTGTTGCTTGAGCTCTGGTTTCTAGACTGGTATTGTATTAGCATGGTGTTTTGTTTGTGGGATATTAAAAATCCATCAACACATAAGCAATACCTGGCACTGACAGAGGGCTCATGCACTGCACTGATCTGAAACAGTCACTTTCTATGGCTAGTTGTTATGTCGGTCTTTCCTCTCCCTTGCTACCTTTACCTTTCCTTGGATTGGCCCTGTGTTTGGCTGTGGAGGAGCTGGTGGTGTTGGTGGCTCAGCACTGGTCTGACTGTCTGAGGAAAGACTGCATGAAGGAGGCTATTCTCCATGGCAAACCAAAGAACCTGCTCTGTGGAGACCTAGATTAGACTTTTGGATTGTTCCTTGACAGGTGGATGCTCTTGACCCTAGCTTCAGTTCAGGTCCATCTGTACTTATCCTCTAAGGCAGTGCTCTCGGATTCCAGGGTGCATGACAGAGAACGCTAAGAAAAGGCTGGGTCCATTTGGAGATAGAAAGCAGTGCTGGGATGATTTGCAGCCAAAGTTGCCACTAGTGCATGCTTTGGTGGGTTTTTATTTTCTCTTAAACTGCACTAGAGGGCAGTGGAGGTGAAAAGGGTTGCCTGGGGTGCTTGCCAACTTCTGTTTCTAAACCTAACAGTGGCTGTAGACACAACTGCCTAGGACTGTCTGTGGAAGAGCTGGTCAACCTCTTTATGCTTTTGGACCCTAAGAAAACCAACTGCTGAGCTTTCCTGGCCAGGCAGAGGGCTACCAGCCAGTCCTGGGCGGACAGGGGGACCCTGGGACACAACTATAAGCCCAGCCAGATTGCTCGCTGAGTGCACTCCCAGCTGGGAGTGTGCAGCCCTCAGTGAGGGGCTGTAAGACTGAGCTGCAGGGGGACAGGACAGAGCCCCAGGAAAGGGGAAGAATGGTGTGGAAAGGAACTACTAAAAGGGTTTTTTACGTGTTGGTTCAGGAATTGTCTGCAATTTTTAATGTCTTTTTATTGAACAATCCTTAGCACAGCCTTGCTAGTGATCACTAGCTTGCGACTGCTGAACTGCATCCTTTGAGCCTTTTGAAAGCTATTTGTTTCCATATCTCTGACATGGTATTGTTGCTGTTCCTCTTGGAAACCTGCCTGTCTCCTCTAGTTAAGCTTTTTCTTTTGCCAAAGCCTGCTGGCAGAAGGCCAGATCTCTAACCTACCTTCACCTGATCAACCTCTAAGTCCCCATGGAAGGAGGTGGTGTTCAAAGCTGCCCCTGGGGGTTTAGCAGAAGATATGTCTTGCTGACATACCTGAGTCTTTGGCCTGTGGGGTAGACTATAGCTGTCAGCTCTGTGGGAAGCCAGCCTGCTTTTCCTGAGGACCTGGGCCAATTGAGTTTTTGATAAACTCATTCTCTTAATTGTTCATATCCACCAAATCAAAGGTCCTTGTCCTGCTCTTGGAGTCCCATCAGTGGATGGGACCCCTGATGCTGTGAAGTGTGAGTGAGTGAGGTTTTGGCCAGGAAGGAGTTTTCAGCATGCAAGTTGAATGGGGTTGTAGTCATAATTTGTTTGTGGATCAGCCCAAGTATGTGAAACTCCCACTAGGAAATAGGAGACACAACTCTAGTCAACAAAGAGGGGGTGGTGGGGACTGAATCACAGGACACAAAATTTCTATCTTGTTTGGGAAAAGGCTGAGAATGACAAACTGAAATAGAGATAGCAAGTCTAAAGCAGAATTGTCATAATTTCTTTGCTGTCTTCTCCACGTCACCAGGGTTGGAAGTTCTACTCTTGCAGATGGCAGGAAAAAAAACAGACTGGGTTTTTGTGTTGAATCAGACAGAGCATGAACTCCAGGAAGCCAGTTGTTGCTTCAGGGATGAATTTGGCCCAGTGAATGTCACATTAGCACAGTCAGAACACAAAATGCCCTTTCTGAAAGTTTCTATTGATTTTTTTATGACAAATGAAATATTGCAAAGTATGAACACAAATGCATTATTCCCCTTCTGCAGAGGTATTACAAATTCTGTATAATACCAGTGGGACAGCTGCTGCAAGAGGACTGGCAGAGCCATTTAAACATGGGGAGGCATGACTATAGATCTCAGACAATGGAGCTTCAAAACTGAGATCTTTGTGTTTGATTCACCTGGGCTCAAACTGCTCATACTGAACGCACACCAAATACTTCTGCTTAGCCAGACTTTTTATGACCAAAGTACAGTTGATACTGTGTTATTTTGGTGTGCATAATTCAGAGGATCAAGTTATGTGGCATTTTTGTCCTTAACATTGATTAAGAGTTCTACCCTGTGTAATTTCATACTAACAATGAAGCACTTCTGGAATGATATAATATTGCCAGGTATTATCAGTGAGGATGGGTTTTTATAACCTGTACTGCTATATGATGCATACCATGCACATACACTGAGGCCTGTTCTTCCTCCTCACATCATGCCTTTCTGTTGTGCAGTCCCTGAGGGTGCTAGGTCTGATTGCAGTTGTTGCTGTAGCAGATCTACAGCCCTGCTGAGACTGAGGTCACTGTTACAGACAAACATGATCTAACAGAACCTGGCTAGTCTTATTCCCCTTCCTCTTAAGGAAACAGATTTTCTCATTTCCTGCATTTCATCCTTACTGTATAGGCCTGGCAGTGACTCCAGAGACATAGCAGATATGTCTGCCTCAGGGGTTTGTTGGGGAGGAAGAGAACTGGGAATGAATATGCAAGATGCAACTGAATGGTTGGGCCTGGAATGTGAGATGTCTGAAGGCTGACATCATTCTGACCCTGACACAAATTGCTGCATTGTAGGCACCTCATCCAGTGCAGTTCTATTTGGAAGCTTAATGTGGTTCACATGGTTCTGTATAAAGACTGTGTCTTCACAGTAAGTGATGGGTGTTCCCTCAGCAGCAGTGATCCCTTTAAGCTTGAGCGAACAAGGTGTGTAAGAGCAAAGAGATATGCAAAAGAAGACAGTGATTGTCAAACAATCCCTTTTGTGATTATTTACTCTTTCTATTACAGGCTTTTAAAAATTTCTGAATTCTAGAAGTGTTTTCTCCTCCTTCTCTCTGGATATGACCAGAAACTTTCTTTTAAAACATAAGTCAACAGTAGAATACAATGCATTGTGTGATAGGGCTGAACCCACAATGAAGAACAGGAGTAGTGTTGCTAAATTTAAACCAATTGTAAAAAAAACCCCAAAAACAAACAAAAAACCCCCCAACCCAAAACAAAACCAAACAACAAAACAACAACCACTTACAAACAAACTTCCCCCAAACTAAAAAAACCCCAACCAACCAAAAAACCTATTTACATTACTTGCTACAGACTTTGTGTTGACCTTGTTTCAGTGGTTACACCTGCAGTAGTGATAGGAGGGGCAAAGTGCTGAACCAGCTGGGATCTGCAAGAGATAAGCGTATGCCAGCATGTTCATCTGAGCAGACATAAGAAGTATTGGACTAGATGCAGATATCTTTCTGGGAGAAACATTTTGAACCTTCATGTTTAAAAATGAATCAAGGTGCTAGTGTTAACTTTGAAATGCCTTAATTCCACACTTATGAGATGCTTTTTTCCTCCATGGTTCAGTGCAAACCAAGAAACATTTTTCAGAAGCTATACATTATCTGGGCTGCTAAATAAATAAACAAAAATAATGGAAAAACTAATTCAGTTCTGTTTTAACAGGCAGAGGAATCGCAGATTATCTGCTTCTGGTAGTCAAGAATTTCACATGTAATGAAATCTAAGACCTGCTTTTACCACCAAAGTTTATGAATTGTGCAACTGAAGCCTCTGGCCACCTCAGCCTTTTCTAGGGCAACAACACAGGAGGTTATCTATGGCACATACATAGTGACTATGACTAGCACCCTCTTTATCTTCCAGGACTGAGGCACATGAAATTTGTGCTTGTTGGGTCACAGTGATGGTAAATTTCCCAAAAGTGGAGGGAAGCTTCCTCCAGGGAGCTTTGCAACAGTGTAAACACTGTGTATGGCTGAGTGTCTGCTTTTGATCTCTTGATTAAAGACAGGAGCCAGTCTTGGAAACCTTTGGCCCAGGCAAGGTGTTTTTTTTTTCACTGCAAAAAGGAAGATGTAGTGTAGGAAGGAAAGCTTTCCCTTCAGGGTATTGTAACTGACTGCTGGCCAGGTCTAAAGGGATATGGCAAATGGAACCACCACCAGTGGTTCTGCAGGGAGAATCCATCCTTGCTTTCCATATCAGGGGGTTGGATCCAGTGGTTTGGTTTAAATTGGATCCTGTAAGGAACTGGAACCTCTTGTATTCCTGGTATGTGGCCTTGGAATCTGACCAAGTGTTGCAATTCCAATAACCTGTTATTCCTGCAGCATGGAAAGAGTTTTCATGCATTTTCTGATTATTTTCAGGATTGGAAGGACAAGAAGAGCTATGCCACTGGTTATGCCACTAAATCATTATAGTTGTTTTTCTTGTCATGGCCAATATGTTTGTGTTTTTGGTTTTTTTTTTTTACCTACTTCTGTATTTTCTTTGTTCTTATACCACATCTATGCTTTTATATATGTAAGCAAGTATCTAATTTTAAAATTCTTCATTACAAACATTTCCCTTGAAATTTCTTCTGTCTTCCCAAGACAACAGAAGTCTACAACATATTCTCCGTGAGACCTTCTGTTCCTGCAAGATGAGTTATACTTTGGCTTTGAACACATCATTGTTGCCTTTTTAATTTGCAGCAGAATTTTCCCCAAGACTTCAGTTAGAATATTTTATTTTTCTGAAGTGCTGCAAGAGAAATCAATCAGTCTTGGATACAAAATTAAAGTTTAGCTAGCAGAGAAAATGAGAAATAGCTAGATCTTGCAGTATTTTAGGCTTTAATGAAGTTGACTGAAGGTTAAGTGGATGTAACTACACGCATATGCTTGAGCTTATGTATATATGTGCACATGTATAGGTTAACTGTGGCTGCCAGTCATTACAGGTCAGATGTGATGATGATTAAGCATAGATTGGGAGACTAGTCTTAAACAGAGATATTTCCAGAGTCCTACTCTGACTGCATCATTTGTCCCCTGCTGAGTGACCTTTTATGTGTTGTCCAGTACGTGGCAAGCACTGCTCTGCTATTTTAAGGTGGCCTGTGGACAAAACCCATCACGTACTGCAGTTCTAGAGCAAAAGAAAGCAGGTTCTTTGCAAGAGCTGTCAAAGGCATCTTTCCCTGGACTGGCTGCTGTATCCCAAGGTGTGAGACCAGCGCTTGCTAATATCCTTCATATGCATAGTGACCAAGGAGCCCATAGGTACAGTGGCTGCATTTGAAAGCACAGCCTGCTTCCAGGCCCTCTATACCCCAAATTCTCTCTCGGGTCCTTATGTGGGGTCAGCTACATTCTTCCTACATACAAATAACCCATTTCTACTGTTCCCTTGTCCCTGCCTTCTCTCCATTATGTGAGGGCTTTTTTTTGGGGGGGTGAGGTGGGTGTCACAGCTTGGTCTTAATTTCAGTAACTGAAAACTCTGTAAATGAAACCTTCCTTTTAAATAAGAATACGTTATACAGAAACATACTGATTTTATTATTAAACATTATTCAAGGCATAGGATTGAAACTTATAGGTTAAATGTTTTGGCGGAAAGAATTCCCATGTGTGTAAGTTTAGACATCAGATTTCAAAAGCAGGACTGTGAGGTTTGATCTGACAATGTGCCATGACAGGCATACAGACAGCAACACCTGTATCCATAGATGATGTTTGGGAGTCTTGTCACAAGAACTGATGGAGCTGGGATCTCATACCCCATGAACTACTGGGTTTACAACACTGGAACAAGTGTTTGCATCTCTAGGTAACATCATGAGGGAAGAGCTTGTGAAATTCTGGAGGAGGTCCTGTGTGTGTCTCTGAGTTGACTTGAGTTCTTAGTGGTTTAAAAGTTACTGCCCTGAACAAGATTATGTTGCTCAGTGAAAACGGGGCAGAGACTGCTAGTATTTCATTGGGTTTGTGCATACTAACGCCCGTTCTTCAGCACCTTGTCTTCCAGGAAAATATTCTTGACTCTTTCTGTTGGTTTGAGCCTCTACAATTAGTTTCCAAGCATGGTGTGTGGAGTGCTACATATATTGGCAGAACTGTCACAAACTCAGTGATTTTTGTGAAACCACCTCCTTGCTAAGAAGGAGCTGTTGGTGGCCTGAGCCTTTGGCTCTTTAACAGCCAGGCATTATCTAACTACTTGGCTCCAGTTTCTAAAAGGACATGTTCAGGGGAGCAGGCACTCAAGATGGTCGGACATTCAATAGACCTCTAATGCCTTCTTGTGTGTTCCTGCTGTACATTAGAAGTTTTAATGTGCTTCTATCACTACACAAAACCAATGCATCTCAGAGAAGAGTATGCTGCTTGCTGAAAGCTTAAATACTTCAGGGAAATGCATTAAAACAGTAGTTTATAACCAGAAACTCCACCAAGCCTGCTGTTAATCAGCTGTGTATGCCCAGGTGTTCTTCCTGCGTATGTCAAGACAGTTTCCAAGATTTATTGTGCAACAGATGTTAAACTTTCGGCTCTTTAGTTTTCTGGTGTGTTTCTTGACCCTTTTCTAAATAGCGGATATTTTTGCTATCTTCCTGTTCCATTTATAAAGAAATCAAAAGCCACAACAGGAAACTCCGGTACTGGAAGTTCAACAGCTGTCATAAAACTGGAAAGAGATCGTTTTGAAAAGGGTATGTTACAGAGTGAAGTCTGCTGAATATTCAGCAAGTGTACTCCATGTACCCTGTTCAACTTCTCTGATATTTAAGGAAAAATTAGATTAATCACTATATACAATCCTAACTTTTCAGAAGCTGCTTTATACGAATTGCATAGTCTACCACAGTTTACTGCTGTTACTTATAGATGTCACAGGAAAAGCTTTAATGACTGGATTGCAGCCTATGCATCTCCAAGTTGGGGATAAGGCAAAAGAGCAGGGAAGAGGTGTAATTATGAGCAAAAAGTAGGATGTTATTAAATTAATAGGCCCTGGTTTGACGTTTCAGTGTGGTATAATTGCTCTGCAGGAGTACTGTGGGTTATTGTGTGATTCCTGTTGGATGTTAAGTCATGAAAACATTCATTGCAAGGCTTAAATAAATGAAAAAATCTGTGCATTTGTAAATCTCTCATGCTTGATTCCAGCTGGGACTCCTGATGGGTTAGGTCTGTGGTTCAGGCTGCTGCCCCTGTCCTCCTGAAGCACACAGCAAACCACAGTGGTTCACTGATTGGCACTTGTCAAACCTGTCCTGTGGCCAGGAGTACTGGTTGAGCTACATTTGTTCTGATTTCCAAGCCCATCTTCTTTTCTTGCTTCTAGTTAGGCATGATACCTCTGTATCTCCCTTTCTTATCTTTTCTATTTTTTTAAGGTTAAAACTTTTTCTTTAGTATTTAAGAGTGGCTGGGCTGGGAAACTAGGTACCTCTGTGTTTGCTACCCTAGGCAGGCTGTTCATTTCAATCCTACTTTGTGAAAACACAGTAAGGAACATGCATGGAGAGCATGTTGGATACCCTGGCACAGCCTGGAAACACCCTAACTTGCTTTAGAGTTGCTACAGTGGTTCGTAGGTGGAAGGGTTATTCAACAAAACTAATGATGACAGAGTAGGGTCCTGGAGAAATAATTATACCCGCTATCAGAAAAAGGTTTGCTTCAGAGTAAAAAAAAATTACTGTAAAAAAAAATCTAGTGTAAAATAGAAGTGAAACTCAAGAAATGAAGATGGAGTTGCAGAAGTAAACAGGAAAGCCTTCCTTGTTGTCAATACCAAATACGTTGGGCGTGATGTTACTTTCTGAATATCTGATGACTTATGTAGTTATCTATATATAAATACAGGTGCCTAATACTGTAGTAAGTGAATCAGAAAAGGTTTCTGCTGACTTTCCTGACTTATTTTCTCTACCAGCAATATAGGAATTAGTGTCTGTTTATGCTAGAGGTGTGAATCGTGAGTTAGGGATTTGTATTTTCATGAGGCTTTAGTACTGGTTTGAAAAGTCTTCTCATATGAATTATTCCCCATATCCTAATACAGCTTAATTCCAGTTTACTGGTAGGGAAATTGAGACAGGAAGTCAAAGATATTTATTTATTTATTTAATGTATGAGTATGTTTCTGAGTGTCTTCACAAAGCAGCCTCTTTAATGCTTAGAAGATGTTTTAAAAGTGCAAACTTACTAAGTGCCAAACACTGTACACACTTCCTACCCTTGAAAATGGCGAAATCACTCTCTTGGGTGGGGGAATACACATAAAGAAACAATTTATTTTAAAAGAAAACAAATAATATAGTCTTCTGTGTCACTTGCAGCTGGTGTTTGCCTTATGTGAAAGTTACTATGTTTTTTTCAGGGCAGTGGCACTTCCATGTACATTCAAGTCACTGCCAGGACAGAACAAACCCAGCAGGTTTTACGAGACTCCTTTTTGTGAGTGCATGTGGAGGGGTATGATTAGTTAGTACGTTTGCTTTGCTTGAATGAAGCTCATGAGAATTTCTCTTGTGTAAATCCAGTGTGAGCACTGATAGCTTCAGTTTGCATTGGAGCTGCACTGAAGTTGCACACCAAAATCAAAAGAATAGTAAATATTTTTCTGATCAACGCAACTTCTGATAGCTGATGTTTTTTCTTTGCTTCAAGGCTGTGTTTTTGTAACCTGGCTAGTAGCCAGGTAGCACTGAATATCAGAAAAATAATAAATATACTTAAACATTTTTAGTGTTTAGTTTTATTATAGAGCTGTATGAATGCTTATAAAAGTAAGTTTTTAATAGTACTAATTTGGCTAGTGCAAGACACATTGCATATAGATGGGGAAAAGGCTTTTTGGTTTGTGCAGCTGATGGCACTTCTTAGTCCTGATCTGAAAGAGCTTTTAACCCAACCTCTAACTGAATTCACCTGAGCAGAAGAATATCACATGGCAGGCTAATGGTAGGTGGTGGGCTGCAACTTCTAGCACCCTGAGGGCTGTAGCAATTTTGTGAATTTACAGCAAGGTCTAGAAGTTGCTGGGTTAAGGAACTAATTGACTTGTCAGATAGGAGTCACTTGGGGCTAACAATTAACACCCAGGTGAATGCAAGAATGATGAAAGTTAAGATGAATTTGGAAAAACAGGGTTTTTTGTTGGTATTCTTTAATGCATCCTAGATTCTTTGTCCACTGGCTCTGCAATTTTTTTAATAGTATTACACTTAATAGAAAAGAAAGACCTTTTTTTGCCAGCAAATGCTGAATCAATCAATGAAAATGAAAAACCTTGTGAGATGTTTTGTCAATATACCTGAAAACTGTTTGAATTCATTCATCCTGCTTTTTTGTAAGTCACAGACAGTTGATGGAAAATGTTTTGATCTAATCAGAAGAAAATAGGTACAGCTGGAGAAAGGTGAAGTTTTGGTTAGAAACATCAACTTTTCTCTATAAACTGTGTTGAAAAGGGACTTGGAAACATTAAAGTCATTGGACCAGAAATGCAGAGTTTAGCACTATTAGAATTTCATCTCAGCGGCTATATTAAAAATCAGGGTCATCTAAATAGATTTTAGGAGCTGTCACACTGTATACAATATCTAGAAATGAAAACCTTAGCCTGCTAGCTTTGAATGAAGACTATTTAAAATTGTCTTCATCAAGTATAAGATAACATTTCACAATATATGTTCATTAATATACACAACATCAATCATTCAATGTACAACTCTATATATGCTGTGACGTATGGTTGTGATGAATTGTATAAGGGAGAGGCTGGAAGAATTACTTGACTTTGTCTTTCAGCCTAAGATTTCCTCTGCACTTGCTGTCACATGTAAAGATATAGTTGTACCAGAAGATTAAGCGTCTTGTCTTGAACAACATGCCAAAGATACAGGCTTTGCAAGGGGCATGAAACAAAAACAAATATTTTGGGTGTTTTTTTTTTAAAGTTGTAATTGAGCTTGCCCTTTGAAGGAACAGAGCAATGACAATTGACTGCATTTACAAAAATGCCTCGTGAGTCTCAGCAGAGGTATATTTAATGTGAGATAGGAAAGAGATTATTTTTTCTGCCTGCCTTCACCCTTCATGAATCCCCACCCCCCATGTTAAACACTGACAGTATATTCGATTCTCCTTGTAGATAAAATAATTAGCAGTTTAGAAAGCTAATGATTGAATTGGCTGCTGTTTACTTTCTGGGCTCTTGGATGGACCTGCATACTGAGGTGTAGTGTCCCCCATCTGGACACAGCCTTCTACCTAAAGCCTCTCCAGCAGCATAAGGTGTGATTTTGTAATGTACAACCCAGCACCACTGGAGTCTGTCTCTGGCACAACCTGGGGATGTAGACTCATTTCGAAGTGACTACAGGAAAAGGTTTTTTTTTATTTATTTTTTTTTAAATAACTCAATAAAATGAGGACACACCCTGAAAAAAGTTTACTAGTGAACTGGGGAAAACAAGTTATCTTGGTATCATAAAGGCACAGACAACATGTTTTCAAGGAGTTAGTGTTTGTTTGAAGTGACAGAATAGGAGAAGCAACATAGTGCCAACATTGTTGTGTTATCCCGCTGAGCAATCCTTCAGTATCCAGCATGGAGGAGCGATTAGCAGTGCAGTGAGGGAGGGCTCCAAAGGCTTCAGCAAACAAGCTGAAGGGGTGGTTAGGTAACTAGACAGCTTGGGAGCCAGTGATGGGCAAAACATTTCAGCATGAAATGTGAAGTAATTGTCCACCACAAACAGCATGGCAGGGTGCATGCCAATGCTGCTATAACACTGTTTATTATCCCTGCATATATTCATCTGTAGCTATAAAAGTATTATAGGTTGGGATGTAATTAGCCATTATAAATCAATATTTACAAGCTACACATAAGCTCACTTGTTTTCTTGTCAACTGCTCTGGTGTACCTCAAATGTGAAGAGTAGGCTGATGAGCAGAATGAATCATTCCTATGGCTTCGTAAAGGTTTTATTCAAACAGAAAAACCATGCATCTAAACTGCAGCCACAATTTTTCTTACAGTGTCAAACTTTGACTGTGCATCATTGGATTAATCTTTCCCTACAACAAATTTATGAAAATATATGAAATGTCTCCATCTATCTTGCTGTCACCTCATGGCTCTGTGGAGATTGACATATAATGCCCAGAAAAGATAGAGAGATTAGATGGAGCATGTTGTTGTAATCTGCAGGGAAGGTTACTCATGATGACTTGCTTGTTTTACATAATCCTGTCAAAATGCCTCCTAAGGTCAAGCAGGAATGTAGTTAATGTGGTTTTGCCATGTCAGTATCTCCCCATTTAAGCTTTTCTTGCCTCTCTATGTAGTTCTGGAGCTAACAACTCTTCCATCTGTGTTTTGACTCTGAGATGTTGTTTAGACTCACACAACCGCATTTTAATTTTAATGTCAGATCTTACTGGTGAGTGCTTATAAGTATAAAACAACACTACCTTCCTGAAGAGGTGATATGCAAGATATTGGAGATACTACCAGGATAAATGTACCTGCAGTGAAGTTTTCCAGCCTCTAGACCTTGACAGATGATATCTTCTTATTTTTTGCTGCTACCAGAAATCTTGAGGTTGTCTTAAATCATGTTCTCTTCTTTTTTTTGCTAAATTTCAAAGGCTGTGTCTTCATCTCTTGTCATGAGATATTCAGCATAAAGAACGCTCAGCCCTCTTGTGCTGCCTCCTCACTCTCCCGGATGGAGATTAGAGAACTTCAAATCTGAATATCCTTCTTGTCTCCCCATAAGGAGTGTAAAATCCCAGTCTCACTCTGAGACTGCAGTCTGGATTGAGACAGGCAGTCAAGGCAGTCAATGTGATATGTCAGATGCTTAGGATTCACATGGTACCTTGCAGCTGGTTTAGGAGCAGGATCTGCAATGTAGCCAGGGGACGGCTTTCCAATGTTCTTGTAAGGTGTTAGTGTTCAACTATTAAACAACATAATTCGATGAGACTTAAAGACAACAAGAAATGGCCTTGTTTTCCCTTTTATCCTATGATTCCTTTGTTTTGTGTAAAGCCAGATTAATTTTTTTCTTAAAAAAAAAAGTGTGTGTGGGTTCTTAGTGTGTGTTGTTTGGGTTACCCAATTAATATTCTTTACTAATAGCAGTTAATATGCTCTGCTTCTCCATCTGCAGCCAAGTAGGACAGAGGTGGTTGATACAGAGAGCTCCTTGAAAGCAGCATAAATTGTTTAATACATTTCCTTTGTCTGCAGAAATTGTGATTTATGTTTGCGGTGTTAGCAAAGCTTAAGAAGTATGATTCTCTGTTTGATCAGCTTTGGCAGATATAGATATATACTGTAAGGGACCCACAAACTCCATTTGCATGAAACATGGCTGTGTAAATACTGGGGAATTCATGTTGGGAAACGCTCTTGGATAACCAAGAAAACTCCCTATACTACTTGAAATTTCAAATTTGAAGTTTCGGGGGGATTTTTTTGACTTTTGGTTGAAGCATTGCAAAACAAACAAGGTGTCTCGTGATTTGGAGGAAAGCATTGTAAATGATGTTTCTGGTGGCAACATGCAATTTCCTTTTGAGATTGGGATCCTTGAAAATGAATGAAGGCTGCTAACAGTGCTAGCTTAGCACTCCTTTGTTCATATATAACCTAAAAAAGCATTGTGCTATGTATTGGCAAGACATCAAGTCAACAGACCTAAATTTTGAGCTGTGTTGAGGGTTTAGAGGTAGATGGTATAGATCACATTCAAGCAACTTTGTGGCTTTTTGAAACAGCTGGCTTTATATTTTTATTAAGATTAAATTTTGTTCACTTTATACTATTTTAAATCTCTGGCTTACATGTTAGAAGTGAAAAATGTGCTTGCTTTTAAAACTCTTTTGTAATACCAGACTACTATGTTCTGTAAATTAATCCCAATACATTTTTTGTTAAGAAATCTATGCATTATAAGAAGATTGGTCAATACCTAACCTGAAAGTCTTCTTTGCTGCTCTTGTATACCACAGACAAGGAATAAGAAATGTAGTCTGATGTAGCTACTGTTAATGAAATCAAACTTTAAGCAGGGAGAGTTTAGCTAACATTGTAGATCAGAAAATCTGGGAGGTATTTCATATGGTTACCTTCAGGGCAGAGTTTAAAGCAAGAGAGCAATGCATTTCAGCAATGACTGCAGAACTAAAGAAAATGCACTTTAAGTTTAGCAGAATAAGCTCTTGATATACTGCAAAGTTTGTCTTTTTAGGATATCATCATGTGTTCAGTGTCTTTAAAAAACCCATTTTCTCCTTGGAGCTGTCACACTACTGACTTCCTACAAGGCCTGTATCTCTAATATATCTAGAATTATCAATTTTTGAGCGATGCAGACTTCTGCAATTCTAAAAAAAAGTTGAAGTGAGCTGCTTCCTCTGAACTCCAGAAAGCATGAGAGACAGAGCTCAGCCATAGCACCATTTCACTGGCATGGCACCTATTCTTTGCCTTATCAAACTGAATACAGGATTAAAACATCTAGAGAGGGAGTGATAGGAATTGATGGATGACACACATGCCTCAGTTTATCTGTGTGATCAGATAAGAGGTGCCTCCAGACAGATATTCTGTCTTCAACAGTGAATAGATATTTAGGTTGGGTGGGAATATAAGGAAGTATAGTGTCTGACTCCCAGTATCCTCTTCAGGAGTTGACGGCTTGGTGGCTCCCTAGCTGGGAGCTGCAGACTGAATGTCATGATTTGTATCATCCCTGATGAGCCCCATGGACTCATCTAATCTTTCTAACCCATTTATACTTTTTTGACCTCTGCAGTGTCCAGTGGCAACAGATTTACTACTTATTGTTTGGCTGGGGAAGGGTGAAAGGGAAAGGAGGATTTATCTGAATTTATAATTAATTCTGGGCAGACTAAAAGGCAGGGGAAGATTAATAGCAGGTAGAAGGCCTTTTAAGGAGGAACAGAAAGTTTTTGAGGAAATAACAGGCAAATTTAGTGTCCACTAGACAGGCAGTTTCTCTGAGAAAAAAATCTAAGACCAACAGTTGCACTTGGCTGGGCAGGACAAAGGTTGGCCAAGGATGTTCCTGCAGTGTTTTGGAGGTTTGCTGTGGCTGGTTGGTGGCAGGAGGGAGTTTGACTGGCAGTGACCAGGAGAAAGGAGTTGGTGGTGGAGACTGGCCTACCGAACCCACAGGTAGAGATATCTAGTTCAATAACATATGCCAAAGCTTCCAAGGTAAAAGTAGTGTACAAATATGAGTAAATAAGATGTACAGCCCTCTTTCTTTATTTTTTTTTCTTGAGTTTTATGTGTGTGGGTGAAAGAATAAATGTGTGTGTGTGTTTGGTTTTTTAAGCTGGATGAGTAGAGTGTGGGCAGCAAGATAAAAGCTCACTTGGGGATTACGTGGAGGCTGCAGTTCCCTCTGAGATTATGCAAGGTGCTTCTATGCAAAGTGGTAAAGGCAGGAGCCTTTACCTCCTAGAAGCAGACACCAACAGTATTTAGAGTAAACAAAGACTTAGGAAAATGAAACAATTGTGGTGGAGGAGAACACTTTCTGTGAGTTTGAGACTGTCTGTAAAATGAAAAAAGTGTAAAGAGAAGAGTCAGAATGTTGTAGGTTGCAGGCAGTGTTAACTGAATTTGTTTGAAATTCCCACAGGATTCAAGCAAACTTTAAATTAGTGTAAAACCTACCCGAGCTTTTAAATTCCCCAGTCAAGTTGTGCTTACTTGTGTTCTGCTGACTTGAATTTATTTTTCCCACTTGGACCAGCCAAATCCTGAAAACTGGAGTTGCTTTCAAGTGTCCTGGCAGTGAGGAGGAGGAGGAGAAACTGAGATAAATTTCTGGGGTTTAAAATTTTTCAGAAGTTGCCTTTAGGCTATCACTCTCTAGCACAGTCTTGAGGAAATGGAGAGCTATGCTTATGTGAAACTTAGGGAATTTTAATATATTTTGCAGACCAATGGCATTTGTTTACCTTTTAAACTTTAGATGTACTGGGGTTGCATCCCAACTGTATGGTTGTGAAAAATAGTGTGATGTAAAAGTACAAGAATGCAACACAAACTTGGGTGATTCAGGTTAAAGAGAACCTAGTCTTGGTTTCCAATAACATGCCCATGCAATTAAAAAAGCCAGACCCCTTTTTAAAAACAAACAAACAAACAAAAACCCCACACACAACAAACAAGCCCACAACACCACACCTCCCCAAGACTGCACCAAAACCATAGTATACCTCAAAGACAAGGTATGAGCAGAGAAAACCCTCATCATATGGATGAGATTAGCTGGTAATTAAAAAGCTAACCAATTTGAGTTAAGAAGTGGATTAATTAGATAAAACAGCAGGAAATCTAATTTACTCAACAATTTATTTTTTAATCGAAGTTAAGAAGATTTTATCATGGCTTCTATGAAGCTGGTAGGAACCCAGTCAGATTTAATTATACTGCTGTGTAATGACCCACATCTCAAGTTTTATGTGTTATGATTTATTTTATTTATAAATAGATGTACACTTAATATCTAAATAGAGTATCAAGACCATTTGATTGGCAGCTTTGATGCATTAATACTGAAGCTGCAGAAGGAGACAGAACTTTGAAATGCAGCTGGTGACCTAAAGTAGTGAGTTTTCTTAATTCCCTCCCATTCATCCAGAATGTATTTCTCTGGTTGTGGCATTAGAACTGTCTTTTTACTATTGGGTACTTAATTCTTTATGGAAGGTGGGCGGGCAAGAGGTGCATCTTTCCTGTATAGATGAACATGCTTTGAAAGCTATTTGTTGTCCTAAATACTTTTCTTAACAGATACCTTAGAAAATGCACATATCCAAAATTAAAATTGCATAGACTGAAATAGGGTACTAGTAAAGACTGCAGATAAATGCATTTGTGTGGGATTAGATGAAGCTGTGCAATAACCAGGGGCTTTGTAATATGGGTGCACAGGCACAGTTTTATTGAGTGTCCCCATAGGACGTGAAATGTTTTTAACTGCCCTGTGTAAACAGTCTAATCTAGTATTGATTCAGCTTGTACTTTCATAAAATAAGATAATGAAGACTAAGCATCCTCAGGCCTGTTGCATGGTTGCAGGATTTTCCAGGGTAATGATTAAGAAGGATTCAATTACTTCTTCCCAAATACCCCATGGTAAGGCACATTGCCCAAGGTCACACATCAGGTCCAAACATTCTGATGTCCACAGCTTCTGCCAGCCTGGGAGTTCATGCAGGTATTTCATGTTCTAGCTGATGCACTTAAAAAGGAGTGGAAAACTTAACCTGCATACACTTTTCCAATCTGTGTAAACTAGAGCTAACTTGTCTTTGTCTGAAGAATGTGTAGAAGACTGGAAATACAGAGTCTTATAACTCTCTGTAGTCCCTGCAAGATAATTAGTTGTGTGTGCTTTTTTTTTTTTTTTTTTTTTTTTTGGTGTGTGTGGGTTGGTTTGTGTTTGTTTGTTTGGGTATTTTTTAAGAATAGAAACAGACAGCTTTTTCATTATTGTCTCTGCGTTGAATTTTTAAAAGTAGAAAGCCAAGCAGATCTATATGGAATTAGGACTGGGGGATTTTTTTTCTGGAGAAGAATTTTACTGAAAAATGCATTTTTGAGGGGAAAAATCACCTAACTTGGGTTATTATTTTTTTTTTTTTATTTTGGCCACAATGTAGTGTTCTGAAAGTGGCAGAAAAAAATTCAGAAATGTTGATCATTAGAACTTTGAAATAAACGTTTGAAATTAAGCTATTCTTAAACCTCTATTCCCCAGAAATCCATCAGAGTAAAACTAGAGATTGACCTAAAATGAGAATTTAAATTTGTCTTTCTTTAAAAACGTTTTTTTTTCTCATGAGCTGAATTAAATTTTTAGTGCATATTTTGGTTCTGCTACCAGCCCAATATATACATTATTCATGCTGATCTACATCTCCAGATAATGATAAGGAACATTCTGAGTAATGTCAGAGGTGGTTATGCTACCATAGACAAGTGACTCATGCAGCAAGGAAAATGTCTCTCAGTTCTGCTTGTGAAGGACTATATCCCAGAAAGTACCTGCATGACCAAAGAAGAAATTGTTGTAATTGGGCTTTGTTCAAAAAGGGAATTTCTGTTCTTTCAGCAATTCTGCTTTTGTGAGTCCACTTTCATTTTTTATTTTTGAAACTACAGATAAGATATGAATATGCTTAGGTACAGCAGCTAGGTTTAAGACAAGATGTGTCTGGGGTCATGTTCTCAAAGTATATGTTCTATATCTTTGGATATAAGAAACATGACTCAAGTGTTTTCAGGCCCCAGACATTAAACTGAAGTTTGTACTTAAAAAAAAAAAAAAGTTACATTCCCCTAAATAAATCCAAAGACAATTAAAAAAAGTACCCAAAACAAACAAGCATCCCATACAATATCAAAAATCTATCCTTTTTGTTCTGCCGTCTTGCAACCCTTATAACAGACTAAGGGCTTAATCCTGTGAAAATGACCTTTTAAAAAGTAGGAATAAGTTCTTCCCCCCACCCCCCTCCCCCGAGGATTTTCCAATTCCTGTCAGCATTGGTGTCGTCTTTCCTGTGAAAGAGTTTGTAACTTGGTGCTGCTTTATCTGTGAATCGTAGTTGGCCAGGCAGCATGACCCAGCTGCCTGGTACTTTTCTACCGCTCCATAACTCAGTAACAGCAAAGAATCCAGGCTGGCTGCTGAGGAGCACAGGCTGTGCTCTGGGGTTAGGTGCAAATGCTGCACTGGGCAATGTGCAGCAGTTGTGGGAGATGTGCTGTCAACAGGGGATGGTGCTGTAGGTGTAACAACTTGCACAATTATACGCTGAATGGTACTGCAGGCTTGACAACAATGTAAGTTGGAAAAAGAACACTGGTTAGTATTGCAGTAGATTTAGCTGCATCTATCTTGTGACTTTTTACTACCAAGCAGCTAACCTTCGGTAAAATTGGTACGTACTAGTGCCACGCTTTGTTACTTTTCATTAGGGTTTTTTTGGGTCCCCTTGGAGTGGTCAATTCACTGCTCTATGTAAATACTAAACTTGCCAACTTACCCTTTAAAAGCTTGATCAGTTTTAGATAACATCCAAAGAATAACAGACTACATGAACAGAAGCATATAGCTCTCAACAGCTGTGAAAAGAGCTAAAAGCCATACTTGGGTGTTTTGTGGAAACAAGGGATGGGAGAGAGGAAAAATATTATTCAAAATAGAGTTTTATTTTTTGATCTGTTAATCAAATTCATGGTGCAATACTGATAAAGATGTCCTATGGATCTTTTCCTAAAGGTCTGATGGAGTGATGCTACTTTAGAGAAAGGTAAATAAACTACAAAGGTTAAGCAATTCCCCTTCTTGGGACACTTATCTTAGATGTGCTTATTTGTAGACAGCTTTAAATGCATTATGCCTGAATAACTGTCTTGACTACTGTATTTGTCTTCACAATGGGGTCTAATTGTATACTGAGGCTTTAGTATGACTTATTTCACATCCCTATTAAACTGATTAGTAGCATGACTGAGGCATGACTAGCCCAAATGACAAAGTAATAACCAACAACAGTAAAGCATGGCTGATGGGCAAATCAGGTCTGCACTGAACACTGAAAATGTTTGGATTGAAAACCCGTGTGTTCTACAAGTGATAAGAGCTACTGCTTACTTCAGTGCACCTTGAAGCATCAATGTAAATTTTATCTGGATTTCAAACTAATACCTGTAAAGAGGTACTAATTTCTATGTAACTCAGGCATTAATCTACATTTATGCTGCTGTTTCCAGTTGTAATTTCAAAATCTTTCACTCAGTAATTCGTAACAATCTCCTTTGACCTCCAGTTGTATGATGTGAAAGGTCAATAAATGCAGCTGTATTTGAAGACCTAAGTGCTTTCTCTAGCTGATTTCCAGCCCTCACCTGCTGGATCAAAAACTTGGAACTGAAACTTTCCAAAGAGAAATTCACTGCACAATGACAATGTAATTCTTCAGTCAAGATGGATGACGGTATTAACCAGAACACCTTCTTCATTTGAATGGTGAAGTGAAACCAGCAATTGTAAATCAACAGACTAGTGAGAGAAGCAGGAAACAAAAGGTAATAAATGTAAATAAAAGGTAAAAATAAACTGTTAAAAAATAATAAAGGAAAGACATGGAAGGGAAAATAAAAGCAGAAGGGGAGAGTCCTTGAATGTTGAGTGGTAAAAGCAATGGGTTCTGTGTTTCTAGGAAAAGAACAGTTGTAAACGTAATTTTTGGAATTTGTACTTTTAATAAGGATGCATAAAATCTAAAAAGCTCTTGGGAAATATCAGTTCTATAAGTAGAAGAATTTAATTAAAGTCCATCTACATAGCTTTGCAGAAAATATCCCTAGGCAAACCTAGAGCTTCCTCCTGAGATTACAAGTTTGGATATATTTGCATTAATTTAATTCCCCTAAACTTGATTTAGAAGTCTACGCTTTAGAAGTCCACAGTTCTTAGACACATGATTTAGAAGTCTACAGTGTTTTGATTCTTTACTTAAGTATATGGATTCGGAACAAGCAAACTGAGTAATCTCAAAGGTGGATGCCAATAGGACATAACTTGCTTGGTCTGAGGTTCTGTGGAGCGTGTTCATAGACCTGATGATCGATTTATTAATCAGTGATTGCAAAGTAACATAAAGGCTTCCTAATACTGTTTCAATATGACATGTGAGTTAGGGGAGTGCTAAATAAAGGAAAGCAGGATTTTTGTCACATCCAGTGCAATCTTAAGTTTGTACATGACCTGTGATGTTGAATGAAATGCATACCCTGGAGGAAAAAGATCCAGTAGGGATTCTTGGGAGGGGAATATACTAGACAATCATGAGAAGTGTGGTACCTCAGAGCAACAGCAACAAATGGAGCTCTGGGCAATAATGAACAGGGCTTTGAGGAAACTAGAGGCAAACACCTGTCTGTTGCAGATAGTCCTGGAGACTTTTAAAATGTAGGTTGCAAAATTAAAGGGTATAGGAAAGATCTATAAAAATGCTTCAGAGGTTTTAGACTGTGTCTTTAAGTGAATAATATGAGCTCAATCCACTTAGTGTATGAAAAAGAAGATTGAAATGTTGCTTGATTAGAAGACATTCCTGGACATAAAATCTTGTGTGTCGAAGAGCTCTGGTAACTAGTACAGAGATACATAACAAGTGTTTGTAACTGAGTATAGAAAGGGAGCTGAAACCAGAGTCATCCGAATTCACCTTAGAAAGGAAAACACATTTGTTTCAACGAATGAGGCATCGTCAAAGAAAAAGCCTAGGGCACTAATATACTTTTTTACTTGCATTGCTGAAACCAGACTCAGTAGCCTCTCTGGAAGAGATTTTTTTAACAAAATTCCAGTTTTGCTAAGGGTAACAGAAATGGGTTGGCTGTACCTTTCTGGATGGAATGGGAGCTAACCCACACCAGTCACACATGTAAGTGATGGCTGCGTGCTCTCCAGAGTCAGTGGTGCTTGCTGAGTGAAAATAAAACCCTGTCTTTACTGTTCTCATATTATTTTTGTCTTTTTCTGTAGTAGTAAATAGAAATTGATTGTTGATCTCATAAAAGCATTTAGCCAGGGTTAGGCAACTTTATGGTATGTCTACAATATCTCCTAGTCTGCTGTGTTATAGGTGTCCAATTTAAACCAGACTTCTTTCAATAGGCTAGCTCCTCTGCAGCATTCGGAGATTAATTTTCATGCCCTCTTACCCTCTGACTAGGTGTTAGTGCTCCTTTTGATTGAAATCCTGCTTAGGTTGACCCTAATGCTTCTCCCCCTCTCTGTGGAGTTTACCTGCTGTCTCTACATTTGAAGCTCTGTAACTTTCCTGGTCAATATTTCCATTCCTGTCTGCAGACTTTTAATTGCATTTTTGATTCCTTAGCCTTCCCTGCTGGATGCCTGGGCTCTGTAGCTCAGATCGTTGCTGTTTTGCCCTTTTGCTTTTCCAACTTATCAGTTTGCTCCAGTTCACTGGCCTCTGTGGATGCCTTCACTGACAGTCTGCAGCAGAGTCCTTTTTCTTGTGATGTCCAGACATACTTCTTCCTCCTACCAGAAATGAAGTGTTTGGGCTAGAAGGTATTTTATAATGCTTTTTTTGTCTTCTCTCCCCTCCCGCTCTGGCCTGCTGCTCTCACTCTGTAAATGCTGTGTGAGTCAATCCTTTTGGGTGTCATATTGGTATGATTATTACAATGCCTCTTGGTCACACCGAACCTTTCAGTATCTGCCAGTATGTACGTATGCACACATCCTAGATTCACCTTTTTGCCGCAAAGACCATTGAAGTTCCTTTTGCCTTTTATCAACAGAGTGTATATTTTAGACCACCCTCTTCTGTAAACATTTTAGGCACTAAACTGAGTGCTTTATCCAGAACTCCTGATTCTTCAAATCCATTTGACTGCAGCCTTGTCCTATGTGGTGCTGTTTGTGCATGTGTTATGTGGATCCGCAAGTACATAAACTGAGTCAGTCTCCTGAAGCCTTCACTCATAAACTGATGTGTTACACAATGGAGTAATGGATTGCTGTCTGGTTTCCTTGCATGCGTGTATTAAGGCAGCTCTAAACAGGGGAAAGCGGCCAAAACTGGAAACCCAAGGACCTAGCCTCTTCCCAACTCTGACTGGGTTGCTATTAGAATTAGTAAGTTCCTTTGTTCATTCTGATTTTGATTTACCCCAGTAATGGCGTAGTTTAGATGGAACATAAACTAATACTTAACAAGTTTACTGGTTGCTGCAGCACATTAATTATTTGCAATTCTAATGCTGCTGCTGTGTTCAACATTTTGGACAGAACTTAAAATGGAAAGAAGGTTCCTTATTCACCAGGTAGATTGCAACATTTCCTGTTTTCACTATAATGCAGGTTGGCGTGTGTTGGTGGTTTTTCTTTTTGTGTATGTGGGTTTTTTTTCCTTCCTGTCTGTGGTGTGTTGGCCGCTCTTTCAACACTGACAGTCAGCCTGAATCCAGGAGCTCTGAATCAAGCAGTTCTGGCTTAATGTCTTCAGAAGGCTTGCTTGAGCCCCAGAGGTGTTGGGTTTTTTTTTGGGTTTTTTTTTTTTTTATGTAGTTGAAATCCAGATGACTTTCTGTTAGTTTGCAATTATTTTAAATAAATCCATTTTAGGAAAAAAGTAATTGGCTTAGCTGCACTTGGAACTCCTGCTAAACTCTGGCAGATCCTTACTGGGAGGGAAAGTGCAGTTCTAGTTACAATATGCAAAACACTGGGGTTTTTTCTTACCTGAATTTAAAACCATACTTTTAGTCTTACTCCCATATCTAAGAATGCTTCTCTATCTTTATTGGTCCACTAACAAATACTGTGAATGCTGGAAAATATATAATAATAAAAGAACAGCTGGCAATAAGTTTAAGTTTGTACTTATGCTTAACTTATTGACAATGTTCCTGCAAAACTATTTGTGATGGGTATTTCTGTAGCTGAATCAAGACATTATATGCTCAGGAGCCTACCTACTGAAATCACGTAATAACAGCCTGATATCAACTTTTCTAGAGCTTGGCAAAGCAACTAGACATAGTTACTGTGATGACATCAACCTAGTATGCCCTACAGAGAACCTGAGCTGACTACTTTGGAGTGGTTTTTACTGTAAACTTTTCCTTAGAGGTGTCAACCTAGGACAAAAGTATAGACTAGCAGGAAAAGAGGACAAAGAAAAGAGCAGCCTGACCACCAAGCCATATCATACATACTGGGGGACGTTTGCTGCCCACTGGAGGAGTAAGGATTGATGCTCTCGCTGAGGGTTTTCCTTTACCACCTTGTGCTTGTCACACACTAAATAAAGAGCTACTGAGGAGACAGTCTCTGTTCTCTAGTTCTGTGCAGAGCTTGATGTAAAGCAAGTTGCTTTTATTTAAAGTCATAACGAACACTACCACTAATACTTGTGCATGATGAATAGCCCCCAAGAATGATAATTGTGTTTTTCTTCTACCTACATATTTAAGTCTAAAAGAAATGCAAAAGTTAATTTCGCTCAGAACTGGGGATACTTATTCTTGTATATCTACCTATGAGGAGATTTTATCCATGCATTTGCATCAAATTAGGATATTACAAAAATAGGTATTATAAATATTGTTGAGGGATCTCATTTTACTGATAAAGCATGTAGGATAAAAGTGTGTGGGGAGAACAGAAGCCAAGAGCATTTGTCTCTGAGCTCATTTTCTATTGGTTTGATTCCTTTCATTTGATATGAAAGAGGTGTAAAGTGGAAGAGAATCAGGCCCATCCAGGGAAGCCAAATACATTATTCATGTTATTCTGTCGGACAAAGGAATAATTTACTCCAAGGAGAACGAATGCTTAAAAGTTCTATGAAGTCCTATGCTAAGGATTTAAAGCCTTTTTGTTCATCTATCCTATTTCTATTTGAGAGCTGATTTTGGCTTCATGTGCTTGTAATTGAAATTTGATGTCGCTCATATTAAAATATCGTTGATATGCAAAATAGCACACACTGTTTGATTTGCAAACTGCTGTTTTAAAATGGATGATCTTGAATATTAATGAAGCAGGCTTTCAAACAAATTGCCATTTTCTTTCCCTTCTCCTGTCCCCTTATTTGATGTGGGTGCAAAGGGTTTTGACAGTATGGAAATTATGAAAATAAGAAAATTCACTTCATCAAGTGCACCATTAATTATTCATTAACTATTTGAAAGGCAGCATCTCAGCGCGCTCTCTCTCTATATAGTGTCATTCACCACCTACTCTATTTAGTGTTCTCTATCTTGATTTCAGTAGGTGTTTGTTATTAATTTTTATCATGACTTAGTCAAAAGACTGTGGTTCCCTTAATCAGATCCTTTTGAACTGATAGGATCGTTATTGCTCCTGTTCTAACTACATGAGCATTGAGTCATGTATGATGTGCAGTGCATGCTTTTTGTCCAAGCATCATACAACATAACTTTACAGCCTTCATCCTTAAGCTGAATGTTCAGTGCATTCTGCTCTGCAGAAATTTGTTTTGATCTGCACTGGTTTCTGTTCTCAGAAATCTGTATTCCAAGTCCTGATGAAGAGATTAGAAATTTTACCGCAATTAACTTGTTCAAAAAGGCCAAGCCCTGTCGTGAGATGAAGTAAAAGGAAAATAGGAACTAGATCTTGTTTAAAAGCAAATTATAAAATAGTCCTGAAGGTTATCCTGCTATTAGTAACAATAAGGAATAAAGATTTAAAAAGTCAGCACAGCAAACTTTTGAAATCCCAGATGGATTTTGGGTAGATAGTCCCAGGCAGAACCAAAGTTGCTTTGACTATAAACCTAGGTCCAATATCTAATGCTAGAGTGTCATTCAGAGAAGCTTTGTGAGCTGATTGGCTTTACTTGGGAGACTAGAAGCATTAAGTACTTAAATGCATATAAGGAAGTGGGTTTTCTGATTCTCACTGGACTCTTAACACCACTATTCTGATCTTGCCTCATGCAAGTAAAAAGCTTTTTACAAACAAGTTCTGAGTGTCATGTAATTAGATGCATTTGAAAATCATTAGTGTCTGAATAAGTGATGTTGAAAAATTATTAGGAAACATCTAATCAGTTACACAATGAAGATCACATACACTGCACTAACCAGAAGGAGGGAGGCCATTATCAGTGAAAGTCGTGCAGCTTCAAAGAGAACAACAGATGCTCAAAGACAAGGTTGATAATAAAATCAGAAGCATCCCTGTCTGTAATTTATTCAGTTTACTATGCTCTTTATCCAATTAGCCATATGCTATGGGATATAAATTTTGAATATATGTTCTTTTTTCTCTTATATGCTGATCATTACACAAAAGTACTAAAAAATTCATCAGGAGAATGCCAAGGATCTGGTGAGAGCAAGGATCTGTGAAAACAAGGACATTTCAGAGAGATTTCTTCTTTGATTGTAAATTGGGCCATTGAATTTGAGTTTGGCAACTTGTGATGATAGTATGTTGTGTAGGCTATATTGGGCTAATAACGTGCCGATAAACTGCACTGTCTAGACCTTGATAGCAGCAAAGGGAAAAGGAGTCTGGGATCTGAAACTACGTTTTTTGTTTCCTGGGGGAAGGGAGAGAGAAAGGATGAAATACTGACTTCTACTGTATTTGCTTGGGCTTGACTTCTTGTAGGGCTTGACTTCTTGTAGGGCTTGTCTGTGTATGGAGGTATACACTGGTCCTGGTCTTACAGAGCTAGTGCTCTACAGGTGGCTGTGGTGGGGAGGTGGCAGAGCTGATGCACCCGCTAAGCTTAGAGTGACGTCTGTGGCCATTGATGTACACTCTTTTCAGAGGGAGTCTGGAATCCTGTAAGTAGTAGAAGATTCTGGTAGTATCCTGTTCTGTAAGCTGAGGTTAGCCTGCACTTGCTAGACCTCTGCAGAGCTGTGCTGTTATCCAGGTGTGCCTCGCTTCAGTACCAGGGACATTTCTCCTCTGTAAATAAAATATTTCTATGTTAAATTTATAATTCTCCAAATGTTAACTGGTTGGAGACAGCAGAGTCAATCTGTTTTATTTCCTGAAGAGACCTGCCTGCCATGTTTGGTTTTGTTTTTTTTTTTTTTTTAATATGGGAAAATCACATCAGAAATGGCAGGGAGCTAGAAGTTAATAATGAAACATGTTTATTTTCAAAGAACAAAAAGAACAACAGAACACTCATTTAAAGGCAGACAATCTGAGGATGTGTTCAGAAGGCATAATTTAGCAAACATTAAGGAATAAGACTTGAAATATGAAGAAACAAAGCCTGCAGTTAAATTAAATATCCAATTAAGCTATCTGCTTGGCTGCAAAATATCTTTCTGACAGACAATTAGTTCTGGTCAAGTCAAACATTTCAGCTATGAATTCATATAGGGCAATTAAAGAAACTAATCTATATTTGATGTGAGGAAGTGGTGAACTAGAAAGCTTCAGAATGAATATAGAAGTTTACACTACATGGACTTCCCTGCAGTCTTGCCACTGCATGGGGAAGGAAATGGTGATTTTCTAGATGGCCCTGTAGTACTTTTCTTCTCTGTAGAATGTCTCCAGTAGGATAATATTACTGACATCTGGTTAATACTGGAGATGCTATAATCCAATCCAATTTTAATAGCCAGACACACAAGAAAAGTACACAAGATCATAGAAAATATGTGGAATAGACTTCCAAATTGTTTCACTAAAATGGAATCAAATTCTCCCTTGACTCAAAGCTTTACTTTGCTGCTGGATCCTGGAAGTTAGTTCTCTCCCTGACTGTAGGATGTCTCCTTCCTCCCAGATGCACAGCTCAGTGGGGGACTGGACTTTGATGACTGTCAGTACACAGCACTGCTGAAATGACCAGCAGTACCTTCCTCCCTGCAAACAGAGCCAATGTGGGGTTTTTCAGCAGTGTAGGGCAACTCCAATTTTGCCATCTCAATGTTGATCAGCTGTGGCTGGCCCAGGACTGGGCTGCTTCTGCCCAAGCAAAAGAAGAGGGAAGGGAAAGGGATAGTGCTGAGGGAGGCATCCCAGAACTAACTTTGAAGCTCCAGCTCCTGGAGGAAGGAGGAGCAAGGAACAATTGGAGGAATGAGAAATGACAGTATCTGTTTCTGTAAGACTCATTTTAAAAACTTGGAACTTATCAAATGTTCAGCCTGAATACATGTGTTACTACTGCCTCATTTGCATGTCAACAGTGTGTTAGATAATGCCCCTTCTAACTTTCTCTTGAAAATCCTTAGCTGTTATTAATTTATATGAGGTAAAATTGCCCAGGATACTATTAGTGATGTAGAGCTGAAATCCTGTTGGTGCTTTTGAAGTGCTTCCCCTCCTTCTTCATATGTCTCCTCTTTTGCTTAAGAAACTGCTCTTTGGTCTTGCTCCTCTTTTCCTCATCTCCCAAACTTCTAGTGAATAAAAATTTTGGATGCATAAGAAATTCATATAGGACCTCCTTGTGTAAGCTGTAAAATACATGGTACTGTATTTTTCCCAGTACATAAATAATAGGCCTTCCTCTCCAACCCCAGCTTCTGGCCCCATGGGCTTCACTTTAACCTTCCCAAGGATATGTTCTGTTTTTCATCCCTGCAATGCCAGAGACGCTTGGAAAAGGCTATGGAAATAAAAGCTAAAAGCACTTTTCTGTAATTAATATTGTCTCATTGTTCACTTGTGTTCCTGGAAGCAAACCTTCTTCTATCCCCCTCAAGAATATGTCCTGATCTTAAAAATGGATTTCAGCAGGTTCAGTTGTGGAGAACTGCATCTGTACTGATATCTTGTTGATATGCCAAGTTCTAGTTTAATACAAGCTAGAATTGCTGAACTATATGAAGGTCTTGAAATGCAGGGTTTATAATGGAAGCAGC